>NW_026555093.1:0-1290385 GCF_021234165.1 Pteronotus mesoamericanus | reverse complement strand
GCAAGAAACATCTTTGGTTCAGCTCAGGACTTGGGAACATATAGAAACAGGGACATTTGTATTTGTCTTGTGAATAATTACAAGTGGACCTTCAGAGGGAATTTGGAAATTATACAATCTTGTAATTTACCCTCAAAATTTGCTGGGAAATGTGGGTGAGGAAGGAGGCAAAACTAGAGTATTCAGTGTCTTCAGTTAATTATGTTGGGATAATTGGACAGACACATGCAAAAGAATGAAACTGGGTCACTTGCTTAAAAGAGTGAACTCAAAATGGACTAAATCCTTAGATGTAAGATCCAAAACCATAAAACTCCTTTAAAAATATAGTAGTAAACTCTTTGACATTACTCTTAGTAATATTTTTTGATAGGTTTCCTTGGGTAAGGGAAACAGACAAACAAACAAAAAAAAAAAGCCCCATAAACAAAGGGGACTACCTCAACTTAAAAAATTTTTTCATGGCAAAGAGAACCATCAACAAAATGAAAATACCAGCAACTGAGAGAAGATATTTGCCAATGATATATGTGATACAGGGTTAATATCCGCAATAGGAAGAATTCATACAAGTTAACATAAAAAAATAATGATCTGATTAAAAATGGACATCAGACCTGAATAGACATTTCTTGAAAGAAGACATACAAATGGCCAACAGGTACATGAAAAGATGCTCAACATCCGTAATAATCACAGAAATGCAAATCAAAATTGATAGAGAGAGGTGGGGGGAGAGGGAGAGGCAGCGGTGGGGGGTGGGGAGAGAGAGAGAACACACTCCTGGGTTGGAGAGATTGTTTCTTATAGTAGGAAACTACTGGTTGAGGGGCATGGTGAGGGCCCAAAGTCCAACTTTTTCTCTCCTCACCCAACCTCGTCTTTTGTCAGAGGAGAAAGAATTCTTTTTAAATGTTTAGCCCAAACTGGCTTATTTTCTAACTTGCACCTCTTTGTGTTCAATTGCAGCAGTTATGAGAGAAGGAACTCCTAAGCATTGGGCCTCTGGAATTTGTCTAAGCCTAGTCCTACCATTTACAAGTTATATTCCTTTTAACAGGTAAAAAAAAAAAAAGAAAAAAAACAAACTTTGAGAGTTTTTGTTTCGTCCTTTGTAATATTCCTCATTTCTATAGCTTGGAACATTCATTGTTTTGTAATGAGCACTAAATAAATGTTAACCTGAAAGGACTAGGCTTAAGCCTCAGCTCTGCCTCTTGAGAGGCTGCAAGGTTGAAACTCACAATACCTCTGATTGATCATTTGTAAATTAGAGCTCATTATATACACCTCCTATGATTTTGTTAAGTTAATGAGATTACTATGTACATCAAGGGGCTAGCACGATGTCTGGTGCAGAGAAAATTTTTCAGTAAATATTAAATTTGTTGTTTTGATGATGACAGGTATAAGTTTATCTCCTTTTAAATGTAGTTAGTGGCCTGGCTTGGTTCAGTTGGTTGGAGCATCATCCCAATGCACCAAAAGGATTGTAGGTTCAATTCCAGGTCAGGGCATGTGGCTAGGTTGCAGTTTGGATCCCCATTTGAGGTGTGTCCCTGAGGCAATGATTGATGTCTCTCTCTCTCTCTCTCTCCCTCCCCGCCCCCCTCGCTTTCTCACTCTCTAAAATCAATAAAATATATCCTTGGGTGAGAATAAAAAATAAATATAGTTAGTGATTTCACATGACTTGAACATATTAAGAATAAAAGTGAAACTTCTGTAATAAAGTTGAATTTGAGACTTTATTTATTTAATTACAGTTATAGCCATTATTTTCCATCTTTTAAGCTGATAATTTACTGGAAAAATGGAACTGGAGTAGTGACATACTGACAATATTGTCTAAATAAATTGTTCTCATTGTTCAACTGGAAGCTTAAACTTTGATTCTAATTCCCTTCCTGGAATCACCTCAGAAGACTTGGTCAGAGCAGGAAAAAAATGCTTATAGGCCCAATGATCCAGAAACTCTACACCTAGGAGTTTATCCTAAGGAACCAAGAAGAGATGTGTGCATAGGATGACAATACTCATTGCAGAAAAGTTAAACTCAGCCTACATTTAACAACAGGAGGAAGGCTAGATAATGTATGACATACCCATGGGTTAGCATATTATGCAACCATTTACAATCACACTTATACAAAATATTTATGTGTTGGAAATAATCATCATGTATGTGAAATTTTAAAATAGCACAAATATAGTAACAGTCTTGAAAAAATTACTAGGAACACAACATCAAAGAAGAACTAAATCACAAAGAAATAGAAAATCTGAATGGACCTATAACTAATTAGGAGATTGAATCAGTAATAAAAAATCAAATTAGCCCTGGCTGGTGTGGCTCAGTGGATTGAGTGCTGGCCTGTGAGCCAAAGGGTCGCAGGTTTAATTCCCAGTCTAGGGAATGCTGGGGCTGAGGGCCAGGTCCCCAATATGGGGCATGCGAGATGCAACCACATATGGATGTTTTTCTCTCTCTCTTTCTCCCTCCCTTCCCCTCTGTCTAAAAAGAAATAAAATCATTTTAAAAAATCAAATTAAGTAGTATATATAGAAATCACTTTGAAAAATAGAAAGGGTTCTTCAAACAAGCTTTTGTTGTAGAACACTTAGCAGAATTTTGTACATAGGTTAACCCAAATTAATTTTGGAATGGCTAAATAATCTTTTGAACATATGATTGGTAGAAAAGTAAGGAAATGTTAAAGATGCTTTCATAATTCACTCTCCAAATATCTACGGGTGCTCCTGGGCCAATTCATGTTATTCTAATTAAACTTGCTGTACTTCAATATTTGGGCAATTTTGAAAAATGTATTTATTTATCATGGCATTTTATTTCCTGTTATCCTTAATCACACGGGCTGCCTGACTTATCAACAATCAATGTAAAAATTATTAGCTCATTCAATTTTGAAAATAAGTTCAGAGAATAGGGAAAGCATAACCTCTCCACTGCAGTGAAATATTTCCCTGGACACATACTTGAAATGATACTATTTAACAGTACTTCGGGAGCTATTGCTATATAGTAGCTGAAAGGCCTTTGGACTTGAGTGGCAGTGTTGGCTCTTGGATCTCCAGTGGGCCAATTCACCTGGACAATTTTGGACTTGCCAGCTTCCATAATCATATAAGCAAACTCCTTAAAATAAATCTCTTTATCTATATCTTCACATCCCATTGGTTCTGCCTCTCGAGAGAACCCTGTGCAATACAATGGGTTAAGAAATGGGAGACTGGATAGAAAAATAGATGGGGATGGCTAAATCTACAGAGGCTGGCAATTGCTTGGATATGGAAGGAAAGAGGAAGAAAAGAACTTGGTAAGTTCCAGTCTATGTAACAGAAGAATGGAACCGCCTCAAATTAGAAAGTCAATATGAAGGGGTAGGTATTCAGGGAGAAGAGAACTCAGTTTGTGACATCTTTAATTAAGATTTTAGCAGTCCTTTGAAATGAAAACAGCCAAGAACCAGGTGTAGTTATGGACATAAAGTTTAATAGTAATGTCTGGGCAGGTGATACTATACAGAAGCCAGCTGAATAGACATAACATCCAAAATTATGGCAATGGAAGATAGACCGAGCAGCCAAAAGAGATTTCTTTAAAAGAGAGAGAGAGAGAGAGAGAGAGAGAGAGAGAGAGAGAGAGAGAGAGAGAGAACAGAGGAGAGATAGAGTCAAATCAAGACAAATACAGCCTATTGCATATGTTGGTGTTGGACAGGGAGTGCCTGGAACTAGAAGATCAGCACAGGGCAGGGGATGGATCAGGAGAGTTTAGTCAGTGTGGCATCCAGGAGGGAGAGAATTTCAAGAAGAAGGGATCAGCTGTGACAACTTCTACAGAGAGATGAGGACAAGTAGCCTCTGGAGGTTCTGCCATAGTATGGTTTTAGTTAAGTGACAGGTACAGGTGATGACTTACACTGAGTTAATAAGAGAATAGATGGTGAAGAAATGAAAGATATAACAGTAGGGTAATTTCTAAAGTGGGAAATCATGTGGTGGGAAAAAGGAAAAGGAAAAGATGGCCAAAAGAAAGACACTACTTTTATTAGTGAGAGGTGAACATATTGTAAACACAAGGACAAGAACAAGTACTAAATACACATGTGAAGATATGATGATTGATCGGCTGAAGTACTTTTGGAAGGAAAGCCAATAAGAGCCAAACCTGAAACCTGACTCTTAATTCCAAAGAGAAAATAGTAGAATGAAGTATGAGTTCAGCTTATTTTCTAACAAAAGAAAACAAGCCATAAAGAACCTTCTCTCACACCAGCATCCATTCACTCCTGTCAGGATAATGTCAACAGACTCCATAGGAAGAAGAAAGGGATATTTAAAAAGAAAAAAATGATACTGAGTTCTGGTTTCTCTTTAAGAGATTCACTTGCATTATTACCAATTATGTTTGCAACAGACTGATAATATTCTAGACAAATACATTTAACTAAATTAAGATTAAAGTATATTTTGTAGCATAAGAATGAATTGCATTGTTTTCTAAATGCAGTAATTAAGTCAATGAAGTAAAAAAAAACAACAAAAAAAACAAACCTCTCAAAACTTAGATGAAATCCAACTATTGAAACTTCATACTTTGTTACAACAAAACCACAGGCTAAATCATGAATTGTATTCAATCTTAATCACCTTAATTTGGTCCCAATAAGTTTGGCCAAAGATCTTAGGAAATTCTTTTACAGGTGAAACATCAAATTTCCAGAAGTTCTGCTTGTCTTTTTTCATTTTTTCTTTCTCTATTATTTAAGAAGAATGAACCTTAAGTATAAAATGTTCATGCATCACTTACTAAGTTTTTTCCCCCTTTAATGGAAGTTGATATTGGTGATGATATGGGCAGTTCAAGTGTCTTTTTACTTTTTTAGGAAAAGTAATGAATACACACTAGAAACTGAATCATGAATGATACTGTACAGATGAGCTCTTTCTGCTGACTACCCAGGGCCAGACTTTGGCTTTAAAATTGAATGTCTTCTTTGCCCTGGCTGGGTGGCTCAGTTGGTTGGAGTGTTGCCCTGTGCACCAAAAGGATGTGGGTTCAATTCCTGGTTGGGGAGTGTACAGGAGGCAACCTACTGTCCTTCATCCTAACAGACAGAATGTCAGATAAAAATGATCAAGAAATGCTTTCCACAGTCAAAAGATTATCAGTGCCAGAAGCTGACCAGATTAGGGAAGCTCTGATTTGGTGCTTCTTTAAATATTTCACAACATTATATTGAAAAGGTGACACCTGTTTGAAAGATATGGTTTAATGTCTACTCAGTAGGAAAGACTAGAAGTTATTTGCATATCT
This sequence comes from Pteronotus mesoamericanus, assembly GCF_021234165.1. Lineage (NCBI taxonomy): Eukaryota > Metazoa > Chordata > Mammalia > Chiroptera > Mormoopidae > Pteronotus > Pteronotus mesoamericanus. The sequence continues at coordinate 1,285,044 of NW_026555093.1, read as the reverse complement.
TTTTATTATTTTAAATGTTTATTTTTTTCTCATTTTAATGTAACAAAAAAAGTTACTGCCCATGATACCTAATATACATAAACTTATAGGGCAGGAATATAGAGGGTTGACTGGTCCCAAACCACTGACTGGTTTAGCCTGAGCCTTCCAAGTTGACACTCGGAGACTGTATTGATGGTAATGCATTCCCCTTCAGCTCAATCCCATCCTCTCCAGATACCTGGCTCCACTCCCCTCCCCAGGACAGGTCCCAGAAGACTCTAGTGGCCAGAGAGTGGAGTGGATGGTGAGGAGACTGGCTAAGAGTGTAAACTACACCACCACAGTGATAGGGGAGCCATCATGGCAGTGGCAGAGATGACAACAAGGGCTGATCCCAGTGGAAGGGTCAGCAATAACAGATGCCCAAGGCATCCATGCAGAGATGGACCACAACGGCAAGGGCTGAAGAAATGGTCAGAGGCTGACAGAGGAGAAGGCCATAAGGCCACGGATGCTATGAAGAGCCCAGTGTAATCAGGGAATGTGAGAAAGAGACTGAGATTAAGGAAGGGTAGGGAATGTCAACAGAAAGTACCACAGCTGGTGATACTGAAGAGGGGTGAGGAATGGCACGAAGCAGATATTGAATGACAGAGTGAAGAAGTGATAGGGAGGAAGGGTGTGGGGGGGCTCGACTAGGAGTAGGAGCTCAGCTTTGTCAGAGAGTGAAGATATTGGAATAAAAAGCAAAGCTTAAACCTAGTTGGTGGAAACGGACATTGACAGAATGATGGAGACTCTGGGCGGTGATGGAAAATGGTAAAAGTTGACAGAGATGATCTGACAGAGAGGGAAATAATGGAGAATGCAGGGTGCGGAGTGTTGAGCTGTTTCCAACCTATGGTTCTTGACTGTGTGTGGCCACCCTAGAGGTTTAGGATCTCTTGGGGAAGTCCTAGCTGAACCCAGATTTTACATACACCCCTTTAGCCACACCACCCTCCCCTCCACCAGAACTTGACATTCCTACACCAGGTCAGGCCATCCCTCTGAACCTGGGAGTGGCCACAACCTCCAGCAAGACACCTTCTGACAAGGCAAAGTGGATGGACTCTATCCCAGTCCTCCAGAGAGGTCCAGCTACCACAGCTGTGGTGGAAGCAGGGTAGGGGCTGTTCCAGAAAACCTGCCTGAGGAGCTTGGTGTTCAGCTCCTCCTGAAAATGCTATGCCCAGAGTTCAGTCCCAGTGTCCCTTCAGCCTCAGACCCCAGGCCGGAGCCCAGGGTTCCTCCACGGCCTACCTCCCCAGCTTTTTCTAGGGACTGCAGTCTGGCTTAAGAAGGCCTCTCTGTAGTCTTTTCATACCCAAGCTTTCTGCTCTCAGACCTGGGTTCCTTTTGATTAGATTCTCATGGGCTGCCTCTTCTACATGCAAAATAAGTCTTTAGTTTTCACCCCACTGCCCCCAGATGTGGTGACTTACACAGGCTTTATAAGCACACTGTTAGTTCAAAAACTGCCAGAGGGGAGGGTGGCGTAAGGCATGCAGAGGTAAAAAGGCAGCTGACTCAGGGTGTGCCAAGCCTGTGGCAGGTTTCACCTAGAGGACTCCACATTGCAGTGGGGAACTTCCAGGGCACAAATGACTGAACCTGGTGGGCATGGCCCAAGGTCTGACACAATTCATTGGCTCAGAAGCCTTCTTACTCTGGTGTTATTCCCATGGTGCACACTAGATGGCAGAAGAGAATAAGTTTTCCTGATTATGTCCACTCTGGTGTTATTTCCAAGATGTACACTAGATGGCAGGAGAAAAGAGCATTTTCCTGCCTTAGTGGTTCTGCCCACTTAGCTTTAAAATGGTACTCTATTTTTCAAGGTATCTCCATACTGCTTTACACAGTGGCTGCACCAGTCTGCATTCTTACCAACAGTTCAAAAGAGTTCCCCTTTTCCCACATCCTCTCCAGCACTTGCTGTTTGTTAATTTATTGCTGATAGCCATTCTTACTGGTGTGAGGTAACATCTCATTGTGGTTTTAATTTGCATTTCTCTGATTATTAGCGATGCTGAGAATCTATATATCTGTTGGCCATCTGTATGTCCTCTTTGGAGAAGTGTCTATTCAAGTCTTTTGCCCATTTTTTAAAAATTTAATTTATTTACGTTTAGACAGAAGGGAAAGGAGGGACAGAAACCTCAACGTGTGGTTGCCTCTTGCACACCCCCTACTGGGGACCTGGCCCACAACCCAGGCATGTTCCCTGACTGGGAATCGAACCAGCGACAGTTTGGTTCGCAGGCTGGCGCTCAGCCCACTGAACCACACCAGGGATGGCCTTTTGCCCATTTTTAAATTGGATTGTTTGTTTTTGGTGTTGAGTTTTTTAAGTTCTTTATAACTTTTGGATATTAACCCCTTATCAGATATATCAGTGAATATGTTCTCCCATTCCATGGGTTGTCTTTTTATTTTGTTGATGGTTTACTTTGCTCTGCAAAAATGTTTTAGTTTGATGTAGTCTTATTTGCTTATTTTTTCTTTTGTTCCGCTTGCCTGGGGAGATATATCAGATAAAATATTGCTATGAGCAATGTCTGAGATTTTACTGCCCATGTTTTCTTCTAGAATTTTTATGGTTTCAGGTCTAACACCATCAGGCCTTTAATCCATTTTCAATTATTCTTGAATTTAGTTTTTATTCAAAAGAAGGATCTGCCTTTTGACCCAGCAATCCCACTTCTGGGAATATATATGAAGAAACTCACAACACTAATTTGAAAGAACATAAACACCCCTGTGTTCATGCAGTGTTATTTGCAATTGCCAAGATATGGAAGCAGCCCAAGTGTCCATCAGTAGATGAGTGGATAAAACAACTATAGTTTATTTATGCTGTTGAGCTGTAAAAAAAGAAAAAGAAAAATTTACCCTTTACGATAGCGTGGATGAACCTGAAAAACATTATGGTAAGTGAAATAAACCAGTGAGAGAAAGACAAATACCATATGATTTCACTCATATGTGGAATCTAATGAACAAACTGAACTAACAAGCAACATAGAGACAGACTCATAGATGGAGAGCAGATGACAGCTAGTTTGGGGATGGTTAGGGGTGGAGGGATTGAGCAAAAAGGAAAAAGGACTCACTGACATGGACAATAGGGTGGTGATAGTGGCTGGGAGGGGGGATAAGGAGGTAATGGAAAAATACAATAAAAATGTTTTAAAAATTTTTTTAAAAATTAGAATCTAATGCTGGCTGGGTGGCTCAGTTGGTTGGAACATCATCGGGTGCACCAAAATGTTGTGGATTCGATCCCTGGTTAAGGAACATACCTAGGTTGCCGGTTCTATCACTGGTCAGGGAGCATATGGGAGGCAACTGATAGATGTTTCTCTCTCACATCAATGTATTTTTTTTCTCCTCTCCCCCCTCTCTATAATCAATAAATATATCCTCAGTGAAGATTTTTTAAAAATAAGAATCCAGAACCTTGGTATTAAGCTCACTTTGAGATAAATATGGCTTTAGGCCCTTCACATGCTTTATCTCACCTACTGTCTCCATTTCCCATTTTACAGGTGTAATATTTAATTTGAAGACTGATTCTAGCACAGTTCTAAGTCCAGAACTGAACCTAAATGGACCAAGATGGGCCAGAAGAACATGCACACACAGCATCCTGGATGAATAATCTAAGTAGTACTTGAAGCTTTGGGTTGAATTTGGTCATTGTACTTCAAGAAAATCTGTACATAATCTAATGGTACCCTTTGCCTTGCACTCAAGTTGGTTTATGGGGTGGGACTACGTAGGGCAGGTAGCTGGGGATGGGGACAGATTCAGATTCTTGTAACAATGACTTCCCAATTTCTACACCTGCCTGTCCCCTGGCCTTTTAAGATTTGTTCTGTAGTCCGGAGCACTGGTCTGCTTCTGTCCATGATCCCTTCCTCTGAGGCCTCAACTACAAGAGCTTTCTAGCTGCTCAGAATGGAGTGTAGGGTGGAGGTTTCCTTCTGGAGGAGTGCCTGAGCCACAGACACAGAGCTGACTACTGGCCCTACCACCCACTAGCTGTGTGACTTCAAGCAAAGAAACGGAAACTCAGTCTCCTCATTTGGCACATGGGATAATTGCTCTCTCTCAGGATGGCTGAGAAAGTTCAGTAAAGTAGTATATATTAGCTCCTGCCCAACATGTGATCAGCATTCACTCTCCCTTCCTCTTCTCTTCTTTGTCCTTTCTCTACCTTTTATGGACTGGATAAATAAAAAAAAATAGCAAATAGTCTCCTTTTAGCAGAACGACCTCTCCTGTTGGTGTCCAAATATCCAAAGTCCCCTTAAGTATTAACTCTTGCATCTGTACTAGCTTTATCCTCAGGATGGTATTAACCACAGCCTCCCTGGTCTTTATACCCCTGCTCCTCCCCAAAGTCATGGTCCCAGTCTCAGTTCAAGCCAGCATCCCATGACCAGTCTTCTCAGGGTCTTTGTTTCCTGTCCCTCTCTCAGCCAGTTCAACGGCCACAGTGTGACCAGCTTGATCTTTCTAAATTAGGGATCTAATCCTGTCACTTCCTGTGTATAGAAGCACTAACAGCCTCCCCCGACTCCTAGAGAATATTTATCACCAGCACAGTGTTTAGACTCTTTATGAGGCCAGTTTCTCCTCCTGGTCTCATTTCCTATCATAGCACCACAGTTCAGTGATCCACCAGATACCTCAGCTGTCAGCATTAACGTGTCCGGTTGGATGATCGCTAAGGGCTTTAATAGATAAGAGGCACCAGCACTGAGACTGTGCCTGAATGCTGGAACCTGAATAAAATATAGAATTTAGTGAATAATAATGCATCAACACTTGTTCATTAATTGTAACAATTCTATTACAAAACTGGAAAGAGAGGAGAAGTTAAAAGTGAAATAAACCTATTGAATCGAACTGGAAACCTAGAAGAAATGGGTGATTTCCTAGTAAAAATAAACATTAATAACATGGATCCTAAAATAAGAAAAACACGAACAGAGGGACCTCTTTCCTCTGTGGGTTCTCCTCTCATTGTTCTGGGGTTTCCCTCTCCCAGGACAGGAAGGGAATAGTGACAGAGCTGTTCAGATCTGAGCCTATGCAGGTCTTCATCTGTCCCAGCTGTGGCCTGCCCAGGGCGAATGCCATGCTGGAGGGAGTCTCAGGGATTAAGTCAGCTCGGATTTTTATTGCTAGGAACTGGGCACATTTACTGAAGTGAAATAATCGTTTTTTATTGTTGACATTATTACAGATATCCCCCACTTCCCCCCACTTTGCCTCCCTCCACCAAGTCCCACCCTGGCCTGCACCACATTGCTGTCTGTGTCCATGGACTGTGCATATATGCACATATGTTCTTTGGGTAATCTTCCCCAGTGCCCCAAACTCACTCCCCTCTGAGTGGTCTGTTCCATGTATCTTTGCCTCTGGTTTTATTCATTAGATTCCACATATATTAATACTTGCAAGAGGCAAGTTTAGGAGTGGGTCTGGACCTTGCAGGTCCAGGTTCTCACACTGTTACAGTGGGACCTGGTTCCTCTCCACACTCCATCCTGCTAAGAGCCTTTGGGTGGCGCCTGTCACAGGCACTGTCTCTCCCCCTGCATCCAGAGCCTCAACTCCCACAACTCTGGGGCTGACACCCACTCACCCATCATTCTACCCAGGAGGGATTCTCCTTCCCTTGGGTTCCATGAAAAGTCACAGCTTAAAAATGCCAGTTGGATACTCAAAACTACCATAGAGAACACTTTGTAAAATATATGATTGTCTAACCATTATGCTGTACACCTGAAACTAATATAAAATATTAAATGAGGAAAAATAAATAAAAATATAAAAAATGACTTTGGCCTGGATTGGGTCCCACTGTTGTCCTTGAACCCATCAGATGGAACATGGGATTGACTAGACATAGGGTCAGCACTTCGGAACTATTTGGACTGGAAACAGGTGAGACGAATTCCCAAAGGAAAGTTGAGATGCTGGATTTGGGCAGAACAGATTCTGGGCTGGGGAAAGCAATAGATACACATCACTGATGGCCCACTGCACAGCTGTGGGATCTGAAGCCCACGGAAGGAAGGGCTTCACTTAGGGTCAGGAGCTGCAGCCACCTATTCAGTTCTCTTGATATCCTACGGGCAAGAAACAATTCCACTTGCTGAAAAGGCAACATTGCTGTTAGTGGTAAATTCATAATTTCTTGTCTTTGGAAAAGATGTAAAAAATCACAACATATTTTGGATATAGATAATGCTTTTGTTTACTAAACAGCAAGAATCCAAAATAATTTTGTACAGTGTATCCTGACCAAAAGAATGCTTTAATTTAATAGCCTTTCTCCATAGGATAAAGCAGTTAAACTGATCTAATGAATAAAATCTGGGAACAAGTTGGCTTTCCTGGACTGGCACCATAGCTCTCATCAGAAGCTGGGAATTTCATAGAAACCCCTTTCCCCGTATGCTTTTAGGATTCTGTTTTGCCAGCAAAATGAACTCGTGTTGAGACTTGAAAAGAAGCAAAGGGAAGTGGGGGGCCACTACTCTGTCAGGGCAGTCAGACACGAAGATGGGAAGGGGCCTGGTGTACCCCAGCTTTTCCTCGGTCTCCACCTCACAGCCGGCTCATCCTCCTGATTACTGGCCCTGCTGACCAATTTAGGCACAAGTTAGGTCCTTGGCATCGGGTCCATCGAAGCTGTGGCTTCCACAAACCTTACTACATGTCAATCTCCACACCCACTTTGGCAGAGATATGTAGGGATTGTCCGGTTTTTCAGCAAGCTCCGTCCTGTCCACCAGTGCCAGTGCTTCAAGTGCAAATGCTTCGGGGTTCCTCTGATACCTTGGTGCCCTCCCTCTACACCTTCCTTTCCCAGTTTGTCGTATACCCGTGTAAGCTTGAATCTTGTATTAAGCCCCGTGTTTTCTCACTGAATTCAAACTGAACCATAGGTCAAGTACCACCACCATTCCATCCCATTTATTATTCTTGAAGAGAAAGAGCTGTCAGAAACAGACCTGCTCCTAATGTAGAGCATTGGCAAGGGGTGGGGGGGTCCTAGGGCTGCTATTATTGTTGTTACATGTATTTCCATCAAGATACCCTGGGAAGCAACCCAATTTAGCAGAGCTAAGGAAGGAGAAACCACTATCTGATGTAAGCCACATCCATTCATTGAGGGAAACTTATGGATCATGACACTATTTGACCTTGTGGCCAAGCATTTGAGGTAAAGGGAAATAGTTACATGTGTGGGATTCTTTTTTTGTTGCCTCAACCATGGTCTCAGGATGATAGTTGTGGAGGGTGAGTGGTTATTTCAGGATTTTTCATTGGTTTCAGTATGACCTATATATTTTATTAAGTTCTTTTGTGTCTTTTGGTTTTGAAGAAATTTTATAAACCTAAGACAATGCTATTACTCTTTACTGAAAGGCTGCAAGTCACACTTTTTAATATATTTTCAGCATAAGTGAAATACTTTTGTTCTGTAAACTATGGCAAAATGTCATTGGAAGAAATTAAATTCCAGGAAGAAATTCTAAAACAAGTAACCTATTGTATTATTCTTAAATTTTATTAATGCCTTCAGTTTGTGCATCATTGAAAACAAGATTATGTGCTTTAAAAGAGCATTCTTATACATAAACAGATCAAGGGATCATTAAGTAATTTATTCCTAAAACATGCACATCATTTCTTTTCAATTGCGTATAAGAAAGGAAATACATCTTAAGTCTTTTTCTTTGGATTAAAGACATTTAGAAATTATTATTCAGGAATGCCAAATGTTTTCCTGGAACAAATGTGTTTTCCAATAGGAAATGCTGATGTAATTAAAAGGCATTAGTGTTGATAAACAAAACTGGAAAAAACATTTGCGGTATGCATGGTCACCAGGAAAAAGAGTTCCACTGCACATGTCAAACAAATGAATCCGGTAGCATGAATTGAAAGGCTTCGACTGAAGAGCAGGTAGCATGAGCCAGACTGTGACATATATATTCAAGGCACATGACTAGGCTAAACAGGTGGCTAGTTTTTATTGACTAATTTATTCTTTCATTGGGAAAATAGTCAAATGTAATTTAATTTCCACTTACTGGCACTTATTGATAAGTAAATGCAATCAGATCTAGGACAGCAAATGCCCTTTCAGATACATACTAAAACTACATACTAGCTGACAGATGCCAGAGTAGCCAAAGCAGTATGATTACACTCCAGTTTTCTTAACAGTGCATTTAAATGAATGTTAAACTGTCTCGTATTGTTTCTATACATTACCTGCCTACTCCTGTTTCACAAAACAATTATTCAAAACTAGGCAGTTAAAGAACTTATTAAACCACAAAGGATCCTCAGATTATTATTCACCAGCAGTCAAACCCAAACCCTAGAGTTGACTGTTGACTATATTGTGTTTGGGCTTTTCCCAGACTGGAAAAAAATTCCCATGCTATCCCTTTCATACAGCTAAAATGCCAGCACATTCACCGTGACCCTCTCCTTTTTCTTTGGTGAGCCAGAGGAATTTACCTCCTCACTCCCTCCACTACATATTCTATTAACTATACAATTGCCCGAAATATCAACTGAAGAAAAGTATATTAAAAAAACATAACCTTCAATAATGAACCAGCCTCCTCTCAAATCAACTGCAACGGGGAAACAGAAGCTATCACACTCTGTGAGGTTTGTAAATGGTCAAAACTTTCTTCTTGAAAGTGAATACTAGCAGGTCAAAGATAATTCCATGTGCTTCTAATGGGCTAGTAAAATGTTCTCCATCTAACAGATAAAATGTCTAATACTTGTTCTGCTTGGGCTCCTGGAAGCAAGCAGCACCTACAATTTAATTACAATTCCCCAAATAACAATGGTTCTCCACTTAGATTGTTTTCAAGCACCTAGAACTCTTCAAGAACAAAAAGCAAAGATGAGATGTTAGCTATACTATTTGTCTCTTGAATACTTTTGTGTACACATATAAAATTCATCTATAGTTATAGTAGGTATCCAAGAAGACTGGTGCTTTCCATCTTAGTGATAGCTTTGTGCAATCACAAACAAAAATGTTTCTCTAGGTAGATGACAGTAGTTAACCAAAGAGATAAACAAAAAGCCTATTAAAGCTACAGCTGCAATGAATGGCTATATCTGAAGTGTACTGGAATAAATTGGTTGACAGGACAAAGATCAATCTGGATGTATAGAATAAGATTAAAAACAAAGAAAGGAGAGGGTTGAAGAGACTGGCAGACACCATCCATCAGTATTAAAAGGCTTAAATTACATGGAGCTTTCAACTCCTTGTTCTCTCATATCCTTGGTTAATGAAAACATTTTCTTCTTTATTTCTTCACACAGCTTGGCCATGTAAATCCATCGCAGAGAAGAGACACAATGATATAGATGAACACCTGGAAAAGGAAAAAGGCAATTATTATTTTCTTGACTCTATCATAGGCTCCTAAATAATATGTAAAGCAGTGTGAAGACCTGTTAGCAAATACTGGTTCCATCAGAGTAGCAGTTGTATAATAATACAATACACTAATTCAGTATTTTCAAAGATATTAGTTGAATTAAAATGACACTTTCTGATGTAACTCTCACCGATTTGAATTCTACTATGCTTCCTTCAGTGGGAGAGAAAGCAGTGGGGTTGTTTCTCTTTACTGGAAACTAGAAAGAATTCAGCTATATAGAACAACTCTTACTGACACATCATTAATAGTCATAAACATCACGTTATAATTCCCTTGAAGTATGATTTTATTATTACATTCTTAAGTTTTATACATGGATTAATTTATCATTATTAGGATAAAAAATTTAAAATGTACAGTAGAAACTCTACATTTATATTAACCATGAGCAAGAATGTTGCTATTAACCTTTCAGTAGGTAATGACACACTAATTATAATTACCAAATCAGAGGAAAGCTGATGATAAAAGAAAGATAGCAAGGATAGAGTACATTTATTAACAAGTACAAGTTCCAGGAAAAAAAGATTAAACTATGTATAATAAAAGTTCTTAAAAATTTAAAATATGGTTATAAAAAAATAAATAAGAGCAGGGCAGCAGAATAAAGAGAGCTGAAAATAAATTTACTCTGCAGGAACAATTAGTAGAATAGTCTCCCATAATTAAATGCAAAAAGGAGTTTAAATATGCTGAAAAGGTTACTAGACAGGCAGGATAGTTCAAAGAGGTCCAATATCTGTTTATGCATGGGTACCAAAAGAACAGCATATAAACTAATTCATACTTATAGATAAGAACACTATTAAAACAATATTAGGAAATTAAACTTATTGTACATTAAAAATTACTGCATAATCTCTAAGTATTTATCCAAGAAATAAAAGAACAGTTCATTATAAAAGCATGTATTAATGCAATTTACTACATTAATATGAAATGTAAACAGTCCCATTATCAATTCATTGGTAGAGAAATATAATTTCCTAAAATTAAATGCCTATTCCTCATAAAAAGTTTTAGCAATCTAGAAATAAAACTGCCCTGGTTGGAAAGCTCAGTTGGTTAGGGCATCATCCTGATACACCAAGATTGTGGGTTTAATCTCCAGTCATGGCACACAAGAAGAATCAACAAATAAAAGCATTAAAAAAAACAAATTGATGTCCCCCTTCAAATTGATAGATAAAAATTCAGAAAATAAAAAATATAGAAATAAAACAAAAGTTTTTTAACTTCACAGTAAAAATCTAACAAGGACTCAGAGTAAATGTCACTCTTATAAAAGAAATATTAGAAGCAGCTCAATTAAAACCAGGGACTAAATAAAGATGCCCATCGACATCATGATTATTTAATACTGCTAGTAAATACAAGAAAAATATATAATTATATAAAATTATATATACAGTATGTGTATATGTGTGTGTGAATATGATGAAGTTAAAATTATTAACAGATGGTATTATAAATTTACCATCTACCCCAGGGGTCAGTAAAATACAGCCCATGGCCTGTGAGCTAAGACTGGTAAAGGACTGCTTAAAAATAAGAAGAATATGCGACAGACTGTATGTGGTCCACAAAGCCTAAAATATTTATTATCTGGTACTTTTTGAAGGTTTGCTGACTTCTGACCTATAGCATACAGAAGAATCAACTATCTCAACTAATAAAAGTTATGCAAATTTGCCAGACACAAAATATATCAATTAGAAAAGAGAAACCTGCAATAAAGAGAAAATGGAATCAACTACAAAAGAGAAATATAATTAAAAACTATGGGATCAATTAAAAAATGCAATACTAAAAGAATCCCATTTCAGTAGCAACAAAAGCATTACATACCGAGGAATACTTGGAATGGCTTGTACAACTCCTTACATATAAGGATTCTAAATAGGGATATGGGGTTTAAATAGAGATAATATTTCAATGTGACTCCATAGGAAAGCCACTGCCTGGTCATTTTTTCTTACCATTGAAAGTTATATATAGCTCATTTTAGAGTGCTAATTATTAGAAAGAATTCCAGCCCCTAATTTTTTAGCGATCAGAACATAAATTCACACACAAAAAGGACAAATACTTACAATTGATACGATGATGATGATGATAGTAAGTTTGAGATTCTTCATGCACATGGCTCTGGCAAGATTTCTGCTGGTTGTTTTGAAGGTGACGGACTAGGGAAAAAAACACAAATTTGTTTGATCCCTGGCAATGACTACATGATTGACTTGCAGCAATACCTGCAGAAGTTTTAATTAATTTTGTTAAGTTCCAATGTTCTTTACCCCTCCTCTCTCTTCTCTGTAGAGACGGCCATTTGTAATCCCTAGTTCTCAAAAGCAGGACTCTGCCAGGTCAATGGTAAGCAATATTGAAAAGCCTTCCCTCCTTTTTCTTCTCTGCCATAGCCACGCATGTGATGTCCAGCACCAGAAGTGATTCTTCCTGTCAGTAGAAAAAGCCTTATCCTCCTTATGCTTCCAATAAGAAAGGCTCCTTCTAAGCCAGGTGGCCACAAACACATTTGTCTATTCTGTCCAGTATAATCATGGGATTTTGGGCCATAGCACTTGTTCAATCTCCATAGGAAGATGTATATTTACTTGTATGAAGGCCAAAACCCAAAAAACTACTTCTTCGGTTATCCATTTTCTTTTGAAACATCAGTTTCTCAGTATCTACTGAACCATTCCCAACAGGACAGAAGCAGTTCAAAACAAGCGAACAATAAAATTCTCCACCTGCTCAGCAATTCTACTTCTAGGTATATACCCAAGAGATGTATGCACAAGTTCACCAAAAATATTTGTACAAATATATGTACAAAAATATTTCCAACTGTACTACTTGACTTATCTCAAAACTGGAAATGATTCAAATACCTATTAACTGTACTATGTAGTGAAGAACTTAAACTTGTCCCAAATGGGTGTGACCTTTGCCCAAAGCTCGTGGAAGGTAAAATCTTTGCCTGCCTGGGGTATATGGGCTAGCCAAGTAGTAGCAATGTGATTTAGGGTGGGGATTATTCACTACCGAGAGACCAACTATACAATTTAGGGTAGAGGCTTTGAGTTACACATAGAGAAGTTGGAGTCTGGAGCCAAATCAAGCAAGTACACAATCAGTCAATTGTGCCTACATAATAAAACATCAATAAAAACTGAATATCAAGGCTTGGGCAAGCTTCCCTGCTTGACAATACTCTATGCATGCTGTCACACATCTATGTTGGGAGATTAACTTGTTCTAACTCCATGAGGACATGACAGCACAAGCTCTGGGTTTGGTACCTCCCCAAACTACCCCATATGTACTTCTTTGCCTTGGCCGAGCTTAATCTGTATCCTTTGCCTGTAATAAATCATAACGGTGAGTATAACAGCTTTCGTGGAGTTCTGTGAGTCCCTCTAATAAATGATCAAACCTGAGGGTGGTTTTGGGAACAAATAAACTTGCGGTTGGTGTTAGAGGGCAGGCTTGGGGACTGTGCCCTCTAAACTGTATAGTTTGTGAATTTCTCAGCTGCCTGAACTCTTTGAAATTACTTGCAAACTAAGTCACAATAAAGAATTTAAGAAATAAGATAATGTGGATAAGGAAAAGCAATGAGGAATGAAACTAAGAAGACTAAATATAATTATGTAATTCAATAGATTGGGATGGAGGTTTCTCCACAATCCTCAAGTCTATATTTGAAAACTGACAGTCTCCTTATTTTATTTTGTTAGTATTTATTTTTAAATTAAATTTATTGGGGTGACATTAGTTAATAAGATTATATAGGTTTCAAGTGAATGATACATGATCTGTATATTGCATTGTGTGCCCACCACCCAAAGTCAAATCATCTTCCATCACCATATATTTGCCCCCATTACCATTTACTACTCTCCTGCACCCCTTCCCTGTGGTAACCACCATACTCTTGTCTGTGTGTATGGGTTTCAGTTTTATGTCCCACATGTGAATGAAATCATATGGCCCTTGGCTTTTTCTGACTGACTTGTTTCGCTTACAATATTCTCAAGGACCATCCATGTTGTTGCAAATGGCAGTATTTCATTTTTTTCTTATAGCTGAATATTATCCCACTGTATATATGTACCACATCTTCTTTATCCAATCATCTAATGAAAGACACTTTGGTTGTTTCCATGTCTTGGCCACCATGAATAATGCTGCAATGAACATAATGGTATATGTATCTTTGAGAATAAATGTTTTCAAACTTTTCAGGTAGATACCCAGAAAAAGGGTTGCTGGGTCATATGGTAACTGCAGTCTTAATTTTTTGAGGAACCTCCATACTATTTTCTATAGTGGCTGTAAAGTACATTCCCACCAGCAGTGAATGAGAGTTCCTTTCTTTCCACAACCTCTCCAACACTTGTTATTACTTGTCTTGTTGATAATAGCCATTCTAAAGGGTGTGAGGTGACATCTCGCTGTAGTTTTGATCTGCATTTCCCTAATAGCTAGTGAAGTTGAGCATGTTTTCATATATCTGTTGGACATTTGTATGTCTTCTTGGGATAAGTGTCTGTTCAGGTCCTCTGACCATTTTTTAATTGTATTGTTTGTTTGGTGTTGAGTTGTATAAGTTCTTTATATATTTTGGATATTAAACCTTTGCCTGAGATGTTGCTTGCAAATATCTTCTCCTATTCAGTTGGTTGCCATTTTGTTTTGTTTGTGATTTCTTTTGCTGTGCAGAAGTATTTTAGTTTGTTATAGTCCCATTCATTTATTTTTGCCTTTACTTCCCTTGCTGTTGGGGTCAAATTCATAAAATGTCGTCTAAGACAAAGGTCTGTACATTTAGTATTTTTCTATGTAATTTATTATTTCAGGTCTTATATTTAGGTCTTTAATCCATTTTGAATTAATTTTTGTACATAGGGACAAACTGTAGTCTAGTTTCATTCTTTTGCATGAGGCTTTCCAATTTTCCCAGCACCATATATTGAAGAGGTATTCTTTTCTCTGTTGCATGTTTTTGGCTCCTTTGTCAAAAGTTATTTGCCCATGTACATGTGGTTTTATTTCTGGGCTCTCTGTTCTGTTCCATTGGTCTGTGTGTCTGTTTTTCTGCCAATACCATGCAATTTTGATTATCATTTGCTCTGTGGTATAATTTGAACTCAGGTAGTATGATACCTCCGGCTTTGTTATTTTTTTCTGAGGATTGCTTTGGCTATTTGGGGTCTTTGTGGTTCCATAACAATCTGATTGTATTTTTGTTCTAATTATTAAAAAAATATACTTGGAATTTTGATGCGGATTGCATTAAAATCTGTATATTGCTTTGGGTAATATGGACATTTTAACTATGTTGATTCTTCTAACCCATGAACACAGAATATGTTTCCATTTCATTTTGTCTTTTTTCAATCTCTGTTAATAATGCTTTGTAGTTTTCAATATATAAGTCCTTAACATCCTTTGTTAATTTATTCCTAGGTAATTAATTCTTTTTGTTGTGATTGCAAGAGGAATTTATTTCCTTTTCTGAAATATCATTATGAATATATAGGAATGCAGTGGATTTTTGTACATTGGTTTTGTATCCTGCAACTTTGCTGTATTTATTGTTTCTAATAGTTTTTTGGTGAAGTCTTTAGGGTTTTCTATGTAAAGAATCATGTCATCTGCAAAAAGTGACACTTTTACTTCTTCATTCCTAATTTGGATGCCTTTTATTTCTTTCTCTTGCCTGATTTCTCTGGCTTGGATGTCTACTACTATGTTGAGTGTTGAGAGGGGACATCCTTATCTTGTTCCTGATTTTAGAGGA
Organism: Pteronotus mesoamericanus; assembly: GCF_021234165.1. Taxonomy (NCBI): domain Eukaryota; kingdom Metazoa; phylum Chordata; class Mammalia; order Chiroptera; family Mormoopidae; genus Pteronotus; species Pteronotus mesoamericanus. The sequence continues at coordinate 1,269,705 of NW_026555093.1, read as the reverse complement.
AAAGCTTTTAGTTTTTCACCATTAAGTGTGATATTAGCTTGGCTTTGCCTTATATGGTCTTTATAATGTTGAGGTACTTTTCTTCTATACCTATTTTATGGAGTGTTTTAATCATAAATGGATGTATCTATCAAATGCTTTTTTACATCTATTGATAAAATCATATGATTTTTATCCTTTGTTTTGTTAATGTGATATATCACATTGATCAATTTGCATATGTTGAACTATCATTCTATCACTGTGCCCCTAGAATGAACCTACTTGATCGTGATGCATATTTTTAAATGTATTGTTGTATTCAATTTACTAATTTTTAAAAGGATTTTTAAATTTATATTCAGAGATACGGGTCTGTAGCTTTTTCTTTTTTTTTTATCCTTGCCAAGTTTTTGGTATCAGGGTTATGTTGGCCTCATAACATGTATTAGGAATTATTGCCTCTTCTTCAACTTTTTAGAAGAGTTTGAGAAGGACAGGTATCAAATATTCTTTGAATGTTTGGTAGAATTCACTAATGAAGCCATTGGGTCCTGAACTTTTATTTTTTGGGAGGTTTTTGATTGTTGTTTCAATTTCCTCACTGCTGATTGGTCTATTTAGATTTTCCAATTTTTCATGATTCAGTCTAGGAAGGTTATATATGTCTAGGAACTTATCCATTTCTTCTAAGTTATTAGATTGGTGGCATATAGTCTTTCATGGTATTCTAGTGTGATCCTTCGTATATACTGTAATGTCTGTGGTCACTTTCATTTCTGATTTTGTTTCTATGAGTCTTTTCTCTTATATTAGCAATAAATACTAGAAGATGAGACTTGATAATTTAAAATAGCAGAAATGTGCCATGTTTACGGGTAGTAAGACTCAGTGCTGTCAAGATACCAATGCTCCCTAAACTGACCTATAGAGTAAATGCAATCACTACCAAAGATACAAGATTTTTTTAAAGATGGAAAATAACAAGCTTATTTTGAAATACAAATGGAAATGCAAAGGACCTAAAATAGTAAAGACAATCCTGGAGAAGAACATAGTTGGAGGACTTAGTGAATTCTATAAAGCTACAGTTATCAATACAGTGTGGTATTGGCATAAAGGTAGACAAATCAATGAAATAAAATAGAGAATCCAAAATTAAAGCCCTACTGAGGAGAATGTATAAACAAATTTTGGTAGGTGGATTTATACAATGAAAGAGAAGAAAACAATAAAAAAGAATGAACTATTACTATAATTTGGATGAATCTTACAGGTATAACGATGAGCAAAAGAGGCCAGACACAGAAGAGTACATGGCATATGACTTAATTTCTATACATTTTAAGAACAGGTAAAATATTGTCCAACGTGGTATAAATCAGAAAAATGGTTCTCTCTTTTGGGAATTTTGACTGGAAGGGGCATAAGCCAGCCTTCTGAGGTGTTGGAAATGTTTTATATCTTGATCTAGGTGGTGGTTATAGGGGCATAGACATATATAAAAAATAACTGAACTTTACAGGTATTAAAAGTAATACACTTGCTGTACTTTATTGTATGTATGTTATTCCTCCAGAAAAAGAAACACCTATTAGTTAATGAGCCCCTTTTGATGTGCTGGGAATTGCAGTCAATACAATTAAGACTTTTATTTGGAAAGTACAGACTGTACCAGTACTGGTCAAACACAGACCATTCCAATCTTAATTTTAAGATTAAGAATATCTAAGATATGGGCCTGGTGGGGTAGCTCAGTGCATTGGAGCATTGCCCCATACATCAAAAGGTTGTGGGTTTGAATATTGGTCAGGGCACATACCTAGTTTGTGGGTTCAATCCCCAGTCGGGGTGTGTACGGGAGGCGACTGACCAGTGTTTCTCCCTCTCTCTCACCCCCCTTCTCTTACCTCTAAAATCAATAAACATATTCTTGGGTGAGGATTTTTTTAGAAAGCTAAGAGATGGACTGGAAGTACCAAAGAAATTAATCTGCCTGCATATCTGCGATCAGATACTTCTTTGCCTTCCTCGCACCCTAGCAATGGGTTATAAAGTGAGTCATTATACAACCCTGGGGCTTTGACTTCCTGTATGGTGCCACCCTTCCTCCAATTACCACATGATTTGATGAAAAAACTGTTATCCTTCTAGGACCTACCATTAACAAATGTCCCTGTTAAACTAACAATTACAATAAACATTTAAATAATGCTTACTACGTATCAGACATTGTGTTAGACACGTCGCATGCATCATCTGATTTAAGCCTCAAAGCACTAATGAAGTAGATACATCTCCATCACTGACAATGACTGAGGCCTAGTTAAGTAACTTTCCAGAGGTCACACAACTAGTAAGTGACAGAGATGGCATTCAATCCTAGGTAAACCACCTCTAGAGCTTGTGCTATTAACTACTACAATCTAGCTGCCAGTAAAAATGAACATGAGCACTCACTGATCTGTTTCAAGGTGTAAACTTCCCCATTGCATTTAAATTTGTAGTTGTGCAGACTCAAGGCGTAACTGATCTCTGCCCTCCTTCTATTCACCATGCTATCTATCACCTTTCCTCTAAACTTTCATCTACTAACCAGATTGAGAATGCAATGACACACTTAACTGTAGCATAAGTACGTCACAGGGACACACCGACTCCTTTAAGGCTCAGTGGCCCTTCCCAGTCCCTGCCTCTTGCTTGATATAAGGAAAGCTCAAGTTGTCACAGTAAGCAAGAAAGTGACTAACTGTCCAAGTTTCAGGATTCACACTGGATCACAGTGGCCTGAAAAATTTTTTTTTCATGTTTTACAAAATGCACAGAGGAGAACAGACTGGTATGTGCAGCTGAGGTGCTAAATTAATAGGCATCAATCCAAAGCTTTAAAAAATTGTTTCTGTAAACTGAGTATGTTTTCCGAACCAAAGCTTCTTTAATGGGTCATGGCTTTTTTCTATGCCTCATTGTTATGCTCATAATCACAATGTAATCACATAATGGAGGTAAGAACAAAAAAGACTACAGTATTAAATTTAAGACATTTCCCTGTTAAGTTAGCCATCAACCAATTTCTCTACTTTATATCCTGAAAAATATTATCATATCCTGTACTTACCGAATCCACGAGATTTTCTGTTTTATCTATCAATAATTCCAATCTTTCTCCTCGTTGAGCTACCAAATCTAAAAAATGTTGGAAAAACAGAAAATATCATGTAAATGTGACACTTGTGTCTTTGTTTTAAGCCAAATCTGATTTTAATTATATCTGGTAGTCTTGACAACTGGTATTTACTAGAGAAGCACCTCTATGTTTAAGTAATAAAAGACATTAGTAAAGTTTACCAAGTAACGCAGGGGTTGGCATTTTTTTTTTCTGTAAAGGGCCAGACACTAAATATTTTAGGCTTTGTGGGCCAGTCGCAGTCCCAATCACGCAAGTCTCTCAGACAAAGATGATATGAAACAAATGTGTATGACTATGTTCCAAGGAAATTTTATGTAGAAAAACAGGCCAGGTTTGATCTAAGGGATGTAGTTTTCAAACCCCTAACTTAAGGGGATAATCTGAAAGGGACAAAAAACGAACCGTCAAAATGGGTGAGAGTTGGACACTCCAAGAATTGTGGTGTGAGGAGCTCCACAGACCCTCTCTCCGACAAAACAACTATAACAGGTAAAAATGATAAAAACAAGCAAACAAACAACTGGCCACCATTCAAAGTCTCTGAAAACTGTGAATGTCCTAAGGACATAGAGCAAATGAAGAACGATTTATACAAGAAAATCAACTAATTCTCAGTAAGAACAGTGAGAGTCTATGGCATTTAAGCCATGACATGCTCCATACCTCAGGTCAGTGAGATGGAAGCTCTATTTCTGGCAAGTAAAGCCTAGGGGTTCTCTTTTCCCTCAGGTCCCAGTCAAAGACTATGCTTTCTCCCAAGGAGGGGCAAGTTGGGGCAAGTCATTACCATTTCATGTCCCGCTCCACCCCATCTGAAGCTACTCGATGCAGAAGTCCTATACCAGGCAAGGCATGGTTGAAAGATCTGAGGCTCCCTTTCTGTACCTGGCCCTAACACATAGGGCAGAAGCTTTACCTCAAGTGGCAGGCCAAGAATTGTGGCCCCTGAGTGCCACTGCCCTGACTTACTCATAAAGCAGAGGTCCCATGCTGGGAGAGGCAAGCCAGGAAGGTCACAGTTACCCAGCACTCCTTAGGCAGAGCAAGCATGTCACTCAAAGAGAAACAGTCCATTGTCGCTTGTTGCTATCCATAGCTCTAGAGCAGTGGCTCAGAGATGGTTCACAGGGGAAGAGGAAGGCCTTAGGAATAGAGATTTCCCTAAGAGAACAGACTTTATTTGGAACAGAGTATGGGGAAGTTCAAGCCTAAGACTGCTGTCAAAAACCATAGAGATTTTGGAGGTAGGCAAGTAAGATGACAGTGGTAGCTTCATGAGAACCACAAGTTAAACCATAGGCCAGCTAGAAGTTTGAGTACCAGGGAAAGAGATAGCTAAGGAGAATCCCCCTGAGGTCAGAACAAATATCTAAGACTGGCCACAAAGACAAGGGAGTTCAAATCTAATTAGATCAGACTGGAGACATTTATGTCTGGGGAAATAGTGGAAAAAATAGAGCAATTAGCCTACAATTAGTGATGGCTAACAGCTGGGTGAGACACCCACAGGGGCAGAGCAGCTAGAAGAAGCATAACACAGAGAATAAGAAAAGAAACAAAATGAGCCATGTCATTTCAGGGTGACTGTGTGTATGCTCAAGGTTTTCTCTCTGAGAAGTGACATTAGAGGCTGAACACCCTGGGAAAAAGACTTAAAAAACAGAGCCCAGCAGAATCACTAAACAAATAAACAAGCAAACAACAAACTCTGGGGGTTGGGAATCAGTACCCAGAGTTTTGGCAACATATTATCTAAAATGTCCAGTTTCCAACAAAAAAATTGAGATATGAATACAAACAGGAAAGTGTGAGCCATGCACAAGAAAAAGACCAGAGATTAGAAATTGACTTTGAGGGGGACTCAGCTGTTGGATTTAGCAGTGGAATGAAGTAAGAATCAATAACAGAAGGAAAACACTTGAGATGAAGTCAAAGCAGTGCACAGAGAGAAATTTATAGCAGTAAACACCCACATTAAAGGGAAGATGTTACAGACTGAACTGTGTCCCCACTAAATTTCTTTGTTGAAGCCTTGAAGCCCTGACCTCCACTGAGATGGTATTTGGACATGGAACCTGTGGGAGATCATAAGGTTTAGATGAGAAAATGAAGTCCCTCCCATTCAAGCACACGGTGACTAGGTAGCAATCTGTAAGCGAGGAAGAGAGTTCTCAACAAAGGGAAGGAAATAATATAGATTACAGCAGGAAAAATTAAATGTAGACCAAAAAACAATAGAGAAAAATCAATAAAACCAAAAGTAGACTTTTTAAAAATATCAACAAAATTGACAAATCTGCAAAAACTAACCAAGAAAAAAGTGAAAAGAATCACTATCAACTTCACATAAATTAGAGGGATCCAAAGAGAATACTATGAACAAGAGTATGTGAACATATTAGATAACTTATATGAAGTAGATAAATTGCTAGAACGACACAAACCACCAAACAGACTCAAGAAACAGAAAATCTGAATTAGATCTACAACAGATTAAATACAGAGCAGAGGTTGAATAATTATTAAATTTTGCACAAATAAAAGCACAGGTCCAGATGGCTGCAAATGTGAATTCTACCAGACATTTCAAGAAGACTTAATACTAATTTTCCAGAAACTTCTCCAAAAATAGAAGAGGAGGAAACATTTCTCAACTCATCCTTTGAGGCCATGATTACTTTGGTATCAAAGTCAGACAAAGACATCACAAGAAAACAACAGATCAATATCTGTTATGAATAGAGACATAAAAAGATTTCCAATAAAATACTAGCACAATGAATCCAGCGATATATAAAAAGAATTGCAGACCACGATGAAATGGCAAGATTGATTTAATATCCAAAAATCAATTATTGTAATATACTGTATTAATAGAATAAAGGACAACCATGTTTGATCATTTCAATAGATGGAAAAAGGTCCTTGACAAAATCCAACACCTTTTCATTATAAAACCACTCAACAAGCAGTAAACAGAAGGGAACTTCCCAAACCTAATAAAGGGCACCTATAAAAGTACCACAGCTAACATCATACTTAATGGTGAAAGAGTCCCTAATATCTCCCTAAAATCAGGAATAAGACACGGATATCTACTTTTGCTACTTTTATTTGACATTGTACTGGAGGTTCTAGGAAGGGCAACTGGGTAGGAGAAAGAAATGAAAGGCTTCCAGATTATAAAGGAAGAATTAACCTATCTTTATTTTCAGAAAATAGGATCCTGTATACAGATGATCACAAGTAATCCACTAAAAAGCTATTACAATTAATAAACAAGTTCTACAAAGTTGCACAAGGTAAGATCACACTGCAAAAATCTATTGTATTTTGCCCTGGCTGGTGTGGCTCAGTGGCTTGAGTGCTGGCCTGCGAGCCGGGGGGTTGCAGGTTCGATTCCCAGTCGGGGCACATGCCTGAGGTGCAGGCCAGTTCCCTGGTGGTGGGGCATATGAGAGGCAACCATACATTGATGTTTCTCCCCCTCTCTTTCTCCATCCCTTCCCCTCTGTCTAAAAATGAAATAAGTAAAATCTTTTAAAAATTTTATTGTATTTCTAGATATAAGCAGTGAACAATCCAAAAATGGAAGATAAAAAAATACGCATTTATCATAGCATTACAAAAAAATACTTGAAAACAGGTCAAGAAAAATGTCGGAAGAGAGATACTATTAAAGAAAGATTATTCTGACACTTGTTAAAATGGTAAGGAAGATGTTATTCAAGACTATAGCAATGGAGGAACTATCACAAAAGGGGAAAGAGACTGAGCTCAACTCTTAATATAACAAGTGGGTTACATCAGCATTATGGCAGCCCTGTGATGGAACGGCACACATCCAGGGTGGGTTCCCGCCTTACACCCTGAGCTGGCAGGACAGCCTCCAACCACCTGCAACACTGAACTGGAATAGTGGGTTGGAAAATAATTTTACTCGTTTTTATTAATCTTTCTTAAATATATGTATAGCTTACATTTATCTCAAGGTTTGATACTAGAAGGCTTTAGGGCCTTTATTTAGAAGTTTGGTGATGTTTTTGTGACAAAAAATATTAAGTAGGAACTTAATTCTTGTTTATATTAATTAGCCTATGGTAAAATTGGTTTCAGTATACATTGTTTCTCTTCAAGTCACAATTTCCAAGGATCTATTGACAACATAAAATGAGGACTTAACTGTGGTACAGCACTCAACAAAAGTAACTCAAAATGGATTAAAGACTTACATTTAAGACCTGAAACCATAAAACTTCTAGGAAAAAAAAATGGGAAGAAGGTCCTTGACATTGGTCTTTGCAATGTTGTTTTAGAATATGACAGCAGAAGCACAAGCAACAAAAGCAAAAATCAGCAAGTGGGACTACATCACACTAAAAAGCTCCCAAACAGCAAAAGAAACAATCAACAAAATGAGAAGACGGCTTACAGAATGGGAGAAAATATTTACAAACTGTATATGGGATAAGGGTTTAATATCTAAAATATGTAAGGAATTCATAGAACCCAGTAACAAAAAACCAAACAAGCCAATAAAGAAATGGGCAGAGGGACTGAATATAACATTTTTCCAAACACATACAAATGACCATTAGGTACATGAAAAAACACTCAACATCACTATCATCAGGGACAAACAAAATAAAATCACAATGAAGGTAGGGGAGGTCACAGGTGAAGCTGGAATGTGGTGTGGTCACAGGCTACCTCCGGCTAGCCTCAGACTAATCAGCTGGAATGTGCTCAGTGTAGGCTTTGTGCCACAAGCCACTTAGGCCATTCTTTGTCTCCCTCATTGCTTCTCCCCAATGCTCTGGGCCTCTCTGTTCTCCAGATCTCATCCCTTGCAGCTCAAGGACAGGCAATGAGATTTGCAGATGCAAAGCAAAGTCAAGAAAATCACCCTCCAGCCTGAAAAGAAAAGAAAATAAAAGAGAAGAGAAGAGAAAAGAGAAAGAGAAAGAGAAAGAAAAAAAAAGAGGAAAAAGAAGAGGAAGAGGAAGATGGGAGAGGAGGGAAGAAAAAGAAAAGAAAAGAAAGGGGAGGGGAGGGGAAGAAAGAAAGGAATGAAGGAAGGAAGGAAGAAAGAAAAAGAAAGAAAAGAAGGAAAAGAAACAAAACTTGTAAACTTGTATATGTTACAATGGCTATCATCTAGAAGACAAGATAACAAAGGGTTGTCAAGCATGTGGGGAAAAAAGGAACCTTTTCACTCTGTTGGTGGAAATGTAAATTGGTTCAGCCAGGTTTCTCAAGCAATTAAAAATACAACTGCCATATGATCTAGCAATTCCACTTCTGGGTATATATGCAAAGGAAATAAAAATAGGATTTTTAAGAGATATATGCACTCCCAATGTTTCCTGCAGCACTATCCACAATAGCCAAGACATTTAAACAACCAAGTATCCATCAATGGATGAATGGATAAAGATGATGTGATATGTACATAAAGACACACATACACACAGTGTAATATTATTGAGCCATGAGAAAGAAGGAAATCCTGCCATTTGCAACATGGATGGATCTCGAGGGCACTATGCTTAGTGAGATAAACCAGACAAAGAAAGACAAATATTGTATATTAGTTATATATGGAATCTAAAAATGCCAAACAGAAACAGAAAGTAGAATGGTTGTTACCAAGCGATGGGAGCTGGAAAAATTGGGGAGATGTTGTTATTGTTAAAGGCTACAAACTTGCAACTAGAAGATGAATGAGTCCTGGAGATCTAAAGCACAACACATAAATTGTAATCAACAACACTGTATAATATAGTTCAAAATTGCTAAAAGGCTAGATCTTAAATGTTCTCACCACAAAAAATAATATATGTGATATATGTTAGCTAAAACTAAGGCAGTAATCATATTGCAATATATGAATGTATCAGATAAACACATTGTACACCTAAAACTCAGGATTTTGTTTGTAAATTATATCTCAATAATGAAAAAAAAAGGACAAGTGGGGATTTATACCCAATGAGAACAGTGAGAGAGTGGTCAGTGGATGGAAAGTTACTAGAAGAAGAATCAAAGGTAGGAGAATGTTGCTAAACTGGCCTAAAGGATCTCTGTAAAAGCAGGCCAAACATTTACACATCAAAGGTAGGGGATGAGGAACTTGATCAGCTATCAAGGATGATCAGATAGCAAGGGTAGGGGATTGACTGAGCAAGATTCTTTGCTAAAACTGGCTTAGGCAGGCCAAGGACAGAGCCCAAGGATTACCCTAGTCAAACAGAGGGCTCAGAGGAGCCCTTTTAACCTTCGGTCAAACATAGTCTTTGTCATATAGGGCTTGTACACTGAAAACTACGAAACATTATTGAAAAAAACTTAAAAGGAGACCAACATTAAATGACTGTGTATCAGAGTTTAATATCATTAAAACTGGCAGTACTACCCAAACTGATCTACAGATTCACCATGATCCCTTTCAAAATCCCAGCTATTTGTTTTCAGAAACTGACAAGCTCACCTTAAAATTCTTATGGAAATGACAGGTACTCAGAATAGCCAAAGCAATCTTTAAAAAAAAGAACATGGTAGGAAGACTCATACTTCCTGATTTTAAAACTTACTACAAATCTACAAAAATCATGACAGTGTGGTAACTGCCATAAGGACAAACATATAGTACTGGAACAAGACTGAGAGTCCAGATAAACCTATACATCTATGGATATTTATTTTTTGATAAGGTCCTAGACCATTCAATGGGAAAATAAAAATCTTTTCAACAAATGGTATTGGGGCAACTGGATATACACATTTAAAAGAATTAAGTTGGAGCCCTTCCTTACTTTATATACAAATAATAACAAAATAGGTCATAGGCCAAAAGTAATAGCTAAAATTTTAACTCTTAGAAGAAAACAAAGGAGTATATATTTATGACCTTGGTTTTGGCGATGGTCTCTTAAATGTGACGTCCAAACAACAAGCAACAAAAGAAAAAATAACTTGGATTTCATCAAAATTAAAAACTTCTGTGCTTTGAAGATTACTATAAAAAAAAAAACACAACCCACAGAATGTGTGAAAATATTTGTAAATCATGTCTCATAAGGGTATAGTATCCAGAGTATACAGTGAACTCTTATACTCAACAATAAAAAGACAATCCACTTAAAAATGGCAATGGATTTCGAACAGACATTTCTCCAAAGATATACAAATGGCCAATTCACACATAAAAAGATGCTCAATATCATTACTCTCCAGGGAAATATAAATAAAAACTACAATAAGATACCATTGCACACATACTAAATTGGCAATAATACAAAGACATAATAAATTTTGGCGAGGGTGTGGAGAAACTGGAATCCTCATGCCTTGCTATTGGGAATGTACTATGGTGGAGACACTTTAGCAGTTTGGCCTTACTCAAAATGATAAAGTAGGAGTTTCCATTTGACCTAGCAATTCTACTCCTAGGTATATACCCAAGAAAACTGAAAACATATGCTTACACAAAAACTTGTAAACTAATGTTCACAGAAGCATTAATCATAACCAAAAAGTAGAAACCATCAAAATGTCCATCAACTAATAAATAAATCAAATGTATCAATACAATGGAATATTCCGCCATGACAAGGAACAAAGTACTGATACATGCTACAACAAGAAACTCAAAATCATTATGTTAAGTGAAACAAGCCAAGACAAAAAAAGGCCACATATTATATAAGTCCGGAATAGGCAAATCTATACAGACAGAAAGAAGGTTAACTGTTGCGTAGGTCTGGAGTTTGAAGGGAAAGGAGGAATAACTGTAAGTGGGTACAGGATTTCTTTTGGGGAGTGATGAAAATATTCTAAAATTGATTGTGGTGATGGTTGTACAACTCTGATGATAGCAAAAGCCATTGGATTGTATACTTTGAATAGGTTAATTGTATGGTATGTGAATTATATCTCAATAAAGCTGTTTAAAAAATCAGAGGGAGATGATTAGAAATGTTACATTTTTAATTTGCTGTTTCTGTTATTCTAAAAATAAGTCATTTAAAAGGGGTTGATTAAAAAGTTTCATTTTCTGGAAACATTATGAATCTGCAATAAATAATATTGTAGTAGTTGGCTGCTTCCACTTTCAGGCAAAATAAATACATTTGGTGACAAAAAAAGAGACAAAAAAAAACAGGAACCTATTTTTTCAACAGGTTCTCTCATCTGCATCTAGACATAGAATTAAAACTAAAAATCAATCAAACGAAATCACTTCAAATAGCCAAGACACACACACACACACACACACACACACACACACACACACAAATGTTTCTGCCTTTTGATTATTAATCCTATTCCTGGGAATTAGTCTTAAGAAAATAAGAAAATCATAATAGCTGAAAAACATTTATAACACAATTGTTATTGTAACACAAACCTCTAAATCAGTGCTACCTAAGAGTGCCTGCTACCGCTTTAAGTCTGTAAGTGCACTGTTCAGTCCAACTGAGATTTTCACAGTAAGACATTCTCAATGGAGGAAGCACAGCATTGACTTACATTCTGAAGCAAGGTCCTTATCTGGTTGTAAAACAGCACTCTGAGTACCACTGCTATACAGAATCAAAGTGTCCAAAATAAGGACATGATTTGTAACCTATGATATAACTCAATGAACTACTGTACAAACATAAAGTAGACTAACAATAGCTAACAATCATTCAGCTCTTACTATGTGCCAGGCACTGTACAAAGTGCTTTACATACATTATTACCTCCTTTATCCTATTTGCAGATTAGGAAATAAAGCTCAGAGAGGTTACAGAATTGATCAAGGGCTAACAGAAAATAGGAGGTGAAATTAGGACTCATCCTCAGGCATGTCTGACTCCAAATCTTGATCATTACATTATAATGTCTCCATGAAACTGAATATAAACTATGATTACAAATATGTACACATGTGGATAAAAATTTAAAGGAGATAAAATGGAAATAAATCTTAGGATGCTGGGACCAAGAATAAATTTTTAAAAATGTCTTTTCTCAAAGTGTAACTATTCTAATAATATAAAAAATAATTCAAATAGTAAATCCAAGATTGTGAGTGAATGGACATTTATGCAATTTGACAATGTCTCAATTAAATTTCTTACAGAGCAATTATATAATCCGTTTTGTTCAATTTTATAGAAGTGATTGTCTGTGAGATATTCCCTTTAAAATATATATTTGAAAGAGTGGTTCTCAAACTGAAGTGTGCACTGGAATCCTACAGAGGGCTTGTGAGAACACAGATTTCTGGCCCCTAGTCCCAGAGTTTCTGATTCAGTAGGTCTGGGGTGGGACATGAAAATTTGCATTTCTAACAGGATGCCAGGAAATGCTGATGCTGCTGGCCCGAGGACTCCACTGTGAGAACCAGTGCTTTAAGGCCCTGGCAGGTGTGGCTCAGTGGATTGAGTGTCAACATGCGAACCAAAGGGCTGCAGGGTGGATTCCCAGTCAGGGCACATGCCTGGGTTGTGGGCCTACTGAAGAAACAGGAGAGGCGACCACGCATGGATGTTTCTCTCCCTCTCTTTCTCCCTCCCTTCCCTCTGTCTAAAAATAAATAAGCAAAACCTTTAAAATAATTAGCATCATCTCAAATCTAAATACCATTGAATAATCAATTTAAAAATAAATTTTATGCACTTCTCTGGATTATTTTAAGGTACTTAATAGGTTCTTGACAACGTAAAGGCTGATTAAATCTACATATGAGGTTTGTCTGCAAAATTTCCAGCCATTGTTAATATAATGAGAACGGTTTGCGTGACATCCATGTAACCTGGCAGCTAAGGAGAGTGGACTGGAATGCACATGTGTGAACAATGGCGACTTCGCTGTACTAGTCAGTGGGGGCAGTAGACACCATTGAGTGAGCATGTGTACTGCGTGGTCATTAAATTCAAAATGACTGAGCGTGCAGAGCAACAAACTTGCATCAAATTTTGCATTAAGTTTGAACATTTCTCCACAGAAACTATTTGGATGATTCAGAAGGCCACAGCTATGGGGAACTGGTGATTGGCAGCTTCATTATGACACTGTGCCTGCTCATGCATCACATATCATGTAGAGTTTTTTGGCAAAACATCAAATCACCCAGGTGACTCGGCCCCCCTACAGCCCAGATTTGGTGCCCTGAGACTTCTGGCTTTTCTCAAAACTAAAATCACCTTTGAAAGGGAAGAGATTTCAGACCATCGATGAGATTCAGGAAAATACGACGGGGCAGCTGATGGTGATTAGGAGAACTGTGTGAGGTCCCAAGGTGCCTACTTTGAAGGGGACTGAGGCATCACTGTCTTATGAACAATATTTCTTGTATCTTTTATCTTCTTCAATACATGTCTCTATTTTTCACATTACATGGCTGGATATCCCTGGACAGACCTCATATATCATAGTTCATACTTTTGAAGAACATAACAGTTTTGGGCCCAATTTTTTCTTTCTCTCAATCAAGAGCTACAAATATTCTAAGGAGGTTAAATAGTTATACTTTAAGTTACTTATTGATAATATCAGTTGTGTATCTCTAGACAAAACTGACTAAATTATGCTAAATTGGTGAACTGTTATGAGGGTCTTGGAAATTAGCCTTGCTAAGTAAACTAACAAATTTAGAATATAGAACAGTCATAAGTACTAAAAAGAAACCATTCATACAGTAGACACTACAATACATAAGTAATCTGTATCTCAGCTGACAATTAGCTTCCATTAGTAAAAATAAGGAGATTGTGTTTCAGTCTCTCTAGAATAATTTGACCCCAATCAGGTAATCTATGATGATAGATTTGATGTTTTTGCCCATATTCATGTGGGCTATGCCATGAAACATACCTATGTTTCTGACCATGATTCCTTTCAGTTCATCCACTTGGGCTTGAGTCTCCATCACTTTGTCAAGGCCCTTATTCTCAGAGTGATGCTTCTGTAAGAAAATAATATTTAACTTATGATTCCTAGACATTATTTACAATAGAAAAACAAAGAGAAATGATAATGAGAAATGCTATAAAATGATGTCTCTATTGATACAAAAAATATGTCACTTCATTAAAAAATTGTTACCAGACCTAGGAAAAAATATAGACAGCATAAAAATTTTACCATATGGAATGTAAGTGTTACATTATAAAATACCACCTTATTTTAAATTAAGTAGAACTGAATGTATTACAATATATCAAACATACATCTGAGACTTTTGGAGCAGAAGTAGGGGGTTCAGACAAAGAAGAACAGAAGACTGTAGTTGGGGCAGGGAGAACAGGATAGGGAAAGGGTACACAAAACTGTTCCTCACTTCATGCGTATGATGAGGTAGGAGGTGGCACAGATACTAGGCATCAGTTCTTATACCGCTGCGATCAGGGAATGTGTCCTATTTTAATTGGCTTTTTACCAGATGCAGAAATGAAAGACACTTAGGACAGTATATATTTTGAAATTATTATTCATTGCTAACAATTATGGAGTGCTTAATAAACAATATTTCAGTCACTTCATTGTGCTAAGTGATTCAAATAGGGAATATTATTTAATTTACCCAAAAATTCTGTGATGAAGATGCCATAATTATTATCCCCATTTAGAGATGAGAAAACTATTCAGAAGGTCACATACAGAACTGGAGCTAATGACAAAACCAGCTAAGTTGCAAGTTTGCTGCCAGCTGACCCTATTTGTTTTGATTGTGCATTGGTGTCTTTTTTGTTTGGTAATGTTTTATATGGTTTCACATATGAGGAAAGACCCCCTCCCTGCAAAAAACATCCCAGAATTTATTTATAAAAATTGTGTATTTATTCTTACATGTTTAAACTTCAGTCACCTTCAAACTGCTCTCCATTTGAGGGAATATACCTCCTGAGACATTTATTCCACTGCTCAAAACAGTCTTTTGGACGCTACGATTTCTGATGCCTTTTAGTGCTCCTGCCATTTTTTGTTTCACCTCTTCCACAAAGCAAACCATTTCCCTTTGAGGACTTTTTTCAACCGGGGAAACAAACAAAAAAAGGTGCTCAGGGTGGAACTGGGTGAATATGGAGGGTCATGGGTCATGCTGATTTTGGTCAAAAACTGCTGAACACTCAGCTTGGTGTAAATAAGTGCACTCATAAATCACCCATCATGACTTCAAAATTACAACTAAATTATAGAACAACCATCACTTAGAATCATCAGAAATCGAGTTGAATGGAAGTCTGACAACCACAGAATTGAAGAAACCACATCCATGCAAACTGGTACGAGGCGTGGAGACACGGAACAGGCTGGTTCCAAATCCACATGTGGTGGATAAATTCAGGAGGGATATCTCAGGGGCAAAGAGTCCCAGCCCCACACCAGACCCCCAGCCCAGGGTTCCAGTGCCAGGAAGATAGGTCCCTATAACTTCTGGCTGCAAAAATTAGTGGGGACTGAGTTGGTAGAAGAAACTTCTGGAGTCTTAGGCAGCTCCTCTTAAAGAACACACACATGGACTCACCTACTCAGACTTACTCCCTCTGAGCTCCAGCACTGGAGTAGCAGCTTGAAAGGCAGCAGTGGCATAGCGCGAGGAAGTGAAATGTCTGGCATCAAGGCGAAAGCTGGGGTGGAGCTTTCTCCCAGACAGGAAGGCAGGCAGCGGCCAATGTTCCTTTTCTGAAACCTCTCCTCACAGAGCCACAGAGCCAGCAGACTGGTGCGGGTGCCATCCCGGAGACTCCATTAACCTGGCTAACACTGTTTGCCTTGCCCTGAAGATCCTATGAGACTCTGTCCCACCCAACTTATGGGCCCATGCAAGCTGTAAACAGAGACTTTTCCAAATGAATGGTTGTCCTTGGCTCATGATTCACAACTTCCTAAATCCTCTCAAACATGCAACAGCCAGCCTCAGTGATCCCCCAGCCCCAATACCTGTTGCTAAGTGGCCCCAGGCCTGGTACTAGTAGCAGGCATCTTAGATTGCTTTATACCTCACAGCAAGGAGGCCCTGGGAAAAACACAGGAGGGGGCTGCCCATGGCCTGCACCACCCGGGAAACCCCAGAACCTGTGCACCCAGTGGTCAGCTACAGTCCATGCTGGAGCACCGTTGCCCTGCCTCCACACAGCTGATCCTCCATGTAGGGCAGAGGTTGGTGGTCAGTGGTCACAGCCAGTCCTTACAGCTGACTGGCTTGGATAAATCCCTCCCATTCACCTGCCAACAGAAATCAAGGCCCAGCTACAAAAAAGTGGGTGTACTCACCCACATGAAGGGCAAAACTTGAGTACCCAGTTTGGGTGATAGGGGAGGCCGTGCCACTGGACCCTACAGGACACTTACTACATTAGGCCATGCTACCAAGACAGAGAGTCATAGCAGCTCTACCTACTACATAGAAACAAACACAGGGAGGCTGCCAAAACAAGGAGACAAAGAAACACGGCCCAAATGACAGAACAGATCAAAGCTCCGGAAAAAGAGCTAAACGAAATGGAGACAAGCAATCTATCAGATGCCGAGTTCAGAACACGGGTTATTGGGATGCTCAAGGGACTTAGTGAGAACCTCAGCAGCATAAAAAAATCCAGTCAGAAACAAAGGAGTCACTCATTGAAATAAAGAACAATTTATAGGGAAACAACAGTAGAGTGGACTGAAGCTGAGGATCAAATCAATGATTTGGAACATAAAGAAGCAAAAAACAACCAATCAGAACAACAAGGAGAAGAAAGAATCCGAGAAAACAAGGATGATGTAAGCAGCCTCCGGGACGACTTCAAGCATGTTCAACATTCACATCATAGGGGGGCCAGAAGGAGAAGAGAAAGAGCGAGAAATTGGAAATCTATTTGAAAAAATAATGAAAGAAAACTTCCCTAACTTGGTGACGGAAATTGACATGTAAGTCCAGGAAGCACACAGAGTCCCAAACCAGAGAGATGCAAAGAGACCCGCTCCGAGACACATCATAATTCAAGTGCCAAAGGTTAAAGGTAAAGAGAGACTCTGAAAAGCAGCAAGAGAAAAGAAGTCAGTTACCTACAGGGGAGTTACCATAAGACTGTCAGCTGATTCTCAGAAGAACCTTCACAGGCTAGAAGGGAATGGCAAGAAATATTCAAAGTCATGAAAAGCAGGGACTTAAAGCCAAGATTGCTCTACCCAGCAAAGCTATCATTTAGAATCGAAGGGCAGATAAATAACTTCCCAGACAAGAAAAAACTAAAGGTGTGCATCATCACCAAACCATTATTACATGAAATGTTAAAGAGATTTATTTAAGAAAAAGAAGATCAAAACTATGAACCATAATATGGCAAAAAGTACATATCTATCAACAATTGAATCAAAAACAAACTAAGCAACAAGAAGAACAGGGACAGAATCTTGGATATGGAGAGGGTTTTTGCTGGTTTCCAGAAGGGATTGTGGAGCAGTGGGTAAAGAGTTGAGGGGATTAAGAATTACAAAGTGTTCTGCCTGGTGTGGCTCAGTGGATTGAGTACTGGCCTCTGAACCAACGGGTCACTGGTTCGATTCATAGTAGAGCATATGCCTGGGTCGCTGGCCAGGTCACCAGTAGGGGGCATGCAAGAGGCAATCACACTTGATGTTCTTTCCCTCTCTTTCTCTCTCCCTCTAAAAATAAATAAAATCTTTTTTTAAAAAAGAATTACAAATAGTTACAGAATAGCCATGGGAAGTACAGTACAGTATAGGAAATGGAGTAGTGTAAGAACTTATATGCATCACCCATGGACATGAACAGTGGTGTGGCAACTGCCTGAGGGAGTGGGGGTGCTGGATCAGGGGGGTAAAGGAGTAAATACTGGAACTGTAATAGCATAATTAATAAAATATTTTTAAAAAATACATCACCCATCATGAAATGGGCAAATGCATTGAAATGGTCTTCAAAAAAAATTCACTGAAGCCAAATGGAGCCTCTCACAACAATGCCAGCTGGTGTACTGATACAGATGGCTTCCTAGAACACTCACTTGGTGGCAGAAGTGTGTACTACAAGGGGCCTGCCCTCCAAAAGATAATTTTGGTTATTTTGGGGTACCCGCTCACATATGAATGTTTCCCAGTGGGAAATATAAAACGACCGAATAATAAAGATTTATGACTATTTAAAGGAAATTCATCCCCCAGAGTAATGCATATTTAGAAGTATAACACTCAAAAAGAGTATTAAAAAGAACACTTAGAGAAGAAATGAAAAGGAAAGTATTCAATTACAGTAAGTTTTTTCTAATTCACAACCATCATAGATAGAACTTGTTTCTTTGCACTCAGAAAGTTGCATGAATAAAAGGTAAGCATTTTTAAAGGTCTCAACACCATTAGTCCCCGGGGGAGATGCAAACTAAAAGCACAATAAGATATCATTAGATTCCTACTAGAATGACTAAAACTAAAATGATGGACCATAGCAAGCATTGTCAAGGAAGCAAAAACACTGGAACTGCTGGTGGGAATGTAAACGGTGCAATTACTTTGGAAAAAATTTGATATTTATTATACAATTAAATAACAATCATCATATGACTCAGAAATTCTATTCCTAGGCACGGTATTTTGCTGTGTATAATGCGTACTCATGTTTTTGGCATATAAGCATAAATAAAAGAATTTAAATGTGGAATTTAGATATGGAATTAGTACTACCCATGTATAATGTGCTTCCTTATTTTCCCCTCAAAAATTTCGGTGAAAAAGTGTCCATTATACTTGGCAAAATACAGTATTTACCAAAGAGAAATAAAAACATACATCCATACAAAGACTAGTACATGGATGTTCATAAGAGCTTTATTTGTGATAACTGAAAACAGAGCATCTCAAATATCCAGCAACAGGTGAATGGATAAACAAAGTGTGGTATATGCATACAATACTGCTAGGCAAAAGGGAACTACTGATTTATACAACATAGACAAGTATCAAAACCCTTACACTGAGCAAAACAAGCAAGAAACAAAAGAATACATGATTTATGATTCCACTTATGTGAAGTTATAGAAAAGACAAAACTCTAGTGAGAGAAAATAGATCAGTGATTACCTGAGGCACAGTGTGAGGGAGGGGACTGACTGCAAAGGAACATGAAGGAACTTTGAGGGTCATGGGGATGTTTGCTATCTTGAAGAGGGTAATATTTCACAGGAGTACAGGTATGTGAAACTTCACCGAGCCAACAATTAGCTATGTATATAGATAAACAGACTTTCAAATGACTACTTTGAGCTCTTCAAGAATTAAACTTATCTCACGGAATAGAAGGTCAAAGAATAGGTTGAGGCCATTTGGCATGTGGAATGGGTTTATGCTAATAGGTTGTTTAAGCAGATAATCTTTAATGTCTTGCCCAATCCTGGGATATTCTATTATTAATAGAAAATATCACCAACTATTAGCTTTTTACCTTAAAATAGTCCCTTTAATTTTTTTTTTATCAGGGAAATTTTATTATGTTGGCATGTAATAAAACAATCAGCAAACTACACTGCAGGTCAGGGTCTTCTATATTCATGGTGCTTAAGGTAATAAAGAAGACATGAATAAAAATACTATATCCTGAGAAAGATCTTACCAGCTGTGCAGCCAAGACACTTGAGAATTCACTATTCATGGCATATGGGAGTGCTGTCTGTGCTCTTGAACCATATGTAGTCTGGAACCTCTTCTTTATCTCATTCAGAAAATTAAAGGCTCGGGAACGTTCAAAATCCTGAAGAGAAACCAACATGGAGTTCAAAAGCAAACAAAGGATGACACGGATGATTAACAACAACCATAAGAACAGCTAACATTTACTGAGCAAGGATTCCATGAGAAGGAACTAACACTGACCTCATCTTACAGATAAGTAAAGAAAGTCTTTTGAAAGGTAACTAACTAGCTAAAGGTCAGACAACTAGTAAATGAGTGAGCTGAGAGTCCAATCCAAACATGTTTTATTACTGCCAACTGAAGATAACAGAATGTAGGTTAGTTTCTTGAGAGCAAGAATTGGGTTTTACTTCCACCATATTGTTCCTCCACAGGACCTATTAGATAGCCCAGAACAAGATTTTTAATAAATCCTAAAAACAGTACAGTCTTTCATATGCAAAGATAACATTACTGACATAAATTTAGAATTACTTTTTCAATAGTGGTGATATGTTTGAAAAAAATCAAATGATGTACTCTTGTCTAGTTTCAGCTAGTCAAAAAGTATTTACAAACACGTGCGCACACACACACACACACACACACACACACAATTTTAGCTCAATAAATATGACTCAACTCTGACCATTCCAAATTTAATGATATTTATTTCTCATCTACTCCGAGCCCTTTCACTTCAGTCATTTTAGATATAGTTGGATTTTCAAAAATAATTTTAAAAAATACTGTGAAACCAGAGATAAAAATCACTTTGATTATCACTGTGATGGACACTCATCTCCACTTCACCTAAGATGATTCGTCTAAGTCAAGGGTTCTTAAACTGGGGTCAATGGTCCAAATTCAAGGGGCCTATCTACTTGGAAAGAAAAAAACTACATTGTTATTTTCACCAATCTTTTAACTTTGAATGTAGGTAGCAAACCAGAGTAGTATTATTAGATGGTACGTATGACCCTGTCAACAACAGAAACCTTTTTTTCATATGCCATCAGTAATAGACATTTCAAAATGTTGTTTAGTCTCATCAACCACTTCAAAATTATTATTAGTAGTAATTAGATCCATGACTAGATCTTGTTAATGAATTCATAAAGAAGCATATACATTACTATGTCAATTTTTAAAATACTGTGAATACTGTCTTTCAATATTCTTGGTTTGGTTTACAGTCATGTACTTTACTTCATATTTTATAATGTGTCTTCACAGGACTTTTCTTTCCTCTAGGAAAAAAGTTGAATTTGTACTGATACTGCTTAACTCATGATTCTCCCCCACCCTGTTAAAACAAAATGATGGACAGTGCTCAATAAAGTTCTATGACATAAAACAAAACATTCTGGAAGGTGACCATGAGTATCAAAGGGGTCTGTGACACAATAAAGGCTAACAACTCATACCTATGGCAATCATGTTAATTCCATGCCTCTTGTCAGTAATAAATTTAGAAACATGTACCCCAGTTCTAGCCAATATGACATGAAAGGAAGTCCACTTTGAAAGCAGGGGTAGGGGAAGAGTGTACTTCTGGGAAAAGTTTCCTCATTCCTAAAATAACAGACTTGAGAAGACATAGTCTCTCTTCCCTGGACACGAGAATAAGTAAGCATGTGGCTACATGCAGCCGTAAGGAGAATGGGGAATGTGTCTAGGAAGAAGCTGACACTACAGATAGCAGAGGAGAGAAAGGATCATGACATTGTTAGGTTATCGAGTATTTTGAGTCTAGAATCTACAAACACTCAAAAACCAACCTACCAATGTGACCTACAAGTCTACAAAGGTGATCATAGTGTATTGTGATTTTCCCAAAGTTCATATACATTAAAAAATTCACTAATTATTGACTAGAGGGATAAAATAATTTAATATTTCAGATAGATTTTGAGAGGACTTGATACCAAAGTGTGATAATTACGAACACTAATTCCCACTACACAATAAATGTAGAAGTTGCAAGAAGTTAAGCTAAAACTGTACTAAAACCAAGCTGATTTGCATATACCCAGATAACAACTCTTCTTGTCATTTTTTTGCTTTATTATGATAAATGCAAAGTATAGAAAAATATTTCCAGCTATGGACAGTTATATCCATGTTACCTTTACTCACCACAGATATAGATAATTAAGAACTGACTCTCTCATTAATTGTACACATAAATAGCAATATGTCTCCAAGTTACTTACATCATCAGTGATACAAAGGTATACAATCCTGTCTTGGCAGATGTAATGAAACAAATAACTGTAGGATAAAATATATAAAAATTATGTGGTTATGAATAATATGTCTTTCACTCCTATCCTCTATGTATAAGCAAATTCATACTGCTAATGTGACCATATTTTTACAGATATTGTCTATTTTTCTCTTTACCTCCACTATACATACCTACTTCTCCCAAATCAAACGGATAGGAACAAATAAAAGTTAAGAGAATGTCTCTACCCTAGCTATATAGTACAACAGTGTGCATAATACTCATTAAAATGATAGCTGCACAAGCATAAGTGGACGCTTAAGTCCTGGACACAAGATGACGTCTTAGGAGGTACATATAATTAAAATTAACCATGAGCCATGTGGTCTTCCTTGCATTCTCCTAAGATCTCAAAGCAAATACTTCTTTTCTACCAAATACTCAACAATAACATTTGTTTGGTATCTGCTTTGAGTCAGTTGCTGGGCTGGGTGCTGAGGATACAAATAAGCAAAATCTTCGGTCCCTGCCTTCATAGAGATCACAGGGAAGGTAATTACAGAGCAGCATGGTAAGCAGGATGAGGAATTAAAGTCAGTACATGGTACTCTGGGGACATACAGGGGGTACCTAACAGAGTTTGGCTAAGGGTAACAGGGAGGATATCCTGCAGAAAACGGTGTCTAAACTGAGACCTGAGGAATAAGAGATGACAAGGTAAAGAGTGAGTCAAGTATTCCAGAGTGAGAGACCAACAAGCCTAAATAAGGGCTTGGAGCAAATAATGGGTTTAGGAAAGTAGAATTAGTTAATATGACTAGAGTATAAAATGTGAGGGAAAAAACTGACTGTACAGATGAGGCTGGAGAAGTAAGCAAATACCAGGTTACACAAGGCTTTAAAACCTCACTACGCGTTATCCTAAGAACAGTGAACAAGGGGAGTGTGTGATCAGATTTGCAATATCGTAGGATGCTTTGGCTAGAGTGTGGAGAACCAACTGAAAGGAGGACCAGACAGGAGACTCCCCCAGGTAAAAAACAATGAAGGACCTAAAGTAGTATAGGCAGAAGAAGAAGGAACAGAGAAGAAACAGAGCAGAATCTGATGATTGCCTATTGGGGGTGAAGCAGAAGGATAACTCAAGTTTGCCTCCCAGATTTTCACCTTGGACAAGGAATACCTGTTAAATTACATTATTAATGTTCAGGTATGGGAACTCAGGCCAAATGTCTTCCTCCACTACTGCAAAACAGTTCACATGAATTCCAACAATGACTTCCACATTGCCATATCCAGTGGTTCTCTCTGAAACATAATAGTGTTGACCACTTCCTTTTTTCAGGAAAGTGTTTTCTCTCTACTAGATTTCTTGACACCATGCTTGCCCAGTTTATGTTGACGTCTCTTTCCTTTTCTGTTGATGTTTTCCAGCATCTTAAGCCCCCTGCTTTCTTCACACACACTCCCTGAAGGGTGGCATCTACTCTCACATTTTGTTGTTGACTTTTTTTCAGCTACCACAATTACAATTATGATTCCTAAATCTTGATCTGACCTAGGCCGAGTTCTAGGCCTGCATATGCTAGACATATCCAGCTGGATATACCATAGACAACTTAAACACATGTCCAAAATGAAAGTCATGATTTTCCCTACCAAATTTATTTCTCCCAAATCACACTTGGGAGTAACTTGATGCAAAGAAAACAAAAGTTAATGAGGGATGATGGTCCCTGCCACCAAGGAGCGTAGCTACAGTCAGGGGACAGAGACAAAAATAAACGTTGCAATTATAATACAGTGCAATTGGCTCCATAATAGAATAAACTGACATTCCTATGGAGACACACAAAAAGGGGGCACCTAGCCCACTTGGAGTTCAGGGGTTTCTAGAGGAGGAAACATTTTAGCTCAAGATGACAAAGTTGAATTTTTTTAAAAGTAAGACAAACACATTCCAGTAAAAGGTACTAGCTATTGCAAAGGCTAGGAAGAGAGAAAGAACCAGCCATTGAAATGTAAATAGCTAAGTAAGGCTGAGAACAAAACCTAGGGCTAAAGTAGTGAGAGATGAGGCCAGTGAAGGGAGCAGGGGCAGATCTTAAAGAATCTTCCAAGTCCCATTAAGGAACTTTAGCCTGAGGGCAAGGAGTAACTGCTGAAGGAAAGGACAGGAACAGAACTGCTTTTTTTAAAAGACTAAAATGACAATTAACAAAGTATTTCATTTGAGACTTGTAAAATGAGCAAAAATTTACCAGGGGCCTAGGAGGGGAAGGGTATTCTAAGATGCAAAAGCATGGAAAAAAAATATAGTAGAGCTCGAAGTAATATGGCTGGGTTAGGGGATGGCAAGGAGTCCTATAGAAGCAAGGATAGAAAGTTCAGGAATGAACGAAATTGTGAAGGCCAAGTTCGGGCTTTATTCTAAAAGCAACAGGTTTCAAGCAAGAAAGTGTCATCAGAAATGTGAAATACAACCCTGGCTGGTGTGGCTGATGTGGCTCAGTGGTGCCTTTCCTATAGTCATACTCCATTGTCCCAATCAAAATTATCTTCTATTACTATACATTAAAAGAAAAAAAAGTCCATTTTGCTATAAGACAGTCATTCCCCCTCCCCTCAAAATCTGATCTTCCACTTGTTATTCATGTTTCTTTAGCAGCAGCACCAGCTATTCAGCTGGCTGAGCCTAAAACTTTAGTCATATTTGACTTTTTTATCAAATCCTTCCCATTCTCCCACAAAGAGGTATTTCAGTCCATTCCCTCTCCTCTGTCCTTAGTTGTTACAGAGTTAGCCCAGGCTAACACTGAGCCCGGTAAAATGGACTTTTTCTTTTAATGTACAGTAATAGAAGATAATTTTGATTGGGACAATGGAGTATGACTATAGGAAAGGCACCACTGAGCCCGGTTCGATTCCCAGTCAGGGCACTAGCTTGCATTGCAGCTGGGTCCCCAGTCGGTAGCAGGGGGGCATGCAGTAGGCAACCATACAGTGATGTTTCTTTCCCTCTCTTTCCTCCTCCCTTCCCCCTCTCTCTGAAAATAAAATTAACAAAATCTTTAGAAAAAGAAATGTGAAGTACAGATTTAAGGGAACAGCAGAAAAAAGTTAGGAGGAGGCTATTAGAAATGAGAAACAATGAAGGCCTGGGCTAACACTGTAACAACTAAGGACAGAGGAGAGGGAATGGACTGAAATACCTCTTTGTGGGAGAATGGGAAGAATTTGATAAAAAAGTCAAATATGACTAAAGTTTTAGGCTCAGCCAGCTGAATAGCTGGTGCTGCTGCTAAAGAAACATGAATAACAAGTGGAAGATCAGATTTTGAGGGGAGGGGGAATGACTGTCTTATAGCAAAATGGACTTTTTTTTCTTTTAATGTATAGTAATAGAAGATAACTTTGATTGGGACAATGGAGTATGACTATAGGAAAGGCACCAATGCTGAAGGTTAAAAAAGAGAAAAAAACAGCTCCGTGATGGAGCCTTACTTCAGAGGATACTAGGCAGGACTGGGTAAGGATGCAGATGAATAATGTTGCCTTCTTATACCATAACCACATTTTCATTGAATTACATAGTCTAGCTTACCTTGTAGCTAGATATGGCTACTGAGTGGAAGGTATATGCCCTACTTCCTGGTCTTGCCTGTAAACCGACAACAAGTGCTTTCCTTGGGCACTTTCCTGGAAACTGACTAGAAACATACAGATAGTAAGCCTAATAAATTTCTGAAGAAACTATGAAGCCACAAACAGAAGAAGTTTGCTTTATTTAACCCCTCAGGCAATCTGTAGGCCTCTAACCCACACCAGCAAGCAAAAGGCTACAAAATCTGCACAGGTGTCAAAGACGACACATTCTCTAACACCCATTTTGAATGTGGCAAGAGAGGATGATGGACCAGGAAGAGCCTCCTGGAAAACAAAGCCAGGAGTCAGGGAGAAAAGATGAGGGACTTTCTCTAATAAAGCAGAACCACTAACCATTTCCAGGTCACAACAGAGAATCTCTGAAATTGCTGTGAAAAGTAGTTAAAAGTAGTTATTTTAATATTTCTAAGAGGCAGTGACTTCTACGTATTTCTTGTTCTTCCTGTTTTTAAAGGGGAGTCTGTAACTTCCACGGTGGTAGGGATGTTAGTAATTCACCATTGTCTGTTGGGTGGCACTGGAGGAGCAGAGGGAATATGATTTGTCTTTAAGCTTGTGGTCAGTGGGTCACAGGCACCAGCCCTAGGCCGGATGGAGGGGGCTGTGTATTACCCAGACTCTCTCTGGACTTGGAGCTGGACACGATAACCAGATGAGTCTTCGAGGACACCTCCTACAAAGAGGAGGTGCGTTCTATCTTGTGAAGAAGAGTATACCCAGATATTTGGGCAGCCCAGAACAGTAGACTGGAAGACTGCAAGTTGCCTCCTGATATTCTAAAACTTGCCCTAGAGTAACAGAGTTTTAGCTTAGAAACGCTAAATTTCTAGCGGTTGCACAGCTAGAAATGACAAATCCTAGCTTCCCTTCCACATAGATTAGCTACATAACTACAGAGCAGATGATAAAATGTAAGCGGAAGCTTCTGAACAATAAAGTTATCAGGCCATTTCTGGGCTTTGCCTTTCAAGTACGGGGCAACCACAAGGAGGTAACAAGAACTGAAGAACCTGCCTTGCCAAAGTTGGAAAGCTCTAATTAAAATTGGTTGGGCCACCCTACCAGCCCCAAAGTACTCACCTCTGGGCTATCTAAGTTAACACTGTATTTGGGGTCTCTCTCTTTTAGTAGCTTAGACTAGATCCTAAATTGTAGGAGTTAGCCCTAATAAGCAATACGGATCTCCTTCTGAGATAAGAACTAAGAAACTTAGCATGTGTTAAGTGACAAAAGTTTTTAAAGTATTAATGAGGAAGGTTAAGGTACTTTTAATCTGATTCCTAAGACTGCCCATTCCATTCTCCAACCGGCCACCAGCGTGATCTTCCTAAAGCAAAACCTAACCGCGTCAACCCTGGCTGGAAACCTTCAATGCCTTTCCACTGCCCACGGGGTAAAGTCCAATCTCTTAACATGGCCTATTAAGACCCTACATGACTTCTCTTCTACCCATCTCTCTACCTTTATTCTTGCCATGCTGGCGCCAGTCACAAAAAACCACCTGCAGTTCCCTAAACACATCCTTTGATCTTATGCCTCCATACTCCTCTACTAGCTGTTCCTTCTACCTGGAATGCCATCTGCCTAACCACTACCTCTCACACTCTACTATAATTATCTATGGACTTGACTGTCTCCTTCATTAAACTATAACCTCCATGAGGGCAAATACTGCATTTCTTGTTGTATCCCCAGCACCATGCAAAGCAGTTGGCAACAGTCAAGTGCTCAGTAAATATTTACTAAAAGAATGAAGAAATATTACATATCTTATCTGTATCAAGTTTCACATATCATAGAGCTCTATAGCAAAATCATTTTCACATCTCACATTTCCATAACCTTCTTTAAAATATTAATATCACTTCAAATGATAGAATAAAATAATTACAAGTTAAATTTATAGTTAATAGAACTAGACACATTCTAAGCTGGCAAGGTTACTGTTCTGTCAGCTTATTCAAATTATCTACCAATAAGTTTCTTTCCTAGTTGTGTACTGTCCTGATTATAATAATAGAATTCATTTCTTTTGCCCTCTACCCATGCAGAGCAGAACTCACTTGCCATGTGAGTACGTTAGTTTGTTATTTTCAGAAGGTATCTTAGCCAGAATCTGCTCTGTCACCTCCAGGAAGTTTCCTCCACACCAAGCATGTTTGGCGAGGATAGTGGTTCCCCTGGCAACAACAGCAAAAAGAATGGCCATGTCTTCGATCTATCAAAAGGAAAAGAGACACACAAGGCTTAGAATATTTCTTTGACATAATCTTTCAAGAGTAACTTACTATCATTTAGCAACATCTACCTGGAGACAGTATTGACCAAGGCACTATAACATTAAATGTAACAGGCTTAATTACAGGTTTAACAAGAAGATCACAGTCTTGTATAAGCTTACAACTTAAGTCATGCTGATTTGAGTACATATATACATACCAAATATATACACACATATATATGTGTGTGTATACAATGATAGATGGGTTGCATTTATAAATTATACAGCACAAACTCATATCACCCTTTAAAAAGCAGTGACATGAAGACGTCTTCATCCTTTAGTGCAGTAATGCCATTCTGAAATTTTGTCCTTGGGAAATAATTCAACAGAACTTAGACTCTAGATTCATAAAGATACCTATTAACAATAATAATAGGCCATATTTACTAAGTGCCTACTATGTGCCAGGCATCATTTTAAGAATTTTTCAAATATTAGCTGATTTAACTCTCATATCAATAAAATTATACACTATTATGATATATTAAAATGAAGAAACGGAAGTATAGACAACTTATATAATTTGCCCAAAATTACAGAACTAGTGAGTGATAAGGGTTGGGATTTAAACCCAGGCAGTATGGTTCTAAAATCCACAATTTTATCCTTGTATGTACACTGCCTCTACTAGAAAGGCATTAATTATACAAAATAGAAATAAAGTGAAAACAACCCAAAGCTTCCACAAGAGAGGGATGATTCTATAAATGATGGCAAGATCCTTCATAAAACATTTCTAAAACAATGCAGCATGGGTTTAAGATTATTTTTCTTATGTTTATGAACTTTTACTATTATTTTCCAGCATATAAGCCCAGTTTGTCTTATCTGATATAAACTTATACAAAAGATTTAAAAATACCTTCCTAGTCTTCAACTCTCTTCAACGTAATGTTACTTGTTAACATGTTCTCTTTCATCTAATAAGCCAGTGGTTTTCAAACTGTAGTGTGAATGAGTCATGTTTAGTGGCAGAGTAGGAGTCGCTTACTAAAATTTCACATTCCTGGCATCATCCCCTGAAATTCTGATTCCGTAGGCCTGAGGCTGGGCCTTGAATATGTATTTACAAGCAGCCTGCCTGCGTGCAGGTGATTAACACAACCATATTTCATGACACACAGCAATAGATATAAAGTGCTTGAGGTCAGGGGATCCACTACTTCCTTTTTGGAATCCTAGCACTGAAGGACAGCACAGAGAGCAGAAGGGCTCATTTATCTCTTGAACTGAACTCCTCTCATTCCATCCTCTAAATGAGGGTGTTCCCCAGAGTTATGTCCTCAGCCATCTTCTTTCTGGTCTTCTCCTTACACATTTGTAGCAAGTTATAATTTCCAAGTCACTTTTCATACATTATAGTCCTTGATTCTAAAGCTTCAACTGATCCTGTAACATGCTCCAGGTACTGCTCCATTTCTTAAAATCATAATCTGCCCACAGTCTCTGCTTCTCTGCCTCTTTTTAACTTTTCAAGTTACTATCATTTGGCTTTTGTCTTCAACACTCCATAATACCATGCTTGCTAAGACCACCAACAGTCTCTCTGTTGCAAAACTGAGTGGTTGGTAACTTCCCTATTCTCACCTTACTTGACTTCTCAGGACAGTCAATACTGCTGACTAAACCCTCTTTCTTGAAAGACTCCTACATGCGTTTCCTGTCTTCTGCATTTCCTGTCTTCTTGCTGAGTTTTCCTCCTCTAGTTTACCTCTAAATGTTAATTTCCACAGGGATGGGTTCTGCACTCTTATCCCTACATGAGCTCTTCTAGACCTGCTATTTTAAACATTATTTATTTGCTGAAGATACACTGTATGCAAAGAAACAAAGGCACAGCAAAATTGAGGGAAAACCAAAGGTAAGACCCAACGTGCAACAGTTGAGGGAAAAGTAGATGAATAGGGACCCACAAAGAAGGCTGGGAAAGCGAAAGGAAAGCCAGAAGAGTATGGTAGCCTGGAAGCCAAAGGGAAAGAAAGCCTCAAGGAGGAACAAGGAACAGGCCCTAGCTGTGTTCACTGACGCACAGTATGATGACTCGAAAAGTCACAGAAATTTTATAAGGAAGGATGTCATTGGTTAGGGTCAAAGAAACATGAAATGGAGTGGAACAAAAACACAGAGAGAAACAAAGACGAAAAATCATATGGTTCCTGACACAGAGAGAAGAAAAAGTAGTAGCCTCAGTCCCTTAGCAGCGTGAAGAATAAAACTCAGTTTGGCAACAATACAGAAACATCTACTGTCTTAGTGGACCATAAGTTCATTATGAACTGACATGAGGTAATTGCTTAAAAAGCTTATGTAATCTTAAATTACATTAAGAAACAGGGTATCTTGATCTCTTTAAAAACTATTGCCATTATACTCTGTGGTGGTTAGAACACAACTGGAACAGTAAGTTCAACTCTGGGTGTAGTATTTCAAGATTGCACAGAAGGGCAGCAGTATGGGTGAGAGGCTGGGAGATTGTATCATTTGAACAATGGCTAGAGGAACTAGAAACAGTTAACATGAAAATGAGAAGACGCAGAGGGAATGTGACAGGAGTCTTCAAGTTTAAATAAAATACAGTCACCTGGAATAGGGTACATTATTTGGAATATAACTAGAAACAATGAGTAGAAGTTATAGGAAAGCAGCATATTGTTCAATAAAAGCAGTTCCAATTGAAAAATGCCTGACTGTTAAACATCAAGTACATAGCAACAAAAACTTTACTTTCCCCTCAAATGTCACTAATAGGAATTCCTTACTCCCTCCTATACTGCTGAAAATCCCAGCTATAATCAAGTCTCACCTGCCCCCCACTGTAGATCTCTTGCAATAGAATCGGTAATGTCTGAATGAGTATTGGGATAATAGAAATGACTGTGGCATAAATAACACTGCAGTTGAAATCAGGAAACCTAACTCTGCTAATTATTAGCAGTATATGAATGTCTAATAAACTATAGAGTGCTATACAAACATAACATTCAAGAAGAAAAAGAATGATGACCTGGCTGGTGTGGCTCAGTGGCTTGAGCGCCAGCCTGCAAACTAAAGGGTCACAGGTTCAGTTCCTGGCTGGGGCACATGCTTGGGTTGTGGGCCAGGTTCCTGGTGGGGAGGTGCGCAAGAGGCAACCACACATTTTATTCTTCTCCCTCCCTTCACCTCTCTCTACAAATAAATAAAATCTTTAAAAAAGAAGAAGAAAAAGAATGAAAAGATAAGCTGGAGAGAGAAGGGAAAAAAGATAATGGACTATAATACAAAGCCCTGTCTCAACAGTGTTCTTCCTTGTCCTCTCATTCACTGCTTGCTTGGTCCCAGAGCCATCATTCTAATACTACTTCATTCCTGCTAAGAATTGTGTATGAGTTTCCTGTGACTGACAGTTTTTTTAAAAGTACCAAAAGCTGCAAGGCTTAAAACAACAGAAATGTATTGTCTCATAGTTCTGGAGGCCAGAAGCCCAAAGTCCAGAGGTTGGAAGGGCCATGCTCCCTCTGAAATCTGTAGGGGAGAATCCTTCATTGTCTCTTCTGAGCATCTGGTGGTTTGCTGGCAACCCATGGCATTCCTTGGCTTGCAGCTGAAGCACTTCCATCTCTGCTTCCAGTCAGTGTTCTCCATGTGTCTTTGTCTTCACATGGCATTCTCTCTGTCTCTTCTCTTAAGGACACCTACTGCAGTATGACCTCATTTTAACTTATATCTTAACGAATACATCTACAAAGACCCTATTTCCAAAAAAGTTCACATTCACAAGTACCAGGGGAAAAGATTCAACATATCTTTTGTGAGGACACGATAAGCCCCCATATCAGAAACTGTTTTTCCCAATTCACTCCTACTCTCCCTTCCATATATTCACATCACCCCAACTTGCCTCGCTCTCCTCTCCAAAAATCTCTCTCCCAATTCTTTTCTCATACTCATTTAAAAGTCCTTCAGCAATGGGCCAGAAGGGGCAACCTCCAATAGCTTGCAGTTAATAAAGGCCTGTTTCTATTGCCTAGAAGTGTCCAAGTAAAGGACATTTTTGTTCCAGTTTTTGGGATCCCAAAAGAAAAGATATGCTATAGGGGAATCCAAATGAGCAATATGGATGCAGTTTCTTATGGAAACATTATTATAAATTGTAGTGAAGGTCTTTAAAAGTCCATTAAATTAAAGATTGAATAAGATGCTACAGGTTGACATAACAATCAAAAGGTCATAAATAGCATTGCTTATAGAGGAAACTGCATCCAGAGTGTCAAACTATAATCTTTACAAAGGAACCTTTGGAATATATCCATTTGTAAGTAAGGGACTGCCTGTATTTAAAAAAAAAATTGCTAGTAAAATAGCACAACAATGATGCAAATGCTCCTCCTCAGTGGAGGCAACCTCAAGTGCAGATTGTAGAGTTTCAGGTAACTGATTGGGGAAAAATGCCAAGTCGGTGTTTCTCACACTGCAGTCTATGTGTTCTGAAAATTTTTTTAAATTATGTATTTTTATTTTGATAAAATTTTATAATGTATACCAGGGGTATCCAACCTTTTGGCATCTCTAGGCCACACTGGAAGAAGAGTTGTCTTGGGCCACACATTAAATATACAAACACTAACAAAAACTGATGAGCAAAAAAAATGGTTTTAAGTAAATTTATGATTTTGTGTGGGGCTGCATTCATAGCCACCCTGGGCTGCATGCAGCCCACAGGCCATGGGTTGGACACCGCTGACTGTATATGAACATTCTGGATCATATACATGTATAGCTTATAAATGAGGGATGACACACAATTCAGTGCTCCATTTGCATTATGAAAGCATAGGTACCAAGACATTCCCTAAAATGACAATGCTTAATTTTTAATATATTGGAAGCCTGTCTGCTGCTCTTAGGTTGTCATATCCTAAAATCATAACTCAAGTACTCTTGTATTTCTGTCATGTTTTTGCACAGTTATAAAGATGAAATTTATCTTTTATAGTAACAACTTACAACTGAAATATATCTGCATGGAAAAAACTTTTATTTTAAGAATTGAGACTTTTATCTGACATTCTGAAAATGACAATGTGGCAGAATGACATGAGCACAGACACTATCTCAGGCTAAGGAGAAAACAGTATTTAAAGATGTGTTTGTACCAAGTGGAAACCAATGATACCATAATGTGCTGTATAATAAGTAAAGGCTGTGCGACTGTTTGAACAGAAAAAAAGTGTAAGAATTAACACATTACATTACACATGGTAACAGTCAATGCAAAATAAAAAGTATTCTGTATCATTATTGATATTATTGCAAAGAAATGTATTATGCTAATCCTTGCAACAGTTCATTAGCAGAATGTTTCAAAGGAAGTCCACAATGGATATTAAGTTTTTCCCACCCTTGTATCATGGAGCATACTATTAAACTGGCCCATTAAATTAAATGGCGGGGCATGCAAGGTACTCAGGAAAGAGATGAGAACTCATTTTAGGAGGAAGCTATGGAACAAGAGAGGACACAGAAGTGAGAACAAGTTAGGGAAGATAAACAAACCTGACAATATGGAATGGTCCACATTTGGCTAATGAGGAGGTTTAGGGATAAGCCCAATGGCCTTTTATAAAGAAAGCCTTGTATAAAGTAAGTAATTTGGATTGGATCAAATAGTTTTTCTATTTCAGTTCAACATGTATATTCTGAAGGTTTACTATGTGGCAGTCAATATAGTAGACACTAGAATATGAAGGCCAGTAAAAAGAATACCTCTACACTCAAGGGAGCCATAGTACAATGGGAAAGACAGACAGAAATAAATGCAATAAAATGTAATGAGTGAATAACCTAAGAACGTACACACTGTTCAGGAGAGTTTTTAAAATTTTGTTTATCTCACCTTGAATGAAGAAAAAAAATGTAGGTGTCAGCTTATGTATTAGGAATTTTCTCAGTATGTTAGAACTATTTCTCCTTGAAAGAGAAGTCAATGCATCTATTTCATCCTCACTAGGTTCCCAGTGCCCAGTACAGTGCCTGGCACATACTATTCCCTCAAATATTTGTTGAATAAATGAACAGACACTGAGCATGTTTTGGTTTTAAATATAAGTGACAGATAACTCTATTAGTAGGACCTGGCAAATAAGAATACTTTGATCACCAACTACCTCTCTAAGTAAGATAAAGCAGCTGACCTGAGAATAATCCATTCCCCCCAATTCTTCTGTCTGGGTCTTAGGAAGAAATAAGCCAACAACAGATAAGCCACCAATTCTGATATAATAACCTTGGAGGAGACAGAAGAATGAATGACAAACATTGATATGACAGAGCAAAAGAAGAAGTATTTATGAAAAGGCTTAAGACTAGTCACAGTTCAAGACTGTTCTTGCTGGTATTGCAAATATTCTTTTTGGGTGATCCTCTTAGACCCAACCCAATCCCTCTGACTTCCTCAGAATAGTAGCCTATCCTGTCAAGTGAGCCATTTGTTTTACTTTTACATTACTACCACTACCCCATATAACATGATCTTGATCATTCCTCTTTGTTCCCACACACAAACATGTAAGCTACTGAGAGCAGCGATTTCCTGTGTCTTGTTTCCAACCACATTCCATGTAGTTAGAAAAGTGTCTAGCACCTATTAGCTGTTCAATAGTGCTCTCAGACACAGTTATTCAAAGGGAAAGAATTTCCCAAACATGGCAGTATCCTCTGGGATCAAGGATGGGATAATGGAGGTGCAGGTAGTTGAGAACAATTAATAAGCCAGAAAAGGGTTTGATAACTCATTGTAGGTGTTACGGGAGAGGACGATGTAAAGCATGTGCCAAAGAATGTATTACATGGTCAGAGTTTGTTAAGTTTTGGCCAATAATAATAACATCATACATGTTTGACATTGAAAAAACAGGGTGGAAATAGGGTTTCCATCCAAATGGATAAAGAAGAATGTCAACACTGAGCGGTGGAGGAAGGACACGCAGAAAACTAGAAACCCACGTAGGGGCTCAGGAGGGGCTCAGAAAGTGACGTTATTAAAACAGGAGCGTAGAGAAGAGTTTTCAGAAGACTCAAGAGGTGTCAAGAGATTCAAATGCTACAGAAAGGTCCTGAAGAATGCCAGCTGAAGGGAAGTTATTTTTTCTCCCCTCCTATAAGTGACGCATTCTGACACTCCTTAATTCCAGGCCTTTTCAGCGGCATAAAACTCACTTGGCCAAAACTGCATCTGTCCGACAATTAGGGCTGTCGACAACAGAGAAAGCCCAAGTCATCCTTGCACTGCCTACTCGTTCTACCCCAGCATGTTCAGGTCGACACCTCTGCCCTCCCTCCGCCGTCGTTTCCCCGCTTTCCGCCGAGCGCGCCCCCTCCATTTACCTGTCCGGGCACCCTCTGAGAGCGCGCGGGCTCGGGACGGAGGGGCGTGGGTCAGCTGGGGTCGCTGACTGCCCACTTCCAGAGAAGGCTGGGACCGGACACCGCCAGCTTCCGGGTACAAGCCCCGCCCGCGCGCGGCCTCCTGGGAATGTGAGCACTCCTCCAATGGGTGCGGCAGGAGGGGCGGGGCCTGTGCGTTCCCAGCTACCGCACTTCCCAGGAGTCGCACTGCATTCCGGGAGTGGTAGTTCCGACGGGAGTATCACCTAGTTTGTCACACTTTCAGTCAACAACTCTTGTAAGTAACATCAAGCGTTAGTCCTCCGGGAAAACGAGAAGATGCAGGGCCACAGAGACTCTACCGGTATTGAGTTGGCTGGATAAATGAAGAGCCG
This sequence comes from Pteronotus mesoamericanus, assembly GCF_021234165.1. Taxonomy (NCBI): domain Eukaryota; kingdom Metazoa; phylum Chordata; class Mammalia; order Chiroptera; family Mormoopidae; genus Pteronotus; species Pteronotus mesoamericanus. Next base: position 1,233,931 of record NW_026555093.1, on the reverse strand, counting down.
ATCTTGTCTCACCATTTCCCTTCTTAGTCTCAACAGATAATATCTCCTGTTACTTCACATACAAAATAGAATTCTTCTGGCAGAAACTCCCTCTACTTTCGCCACGAAATTTTCTAACCTCCTTGGACTCCCCATAAATCTTTTTTCTCAATCTTTTGTAACAACAACTACTAATACTACTACCACTCCACTTTGATCTAAGCTCTCCCTTCTGCTTTACAACCTCATTCCCTTTTGCCAACTGAGTCTAGGTCCACTGATGAACCCCTCTGTCTCCTGACTTGTCAATGGCTCCCTGCTAATTTCGCTTTTTATTTTCAACACTTAAAGATCGTTAAAGCTTCTCTCATCTAAAATATTTCAAAATCATCTTTCTCAACCCCACACCACCCAAACATCTCATCACACACCGACTTAACCCTGTGGTCTTTCTTCCACCTCTCCTTTCCAGTCAGAATTCTTCACAGTGTTGCTGAAACAAATAGACACTTTTCAAACATTACCATACTTCAATTCTGCAGGATTTTACATTGATTATTCTCCCTCTTCTTGAAAACTTCTGTCTTTGTTCCAGCTGCTATAACAAAATACCACAGATTGAATGGCTTAAACAACATAAATTTATTTATCACAGCTCTGGAAAATGGGAAGTTTCAGACCAGGGTGCCAGTATGGTCAGGGTCTGTCGAGGACCTGCTTCCTGGCTTTTAGATTGCTGCATTCTTTCTGTATCCTCACATGACAGAAACATCATCTCTTTCACACCTTTTATAAGGGCAAGGGCTCCATCGTCATGGCCTAATTACCTCTCACAGGCCCCCACCTCTAAACACCATCACTTGAGGATCAGGCCTCAAGCATATAAATTTGGGGAGCACAAACATTCACTTCATAGTACTCTTTAGTCTCTTAGCTCTTTTTAAGATGTTGCATTCTCCTGGTTCCTCTCCCACTTCTGTGGCAGCTCCTTATTTTCCTCTGAAATGTTCACGGTTCCACAGGAATCTACCCTAGACTCTTTTCTTACTCTTCACACTTTTGTGGGATGGTCTTAACCATTTCCATTGGTTTAGTTGTCATCAGTATGCTGATTGTTCCCACATATAAGAAGTCCAGACAGGACTCCTGTAACTGAGAGTGAAGTATCTAATGACAGCTGGGCCTCTCTTTCAGTCACCTAAAATTTAACGTAGTATTCAGTTAGCCTAATGCATTTTTATTCTTTTGTCTCCCATAACTTGCTCCTCCTCTTCTAATCCCATTTCAGTTGCCCACACTTGAAAACTGGGTATCATTTGGAATGTGTTTACCCTTCAATGCTCACATCCAAACAGTTACCAAGTCATTAATTCTGTCTCCTAAATATCTCAATTTCAAGCTTCAGTGTTCTCAACTTTAAAATTAGGATAATAATAACATCAGTATTTAAGGATTATTGCAATTATTAATAAGCAGTAGTACAAGGCAGAGAGTAAGCACTCAAGGATAATAAATATTCATTGAACAAGCATTGTGTTTGTCTTTAGTTCTTCTTCACTAGGTCTTAATAATGATATCTATCATATACTTTTATTTAGTTTATATTTAGAGAGAAATAAAACGAAAAAAAACAAGAAATTATGAGATATTTTGTGCAAGTTACCTCCACTCCATTCTACAGTATTTTTCCAAGTATGACATAATATATTGATAGTACTGGTCATGAGGTACTATACACATGGTTCTACTCTAACATAAGCAGAATATACTATACCTTAGTTGTTATCAGCTCTGAATGGGCTATAGAGTAGGAAACTGAAATAGACTCAGAGAATTGTGACTAAAATAATCTGAGCACTAGAAATCAGAATTAATGTCTTTGTGCCTATTGTATGTTCTTCACCATCCCCTCTTCTCACTTGAGATTGCATCTAAAACAAAACCTGATCACTTCAAACTCCTACTTAAAACTCTAATTGCCTCCCCATTATGTAGGGCATAAAGTCTTAAGATTCAAGGCCTCCGTGAACTGACTTATCTCCATCTCTCCAGCTTTATATTCTGCTTTTCTCACCAGCACATCCTGTGTTCAAGATTACTTTTGTATGGTGATATTCACCCACCCATCAATTCATCCATCCATCCATTCCTTCAACAAATGTGTACTATGAGCCTACCATGAGCCAAGCCTCTCCTGGATACTGGAGATATAGCAGTGAACAAGAAAGACAATGTCCTTGCCTACATGGAGTTAGCACTTCAATACCATGTTCAGCCATGCCTCAGTGCCTCTGTACATGCTGCCTTCTGTGTCTAAATCTTATTTATTCTTCAAGATCTATCTCAAATATCACCTCTTCATTTTCTAGCAAACTGTATGTTTCTTTTCTCAACTTTATCCATCCTCTGCAAAGGTTTACTCTTCATATTAATATTATTTTCATTCAATACCTATTTTTTGAGAGACAACATAGTATCTTAGAAAGAGACTGAGTTTTGGAGCCTAAAATACTCATTATGCTCTCCTAAAGTAATATCATCTGAGCTCTACAATTTGTCTATCTAGCATAAGCTTTTATAGTGGAAAATCAAAGAAGGTCTCTCTGATGAAGTAACATTTGAGCTGAAATCTGAATGTCAAGGAGGAATTAGCCATAAGAAGATGAGAGGGAACAGAAATAAAGCAGGGTGACTGATGGTAAGGGAAGTGAGGGAGAATTGCAGGAGAGGAGATCACATTAGCCCTCTTTCAGCTCCTCAAATATGTCAAGTTCCTCCTTATCTTAGGATCTTTGCATCAACTCTCTGCTTGAAGTTCTGTTTCCTCTTATCTTCTTGTAGCTGGAGGGTCTTGCAAGGCTGTGTAAGCTAGGATAATGACTTTGGATTTTATTTTAAGTGCAATGGGAAATAATTACAGAGTTTGAAGCAAAGGAGTGATATGATCTTATGTGTGGGTTTTTTAAAAATTTATGAGGCCTTTGTAGCATGCCAATATATTGTCCATTCTGGCAGTAAATTAATGTGTACAGCTTTAAAGATATGAGTTGGTCTCCAAAAAAAATGCTCCTGGATATGTACATTAAAGTATATGTGGAATTATTTAAGTAGGTGGCTTTATAATTTTTATAATTTTCAAATTTAGGAGTTCTATTAACATATCATCAAGTTACTAAAGAATGGCAACTCTTCAAAATCCATGATTTTAGATTGTTTGAGTTTATGGAGTAAAGGTTCTAATTTCCATTTTAGTTCACGCAGCTACCAAGCCTAGAATTATATAATTTATGGTTTAGATAATCTAAGCCAGTCTCCTACTTGTACACATGAGAAATTTTCTGGTCTCTTTAAAAAATTATATTGTATTGATTATGCTATTACAGTTGTCCTGATTTTTCCCCCTTTGCTCCCCTCCACCCAGCACCCCCCTCTCCCTCAGGCAATCCCCACACCATTGTTCATGTCCATGGCTCATGCACATAAGTTCTTGGGCTACTCCATTTCCTATACTGTACATTACATCCCCAAGGTTATTCTGTAACTACTTATTTATACTTCTTAATCCCCTCACTTCCTCACCTAACCCTCACACACCCCTCCATCTGGCAACCATCAAAACCCTCAAAAGCCTCTCCTAATCCATGATTCTTCTGTCCCTGTTCTTCTTGTTGCTTAGTTTGTTTTTGATTCAATTGTTGATAGATATGTACTTTTTGCCATATTATGGTTCATAGTTTTGATCTTCTTTTTCTTAAATAAATCTCTTTAACATTTCATGTAATAATGGTTTGGTGATGATGCACACCTTTAGTTTTTTCTTGTCTGGGAAGTTATTTATCTGCCCTTCGATTCTAAATGATAGCTTTGCTGGGTAGAGCAATCTTGGCTTTAAGTCCCTGCTTTTCATGACTTTGAATATTTCTTGCCATTCCCTTCTAGCCTGTGAAGGTTCTTCTGAGAATCAGCTGACAGTCTTATGGTAACTCCCCTGTAGGTAACTGACTTCTTTTCTCTTGCTGCTTTTCAGAGTCTCTCTTTACCTTTAACCTTTGGCACTTGAATTATGATGTGTCTCGGAGCGGGTCTCTTTGCATCTCTCTGGTTTGGGACTCTGTGTGCTTCCTGGACTTACATGTCAATTTCCGTCACCAAGTTAGGGAAGTTTTCTTTCATTATTTTTTCAAATAGATTTCCAATTTCTCGCTCTTTCTCTTCTCCTTCTGGCCCCCCTATGATGTGAATGTTGAACATGCTTGAAGTCGTCCCGGAGGCTGCTTACATCATCCTTGTTTTCTCGGATTCTTTCTTCTCCTTGTTGTTCTGATTGGTTGTTTTTTGCTTCTTTATGTTCCAAATCATTGATTTGATCCTCAGCTTCGTCCACTCTACTGTTGTTTCCCTATAAATTGTTCTTTATTTCAATGAGTGACTCCTTTGTTTCTGACTGGATTTTTTTATGCTGCTGAGGTTCTCACTAAGTCCCTTGAGCATCCCAATAACCCGTGTTCTGAACTCGGCATCTGATAGATTGCTTGTCTCCATTTCGTTTAGCTCTTTTTCCGGAGCTTTGATCTGTTCTGTCATTTGGGCCGTGTTTCTTTGTCTCCTTGTTTTGGCAGCCTCCCTGTGTTTGTTTCTATGTAGTAGGTAGAGCTGCTATGACTCTCTGTCTTGGTAGCATGGCCTAATGTAGTAAGTGTCCTGTAGGGTCCAGTGGCACGGCCTCCCCTATCACCCAAACTGGGTACTCAAGTTTTGCCCTTCATGTGGGTGAGTACACCCACTTTTTTGTAGCTGGGCCTTGATTTCTGTTGGCAGGTGAATGGGAGGGATTTATCCAAGCCAGTCAGCTGTAAGGACTGGCTGTGACCACTGACCACCAACCTCTGCCCTACATGGAGGATCAGCTGTGTGGAGGCAGGGCAACGGTGCTCCAGCATGGACTGTAGCTGACCACTGGGTGCACAGGTTCTGGGGTTTCCCGGGTGGTGCAGGCCATGAGCAGCCCCCTCCTGTGTTTTTCCCAGGGCCTCCTTGCTGTGAGGTATAAAGCAATCTAAGATGCCTGCTACTTGTGCTGGGCTTGGAGATTCCCAGGCAAAGCCAAGCTATGAATCTGGGCTGGCTGCTGTTAGTGCTGGTCCTGGGGATCAATGAGGCCAGCTGTTGCTTCTTTGAGAAGATTTAGGGAGTCATGCGGCATGATCAAAACCATTCATTCATATAGAAAAGCAGCTTGGGTGGGCCCATAAGTTGGGTGGGACAGAGTCTCTGGGAATCTCCAAGGCGGCTCAAACAAGTTAGCCAGGTTGATGGAGTCTTAGATATAGCACCCGCTTCCTGGCTCACTGGCTCTGTGGGCGGAGGGCTCAGAAAAGGAACAATGGCCTCTGCTTGCCTTGATTCCCGATACCCCAGTTTCTTGGAGTGTGCCCCTGGTGCCTTTCAAGCTGCTACTTCAGTAGAGCTCAGAGGGAGTGAGTCTGAGTAGGTGAGTCTGTGTGTGGGTTCTTAATAGGACCTACTTGAGGCTCCAGCAGTTTCTTCCACTGACTCAATCCCCACTGATTTTGCAGCTAGAAGTTGTGGGGACTTACATTCCTGGCACTGAAACCCAGGGCTTGGGCGTCTGGTGTGGTTCTGGGATTCTTCACTCTTGAGATATTTCTCCTGAATTTTCATCCACCACATGTGGGTGTGGGACCAGCATGTTCCACATCTGCACCCTTCCCACCAGTTTGGATAGATATGATTTCTTTAATTCTGTAGTTGTCACACTTCCATTTGACTCCATTTCTGACAGTTCTGAGTGATTATATTTTAGTTGTAATTTTGATGTGGTTGTGCGAAGAGGTGAGCCATGTCTGCCTACTGCCATTTGGACTGGAAGAAATTTTCTGGTCTTGACAAAGATCACAATGCTAAGAAGAGATGGAACCTGTATTACAAATCAGCTCACATGTACTAGATACTCTGGAAATGTCTGTTGGGCTAAAATAATATACATGTATTACACAGAGCTCTGGTCATATCCGGGATATCCTAGTTTTACATTCTGTTTACCATGACTGGATCTTAATGTGTTATTTTATGGTTCACAAACAAATCTAGTGACTGTTGCTTTAGCATCAAAAATTATTGATTTTATTGCAGTTTATCACTGATAACCAGTTCTGCTTGTGCTTCCTTCTCCATGATATTTGGGCTTGGACAAATTTTCTTCCTGTTTTCAATGTTAAAACAGACCTACCTCAAGAATGCCTGTTCTCCTTTGAAAATCACAATCAGCAGAGGGAGCTAACACGTTATCAATATCTATAGAATCATTGACATTTAATTATGGTACAGTTTGTTTCTCTTTGGAGCTCATTCCAGAGTTGTCACATATTCTGATATGTTCATTTAAGCCATTGGTAGTTCCAATACCAGCTTTGGCAAAGCACTTGTGGATTACTTTTGAGTTGTCTTTCCCATGTAACAGTGAAATTTCTCATCATATCAAAACATACCATGTATTTACATCTGCAATAAAACAATGCTCCTCATAAGTACCAAGTACTTACAGCATCCAAATTTTCTTAATTTTAATTAACCAACTTATTTTTAATTTATAAATCATGTTTATTCTATTACAGTTGTCTCAATTTTTCCCCTTTACCCCCTACACCCATCCCACCCTCACCCCCCACACCCCCTGCTCCCACAATCAATTCCCACTCTGTTGTCCATGTCCACAGGTCATTCATACATGTTCTTTGTCTAGTTCCTTCCCCTTCTTTCCACCATTGTCCTCATTCCCCAACCCTCTGGACACTTTCAGTCTGCTCCATGTTTCTGTGTCTATGGTTTATTTTGTTCGTTTGTTTATTTTGTTGAATAGAGTCCACTTATAGGTGAGATCATATGGTATTTGTCTTTCATCAACTGGCTTATTTCACTGAGTTTAATATTCTCCAGGTCCATCCATGTTGTCGCAAAAGGTAGGAGTTCCATCTCTCTTTCTCTCTCTCTCTCTCTCTCTCTCTTTCTTTCTTTCTTAAATGCAGATTGATTTTATTTATTTTTTAAATGTCAGAGTAAATTACAAAATATTAAAAAATTTAAAACTATTATAAAGTCTCATCAATTAAACCAATGTGACACCAGCACAGAAATAATCAAGTAGATCAATGAAATATAAAGAGCATTCTAGAGACAAATGTATATATCTATCTAACAATATAATATATAATTAAGTTGATATTTCAAACCAATGGGTAAAATAAGGCTTATTCAACAAATAAGGTGCATGGACCACTATTACTGGAAATAAAAAAATATATACAGGCCTATTTCACACATTATACAAGAAATATTCAGGTGAGTTAAAAACAAATGTGTAGTATCTAAGGAGCTTTAGAAGAAAATACAAAATAATATTTTTCTTACCCTGAAGTAAATATTCAAACCCAGAAGCTTTAAAGTAAAATATTGACAATATGACTATATTAAACATTTAAAACTATGCAGTAATATACATATAAGAAAGGTTAAAGGACAAGTAATAGAATAGAAAAGTATTTGCAACACATCTAAAAAATGGTTAATTTTTTTCTTTTTTGGGAAAAAATTCTACAAACATTTAATCAAAAAATGGATAAAGAATACCAAAAGGTCATTTGAAGCTTCTTAAAAATAATAGAAATAGGCAAGAAATATACAAAAACAGGTTTAGTTTCAACAAATAATAAAGGAACAATGAAAATGACACATCATTGTCACAATCAGATTAATTCATATTAAAAAGTATTGGTAATATCAAGTATTGACAACTTTGAAAGGAACTGGGTACTCATAGACTCTTTTTCTTCATCCTAAAGCAGTCCCTTTAGCTTATTTTGCAGTGCTGGTTTGGTGGAGATGTATTCTTTTAGCCTTCTTTTGTTTGGGAAATTCCTTATTTGGCCTTTCATTTTAATTGAGAGCCTTTCTGGGTAGAGCAGTCTTGGTTGCAGGCCTTTGCTTTTCATGAATTGGAATATTTCTTCCCACTCCCTTCTGGCCTACAGTTTTTCTGTTGAGGAGTCAGCTGCTAGTCATATCGGGGCTCCCTGATATGTTACTATCTCTTTCTCCCCTTCTGCCTTTAGGATTCTCTGTCTTTGATATTTGCCATTTTCATGATGATGTGTCTTGGTGTAGGCCTCATTGGGTTCCTCTTGAATGGGACCCTCTGTGCTTCCTAGACTTCTAAGACATTTTCTCTCCTCCAATTAGGGAAATTTTCCATCATTACTTTTTCAAACAGGTTCTCTATCCCTTCCTCATCCTCTTCTCCTTCTGGTATCCCTATTATACAGATATTATTATGTTACAGGTTGTCCTACATTTCCCTCAATTCCTCTTCATGCTTTCTGAATCTTTTTTCATTTTCTTGCTCTTTCTGGGAGCTTTTTTCCACCTTGTCCTTGAGCTCACTGATTTGATCTTCGGCTTCACTTAGCCTGCTTCTGATTTCTTCTACTGTGTTCTTCAATTCAGAAATTGTATTCTTCATTTTTGCTTGCCTTTTAGTGATAGTCTCTATGTCCTTTTTCATGCTGATAGAGTTTCAGTAAGTTCCTCGTAGTTTCCTTGCAGTTTTTGATAATTCTCTCTGACCTCACTGAGCTCATTGAGCTTCCTTAGAATCGTTGTTTGGAACTCAATATCTGGTAGTTTACTTGCCTCTATTTTATTTAGTTCTCTTTCTGGGGATTCCTCCTTTCCCTTTGAGTGGGGAATATTTCTTTGTCTCCCCGTTATTTGTAAGACTCTTCTTTTTTGCTTCTGCTTCTTAAGGTGATCTGTCTTGATTTCCTGACTTTGTGGTGCGAACTTCTGTGGTAAGGGACTGCTGTTTTTTCTTTCTGGATCTGCCTCTGATGATATCAGATATCATCCCTGCCTGACCTTTGGCAGTGTGTTCAAGACTTTCAGGAATCTACTGTCTGTGGCTATCTCCCTCAGCTGTTAATCTAGTCACTGCGCACTTAGCAGGCCACTTTAGAGAGTGCAGGGCAGGGCGGAATTCCTCTTGGGGGTGATGTTATTGGGTCCACTCATGCTGCTGCTCTTTGGGGGAGGAGTCAGCACTGGGATCCTGCCAGAAACTTTCTCCTTTCTCTCCTCTAAGCCTCCATCCCCCATCTCTTAAGTGTCTCCAGACCTCTCTGCACTCCCTTTAGCCAGGGATCTACTGTCTGTGGCTGCCACTCTACACTCAGCAGGCAGCTTAGACAGCACAAGGTGGGGTGGCACCGCACCTGGGGGTGGGGCTATTGGGTCCTCGGATGCTGCTGCTGTTCAGGGGGAGTGGTCTCTGCCTGAGCAAGATGGCTGTTCCCGCATGGGGGATGAGTTAGCACTGAGATCCCTCCGGCTACTCTCTCACTTCTCTCCCAAAGCCTCCTTCCCCAGTCTCTCCTCAGGTGTCTCTAGCCCACTCTGCCCCCATCCTTGCCTGAGACCAGGGTAAGTGGCTGCAAATAAAAATGTATGCATTGGCCCTTTAAACGGTTCTTTGCGTCTCTAGCTGCCTGTCTCTAGCAGAAAGCAACCCTGCTGCTTTTCGCAGCTGGCTGTTTTCTGTGTACTTTTTGGGCTCTGGTGCTGTAGGCTAGACATCCCCGCTTTTGGTTTAGACTCTGTTCTTCGCCTGGGGATCCAGTTGGCTGTTTCAATATCTTTCTGGTGTTGCCGCCCGTGGGTGCCCCATCTACCTTCTCAAGTCTCTACTGCACTCCTTACCATTTAGATTGCACTAAAGCCGATTCTTCTGTCTCCCAGGTTACAAGGCTCCTCTGTTGCTATTGTTCAGTTGTTAGTTCCAGGTGATTTCTCCCCAATTTAGTTGTAATTCCAGGTTGGTCCTGGGAGGAGGTCAGTGTGACTTCCACTCAATCTTCCGCCATCTTGATTCTCCACCCAAGTTTTTTTTTTTTTTTTAACCTCTGAGTCAAGTGGCTACTCATAGCCATGGTGCTGGTAGGCAAAAATAAATTAATTAATTAATTAAAAAAATAAAAAAGAAAAAGAAAACCACACAGACACACACACAGATTTGTTTTAATTTAAACTTTCAGTGTCTGAATGCAGCTATCAGTAATAGAATATTCACATCATGGTAAACCATTTTTCTCTCTAATTGCAGGAGGCATTTCCCAAACAAGCTGCCAGATGTCAGTGCATTTGTAAACTTTATATACACAAAGGAAAGTTGTATATATAAAGGCAGTTTTCAAATTTCCATATAAGTGATTCAGATTTCTTGCTCCTCTTAGCACTGTAACAAAGGAAATCTGATGATCCATCTCTCCATATACATTTATTTTTATCCAGGACAACATTTTTCTGTCAGAATGTGTCTCATAGAGGTAGATACATGTGCCTCTATGGGAGTGTCTATTGAGATTTGGCTTCCCATTTCCAAGATGATCTTCAGCAGAGTTGTTGAGATACTTCACTTTTTAGGTGAAGTAACATGATATTGTCATGATGCTGAAAGTGTTGCCAGCCATAAAGACTTGAGAGATCAACTCCCATCTGGAGAGCAATTTCATTAGCTCTAAAACCCAACAAGCACCCAGATATAGAAATATCTGCTCTGATCTAGCAAAATTATTCAAGTGTTTTATTTACTAAGTTGGCATATTTTGAACCTCTTATTTTGTTATAAATTTTACCTCTCTTGGCTGGTTAACTTTTATCTTTTCTTAGTTTTAAAGAAACATACAGAACACTCATAAGGCAATTCCAAAGTTTGTGACCATTTCACTTTTTTACTTTTCTTTCTTATGCACTATCTCTAGTTCTAGAGAAATTGGGAGCCCAATATATTTTCTTTTTACTGGCACAACTTAGACTGGATGGAGTGTTAACAAAAAAGGCATGCTTCACAGAACAAGAACATTTTTAAAAGGACATGAACAAGAGCAAGCCTGAGGCTTAGGGCAGGACATAGAAATGCAGTATTGACAAGGCAACTCATTTTTTATGTTTCAAAGTTTCTAAAACAAAGGTGACCTCAAATTACAAGAACTAATCTGAATTGTCTTAATAACTGAGTCAAAAGTAAGAGATAATAATGACTTTGAGGTAGATACTGCTGGCAGCAAGTCATTAGGTTTAAGACATAAAAGTAGTGAAATGTAGGGAAAGAAAGCACTGATTTGAAATTATCCTCTTTTAAAATTCTGATGGAATATTAAAAACATTTCCAGTTCAATGTTCTAAGCATAATATCCAGGCAGGTCTCATCTGTTGTCTCAACTTCTAATTTCATGTAAAGAATCCACATTCTAAGAACAAACCACAAAGAACTGGTATCTGTGGAAGAGGTCTGTTATTTGGCATTTGGTTTTCCTCCACCTTGGCTCATTCCCAATTGCTCAGAAATTTGACTCTTCAAGAATCCAGCATTTAACCAATTATTTGTTGGTGAAGAGGCTGGGATTGTCTCTCCACACACAAACTGACCTTTGGCATCAATCACTTTTATAATTACAGAACATCCAGGACACATAATTTTATCTTCCCCATTCTCCAACTCTTCTTTGATGAGAATGCAGATGCCCATATAAGTTATCCCGACATGTGCAGTGGTAGAAATGTATTGCTGAGGCGTGATCATATGCCAGTCCATGATTTCCACCTTGGAACAGACCAAGTATGTTCTCACCTATGAGTTTTTACATTGCTGTTTACTCAGCATTGAATGTTGAACCTCCATATCTGTGCATATGTCTTTCTTGTCATTCAGGTTCCAGTTCATACTGCTCCTCCTCCTCAGATGGACTCCCCTGACGCTGATCACTATTCACTTTCCTGTTTTATTTTCTTTACAAAATTTATGACAATAAAAATAACTTTTAATTGTTTACTTGCTTATTGTCAGCTCCATTAAATTTTATTCAATAGTGAAAAATATTATTGCTCTTGTTCACCATTTTATCTCCTCAATGTGGCACAGAGTGGGTACTCAATTACAGTTTGTTGAAAGAATGCATACTAATGAGAAAGGCTAACACTCCTCTGGTACCAGAGTATTCCAGATAAATATATATTACTGCATTTAATCATTGCTGTAATGGCATAAAGTAATCATTATCATCAACGTCCTTTGCCTGGGTCTTAGCTTCCTGACCCAGCCCCTCTTGCTTAAATTTCAGAAGCACCTTAAGAGGGAACCCAAGGATGGGTGGGCAACCAGTGTTGGTTTACTAAATCAAGCAGTTCCAGACCCCTACACACAGTGTTTGCTTCTGTACTCCTCCTCCATTTCCTTTCCTGTTTCCTGGGCCATGTCTCCTTGAAAGGAGCTGATTACCACAAAGACGCCAAGATTGGCAGTGGGGGGAACCAGTATTTCACAGCAAAATGGTTGAAAGGCAGTGAGTGAATGCTAGTGGGGGATAAAATATTCCTGAGTACCCAGACCAGACACCTTGGCAGAAATGCCCCTAGGGCTGCAAGAGCTTGAATTGGGCTCAGGATAGGGTCAGGGAAGAGGTACTAGGAAGGCCCGGTGGTCATTGTTGGAGGCAGCTGCTCTGCAGGGAAGTGTGCACTGGAGGGATGGGACAGGGTGCCCTCCTTTCAGTTCTCTTCCTTCCAGAGGATTGTATGGCTTCCCTTGGACATTGAACTTGGCCACTGAGTGTGAGCATGACCCAGGTTCAGGGGAGTAGTGGGAAACACACAAAACCTGAAATCTTCAAGGCTCAAGGGGATCTAACAGTCATGTAGCCCAGGTTAGCTTTAGTTTTATTTTGTGTTTCATTGTTCCTCGAAAAAAAATAGAGCAGACAGCATTTTATCTCCCTCCCCACTCATCTCGAGATTCACGGGGAGCACTTCTATGAAAGAAAGGAGACTGAGGTTAAAATGATGGAGTAGAACCATGGATGGAGTTCACCTCTATAGTCTTATACAGTAAGGCTCAGAGGTAGGTTGCCCTAAATCACTATGCAGTTAGAGGCTATGGAGCTGGGACTACAACCTGAGGCGGCTGTTTCCTGGACCCTTGGTCTTCCTAACACATCTGAAGGCTTTTTAAAGTTCCCATTACATCCTTCAGTTTTATTTAAAATCTGTGGCCACAGTGGTTCCCTGTAAGGAATGGAACAAAAGCTTCAGATAGCTTGCATATAAAGGTAATGATTTTCATGTTATGTTTTAAAGTATTTGAAAGCCACTAGTCTATATGTCACACAAAGGAAATCAAAGAATATATATATATATATATATATATATATATATATATATATAATTTTAAAGATTTTATTCATTCACTTTTTTTTAGAGAAAGGGAGGGATAAAGAGAAGGAAACATCAATCTGTGGTTGCTCTCACATGCTCCCCACAGGGGACCTGGCCTGCAACCCAGGCTTGCCCCGCAACTGGGAATAGAACCAGTGACCCGCTGGTTCTCAGGCCAGCAATCAATCCATTGAGCCACACCAGCCAGGGAAGAATATATATTTTTTAATTTGTCCCTCTTACTTTCTCTGGAAAGTAACTGTAGAATGTTTTTGATGCTTTGTAAAAAAGTGGCTGGAATTCATTCACATCCTGTGGCTCACAGGATTGCTAGGATACATTCAACTTTACATTGATGATTACTACATCTTCACACAGCTGTGCAGACCATGAACTTTGTTGAGAAATGGAAATACTTTTTTGTAAGAAGACAGCAAGTTTCTAGGTGTAACAGAATATCATAGAAATGTAAAAGAATTGAAGCACCATACAAACTAAGCATTTATTTAAGTCTGCTGAACTGGGTGACTACAAACAAGGATGAAACCATATTTTCACAATCTGATTTGGGGTGTAAAATAGAAAATACATATGCATGGTACAGTGATAATTGATATGATAGATATCTTATTCCAAAGTAGGAAGAACATGGAAAGAAAACACATTCCAGTTTATTTCTTGAACATACATTTATTGAGTTCCTGATATGTCCAAGAAACTAATTCAACAGTACACAAAACACAGCTCCTGCCCTCTTGGAGATCACATTTGTTAAGTTCCTACTTAAAGTTAGGCAAGTATTCTTAATGTCTTTTTTTTAATATACTTTATCTCAGTTAATATCCCACCAGTTCTGGAAAATACCATCTTGAGGTATACCTCTTGAAATTTCAGCAACAACAAGAATTATAAAAACAATCCAAAGACATCTCCTTATGTAGATATTGGGTTGACCAAAAATTTCATTTGTTTTTCTCCATACCAGGCTCTAGAAGGGCTTAGTTGTCTTTAACTTCATACAAAACAATTTTGTTAGAGTGTATTGTGACAGCTTTCATATCAGCATGCATTTTAAAAAACTTATAAAAATTGGTGAATTTTTGTTTAGTCATTTTAATATTGATGGAAGAAAATATGCAACATTTTCAGCATGTCATGCTTTATTATTTCAAGGAAGGTAAAAATGCAACTGAAATGCCAAAAGAAAGGAAGGAAGGAGGGAAGGAAGGAGGGAAGGAAGGAAGGAAGGAAGGAAGGAAGGAAGGAAGGAAGGAAGGAAGGAAGGAAGATTTGAGCAGTGTATGAAGGTGCTGTGACTGATCAAACATGTCAAAAGTGGATTGTGAAGTTTCTTGGTACTACTGACATTTCAGCCAAATAATTTTTTGTTGTGAGGCTGTCTTATGAATTGGAAGTTATTTAACAGCACCCCTGGCCTCTACCCACTAGAAGCCAATGGTGGGAGATACCTGGCATACTCAAACTATCCAAATCAATAAAGTTATTGGAGTGAGAGGAGAGAAGATGGCAGAGGAGTGAATGGGAGTCACACTGACCTCCTCCCAAGACCAAACTGGAATTGCGAGTAAATAGTGGAGTAATCACCTGGAAAACAATGGAACGATAGTGGGAGAGGAGCCTTGCAGCCCTGGACAGACAGTGGATTCAACTCTCACACATCCCAACGGGTGAGAAGTGCAGTGGAGGCTCAAGAGGGTGGGCTGGGTGCCCACGGGCACTAGCACCAGAGGGACATTGAAATGGCCAGTTAGCTCCCCCCGAGAAGAACGGGGTCTGAATGATAAACAGGGACCCCTAAACTACAGCAGCTAAAACCAAGAAAATACAGACAAAACGCAACCCCGAAAAGCTTAGGGGTGCTCTCTGCCAGAGACAGGTGGCTGGGGATGCAAAGAGACATTTAAAGGGCCAACGCAAAAATTGCAGTGGCAGCCACCCTCCTTGATCTCTGGGTAAAGGTGGCAGCAGGGTGGGCTGGTGCCTGGGAAAAGACTGGTGAGGAAAACTTTGTGAAGAGAACTGACACGGCGGCCGGTGGAGCCCCAGTGATGGCACGCCTCCCACTCTGCAGCTACCATCTAGCTCAGGCATAAGGGAATCAATTAACCTGCCTTTTGTGCGCTCCGCACACAGCTTGTGCATGTGAGCTGGGGGACTGAGTGCAGACTGGCTGGGAGAGCCTTGAGGAGAGACTGGAGACAGAGGCATTGGGGAAAGAACGGGAGGAGGAACCGGGGAGTCGCAACTCCCTCCCCGTTCTGTAGTCTCCATTGTGGGCTGGAAAGGCACAACCCCAAAAAGGCAGAAGCAGGGCGCGCATGAACCAGACTGCCTGCGATTGAAACGCAGGCCGCACAGGGGGTGGATCCTTGTCCGAAGGGGTCACAGAACTGCCCTGAGGCCCCTGAGGAGAGACTAGAAACGGAGGCATTGGGGAAAGAACGGGAGGAGGAACGGGGAGTCCCGACTCCTTCTCCTTGTCGTAGTCTCCATTGTGCGGGAAGAGGCCACACCCCCAAAGAGCCAACAGCCGAAAAGCACACATAGACACCCCAAAAACACCCAGTGCAGGCGCGCACACTTGCGCCGAGTGACCGGCGAGGGGTGGCGAGCGAGTGTGTGACCTGCGCGGGCTGGCAAATGTTTGCACCGGCTGGCAAGGCCTCACACAGATTGGCATGCATACAGCCTGCGAGGGAGTGCACAGAGCAGCAAGGGCAGGTGTAAATTGACCCGCCCCACGATTGCAGAGCGGCCCACAAAATTAGTAGATCCGCGGCCTTAGGGGTCACAGAGCTGCCCAGAGTTCCTGGAGGAGAGACTGGAGGCAGGATTAACTGGAGAGTCCTGGAGCTGACTTCCTCCCATTTCCATAGTCCCCATTTGGCGAAGGCAAGCAACGCACCCAAAGAACCAAAAGCAGAGAAAACACACAATAGAAGATCCTAAACTGACCAGTGCCAGGGAGCTCACTGGCCAGGGGGGCCAGATGAGTACGCGAGGTCGTGAATAAGCCCCCTGGTCTGGGGCAAGCACATGCGAGCCCAGGCAGGCGGGGGATCCTGCCGCGTGGGGAGCGCGCTCAGGGAGCCGGCGTGAGAGTGCAGAGAGATCCCCAAAAATAGCCCAGCCCTGACCAAAGGAGTCACAGAGCTGCCCCAAGCAGGAGTCAGACACAGACAGTAGACTCCTGGGAGGCTCAAACAAACAACCCAAGGTCATATAGGGTCAACAACTGACATCGTCAGAGGCAGGCCCAGAAAGAAAAGTAAAGGACAAAAATACTTAACAGACTCTCACAAAAATGGGAAGAAAAAGAAGTTCCCCTCAAATGAGTGGAAAAGGGGACTACCCACAGAGAGAGCTAAATGAAATAGAGGCAAGGGAACTATCAGATACTGAATTCAAAACAATGATTCTAAGGAAGCTCAATGAGCTCAGCCAGCTCAAAGAGAACTATGAGAAACTGCAGAGAAACTATCAGGATCTTACAACAAACTATATCAGCCTGGAAAAGGACATAGAAACTATCAAGAGGACACAAGAAGATATGAAGAATACCATTTCTGAATTGAAGAACACAGTAGAAGGAATCCAAAGCAGGCTGGATGAAGCCGAGGATCGAATCAGGGAGATGGAGGATAAGGCAGAAAAAAGCTCCCAGAAAGAACAAGAAATGGAAAAAAGACTCAAAAAGAATGAAGAGGCATTTAGGGAAATGCAGGACAACCTGAAATGCAATAATATCCATATAATAGGGATACCAGAAGGAGAAGAAGAGGAGCAAGGGATACAGAACCTCCTCGAAAGAGTAATGATGGAAAATTTCCCTAATTTGAGGAGAGAAAGGCTCTCATGGATCCAGGAGGCACAGAGGACCCCGCTCAAGAGGGACTCAAAGAGGTCCACTCCAAGACACATCATCATTAAAATGGCAAATGTGAAAGACAAAGAGAGAATCCTCAAGGCAGCAAGGGAGAAGGAGAAAGTAACATACAAGGGGTCCCCGATACGCCTAGGAGCTGACTTCTCAACAGAAACACTACAAGCCAGAAGGGAATGGCAACAAATATTCCAAGTCATGAAAAGTAAGGGCCTACAGCCAAGGCTGCTCTACTCAGCTAGGCTCTCAATCAAAATAGAAGGGGAAAAAAGGAGTTTCCCAGACAAGAGAAGGCTAAAAGAATACATCTCTACCAAACCAGCACTCCAAGATATGCTAAGGGGACTGGTTTAAGCAGATGAAGGATAAGAATGAGACAGAGAGGAACACAGGTACAAAGAGAAAAGAGGAGTAAGTTTCTATCAGTAATATCTCTCAATGTGAATGGACTAAATGCCCCAATCAAAGGACACAGGATAGCTGAATGGATAAGAAAACATGACCCACACATATGCTGCCTACAAGAGACCCACCTCAGAGCAAGAGACCTACACAGATTGAAAGTAAAGGGATGGAAAATAATATTCCAAGAAAATGGGCATGAGAAAAAGGCCGGGGTTGCCACACTTGTATCAGACAAAGTAGATTTCAAAGCAAAGGCCATAAAGAGAGACCCAGAGGGGCACTTTATAATACTTAAAGGAAGAATCTATCAAGAAGACATCAACATTGTAAACTTATATGCTCCCAATATAGGAGCCCCCAAGTTTATAAGGAAATTGTTGGATGACTTCAAAAAAGATATAGACAGCAACACACAGATAGTAGGGGATTTCAACACCCCACTGTCAAAAATGGACAGATCTTCCAAACAAAACATTAATAAACATATTGTGGCACTGAATGACACACTGAATCAAAGAGACTTAACTGACATATATAGAACCTTACATCCCAAAGAAGAAAAATACACATTCTTTTCAAATGCTCATGGCAGTTTTTCAAAGATAGACCACATGATAGGACACAAAGCAAGCCTCAGCAAATTCAGGAAAATTGAAATAATACCAAACTTTTTCTCGGACCACAAGGGATTGAAACTCGAAATCAACCTCAAAGAGAAACTTCAAAAACTTGCAAACTCATCGAGACTGAACAGTAGACTATTAAACAATGAATGGGTAAATAATGAGATAAGAGAAGAAATCAAAAAATTTCTGGAAAGAAATGAAAATGAACAGACAACAGTCCAAAACCTATGGGACACAGCAAAGGCGGTCCTGAGAGGGAAGTTCATAGCAATACAGGCCTACCTAAAAAAGATAGAAACATTTCAAATAAAAGACCTAACACTACAACTTCAAGAACTGGAGAAACAACAACAAATAAATCCCAGAGCAAGTAGAAGGAAGGAAATAGTCAAGATTAGAGCAGAACTGAATGACATAGAGACAAAAAAAACAATTCAGAGGATCAACCAATCCAGAAGCTGGTTCTTTGAAAAGATTAATAAAGTTGACAAGCCTTTAAGCAGACTCATCAAGAATAAAAGGGAGAGGACCCAAATTAATAATATCAGAAATGAAAGAGGAGAAATAACAACTGATACCCCAGAAATACGAAGGATCGTCAGAAATTATTATGAACAATTTTATGCCAAGAAATTTGAAAATCTTGATGAAATGGACAAATATTTAGAAAAGTATAATCTTCCAACACTGAAGGAGGAAGAAACAGAAAGCTTGAACAGACCGACAACAGCTGGGGAAACTGAAGCAGTAATCAAGAAACTCCTGGCACACAGAAGCCCAGGGCCGGACGGTTTCACAGGAGAATTTTACAAAACATTTAAGGAAGAGCTAACCCCTGTCCTTCTCAGACTATTCCAAAAAATCCAAGAGGACGGAAGACTCCCAGACTCTTTCTATGAGGCCAGCATCACCCTGATCCCAAAACCAGATAAAGACCCTACAAAGAAAGAAAACTACAGGCCAATTTCACTGATGAACATAGATGCTAAAATCCCCAACAAAATATTGGCAAACTGCATCCAGCAATACATTAAAAAGATTATCCACCATGATCAAGTGGGATTCATCCCAGGCTTGCAAGGATGGTTCAATATACGTAAATCAGTAAGCGTGATACATCACAAAAATAAAAGAAAAGACAAAAACCACATGATCATCTCGATAGATGCAGAAAAAGCATTTGATAAGGTACAGCACCCATTTATGATCAAAACACTCAGCAAAATGGGAATAAATGGGGCATTCCTCAACGTAATAAAGGCCATACATGAGAAACCTACAGCCAATATCATACTCAACAGGCAAAAACTGAAAGCTTTCCCCCTAAGATCGGGAATACGCCAAGGATGCCTGTTCTCACTGCTTCTTTTCAACATCGTATTGGAAGTCCTAGCCACAGTGGTCAGACAAGAGAAAGAGATAAAAGGCATCCAAATAGGAAAGGTAGAAGTAAAGCTATCAGTGTTTGCAGATGACATGATAGTGTACATAGAGAACCCTGTAGACTCTACCAAAAAACTCCTCAACCTAATAAGTGAATTTGGCAAAACAGCAGGATACAAAATCAACATTCAGAAATCAAAGGCATTTTTGTACACCAGCAATGCAATAGAAGAAGAAGAAATCAGAAAAAAAATACCATTCGATATAGCAAGAAGAAAAATAAAATACCTAGGCATAAATTTAATCAAAGATGTAAAAGACCTGTACGCAGAAAACTATACAACATTGAAAAAAAAAACTAAGGAAGATACAAATAAATGGAAGTATATACCATGCTCATGGATTGAAAGAATTAATATCATCAAAATGTCCATACAACCCAAAGCAATTTATAGATTCAATGCAATCCCTATTAAGATTCTGATGACATATTTCACAGAAATAGAGCAGACATTTGAAAAATTTATATGGAACCATAAACGACCCCGAATAGCTGCAGCCATTTTGAGAAAGAAACACAAAGTAGGAGGGATTACAATACCGGATATCGAACTCTACTACAAAGCCACCATACTCAAAAAAATTTGGTACTGGCACAAGAACAGACCCATAGACCAGTGGAACAGAATAGAAAGCCCAGAAAGAAGCCCAGGTCTCTATGGGCATCTAATATTTGACAAAGGAGGCAGAAGCATAAAATGGAGCAATAATAGCCTCTTCAACAAATGGTGTTGGGAGAGCTGGACGGCTCCATGCAAAAATTGAAATTGGATCATCAGCTGACACCATACGCAAAAATAAACTCAAGATGGATAAAAGACTTAAATATAACTCGCAACACCATCAAAGTCCTAGAGGAGAACATTGGCAGGAAACTCTCAGATATCCCACGGAGCATTTTTTTCACTGATATGTCTCCTAAAGCAAGGGACATAAAGGAAAGAATAAACAAGTGGGACCTCATAAAAATAAGAAGCTTCTGCACGGCAAAAGAAAACATCAGCACAATGAAAAGGGAGCCAACCCTATGGGAAAATATATTCGCTAATGATACATCAGATAGAGGTTTTATCTCCAAGATATATAAAGAACTCACTGGACTCCAGTCCAAGAAGACAAACGATCCAATCAAAAAATGGGCAAAGGACCTGGGCAGACGCTTTTCCAAGGAGGAAATACAGAGGGCCCAGAGACATTTGAAAGGATGCTCAGCATCACTAGCCATCAGAGAAACGCAGATCAATACCACCATGAGGTACCACCTCACACCGGCCAGAATGGCCATCATAAACAGATCAACGAACAGGTGCTGGCGAGGCTGTGGAGAAAAGGGAACCCTAGTCCACTGTTGGTGGGAATGCAGACTGGTGTAGCCACTGTGGTAAGCAGTGTGGAATTTCCTCAAAAAGCTGAAAATGGAACTGCCTTTTGATCCAGTGATTCCCCTGCTGGGACTATACCCTAAGAACACCAAAACACCAATACAAAAGAACCTATGCACCCCAATGTTCATATCAGCACAATTTACAATAGCTAAGTGTTGGAAGCAACCTTCTTGCCCATCAATAGATGATTGGATCAAAAAGTCATGGTACATATACTCAATGGAATACTACGCAGCAGAAAGAAAAAAGGAAGTACTAAACTTCGCGACAGCATGGTTGGAACTGGAGAGCATTATGCTAAGCGAAATTAGCCAGGGGGCGAAAGACAAATACCATATGATCTCACCTATAAGTGGAACCTAACCAACAATACACAGATGCAAGGAAAATAAGACCCACAACACTGAAAGGAAAAAAAATCAACAGAGACATGAGGGAAGGAGGAAGCGTGGAGCGGGGAAAAGGAAGGGAAGGGGAAAGTCAAGGAACATATAGCAAGGACTCATGGACAAAACCAAAAGGGAAGAGCTGAGGGAGGGAAGGAGGGAGGGGGCAAGGGAAAGTGGTGGGGGGTAGGCAGAGACAAATGTATTTGAAAAAATAAATTAAAATAAAATTTAAAAAATACATTTGGAAAAAAAATAAAGTAATTGGAGAAAATGAAAAAAAATCTTTTATTTTACAGAAAAAGCCATACAGACTTTTTGGCCAATCGAATATATCAAAGGACATGGTGAAAAATAGTGACAAAACTTTCATTTACAGGGGTTAAGTACCCCGTAAGAAGGTTGAAAGGAAAGCTGAAATTCAAATCCAACGTCTGTTTTGACTCCAAAGTCCTCTATATACCTTTGTAAAATGCAGTTTCTTAGCCCAAGCTGACTTCACAGTCAAATTGGCCTAAAAGGATGAGTGGGAACAGGAATGCAATAGAAAAAGGTAACTATGTATGTAATAAACCCCACAGATCAAAAAAATTATGGTACATATACACAATGGAATACTACGTAGCAGAAAGAAAAAAAGAAGTACTAAACTTCGCAACAGTATGGATGGAACTGGAGAGCATCATGCTAAGCGAAATAAGCCAGGGGGCGAAAGACAAATACCATATGATCTCACCTATAAGCGGAACCTAACCAACAATGCAAAGAAGCAAGGCAAATATGGCCAGCAACACTGAAAGGAAAAGAAATCAACAGAGACAAGAGGGAAGGGGGGGCAGGGAAAGGGAAGGGAAGGGGAAAGTCAAGGAACATATAGCAAGGACTCATGGACAAAACCAAAGGGGAAGAGCTGAGGGAGGGAAGGTGGGAGGGGGCAAGGGAAAGGGGGGGGGAAGGCAGAGACAAATGTATTTAAAAAGTAAATAAATTAATAAAAAAAAAATAAACCCCACAGAAGGAATCTTTTTTCTTTTCAGTCATTAAGGCAATATGTTTCAGTTATCCAAACTTACTGAGTTATTCATACAATTATAGCTTGCCAAATTATAAAGGCCAACATTCTAGGAATTTTTTAGAAGGTATCTCCATGGCTTTAATTTTGAGCACCTGCAATTACACAGAGAAATTCAGTTCAACAAACTTTTACTGAAGCATCATGGGACAAGAAGAGGTATGCTAAGTACTACAGACATATGCTCTCAAGGAACTCAAATAATACATGTAAGTGATTCGTTAAATAACATGCAAGCGTAAGTCATTATGTCCTGGGTTTTGTTACACCTCCAGTTTCAATACAATTCATATGACTTCCTCATTCTCACATTTATCTGTAAAATTATAAGGTTGTTGTAGTAGCTGGTCTTTAAGAAAAATTTTTTTATGATCTAACTATACTGGAATCTTGCAAAAAAAAAGTTTGCTTTAAGTGAATGCTTTTCTCGTTAAATTTTTGCTGCATTTTATTGTTTGATACTTGATACCAAGCAATAACACTGTTATCCTTTGCTTTCCTTGGTTGGCAGGTGCTGGCAGTTGATACAGATAGAAAATGCATACATTTGTATTGCCCAAGGAGGACCATACCCTAAGTAACTTTCTCATTATATGATCATGGAGAAGTGAGTTTAAAAGTCTATCCACCAAGAGTTTGTTGGTTTCTTCCTAGCACTGTTGGACTAAAACATTGATACCTTAACACTGGTATATGGATGGGCTACATCAGAATCACCTGGTTTGTAAGCTGTATTTTATTTTAAATATTTTATTTATTTATTTACTTATTTATTTTTGCCTACCCCCCACCACTTTCCCTTGCCTATTTATTTATTTTTAGAGAGAGGAAGGGAGGGAGAAAAAGACAGAGAGAAACATCAACATGTGGTTGTATTTTGCGTGCCCCTTCCTGGGGACCTGGACTACAACCCAGGCATGTGTCCTAGACTGGGAGTCAAACTGGTGACCCTTTGTTTCGCAGGCCCGTGCCAAATCCACTGAGCCACACTAGCAAGGGCTGTAAGCTGTATTTTTTAGGGTGGAAGATGGGGATCTGTATTTGTAGCAAGGGACCCAGGTGATACTGATAAAATTAGAAAATACTGGAAAAACAGAGACTATAAAACCTATTTATTTAATTCCCCAATCTCAGAATAGGATCAGATTTAACCTAAACTGGGATCAGATTTTTCAATTTGCAGTAGTGCCTATCAGAGTGAAAACACAAACACTCAGACTGCTATTTATTAGCTATCACCTAAATCATTCATTCTGTAGTTTCAAGTTCATTTGCTGTCCCTGGTAACTGGTACCCTGTAATTCTGGGCTTAATGACTCTATGACATACTGATAACTTGGCCTAATTCAGTCACCAGTTTGTGAAACCAATGCAAACAAAATCTGTAACTAGCCAGACACTATAAGCCTCATTGTTTTCAAACACTATTTGAAACCTACTTTCATTTGAAACATCATAAAAGTTTTATACTTGTATCAGTAATAAATGACCAGTAAGAGAAAAATAAAAAAATGCAAGTAGGTAATCAGGAAAATATAAAAACCAAAGTTAATCCTGTCATTTAGGGTATATGCTTCAGAAGACTTTATATATGCATGTATAGACATGTATATGTATGTGTGTGTGTGTATAGAATTACTTTTTAAATTTATTGTTCAGTTACAGTTGTCCTGCCGTTTTCCCTCCTTGCTCACCCCAACCCCACCCCCCTACTCCCACAGTCAATCCTCTCCCATTGTCCAGGCCCATGAGTCTTCTGTTCATGTTCCTTTGCTTGCCCCTTCCCCTTCCTTCCCCCATTATCCTCCTCCTCACCCCTCCCCTCTGGTCACTGTCAGTTTGTTCTTTATTTCTTTAAATATTTTTCTGAGTGCTTTTAATTTGAGGGTGTGTAGGAAAGCAAGATTCATTATGCCATGGAAAAGGTCACCAAAAAACTGATCACTTATAAAATTAGTCCTCAAAAATTCCTCCATGCTAAACAGTAGCATCTATATCCTCCATCACATCGTTGGTCCTTTGTTGACTATTGAATGATAACAGTGCAAAAATGACAAATAATGGCAAATTAAAATTATAAATCTTGCAAAAGACACAAGATTTTATAAAGTTGAAAGTGGTGTTACATAACTTCTTCAACACACAAGCCACTGACACATGAATGAAATCAGTTACTAACTGAAATGAAGAAAATCTACCTGGATTGATAAGTGGTGGGTATTTTGATATCAAATTAATAAAGGGTCATTAAAAGAAACAGTGAATTGTTCAAATGTTTTGGCAAAAATAACTCTTTTTTTTTGCTAGAATAATCACAAATGAGGTGTATCGTGATACTTTTATTGGAGAAATGCCTCAAATCCCTCAAACAGTTATTTCATTCTTTGTCTATTCTAAAAATTAGTGCATAGCTACAATTAAAACCTAAAATATTTTAAAATATGAGATTAAACAAGCTTATTTTGATAATTTTTGTTTGATTTTTCTAGTTGAAGTTCCAAACAAACCTTTGTTCCATAATTTGTAATGAAATTTTACTTCTCTTTTAGGCTGATTTCCTTCAGGTAGCATTTAAATACCAGTTTTCCTTGGATAATGAGGACTTCCAGTGTATGTGTGTGTATGATGATGTTATTTTTACTGAGATATACTTGACATATAAAATTATATTAGTTTCAAATGTACAACATAATGATTCAATATTTGTATATCTTGTGAAATGATCACCACAATACGTCTAGTTAACACCCATCACCATGTGCTGTTACAATTTCTTTCCTTGTGATGAAAACTTTTAAGATCTACCCTCTTAGCAGCTTTCAAATATATAATACAGTAGTATTAACTATAGTCACCATGTTGTACATTTCATCTCCATTATTTATTTTTTTGTAATGAAGTTTATACCTTTTCACCACCTTCACCTGTTTTGCCCATCACCATCCTCCACTTCTGGCAACCATCAGTCTGTTCTTTATGATTTTTTTTTCAGATTCCACATATAAGGAAGATTATACAGTATTTTTCTTTCTCTGTCTGACTTACTTAGCATAATGCTAAGTGACTTTGATTTTGTGTGTGTGTGCTTTTGGTGTCATATCCCACAAAAAAAACATTGCCAAGTCCTGGCCAGCATGGCTCAGTTGGTTGGAGGGTTGTCCTGTGAACTAAAACATTGCAGGTTTGATCCCCTGGTTGGGGCGTGTAGCAGAGGCAACCAATCGATGTTTGTCTCTCACATTGATATTCCTCTCTCTCTCTCTCTCCCTCCCTCCCCCTGCCTCCCTCTTTCCCTCCCTTCCTCCCTCCCTTTATCTCTCTCTGAAAGCAATGAAAAAAATGTCTTCAGGTGAGAAGATTATATATATAACACTGCCAATACCAACGTCAAGGAGCTTTTTCCCTTTGTTTTCTAGGGGTTTTATGCTAACATCTTACATTTAACTTTTTAATCCATTTTGAATTAATTTTTGTGATTTGTGTAAAGTACAACTCTAGTTTTATTATTTTGCACATGAGTATCCAATTTCCTTAGCTCCATTTATTGAAAACAATGTCTTTTCTTCATTGAGTTTTCTTGGCTCTCTCTTGTCAAATATTAGTTTAATACACACACACACATACACATACATACAAACACACATACATAAATACATATACATGGGCTCATTTATAGGCTCTTAATTCTGTTCCATTGGTCTATGGGTCTACTTTTATGCCAGTACCATGGTGTTTTTATTATGATAGCCTTGTAATATTGCTTGAAATCAAGAGGTGTGATGCCCCCAGCTTTGTTCTTCTTTCTCAGGATATTTTAGTTATTGGGGTTTTTTGAGGTTCCAAATGAATTTTAGAATTTTTAAATAGTCCTTTAAAAAATGTAACTGGAATCTTGATAGAGATTTTTTTGATCCAACAAGGTGTTGGAACCTGTTGATAGACTTCTGCATTCCCACAAAGTTATTGTCGTCCATGGGTGGTTGTCAAAATTTGTGTTTCTTTGGGGGCAAAGGCTAAAACTTTTTTTTCTTTTTTATTATAATATTTTTTTAAATTTATTTTTTCAAATACATTTGTCTCTGCCTACCCCCCACCTTTCCCTTGCCCCCTCCCCCTCTCCCTCCCTCAACTCTTCCCCTTTGGTTTTGTCCATGAGTCCTTGCTATATGTTCCTTGACTTTCCACTTCCCTTCCTTTTCCCCGCCCCCCTCCCTCCTTCCCTCTTGTCTCTGTTGACTTCTTTTCCTTTCAGTGCTGTGGGTCTTATTTTCCTTGCATCTTTGTATTGTTGGTTAGGTTCCACTTATAGGTGAGATCATATGGTATTTGTCTTTTATTTCATCATCTTGTTGACATTGCTTTCTTGACCTAGGATTTAAAACCAAGTTTGTCACCCTTTTTTCACATCCTTGCCAACACTTGTTGTTTGTTCATTTGTTAATAATAGCCATTCTGACAGGTGTGAGGTGATATCTCATTCTGGTTTGGATTTGCATTTCTCTGATGATTAGTGATGTCAAGCAACTTTTCACATGTCTACTGGTGATCTTTATGTCTTCTTTGGAGAAGTGTCTATTCAGGTCTTCTGCCCAATTTTTAATTGGGTTGTTTGTTTTTCTGGTGTTTTCTGAGTTCTTCATAATATTTGAATATTAACCCTTTATCAAGTAAGTCACTGAACAATTTTTTTGTTTTGTTGGTTTTTTTTTCTGGGCAAAATGTTTTTAGTTTGATGTAGTCCCATTTGTTTGTTTGTTTTTTTCTTTTGTTTCCCTCACCTGAGAGGATAGATCAGAAAAAAATATTCCTAAGAGAAATGTCAGAGATTTTACTGCCTATGTTTTTTCCTAGGAGTTTTACAGTTTCAAGTCTTACACTTTACTCTTTAATCCATTTTGAGTTTATTCTTCTATGTGGTGTAAGAATCTGGTCTAGTTTCATTTTTTTGCATGTATCTGTCCAATTGTATGTTTTTTCCTCCTTTGTCAAATATTAATTGACTATATAAGCGTCGGTTTATTTCTGGCCTGTATATTCTGTGCCATTGATCTACATGTCCATTTTCATGCCAGTGCCAAGCTGTTTTAATTACTATGGCATTGTAGTCTACTTTAACACCTAGTACCATGATACCTGCAACTTTGTTCATCTTTTTCAAGATTTCTGAGGCTATTCAGGGTCTTTTGTGGTTCTATATGGATTTTTGGATTATTTGTTTTAGTTCTTTGAAACATACCATTGGTATTTTGATAGGAATTTTGTTGAATCTGTCCATTGCTTTGGGTAATACGGACATTCTAATGGTGTTAATTTTTGTTGGTTAGAATGCAGGCTGGTGCTGAAAATAATGTGGAGGTTTCGCAAAAAAATTAAAAATGGAACTACCTTATTCCCAGAGATTCCACTTCTTAGAATATATTATCCAAAGAAACCTGAAATACTAATTCAAAGGAATATATGCACCTTTATATTCATAGTAGCATTGTTTACAATAGCCAAGATATGGAATCAATCCAAGTGCCCATCAATAGATGAGTGGATAAAAAAAGGTGTGATTCATTTACACAATATAATACTGCATGGCAATAGAAAAAAAGAAACTCACCTTTTGTGGCAGCATGGATGGACCTGGAGATTATTATGCTACATGAAATAAGCCAGTCAGTGAAAGACAAATACCATATGATCTCAGTTATATGTGGAATCTAGTGAACAAAATAAACTGACAAACAAAATAGAAACAGAGGCATGGATACATGGAACAGACTGACAGCTGTCAGAGTGGAGGAAGGAGGAGGAACTGGATGAAAGAAGACAGAAGGATTAGCAAAAGGCCATATATGCATAATCCATAAACACAGACAACAGTGTGGTGATGGCCTGAGGGAAGAGGGGGCAAGGGCTGGGTGGAGGTAGGTAAAGGGGAAGAAAACAGGGACATCTGTAATAGTATGAACAATGAAAGTAAAGTTAAAAAATAAAAATAAAAAAACTGTGGTACATAAATACAATGGAGTAATACTCAGCCATAAAAAAGTGAAATTTTACCTTTTGCAACGGCAAGGAACCTAGAGGGGATTATGCTTAGTGAAAAGTGTCAAACAGAGAGAGACAAATACTATATAATTTCACTTATATGTGAAATCTAAAGAACAAGCAAATAAAATAGAAACAGACTCATAGATACAGAGAACAGACTGACAGTTGTCAGGGGGTAGGGGGGTTGAGTGAAAAAGGTGAAGGGATTAAGTACAAATTGGTAGTTACAGAATAGTCATAGAGATGACTATAGTACATAGAGATGACTATGATGTACTAATAGTACAGCATAGGGCATATAGTAAATAATATCATAATAACCATGTATGGAGCCAGGCGGGTACTTGAAACATCAGGGAGACCACGCTGTTAAGTTCAGGATTTTCTAACCACTCTGATGTATATCTGAGACAAATACAGACTAATACATATTGAATATAAACCGTATTTGAAAATATATATATAACTACATAAAACCAGGTTTTTCTTAATTAAATGTTATGTTCTCTGCAGTGTGCAATACCACCTTCTTTTCTAATTACATCCAGTTAGAATGTGTGTATAAAAATTAAACATGTCTTTTTATTTAATCAGCTTTGTTAGTAGCTTTCAACACAATTGACCCATCCTCCCTCAAAGATTTTTCCTGCCTTGGTTTTTAGTAAGCTCTTTTCCTGTTTTTTTCCCCCTGTTTATGTGGTTACTTCCCAGTCCCCTATTCTAGGTCTTTTTCCTCTATCTGACCCTTCAATGTTGGAGTACTCAAGATGCTTCCTGAGCCCTTTGCTTTTTAATTCTATGCACTTTTCCTAAGAAATGTTATCCACTCTTATGACTTCAACTATCATCAGCATTATTTTTTTCCCATATTTTTATCTCCAGCATACACTACTTCTGTAAGATCAAGACTATGTCTAACTTAATACTCTATATTTGCATATATCATAGATATGTCAAGTTTAATATGTTCAAATTGAACTAATTATCTTTTTTCCCCCTTAAAACTGATTATCTTCTGGGGTTCCCAAACTCACTAAATGGTAATGCTATCCATTCAATCATTCAAGTCATATGTTTATGAATTAATCTTATCTTCTTCTTCTCCTTTGCCCAATATATATAGTGAGCCAAAATGTCCTGTCAATTTTACTTTCTTAAAAATCTCTCCAATTGATTGCCTTTTCTACATCTCCACAACCATAACTTACTAACCACAAAGCTATTAACAATGCCTATTGTAGTGCTCCAATAGCTACTTAACTAGTTTCATCAGAAAATCTTTTGTACCCATTCCAATATTTTCTCCACATAGCAAAGAGTAAGATTTTTAAGTGCAAATTTCATTATTTCATTGTCTCAATGTCATTTCTCTTTGCAGCTCCCTAATTAGTAAATCAAACTTCTTAACATTGCCAGGTCCCTGACTACTTCTCTCCTATTACATACTCTACTTTTCTCCCCACTTTATTCCTGGTATATGGGCTATCTCTCATTTCCTTAAATATACCAAGTTTTATCCTGCCTCAGGCATTTGCCCATGTTCGTTTATCAAACCAAATCCCTTAACATAGCTCATTTTTTAAGATATCTTAGCTATCATTTTTGGTTCTGGTCCCTTGAAAAATAGATTATATTCTTCATTATACAATTCTATAGTACTCAGTGCTCTGCCACTAGTAATTATTTAATTACATGGACCTTTCATTCTTCTACCGTTAAAGTATAAACTTTATGAGGGAAGGAATAGTGATTGTGTGTTAATTGTTGTGTCATCATTACCTGGCATATTGTAAACCTGTTGGAAATAAATTATATGTATCGATGTACTACAGTCTATTCCATTGATAAATAAAAATAAGTTTCAGATTATTGCTCATTATGGAGCATTACTGCCACTAGTTCAAAAATACTAAGGTGTAAAATTGAAATATATATGCATGTCTATGACATAGACCTGTACTTCATTCTCTGTTGTAATCCTATTTTAAAGTGTGCCTGAGTTGTTGACTCAAAAATTTTAATTTGTATTATATACTGCTTGAGACTCATGCATTATTCATTTAATGTCAAAATGCCCAGAAGTGCTTTTAATTCTTTATTTCCTACTGTGATTTTTCAAATCCTGCTGGGTCAGGCGGCGTTGACTCATCTTAGAAAATATACTCATTTGACTTCATTATTTGACTTTCAAATAAGAGTTCTTTATATTACAAAAAAAGAAACATTTTCTCTTCTCTCTCTTAGATACAAAACCAACAGTCAACTAAATGTTGTCTAAAAGAGACTCACTTTATTATAAAGACACAGATAGGTTAAAAGGAAATATGTGGGAAGTGATATACAATACAAAAAATAATCCAAGGAAAGCTGAAATGGCTATATTAATATCATATAAAATAGATTTCAGAATAAGAAATATTATCAAGAGTAAAGACAGAAATTTCATAGTGATAAACAGGTCAATTCTTTAGGGAGATATAGCAATCCTAAATGCACCTACAACAGAGATTGAATATACATGAAACAAAAACTGACAAAAGAGAAAGACAAAATAGACAAAACATGATTATAGTTGGATATTTCAACCCACTTTTCTCAGTAATTGTTAGAACAAGTAGACAGAACATCAATAAGGTTATAAAATATTTGAAGAACTTGATCAACCAACATGACTTACTTGGCATTTGGATAAAATTCCAATCAATAACAGCAAAATACATATTCTTTTCAACTGTACATGGAACATTCACCAAAATAGCCATATTTGGGGCAATAAAACTAGTATCAATACATTTAAAAGAAGTGAAATCATACAAAGTATGGTTCTCTGACCACAATGCAATTGAATTAGGAATCTGTAACTTACATCAAAGATCCCTAAATATTTGGAACTAAAAACACATTTATGTATAGCACATGGGTCAAAGAAATCATGAGTTAAATCAATATATTTTTCACAGAATGAAAATGAAAACATGGAATACTAAAATTTGTGTGTGATAGCTAAAGGCATGCTTAAGGGAAATTTAAGGTATTAAGTGCTTGCTATATCAGAAAAGAAGAAAGTATTAAATCAACAATCTAAGCTTCCATCTTAACTAGAAATACAAGAGCAAATTCAACCCAAAGTGTGGAAGAAAGAAAATAATAAAGAAAGGGAATCAGCCCTGGCTGGTGTGGCTCAGTGGATTGAACACCGGCCTGCAAACCAAAGGGTAGCCAGTTCAATTCCCAGTCAGGGCACATGCCTGGGTTGCAGACCAGGTCCCCGGTTGGGGGCACACAAGAGGCAACCACACGTTGATGTTTCTCTCCCTCTCTTCCTCCCTTCCCCTCTGTCTAAAAATACATAAATAAAATCTCTTTAAAAAGAAAGGGAATCAATGAAATTGAAAACAGAAAAACAATAGACAAAATGAGTGACATCAAGAGCTACTTATTTGAAAAAGATTCATAAGCCTAAACTAATGTGATCAAGAAAAAGAAGGAGAAGAAACAAATTATAAATATCAGGAATTAAAGATGGAATGAACATCACTACAGATCTTACACACACAAGCACACACACATATATATATTTTTAAAGATTTTATTCATTTATTTTTAGAGGGGAAGGGAGAGACAAGTGAAGGAGAGAAACCCTCAATGTATGGTTGCCTCTCACGTGTCCCCTACTGGGGACCTGGCCCACAACCCAGGCATGTGCCCTGAATGGGAATTGAACTGGTGACCCTTTGGTTTGCAGGCCGGTACTCAATTCACTGAGCCACATCAGCCAGTGCCAGATCCTACATATATTAAAAGGATAATGAGGAAATATTATGAAGAGCTTTATGCCAAGTGATTTCACAACTTATATGAAACTGACAAGTTTCATGAAAAATCAAATTTTTGAAATTGATTATAAAAAGGAAAATCTGAGTTAAAACAATGGAGCTTCTAGAAGATATGAGGGAATACCATCATGATTTTAGAGTAGCAATGATTTCATTAAAACCATTAAAATAATCTAAAAGAAAATATTATTGATAAATTACTTCATTAAAATTGAGAACTACTCATAAAAAAAGCTTTTTATTTTTTTTCAATTTCATTTTTTTAATTTATTTTCTTTATTTTTTCAAATACATTTGTCTCTGCCTTCCCCCCACCACCTTCCCTTGCCCCCTCCCCCCTCCTTCCCTCAATCCTTCCCCTTTGGTTTTGTCCATGAGACCTTGCTACACGTTCCCCAACCCTTCCATTCCCTTCCTTTCCCCCCTCCCATCTCTTTGTTGGTTTCTTTTCCTTTCAGTGTTGCTGGTCTTATTTTCCCTGAATCTTTGTATTGTTGGTTAGGTTCCGCTTATAGGTGAGATCATATGGTATTGATTTTATGAATTATGGGAGTTAGGGGTCGTTTCATTTTTCCCCCATCTGTACAACCAATTGATCCAACACCATTTATTGAAAAGAATAACTTTTCTCCACTGCATTGCAATGCAATGTGTGGGATTCTGTTTCTGGATTCTCTATTTTGTTCAATTGGTTTTGTGCATCTCTGAGCCAATATTATACTTAATAGTTACTGGAGCTTTATAATAAATCTTCATATGTAGAAGTGTAAAAAAAGGAAAATCTGAATAAATGATATTTTATAAAGACTTTGAATTCATAATTGAAAATACTAAAGGACCAGATGGCTTAATTCTGTGATACATTTAAGTATCACAGAAATAATATCAATCTCACACAAACTCAGAAATCAGGGAAACCTTTCTCAAGAAATCTTTAGGCTGTCATTACCCTGATATTAAAGCCAGACTAAGATATTACAAGAAGAGAAAGCTACCGAGCATCATCCCTTATGAGTAAAGATACACAAGGACTCAAAAAATATTAGCAAATTGGATTCAGCAATGTATAGGAAGGATAATGAACACAACCAAGTGGGCTTTATTCTAAGAATGCAAGGTTGTATTAACATTTGAAAATAATTTGTTGTAATACCATATCAACAAGATAAAAGAGAAAAAACACATAATCATCTTAATAGTTGCAGAAAAATAATTTTAAAAAATCAGAAAGAAAAAAAGAACTACTAAACTTCGTGACAGCATGGATGGAACTAGAGAACATTATGCTAAGTGAAATAAGCCAGGGGGCGAAAGACAAATACCATATGATCTCACCTATAAGCGGAACCTAATCAACAAAACAAACAAGCAAGGAAAATAAGACCAGCAAAACTGAAAGGAAAAGAAACCAGCAGAGACAAGAGGGAAGGAGAGTGGGGCGGGGGGAAAGGAAGGGAAGGGGAAAGTCAAGGAATGTATATAGCAAGGACTCATGGACAAAACCAAAGGAGAAGGATTGAGGGAGGGAAAGAGGGGAGGGGCCAAGGGAAGGTGGTGGGGGGAAGGCAAAGACAAATGTATTTGAAAAAATAAATAAAAAAATAATATAAATTTTTATTTTTCTTAAAAAAATCGACTAAATCATAATTTAAAAAACCTCATAACAAAAACAAGTTAAAGAATACTTTCTTAACCTGATAAAAGGCATCTATCAAAAAGGCCTGCTACTTTACTCTTAAGATTGAGAATAAGACAAGAATGTCCACTCTTGCCATTTTTTCCCAACATTGTACTGTGGTTCCTACCCATTGCAATAAGGTCAGTATAAGAAATACAAGACATAAAGATTGGAAAAGAAAAAAACAATACTATCTTTATTCACAAGTGACATTACTACGTACATGGAAAATCTTTCTGAATCTCCAAAAAAGCTACTAATTACACAAGTAAGCAAGGTTCAAGATAGAAGATCCACATACAAATGTCAATTGTATTTCTATAAAATAGAAAATAAAAATTGGGTAACAACATAAAAGGAATTACATTTAAAACTGCATCCCAAAACATGAATTACTTAAATATAAGAAAATATGTGTAAACCTGTACATTTAAAACGTACTGACAGAAATTCAAGAAAACTTAGGAGAAATACACTACACCATAGATTGGAAAACCCAGTTCTGTCAAAGTGTCAAGTATCCTCATATAAATTCATAGATTCAGGTCAAGCTAATCAACATCCAGATAGAGTTGTTTAAAAGATATTTACAAGTTGATACTAAATTTTGTATGGAAATCCAAAGGATCTGTATACCAAAAAGAATTTTCTAAAATAACAAAGTGGGAGTACTCACACTACCTAATCCAAGATTTAACTAAAAGGATGCAGAAATCAAAATAATTTGGTGTTGGCAACAGACAGCTGTATAGTTCAAGGAACAAAATAGAGCACCCAGAAATAGACACACAAAGTTATGGTCAATTGATCTATTACCAAGGTGTCAATACAGTTAAATGGAGAAAAGATGATCTCTATAGCTGATCCTGCTAGAACAATTGGATATCCATATGCAAAAGAAAGAAAGAAAGAAAGAAACTTGACACCTAATGCCAAACAAAAATTCACAGGAAATGAACAATAGAAAAAAAGAAAAGAGAAAGTATTTTCAATCTTGGGATAAGAAAAGATTGCTTAGCATATAATTGTAAAGCATGAGGCATAAAAGAAAAGACACTGATAAACTGGACTTTTTCTTATTCATTTAAATTAATTTATTGTAAGTGACATTGGTTATTAAAATTATATGTTTCAACTGTACAATACTTTTTTTTTACTTTTAAAAAAATTGATCCAATACATTTGTCCCCATTTAACTGCCACCACTCTCCCCTGCCTCACCCACCCCACCTCCCCTGCCTCAAACCTTCTCCACCTTGACTTCGTCCATATGTCCTTCACACCTGTTCCTTGATCTGACCCTTGCCCTTCCCTTCCCTGTTACCCCTACTCCCTCCCTCCCTTCCATCCCTGTCGGTTTCTTTTTTCTTTCCATGTTTCTGGTCATATTTTCCTTGCCAGGTTCCTTTGCTGATTAGGTTCCACTTATAGGTGAGATCATATGGTATTTGTCTTTCCCTGCCTGGCTTATTGCTCTCCAGTTCCACCCATGCTGTAGCAAAAGTTAGTGGCTCTTTCTTTCTGCTGTGTAGTATTCCATTGTGTAAATGTACCATAGTTTTTTGATCCACTCATTTACTGATGGGCACTTAGGTTGCTTCTAGCACTTGGCTATTGTAAATTGTGCTGCTATGAACATTGGGGTGCAAAGGTTCTTTTGAATAGGTGTTTTGGGATTCTTAGGGCATAATCCCAAGATCAGAATTCCTGAGTCAAAGACAGTTCCATTTTTAGCTTTTTGAGGAAATTCCAAACTGTTTTCAACAGTGGTTGCACCAGTCTGTATTCCCACCAAGAGTGTACTAGGGTTCCCTTTTCTCCGCAACCTGGCTAGCACCCCTTGTTTGTTGATATGTTTATGATGGCTATTCTGACTGGTGTGAAGTGGTATGTCATTGTGGTCTTAATTTGCATTTCTCTGATGGCTAATGATGCCGAGCACCCTTTCATATGTCTCCGGGCCCTTATGTTGTCTTCCTTGGAGAAGTGTCTGTTCAGGTCCTTTGCCCATTTTTTAATTGGATGGATTGTCTTCCTGGAGTGGAGACATGTGAGTTCTTTATATATTTTGGAGATCAAACCCCTATCTGAGGTATCATTGGCAAATATATTTCCCCATACAGTTGGCTTCCTTTTTATTTTGCTAATGCTTTCTTTAGCCATGCAGAAGATTCTTGTTTTGATGAAGTCCCAATTGTTTATTTTTTCCCTTATATCCCTTGCTCTAGGGGACATAACAGTGAAAATATTGTTGATTGGGATATCTGAGAGTTTCCTGTCTATGTTCTCCTCTAGGACTTTCATGGTATTGCAACTTACATTTAAGTCTTTTATCTGCCTTGAGTTTATTTTTGTTTAATGTGTAAGTTTGTGGTCGAATTTCAATTTCTTGCATGTAGATGTGCAGCTCTCCCAACACCATTGGTTGAAGATGTTATTTTTACTCCATTTTATACTTCTGCACCCTTTGTTGAATATTAATTGACCATAGAGACATGGGTTTATTTCCGGGCTCTCTATTCTGTTCCATTGATTTATGTGTCTGTTCTTACGCCAGTACCAGACTGTCTTCATTACAGTGGCCTTGTAATATAGTTCGATGTCGGGTATTGTGATCCCTCCTACTTTGTTTTTCTTCCTCAAAATTGCTGCAGCTACTCAAGGTCATTTATGGTTCCACATAAATTTTGTAAATGTTTGTTCTATGTCTGGTAAATATGTCATTGGTATTTTAAGAAGGATTGCGTTGAATGTATAAACTGCTTTGAATAGTATGGACATTTGGAAGATGTTAATTCTTCCAATCCATGAACGCGGTATATGCTTCTATTTATTTGTGTCTTCCTTAATTTCTTTCTTCAGTGTTGTATAGATTTCTGCATACAGGTCTTTTACCTCCTTGGTTAAGTTTATTCCTAAGTACTTAAATTTTCTTGTTGCTATAGCAAAGCAGATTTTTTCCTGATTTTGCTTCTGATTTTTATTGTTGTTGTACAAACAGGCCTTCAATTTCTGGATATTGATTTTGTATCCTGCTGTTTGGCCAAATTCACTTATTAGGTCAAGTAGTTTTTGGTGGAGTCTATGGGGTTTTCTATGTACACTATCATGTCATCTGCAAACAATGATAGTTTTACTTCCTCCTTTCCTATTTGGATGCCTTTTATCTCTTTTTCTTGTCTGATTGTTGTGGCTAGGACTTCCAATACTATGCTGAATATAACTGGTGAAAGTGGACATCCTTGTCTTGTTCGCGATTTTAGTGGGAAAGCTTTTAGTTCTTGCCCATTGAGTATGAGGTTGGTTTTAGGTTTTTCATATATGGCCTTTATTATGCTGAGGTGTTCTCCCTTTATTCCCACTCTTCTGAGTGATTTTATCATAAATGGGTGCTCTGCCTTCTCAAATGCTTTTTCCAGATCTATTGATATCATCATGTGATTTTTGTCTTTCCTTTTGTTTGTTTATGTGATGTATCATGTTTATTGATTTGTGAATATTGAACCATCCTTGCATCCCTGGGATGTACCCAACTTGATCATGGTAGATGACCTTTTTAATGTATTGCTGGATGCAGTTTGCCAATATTTTGTTAAGGATTTTAGCATCCATGTTCATCAGCGATATTGGCCTGTAGTTTTCTTTCTTCATTATGTCTTTATCTGGTTTTCGGATTAGGATGATGCTGGCCTTATAAAAAAGAGTTTGGGAGTCTTCCTTCTTCTTAGATTTTTTCTGAATAGTTGGAGAAGGACAGGGGTTAGCTCTTCGTTAAATGTTTTGTAAAATTCTCCTGTGAAACCATCTGGTCCAGGGCTTTTGTGTGCTGGGAGTTTTTTGATTACTATTTCAATTTCACCAGCTATTTTCTGTCTCTTCAGGCTTTCTGCTTCTTCTGCATTCAGTGTTGGAAGGTTATATTTTTCTAGAAATTTGTCCATTTCATCGAGGTTTTCAAATTTCTTGGAATATAATTGTTCATAGTAATTTCTTACAATCCTTTGTATGTCTGTGGTCTCAGTTGTTATTTCTCCTCTTTCATTTCTGATATTATTTATATGAGTCTGCTCCCTTTTTTTCTTCATAAGTCTGCTTAAAGGCTTTTTTATTTTGTTTACCTTTTCAAAGAACTAGCTCCTGAATGAGTTGATACTTTGAATTGTTCTTTTAATCTCTAGGTCATTCAATTCTGCTCTGATCTTGATTATTTCCTTTCTTCTACTCACTCTGGGCTTTGTTTGTTGTTGTTTCTCCAGTTCTTGAAACTGGAGGGTTAGGTATTTTATGTGAAATATTCCTGTCTTTTTCAGGCAGGACTGTATTGCTATGAACTACCCTCTCAGGACTGCCTTTGCTTTGTCCCATAAGTTTTGGACTGTTGTGTGTCCATTTTCATTTGTTTCCAGAAACTTTTTGATTTCTTCTTTGATCTCTATATTAGTCCACTCATTGTTTAATAGCATGTTATTCAGTCTCCATGAGTTTGAATGTTTTTGACTTTTTTTCCTTGATGTTAGTTTCTAGTTTCAAGCCCTTGTGGTCTGAGAAAATGCTTGTTATGATTTAGATTTTCCTGAATTTGTTGAGGCTTGTTTTGTGTCCCATCATGTGGTCTATCTTTGAAACTGTTCTGTGTACATTTGAAAAGAATGTGTATTTTGCTTCTTTGGGATGAAAGGTCCTATATATGGCAATTAAGTCCATTTGATCTAATGTGTCGTTCAGTTCCACAATATCCTTTTTAATATGTTGTTTGGAAGATCTATCCATTGTTGACGGTGGGGTGTTAAAATACCTTACTATCAGTGTGTTGCTATCTATATCATTCTTGAAGTCTTCCAAAATTTTCCTTATATATTTGGGTGCTCCTATGTTGGGTTTATATAAGTTGAAAATGTTTATGTCTTTTTGATGGATTCTTCCCTTTCGTATTATGAAGTGTCATTCTGGGTCTCTTTTTATGGCCTTTGTTTTGAAATCTATTTCGCCTGATATAAGTATTGCTACCCTTGATTTTTTTTCCCCTGTCCATTTCCTTGGAATATTTTTTTTCATCCCTTTACTTTCAGTGTATGTAGGTCCTTTGTTCTGTGCTGGTCTCTTCTAGGCAGCATATCTGTGGGTCATGTTTTCTTATCCATTCAGCTATTCTATATCTTTTTATTGGTGCATTTAAACCATTTACATTTAAAGTTATCATAGATAGGTACTTACTCATTTTTCATTTTGTATCTGTGTTCCTCTCTTTCTCACTCTTTTTCTTCATCTTCTTAAAGCAGTCCCTTTAGTATATCTTGTAGCACTGGTTTGGTGGAGATGGACTCTTTTAGCCTTCCTTTGTCTGGGAAACTCCTTATTTCGCCTTCCATTTTCATGGAGAGCCTTGCTGGGTAGAGCAGTCTTGGTGCAGGCCTTTGCTTTTCATTACTTGGAATATTTATTGCCAGTCCCTTCTGTCTTGTAGTGTTTCTGTTGAGAAGTCAGCTGCTAGCCATATCTGAGCTCCCTTGTATGTTATTACCTGTTTCTCTGTTGCTGCCTTTAGGATTCTCTGTTTGTCTTTGATATTTGCCATTTTAATGATGATGTGTCTTGGAGTGGGCTTCATTGGGTTCCTCTTGAATGGGACCCTTTGTGCTTCCTGGACTTGTGAGACTTTCTCTCCTCCAATGAGGGAAGTTTTCCATCATGACTTTTTCAAACAGGTTCTCTAGCCCTTCCTCATGCTCTTTTCCTTCTGGTATCCATATTATACTGATATTATTATGTTTCAGGTTGTCCTGCATTTCCCTGAACGCTTCTTCATTCATTTCGAATCTTTTCAATTTCTTGGTCTTTCTGGGAGCTTTTCTCTACCTTGTCCTCCAGCTCACTGATTTGATTCTCTGCTTCATCGAGCCTGCTTTTGATTACTTCTACTGTGTTCTTCAATTTAGAAATTGTATTCTTCATTTCCTCTTGCCTCTTGTTGATAAATTCTATGTCTTTTCATGCTGATATAGTTTGCAATACGTTCTCATAGTTTCCATGTAGTTTTTGATAATTCTCTGTGAGCTCACTGAGCTTCCTTAGAACCATTGTTTGAACACATTATCTGATAGTTTACTTGCCTCTGTTTCATTTAGTTCTCCTTCTGGAGATTTCTTATTTCCCTTCGATAGAGGGGTGTGTCTTTTTTCTTCCCATTTTTCTGAGACTCTTCTTTTTTGCTCCTCCTTCTTAAGTTGATCTGTCTTGATTTCCTGACTTTGTGGTGTATACTTCTATGGTAGGAGACCACTTGTTTTTCTTTGTTTCTTTCTGGATCTGCCTCTGATAATGTCAGCTGTTGACTCTGTCTGACCTTGGTCAGTGTTTAAGAGACTTTCAGCAATATGCTGTTTGTGTCTCTCTCCTCCAGTTGTTAATTTAGTCACTTTGCCCTCAGCTGTCAGGGCTGGGCAGAGTCCTTCCTGTGGGCGGGGCTATTGGGTCCTTTAACACTGCTGCCACTCATGGGAGTATTCTGCCTGAGTAAGAGGGCTGCTGCCATGTGAGGAAGGAGTCAGCACCGGCATCCCTCCAGCTATGCCCTCAGTTCTCTCCACAAGGCCTCCATCTCCAGACTTTCCTCAAGTGTCTCTAGACCACTCCACGTTCCCTTTAGCTAGGGATCTACTCTCTGTGACTGGCGTTCTGTATGCAATACCCAGGACTATGCAACACAAGGCCGGGGCCAAGTCTCCTGGGGGCAGGGCTACTGTGTCCTTCATGCTGCTGCCACTTTGGGAAGTTAAACTAGACATTTTCAAAATTTAAAACTTTTGTTCTATGAAATATACTGTTAAAATAAAAAGACAACTCACAGATTGTGTGAAATGTTTGCAAAACAGATATCTGTCAAAGGACTCATATCAAGAGTATACAAAGAATTCTCAAAATAGTACTAGTAGTAGTAATAATAATAGGAAAAAAACCTGCAAAATTTGAAGAAGAATTTTATAAAAGATCCTCTACAAAACTAGTCATCAGGGAAATACAAATAAAATCACAATGTAATATTACAGTACACCCACTAGAATGAACAAAGTTAAAAGATGTAAAAATACCCTATTGCTAAGGATGTGGAGAAACTGAAACTCACATACTATTGATGAGAACATTAAATAGTAAAACCACTATAGAAAACAGGTCAGCAGTTACTTATAAAGCTAAACATATGCTTTCCATACAACCTTGTAATACCACTCCTAGCCATTTATTCAATAAATACAAACATATTTCTACAAAAATACTTGTTTTTGAATATTTATATCAGCTTTATCCATAGTGACCCTAACCTGGGAACAATCAAAGTTTCCATCAACTGAGGAAGAAACAAATTATGATATATCCATACAATGGAACACTAATAATAATAAAAATAATAAACTGATGATACATAAAGCAACATGGTTGAATCTCATAAACAGTCTGCTAAGTAAAAGAAGCCAGGCATGAAAGGGTACATTTTGTATGATTCCATTTTTATGGAATTCAAATGCAAACTACAGTGACAGAAAGCAGATGAACCTAAGGGTTGGGGGAATGGGCGAGGGGCTTGAGAATACTTTTGTGGGTAATGGAAATGTCCATAAAAATAACAGACTTGTTATTGATAGTGCTGTTATACAGAAATAAGAAAAAAACAATAGAGAAATTTCAGAATATCTCAAAAAGAAAATTTTAATAGCTTATAAAAAAATAAACAAATTGTCTAACAGTGACATACTTACTGTATTTATCACCTGAAGCAGATCATTTCTCAATGCTCTCTTCCTTCATATGACAAAATTAATATGCAAAAATCATTATCTCGGTTTCTTCTTTAGTTCTAAAACAATAAGTAACTTAAAAAGATTAAATTTTAATTTTAAGCATATTATTTAAACAGTAAAATATTTCCTGTATGAACTAAAACTTTCACTTTTGAAACAAAATATTCTATCTTATAGTCATATTCTATTACATTGCTTTGAATTTAAAAAGAAAGAAAATCTCTGAGAGGTCAAATGAAACATGGAATTGCAGTAACTCAAGGTTGTTTTTTTTAAATTAATCTTTAAAACCACTGTATTATTATTATTTCAAGTCCACCATTTAAATGTAAGATTATGTAGAAACAGAGGGACTGGTGACATGAACTGCACCTGCAGCAAGCCTAAATGATTAGAAATCATTATGAACTTAACTCCCTAAATGAATGTGTGTGCTTAAGTCTGCAAATATAATGAGCCAACTTAATAACTGGGAAATCTCTGCATTAACTTCCATGTGGAATTAAAGGGTAAGTGATAAATAAGTGTTAATTTGAAGGGTACAAATAAATTGTTAAAAGTAATTCTTCCAAGTCACCAACAATAGTACCAAATAAATTAACAGTAAAAATGAAAAAAGGATATCAGGCAAATATCAAGAAAAAGAAATAGTGTGTCTACATTAATTTCAGGTAAAATAGACTTTTACACAGAAAATATTAAACATAGAATCATTATCAAATGGTAAATGTTTAACTCAAATTTTAAATATATTCATAGTGGCAAAAATTCATAGAATTATCAGAAGAAGTTTACAAATCTACCACCTAGAGGGAGATTTCAACATATTTCTCACAATTAGTGTTATGTCTAGAAGAAAAAATTTTTCAGAAGTATGTAGAAGATATCAACATCACAATTGAGAAACTTAACCTAAACTTACCAGTACTGACCCAAGAAACTATAAAAATTTTGAATAGTTCTAGGATTATGAAACAAATTAAAACACTATGTTAAACTATTCCTCCAGAGAAAACACCTGGTCCAGATAGTTTTATAGGCAACTTCAACTACATTTCAAGATCATCTTAATTTTAATAAAACTCTGCCAATAAACAGATATAAAGTAATTCTTCTTAGCTTATTCTTTGAAGACAGCATAATTATGATACTAAAAACCAAAGACATTATGTGAAAGAAAAATGACATGTCCATTTCATATATGAATATAAATGTTAAATCTTACATGAAATGTTAATAATTAAACCCAATGATTGATTTTATGCTAGAGATGCATAAGTGGCTTAAGATTAGAAATGTATAAAAGTAATTTACCATACTAACAGATTAAAAGAACACTACATAATAAAAATTTATTGTAGAAAAATTCTTTGATACAATTTTTTAAATGCAGATTGATTTTGTTTATTTTTTAAATGCCAAAATCCATGATAAAATATTAAAAATTTAAATCCATTAGAAAGTCTCAGCAATTAAAACAACATGACACCAGCACAGAAATAATGAAGTAGATCAAAGAAATAAAATGAGCATTCTAGAAACAAACATATATATCTAACAATGTAATACATGGTTAAATTGATATTTCAAATCAATGGGGAAAATAAGGCTTATTCAACAAATAAGGTGCATGGACCACTATTACTCGAAGTAAAACAAATATTGAGCCCTATTTAACACATTATACAAAAAAACATTCAGGTGACTTAAAAATCAATATGTAATAACTAAAGAATTTTAGGAGAAAATACACAATAATATTTTTATTACCCTGTAGTAAAATATTTAAACCCAGAAGCTATAAAGTAAAATATTGACAATATGACTATAGTAAACATTTAAGACTATATAGTAATATACA
Source organism: Pteronotus mesoamericanus (assembly GCF_021234165.1). Classification (NCBI taxonomy): domain Eukaryota; kingdom Metazoa; phylum Chordata; class Mammalia; order Chiroptera; family Mormoopidae; genus Pteronotus; species Pteronotus mesoamericanus. Next base: position 1,190,243 of record NW_026555093.1, on the reverse strand, counting down.
TATAAAAAATTTAAAGGACAAGTAATAGAATAGGGAAGTATTTACACCACTTCTAAAAAAGGGTTAATAGTTGTTTGGCCAGGCAAATGTCAAATACAAAGAGAGAATCCTCAAGGCAGCAAGGGAGAAGGAGAAAGTAACATACAAGGGGTCCCCGATACGCCTAGGAGCTGACTTCTCAACAGAAACACTACAAGCCAGAAGGGAATGGCAACAAATATTCCAAGCCATGAAAAGCAAGGGCCTACAGCCAAGGCTGCTCTACCCAGCTAGGCTCTCCATTAAAATAGAAGGAGAAATACGGAGTTTCCCGGACAAAAGAAAGCTAAAAGAATACATCTCTACCAAACCAGCACTCCAAGATATGCTAAGGGGACTGGTTTAAGCAGATGAAGGAAAAGAATGAGACAGAGAGGAACCCAAGTACAAAGAGAAAAGATGAGTAAGTTTCTATCAGTAATATCTCTCAATGTGAATGGACTAAATGCCCCAATCAAAGGACACAGGGTAACTGAATGGATAAGAAAACATGACCCACACATATGCTGCCCACAAGAGACCCACCTCAGAGCAAAAGACCTACACAGATTGAAAGTAAAGGGATGGAAAATAATATTCCAAGCAAATGGACATGAGAAAAAAGCTGGCGTTGCCATACTTGTATCAGACAAAGTAGATTTCAAAGCAAAGGCCATAAAGAGAGACCCAGAGGGGCACTTTATAATACTTAAAGGAAGAATCTATCAAGAAGACATCAACATTGTAAACTTATATGCTCCCAATACAGGAGCCCCCAAGTTTATAAGGAAATTGTTGGATGACTTCAAAAAAGATATAGACAGCAACACACAGATAGTAGGGGATTTCAACACCCCACTGTCAAAAATGGACATATCTTCCAAACAAAACATTAATAAACATATCGTGGCGCTGAATGACACTGAATCAAAGAGACTTAACTGACATATATAGAACCTTACATCCCAAAGAAGAAAAATACACATTCTTTTCAAATGCTCATGGCAGTTTTTCAAAGATAGACCACATGATAGGACAAAAAGCAAGCCTCAGCAAATTCAGGAAAATTGAAATAATACCAAACTTTTTCTCGGACCACAAGGGATTGAAACTCGAAATCAACCTCAAAGAGAAACTTCAAAAACTTGCAAACTCATCGAGACTGAACAGTAGACTATTAAACAATGAATGGGTAAATAATGAGATAAGAGAAGAAATCAAAAAATTTCTGGAAACAAATGAAAATGAACAGACAACTGTCCAAAACCTATGGGACACAGCAAAGGCGGTCCTGAGAGGGAAGTTCATAGCAATACAGGCTTACCTTAAAAAGATAGAAACATTTCAAATAAAAGACCTAACCCTACAACTTCAAGAACTGGAGAAACAACAACAAATAAATCCCAGAGCAAGGAGAAGGAAGGAAATAGTCAAGATTAGAGCAGAACTGAATGACATAGAGACAAAAAGAACAATTCAGAGGATCAACCAATCCAGAAGCTGGTTCTTTGAAAAGATTAATAAAGTTGACAAGCCTTTAAGCAGACTCATCAAGAAAAAAAGGGAGAGGACCCAAATTAATAATATCAGAAATGAAAGAGGAGAAATAACAACTGAGACCACAGACATACAAATGATCATCAGAAACTATTATGAACAATTATATGCCAAGAAATTTGAAAATCTTGATGAAATGGACAAATATTTAGAAAAGTATAATCTTCCAACACTGAAGGAGGAAGAAACAGAAAGCTTGAACAGCCCGATAACAGCTGGGGAACTTGAAGCAGTCATCAAGAAACTCCCAGCACACAAAAGCCCAGGGCCAGATGGTTTCCCAGGAGAATTTTACAAAACATTGAAGGAAGAGCTAACCCCTGTCCTTCTCAGACTATTCCAAAAAATCCAAGAGGAGGGAAGACTGCCAGACTCCTTCTATGAGGCCAGCATCACCCTGATCCCAAAACCAGATAAAGACCCTACAAAGAAAGAAAACTACAGGCCAATTTCGCTGATGAACATAGATGCTAAAATCCTCAACAAAATATTGGCAAACCGCATCCAGAAATACATTCAAAAGATTATCCATCACGATCAAGTGGGATTCATCCCAGGGATGCAGGGATGGTTCAATATACGCAAATCAGTAAACGTGATACATCACATAAATCAAAGAAAAGACAAAAACCACGTGATCATCTCGATAGATGCAGAAAAAGCATTTGACAAGGTACAGCACCCATTTATGATCAAAACACTCAGCAAAATGGGAATAAATGGGGGCATTCCTCAACGTAATAAAGGCCATATATGAAAAACCTACAGCCAATATCGTACTCAACGGGCAAAAACTGAAATCTTTCCCACTAAGATCGGGAACACGACAAGGATGTCCGCTCTCACCGCTTCTTTTCAACATCGTATTGGAAGTCCTAGCCACAGCGGTCAGACAAGAGAAAGAGATAAAAGGCATCCAAATAGGAAAGGAGGAAGTAAAACTATCATTGTTTGCAGATGACATGTTAGTGTACATAGAAAACCCTGTAGACTCTACCAAAAAACTCCTCAACATAATAAGTGAATTTGGCAAAACAGCAGGATACAAAGTCAACATTCAGAAATCAAAGGCATTTTTGTACACCAGCAATGCAATAGAAGAAGAAGAAATCAGAAAAAATATACCATTCGATATAGCACGAAAAAAGATAAAGTACCTAGGGATAAATTTAACCAAAGACACAAAAGACCTGTATGCAGAAAACTATACAACATTGAAAAAAGAAATTAAGGAAGACACAAATAAATGGAAGCATATACCGTGCACATGGATTGGAAGAATTAATATCCTCAAAATGTCCATACTACCCAAAAGAATTTATAGATTCAACGCAATCCTTATTAAGATACCAATGACATATTTCACAGAAATAGAACAGACATTTCAAAAATTTATATGGAACCATAAACGACCTCGAATAGCCGCAGCAATTTTGAGAAAGAAACACAAAGTAGGAGGGATCACAATACCGGACATCAAACTATACTACAAAGTCACCATACTCAAAACAATCTGGTACTGGCACAAGAACAGACCCATAGACCAGTGGAACAGAATAGAAAGCCCAGAAATAAGCCCAGGTCTCTATGGACATCTAATATTCGACAAAGGGGACAGAAGCATAAAATGGAGCAATAACAGCCTCTTCAACAAATGGTGTTGGGAGAGCTGGACGGCTCCATGCAAAAAATTGAAATTGGATCATCAGCTGACACCATACACAAAAATAAACTCAAGATGGATAAAAGACTTAAATATAAGTCGCAACACCATCAAAGTCCTCAAGGAGAACATTGGCAGGAAACTCTCAGATATCCCACGCAGCAACTTTTTCACTGATATGTCTCCTAAAACAAGGGACATAAAGGAAAGAATAAACAAGTGGGACCTCATCAAAATAAGAAGCTTCTGCACAGCGAAAGGAAACATCAGCAAAATGAAAAGGGAGCCAACTGTATGGGAAAATATATTTGCTAATGATACATCAGATAGAGGTTTGATCTCCAAGATATACAAAGAACTCACTCGACTCTACTCCAAGAAGACAAACGATCCAATCAAAAAATGGGCAAAGAACCTCGGCAGATGCTTTTCTAAGAAGGAGATACAGAGGGCTCAGAGGCATTTGAAAGGATGCTCAGCATCACTAGCCATCAGAGAAATGCAGATCAAAACCACCATGAGGTACCACCTCACACCGGTCAGAATGGCCATCACAAACAGATCCACAAACAACAGGTGCTGGCGAGGTTGTTGAGAAAAGGGAACCCTAGTCCACTGTTGGTGGGAATGCAGACTGGTGCAGCCACTATGGAAAGCAGTGTGGAATTTCCTCAAAAAGCTGAAAATGGAACTGCCTTTTGATCCAGCAATTCCCCTGCTGGGACTATACCCTGAGAACACCAAAACGCCAATACAAAAGAACCTATGCACCCCAATGTTCATAGCAGCACAATTTACAATAGCCAAGTGTTGGAAACAACCTAAATGCCCATCAGTAGATGACTGGATCAAAAAATTATGGTACATATACACAATGGAATACTACGCAGCAGAAAGAAAAAAAGAAGTACTAAACTTTGCGACAGCATGGATGGAACTGGAGAGCATCATGCTAAGCGAAATAAGCCAGGGGTGAAAGGCAAATACCATATGATCTCACCTATAAGCGGAACCTAACCAACAATGCAAAGAAGCAAGAAAAATATGACCAGTAACACTGAAAGGAAAAGAAATCAACAGAGACAAGAGAGAAGGGGGGGCAGGGAAAGGGAAGGGAAGGGGAAAGTCAAGGAACATATAGCAAGGACTCATGGACAAAACCAAAGGGGAAGAGCTGAGGGAGGGAAGGTGGGAGGGGGCAAGGGAAAGAGGTGGGGGGAAGGCAGAGACAAATGTATTTAAAAAGTAAATAAATTAATAAAAAAAAATAAATCTTTAAAAAAAAAATAGTTCTTTGGCCGGGGGCGGGCGGAAATATTCTACAAACATTTAATTAAAAAATGTATAAAGATTACCAAAAAGTCATTTAAAGCTTTTTAAAACTAATAGATATAGACAAGAAATATAAAAAACAGGTTTAGTTTCAACAAATAATAAAGTAATAATTAAAATAATACATCATTGTCACAATCAGATTAATGAGTATTAAAAATATTGGTAATATCAAGTATTGGTGACTGTGCAAAAAACTGGGTATTCATAGACTCTTTTCATCTTCTTAAAACAGTCCGTTTAGCATATCTTGCAATGCTGGTTTGGTGGATGTGTAGTTTTTTAGCCTTCTTTGTCTGGGAAACTCATTTTGCCTTCCCTTTTAACTGAGAGCCTTTCTGGGTAGAGCAGTCTTGGTAGCAGGCCTTTGCTTTTCATGACTTGGAATATTTCTTGCCAGTCCCTTCTGGCTTGTAGTGTTTCCGTTGAGAAGCCAGCTGCTTGCCGTACCAGGGCTCCCTGATATGTTACTAGCTGTTCCTTCCTTGCTGCCTTTAGGATTCTCTCTTTGTCTTTGATATTTGCCATTTTAATGATGATGTGTCTTGAAGTGGGTCTCATTGGGTTCCTCTTGAATGGGACCCTCTGTGCTTCCTGGACTTGTGTGACTTTTTCTCTCCTCCAATTAGGGAAGTTTTCCATCATGACATTTTCAAACAGGTTCTCTATCCCTTCCTCATCCTCTTCTTCTGGTATCCCTATTACATGGATATTATTATGTTTCAGGTTGTCCTGCATTTCCCTCAATGCTTCTTCATTCTTTTTGAGTCTTTTTTCAATTTTTTGCTCTTTCTGGGAGCTTTTCTCTACCTTGTCCTCCAGCTCACTGACTTGATCCTCTGCTTCATCGAGCCTGCTTTGGATTCCTTCTACTGTGTTCTTCAATTCAGAAGTTGTATTCTTTATTTCGTCTTGTCTCTTATTGATAGTTTCTATGTCCTTTTTCATGGTGACATAGTTTTCAGTAAGTTTCTCATAGTTTCCCTGTAGTTTTTGGTAATTCTGAGTTCCGTTGTTTGGAACTTGATATATGATAGTTTACTTGCCTCTATTGCATTTAGTTCTCTTTCTGGGGATTCCTCCTTTCCCTTCAACTGGGGAGTGTTTCTTTTTCTTCCCATAATTTGTGAGACTCTTCTTTTTTCTTCTGCTTCTTAAATTGATCTGTCTTGATTTCCTGACTTTGTGGTGTGAACTTCTATGGTCGGAGACTGCTGTTTTTTCTTTCTGGATCTGCTTCTGATGATGTCAGATGTTGACCCTCTCTGACCTTTGAGACTTGCAGGAATCCACTGCGTGTGGCTGTCTCCTTCATCTTTTAATCTAGTCACTCTGCACTCAGCAGGCCAACTTAAACACCACATGGCAGGGCAGAGTTCCTCCTGCGGCGGGGTTATTGGGGCCTCTCAGGCCACTCAGGAGAGTGGTCTACCTGAGCCAGATGGTTGCTTCCCTATGAGGGAGTCAGCACCGGGATCCTGCCGGTTACTCTCTCCATTCTCACCCCAAAACCACCTTCCCCAGTCTCTCCTCAGGTGTCTCTAGCCCACTCTGCCCCCGCCTTTGCTGGAGACCAGGGTAAGTGGCTGCATAAAAAATTTATGTGTTGGCCCTTTAAACAGGTCTTTGTGTCTCCAGCCATCCATCTGTCATATAGCAACCCTGCCGCTTTTCACAGCTGGCTGTTTTCTGTGTATTTTTTGGTCTCTGGTGCTATAGGCTGGAGATCCCCACTTATGGTTTAGATCCCACTCTTCTCAGGGGGATCCAGCTGGTCATTTCAATATTCTTTTGCTGCTGCCTCCCGTGCGCACCCAGCCAGTCTTCTTGAGTCTCTAACACACTCCTTACCATTCAGGTTGTGCTAAAGCTGATTCTTCTGTCTGTGTAAGGTAATAAGGGTCCTCTATTGTTCAGTTGTTTTTTCCAGGTGATTTCTCTGCAATTTAGTTGTATTTCCAGATTGGTCCTGGGAGGAGGTCAGTGTGAATTCCACTCACTCCTCTGCCATCTTGATTCTCTCTTTGATACAATTTTGACTCTGGAGGGCAATGCTGTCTATTTTCTACTAGATAGAAACAAGGAATAATGTAGCCCTGATGTGTGCCAGCAGTCATCCTATGACTTTAAAGGGAGCCAGACTTAGGATTAATCTAACACAATGGTTGGCAGAATTCAAGGGAAAGAATTGAAGAGGAGATACACATTTTACATTATCAGCATATATATAAGGTGGGGCAAAAGTAGGTTTATATTTATGAGTATGTGAAACAGTTTATTCTTGTATTATTATTTATTAATTATTGTATTATTTTCCATATGAACAACTGTAACCCTCTTTCCACACCCTGTGTGGTATTTAACACTATAAACCTGGTCGAAGGAGGGGAGGAGATTTGTAGATAGAGATGCAAGGATGGAGTCCCAATGTTTGGAATAATCAGCTGAGATTCACCTTGGAGGGCCAGAGGAAAAAAATCACTCCGAATTCAGTGACCCTAATAAAAGAGAAAATTCTTGGGTTCTTTAAAAGTAAGAACTTGATAAACAAAGGGCCTATAAGGGCCTAAAGACACAGGCTCAGGTAGGCTGGTGTGACCTCCCTTGGATTTCCTGTTTTTGAATGAGAGTAGGCTAAGTTTTCCACCAGTTGTGGAAAATATCTATCTCCTGATTCAGAGGGGAAATGTGGGTAGGTCTGAGATTGGGATTAACCTAGGCCATGTCATTTTAAGGTTTAATTTTTCAGTATTAACTACATAGGGTTGGGGATGGAATAATAAATAGGTACGAGAAAAATATCAGAGTATAACCAGAAGGACTGATTGAAAAGGTATTAAGGAAAAAAACTGAACTACAAGTTTCTATCATATGTGTTTCCAAAATTAACTGCCCTATGGTTATCTTATGTAAAATAGTAGCCAGAGGACAAAGATGAATTAGAACAGATCCACAGGGAAACATAAGGGCCCCAATATATGTTTATTTTTAATTAGACACCACAAGGGTTAATTATATGAGGTCATTGGAGGAACAACTGCTCCAGATTATCTCCCTGATATGTGCTAAAGTGGCAAGTTGCAATAGCAGATGTACTTTCCCAGCAACAAAAATACTAAGCCCTATACTTTAAGTAGAACACCACTGAACTAAAATTGATCCAGAGGATAAGGAGGGTGATAGGAAATCAAATAAGTTCAGGAATTTTTAACCTGAAAAAGAAATGATTTTAAGGTGGCAGTATCACTATCTAGAAATATTCAAAAAGTTGCCATGTAGAAGGTGAAGAACAGATTTGTGTATGTCTTTTTGAAAAAAAAAAACACAACCAATTCTTAAAGTTACGGAGTTCTTTAAGGTACAGAGTTCATAAGGTGCAGTTCTAGCTGTTCAACAGTTGAACAGTCTGCTTTATGAAATAATGAGTCCTCTGTTCAAAACAATGTTCAAGAGATAAAATGATTCTTATCTTGCACATTAGAGAGAATTATAGCATTGTGTGGCTGTTGCATAAGAGAAACTTTAACATTTAATGTACGATTATTTTTACTTTATGAAAAACAATACTTTTATGTTATTGGATTCAACCCTGCATGTTTATCAATGGAATTGGTATTCCCTTAAAGATTTATGTCATATTCATTTTTCTTTATTTCTTCTCAAGTCTTTGACAAAACTATTGAATAGTACCCTGCTTTCACTTTTCAGGCAGACAGAAATCTATGAAAGAAAACACTTTTCTCACAATTGCACATAATAGGTGTGCAAAATATTTAACAAATGAATCTACTATGATAGCAATACCATGCAGCTCACATTTCATCATCTTATTCACTAGAATAGTATCCAGACACCCTTTATATTCCAAACCAGAAGCCTATTAAGAAGTAGAAATAATAATAGAATCTGGTAACACCCAAAGTTACAACTCCAGCATGACCTCTTAGCAGAGCACTTGATTCTATTATCCAATTATGTGCTTGGTATTGCCACTTCTACACCTAATAGGCATTTGAAATCTAATGTATCAAAAACAGAACTGAACTGCCACTCCCCTCATCCCTATTGAAACCTGTTTCTTTCCTTTTCTGGTTTTGCTCTCTCACTAAGTGTACTACTGTGCATCCAATTGCTCCAACCAAAAACCTAGGTTCCTAGCCAATCTTGTTCTGTCTATACCCCTAACCCAATGCATTTTGTTTTTTAAACAAGACAAATATGTCTCATTTCATCCATAAATATTTCAGTATGTATCTCTAAAAGATAAGGACTCATTTATAAACATAATTATAATACCATTTCTAAAGATAACTATTCTTTTAAATCTTACCTTTTGTGACAGCATGTATGGACTTGGATATTATTATGTGAAGTGAAATAAGCCAGTCAGAAAAAGACAAATACCATATGATCTCATTTATATGTGGAATCTAATGAACAAAATAAACCAACAAACAAAACCGAAACAGAGGCATGGATACATGGAACAGACTGGCAGATCTCAGAGAGGAGGGGCATGTGGGGACTGGATGAAAGAAAGTGAATGGATTAGCCAAAGAACATATGCATAACCCATAGACACAGACAACAGTGTGGTGATGGCTAGAGGGATGGGGAGGAGGGGCTGGGTGGAAATAGGTCAAAGAGGTGGGGGGGATGGGGACATCTGTAATAGTGTCAACAAAAAAAATAAAGTTAAAAAAATAAGATAACTATTCTTTAGTTGTATCTAAAGCTAGTATTGCATGTAAAGATAACAACTATTCCTTAATATTATTAAATATTCATCAGTGTCCAAATTTCCCTGGTTGTCTCCTACAATTTTTACAATTGGTTTGTTTAAATGAGGATCCGAACAATACTCATATGTTAGAGTTGATTGATATGTCTTTTTAATCTCTTTTAATCTTTAGGTTTTCTTTCTCCTCTCCTCCCTTTCAGTGTATTTGTGGGAGAAATAAGTTTTGTCCTGTAAAATTTCCCACATTCTGGATTTTGCCAGAATGCTCCTCCCCCACGTTGTCATTTAACCTCTTCCAGGTTTCCCTAACTCAGTAACTGGGATGGTATCACCACTCACCAGTGTGTCTGACCCTTGTATTTCCTCTACTTAGGTATAGAGGTTTATCAGATTTAGGTTCAAATTTTAGCAATAAGTGGTGTTTTTTGTACTTTCTATGGCATCACATCAGAAGGCACATATTATCTGGTTATCTCTCTTTTTGTGATGTTAACACTGATTAGTTTGTTCAAGTGTTGGCAGCCTGATATATCCATTATAAACTTAGTCAACACTCTTCACCTAAAATGTTGGCAGTTTTTGATGATCTGCATAAACTGAATTAATATACTCAGTAGGTACAAGGCCAACCCTTAATTATTTCTTGATTTCAAATATTCAATAACTTATCATTCTCTACAGCCTAAGTAGAATCAAATCATCCTACTTTCTTATCCCTTTTTCTAAGCAATTTCCTTTTACTTTCAATGCAGTCTTCAACTTAAAGACCAGAGAAATAGAAAAGGACTTTTCTATGTACCTAAGACCTATCACTATTGTCCTTTTTATGATACTCTTATGTTCAAATACAGAGTGAATTTGGTAGGGTAATTCAAGAATTAACGATGTTAGCTTCAGTTGTAGTTGACAGGCTTAAGTGATTAGTGCATGTGGAAAGCTGTTATTCCAGAAACTGGAATGCTTGACATATGTGACTCCAGGAGGTCAACAAGCAATTCAACCTTTGTGACCCAGGGGATCTGCACGGGAACAAGATGGTATCTGAGCCATTGTGTTCCAGGGAGGGAATGTCCATGATGCTGATAAAGAATTGTTGATCAGCAGATAAAGAAATACTAGGAAAATAGCAGCCAGACTGCAACTCTTATCTGATTAACCTTTTCCCAAGCCACTTACCTACCCTTTCCTTCTCCCTATAAAAAGGTCAGCTTGAGATGAGATGTTAAAATGGGTTTTTTAGGGTACATAACCCACTATCTTCTCAGATCATCAGCATCTGAATAAAGTGACCGTAAATATTTAATCCTTGTCTCTATTTATTGGTTCTGGTAGTGACAAGCAGCATGAATGCTGACATTTTGGTTTCAAATAGAAGTTGGTTTCTGTCTTGACTATTTCACATGGATATTTTCTTTTAATATCTGGATATTACCATAACGATTGTTGTTACAGATGAAGGAATGCTGCGTAGTTTTTTGGTGGGGAGGGAAGGATTTAGTCTTGGGTGAAAAGGTATAGTGACAATGTGTCAGGAGCAAGAAATGACCCACCCGACTGCCAGCATTGCTACAAAAATCTGTTGGTGAATAGCCCAGGTGCCTTCCAGTAAGCTGCTGAAAATGTTTGATTCCATTTTTTATTTGGTTGCCAATTTATTAAGTGGTTAACCTTGGACTGCATTTATCCAGCGTTTAATTAATTAAGGCCAGTTTGAAATACCTTTAGAAATCTTAATAATTTCAATACACCAAGCTGGCACATTTATAAGCATTCAGCAATTGCTGAAATACTAAATCATCTTCACTAAGATGCAATAGTTGCCAGCAGAGCATTAATCAACTCAAGATGTAATTGTTAAGTTGAAAGAGTAAAGGCAATCCAACACTTCTTTTCCCTTTCCTCATAGTTTAGAAGGAGAAAAGTGGTGAGAATTACAGGTTCATGGAATGTCAGAGCTAGAAAGGCCCATAGAGACTGCTTAATTTATCATTTGTATTGTAAAATGGGGAAAGTGAGACACAGAAAAGAGTTAGTAGCAAAGTTATGATTAGATCCTATGACTCCAATACATAAGTATTTCTCATTTTCAGAATACTTTTTTATTATGGAAAAGACTCTAACTCATTACTCACTATCCTAACTCACTCTATACTTCTATAGAGAATACTAGGAGGACACTGTGGTGATGCTAAACAGCATTTGTGCATCTCATAGAAAATTTCTGGTCCACATTATGATTTTACTCTGCATCATATTAGTGCAGAAACCAAGGGTATAGTGTTGAAAGTCTAATTCTAAAGCCATTTCTTTATTCTAAAATAAAAAGTAATAATTTTCCTCATTGCCTTTTCTTAGGTACTAGGTGAATCCTTGACATCTGTACTATCAGGCCACAGTGGTACTTATAGTCATTGGATTACAGACAATGGTTTAGACAAAAAGCATTTCTATTTGGCATTGAACTTCAGGACATGAGTTTGTGAAAGCACTAAACCTCATTAATATTATGCCAAGCCAAACACAATGACAATTTCCATTCTCTTGAGTCCATAACAGCTGAATGTGTGGCTTTGCTTGTGGTAACATCAGGAGAAAAATATAAGTTAACTATCTGCGGATGCTGGGAAACCAATTTCTCTATAACATATCAAAAGACTCTGAGAGAAAAAGAGAGAAAGAGGAACAGATGCAAAGTAACTCTGGGCCAGGCAACAAAGATAAATATTTCAGTGGTGCTTAAAGTGTAGTGTGTACAAAAACTACCTGAGAAAAATTGTTAAAAATGTGTAGATAGAGATAGCAGTGGTTCTCAAACCATTATGTATGCAGTGGTTAAACAATTACATACAATTACCAAAATTCATTTGACTCTACATTTAAAATAGATGAATTTTATTATATATAAATAATATCTTTATAAAAATTTTAGTAACCTTAGGTCATTTTGTAGAGAGGAAAAGGTCTTGCCTCTAAATCTATGTAGACATAGAAGTAAACTCAATGAAATTTTATTAGAGAAAGCAAACAGTAGAAATGCTAACATTGACCTGAGGAAATTCCAGGGAAAAATATATTTAAAAGAGAAGAAGGCCCACTTCTCAAAATGAGATCGCTGATTCTTCAAGAAGTCAATTGGAACCACAACTGGTTATAACTTTATTTCTATAGCTATGAGAAATGGGACTATAATTTAATTTGGGCAATGACCACACACAACACATGAGATAAGACTGGTAGTAGAAGGCTAGATACACTAATTAACATAAGGTAAATACTGCATAGCAGATTCAATGTTTATGATACAAGAAAGTTCAGTCAGGTAATTAAGCAAAGCCTGATATCTGGAAGCTGTTAAGCTATAGAAATTGGTATACAGCCAGTTTGGGTGGGGAGTGCAGAATTTGGCAGCAGAGAGGGTGGAGGTAGGGAAGTGACAACTATAGGGTTGACTTTGAAGGTTATCACTCTATTATTATAGAGGAGAAGTATATGAATGCCAGGAAGGATTTTAATATAAGAGTACAAGCACAGATTTGGATCAAGACAGGGACTGTCAAGGGATCTGTAATTTAAGTTGGTAGCTTGCTTGATCATGTAAAGAAATAAAGAGCTGAAATTAGGAGCTTTTAAGAGGGTCTATTAAGAAGATATTTTGATAGGAAGTCCCAGGAATATATGAATTCTGACATATCCCAAGTATTCCTCCTTTCTATGAGGTCCCTGAGGCAGATGTAGCCACAAGAAAGATAAAACAAAAAATATTTTATTGTTAGTTGAGAATTTGGTCCCTAATCTAAAATAAAAACTCTAGTCTGTCAGTCTGAGTCATATAGAAAACTTTATTTATTTATTTATTTATTTATTTATTTAAGCCTAAAGTCTTAAGTGGCTTCCTTCTAAGCTGAAACCTAAACCTCTGATATTACCTTCTAGCAACATGAAAGGCCACATATTCCAATGCCAGAGAAATGGGTCAAAGAAGAAAAATATTGCTCAGTGCCTAGAGCTAAGCTGACCTAGATTACTTTCCTTAGGCCCAGGTATCATATATTAAAAGAGGAAAGGAGAGAAAGAAAGAGCTAGGGTTTCTCCTAAGGCTTACAGGCTCCCAGTCATCTTACCATTAAATCCACTTATATACCTGCCTTCTACTCTTTAACCATCTACAATCTAAGGCAGATACAACTGAAGATTTATTAATAGCTAAAGTCAATGAACACTGTCCAATCCTCATCTCATTTGACCTCTGCATGCAGCACTTACCTAGTGAAACACACTCTTCTGGCTTACTTCCTATCTCTCTGGATTCTCCCTTTTAATACTATTTGGAAATTTCTCTCCCTATATCTACTCTAAATGTTAAGAGCTCCTCAGAACTTGGACTTGAACTCTCTTATCTTCTCATGCTACATGTCATCCCCAGCTGATCTCATCTGGTTCAAAGCCTGCAATTACCAACTATAGGACTCCTAGTTTTCTATCTTCAGATCAGACCTTTCTTCTGAGATTCATATCTTACATACACAATTTTTGTGAGACATTACTTACATATTTCCTCATAGACATTTCAAACTTTACACATGCTAAACTGGACTATCGGTATTCTCCTTCTTCCCAAATTGTTCCTCTTTCAGTCTTCCCCCATTTCAGTAAATGACACTTATCAGGCTGCTTAGGTCATATACATGGGAGTTGTCTCTGACTTTTTTTCCTTTACCCTTTACATAAACTTTCACTAAGTATTGATAATTGCACCATGAAAGTGTCTCTAAAATCCATATAGTTCTCCTAGTTTAGGATCATTATTTACCTTGGAGCTGTTAGTGCAGGGAAAGTGAGCAGTAGGTTTCCCTGCTTCCACTCTTGTCCCCTATTTTTCATTTAACAGCTAGAATGATATTTTAAAATGAAAAATTAGATAATGCTTCTCCCCCACCTAAATGATCCCAGTGAGCTTCTCAATTATCCTAGAATAAAATCAAAATTTTTACCATGGTCCGTAGAGGCCTTGCATAATCTGGTTCCTCCCAAATTTTCCAACTTAATCCCATACAGTTCTTACGCACAGCTTTAGCCACTCTAACATTATTCCTATTATGAATAAAAATGTCAACCTCTTTTCTGCCTCAAGGTTTTCACTCATACTGTTTCCTTTATCTGAAATACAACCTAGAAAATATTTCCTTCAGTTACCTGTCCCTAGAACAATATCCTGCAAAAAGTGGCTGTGAAACAAATATTTGTTGAGTGAATATACCTTAGGTGTTTCTTTATATTAATAATTATATTTCAACACATCTTTTAATATTCTTTTCAGTTTCCTAATTATTAATTCTGAAGGAATCTTGTTTTGATATTTGATTTGATTCTTGAGTTCTACAGTCCGCCTTTTCATCTGTTGTTTCATCATTTGCTTTGGTGTTGTTTCATCATTTGTTTCTGAGTCCTTGTTTTATTGGATTCATGTAGTGTATTCATTAGGGTTCATGCTAAACTGCTGTAACAAAAATAAAGTAGTTTAAACAAGATAGAAGTTTATTCTATTTCAGATTACAGTTCAGAGGCAGGGAAGGGTGGGGCTGATAGGGCAAACTGAGCAGCTTCCATGTCTGTGTCTGAATAGGCTTCACCAGTTACCACTATCATTATCTATAGCCAATGAGAAGGGAGAAATGATAAGGTGAATACAATTCATTCCTTTCAAGAGAGGATCTGAGGAAATCAAGATGGCAGAGGAGTGAGTGGAAGTCATGCTGACCTCCTCCCAGGACCAACCTGGAATCACAACTAAATTGGGGAGAAATCACCTGGAACAAACAACTTAACAAGAGCGAGAGAGGAGCCTTGTAACCTTGGAGACAGAAGAATCGACTTTAGCGCAATCTAACTGGTAAGGAGTGCAGTACAGACCTGAGAAGGTGGGTAGGGTGCCCACGGGTGGCAGCACCAAAAGGATATTGAAATGACCAGTTGGATCCCCCTGAGGACAGTGGGGTCTAAAACAAAAGTGGTATCTCTAGCCCACAGCACCAGAGCCCAAAGAGTGCACGGAAAACAGCCAGCTGCGAAAGGCAGCAGGTTTGCTCTCTGCCAGAGACAGGACGCTGGAGATGCAAAGAACTGTTTAAAGGGCCAATGCATAAATTTTTGTTTGCAGCCATTTACCCAGGCCTCCGGCAAAGTCGGGGGCAGGGTGGTCTCAAGACGCCTGAGGGGAGACCGGGAAAGGAACTTTGGGAAGAGAACTGAGAGAGTAGCCTGCGGGATCTTGGTGCTGACTCATCCCCCATGTGGCAGCAGCCATCTTGCCCAGGCAGCGACCACTCCCCCTGAGCAGTACCAGCGTCAAAGGACCCAATAGCCCCACCGGCAGGTGGGGTGCCACCCCACCCTGTGCTGTCTAAGCTGCCTGCTGAGTGCAGAGTGGCAGCCACAGACAGTAGATCCCTGACTAAAGGGGGCTCAGAGACATCTGTCAACACTTGAGGAGAGACTGGGTACTGAGGCTCTAGGGAGAGAACTAAGAGAGTAGCCGGTGGGATCCCAGTGTGGATTCCTCCCCCATATGCACCAGCGTGAATGGACCCAATAGCCCAGCCTCCAGGAGGGACTCTGCCCAGACCTGACCTGTCTAAGGCGCCCTGCTAAATGCAGAGTGAATAGATTAACAGTTGAAGGAGGTAGACAAAGACAGTAGATTCCTGGAAGTGTCGGACAGACTGCCTAAGGTCAGACAAGGTCAACATCTGACATCATCAGAGGCAGATCCAGAAAGTAAAAACAGTGGTCTCCAACCATAGAAGTTCACACCACAGAGTCAGGAAATCAAGACAGATCAACTTAAGAAGCAGAAGCAAAAGAGAAGAGTCTCACAAATAATGAGAAGACAAAGAAATACACCCCACTTGAAGCGAAAGGAGGAATCCCCAGAAAGAGAACTAAATGAAATAGAGGCAAGTAAACTATCAGATATTCAGTTCCAAACAATGGTTCTAAGGAAGCTCAATGAGTTCAGTGAGCTCAGAGAGAATTACCAAAAACTACAGGGAAACTATGAGGAACTTACTGCAAACTATATCAGCATGAATATATAAATATATATATAAATATAAATGTATAAATATATAAATATATATAAATATGTAAACTATCAATGAGACAAGAGGAAGTGAAAATACAATTTTTGAATTGAAGAACACAGTAGAAGGAATCAAAAGCAGGCTAGATGAAGCTGAGGACCAAATCAGCGGGCTGGAAGACAAGGTAGAAAAAAGCACCCAGAAAGAGCAAGAAAATGAAAAAAGACTCAAAAAATAATGAAGAGGCATTGAGGGAAATGCAGGACAACCTGAAACGTAATAATATTCATATAATAGGGTTACCAGAAGGAGAAGAGGATGAGGAAGGGATAGAGAACCTGTTTGAAAAAGTAATGATGGAAAACTTCCCTAATTGGAGGAGAGAAAAAGTCACACAAGTCCAGGAAGCACAGAGGGTCCCATTCAAGAGGAACCCAATGAGGCCCACTCCAAGACACATCATCATTAAAATGGCAAATATTAAAAACAGAGAATCCTAAAGGCAGAAAGGGAGAAAGAGATAGTAACATATCAGGGAGCCCCGATATGACCAGCAGCTGACTCCTCAACAGAAACACTGCAAGCCAGAAGGGAGTGGGAAGAAATATTCCAAGTAATGAAAAGCAAAGGCCTGCAACCAAGACTGCTCTACCCAGAAAGGCTCCCAATTAAAATGGAAGGTGGAATAAGGAGTTTCCCAGACAAAAGAAGGCTAAAAGACTACACCTCCACCAAACCTGCACTGCAAAATATGCTGAAGGGACTGCTTTAAGATGAAGAAAAATTTCCTATGAATACCCAGTTCCTTTCAGAGTTGCCAATACTTGATATTACCAATATTTTTAATACTTGTTAATTGATTGTGACAATGACATTATTTTAATTGTTCCTTTACTATTTCTTGAAACTAAACCTGTTTTAGTATATTTCTTGCCAACTTCTATTATTTAAAAAAAACTTTAAATGACTTTTTGGTATTCTTTATCCATTTATTGATTAAAGGTTAATAGAATGTTTTTCTCCCAAAAAACACCTATTAACCATGCTTTAGATGTGTTGCCAACACTTTTCTATTCTATTCCTTGTCCTTTAACTTTTTTATATGTATATTACTATATAGTTAAATGTTTAATATAGTCATAGTGTCAATATTTACTTTATAGCTTCTGGGTTTGAATATTTTACTTCAGGTCATGAAAAATATTCGTTCTATTTTCTTCTAAAACTCCTTAGATTCTACATATTGATTTTTAACTCACCTGAATATTACTTGTATAATATGTGAAGTAGGGCTCTGTATTTGTTGTATTTCAAGTAATAGAGGTGCATGCACCTTATTTGTAGAATAAACCTTATTTTACCCATTGATTTGAAACATCAACTTAATCATACATTGTTAGATATATACGTTTGTCTCTAGAATGCTCATTATATTTCATTGATCTATCCGATTATTTCTGTGCTGGTGTCATGTTGGTTTAATTGCTGAGACTTTATAATGGTTTTAAAATTTTTAAATATTTTATCATTAACTTTGACATCTAAAAAAATAAATAAAATCAATCTGCATTTAAGAAAGAAAGAAAGAGGGAGAGATGGAACTCCTCCCTTTTGTGACAACATGGATGGAAGTGGAGAATATTAAGCTAAGTGAAATAAGCCAGTTGATGAAAGACAAATACCATATGATCTCACCTACAAGTGGACTCTATTCAACAAAATAAACTAATGAACAAAATAAACCACAGGCACAGAAACATGGAACAGACAGTGAGCAGAGGGGATGGGGAAAGAAGACAATTGTGGAAAGAAGGGGAAGGGACTAGACAAAGAACATGTATCAATGACCCATGAACATGGACAACAGAATGGGAATTGACTGTGGGAGTGGGGTTTGTGGTGGTGGGATGGGTGGAGGAGGGTAAAGGGGTAAAAACTGAGACAACTGTCATAGAATAAACATGATTTATAAATTAAAAAAAAAGAGAGAAGAATCTGAAAGTGAAGACATCACTTATTCGCACATCCCACTGGCCAGAACTTAATTATATGGCCTAATTTACCTACAATGAAGGCTGAGAAATGTAGTTTTCTAACTGCAACCATATAACCAGGTGAAATACAGGATTTTTCTTATTCATGGGAAATGAGGAAATGATTTTCATTATTTGTTACATTTTTTCTTCCAGGTTTAGTTTTTCTATTTTTCCCCTAAAATGTGTTTGAATATTTGCCATGCTATTTCTTTTAACTTTGCTTATGTTTTAACATAGATGATTCCACCTATTCTGGACCTTATTTTTGCACTAATATAATGTTGACAACTTAAAGTTCTTTCCAATGATATATTATGTTCTAAGTTAGTGCTCTCAAAATTTAACCTGCATAATAAGAGTCACTCGGGGGGCCTGCTAAGATACTTATTCCTGGGCCTCATCCCAAAATTCTAATTCAAGAGTTCTGAGGCCCATGAATTTGTATTTCTTCATTTCTGTGGAGGGTACAAGTGAAAATCTTAGCTTAGATTTGTTCACAGCCTTAGTTGGAGCACCTGGGTTCTTTCTTCTGAGCATAATTTATTCCTAATTAGATTTCTCTAAGCCCCAGCTAGTTCTTATGATTTGACATGGATTTCTGCAAAATAGCAAGCCTTGTTTGTTTTTCCTACCTTTGTGTAGTGGTAGGCAAGGGTTACTATTATCAAGAGTTTTCCCTTGATTTTTCCCCAGACTTTCTACTCATACCCTCAGTCTTATCTCCAAGATTTTATTGACTCATATTCTTACCCCAGAACTCACCATTGTCATCCCACAGCTTTCTTATATCATTTGTAGCTATATGAAATTACCTTTAAATTCTCTTTTCACAATAGAATGTAAACGTCATGAGGATAAGGTCCATATCTGTCTTAGTCACTTAGAATAGAGCTTGGTGCACAGTAGGTACTAATATTTTTTAAAATGTTATTTATTTATTTTCAGAGAGAGGGGAAGTGAGGGAGAAAGAGAGGAAGATGAACATTGATGTGTGAGAGAAACATCAATCAGTTGCCTCTCACACACCCCTAACTCAGTACTTGGCCCGCAACCCAGACATGTGACCTGACAGGGAATAGAAGCAGCAACCTTTCAGTTCGCAGGCCACTGCTCAATCCACTAAGCCACACCAGCCAGGGCCACATAATTTTTGAATTAAGGAATGGATAAATGAACAAAGGAAGAGATACAACTAGCTAAACCTCTTCTAAAGAAGAGCACACTTTATTTTTTTCAAGGTCTTCAGAGGAAGAATCTATAAAAGAAGTAGTAGGAGGGAAGGCCAGAGTTTCTAAGTATATCCAGCTCAAAGTACTCTTACCATTACAAACTAACACGAAGAAGAAAGAGGAAAAAAGAAGAAAAATATGTTGTCTCTCCAGACTTTTAGAAGACAAATGTTGCTTCTTCAAATGAGCTGCCATTTAAACCTGTGAAAGCCCCACCCTCCAAAGAGACAGATATCTGAACAAGACTCACTTTCCCTCTACTAGCACCTCTAAACTGTCTACCTCACTTGGGTCAAACGGTACCTGTAGCCTGGGTTTTTTGATACTATGATTATTATAATGAAAAGAATTGGTGCTGTACTTATTACATTGTGAGGTAGGCAAATATCCAGGGACCAATGTGTAAGAGCTCTATGGTATGGATCTCCACTGATATATACATGCAGGAGAACAAATATGTGAATAATTTCAGCTCCAGTAGGAGAAAACAAAACATACGGAAAATAACGAAGTTAGTAAAAAAAATAGAACAATTCCTGAGCTGAAAAACAAATGAACAAGTATGCATTTTAAATACAATAATTAAAAGTGGGTAATAGTAGACTGTATAGAAATAGTAACAAAATTGTTAAATAAGGACTCTTGAAACCAAAGGTCCATATTTACAGGGAAACTCTAATGTCTAGTACTACAAGTAGTACATCATCTATGAAAAATCAGAGTTGTGAATAGCAAAGGAGTGAGAACAGAGAAGTAAAAACATTCTAAAAGTCTTATCTGGGAAGGCATAAATTTAAAAGAGGGAGAAAAGTGAAAATATTCCAAATAAAAAATATTGGAGGAGCAGTGAATCATAATAGAAAAAAAAATCATGTTTTCAAATAACAGAGTAGGCATATGTGTCTGAAAGTTGAGGTAACCACTAATGACAAAAATGGTAAAACAGATTACAACTTATAAATTAACAAAAGGAAAAACTGAATTAATAGTTTGATCAAATAAGAAAGCTTGGGGAGAAGAAAAATAAGGAATAAAAATGTAAATTAAATAACAATATGTTAATTAAATAATATGTATAGAATAATATGTAAAAATTTAAATCAACTATATCAAGCATTACACAAAATATGAATAATCTCAATTTTTCTTTAAAAGACAGGAGATAAAATTGAGTACAAAATAATCCAGGTGAGAATGTAAAGTGGTACAGCCATTATGGAAAACAGTATGGATGTTCCTCAAAAAAATACTAGAGTTACCTTATGATCCAGCAACCCCTCTTTTGGGTATCTACCTGAAAAAGTTGAAAACATTTACTTGCAAAGATATAAGCACCCTTATGTTCATTGCAGCATTATTTACAGTGGCCAAGACATGGAAACAACCTAAGTGTCCTTCAGTGATTGGACAAGAAGATATGGTACATATATACAACGGAATACTACTCAGCCTCAGGAAAAGATGAAATACTGCTACTTGTGACAACATGGATAGATATTGAGAATATCATGCTAAGCAAAATAAGTCAGACCTAAAAAGTCAAGAACCATATAATTTCACTTATATGTGAGATACAAAATTGAAACCAACTAATGAACAAACAAGAAAAACAAGTTAAAAACTCATAGACAGTATGGTGGTTACCAGAGGGAAAGAGGGGTTGTAAGGGTAGTAAAGGGGTCAAATATATGATGACGAAAAGAAATTTGACTTTGGGTGGTAAACACACAATGCAATATATAGATAATGTAGAATTATGCACTTGAAATCTATATAATTTTATTAACCAATGTCACCCAAATAAATTTAATAAAAAATTGAAAAATAATCTAGGCATATGTTGTTTGCAAAAAGTAAAAATAAGTAGAAAGTAAGAGACTGTGCACATTCATTCATTCAAAAAATAACTTATGGAATGCTTACTGTGAACCAGGCTCTGCTCTAATTACTGAAGACACAGCACAAAATAAAACAAAAGTTGTTGTCACTGAACTTGAATTTTTATAACAGATGTAGGCAATAAACAAATGAATATGTTAAAAAACAAATGAATATATAACATATTAGCTGGTGGTAAGTGCTAAGGAGAAAACTAGAGCAGCAAAAAATTAGAGAGTGAGAGTATGAAGAAAAGCCTCATTCATAAAGTGACATTTTTCATAGAAACCTGAAAGAAGAGTATAAGCAAAACATGCAGGTACTGAGAGTGGAGAGAGTATTAAAAACAGTGAGTACATCAAATGCAAAGGACGCAAGACCAAAATATTATTGGCAATTTTGAAGAATAGTAAGGTCAATGTGGCTAGAGTGCAGGGCCAGGACAAGGTTTAGGCGTTCATACAACCCTGAAAGTGAAGGCCTCCTTAAATTTTGTGTCCTTGATGACTCTCTTGCTTTATTCTAGTCCTGGATCTGCTAAGGTGGAATGAGCAAGAAAAGAGAATGATCTGGGAAACCATTGCAAATTTTGAGAAGAGCTATGACATTATCTAACTTACAGTTTAACAGAATCACTGGCTTTCCTCAGAAGACAGAATATAAGGAGTATAGGGATAGAAGCAAGGAGACCTGTTAGGAGGTTATTAACGTAATATAGGTAAAAGATTATATGAGCTTGAATAGGGTAGTAGCAGTAGAGGTGGTAAAAGTGGTTGGAGTCTATAAATAATGTGAGTGGTATTGCCAAAAGAACTTCCTCATAGATGAGATGTGAAGTGTTAGAAAAGGAATAGTGTTAAGGATAGACTAAGCAACTAGAAGAATGGAGTTCTTACTTACCTAAATGGACACAAGTAGGGTATAAAAAAATTGCCCAGAACCAGTCACAGGCAGTGCCTGACATTTGTCTGCACCAGAGTCTCTCCCAAGAGGTCCCTGAACCAACACAACCAGTGGCCATCTTCAGACAACATCAGAGGAGGATCCTATCAGATTCACAAGTGGCACTTTCAAAGTGAGACCTCAGCAGGCACCACAATTTTGCTTCATGTCATCAGCACCTGTACAGCACATCAAACACTGTGGTGCGTGTCAATCTTCACAGTCAGAGAGCCTGAGGGTTGATCTCATGCATGAATGGGCAAATCAAGACTCAAATACAATGGGAGGGCCCACATAACCCTACAAGGGGCATTCCTGGAGCACCCAGCACAGGTGATCAAGGAGACTATACCACTGGGTCACACAGGTCACCTACTACATAAGACCAATCTACCAAGACTGGAAGTCATAGCAGCTCTACCTAATACATAGAAAAATTAAACAGAGGCAGCCAAAATGGGGAGGCAAACATGCCACAAATAAAAGAGCAGGAGAAATCTCAAAAAAAAAAAAAAGAGAGAGAGAGAGAGAGAACAAAGAGATAGAAGCATCAGAAACCTCTATAATTTTCTTAACCAGTGTCACCACAATAAATTCAATGAAAAGGAAATAATTTTAAGAATAGCTAGGAAGCATAAAAAATAACATAAAACTATCAAAAAGGACCATTCAGAAACCAATACAATAAAAAGAATAAACAGTAGGTTGGATGAAGCAAGGATCAAATCAACAATTTGGAAAACAAGGAAGCAGAAAACACCTAAAGAGAGCAGCAAAAGAAAAAAGAATTTTAAAAAATGATAATACTTTAAGGGACCTTTGGGAGAACATGAAGCATAACAACATATGCATCATAGGAGTATCAGAAGGAGAAGAGAGAGAACAAAGTATTGAGAACTTATTTGAAGAAATAATGACTGAAAAGTTCACTCGCTAGGTAAAAGACAAAAGACATGAGTCCAGGAAGAGCAGAGAGTTCCAATCGTGATGAACCCAAAGAGGTCCACACAAAGACACATCATAATTAAAATGGCGAATGTTAAAGAGAAAGAGAGAATCTAAAAGCAGCAAGAGAAAAACAGTTACCTCCAAAAAAGCTCCCATAAGACTGTCAGCTGACCAGCACTGCAAGAGATATTAAAGGGACTGCTTTAAGAAGGGAGGGGGAACACAGGTACAAAGAAAAAAAAATGACAATTAACAAGTACCTATCAATAATAACCTTAAATGTAATGTATTAAATTCTATAATAAAAAAGCATAGGGTAGCTTGGTGGATAAGAAAACACGATCTGCACATATAATGTCTACAAGAAACCCACCTCAGAACAAAAGATCTATACAGACTGAAAGTGAAGGGGTGGATAAAAATGTTCCAAGCAGTTTTCTGGAGAATCAAGATGGTGGAGGAGTGAGTTGAAGTCACACTGACCTCCTCCCAGGACCAACCTGAAATTACAACTAAATCGTGGAGAAATCACCTGGAACAAACACGTGAACAATAGAGAGAGAGGAGCCTTGTAACCCTGGAGACAGAAAAATCGGCTTTAGCGCAATCTAACTGCAACTTACATTGGTCTCTGGCAAAGGCGGGGGCAGAGTGGGCTAGAGATGACTAAGGAGAGACTGGGGAAGGAGGCTTTGGGGAGAGAACTGGGAGAGCAGCCATTGGGATCTCGGTGCTGACACATCCCTCATGCGGAAGTAGCCATCGTGCTTAGACAGAGACCACACCCCACAGAGCGGCGCCAGCGTCAAAGGACCCAATAGCCCCACCCCCACGTGCGGTGCCACCCCACCCTGTGCTGTCTAAGCTGCCTGCTGAGTTCAGAGTGGCAGCCACAGATAGTAGATCCCTGGCTAAAGGCAGCTCAGAGATGTCTGGCAACACTTGAGGAGAGACTCAGGATTGAGGCTTTGGGGAGAGAATGGAGAGATTAGCCGGCGGGATCCCAGTGTGGACTTCTTCTCCATATGGCAGCAGCACTAGAGGACGCAATAACCTTGCCCCCAGGACGGACCCTTACCCATCCTGAACTGTCCAAGGTGGCCTGCAAAGGGCAGAGTGAATAGACTAACAGCCGAAGGAAACTGCCACAAACAGTAGATTACTGGAAGTCTCGAACAGACTGTCTGAGGTCAAACAGGGTCAACATCTGACATTATCAGAGGCAGATCCAGAAAGTAAAAACAGCGGTCTCCAATCATAGAAGTTCACATCACAAAGTCAGGAGATCAAGTCAGATCAACTTAAGAATCAGAAGCAAAAGAGAAGAGTCTCACAAATAATAGAAAGACAAAGAAATACGCCTCACTTGAAGGGAAAGGAGGAATCCCCAGAAAGAGAACTAAATGAAAGAGAGGCAAGTAAACTATCAGATATTCAGTTCCAAACAATGATTCTAAGGAAGCTCAATGAGCTGAGAGAGAATTACCAAAAACTACAGGGAAACTACAAGGAATGTACTGCAAACTATATCAGCATGAAAAAGGACATAGAAAGTATCAATAAGAGACAAGAGGAAACGAAATTACAATTTCTGAATTGAAGAACACGGTAGAAGAAATCAAAAGCAGGCTAGATGAAGCTGAGGACTAATTCAGCGAGCTGGAAGACAAGGTAGAAAAAAGCACCCAGAAAGAGCAAGAAAATGAAAAAAGACTCAAAAGCACAAAGAGGCATTTAGGGAAATGCAGGACAACCTGAAACGTAATAATATTTGTATAATAGGGATGCCAGAAGGAGAAGAGGATGAGGAAGGGATAGAGAATCTGTTTGAAAAAGTCATGATGGAAAACTTCCCTAATTGGAGGAGAGAAAAAGTCACACAAGTCCAGGGAGCACAGAGGGTTCCATTCAAGAGTATCCCAATGAGGCCCACTTCAAGACACATCATCATTAAAATGGCAAATATCAAAGACAAACAGAGAATCCTAAAGCAAGCAAGGGAGAAAGAGGTAGTAACATATCAAGGAGCCCCGGTAGGGCGAGCAGCTGACTTCTCAACAAAAACCCTGCAAGCCAGAAGGGACTGGGAAGAAATATTCCAAGTAATGAAAAGGAAAGACCTGCAACCAAGACTGCTCTACCCAGCAAGGCTCTCAAAATGGAAGGTGAAATAAGGAGTTTCCCGGAGAAAAGAATGCTAAAAGAATACACCTCCACCAAACCAGCACTGCAAAATATGCTAAAGGGACTGCTTTAAGATGAAGAAAACGTTCCTATGAATACCCAGTTCCTTTCAGAGTTGCCAATACTTGATATTACCAATATTTTTAATACTCATTAATCTGATTGTGACAATGATGTTATTTTAATTTTTCTTTTACTATTTCTTGAAACTAAACCTGTTTTAGTATATTTCTTGCCAATTTCTATATTTTTTTTAAAGAAAGCTTTAAATGACTTTTTGGTATTCTTTAGTTATTGAATAAAGGTTTGTAGAACTTTTTTTCTAAAAAAAAGACCTATTAACCATGTTTTAGATGCATTGCAAATACTTTTCTATTCTATTCCTTTTCCTTAATTTTTTATATCTATATTACTATATAGTTAAATGTTTAATATAGTCACATGGTCAATATTTACTTTATAACTTCTGGGTTTAAATATTTTACTTCAGGTCATGAAAAATATTAGTTCTATTCTAAAACTCCTTAGATTCTACATATTGATTTTTAACTCACCTGAATATTTCTTGTATAATGTGTGCAATAGGGCTTTATATTTATTTTATTTCAAGTAATAGAGTTCCATGCACCTTATTTGTTGAATAAACCTTATTTTACCCATTGATTTGAAATATGAACTTAATCATTTGTTATATTGTTATTATATGTCATATAATATATATAATATTAATCATATTATATCATTAGATATATATGTTTGTCTCTAGAATGCTCATTATATTTCATTGATCTACTTGATTATTTTTGTGCTGATGTCATGTTGGTTTAATTGATGTGACTTTATAATGGTTTTAACATTTTTAAATATTTTATAATTAACTTTGACATCTAAAAAAATAAATAAAATCAATCTGCATTTAAGAAAGAAAGAAAGAGGGAGAGATGGAACTCCTCCCTTTTGTGACAACATGGATGGAAGTGGAGAATATTAAGCTAAGTGATATAAGCCAGATGATGAAAGACAAATACCATATGATTTCACCTACAAGTGGACTCTATTCAACAAAATAAACTAATGAACAAAATAAACCACAGGAACATAAACATGGAACAGACAGTGAGCAGAGGGGATGGGGAAAGAGGACAATGGTGGAAAGAAGTGGAAGGGACTAGACAAAGAACATGTATCAATGACCCATGGACATGGACAACAGAGTGGGAATTGACTGTGGGAGTGCGGGCTGGGAGTGGGATGGATGGGTGGAGGATAAAAGGGTAAAAATTGAGACGACTGTAATAGCATAAACATGATTTATAAATTAAAAATAAATAAATACGTAATACTAAAAAAGATAAATAAAATGAAAAGAGAAAAAGAATGTTTCAAGCAAATCGACAGGAAAAAATTTGGCATAGCAGTATTTATATCAGACAAAATAGACTTCAAAACAAAGGACATAATAACGGACAAAGTAGGTCACTACATAATACTTAAGAGAGCAGTCCAACAAGAGGATATAACCTTTGTACACATATGCACACCCAACATAAGAGCACCTAGATATATAAAGAAAATCTTGGAGAACTTTAGAAAGGAGATTGAAAGCAGTACAGTCATCATAGGGGATTTTAACACCCCACTGTAAACAAGGGACAGATCTTCCAAACAAAGAATTAACAAGGATATTGTGGCATTGAATAACACCCTAGATTGAACAAGGCAAAGAATGCATTCTTTTCAAATGTACACGGAACATTTTCAAAGATAGACCACATGGTAGGACACAAAACAATCCTTAGCAAATTCCAGAAAATTGAAATTATATCCAGCATCTTCTTAGATCACAATGACTTGAAACTAGAAACCAACCTCAAGAAAAAACTCAAAAGCACTCAAATACATGGAGACTGAATAACATGATATTAAATAATGAATTGGTTAACAATGAGATCAAGAAAGAAATGAAGATGTATCTGGAAAAAAATTAAAATGAACACACAACAACCCATGGGACACAGCATAGTCAGCCCTGAGAGGCAAGTTCATAGCAATTCAGGCCCACCTAAAGAAGACAGAAAAATCTCAAATAAACAACCTAACCCTTCATCTACAAGAACTAGAGGAACAACAACAAACAAGCGTAGAGCAAGTAAGAAGGAAGTAATCAATTTCAGAGCAGAATTAAATTACATAGAGAGTTAAAAAAAAATCCAAAGAATCAATGAACCCAGGAGCTGGTTCTTTGAAAAGGTAAACAAAATTGACAAACTTTTCCCCAGACACTTAAAGAAAAAAAGAGAGGACCCAAATAAATAAAATCAGAAATGAAAGAAGAGAAGTAACAACCAATAACACAGAAATATAAAGGATTTTAAGAAATTACTATGAACAACTATATGCCAAGAAACCAGACAACTTAGGCAAAATGGAGAAATTTCTGGAAACATACAATCTACCAAAACTGAATGAAGAAAAAGCAGAAAGCCTGAATAGACTGATAACAACCAGTGAAATTGAAGCAGTAATAAACTTCCAGCACACAAATGCTCTGGAATGGGTGGCTTCACAGGAGAATTTTACCAAACATTCAAAGAAGAACTAACAGCAATCTTTCTCAAACTATTCCAAAAAATTCAAGAAGGGGGAAGACTCCCAAGCTCTTTTTACAAGTTCAGTATTATTCTAATTCCAAAACTAAGTAAAGACACAAAAAAGAAAGGATCTTATAGGCTAATATCTCTGATAAAAATGGATGCTAAAATCCTCAACAAAATATTGACAATCCAGACCCAGCAATACATTAAACAGATCACATACCACGATGAAGTGGGATCTGCCCCAGGGATGCAGGACAGTATAACATTTGCAAATCATTAAATAGAATACATCACATAAAGAAAATGAAAGACAAAAATCACATGATCATATCAATAGATTCTGAAAGAGCATTAGACAAAGCCCAGCACCTATTTATGATAAAAACACTCAGCAAAGTAGGAATAGGGCAAGCAAATGTCAACATAATAAAGGCCATATACAAGAAACCTGCAGCTTACATCGTACTCAAAAGGCAAAAACCAAAACCTTTTCCCTTAAGATCAGGAACAAGAGTGCGTGCTTTTACCAACCTTAATCAACATAGTACTGGAAGTTTCAGCCACAGTGATTAGACAATAAAAAGAAATAAAAGGCATCCAAACTGGAAAGGAGGAAGTAAAACTGTTATTCACAGATGACATGATAGTGGACATAGAAAACCCTATAGTCTCCACCAAAAAACTACTTGACCTAATAAGTGAATTCAGCAATGTAGTGAGATACAAAGTCAATATTCAGAAATCAATGGCATTCTTGTACACCAACAATGAAGTATCAGAAAGAGAAACTAAGAAAAAAAACCCATTTACTATAGCAACAAGAAAAATAAAGTACCGAGGAGTAAATATAACCAAGGATATAAAAAAACTGTACTCAGAAAACTATAGAACACTGAAGAAAGAAATTAAGGAAGACACAAATAAATGGAAGCATATACTGTGTTCATGGATTGGAAGAATTAACATCATTAAAATGCCCATACTACCAAAAACAATCTATAGATTCAACGCAATTCTTTTTTTTTAAATTTATTTACTTTTTAAATACATTTGTCTCTGCCTCCCCCCACAATCTCTTTCCCTTGCCCCCTCCCTTCTTCCCTCCCTCAGCTCTTCCCTTTTGGTTTTGTCCATGAGTCTTTGCTATATGTTCCTTGACTTTCCCCTTCCCTTCCCTTTCCCTGCCCCCCCTTCCCTCTTGTCTCTGTTGATTTATTTTCCTTTCAGTGTTGCTGGTCATATTTTTCTTGCTTCTTTGCATTGCTAGTTAGGTTCCGCTTATAGGTGAGATCATATGGTATTTGTCTTTCGCCCCCTGGCTTATTTCGCTTAGCATGATGCTCTCCAGTTCCATCCATGCTGTCGCGAAGTTTAGTAGTTCTTTTTTTTTCTGCTGCGTAGTATTCCATTGTGTATATGTACCCAGGGATGCAGGGATGGTTCAATATACGCAAATCAGTAAACGTGATACATCACAAAAATAAAAGAAAAGACAAAAACCACATGATCATCTCGATAGATGCAGAAAAAGCATTTGACAAGGTACAGCACCCATTTATGATCAAAACACTCAGCAAAATGGGAATAAATGGGGCATTCCTCAACGTAATAAAGGCCATATATGAAAAACCTACAGCCAATATCATACTCAACGGGCAAAAACTGAAAGCTTTCCAACTAAGATCGGGAACACGACAAGGATGTCCGCTCTCACCGCTTCTTTTCAACATCGTATTGGAAGTCCTAGCCACAGCGGTCAGACAAGAGAAAGAGATAAAAGGCATCCAAATAGGAAAGGAGGAAGTAAAACTATCATTGTTTGCAGATGACATGATAGTGTACGTAGAGAACCCTGTAGACTCTACCAAAAAACTCCTCAACCTAATAAGTGAATTTGGCAAAACAGCAGGATACAAAATCAACATTCAGAAATCAAAGGCATTTTTGTACACCAGCAATGCAACAGAAGAAGAAGAAATCAACGCAATTCTTATTCAGATACCAATGGCATATTTCACATATCTAGAACAAATATTCCAAAAATGTATATGGAACCAAAAATAGATCCCGAATAGCTTCAGCAATCTTGAGAAAGAAGAACAAAGTTGGAGGATCACAATATCTGACATTAAACTATACTACAAGGCCACTGCAATCAAGACAGTCTGGTACTGGCATAAGAATAGACACGTAGATGAATGGAACAAAATAGGGAGCCCAGAAATAAACCCATGTCTCTAACATCAATTTATATT
Source organism: Pteronotus mesoamericanus (assembly GCF_021234165.1). Taxonomy (NCBI): domain Eukaryota; kingdom Metazoa; phylum Chordata; class Mammalia; order Chiroptera; family Mormoopidae; genus Pteronotus; species Pteronotus mesoamericanus. Next base: position 1,159,784 of record NW_026555093.1, on the reverse strand, counting down.
TGACAAAAGTGGCACAAGCACACAATGGAGTAAAAACAGTCTCTTCAATAAATAGTGTTGGGAGAACTGGACTGGTACATGCAAAAAAATGAAACTTGACCACCAACTTACACCATACACCAGAATAAACTAAAAATGGATAAAGGACTTAAATATGAGTCATGATACCATAAAAGTCTTAGCAGAAAACAGGCATAAAAATTTCAGACATGTAGCAATATTTTTGCTGATATATTTCCTAGGGCAAGTGAAATTAAGGAAAAAATAAAATGGGACTACATCAAATTAAGAAGTTTCTGCATGGCTAAAGAAACCTTCACTGAAATGAAAAGGGAACTGGCTGTATGGTAGAATATATTTGCCAATGATATATCAGATGAGGGTTTAATCTCCAAAATATATGAAGAACTCATATGAACCAAAACCAGGAAGACAAAGAACCCAGTTAAAAAATGGGCAAAGGACCTGAACAGACACTTCTCCAAAGAGGACATACAGATGGCCCATAGACATATGAAAACATGCTCAACATCACTAGCCATCAGAGAGATGCAAATTAAAACCACAATGAGATACCTCCTCATACTTGTCAAATAGCCATCATTAATAAATCAACAAACAAGTGCTGGCGAGGTTGTGGAGAAAAGGGAACCCCAGTACACTGTTGGTGAGAATGCAGACTTGTGCAGCCACTATGGAAAACAGTATGGAATTTCCTAAAAAAACCTAAAAATGGAACTGCCTTTTTAGCCAGTGATTTCACCTCTGAGATTATACCCTAGGAATCCTGAAACACAAATTCAAAAGAACCTATGGACCTGTACATTCATAACAGCACTATTTACAATAGCCAAGTGCTGGAAACAGCTGAAGTACCCATCGGGAAATGAGCGGATCAAAAAACTGTGGTACATTTACACAATGGAATACTACACAGCAGAAATAAAGAAGGAACTCCTAGCTTTTGTGATAGCATGGGTTGAACTGGAGAATATTATGCAAAGTGAAATAAGGCAGGTGGTAAAAGATAAATACCATATGATTTCACCTCTAAGGGGAATCTAATGAACACAATAAACTAATGAGCAAAATAGACCCAGAGGTATGGAAACATGGAGCAGACTGACAGTGACCAGGGGGGAGAGGGGAGAAGGGATGGATATACTGGTGGAAAGAAGGGGAAGAGACTAGTTAAAGAACATGTGTGAATGGCCCATGGACATGGACAATGCTGTGGGGATTTACTGTAGGAGTGTGGGGTAGGCTGGGCAGAAAAAGGAAAAGGGGGAAAAAGTGAGACAACTGTAGTATAATAGCAATGATTTTTTAAAAAGACTGTCAGCTGATTTCTTAACAGAAACATTTCAGGCCAAAAGGGATTGGCATGAAATATTCAAAGTGATGAAAAGCAAGGATCTACAACCAAGCCTACTTACCCAGCAAGACTATTATTTAAAATTGGAGGAATAAAGAGCTTCCTAGACAAGAAACAAACTAAAGGAGTTCATTACCACCAAACAAATATTAACAGAAATTCTAGATGGTCTCTTAGAAGGAGGGGGGTGGAAAGGAGACGAAGAAGAAGAGGAAGAAGAACAAGAAGCAGAAGGAGGAGGAGGAGAAGGGGAAGGGGGGAGGGGAGGAGGAGGAGGAAGAGACAGTGGAACATAATTATGAAGAATAAAATGGCAATAAACATGTACTTATCAATAATCACTTTGAATGGGAATAGCTTAAATGCTCTAATCAGAAGACATAGGGTAGCAGAATGGGTCAGAAAACAGGACCCATATATATGCTGTCTATAAGAGCCCCACCTCAGAAATATACACACAGACTAAAGTAAAGAGATAGAAAAAGATATTTTATGCAAAAGGAAATTTTTAAAAAGCTGAGGCAGCAATGCTTTTATCAGATGAAATAGACTTTAAAACAAAAGTTATAACAAGAAACAAAGAAAGACATTATGGAATGCTAAAGGGATCAATCTAACAAGAGGGTATAACCCTTGTAAACATTTATGCACCCCAAAAAGGAGCACCTAAATATATAAAGTAAATCTGGATGAATATCAATGGTGAGACTGACAGTAGTACAGTCATAGTAGGGGATTTTAACACCCAATTGACTTCAATGGATAGAATTCTAGACAGAAAATCAGTAAGGAAACAGAAGCCTTAAATGACACAGTAGATCAAATGGATTTAATTGATATCTTCAGAGCATTTCATCACAAAGCAGCAGAATATATAATACTTTCTTTTCAAGTGCACATGGAACATTTTCTAGGTAAAATCACATGTTGGGGCACTAAACATGTCTCAATAAATTTCAGAAGATTGAAATCGTGTCAAGCCTCTTCTCTAACCATAATGGTATGAAACAAGAAATCAATCACAGGCCCTGGCTGGTGTGGCTCAATGGGTTGAGCGCTGGCCTGAGAACCAAAGGGTCGCCGGTTTAATTCCCAATCAGGGCACATGCCTGGGTTGTGGGCCAGGACCCCAGTAGGGGGCATGTGAGATGCAACCACACATTGATGTTTCTCTCCCTCTCTTTCTCCCTTCCTTAAAAATAAATAAATGTTTTTAAAAAAAATAAATAAATCAATCACAAGGAAAAAACTGAAAAATTTACAAAGACATGGAGGCTAAATAGCATGTTACTAAACAATGAATAGGTCAACAATGAGATCAAGGAATAAATCAAAAGATACCTGGAAACAAATGAAAATGAGAACACAACAACCCTAAATCTATGGGACACAGAGAAAGGAGTCCTAAAAGGAAAATTCATAGCGTTACAGACTTATCTAAAAGCATTCAGTCAGAACAGCAAGGAGAAAATTGAATTCAAGAAAACAAGGGTAGGCTAAGGAGCCTCTGGGACATCTCCAAACATACCAACATCCAAAAACAAGGGCTAGAAGGAGAAGAGGAAGAACAAGAAATTGAAAACTTATTTGATGAACTAATGTAAGAAAAAGTTCTTAGTTTGGTGAAGGAAATGGACATACAAGTCCAGGAAGCACAGAGAGTCCCGAACAAGGTGGATGTAAAGAGGACCACACCAAGATACATCATAATTAAAGTGCCAAAGGTTAAAGATAAAGAATCTTAAAAGCAGCAAGAGAATAGACGTTAGTTACCTACAGGGGAGTTCCCATAAGACTGTTAGCTGATTTCTTCAAAGACACTTTGCAGGCTTGAAGGGACTGGCAAGAAGTATTCAAAGTGATGAAAAGGAAGGACCTACAACCTAGATGACTCTATCCAGCAAAGCTATTATTTATAATTGAAGGGCAGAAAAGAGCTTCCCATAAAAGGTAAAACTAAAAGAGTTCATCATCGCCAAGCCATTATTATATGAAATGTTCAAGGGAATTATATAAGAAAAAGAAGATCAAAACTATGAATATTAAAATGGCAATAAATTCACAATGATCAACAATTCAATCTGAAAAACAAACTAAGCAAACAAGCATAACAGACACAGAATCGTAGATATGGAGCTCATTTGGAGGGTTATCAGTTTGGAGGAAGAAGAGGGAAAAAGGGGGGGAAAGGTGAAGCGATTAAGAAGTACAAATTAGTAGGTACAAAACAAAGAGGGGAGCGTTAAGAACAGTATAGGAAATGGAGTAACCAAAGAACTTATATACATGGACATAAACTAAAGAGGGATTGCTGGAGGGAATGGGGGAACTGGGGGGAAGGGGGCAAAGGGGGAAAATTGGGAAAACTGTAATAACATAATCAATAAAATATCTTTAAAAACAGAAACAAACAAAATAATCTCAAAGAAACAATTTAACTTTCCATTTAAAATATCTAGAAAAAGAAAAACAAAGGAAACCCAAGTAAGTAGAAGAAAGGAAATAATAAAGATCAGAGCAGAAAAAAACCCAAAATAGATCAATAAAACCAAGAGTTGATTCTTTTGAAAAGATAAACAAGATTGACAAACTTTTATCCAGAGTCATCAAGAAAGGAATTAGGAGAAGTAACAACTGACTCCACAGAAATACAAAGGATTGTAAGAAAATATTATAAATAATATGATGTTTATATTTTAACATCTGGATGAAATGAATAAATTCCTAGAAACATACAGTCTTCCAAAACTGAATTAGGAAAAACCAGAGAAACTGAATATACAATTGCAATTAATGAAATTGAAGCAGTAATCAAAAAACTCCCAACAAACAAAAGTCCTGGACCAGATGGCTTCACAGGTGAATATCACCAAACATTCTGAGAAGAACTAACACCTCTCCTTCTCAAACTATTCCAAAAAATTCAAGAGGAGGGAAGGCTCACAAGCTCTTTTTATGAGGCTTATAGTATCCTAATTCCAAAACCAGATAAAGACACTACAAAGAAATAAGACAATATCCCTGATGAACACAGATACTAAAACCCCCAACAAAATATTAGCAAACCAGATCCAGCAATACACTAAAAACTTCATACACTATGATCAAGGGGATTTATTTGGGAATGCAAGGATGGTACGACATTCTCAAATCAATAAATGTGATTCACCACATAAACAAAATGGGGGATTAAAACAACATGATAATATCAATCGATGCAGAAAAAGCATTTGATGAAATTCAGTGCCCATTTATAATAAAAACTCTCAGAAAAGTGGGAATAGAGGGGACATACGTCAATGTAATGAAAACCATATATATGACAAACCCATTGCCAATATCATACTTGATGAGCAAAACCTAACAGCATTTCCCTTAAGACCAGGAACAAGAAAGTGATGTCTATTTTCACCACTTTTATTCAATATTGTACTGGAATTCCTAGCCACTACAATCAGAAAAGAAGTAAAGGCATCAAAATCGGAAAGGAAAATGTAAAATTCATTATTTGCAGATGACATGATACTGTATGGAGAGAATCCTAAAGAACCCACCAAGAAACTACTAGAACTGATAAAGAAATTCATTAAAATACCAGGATACAAAATATATAACCAGAAATCAATTACATTTTTATAGACCAATAATGAAGTATCAGAAAGCACAACTAAGAAAACAATCCCATTTACAATCGCATTAAAAAATAAAATAAAATACTTAGGAATAAAGGTATCCTTTACATCTTTAATCAAGGATGTAAAAGACCTGTAGTCAGAAAGTTATAAGGCACTGAAAAAATTGAAGAAGATACAATTAAGTGGAAGCATATACTGTGTTCATGGATATGAATAATTAATATAATTGAAATATTCATACTACCGAAAGCAATCTATAGATTCTATGCAATTCTTACCAAGATACCAATGGCATATTTCACAGAACTAGAACAAATATTTCAAAAATTTATATGGAACCCTAAAAGACCCAAAATAGTAACAGCAATCTTGAGAAAGAAGAACAAAGTTGGAAGAATCATGCTACCTGATTTCAAAATATACTAAAAAGGACATAGCAATAAAACATAATGGTGCTGGCATAAAAAGAGACTTACAGATCAATGGAACAAAATGGAGAGCCCAGAAATAAACTGATGCCTTTATGGTCAATTAATATTTGACAAAGAAGACAATAATATACAATGGAGTAAAGATAGTATAGTCAATAAATGTTGTTGGGAAAATGACAGATATGTGCAAAAAAACCGAAACTAGACCACCAACTTACACCATAAACAAGAATAAATTCAAAGTGGATTAAAGACTTAATGTTAGAGTCAAAACCATAAAAAACCTAGAGGAAAACATAAGCAGTATGATACAGTCATTTCTTGTAGCCATATTTTTTTCTGGTATCTGTCTCAGACAATGAAAACAAAAGAAAAACTAAACAAATGAGACTACATCAAACTAAAAAGTTTTTGCACAGCAAAGGAAACCAACACAAAATGAAAAGGCAACCCACTGAATGGAAGAACATATTTGCCAATGATACAGCTGCTAAGGGGTTAATATCCAAAATTTATAAAGAATGTATACAATTTAACACTAAAAAACAAACAATCCAATTTAAAAATAAGCAAAAGACCTGAGTAGACACTGCTCCAAAGAGGATGGCCAATAGACTTATGAAAAGATGTTCCACTAATCATCAGAGAAATGCAAATTAAAACCATAATGAGATGTCACCTCACACCTGTCAGAATGGCTATCATCAATAAATCAACAAACAGCAAGTGTTGCCAAGGTTATGGGGAAAAGGAACCCTCATGCACTGTTGATGGGAATGCAGACTGGCGCAGCCACTGTGGAAAACAGCATAAAGTTTCCTCAAAAACTTAAAAATGGAACTGCCATTTTTAATTTTTTGACAAACCTTCATACTGTTCCACTTCTGGGAATATATACGAAAGAGTATTTGCATGCCTATGTTTATTGCAGTGTTATTTACAATAGCCAAGATTTAAAAGCAGTCCAATTGTTCATCAGTAGATGAGTTGATAAAAAAGTTGTTATACATTTATACAATAGAATACTACTTGGCTGTAAAAAAAGAAGTAAATTTTATCTTTTGCAACAGCATGGAATGACCTGAAGATTATTATGCTAAGTGAAATAAGCCACTCAGAGAAAGAAAATACCATATGATTTCACTTATATATGGAATCTAATGAACAAAATAAACTAACAAACAAAATAGAAACAGACTCATAAAAAATAGTGACAGCTGCTAGATGGGAGGTGTGTTGGCAGACTGGGTGAAAAAAGGGAAGGGACTAAGCAAAAAAAAAAAATACTCATAGACACAGACAACTGTATGGTGTTTACCAGAGGGAATGGGGTAGGGGGAAGGTAGATGAGGGTAAAGGGGGGATAAATGGTGATGGAATGAGATGTGACTTGGAGTGTTGAACATACCATACAATATACAAATGATGTATTATAGAATTTTACCCCTGAGACATATATAAGTTTTATTTTCCAATGCCACTCCAATAAATTCAATAAAAATTACAAAAAACCTTTTTCTGACATTTAAAAGGAGATGACTGTTAATGAATTCAAGAGCTAATCTTGTACTCTGACAGACTGGACCATGAAAAAATCCAGGATTATCATCTTGCTGTAAACATATTGTGATTCAGTTGAAACTCAGAACAAAAGAGAGCTAACAGCTATATACAAATATCCATATACACATATATACAATGTATCCATATTTATAGGAGACATCATTAAATTAAACAAGTATCATTTCCTTTCTTTAAAAAAGCACAAAACTTTTAGAAACATTGTTCCTGAATTCAAAACCAGACACAGTAGCCTAAGTAATTTACCAAAGGTAAGTAGCAGATGGTAGATCCAACTATAATCCTTTGGACAAAACTCATCAAGGCTGGATCCTCCTACTTTATAGCCTTGTATGTTATTACATTTATTTTCTAATTCGAAATACAAAATTCAATGTTCCTTCTAGATTTTAGGTTATGCTCTCGCCTCTTATGTATGCAGTAATTGCCCTTTACTCTCTCAGTTCCAATCTCCATTCTGTTTATTTGAAATTCTCTTGAAATAGATTTCAATGTCCCTACTATTGTTGCTTGTGACTAATACCACAACCAAGTTTGACCTTTCTTTCAGAACTACAGACAGTCTGATTTTTCCTTCTGTCCACATGCTATTTTATGCAGCTCATCCTAGGCTCTTGTGTCAATTGTTGTTGGGCAAAGAACAAGCACTTCATTGGCAGTATAGCTGTTAGCAAGGAGCTTTTCAAGCTATACTTTCTAGAAATTCATATTTTCTAGAAATTCTGAAACATGGCCTCTAACAACTCAATTTTTCCATTACTTCTTAATTATTATCTGAAAGGTAGCCCCTGCCTGAGGCAGATCTGGATTATAAGTGCCCATCACCATATTTTTAGGCTTCTTGCTTCCCACAAATTCCTTGTCTCTGTCTCCCCCCACCACTTACAAAAGCAGGCATTTCAAGATGAAATTATTACTAAATAGATTTTTTAACCAGCTTGCAATGTGACATATAGAAATGCCTAGCTTATTCATGGCTTGTTCTTAATTTATTAACATGGCTCAGATAAGAGGATAAAGGAGTGCTTTGTTAAATAAATATATTTTTGTATTTAAAAATAACTTTCAAATAAATACTTAGAAATTGTTGGCAAAAATGAATGATGAATTAGGAATGTGTATTATACTTTCAAAATAAGGAAGACACAAGAGGTTCATTTTCTAAATGGTACAGAATTCCATTTTTACCAAATAAACAAGTAGCCAGATGTATGACTCTTAGGGGAATAGAAGTGGCCCCCTCTGGAAATTTCTAATATCTGGAATGGATATGACAGGAATGGGTCTGGATACTCTGTTCTGGGGCCCTGGAGTTCAGGAAATGTGTTCCTTGTAGTTACAGATCATTCTGGGGATACTAGATCCTCAAATAATCCATTTCCTCAGATTAGGCAAGTCAGAGAGCCCCTTCCCTCCTTTCTGGCTTCTATAGTGTTAGCTCCTCCTAATGGGCAGCCGTCCCCCTGGCTTCCTGTGCATGCTGCCTTTCAGAAGAGAAATCTGTTTTTGACTCCCTTCCTCTAGCCCCTGACAGGCCTCAGGAATGGGATCTATGAGTCCCAAAGAAACCCTGGGCTAGTTCAGTCCTAAGGCCATGTTGTAATTGATTGAGTACAAGTCCAGATATCCCATTGCTTTAATATATCTTTTTTCTTTCTTTATTTTTTTATTGTTGTTCAAGTACAGTTGTCTCCATTTTCACACCACCACTCTCCCCACCCCACTTACCCCCACCTCCATTGCTTTTATATATCTTTTAAGCCCTATTTCAGTAAGGGAAAAGGAGACAATTAATGATCTCTGTCCTCAACTCTTAATTTCTTTGCTTGTCACTTAGGTCAACTTCAGTTTAAGGTACATACAAATGCACACAATCTTGATGCATGTTATGAGGTAGACACAACTCCCAAATGATTGCCTTATTAAAATAAAAACAACTTTTATTATGTTGTTTTAGACACTCAGCCTCACATATGTGTTGTACATTAATTCCCTCAAGTATAATGTTCCTTTGCATTTTATACAGAACATTAAAAAATGCTTCTGTTTTAATGATGCTCACAAATTCTCTAGTCTTTATTATCTTTATTTTACATATGAAGAAATCAAATATTCAGAGATGGCACAGGGTAAAGAGAGAAACAGCATTGTATAAAGTCAAGAATTTTAGCCTAAGAGTTAGCAGACCTGGATTCTCATACTCCTAAATGTGTGCCTAACTCACTGTGTGGCTAAGAGCCACTCACTCCCCTCTCTGAGCCTCAGTGTCCACATTTGTAGAATGAGGTGATTGGACTTTCTCAACCCTGTTTATGTATTACATAATCACCCAGGAGCTTTAAAAAATTCATTCTTCGGCTCCACCTCCAAAGATTCTGATTTAGTTGGTCTTAGGATACTGTGATTTGCACATCACCACATTGACTCAAAAGAAGCCTATCCAAGGAAAGTCACAAATCCAGTCTAGTATTTCTCTCTGAAGGAAAGAAACCTTGTTGTTTAGTGTAAGATCCAAGTACTATGAGGTGCTTCCTAGAGTTTGAAATGCTGCGAGTGTTAGCAGGCATAATCTTTGAACCTCTAAGGGTGAACTCAAAGGCTCCATTCCATCTCTTTCTCTCTCTCTCTCTCTCTCTCTCTCTCTCTCTCTCTCACACACACACACACACACACACACACACACACACACAAGCACAGAACCATTCCAGAAGAAGTGCTGTAGGAGTTTGAAAAAAAAAGAGTGCTGATAAAAGTCAAGGACAAAATGGAGTTCAAGGATACAACTAAATGAAGAATTTAGTGACAGGCGGTTTTAGGTGAGAGAAATACACGGGTTATAGAGCTTCTTTCTTTCACATGGCTATATTTTCTTAACCATTGTTTTTCTTTCTGGCCCTATATTTACCCACTATTTGTTTCTCCCTTTCCTTCAATAGAGCTTATTTATTAAGATGGGCCTGGAGCCTTCTCCTTCTTGGGAGGCCTTCACCTGCATTAGCAGGGGATCTTTTAGAAGAAAATTCACGGTAAAATTGTTTAAGCCAAGTAATCTCTGGTATTATAAAAAAATAGTGTTATTTTCCTTCTAGTTCCCTTTTAGTGTGTGTGTTTTTGTCATCAGAGTTGTAAAACTTTGAAGGCTAGGATTAAAGTGTGGGCCTAGAGCAAAAAGGCCAAGCGAACTATTTGGTCTCCCTTTAGTTTAAACCTTGGGGCACAGGTTTCAAAATGAGCTGAGAGGATGCATGTATGGTTTACTCATCTTATCACAATAGGAGAACATACAGGTGACTTGAGCTTAAAGCCCTATATTAATAAAACTATGGTGTTTGCCTCCATGACTGTATCTGGTTTTTTTTCTTAGTAACTGGCAACAGTAGTGTTAGTGAGTTCTTCTAGGACTTAGGGGTTCCCAGATCCTTGTCATCTGTGTCTCTAACCATTAGAGATATGACCATTATCTGGCACAGTGAAAAGGATTGCCTGAATAGAGAATACAACTTGTGGGTCAGGATTATCCCTTTCTTTTCCAGAGGACTGGTCATCAAATACATTTGGGAGCAATATATATAACTTTTATTTTAATGACAGCAAGATCTCTAAACAATGAGCAGTATTATTCCCAATATGCCTTTCCTTTGAGGGGTTATGTGTCTTGTCCATCCTGACCTTTGAAAGAAGCAACACTGGTAGTGTTGTGATGATAAATTTGAGGGTCAAGATAAGGATATGGGCCTAAATTAAGATAAAGGGACCAAGGATTTCAGCCTTATGAAACCTTAGGCTAGAGGTTCAAAAGAGGTACTAGTGAGCACATGTGATCCAACCTAAATAACCAGAGTAAAAACTATTTTAGGATTCAGAGGCTGAGAATTTTGGCTACATTTACAATTAAGAAGAAGCCTAGTGGATCGCTACAAAGTTTTTGATCTGAGAAACTGGGAGTTTGGAATCGGCATTAAAGGAGATAGGAGAGGCTAGAAAGGTCAGGTTTAAGGAGAAAAAGATAAAGAGCTTGGTTTGAACATGTATTTGAAATCCTTACTGGCTATCAGAGTAAGAATGTAAAATAAGCAGTTGGATATATAAGTGGGAAGTACAAGGAAGCAGTCTAGGGTGGAGATATAATTTTGAGTCATCGTATAAATGGTACCTAAAGAGCAGATTCCAAGGACCAATTAATGGGATACTTGAATACAAAAATGTGATGGAGATGAAGGGATCCAGAAAATAATACAAAGAAGGAGAAGACAGTGAAGTAGGAGGAAAATCAGCGGTGTGTTATCCTGGAAGCCAAGTGGTAAAAGTGTTTTTAGGAGGAGAGAGTGAGCAGCTGTGTCAAATGATGCTTATAGGTCAGGTACAATGAGAACTGAGTAGTAATCAATAGACTCACTAAAGTAGAGGTCATTGGAGAACAGTTTTGGTAGACTGGTTGAATAACATGATTTAATTGTTCACTTTGAAAGTTTTTCAGATTTCCTTTATGCTCATCTTTTCTTACATGAAAAATCAAGAATTAAATTAATGGAATATATTCAGTACTTCTATGATCTCACCATAGATATGAAACCATATCAATGGGATATTTTATTGTCAACCAGATACTATGACTTCAGGTAAGAATGATCTATAAGGCACAGGGAATTATTGTGTATGAGAATAAAAGATAGTATAACTCTTAGACTGTGTTTATGTGACATCACCATAATTAGTGGCTGAAATATTAACAAATCAAATAAGTCAACAGAATGTTTTATTTTCATGTTGCAAAATAACTCGGTTAGCCAATTTTTCTTGAATTTATTAACTGGACCAGGTTTTTTTTGTTGTTGTTATTATGCTGATGGGGCCTAAGTGGACATATGTGAATGCGTGCCCATGCAGTGTCTTAGAATGCTTTTTGGAGAGCTCAGTAAGATAAAATCTTTTTATACTCAGAAGAAGAGTACTTTGAGACTTTGTTATCTGAGGAATATTTGAGACTCTTCTAGTTGAACAAAGACTCCATTTCCATGTAGAAAGAGCCTTAAAAGCACATCAGGGAATACATAGACTCAGGAAGGCAAATTTAGTACATTTCTGAGCACCACAATAAAGCTTTATGTACTTTAAAAATGGTAGGTTAATCATCAAAATGAAAAAGGAATCGACCATATGGGAAAACATATTTGCCAGTGATACCTCAGACAATGGTTTGATCTCCAAAATATACAAAGAACTTATACAACTCAAGGAAGACAAACAATCCAATTAAATAATGGGCAAAAGACCTGAACAGACACTTCTCCAAGGAGGACATACACAGGGCCCATAGATATATGAAAGGGTGCTCATTATCACTAGCCTTCAGAGAAATACAAAGTAAAACCCCAATGAAATATCACCTCACACCAGTCAGAATGGCCACCATAAACAAATCAACAAACAACAAGTGCTGGCGAGGCTGTGGAGAAAAGGGAACCCTAGTACACTGTTGGTGGGAAGGCAGACTGGTGCAGCCACTGTGTAAAATAGTATGGAATTTCCTCAGAAAAGTAAACATGGAACTGCCTTTTGACCCAGTGATTCCACTGCTGGGGAATATACCCTAAGAATCCCAAATTACCAATTCAAAAGAACCTTTGCACTCCAATGTTCATAGCAGTGTTATTTACAATAGCCAAGGGCTGGAAACAGCTGAAGTGCCCATCAGTAAATGAGTGGATCAAAAAACTTGTACATTTACACAATGGAATACTATGCAGCAGAAAGAACTCCCACCCTTCATGACAGCATGAATGAAACTGGAGAATATTATGCAAAGTAAAATAAGCCAGGCAACATAAGACAAATACCATCTGATCTCACATATAAGAGGAACCTAATGAACAAAACAAACGAGCAAAATAGAACCAGAGACATGGAAACAAGGAACAGAATGACAGTGTCCGGGGGAGGGGAGGATAACAGGGGACAAAAGGGGAAGGGGCTAGTCAAGGGTATGTATAAATGACCCACAGACATGGACAACAATGTTGGGATTGACTGTGGGAGCAGAGGGTGGGCTGGGTGGAGTAGCGCAAAGAGGGAAATATTGGGACAACTGTAATCAAATAGCAATAAAATATTTAATAAAAATTAAAGATGGTAGGTTATCTATAACTCACTCTGAATGAATGTGATTAAAGATGTAAGAGAAAAGCCTAGCATGCCACTTTAAGTTCCTATGTTTCCCTATTTTCACACACTTGCCTTACTGTCTATAGTGGAGCCTCAATGCTATCCCATTGTTGCTGAGGCAGGAGATGCAAAGGCACATGCTTGGGCACCCACACATATACTATGCGGAAGTACAGGGGAAATATCCCACCCAGAAAGTATTTGACTAATGAAATGGGAGACATGAGTTAAATTCTTCTTCCTCCCTCAGATGGGCTGCATGGAGGTGCAGTAAGCCTGCGATTTGAGGTTGAGAATTTAGCTTATCATGAAACAGATTGTTGCCAACACAGTGATATACTCCTTTATGTTTGCTCTCCTTCCTTCCCTATCTCACTATTCTTTTTCCTTACTCCTCCTTCCCTGGGTATTGCACAAAAGCTTTTGTTTCAAACTTTATTTTCTAAGAAATTCAGACAAAGACACCTGGAAATTAGGAAGTCTGGAATTACGACAATTCCAGACTGGAATTAAGTTATAATTCCACCCAAACTCAGAACTGTGTGACTTTGGACAGGTTATTTTCCTTTTCTCTGCATCTTTCTCTCCAATTATAAAATGTTGATGTTGAAGTACATGTTCTTTAAGGATCTTTCAGGCCCTGAAATAATGCCAAGGTAAAAGATTGTCTGTGTGAGGGAGGTTATGGGAAAAGGTAAGGTGTTATACTGACAGATGGTCATCAGTGGATTGCTTAGATTTAAATCAGAAGAATGTACTCAATATAATCAGTAAATTTGAATGTTAATATCTCCCACCCATTTCAAGTTTCAAAAATAGTTTCAGTTCTACTTGCTGCAGAAAAATACCTTAGGTTTCCTGGGTCTATAAAGAGAAGGCCAAATAAACTCTTACCTTCTCTGACACAAGTGAAAATACTTCTCTACTAGGTATACAACATAAGCCATCTGAGAAATTAGCAAGCATATTTTCAAAGGGAGCAGTGAAGAATTTTGTAATGTCACCATCTCGAGAAACAAAACAGCTAATATATGTCGTCTGTAACTATTGCTTCACTCTTAATATAGGAGCACATTTGTTTCAACTCTTAGGTTGGAGGTGGACTGGAGTTGGGAAAGGACTTTCACCATCTGAGACTTGTTTTACCAGAGGGATTTATACTACGTTCCAGACTTCTACACTTCACTCTGAAGCATAGACTCAGGAGTCAGACAGCCTAGGTTCAATTCCTAGCTTCACCATTTACTAGCTTTGTTACCTTTAGCAAGTCACTTAGCCTCTCTTTGTTCCAGTTTTCTCATCTGTAAAATAGCAATTAAAATAGTATCTACATCATAGAATTATTGTGAGCATTAAATTAGCTAATATAGGTAATGTGCTTAAAATCATGCTTAGTACATAGTCAGCACTATATAAGTGTTCACTATGTTTATTATAGCTATCAAGATGAGGGAAGATGGGCTGGAACTAAAGGAAAACTCTTGGCTAAAGCCATATGAAATGTATCAAGGGACCAATATGTAGAAAGCAGTAGAGTTAGGGGGTAAGAGATGATTTAACTGCAGAAAAATGCTAAGCAGGAAACACCCTCTAAATATTCTTGTTTATACAATAGATGACACAAAGTAGAAAAATAATGAAAACAGAGCCTCTCTGTAGGATTTAAAGTTCTTTCGTATATATTTTAAATATACATGTGCAATACATTAAAATATATAGAGATGTGTGAATATATATATTTACAAAGATATATATATATATACACATATATATGTGTATATATATATATAAAAATCTCAGAAGGGATACATATGCACACTCACTCACACATCCGTGCGCGTACCCCAACAGGACCCATCTATACGTAAACCAGATGCAGTCCATATCAGGCCAACTTGGACACAAGTGAAAGCCCTGACTCAGCAGCAGATTGCAGATTGCAACTACATTTGAGTAACCCTTCAGTTTCTTCTACCAAGTGTAAGGCCATTTGGAAATACACTGAGAAGAGCTCGTCTGGGTATATGGCAGAGCCCAGGGCCCCTCTGGCAGTGCAGTTTGCCTGAGTAAGGACTGCAGGATTGGGTTATCAAGGAGCTGTCAAGGAGGAGGGACTTGTGTTACTTTGGGCCCTGAAACTAATAAGCAAACATCCATAGAATAACTTTAGCTCCAGGAACAATGCACTAGTGTCATAAAATCCTTATATATCTCAGCTCTAAGCAAATTTCAGGCAGAAGCAGAGAGAAGTGTGTTGCGACTCATCACCATCCAGCTTGACCCAGAGAACTGGGCACATATAAGTTCAAAGTTCAATCAGGCAGATTTATAAGATTTTAAAAATTACTTGAAATTAAAGGATCTGAAAGCAACGTAAGAGGTTACAGGTATTGGTTTGGGTTTACAAATGTTCCAAGAAGCCAAACCTTATATATGGCACCATTTGCAGCAATATCATTAACATTAATAATCATCATAACATATTTATATGTACAAAAATAGAGCAAAGCAATTCTAGAAGAGGAGGTGAAAGTGAAGGTGTGGGGCTGTGCACAGCCCAAACATCAGTCCACTTCAGGAAGATTTGGAACCAACAAAGACTGAGTGGCACATATTTTCTATAGCATATATCCAACAAAGGGACATGGATGTTCCCTTTTTTCTTCCCCTGTGTATGACTATACATTTCTCCCACCTCTTCACCCTGCAATACACATCCATGCACACTTTAAAAGAGATGATAATATAAGGTCAGAGTCTGGAAGTCTTAAACTGAGTTGGAGCACCTTCATTTCAAGCAAGTGCCCTCAATCTCTGAATTCTGGAGTGAATTTTGGATTCACTTACAGAGGGAAACTGTATTTAATTCTTTAGTCTTTTAGCAGCAGTCTACAAGAAGCCTGCCATCACCACCGCAGCCTTTTCCCATTGAAAAGTATTCACAGCACAGGCTCTCAATATTTTTCAAGAGAAGTCAGTTCTCTGCATTATACATCTTTCATCTCAGTTTTCCACTGTTGCTGAAATTTAGGTTCTCGGGTAACTGCCATTGCAAAGCCAGGAGCGAGCACGGTGTGTGCAGCAAAAGGTAGGTTCAATGGCGAAGATACAGCTTGGTTAGGGCTTCCTTAAACTTTCTTTTCTTTTCCACATGAGTTTCTACAACATGACAGAGCCAAAGGTGAGGTCACTGGGGGCAGCCTTGACACCTGATAGTCAATTTGCTACCCACCATGCACTGCATATAGACTACCACTCTAGCTTGGCATGGTTCCTGAAACTTGAATGGGAATGGCTTTCTGTCATTTCTAATAGAGTCCTAGGAGAAAAGTCCCATGACTTAATGTGGTACAGGGTAAAGAATATTGAACTAGGAGTCAGAAGGCCTGTATTCAAGTCCCAACTCTGCTATTAACTCAGTGTGTGGCCTTGAGCAAATCCCTTCCTATCTCCATGTCTCAGTTTTCCCATCTGTAAGATAAGGGCATTAAACTAGATTAACAGTTATGATCCCTTCCAGCTCTAGAGTTTTATGACTTTTTATGTCCATTATTAAGGCCTGAGCCATGCAGTCTCAGGGCAGTTAGCTTCTAAGAGAGAACAGACCTCTGTAATATCCTTTGCTTTGTTCATTTAGCTATAAAGCACGTCTGCCTTTGGCACTTGGGTCAGACATACAAAGTTGTGAGCATCCTGATTGCCTATCCTACTCAGCATGCTAGTGGAATCTGTCAGTACTATAACTTTGTTATTGGAAAAGGGAGCAAAATTCCAACTAATCAAACCTGGAAATGTAAGATAATTTTGCTTCATATGCTCACAAACAGGTAAGTGTGGTTATGAGTACACACACACGTCAGGATATAGACTATTGCTAGTGATCACTTCATTACAGTAATCCATTTCCCCTAATAAAAATGAATAACTAGTATAGCATAGCAAAGTTTGGCGTTAAAGGAAACACCTACAGAAAAACAGCACTTTTGGACATGTTAGAGAGAGAAAGAGGGACAGGTAGAGAGAGACAAAGATAGATCAAACAAGATAGAAATACAGACAGAGAAAGGATTAGCCTGAGAGAAAGGGAGAGAAGGAGTAGAAAAGAAGGGATAGAGAAAGAAAAGAGGAAAAGTAAAAGTAGAGTGGGTGAGAATGAAGAGGGAAGGAGTACAGAACAAAGTAATGAAAGAAGAAGAGAGGATAAAGAGAGGACTAAAGAAGAGAAGGGCACTCAATGGGGAGAAGGGGTCAGATTCCCTGGAATATTGAATGTTGTTCCACATGGGCCTGTGAAAACCATCTGAGAAGAAAGCTTCCAAAGGCACTGTGGAAAGCAGAGGGATGCTCAGAGCCTGCATCGAGAGGCATTACATTGGGGAGCCCCTAAACCTCCACGTTGCTGGCTCTGTCAGTCCTCAGTGTTCAAATCTCATGCCTATATATCACCTGAATTTGCCATGACAGCCATAAGGGCTGAGATGGCAGCGTGCAAAAATGTTGAAGAGGAGTGGAATAGATACTGTGAGAAAGAACAAGGCATCCTGTACCAGGATGTACTTGGCCATTCCCCTGACACTGCAGGAACAAAATTGGCGAGGCCCTAACTTTGGCTACTTTACTCCTCCTTCCCCTCTTCAAAGATGAAGCCGATGCTTTGCTGATGGGGGCTAGAAGGAGAAAGCTCTAGATCCATTTTGTGGGAAGGTCATACAGACTTTTCCTGGGCCTTGGGGAAGGGCGCACTACCAGAAGAGATTTTTCTGCACACAGTGTTGGTGTGCCTCTTACAGCGGCAACCTGGTCGCCTGAGGCTATCATAGCCCTGCTGGCACAGATGGAGGCATCCACGGGTAGGCAGGTAGCAGCACAGGCAGGGTAAGAAGAGGGAGATGAGGCTCATGGCTGCCCAGCGGACAAAGCAAGAGCTAGGCCCACAGGAGCAGGGCTCATCAGCACAGTTGTCTTCATCATCAGTGGAGCAGTGGTAGAAGAGGCCCTTAACACAGCAGAGGCAAGTGCCATAATCGAGGAGGCTCTCAGCAGAGCAAAGGCAACGCTGGTTGCACAGCCAGCAGGAAGGGAGAGGGCGAGATGCTGTGCAGAGGACACATTTGCAGCGCCCACACTCCTCACAGATGAAGAGGTGCTCACTGGGGTGCCCTGCAGATTGCTCAGCTTCTCCCTTCAGAGCACCATCAGCCTTTGGGTAGGCCCCTGTTCCAGGCTGGGTTCGGATGATGGACTGGCCCGAAGGTGAGGGCGTAATGCTGGCCAAGAGCCTTTGGTCAGAGGCAGTGGTGCTATGAGACATTGAGCTGGCAATGCTAGATTGGCTCAGATGCTGAGGCAAGGGCTGCAATTGATGGCACTGGCTGAGACTGCGGGGGAGAGCAGTAGGCATGGTAGCCAAAGACCAATCAGATTTGTGGGTTTGCACAATAAGAGAAGGGCTTGAGAGGGCCTGTTTACAGGGGGCAGGAGGCCGTTCCACATAATCATTGCTAGCATGAGTAGAGCGCAGCTGTTCAATAGGCAGAATTTGTTGGAAATCATCTGTCACTGCAGCATCCATTTCGCCTTGATTCTTGAGTTCTGAGTGGTTTTGGGTCAGAGTGGCACTTATGGTGATAAAGAGCCCTTGTAGTTACATGGATGTTAGGGAACATCAGAAAATCCTAGGAGAGAAGGAATAGAAACGATTAATGAGAACACACAGGCATTAATACTTTGCAGGGAACCTGCAAAGCTCCCGCCCTATCACCACCACTACCTTCAATCACTTTGCAGTAGATTTCATGTTACACATTCACTCTGTAATTGACATCACCTACTTCTTTACAGGCAAGTCTGGTCTTCCCATCTAGACTATAAAGCACTTTGGGGGCAAATATCAGATCATTGATTTCTTTTGTATTCCATCATATGATGAGGGTCACAGGAGCAGCTATCTCATTCAGAAGTTTGCTAACAGAGAAATCTAGGCCTTGAGCATCAAATTTCTAATAAAAATGGACCTTAACTTCAAATGTAAAGGTCACTTCCTGAAGCAATGCTGATGTGCTGCTGATGTTCAAGAGAAAGCTTCAAATGTCTTCCATGGCAATTTGCTCATATATATACATACACACACATACATATATATATACATATATATATTCATATTCCTTTTATTGAAGTTTGTGATAAGCATAAATAAACATGTCAGAAAGGATATTGCTTGATTCATTGTATAAAGGCAAGCAAGTAAGATGCAATAATGGCAGAGATGTGGCAGAGACACAAAGGGCAGAGATTAGGCTATCTGTAGAATGATAGGAAAAAAAGAGCTTCAGTAGAGTGCAAGGATGCCAACACTAATCATCTTGCAGTTCTCCTCATCTTATAAGCTGATTTATCTTATTTAGGAGGTAATTCTTTCTAAATGGCAGTGTGCCTCCAGAATCGAACATTTTTATACATAGAAGTGACACTGGACCTGCAAGAACCATACAAGATGAGCCCTGAATTATTTTAAACATTACCCATAATTGTACCTATTACCACCCTAAGTCAAGTTTTTATTGATGGGATTTACTTGGCAGAATCTGCTTGGAATACTTTTCTCTATCTTTACCTTACACAACACAATAAACTGCCTTTCTTAAAGAGAAGAAATGTTCTTATACCAGATTTAAGCTAAGAAAGTATGTGCTTGTGTCTTTACTGTGCCACAATCAAGAAGAGTTGGTGTTGGTGGTTATTCCCTGAAGGATTTGATTGAGCTTAGTACTGATAATGGTGACCATAAGGAAAATATTGTACACATAGTAGATTAGTGTATTACACCACCTGGAAAACTGAACAGCCAAAAAGGTATACAAAGAAAACCTAAACACAAATCCAAGAGTTACCCTGAAGGCATTAGGACCTAGGAAACAACAGCATGAATAAAGTACATATTTGAAATCCATCAGATTTTCAAGCAGTCTCAAAATAGATTGATTACTCACACTACTGTATGAGATGGAAAGCCTGAATGAGTAATATAAATGAACAAGTGAGAGAGGAGAGTGCTTGATTAAGTTTCCATAAGCAAGCAAACACGACACTGAAATGTGCTCAAAGTTTAACAACAGGGTAAATAAGGATGCAGTTCACAAAGGACTCAGTGGTTAATAATATGACCAGATTCATTGTCTTTCAAAGCTATAGTCCCAGGCAAACCTGTGTAGCTGAATTTACATCTGTTCATTTTTTGAAAAGAGGATTTAATTTGGTTAAAAAATAACTTTTATGACATATCACATCAAAGAACCAGTCTGACCATAATTTCACGTTTTAGCTAGTTGTTTTGGTGTTATTTAACACATTACAGAGAATGCAGATAAACACTATGGACAGTCTGAGACTTGAATATCTACATAACTTTTGCCAACTAACTTGCTTTGTTTGGGCCACAGTTTCACTATCTATATAATTATAGGGATGGACTAAGCGATTTTGAAGGACTGTGTCCCGTTATTGTTTATGATTCTTTAACTACATAATTTGACAAAAGAATCTCTTCATCTACACCTTTTACATCTTCAGTCTTTGGGAATAAACTGAGCAGTATGCCCTTGTATATTTATTTGGGCATTCAAAAGCAAACTGTCTCTTTTATTTACTTGGAATCACAGCCCCCTGAAGCCTCCCACCTCTACCTTTGCTGTATCTTTATTAAGATTCATAATCTCAGAATTAGAAAATAACAGGTAGTTTTCATTTGAGCACCCAAATAAACAAGGACACATTGTTCAGTTGACATGCAGTGTATATGGATGTAGGAGCTTTGGATTGGGAAGGGTCTTTTGACAAACTTATAAACAATGGGTTTATTCTCCATTGATCAGATAAAAAATGTGGGGCTCTTCAGGTCCTTTACACTGTAAGAACAACATAAATGCTGGATATATTAGACTCATTCAGTTTCTCAAAGGAAACTAGATTCAAAACATATTGTAAATTCCAAGAATCAGTAGCTCAAAGGAAGGCACATTAGTTCTCAAAGCTACAGGAAACAATCATATGAGATTCCCGGGATGTCACTACGCATCTCAGGGACATGCTCAGAAGGTTGAAAGCTAAGTTTGGAGGAATATGGGTCATAATAGAAATGACTCAGAACCATGTTCAAAAGGGATCCTGTCTTGGCAGAAAAAGGGCATATAGTGTTTAGGTTAAGAAGGTGAATTTGGATATTGATTAGACTGCTGAAAGACTAGGAGTTGAGATGCTTGATTAGATGATTAAAGGAAGCTTTGGACATTGTTCTGGGATGATGAGGTACTACTGTCTTGATTATAGGCAAGGGAATTGATAGGATGAACTCAGAAGGTTTTTTCCTGCCTTGTAAAACCTTTTATTAGAATGGACTGTGAAAGATCCACAATACAGTGGGCAGTAGGACCTAGGTAAAATCAGGGTGTTGAGTAGGATAAAACTGGATTGGATGACAATAAATTGTTTGCCATTCTGGATGTGCTGAATCCAATCTGGCTAAGAGGATGAACTGAAATAGATACTGTAGGGGAAGGTAAGAGGGGAAAAAAAGTTGAGAAACAAATAGGCAAGAGACTGTTGCAGTATATAGATCAGATGAAAAACTGCTACTACATGCATGTTTATGATTTAGAAATCTACCCATTAAAGGGCCATTCACTGTGAGCAGCAACAGTTAAGAAACTGACTCTGTTGTTGGTCAATTCTACATTCTATTAAATGAGAGACAAAATATACATATCATATATTATTAAGTAGGAGCCAAGGTGATTAAAAGTCTTGGCTGCACATTGATGGGATCTAGTGATTTCTGTCACGTAGTACTTCTGCAGTAATGAATGATGCATTGTAAACCCACTCCCATCTCAGTCCCTCTAGCCAGGTGCTCATAACTTTCTCAACAGTTTTTCTATAGCCCTGAAATTTGCTATGTTCAACTTAAACAGAAATTTCTTTTCTTATGTCAATTTAGGGACTAGAAAACTAACCCATTCAAGAAACACTGTTAGTCGAAGAAAACTGTATTTTCTCCCTGGAACCTAAAATCTGCCATGTTGAGACTAAAGTTGAAAACTTTCCTATCTAAAGCCTTCTATGCTAACACCTTAAGACAGTTCTGATTTCTATGATAAACCCTTTCTGATACAATATGACTCAATCTCGATTTCAAAGAAGAGGGGGAAAGAGAAGAAGGAGAGCCTGGCTCCTGTGTTCTCCCACTCCCATGGGTTCAATGCTGTTTTGTACCTTACTGTTTAACGGCTCTGGGGTGTGTTGCTTTTTTCTGTGCTCTGCTCTTATATACACTCCTTCTCAGAATAACTGAAAGCAAACATAGGGGGATTCTACTTTGGCTTTATATGTTTTCTTAGTTCTACTGTTCCAAAGTCTGCTCTCTAAAAATCCCTCTCTGTGCAAAAGCATTTGCATCTCTATCACAGCACTCCCCCCCTTACAAATACCAAGTTGTATATAGTTTACATTACTAACCTCTCAGCCACTGACTGGGCCTCCCTCCTACCGCATACATCTTGCTGGAGCTGCCAGGTTCTCACCACATTTAACTCTTAACTTGTCACTTTGCTACCCTAGTCCTATTCATTACTTTAATAGTTTCATTAAGAATCATAGCAATTTATTTCAAACCAGGGAGTCTTGCAGTTTGAGGATCTGGCATTTTTAAAGATCTAGGTGTTTTAGTGATGAGAAATACAGGAAAAAATTGTAATATCAAATGAATTCACACACTTCTAATCTGTAAGAAAATGATAGTTGTTCATTTAAGTAGCAGAAATCTTTCTTTGAATCCCAAGTCATTTTATAGGAGACAAGAAACAAGTTCTAGACCTGACTTTAGCTCTACTTTGCTCTGTGACTATGGGCAAGTGACTTTTTTTTTCCAGGCCTTAGTTTCTTCATCTGCAAAACGAAGGGATATGAAAGGAAGATTTTAAAAGCCCCTTCTTGCCCTGATGCTCTAAATATTTTATGCTGGGTTCTTAGGTTGCATTTCTGTCTCAAAGTTCTTTCATAAAGAATTAGTGTCCTTTTTAAAAAATTATTTACTTTCTCATTATTCAACTCTCAACCCTGAATAAAATACCTCTAAATCCAAGTCACTGAGGTCACTATCTAGATAATATCACAGCTAGAGAGGCCAAGAAATAGAACACGCAAAATGTGTAGAATATTACAATAAAGTCTTAGTAAATGTTTATATAGAGGTACACAGGAAAGGACTAATACTTTCTTCTGCATAAACTGCTAGCCTCAACCTTATTTGCATGTATGTATGCTGCTAACTTTTTGAAAAAACACAATTTAACACCTGGTATATCTAAATTCATGTGATAGCCCATTATGTTTCAGTGAAGTTTTAATGTACTCAGAAAAGCAACAGTAGTTTGCAATTCAAAATAGATTTTCTCTTTAAGAGTTCAAGGACTGTTTTCTGTTCATCCAACTCAGTTTGCAGCATGCAAAGGTGAATGATAATTATAATTAGAAGAATAGAAAGGAGTGTAAATCACTGCCTTAGGTTCTATCAAATGCCTACTAGCTAACTAGACATGTTCACAGGTTCTCACTTTTGACAAAATTTCCATATGCCACATAGAGAGACATGTGCACATACACCCAGGCATGGATCCAGAGATTTCTAAATCACTGCTCTGACTCAATGTAAGTAGGGGGTTATGCCGTGTCAGCTTGCGCCATTTCTACCCAGGGCAAGGTGATGTGATGAAATCTGAACGATGCACAGCCCAGACTTGTGAGCCAATAGCTGACTAGCCCCACGCTGACAAGATACCCGCTGGGCAGCCAGACTGGCCTCAGCATGGGCTCTCCCTACATCCTCAGTTTGCATGGTTAGGCTGCGCTATAAGGGGCTTTAGGCAAGCACTAAAATGCATTGAAAGGTCAACAACAGGCTAGAAATGAAATTGACATTTGGCTAAAAAAACGTTACTTTGAAATTTAATTTTGATTTATAAATATCCAACACGAATAGTGTTCTGCAAGGGCTGATTCATTTAAATCTCATTTAAATGGTTTTCATTTCATTTTACCCACGCGCTTGCGTTTGTGCGCGTGCACACAAGCGCGCACACACATACACACGAACACACACACAGACGATGGCTGGAATGAATGGCAATCTGTGCATAGAAAGAATTTTGGGGTCCTTAAGAGCTAATCTGTATGGCTTACCTTGAGGAAAGGATCTATCCATTCTGAGAAAAGCAGAAGAATTAATGCCCCATCTGGCTCAAAGGACCTCTTCTCCTGAGTCTTTAGGTTTCTCCACCTCTTTTCAGAAAGTCTTGAATGAAAACTCCTTCACCGGCAGTGGAGCCAGAAACAGAGATAGTTCTGTCTCGGTCTTTCTGACACAGCAGAGAAAACGGAAAGGAAAAAAAAAAACGGTGGTGGGGGAAGGAGAGTCAGACCTGTAGTGGCAGATACTTTGTATAGGTTTCCTTGCAGACCTAAATCTTCATGCACGTATTCCCAAAGAAAGCTCAGCAGGGTAAGTTGTTCACCTCCTCCTCCTCTTCTTTCTCCTCCTCCTTCTCCTATTTCTCCTCCCCCTCCTCCTCCGCCTCTTTCTCCTCCCCCTTCTCCCCCTCCTCCTCTTTCTTTTTCCCCTCCTCCTCTTTCTTTTCCCCCTCCTCCTCCGCGTTTTCCTTCCCCTCCTCTCCCCTCCCCCTTCCCTCCTCCCCTTCCTCCTCCTTTACCTCCTCCCCCTCCTTTTTTGCCTCCGCCTCCACCTCCGCCTCTGTCTCCTCCAATCTGACAGATGAACCGAAGCAGCAGATACTGCAGTTGTAGACACAGGGTATCTAAACAGAGCAATAGATACCGATAGTGTGTGATTATTTATTTAGCTCAGGGTGTGTTGGTATATAATCTGCAGAGAGAGGGGGGAGAAGGGAGAGATTGCAGCGTATTCACCTCAGCTAGCTGGCTGTTTTGTGAATGTAGGTGATTTCTGGAGGTCTTGTGAATGGGTTATAGGGGAGGATGGGAGAGAAGGGATTTATTGCTCCTTGTTATAATTTCCTTCTCTCCCTCTCTCTGTGTCGTTTGTTTTCCCGGAGCTGTAGCTCTTAATGCTTGGCTAAGTGGCGTCATCCAGTTGAATTGAATCGACCCATTAGAACTCCCCATAGGAATCTCTGTATCCGGTCCCTGGGTAATGACTGAAACAGAATTTAAAGGGGAATGGGGGCGGGGCGGGGAGTAACATTTTAAGGAGGCTTTATTTAAATATCTCTGCCAACCACAGTCCTACCAAGCCACTCAGCCCTTGCTGGGTGATTGCAGCTTCAATCAGATGGAGACAGAGCTTCTCCTTTGTTTAAAGGTTTCTCCCACCTCTTTTCTACATTCGTTCCCACTTTTTCAGCATTAATAATGATTATCCATCCATCATCCATTGGGAAACCATTAACCAGCCTACTGTTCCTTTCTGCCTTTAGAATATCATATATTCAACAAATATTTTTTGAATGCCTTCCTTTGTGCTAGATGTTGTTGATTCAATAATGAAGACAGAATTCCTGCTTCTAGTGAGCCTTCTTGGGACTGCCAAGCATCTGAAAATAAAGTAGCTTTGGACATTCTCTCTTAAATCAAAGGACGAAGTTTTCTGTAAATTATCCTCTGTTCACTATTAAATTCAGTAGGAAGGGATCTTCCTTCTGGGCATCCAGACAGAAGCACTTGGATGAAAACAAGCCTTATATTTAAAATAAAAGGATCTGATTTCAAGTCCTGCTTCAATGGACAAGTAGCAGGAGCTTGACCATCAACATTCTTAGGATGCTTTGGTTATCCCATCGATAAAATTGAGAACGTAAATGGTGACAGTTAAGAGTAAAACAAACCTGTGAGTCAGGAAACTCAGATTCTTAATCTTACTCTAATTCCCTGTGTGACCTTTGCAATTTACTTTACCTCTAGTGCTTCAGTTTCCGCATTTACATGAGGTGATCTGATTAGGTAATTGTAAAGATAACTTCTAGCTCTGACATTCTATTTACACCTTCTCAAGAGGGTAAAGAAAACATGAGATTAAAAACATGAATGCTTGTGTAGGTCTGCATGCACAAGTGAGTACGTATGTGTCAATGTTGTTTCAAACTGTTCTGTTGATATGTGTGTGGGTGTGTATATATACATATATATTATATATATATGTATATATAATTTCTAAACAAATTCAGATCTTTTTTCAGTCAATTTCCAGAGTAAAAAGATTTTCCTTTGTAAATTTTTCTCTTTTGTGGCTCAAACCTCTGCCTTACTCTTAACACTGAGTTGAGTTTATCAAGGCCATGAAAGCCAATAAAGCTAATCTGTAAATTCATCCATAGAAGAGGATAGATTTATTGATATATTCATTCACCCATTTTAATGGGTACTTATTGCACATCTACGTTATACAAGCACTGTACTTACTGGATTCAAGTCACACAGATCAGGGTTCAAAGTTTTGTTTCTCATTTTATGAGCTATCTGACTAGGCAACTCAGTTCATCACTCTGGGCTTGTTTCTTAATCTTTAAAATGGAGGTACCTACATCACAGGATTGTGCTGTTTCCTGTAAAATGAATAAAGTCTTGCATTTAAAAGGTATATCATGTGTCTGAAATATAGTAAGTGCATAATGAACCGTAGATGTTAAGATTAAGAAATTTTTCTCACCCAAATGAGACCCATAGGAGAGGCAAGAGATAATTTCAATTTGAAATCCTTTTATTTTTCAAAGTCCAGCTTTAAATTGGAACAGATATATGCCAAATATATCTTCCTTAAATCTGGCTTATTTTCACATTTTATTCTTATGTTCAAAAACTAACTTCTAATTTCTAGAGCACTAAGTCTAAGTTATTCTGATAGTCAATCATGTTATTCTTCAACTCTGTACATTCTACTTCTCTCCTTTTAACATAGGACAGGTTGAATGTTTCAATAAACACCTGTACTTTTTTTTATCTCTGTTTGGGCATCTGCAGATGCAAAAAGCTGACTGCTCTACTCCACTTCATATAGGGGAGGTGATCATCTGTGGATTTTGGTATCTGCAGGGTTCCAGGAATCAAGACCTCCATGGATACTGAGGGACAACTTAAGTTTTGGGGGAGACACAAATTATATGTGGATTTTCAACTGTGCAGGGGGTCAATGTGTTGTTCAAGTGTCAACTGTATAATAACTATATATTTTTAATTAATATTTAATTAATAAATGAATCCTTGCTCTGAAAGAGCTCATAATTTAGTAGGGAAGATGACAAATACACAAATATAATAAAGGATAAGTGCTATGGAAAGGAGCAAAGAGGAAATACACCTAATCCAGTATTGAGGGGGTTATGAAATGCTCCCTAGAAACGGTGATATTGAAATATAAAGGATGACAGGATCAACTGCAAAAAGGACTATCACTGAATCTCCCAAACTCAGTATAATGCCTGGTGCAGAAAAGATTCTCAGAAAATATTTGATAGATAAATGAATGAATAAAAACTATTGCAAACAGAGATAACAGAATGAACAAAGACACAAAGATGTGAAAACGTTTTATAAACCATACTAAGAGGGTACCCTACACTCATAGCCTTAACAAGAGCAGAAATTTTCTCTAGAAGGCACCACCCACATGTTTTATACATATTCCTGGAATGTACTAAGCTTATTTAGGTTTCCTAAATTGTAGCAAGTGGAAATAGATTATACATGAAAAACCAACTGTGTATGATATAGTCCAAGTCAGTGTCTAAAATAATCATTATCAGAACCTTCATCGACAAACTGAATCAAATATCACATTCTCTCAGCCTATATTAATAACCAATCCTCTCTATTTTTCTGCATAAAACACATATTCTGCACAAATTCTGAAAATATTTCCTCATTCTCTTTTTCCCAGAATAGAGTCCAAATCCATTTGAGAGCCTGTAAGTTCCTGTATGAGACCAGTTCTATCCATACTCTACTTAAGTCAAGAGGAGCTCTTTAGAAGTGTCAGGTGAAAAGCTGACCATGGGCATCCTGATTCAGCAGTGGTGATGCCAGAAGAAGTAAGCAATGCTAAGGAAATATAGTTTCTTAACCAAAAAACCTATGAGGATGGTGATAGTTATTTTATTTTCCACAGATGCTTGCAAACAAATGTAGGAGTAATATCACCAATAATAAGAAAATGGCATAGAAAAGTCAGAGAGAAAACAATGACCTGGGAGAGTATAGAACTGTAGGATGGTGGGACAATGAGGTCCTGTGTAAAGAAAACTGAACTAAGAGTAAGAAAATGTAAATTCCAGTATCCCAACCGGCTGTGTGGGTTTGGAAGGTCTCTAGACCCTATTTTCTCATTTGTAACATAGTATACTTAATTCAATAAAACAAACATATACTGAGTACCTACTTAATGTCAGGCAATATACTTGATGTAAAGAAAGACACAGAGCCCTAGCTGGTGTGGCTCAGTGGACTGATCTCCAGCCTGCAAACCAAAGAGTTGCCAGTTCAATTCCTAGTCAGGGCACGTGCCTGGGTTGCAGGCCAGGTCCCCAGCAGGGGACACACGAAGCACAACCACACATTGATGTTTCTCTGCCTCTCTTTCTCCCTCCCTTCCCCAATAAAATCTTTAAAAAAATGAAAGACAGAGATGAATGTGACACAATAAGCTATACAGTAGGCCCTTAATACATACTAATTGAATGAATAAATGAGTGGTCTTATCCTTTCATTACTCAGTCTAATACAAATAAATACATAAACTGCAATACAATCTATCACTAAATCAGCTGAGAGATAATTGTGGCCTGAATCAAGATAGGGACTGTGTGGATGAAGAAAAGTGGATGATTAGTAGAATATAGAATAAACAATACTTAGTGACTTATTAGATGTAGGTTATTAATTGTGTCATTTTCTGAAATATGAAGGGAACATTTAAAATCTTTGAGTACTTTGGGTTTGAGATGCCCATGTAATATTTAAATGGTAATCTAGGAAATGGTATATACAGGTTTTGAGCTTCAAAGAGATTATGGATCAAGAATAGAAATATGGGCACTTGTAATGTACAGATTTAGGTCATGCGAATGGATGAGCCTAACCAGAGATAGTGTAGAAAGTCTGAGTGACAGAAAGGTAGAGACTAAACAAAGAACAGGTATGAATGACCCATGGACATGGACAACAGTGTGGGAACTGACTGTGGGATTGGGGGAGGTGTGGGATGGATGGAAGAGGGCAAGGTGGGAAAATCCGGACAGCTGTAATAGAATGACAATAAAAAAAATGATAAAAAAGAAAGGTAGAGCCACAGATATTTAATAGATTGGGAGGAATGAAGTCTATATATAAGACTGAGAAGGAATGACCAGAATGAAGTCAGGAGAATGATGGGTATGTGGTGCCTGGCAGCTAAGGAAGTAAAATTTGAAGTTGAATGATCAACTATCGATTCCAACAGAGTGGTCAAGTGAGGTGCATAAAGTATATAAAGTATCTACTGGTTTGGCAATTTGGAGATTACTAGTAAATTTGGTGGAGATACATGTATCTTTCAAGGAGTGATTCTCAACCAGGGCTACACATCAGCATCATATGTGGAACTTTGTCAATGTACATATAGCTAAGCCTCACTTCCAGAGATTCTTATTCAGGAGATGTTGGGTGAGACCCAGATAATCTGCATTTTCAGAGTCCCACATGGCACTTGAATGTACCATGCTTCCCCTTACCTCTAGACTCATTACAAACACTATTGTCCTTGCCTGGAGTAATGGAAACTCCCAAGTCTACAACTCTGGTCCAGACCTCCTAGCTTAACACTAAACCCAAATATCCAACAGCAAGTCAGGCATTCCCACCAATTCTTCATTTAATACATCAAAGGTAATGTAGGGTAAAAGGGATTGCTATTTTATGTATAGTGGTTATGGAAATTCTCTCTCATTGGTGACATTTAAGCTGAGTTTTGAATAAAGTGAGAAAATAAGCCATTCAGCTAAATGGGGACAGGACAGCACTCCCACATGTAGTGAACAGCATATACCAATAGCTGAGGCCAGAATGTGCTTGGTATGTTCTAGAAAGAGCAAGGAGACCAGCATGCCTAGAGTGGAAGGAGTGAGGGGAGACTGGTAGCAAATAAAACCAGAGAGGTAGCAGAGGGCTGGTCATATGGAGTCTAGCAAACCATGTTGAAGATTTTGCATTTTGAGAAGATATTGTAGATTTTTGTCTAGAGGAGTGATACAGTATGACTTGTAATTTTAAAAAAGATCACTCTGGCTGCCCTATGGAGTATATATTTAGGAGAGGGACTTAGGGTGGAAACAGAGAGAGTAATTAGGAGGTTATTGCAGCAGTTCATGTGAGAGAGGACTAACAGCAGAAGTGATGAGAAGGTGGAATTGGAAGTTAGAATTCTGGAACACTGATTTTATTTTCTTCCATCAAAATACCTGGGTTATTTTTTAAATATTTTCTTCCATGTCAGTAAAAGGCATTGCCTTTTTTTCCCAACACAAAGTGTGTGTGTGTGTGTGTGTGTGTGTGTGTGTGTGTGTGTGTATCTAAATATCTTTTTCCCCTAATGTATACTGACTTTGGCCTGTCTGCATGCCCTAAGTTACACAAGCATACCATCTCTACACAATTTACCTCTATACTACTTATAGTGTGCTTCAAGTACATCTTTTTAATATTGTCTGCTACACTTCCTGTTGGGCCCCTGTGTCCACATTCATGTACCAAAAGTGTACCATGGAGGTGATGAATATTTTATTAAGCACCTGGCCACATGGTGTTTAGGTTCTGGTGTTTACTTAGCAGAATACTTCCCTGCTTTACATATATACCAACATACCCTTCACTTTCTTCAGCGATGTAACTTTTTTCTCCACATTTAATGAGAAGTTTTAAAACTCAGCAATGTAGTAAAGAGACAAAGCAGGTCAAGTGCTTGGGAATGGCAGGATCTTTGAGGTCACTGATGTACCCATGTTCTGCACTCCCTTACAAGGGAAGACAGCCTGCTACAGGTGACAACAGCATAGAGGATTACATTCGGTACTGGGAGAAGTTTATTTTCAGAACTGACATCCTACCCAGTACTAAATATAGCCAGTCTCTTCCTTTCAAACAAGGGTTTCTTTTCTCTTAAACTTCAATAAAGCTCTTAGCTCTGTATTACAAAGTCAGTCTCCCTCCCTCCCACCTTCATCCCCACCCCTCTTCACTACCTTTATGAAACTTATTATTGTTATACTCCCTCTCCCCAACCACCTACTTTCCTCTCCCTGGCCTCCTTGGTTTCTTCTCCTTCTAAATTTCTCCTCTTTCCTATTTCTTTACTCTGAATTATTTCTTTTTTTTTTAATCCTCACTCAAGGACATTTTTTTCATTACTTTGAGAGAGAGAGAAGCATCAATCAGTTGCCTCCTGTAGCACACAGACTTAACATCGTATGCATCGGGACCAGGGATTGTATGTGCCTGGACCAGGGATCAAACCTGCAATCTAGGCATGTGTCCTGACCTGAAAGCAAATACGCAACCTGAGCCACACCAGCCAGGGCTCTCCTCTGATTCCTTTGCTAATTCCTCTAGGCAGTTTTCTCTTGATGTCCCCAATTTTTAAAAAGATAATCTCTTAGGAATCCCCACCCCAATAGGTCAAGGGAATACAGGTGCCCTCAGACTAAAGTGAAATATTTTACTTATTTTTAAGTCTTCCTAGGCTGGAGATAACTATGTCTGTCTCCTTATGTGCCAACTGACTGTCATGTAATATTAATGGCATGCTAGCTTTTATTGAGCATTAACACTGTATTTTTTATTGTTTTTCAATTACAATTGTCCCTATTTTTCCCCCATTATTCTCCACCGCCCTACCCACCCCCCACTGCCATTTCACCTAGAAATTCCACAACTGGGATTATACCCTAATAATCCTGAATCACTAATTCAAAAGAACCTATGCACCCCTATGTTCATAGCAGCATTATCTACAATAGTCAAGTGCTGGAAACAGCCTAAGTGCCCATCAGTAAATGAGTGGATCAAAAAACTGGTACATTTACACAATGGAATACTATGCAGCAGAGAGAAGGAACACTGTATTTGTCTAAGTACTTTATACATATAACTCTAATAAAAAAAAGAAAAACTTTCCAAGTAAGGCACTATAATCATCCTCATTTTAGGATGGGACAACTGGGGCCACGAGAGGTAGCCATAAGTTACCTTATGTCAAACAGTGAATATATGTCATATATGGAATTTTAATCTAGGCAGTCTGACTCCAGAGCTTACACCCTTAACTCCGTTGCCATACTACTTCTCTATATTAGAATTAGTGTCTATTGTAAGCTTATTAAATAAAGTCTTTTGAACAAATGGTGCTGAGACAACTGGATAGCTACAGGGAAAAAGATAAAGTTGGACCTCTACTTCAAACCACACACACAAAGTAAATCAAAATGAGCTAAAGCTACAAATATATGAGCTATATGAGCTAATTCTTTAAAGATAGGATAGGAGTAAAACTTTGTGACCTGGGATTAGGCAAGTCCTTCTTAGATACAATAACAAAAGCACAATGACAAGAGAAAAAATAGATAAATTATACTTCAAAATCAAAACCTTTTTGCTGCCAAACATATCAACAAAGTGAAAATACAATGAACAGAAAGGAAAAAAATGTTTACAAGTCACCTATCTGATAAGGAACTTGTATCTATAATAGATAAAGAAATCTTTCAACTCAACAATAACAAAAAAACAAACAACTGAATTGAAAAGTGGGCAAAGGATTTGAATAAACACTTATCCAAATAAGGCATACAAATGGCCAATGTGTGTATGCAAAGATGCTCAACATCATTAGTTATCATGAAAATGCAAAGCAAAATACAGTTAGATACCACTTCACACCTGCTGGGACAGCTAAAATCCAAAAAACAGAATAACAAGTGTCGACAAGTATATGGAGAAACTGAAAGCCTCATATACTGCTGGCAAGATGATAAAATGGCATAGCCACTTTGTAAAAGGGTGCAGCCACTTTGGACAGCAGTTTGAAAGTCCTTCAAAATGTTAAACATGAAATTACAACATTATTTGGCAATTCCATTCCAAAATACATATCTAAAAGAATTGAAAACATATGATCACACAAAAGCCTGTACACTAATAATTATAACAGCATTATTTGGAATAGCCGAAAGTAAGAAACAACCAAAACGTCTACCATCCTGATGATTAGATCGATAAAATTTTGTCTAGCCATACAATGAAATATTACTCAGCCATGAAAAGGAATGAAGTATCAATTCATGCTACAACATGGATGAGCCTTGAAAACATCACAAAAGTGAAAGAAGCCAGACACAAAAGGCCACATTATTGTATAATTCCATTTATATGAAATGTCAAGAATTGGAAAATCCATAAAGACAGGAAGTAGATTAGTGAATTCAGGGACTGGAGAGAACAGAACATTGGGAGTGGTTTCTTTGTGGGTTGATAAAAGTGTTCTAGTATTAGATAGTTATGATAATTGTATAATTCTGTGAACAAATGAAAAACTACTGAATTGTTCACTTAAAATGGGTGAGTCTTTTTATATGTGAATTATATATCAATACAAATATTTTTTTAAAGAATATATTTGGGAGTCTCTTTGGTCCTCATAAAAATAGACTCCTGATCCCCCAAGATGGGGGAGGAGTGAGTGGAAGTCATACTAACTTCCTCCCAGGAACAATCAGGAATTACAACTAAATTGTGGATAAATCACCCAGAACAAACAACTGTACAATAGCGAGAGAGAAGCCTTACAACCTTGGACAGACAGAAAAATAAGTGTTCCCACAACCTGACTGGTAGGGCGAGTGGTGGAAACGTGACAGGATTGGCTGGGCACGCACAAGCAACAGCACCAGAGGGATAATTAAGCAGCCAGTTGGATCCCCTTGAGAAGTGTGGGGTCTAAAAAAAATAAACCCTAAGCTGGGACCTCTAGTTTAGAGCACCAGAGCCCAAAAAAGTACACAGATAACAACCAGCAGAGAAAAGTGGCAGGGTTGCTCTCTGCCAGAGACAGATGGCTAGAGACACAAAGCCCTGTTTAAAGGCCCAATGCACAAATTTTCATTTGCAGCCACTTACCCTGGGTTCCAGCAGGGGAAGGCAGAGTGGGCTAGAGACGCTTGAGGAGAGACTGGGGACAGAGGTTTTGGGAAGACAACTAAGAGAGTAGCAGCCAAGATCACTGTGCTGAGTAACTCCCCATACTGTAGCAGCCACTGTGCTCAGGCAGACCACTCCCCTCCCAGTGGCAGTAGCATGAGGGGACACAATAGCCCTGACCCCAGGAGGGATTCTGCCCCACCCTGTGGTGCCTACGCCTGTCTGCTGAGGGCAGAGTGACTGGATTAACAACAGGAGGAGTCATCCACAGACAATAGGTCCCTGGTAGTCTCGAACAGGCTGCCTAAGGTCAGAAAGGGTCAACATCTGACATCACCAGAGGTGGGTCCAGAAAGAAAAAACAGTGGTAAATACTAGATGCTACTGAGAAAAATCCACCATGGTCTTCTCTATGATGTGTGATATTTTCTTTCCTGCATAGCTTTTTAACACTCATTTCTTTTCTTTTTATTTTTTATTGTTTCTTTTTATAATTTATAAATCATGTTTATTCTATTACAGTTGTCTCAGTTTTTACCCCTTTATCCACCTCCACCCATCTCACTCCATCCCCCATCCCAACAGTCAATTCCCACTCTGTTGTCCATGTCCATGGGTCATTCATACATGTTCTTTGTCTAGTCCCTTCCCCTTCTTTCCACCATTGTCTTCTTTCCTCATCCCCTCTGCTCACTTTCAGTCTGCTTCATGTTTCCATGCCTGTGGTTTATTTTGTTCGTTAGTTTATTTTGTTGAATAGAGTCCACTTATAGGTGAGATCATATGGTATTTGTCTTTCACCACCTGGCTTATTTCACTTAGCTTACTATTCTCCAGTTCCATCCATGTTGTTGCAAAAGGCAGGAGTTCCATCTTTCTCTCTCTCTCTTTCTTTCTTAAATGCAGATTGATTTTATTTATTTTTTAGATGTGAAAGTTAATTTTAAATATTAAACAATTTAAAACCATTATAAAGTCTCAGCAATTATTTTTTTTAATTTTTATTTTTTATTACTATTTTTTAAATTTATTTTTTCAAGTATATTTGTCTCTGCCTACCCCCCACCACTTTCCCTTGCCCCCTCCCTCCTTCCCTCCCTCAGCTCTTTCCCTTTGGTTTTGTCCATGAGTCTTTGCTATATGTTCCTTGTAAAGTCTCAGCAATTAAACCAACATGACACCAGCACAGAAATAATCAGGTAGATCCATGAAATATAATGAGCATTCTAGAGACAAACATATATATCTGTCTAACAATATAATATATGATTAAGTTGATATTTCAAATCAATGGGGAAAATAAGGCTTTTTCAACAAGTAAAGTGCATGGACCACTATTACTTGAAATACAACAAATATAGAGCCCTACTTCACACATTATACAAGAAATATTCAGGAGAGTTAAAAATCAATATGTAGAATCTAAAGAGTTTTAGAAGAAAATAGAACTAATATTTTTCATGACCTGAAGGAAAATATTCAAATCAAGAAGTTATAAAGTAAATATTGACCATATGATTATATTAAACATTTAACTATATAGTAATATACATATAAAAAAGTTAAAGGACAAGGAATAGAATAGAAAAGTATTTGCAACACATCTAAAACATGGTTAATACGTTTTCTTTGTTTTTGTTTTTTTAGGGGAAAAGGTTTTACAAACCTTTAATCAATAAATAGATAAAGAATACCAAAAAGTCATTTAAAGTTTTTTTTTTTAAAATAGAAATAGGCAAGAAATATACTAGAACAGGCCTAGGTTCAACAAATATTAAAGGAACAATTAAAATAACATCATTGTCACAATCAGATTAATGAGTATTAAAAATATTGGTAATATCAAGTATTGGCAACTCTGAAAGGAACTAGGTATTCATAGGAACTTTTTCTTCATCTTAAAGCTGTCTCTTTAGCATATTTTGCAGTGCTGGTTTGGTGGAGGTGTAGTCTTTTAGCCTTCTTTTTTGGGGAAACTCCTTATTCCGCCTTCCATTTTAATTGAGAGCCTTTCTGCGTAGAGCAGTCTTGGTCGCAGATTTTTGGTACTCATGACTTGGAATATTTCTTTCCAGTCCCTTCTGGCTTGCAGGGTTTCTGTTGAGAAGTCAGCTGCTAGACGTATTGAGGCTCCCTTATATGTTACTACCTCTTTCTCCCTTGCTTGCTTTAGGATTCTTTGTTTCTCTTTGATATTTGCCATTTTAATGATGATGTAACACTCATATCTTGTGCTTCATGTTTGTACATGTTAAGTCACAAGATTTTGTACTATAGGTTATTTCAAATCACATATTTTTGCCCCTCCCTTCTCTTACTCCATATTACTTTCTTTCCTCTTATTTTCTTTTTAAATTTTTGTTTTCTGTCTTGCTACAACTTGTTTCCATTCCATACTCTTACTATTTTGCCCTTGTCCAGCCACTCAAAACCAATTTTCTTGTCAATGGCCATATCCCATCCTTTTTCCTCCCACTCTTAAGATACCTGCATTCTCTCTCCACCTTTAGCAACCTTTGCTCATGGGTTGTGGATAGGGTAGTTGTTGTTGCATTTTTCAATTCTATCTCTAGACCTACACTAATTTTTCAAATCTCAAATTTTACTGGTCCCTTCTACTATTTTTTTCATCTCAAATTTTAATTTTCCCCTCCCTTATCCTGGTTTTTGTTCCTCACTCTTAGTATTCCCTCTCCTCCTATTATCTCAAAATCGATTCCCATTTCTCTAGACATCTCTTAAGCTTTTCTTTCTTTTTTCCCCCTTATTCCCTACATTAATTTTAGCTCATTTGTTGTTGATAGTACTGTGATGGATATTTCTCTGCAATT
This sequence comes from Pteronotus mesoamericanus, assembly GCF_021234165.1. Lineage (NCBI taxonomy): Eukaryota > Metazoa > Chordata > Mammalia > Chiroptera > Mormoopidae > Pteronotus > Pteronotus mesoamericanus. Next base: position 1,122,526 of record NW_026555093.1, on the reverse strand, counting down.
TGGCTCTTATTTTGTATTATTTATTTACATTTTCCCTTTCTTTTTCTTTCTCTCTCTCACTCTATTTTATTTTAATTTGTGTTTAAATCCAGTACTATAAGCTTCCTTTCTCTTACTCCATTCATCTTTCTTCATTCCCTTATTTATTTATGATGTAAATTTTACTTTCTTCACATTCCTCCAATTCTCAACTCTTAATTAGTGTTCTTCTCTCTACCTTCCTCAAATCATTTTTTCCTATTTTTATGTTAAAGGGTTTTTTTTCCTTTTTATTATGTTATTACAGTTGGCCCATTTTTTTCTCCCCTTTATTCTCCTCCACCCTGCACCATGCCTCACCCCAGCATTCCCTCCAACTTAGTTCATGTCCATGGGTCATACACATAAGATTTTTTTTTTTGGCTTCTCCATTTCCTATACTATTCTTAATCTACCCCTATTTATTTTGTATGTACCAATTATGTTTCTTATTTCCTGTACCTTTTCCCTCATTCTTCCCTTTCCTACTACCCTCTGATCTCCATTTATATGATTCTGTCCCTGTTCTAATTGTTTGCTTAGTTTTTTTTCGTTTTTTACATTCAATTATTGATAGTTGTGAGTTTGTTGTCATTTTACTGTTCATGGCTTTTGATCTTCTTTTTCTTAGATAAGTCCCTTAACATTTCATATAATAAGGGCTTGGTGATGATGAACTCATTTAACTTGACCTTATCTGGGAAGCACTTATCTGCTCTTTCATTGTAAATGATAGCTTTGATGGATACAGTAATCTTGGATGTAGGTCTTTGTCTTTCATGATTTTGAATACTTCTTGCCAGCCCCTTCTTGCCTGCAAAGTTTCTTTTGAGAAATCAGCTGATAGTCTTATGGGAACTCCTTTGTAGGTAACTGTCTCCATTTCTCTTGTTGCTTTTAAGATTCTCTCCTTATCTTTAACCTTGGGTAATATAAACGTTTACATTTGTGTATTGGGTGTTGGAACGTGTAAAGTTGTCCCAGAGGATCCTAAGCCTATCCTCATTTTTCTGAATTCTTGTTTCTTCATCTTGTTCTGGTTGAATGTTTATCTCTTCCTTCTGCTCCATAACATTGATTTTAGTCCCAGATTCCTTCCCTTTATTCTTGGTTCCCTGTATGTTTTTCTTTATATCAGTTTGCATAGCTTTCACTTTTTCCTCCATTTTGCAACCATACTCAACCAATTCAGTGAGCATCCAGATTACCAGTATATTGAAATCTGCACATGATAGATTGCCTATCTGTTCATCACTTAGTTCTATTTTTGGAGCTTTTATCTCTTCTTTTATTTGGGCCATATTTCTTTGTCTCAGCATGTCTATTACATTGGGAGGGACAGAGCCTTAGGTATTTGCCAGGGCAGAGCAACCCAGGTCGCTGTGTTGTGACTGTGGGGAAGGGGTCTGAGAGGGAACAATGCCGCTTGCTTGGCTCTCAGCTGGCTTTCAGTCACTTCCCCCACTACCTACACGCAAATGGGCCTTTCTGGTGCTGATTCCTGGGTGGGTGGGTTTATGTATGTTCTAGGACCCTGTGGGTCTCTCCAAAGGACTCTCCTGTGAAGCTGGGAATTTCTCCTGCCACTGCAACCCCCACAGGTTTTTATTGCCAGAGGTTTTAAAGCTTTCTTTTCCTGCACTGGAACCCTGGATTGTGTGGCCTGTCTCTCTCCCCAGCTGTTTCTCACAATTGATCCACATGCAAATGTGGGACAGCTTGGTCCGCCAGCCACCACCTTGCTGCACCCAGGCTGCCTATCCCTGCCCCTCCTACTGGTCTGGATGAATGTTTATTCTTCAACTCTTTGGTTGTCAGACTTCCATACAGTTCAATTTTCTGGCAGTTCTTGTTATTTTTTGTTTTTAAATTTGTTGTTGTCCTTTTGGTTGTACAAGGAGGGAAAGTGTATCTACCTACGCCTCCATCTTGGCTGGAAGCCATTTTTCTTTCAGTAGGTCATCTCATATTTGCTCTCCTTTCTTATAATACTCTTAATCTCTTTACACCATTATTAATACTGGTTCATTTGCTGTTGATAGTGGGATTATGGGGGTGGGGGGAGTTATTTTTGTGGATGTGAGTTTGTTTCCTGGGCTTTGTGGTTCTGTACTGAAAGCACCTGCACATCAGAATAAAAGATGTGGTGGGCAGAGTGACCCTCAGTCCAGCTGGCAGGAAGGACCCACCCACCAAAGAATAACCCAACATTCAAAACCCAATTACATCCAGAGAGCCCACATAAACAGCATAAAGGGCATCCCAAGAGCATCAAGTTCAGGAGATCAAGGAAACAGCACCACTGAATGTCACAGGTCTCCTACCATAGAAGTTCACACCACAAAGTCAGGAAGTCAAAACAGATAAACTTAAGAAGCAGAAGTAAACAAGAAGAGTCTTCCCTGAAAATGGAAAGACAAAGAAACAACCCCCAATGAAAAAGAAAGGAGTAATCCCCAGAAAGAGTGCTAAATGAAACAGAGGCAAGCAAACTATCAGACATTGAGTTCAAAATAATGGTCGTAAGGAAGATCAATGAGCTCAGTGAAAATTACAGAAACTACAGGGAAGCTACAAGTAACTAACTGTGAGTTACAACACCATGAAAAAGGACATAGAAGCTATCAACTAGAGCCAAGAGGAAATGGAGAATACAATTTCTGAATTGAAGAACATAGTAGAAGGAATCAGTAGCAGGCTAGATGACGCAGATGAACAAATCAGTGAGCTGGAGGACAGGGAAGAAAAAAGGTACCAAAAAGAGCAAGAAATGGAAAACAGACTCAAAAGAAATGAAGAGACATTGAGGGAAATTCAGGACAACCTGAAACATAGTAATATCCATATAATAAGGATACCAGAAGGAGTAGATGAAGAGCAAGAGATAGAGAACCTGTTTGAAAAAGTCATGATGGAAAACTTCCCTAATTGGAGGAGAGAAAAAGTCACACAAGTCCAGGAAGCACAGAGGGTCCCATTCAAGAGGATTGCAATGAGACACACTCTAAGACACATTGTAATTAAAATGGCAAAAGTCAAATAAAGAAAGAATCTTAAAGGCATCAAGAGAGAAATGGGAAGTAACATGCAAGGAACCCCAGTATGGCTAGTAGCTGACTTTTCAAAAGAAACACTGCAAGCCAGAAGGGAAAGGCAAGAAATATTCCAAGCAATGAAGGCAAAGGTCTGAAACCAAGACTACTCTATATAGCAAGGCTCTGAATAAAAATGGAAGGTGAAATAAGGAGTTTTCCATACAAAAGAAGGATAAAAGTATATACGTCCACCAAACCAGCATTGCAAGACATGCTAAAGGGACTGCTTTAAGAAGATGAAGAGAAAGAGTGAGAGAGATGAACACAGGTACAAAAGGGAAAATAAATAAGCACCTATTAACAATAACCTTAAATTTAAATGGATTATATGTTCCAGTCCAAAGACATAAGATAGCTGAATGAATAAGAAAACATGACCCACACATATGCTGCCTGCAAGAGACCCACCTCAGAACAAAAGATCTACACAGACTGAAAGTGAAGGGTTGGAAAAAATATTCTGAGCAAATGGACAGGGAAAAAAAGCTGGGGTAGCAATATTTATATCATACAAAAGATATTTCAAAAGAAAGGCCATAAAAAGAGACACAGAAGTATACTTCATAATACTCAAAGGAAGAATCCATTAAGAAGACAAAAACATTTTAAACCTATATACACCCAACATACGAGCTCCCATAATATATCATGGAAATTCTTGTAGGACTCCAAGAAAGATGTAGAGAACAACACACTATTGTAGGGGGATTTTAACACCCCACTATCAACAATGGATAGAATTTCCAAACAAAATATCAACAAGAATATTGTGGCATGAAATGACACATTAGATCAAATGGACTTAACTAACACATATAGAACCTTTCCTCCCAAAGAAGCAAAATACACATTCTTTTCAAATGCACATGGAACATTTTTAAAGATAGACCACAGTATAGGATACAAAACAAGCCTCAACACATTCAAGAGAATTGAAATCATATCAAGGACTTTCTCAGAACACAAGGGTTTGAAACTAGAAACCAACCTCAAGGAAAAAAAACAACGAAAAATCATTCTAATTCATGGGGACTGAATAGCGTGCTAATAAACAATGAATGGGTGAATAACGAGATCAAAGAAGAAATTAAAAAGTTTCTGGAAGCAAATGAAAATGATCACACAACAGTCCAAAACCTATGGGACACAGCAAAAGCAGTCCTGAGAGGGAAATTCATAGCAATACAGGCCTACCAAGAAAAGATAGAAACATTAGTGCCCATCAGTAAATGAATGGATCAAAAAACTATGGTACATTTACACAATGGAATATAACACAGCAGAAATAAAGAAGGACATCTTATCCTTCATGAGAGCATGTTTGGAACTGGAAAGCATTATGCTAAGTGATATAAGCCAGGCAGTGAAAGACAAATACTATATGATCTCACCTATAAGTGGAACCTAATCAACAAAACAAACAAGCAAGCAAAATATAACCTGAGGCATTGAAATAGAGAACAAACTGACAGTAACCAGAGGGGAGGAGGAGGTATATAAATTGGGAAAGAAGGGGAATGGTCACCAAGGTCCCATGGATAAAGTCAAAGGGGGCTAGGATTGATAGTGGAGGGTGGGGGTGTGGGGAGGGGAAAATGTTGGCAGGAAAAAAGGAGAGAACTGTACTTGAACAACAATAAAAAAAGATAGACAGATTTCAAATAAACAACCTTACCCTACCTCTACAATAACTGGAGGAACAATGACAATCAAAGCCCAGAGCAAGTAGAAGGAAGGAAATAATCAAGATCAGAGCAGAATTAAATGACATAGAGACTAAAAGGACAATTCAAAGGATCAATAAATCCAGGAGCTGGTTCTCTGAAAAGATAAACAAAATGGACAATTCTTTAAGCAGAGTCATCAAGAAAAAAAGGGAGAGGACTCAAAAAAATAAAATCAGAAATGAAAGAAGGAAATTACAGCTGATGCCAAAGAAATACAAGGGATTGTAAGAAATTCCTATGAACAACTATATGCCAAGAAATCTGAAAACCTCAATGAAATGGACAAATTTCTAGAAACATATAATCTTCAAAATAGAATCAAGAAGAAACAGAAAGCTTGAACAGACTGATAACAGCAAGTGAAACTGAAGCAGTAATCAAAAAATTCCAGGCACACAAAAGCCCTGGACTGGATGGTTTCACAAGAGAATTTTACAAAATTTTTAAGGAAGAGTTATCTCCTATGCTTCTCAAACTATTCCAAAAAATCCAAGAAGAGGGAAGACTCCCAAACACTTTTTATGAGGCCAGAACCATCCTAATCCTAAAACCATACAAAGACACAACAAAGTAAAGAAAACTGGAAGCCAATGTCACCGATAAACATAGATGCTAAAATTCTTAACAAAATTGGCAAACCTCATCCAACAACACATTAAAAAGATCATACACTGTGATCAAGTGGGATTCATCCCAGGGATGCAAAGACGATACAATATTCACAAATCAATAACCATAATACACCACATATACATAAGGAAAGAGAAAAATCAGTTGATCGTATCAATAGATGTAAAAAAAGCATTTGATAAGATATAGCATCCCTTTATTATAAAAAAAAAAAAACCACTCAGCAAAGTCGATGTAGAGGGAGCATCCCTCAATATAATAAAAGACACATATGAAAAACATACAGCCAACATCACGCTCAACCGGCAAAAGAAAAAACTTTCCCACTAAGATCAGGAACAAGACTAGGATGTCTGCTTTCACCACTTCTATTCAACATAGTATTGGAAGTCCTAGCCACAGCGATTAGCAAGAAAAAGAAATAAAAGGCATCCATATTGGAAAGGAAGAAGTAAAACTGTCATTGTTTGCAGATGACATGATAGTAGACATAGAAAACCCTATAGACTTACCAAAAATCTACTCGACCTTATCAGTGAATTTGGCAAAGTAGCAGGATACAAAGTCAATACTCAGAAGTCAGTGTCATTCTTATACACTAATAATGAACTACCAGAAAGAGAATTTAACAAAAAAATCTCATTTACTATTGCAAGAAAATAAATAAGATACCTAGGAATAAATTTAACCAAGATGGTAAATGACCAGTACTCAGAAAATTATAGGATACTGAAGAAAGAAATTGAGGAAGAAACAAAGAAGTGGAAACATATACCATGTTCATGGATTGGAAAAATTAAAATTTTTAAAATATCCATACTATCCAAAGCAATCTATAGATTCAAGTCCTTTCATATTAATATGCCAATGATATATCTCACAGATCTAGAAAAAATATCTCAAAAATGTATGTGGAACAAAAAAAGACCCCAAATAACCTCAGCAACCTTAAGAAACAAGAACAAAGTTTCAGGTGTCACACTACCTGATATCAAACTATACTACAAGGCCATTGTGATCAAAACAGCCTAGCACTGGCATAAGGTCATGCATATAGATCAATAGAACAGAACAGAGAGCCAAGAAATAAACCCACAATATTATGGTAAATTAATATTCAACAAAGGAGACAATAGCATACAATGGAGTAAAGACAGTCCCTTTAAAAAATGATGTTGGGAAAATTGGACATATACATGCAAAAAATGGAACTAGACCACCAAATTACTCCATACTCAAAAATAAATTCAAAATTGATTAAAGACTTAAACGTAAGTCACAAAACCATAAAAATCCTAGAAAATAACATAGGCAGGAAAATCTCAGACATCTCTTGTAGTAATATTTTTGATAATATATCTCCTTGGGCAAGGAAAACAAAGGAAAAAATAAACAAATTGGACTATATCAAACTAAACAGCTTTTGCACAACAAAAGACATCATCCACAAAATGAAAAGGGAAGCCACTGAATGGGAGGACATATTTTCCAATGATACATCTGATAAGGGGTTAATTTCCAAAAGGTATGAAGAACTTATACAACTCAACACCAGGAAGACAAAACGGTGGGGGATGGAGGGAAATGAGGACTGAAAGAGACTTTACTTTGGGTGATAGGTGCACAATGCAGTGTGCGGTTGATGCTTTATTGAGTGGTGTGCTTGAAACCTATGTGGTTTTGTGAACCAATGTTATTCCAATTAAGTTCAATAAAAAATAAAATTAGGTTGTTTCCAGCTTTTGGCTATTATAAACTGTGCTGTTTTGAACATTGGGTGCATAGGTTCTTTTGAATTAGTGAGTCAGGATTCTTAGGATATAATCTGAGCAGTGGAATTGCTGGGCCAAAAGACAGTTCCAGTTTTAGCTTTTTGAGGAAATTCCATGCTGTTTTCCACAGTGGCCGCACCAGTCTGCATTCCCACCAACAGTGTACTAGGGTTCCCTTTTCTCCACAGCCTTGCCTGCACCCGTTGTTTGTTGTTCTGTTTATGATGGCCATTCTGACCAGTGTGAAGTCGTATCTCATTGTGGTTTTAATTTGCATTTCTCTGATGGCTAGTGATGCTGAGCATCCTTTCATATGTCTCTGGGTCTTCTGTATAAAAAGAAAGAAATCTTACCTTTTGTGGCAACATGAATTGACTTTGAAAATATTATGTTAAGTGAAATAAGCCAGTCAGAAAAAGACAAGTACCATATGATTTCACTTATATGTGGACTCTAATGAACAAAAATAAACTAACAAAATAAAAACAGACTCATAGATATGGAGAACAAACAGCTTTCAGAAGGGTGGGTTGTTGGGGGTTGGGTGAAAAAGTGAAGGGATTAGGAAAGAAAAAAAACTCATAGACACAGACAACAGCATGGTGATTTCCAGAGGGAAAAGGGGGCAGGTAAGGTAGAAGATAAACGGGGGAAATAGTGATGGAAGGGGACTTGACTTGGGGTGGTGAAAACACAATACAATATATAGATGAGGTATTATAAAATTGTACACCTGAAACCTATATAATTTTATTAAATCCACCAATAAATTCAATAAAATTTTTTTAAAAGCATGAGGGCAGCTAGACCTGTGGCATAAACATTAACATTTTTATCACTTTGCCATTGCCCTTTTAACTTTGTTATGCTTTGCAAATGTTTTAAATTGTTATATAGTTAAACTAATTAATCTTTTCCATTATGGAATTGACATTTAGGTTTTGTGCCATATCTCCCCATGTTTTCTTCTAGTACTTCTTATATTTTGATAATTTCTTTCCTTTTCAATAAATCTTTTATCCATTTGAGTTTATTTTGGTGGAGGGATGAGTTAGTAATCCAGGAGAGCTACCCCATAGGGATGTGTAGCTAATGCATTGTACAAAGGTTCCTTGAAGAGGATTTTTTTTTTTTACTTTAAAGCTTTAATTTTTTACTAAGATCTGTCTAGGCATGTGTCATTCTTCCCATTACTCCTGCTTGAGACTTAATGAGCTCTTTAAATCTGAACACTTAAGTCATTCTTCAATTTAAGGAAATTTTAATTCAGTATTTGATTCCTTCCTCTCCTCCCTTATTTACATTTTTTCCTCTTTCTTTCTCTCTGTCTCTATGTCTGTCTTTGTGTCTCCCTTATCTTCCCTTCCTTTCCTTTCTAAAACTCTCATTAAATACAAGGGAAAGTGGTGGGGGGGGGGGGGGGGGTAGGCAGAGACAAATGTATTTGAAAAAATAAATTAAAATAAAACTTAAAAAAATAAAAAATAAATAGATACTGGGTGTCTCATAAAAATTGGTATGTCTCTTAAGTTTTCTTACCTTTCTTTTTTTCTTTTTTGTGTTGAATCCCAGGAGAATCTCTGTATTCAATCTTCAGCTAAGTTTTTCTGGTTTAGCATATTGCTAGTCACAATTAGTAATGGGTAAATACTTGGTGATTATGTTTTTAATTTCTAAAACCACTATAGTAGATATTTCTCATATTTCTGTCTGACTAAGGTATAGTCAATAGCCTTTCTATACTTGGGAAAGTCTTATAATATCATTTTTACCTCTCAAATGTTGAAGTCTAAACTCAAACTTCTAGTCTGTGCTGAAACTAAGATGTAGGAATATCACTTAAATCTACCAATCAGATGCCCTAACATGACACTTTGATTTGGAATTGAAGACATGCATAAAGAAATGCTGTGTGGTTTTCATTTTGCTGGAATAGGTAGTAGAGAAGAAACTTGGCTTTGAAGGATGGCAGAGATTGCAAGGTCAAGTTCTTAATTAAAGTAGTGGCATCAGTGCTGGCAGCAGTGGCTGTTGCAGTAAAGTCAATTTCTTGGCACCCAATGCAAAAGCAACAGTTTTTCTTATCAGGCAAGTTCTATGGCATTAGTCCTAGGCAATTGTTTCTGGAAACTGAGACTCGAGATTGTTTTTTCAGCCTTTCCTTAATAAACAACTGCACTATGTACATAATCCCAATTTCAGCATTCCCTTTTAAAACCATTTCTTCCTATATTTTCTGCTCACTACTTCCAATGCCAGAATCACATTTTCTTGACCCTACTGGGACCACCAATCCGTCAACCCTGCTACTTTTTACTGCTAATTTCCTTCTTACCTGACTTGATAGTTCATGGTCCATCATTATAATCACTCCCAGGAATATATCATTAATTCCTTTGCTTCTCTTTCCATTCACCATAGTCATCTAGGAAAAAGCCCAAACCTGATTATATTTAATTCTCCACTTATTCTGTTTCCATGTTAACTGGTTTGATCCATTTAATTTTAGTCTTCAAATTCATGACCATTAATCCTAGAGGGCCTTTAGTGCTGCTTGGCAATGCTATAACATTTTTATACCAACTCTCTAGATGACTATTTTATACTATCTACTCTCTCCTTCATGCTCTAATATCTGGTAATACTCCATTCTCACTCTCAACTGATGACCACGTTTAATAAGCTACCCTTGTTTAGGTTACTAATGACTTCCATACTGTTAATTTCAGATGTTACTTATCAGTCTTCATCTTACTTGACCTGCCAGTATTATTTACATGGCCAGTTACTCTCTCCTTCTTTAAACACTTATTTTCCAAAAAAAATTTTCTTAAGATTTTATTTTTAGACAGAAGGGAAGGGAAGGAGAGAGGGAGAGAAGCATCAATGTGTGGTTGCTTCTCGTGCGCCCCCTACTGGGGACCTGGCCAGCAACCCAGACATGTGCCTTGACTGGGAACCAGTGACCCTTTGGTTCACAGGCCAGTGCTCAATCCACTGAGCCACACCAGCCATGGCTCAAACACTTCTTTTACTTGGCTTCCAGGACTTCTTCATACTTCTCCTCATATCTAACTGGTTATTTCTTCATAGTATTCTCTGGTGATATTTTAGTATCCAGTTGCAAAATATTGAAGTAATGCAAGACTCAATCTTTAGTCCTCTTCTCTACACTCATTCTTTAGCTGATCTCATCCAGTCTCATGTCTCTAAATGTGCCTTCTATATATAGAGGACTCTCAAATTAATATCTATAGCCTAAAATCCTTCCCTTGAACTCCAGAATAATATATTCTACTCCTTACTCAACATTTCCACTTGGATGTTTAATAGACAACTCCTACTTAACATGTCAAAAATCTCAACTCTTCAATCTCCAACAAAAATAAATTAGTTCTGCAATTTTCTTCATTAGAATAAATAGCTCCTTAGTTATTCTAGTCCCACAGGCAAAAATCTTGGAGTTATCCTTGTCTTCACTCTCTCATGTCTAAAATTCAATCCACTGGCAAATCCTGTCTATATTTCCTTTTAAATGTATCTGGAGTCTGAGCATAAAACCTTATCCCCACTGCTAACACCCTGCTTCAAGCCACAGTCATCTCATTCCTGTACCACTGTAGTAGTCTACTAACTGATCTCCCCACTTTTACCTTTGCCCTCTCTAGTATATTGTCTACATAACCACCAGAGTGAAACTGTTAAAATGTAAACTAGATTACGTGAGTCTTCTGCCCATAACCCTACAATGGTTTTTCACATATCTTACTGAAAGCCAAAATACAGCACTTTACAAGATCCCATATAATTTGGCGGATTCTCATTGCTTTTATTTCAACTTTTACCACTCTTCCTCACTCACTGCACTGAGGCCACACTGCTCTCCTTACTATTAATAAAATGAACAAATTCATAAATACAGGCAACAGAATAGTGGTTACCAGAGAGAAGCAGGATGGGGGGAAGACAAAGAGGTTAAGGGGGTCAAATACATGGTGAGAGAAGAAAACTAGGCTTTGGGTGGTGAGCACAAAATAGAGTATACAGATGTCATTTTATAAAGTTGTACACCTAAGATATATATAATATTATTAACCAATGTTAATGCAATAAATTTAATAAAGTGTCTATAGCTATTAGAATATATATATATATATGTATAAATAAATACATACATACATACATACAAACCCAGACACTCCTTTTGCTTGCAACATTCTTCCTTTTTCCTCTTGGCTTACTTCATCACTTCCTTTAATTCCTAGTTCAAATATTACTTTATCAGAGAGGCCTTCTCTGACTACACCATCTAAATAGCACACACACAGGCACACATACACATACCCATCATTTGCAGTCTCCTTTACTCAGCTTGATATTATTTCTTGAATGATATATTTCTTTATTGTCTCTAGCATCCCACTGAAATATAACCTCCATATGGATAGGGACTTTGTTTTATTTTCTGCTGTATTCCCAAGGTCTAAAAGAATAGCTGACACATAGTAGCAACTCAATAAATATTTGCTTATGCTTAGACTAACCTGCATGGATTATATTGCTTACAAATAAGAACCCTGGTATCCTTTTATGAACATATTATTTTTATTTTATGAATGTGATATATTAATAATGTATTATATGAATGTTATAAGCCTTTCTCTAAATACTATTTATCCATATTTATAGATTTTTTTCTTTCTCCACTTACTATTTTCTTAGTTATTTTGTTGGCTGAGTGTGGTGACTCCCTTTCATGTTTCTTTTACTTTTCATTAAATATTTGTTGTTTCTTGATCACCTGTTTATATTTACACATGAAGACCTATATTAAAGAGTGCTTGTGTCTGGAATTCATATCCTCTGTAGATGTAAAAATCCTTGTTCTCTTGGCAAGTAATGAGAATCTGATTGCTATATCCCTAGTTCATTGCACATGGGAGAAGAATAAAACCAGAAAGTACCCCCTTCATTGTGGATGGTGCTTTTTTTAATTGTTGTTCTATTACAATTGTCCCAATTTTCCCCATTGCTCTCCCCTGCCCCGCCCACCCTCATTCCAATAGTCAATCCCACCCTGTTGTCCTGTCCATGGGTCATTTATACTTGTATTTAACTAGGCCTTTCCCTTTCTCTCTTCCCCTCTCATCCCTGTCAGTCTGTTCCTTGTTTCCATGCCTCTGGTTCTATTTTGCTTGTTTGTTTTGTTCATTAGGTTCTACTTAGAGGTGAAATCATATGGTATTTGTCTTTTGCTGCTTGGCTTATTTCACTTAGCATAATACTCTCCATTTCCATCCATGCTGAACTCCTACCCTTCACAACAGCATGGATGGTGCTTTTCTAATTAATCTTTAGTCCATGTAGCAGCCAGACATTCCTTAATGTCCAATCTGATAGCCTTCAATGTAAGAATTCTTCATTTAAAGTCTTCATCCTGAGTCAAACACCAGTGATGGGGAGAATTCATATAACTGTTTCTCAGTCTTTTAAATAAATCCACCATCTCTTATCCTATGATCTATTTTCTTTCTCTCCTTGCTACCTCTGACCTAGTGTATCCCAGGGTTCTACTAGCAAAATTATTTTTTGGAGGTCTTTCTTTTGTCTCTGTGGCTATGCTACTGCCTAAACTCTATTTCTGGTACTTACTTAACTATGAAAAAATATTTGCTACAACTTACAAATATGTGGCAAACATATTTTCTCCATATGTATATGATTAGTCAAGATTTCATCATTAAACTACTTTAAACATGATTTATAAATGGCAATTAGTTTTATTGATATACTCTGCATAACCGGGTGTTTGATATCTCCTTAAGCATGGCCACCATTTGCATTTAGCATACACATATCTGGCATTTACCAGCAGCAAGGATACTTGAACTAGTATGTTACTTGAACTATACTCAAAGGATTAGATTACCAGAGGTAATTCTCATCCTTTCTTAATCAGCATGTGTTTCACAGATCAATACCAGTCCTAAGATGTTTGCTACCAATCCCTAATGAGATACGTATGATAAATATACAAATTATACAAGTGTGATTAGTATATTCATGAAATATACAAATGGTATGTATTTAGACATCTTTAGAGTATTTTGACATTGCTGTTACACCCAAATGCATGATTTCCTATTTTACAAAAGTTTATGGCAGATTGGAATATTTTAAAAATGGTTCTTCACCACAGAGAGTTTAGAAACCCTGCTTTAGAGTGTCTCAATAACACTTTTGGTCAGGTGACATAGTTTCCTTTCTTGTATTACCTTTGTCTTCCTCATAGTTGGCCTTTAAGCCAAAGGACCTGGCTGCCTTCCAAGCAGTCGTTTCTGAATAGTATAATAGCTATAGCCAGTGTACTGAAAGTGCATTTCCTGCCACCATACTGTAAAATTATTATTAATGTAATAAGAGAATGCACTTCTGGTTTTGGCACTGATGTTTGCGATGCTGCATCAGGGCTGGTAGCTTGAAAGAGCGGACAATATTTTGGACTATGGATTAACAGAGATAAAACCAAAAAAGAATATTTCCTGTTAAAATATGCTACATTTGATCCATTTAGAGATAATTTGATAGGAAAATGATTTAAGTGAAAATAGATAAAGCTCTTCTTATATGGGACCATGAATCTTTGCTCAAAGAAAATTTTAGGGAGGTGGGTTCTAGCTCATTTTAAGAAATACTTTTTTTAAAACAACTAATGCAGTAGTTTTCTTTATCGAGTAAGTAATCAGAGACTGACTTACAAACTATCATTGATTCTGTAATAATGAATCATGAAATGAATTGAAAATTAAATTTAGCTCTAGGGCCTTTTCCAAAGCAAGATTCTGTAATTATAACCTGGGATAATTTAGGCACCCAAGGAAAGAAAAATTAACTTTAAATCATGAACCATTAAGTGTGATGCACTGTGATTCCCCTTTAATTTAGAGAAAAATTCTGTTATGCTTCAGAAAGATTATAATACTGAGGGCACTTGAGGGCTGAAAATTTGCTTGGAGTTGTTTAGGATCCCAGATCCACAGTTTGGAGCCAAGAGAAGATGGTGAGGACTCAAAAAAGGAGTAAATGGAAATGTAGGCAGAAATACAGAAATATAGTACCTGGAAATGTTGCATGTAGAATGAATACTTCCAGCAGCCTTCTTACATAGATAAATTCTGACTTTTAAACCATTCATCCTTCACAAACTAGATAGTCTCAGGCTTCTATTCTAGACGAGTGTTTTTTGCTGGAGTTCATTTATTGGGTCATGCAGCAGTCCACTGTAGATCAGTCAGGTTAGTCCTTCCAGAATTGGAGGGCACCCTAGGGATAAAGGACTAATGCAGATGGGCTGTTGTTTATTAAAGTTAGAGAATGTAAGACTTCAAATATAGCCAGGGTAAAGCAAAAAGTGAAAAGTAACTGGTTGCTATTAGAACCATCTTAAGTCTCAACAATTATAAAAATATAAATGTCTCCCCTTTACAATTATAAATTGAAGATTCAAAGTTATCCAAGTTACTGTTGGAGAATGTGAAATCCTGGAAAATAGAAAAGTTAATTGAGAGTGAGATTTTCCAATTGTTTATAAGGTCCTTATATTGTCTTTTTTTGTTAAAATTAAAAATGTAATAATATTAGAAAGTTAGTATGTTGCTAACAAGGCTCTTCTCTACTAAAATCATTTCTTAAAAATCAAAGCAATAGGAAGATTTTAATGTCCAACTACCTATAGTGTCTGAATCAGTTTATTTTTGTAAATTATTTTTGACTAAATATCCCAAAAACAAATCAATGTAAAAGATTGTTAGTATTTATTTGCTTACAGGTATAAAAGAAAGTAATGTGAAATGTTTTTTTAAGAAAAGAGAAGAATTTTATTATGAGCCAATTCATACTGTTGCAAATATCTTGGATCCAAGGCTGAAAGGCAGAAATGTAAATAATGATAGCACTGCTGCTGCTGCCCTAGATTAAATTACAAAACAAGCAGCACATTTAGAAATTTATGCTGGAAAAATCTTTCAAATGTGTCTGAATACAGAGCAGTTACAGTGTTTGTGCAGTCATGCAGTTTGGAATTGTGCCAAGTGTAACGCTCTTACTCCTGGTCCCACCCTCCTGATGAGGAATCTGAAGGCCAGGTTACAATTCAAGGCCTCTATGGCTGGCTTAAGTTCCTACCCAGTGTTACAGAGCTTTCAGTCCTACTATATTTGCTAGTGAAATAATAATATTAATAACCTTTGGTGCTTATTATGTACCAAACATTATGCAAGATTAATTTTATATTTTGTCTCAATTACATTTCACAACAAATCCATGAGGTAAGTATTCTTATGTTCAGATGGGGAAATTGATGCTCCGTAAAGGTTAAGAAAAATTGATCAAGATCAAATTGTTCTATCTGCTCATTTAGAGGTCTATTGAAATATCAGTAATCTCTCCTGGTGTCAAGAAGAATTTTTTTTTTTATCATAAGGCCAAGTATCTTAGAACACCACAGTAAGTTCTCCCAAGCCTGAACATTTAGCTTCTGCCCTCACAGATAATTCCCATTAGCAGGAGTTTTTGTCTGTTATTCCTGCTTGTTGCTTTCAGACACACCAATCAAAAGTAGTCAGTGGCCCTCCATAGCTGTGCTTCATGATAGTTCTTGTACCAGACCCCAGTCTTATGGGATCCATAGTAGCAATGTAACTTGATATTACTACAGGGTCTTCAATGTACCCTTACTGGCAGACACAAGTAATAGGTCAAAGACTTTTACCTCTGCTTCAAGGAAATCATTCTATAAAACACGAGCTAGCTTTCCCATCCTAATTGCCTATCTCTGATTTAAACAAAATTTACAGATTTAAAATTGGTGTGGAATGAAGCAAGGTTTCTCCAGCTTGGAGAAAGATGATTTTCTCTACAGTTGCTCCTGAGACTGGAGCCACATTGAATCTCTGTGCTCCATAAGGAGTGTTTGAGTGGAGGGAGGAAACTAGGAATTAAAAGGGGCTTCTATGTTCCTTAGACACGAGTTCAGGCATTATTGGAAATTAGTAAAGAGGCTTTGCACTCAGTACTTCTCTATCCTATTCTTCCTTGATTCCATGTTTTTCTAAAATAAAATTTGAATCAGATATATGTAAGAAAGATCCCCTAAAGCTCCATCCAATGAATTGGGGGAGACTGAAAATCTAGGCATCATCTGGAAAGGTTGCTACAAAGTATTCCGCAGGTAGAGGGATTTTAGGCCAAATGAAAGGAGTCCATTGCTAAGACTGGTATAGCAGGTTTCCTGTGGAAGACTTTGTTTCCCTCTAGTAATGCTCTAATCAACCAGTGTGAGCAACAGTTGTGTAAGGCAGTGGCTCTGTCTGACTTTAGTTTCTTGGATTGTACTCTGGGGGAGCGGGGGTGTGTGTGTGTGTGTGTGTGTGTGTGTGTGTGTGTGTGTGTGACTCTCTCCGTGCGATTAGTGTTTTTCTATACAACACAACACTGAGAAAAACATTTTAAACCGTGTTTGCCAGGAAAAGTCCGTTCTCCTTAGAATTCAAAGTGAAACCAACACCACACTTTACAGAGATATAGATGGTAGGATTATTGCAGGGAAATGTCACCCCACTTGCCCCAGGAAGCAGAAGTTCTTTTATTGCTGCTTAACCACTTCTTGCCCATTACTGTGGTAGGTTGGCTCCTTTCACACAAATTACCTCAGGAGATCTTTTCAGATAGCATTGTGTCTGCCCTGTTCATGTTTTTCTAAGACTCTTGCTTATTCTTAGCACTTGGATGGAATTTCTGCTATAGGATTACCATGGAATACACACACACAGAGTTTCAGAGTTGCATTGAATTACACTTTTTGAAAATTCAGACCTAATTTTCCCAAACCTCTACCTGGTTCACAAATGGCCTTACCTCCAAAGCCCTAGAATCAAATTCTCTTCCCTCTACCTTCTCCCCTCTGTGTCCTCTCTTATCAAAGTCACCAGGCTACACTAAATTGCATGCCTTTCTGTGTTGCATGCTTCCTATGGGCAGCCTAGCTCACAAAAAGAGAAAATTGGACTATGTAAACACACTTTTTTTAAATATACTATAAACATATAAGATATATAAGTGGAATCATACAGCATTTTTCCTGTAGCATCTGGCTTATTTCACTTAACATAATGTTTCAAGGTTCATCCATATGCAGCATATATCAGAATTATATTCCTTAAAGTTGAATAACATGCCATTGTAAGGACAGACCATCCATTTGCCTGTTGATATATATTTATGTTGTCCCCCTTTCAGCTACCATGAATGGGAATCTTATAAACTTTCATGTAAAAGTTTTTGCTTAAAAACCTGTTTTAACTTCTTTTGTAGATATAGTTAGGAATGCAAATTTTTGTGTCATATGGTAATTATGTTTGACATTTTGAAAAGTCATCAAACTGTTTTCCACAGTGGTTGTAGCATTTTTACATTCCAGCCATCAATGTACAAGAGTTCTAATTTCTCCACAGCCTCACCAACACTCGTTATTTTCCATTTAAAAACATTTGTTATTGCTATCTTAGTGGGTGTGAAGTGG
Source organism: Pteronotus mesoamericanus (assembly GCF_021234165.1). Classification (NCBI taxonomy): domain Eukaryota; kingdom Metazoa; phylum Chordata; class Mammalia; order Chiroptera; family Mormoopidae; genus Pteronotus; species Pteronotus mesoamericanus. Next base: position 1,104,705 of record NW_026555093.1, on the reverse strand, counting down.
TATCTCATTGTGGGTTTGATTTGTTATTTCCTTGATGAAGGAGTAAATGAGGATCAGAGAAAAAACAAATGTTTTTGTTTATCTGTTACATACGCTACACCAGGAATAAGAAAAACTTTCTTTCGGAACAGATCTATAAGATAGATAGTAATATTACTTTCGTAAATGAGGAAACTGAGATTCAGAGAGCCAAAATACCCGAAGTCACACAAATAGGTGGTGAAGTCATGTCACCCATACAGTTTAACCTCAGAGTCTGTACTTTTAACCACAATGACATTCTGAAACTAAACTAAAATGTCCCAAAGAGCAGATACCATATCTCCTTGTGTTTTTTATGCTTGACAGTATTGGACTTCGCACACAAGAGGAACTCCAGAAATATCTGTTAACCAATCATGGGAATTTTTAAAGCCCTGCTTGAAAGGCTCAGAATTATTAAAACAGAAATTGTATGAGTAGGATAATCATAACTAGAAAGGGTTTTATTAATACTACTTGCTGCAGCTGTTCAGATCTGAGTCCTTCTTATCTGTTTTCTCCCTGGAAGCTATGTTTTCTTTTCTTCAGTATCTACATTTTTCTGTGTACTGTGTACATAAGAGAGGAATTTTAAAACCCCTCTTGTGAAAAGACATTCTTCCTGCTTAAAGTTCAAACTTAAAACCAATCTTGCATTTTGTGCAAGCATGTATGCTAAGAAAAAGAATTAAAATAAAAGTATTTACAACCTCTAATCCTCACAAAATCCACTAAAGAGAATTCTGTCCTTGCAGTTCCTGGACTTTGTTCCAAAGATCAGGATAATGGTTAAGAGATAGAAACGGAACAAACCAGGATTTGTTTTATTTACATTAAAAGTTTAGACAATTACCAAAAGAAAAATTCATTTAAGTTAGTTGTAAGTGTTTTAGGTAATTTTGAGAGAGATGGAGATTGAATTATCTTTTATGTCGTAATGAATGGAAATTTTGTGGAGTAAATGAGTGAAAATTATTTTTTTAAAGATAGTTTGCTATGTGTTGTGAAAGGCATAGTAAGAGTGAAAAAATGAAATATAAGGACTTTGTAAATATTTTTTGGATCATAGACAGGTATTTATTTGGATACTGATACCATGCTGAGATTGCCATGAGGTAGATTAATTTTATATATGTTACATTAGGAAGGTAATATCTAATTTTAGCATTTTAGCAAGGGTGTGAGAATCTAAGTTGGTGCAGCCACTTTGGGGCATATTCTGGCTGTTTTAGTAGAAGTGTAAATGTTAATAATTTATGACACACCAATTCCATTTCTTTCCTGGAGAAAAATATACACATGCATTAGGAGATATGTACAGAATATTTTCTAAATACTTCAAAAAGTTGAAAACAGACTGGTTGTCCAATAATAGAGAAATAGTTAAAAAAATTGTATATTTGGATTTTTAAAAATTTAACATTTTAATACAGATAAACATATCTGGTTCATTTCACCTCCTTCACTGCCAAACCCCAGGGTAGGAACTGCTTCAGTTTCTCAGCCTTTTCTTTGTGATGACCAAGGTATAAAAGTATTTGCTGCATTGGACTTTAAATTTCACATTGTCTTTATTTTTCTTGATCTTGACAAATTTGGCATCCTTTCTCCTGGCTGTGAGCAGGAAGTCCTTGATTTCCTCAATTTTGCGAGGCATGGCTACGAGGCGCACAGAGTGCATGGAGGAACATTGGATTATCCCCCCTATTCCTAGTGTATATATTTGGTTTTTCTGATGTCAGCATCACGGTGAAGTGAGAAGACCCCTTTATATGTCTCCTTAAATTTAAAGTTGGACAATTATAATTTAACAAAGTTTCCTCTGCTCAACACACAAACATACCTGAGAGATCAATGCATTGGTACATCAGAAGGTGGGCATATTGGAATGCATAGAGGAGGTAGGATGGGAGAAGGACAAAGATGGTATTGACAGACACAGTTTGGTGCTGCCCTGACCCCAGTCAACAGCAGTGATGGAAGTGTTAGGGTGTGGTCTCTACACTATGGTTCAATGGGGTGTAGCAGGGGCAAAAGCAGCCTTGGTGCCCAAGAAGCTGTCTCCCTGTATTGTAGCAGAACCTGGCATCAGTAGCCAAGATGCCTCTAAGAACACAGTGGGCCTGTGGTCATTAGTAACTAGCAGAGAGCACTACCAGCTTGCAAACCCAGCTCTTCTCCACTGCCCATACCCCTCCCCCACCGTGGTGGTGCCTCAAAACTGAGGCAACCCAGACTCAGCAAGGACAATCATCGCCCTGGTCACCCAGTAGTCTATTTCCATGCCAACCTTCCCACCCCCCTGCCCCAGAAGTGCCAGTTCAGGTAAGAGGAAAAAGTTGTGCTATAGCACCATCTACTGGAAAACAAAGGATAAATTTCTTAATTACCAACCCGCTGAACTGTTATGATCAAAATGGTACCTAAATCAGTAAACAGTCCAGTACTTCAAATGCTCTGGCATAGAAACAATACATGAAGTAGCATTCACCAAGGAAACATGGTAACACGGACAGAGAGTGACAAGCCCAGTAACCAAACTCTAAGTCATGGAAGACTGTGATTTAAATGACAGAGAATTCAAGATTGCAGTTGTGAGGAAACTCAACAAGATACAAGAAAACTCAGAAAGGCAGAACAGTGAACTCAGTAATAAAACTGATGAACAAAAGAAGTACTCTACCAGAGAGGTTGGCAGTGTAAAAAAGAACCAAACAGAAATTCTGGAGCTGAGGAACTCAGTTAAATGAGATGAAGAATGCATTATAAAGCATTGGAAATAGAGCAGACCAAATGGAAGAGAAAATTAGGGAACTTGAAGACAGATCTCCAGAAATTATTTGGGCAGAAGAGAGCTATTAAACATTAAAAAAAAGTTACAAAAACTCTACAAGATTTGACTCCATTAGAAAAAAAACAACAACATAAGGATAATGGGTATCTCACAAGGAGAAGAAAGGAAGAAGAAAACAGAGCTTATTGAAAGAAGTAATTAATGAAGACATCTGAAATCTAGGGAAGGAACTGGTCATTCAAGTGCAAAAAGCTAACAGAACACCTGATTATTTCAAAGCAAAAGGATCTCTAAGACACATTACATTAAAACTATCTACAGTTAATGATAAAGAAATACTCAAGGTATCCAGGATATAAAAGTCAGTAGCCTACAAAGAAAGCTCCATCAGACTATCATCAGATTTCTCAGTAGAAACCCTCCATGCCAGTAGAGAGTGAAATAATATATTCAAAATACTGAAAGAGAGGGAACAATCAAGAATGATGCATATAGCAAAGTGGTCCTTTAGCTATAAAGGAGAAATAAATGTTTTCCCAAACAAAAGCCAGAGAAACTTATTGCCACAAGATCCAGATTATAAAAAATGTTGAACCCTGACCAGCATAGCTCAGTTGGTTGGAGTGTCGTCCCATAAATCAAAGGGTCATGGGTTCGATTACCAGTCATGGCATGTGCCTCGGTTGCAGGTTCCACCCCCAATCATGGTGCACAGGAGAGACAACTGATCAATGTTTCTCTCTCACATGGCTGTCTCAATGTCTCTCTCTCCACTGCCCCCTGCCACCACCTCTACTTCTCCTCCTCCTCTTCCTCCTCCTCCTCCTGCTCTCTATAAAATCAATAAGCATGTCCTTGGGTGAGAACTAAGAAAAAAAAGAAGTGTTGGAAGTGGAAGAAGCTCTTCTATCTGAAACAAAAAGACAAAAGTATACAAAACTCCAAGTAAGGTGATAAAGAGACAGAAGAAAGAAAATGCAATTATATTTCAGAATATAATAATAAGTGCTTCATTATAACATAAAGGTTAAGGGGGGAAGTATTAAAATAAGTATAGATACTGCAATTTGGTAACAAGCATACAACATAAAAAGGGATAATTTATAACAACGAAACATAAAAGGGGAGAAGGTAAAAGACTGAAATTGTATAAGCAAATAAAGATGTTATAGAAGAAAAAGGACTACTTTATCTAGCAGACACCATATACAAAACTCATAATTATATGTTGTCTTTGGAAGACCCATTTCAACTTCAAAGACAAACAGGCTCAAAATGAAGGGGTGGATGATACTCCCAAGTAAGTGGTATCCGGAGGCAAAAAAACTGGTGTAGCCATACTTATATCTGACAAAATAGATTTCAAGACAAAAAAAGATAATATGAGACAAAGATGGACATCTTAAAATGAAAAAGGACAATCAAGAAGATATAGCAGTTATAAACATATATGCATCCAATGTAAGAGCACCAAAATATATAAAGCTATTATTAAAAGACCTAAATGGAGTAATTGACAATAATACAATAACAGTAGGAGACTTTAATACCCAACTAACACCAATGGATTGCTAATCCAGAGAGAGGGTCGACAAGAAAACATTGGCATTAAATGACACATTGTACTAGGCAGTCTAAGTTGATATTCATATAATTTTCCACCCCAAAATGACAGAATACATTTTTCTCAAGTGCACATGGAATATCATAAAGGACAGGTATTGACACACAAAATAAGTCTCAAACTCAAGCAGATTGAAATCATACCAAGCATTCTCTCCAATCACAAAGGTATGAAAATGGAAGACAACTATAAGAAAACTGGAACAATTAGGAAATATGTGGAGATTAAACAACAAGCTACTGAATGACTACTGGGTCAATAAAGAAATAAAAGAAATCATCCCTGGCTGGTGTGACTCAGTGGATTGAGCTCTGGCTTGCAAACCAGAGTTGCCAGTTCAATTCCCAGTCAGGGCACATGCCTGGGTTGTGGGCCAGGTTCCCAGTAGGGGGTGCACAAGAGGTAACCACACATCGATGTTTCTCTCCACCTCTTTCTCCCTCCCTTTCCCTCTATCTATAAATAAACAATTTAAAAAAATACATAGAGATGAATGAAAATAAATATACAACATACAAAAATCTTTGGGATGCAGCAAAAGTGATTCAATAAGAGGGAACTTTATAGCAATACAGACCTACCTAAAGAAAAAAGAAAAATCTCACACAAAAACAATCAAACAATCTAATATTATATCTTTTTTCCAATTAATGTTGATTTTATTGTTATGTTTTACAGTTGTTCCAATTATTCCCCCTTCGCCACCCTCCACCCAGCCTGCTCCCCATTTCCATAGTCAATCCCTACCCCATTGTCCATGTGTCCTTCATATATGTTCCTTGACTAATCCTTTCACCTTCTTTCAAACAGCCCCCCCCAACACCTCCCCTCATTCTGCTGTCAGTCTATTTTGTGATTCTATGCCTCTGGTTTGACTTTGCTCACTAGTTAATTTTGTCCATTAGATTCCTTTTATAAGTGAGATCATATAGCATTTGTCTTTCACCAACTGGCTTATTTCACTTAACATGATAGTCTCCAGTCTGAAGTCTGAAGAGCACCTCCCAGGAGAGACCCAGGGGGCTCCATCCTACAGATCACATCAGAAGCCCTCTCAGAAATAGATGGGTCAGTGGTGAGACTAAGACTAACGGCAGGACTGCAGATAGAGGCAGTGCTTTCGGATGTAGGATGACCTACCATGGGGCCTTGTGCTGATGAAAAACCAGCAGAGCAGAGCAGTGACGACCATCCCATATGCAGCCAAGACTGAAGGAGACAGCTGCAGACTGTGGATCACTTGTAGCCATGGGCAGGCTGCCTAGAGCTGGACTGGGATGGTGTGTGACAGTACCATAGTCAGATCCAGAAAGGGAGACCTGCAGCCAAGCACCGGACTCTGCTGAGACAAATTCCACCTTGTTCTTTTCCATTGCTTGCATGTTTTTTTTTTCTTTTGCATAGGTTTTTCATATTTTTTCTTCAATTTTGTTCCTATTAGTTCACTATCTTTTATTATTTCAAATCTCATACTTTGCCCTTCCCTTTTGTTACTCCATTTTGTTTCCTTTCTTCCCTTTCTTATTTTCTTATTTTGGTTTAATGTTTTTTCCCTTTCTTTACCTTATTTCTGTCCCTTACTCTTATTATTTTTCCTCCCTCTACCTTCTCAAAATCATTTTTCATTCTTTTTGTCATCTCATATTCTTTTTCTCCTTTTAAATCATATTCTCTTTATACTTTTATTAATCTTTGCTAATTTGTCATGATATTGCTGTTGCAGCTGATTATTCTTCAGTTTTGTTCCAATTTGTTCAATATTTTTATATCAAATTTCATATTTTATTCTTCCCTTGTCTAACTCCATTTTGCCTTCTTCCTTCCCTTTCTTACTTTTGGTTTAAATTTTATTCTATCCCTTTCTTCACCTTGTTTCTATTCCATACTTTTGTTGTTCTTCCTCCATCTATCCTCTCAAAATCATTTTTCTTTTCTTTGGACATCTCATATACCTTTTTTCTGTCTTATAGTATTCTTATTCCCTTTGACCTTTGTTGATCTTTGCACTTTTGTCATTGATATTGCTGCTGTTGTTTTCCCTCAACTTTCTTCCTTTTTTCACAATTATTAAAATTTAATCTTTATTGCATTTTTCCATTACCATTTAGTCCCCTTATACCCCTCTCCCTCAGCAATCACCACACCGTTGTCCATGTCCATGAGTCTTTTCCTACTTGCTCAAATCCTCCACCACCTAATCTCCCCACTAGTTGTCATCTGCTCTGCATCTATGAGTCTGTCCCCATTTTCCTTGTTAATTCAGTTTGTTCATTAGATTGCACATATGAGTGAAATCGTATGGTATTTATCTTTCTCTGACTGGCTTAATTCACTTAGCATAATATTCTCCAGGTTCACGCATACTGTTGTAAAGGGTAAAATTTTTCTTCTTGTTTATGGCCAAGTAGTACTCCATTGCATAAATGCCCCATAGTTGTTTTCTCCACAACACTTGGGCTGCTTCCATATCTTGGTGATTGTAAATAATGTTGCAACAAACATAGGTATGCTTATGCTCTTTCGAATTAGTGTTTTGGGTTCCTTCACATATATTCCAAGAAGTGGGATCACTGGGTTAAAATTCAGATCCATTTTTGATTTTTTGAGGTAACTCCATGCTTCTTTCCACAGTGGCTGCACCAGTCTACATTCCTACCAAGAGTGTGCTAGGGTTCCCCTTTCCCCACATCCTTGCCAGCACTTTTTGTTTGTTGATTTATTGATGGTAGCCATTCTGGCAAGTGTGAGATGATATTTTATTGTGGCTTTAATTTGCATTACTCTGATGATTATGACACTGAGTATCTTCATATGTCCACTGACTATCTGTGTGTCCTCTTTGGAGAAGTGTCTATTCAGGTCCTTTGCTCATCTTTTAATTGGGTTATTTGGTTTTTGGTGTTGAGTTTTGTAAATTATTTATGAATTTAGGATATTAAACCCTTATCAGATGTATAAGTGAATATGTTCCCCAATCTGTGCATTGTCTTTATTTTGTTGATTATTTCCTTTGCTGTGCAAAAACTTTTCTGTTTGATATAGTCCAATTTGTTTATTTTGTCTTCTGTTTTCCTTGCCTTGGGAGATATATCTGACAAAAAATTGTTACGAGCAATGTCTGAGATTTTACAGCCTGTTTCCTTCCAGGATTTTTATGGTTTCAGCTCTAAACTTTAAGTCAATTATCCATTCTGAATTTACTCTAGTTTGTGGTATAAGAAGGTGGTCAAGTTTAATTTTTCTGTATGTATCTGTCTAATTTTTTCAACACCATTTATTGAATAACTTATCTTTTGCTCATTGTATGTGCTTGCTTTCTCTCTAATATATTAATTGACTATAAAGGGATGGGTTTATTTCTTGGTTCTCTATTCTGTTCCATTAATCTATATGTATGTTTTTATGCCACTCTCATGCTGCTGTTTTGATTACAATGGCCTTATAATATAGTTTTATATTAGGTAGCATGATTCCTTCAACTCTGTTCTTCTTTCTCAGGAACACTGTTGCTATGTGGGCCTTTGTGGTTCCATATAGATTTTTGAAATATTTGTTCTACTTCTGTGAAATACATCATTGGACTCTTAACAGAAATTCCATTGAATCTATGGATTGGTTTGGGGAATATATAACTTTTCATGATGTTAATTATTCCTATCCATGAACCCAATATTTGTTTCCAATTATTTGTATCTTCTTCAATTTCTTTCTTCAGTGTCTTATAATTTTCCAAGTACAGGTCTTTTACATCCTTGATTAGGATTATTCCTAGGTATTTTATTTTATTTTTTTGAAGGAATTGTGAATGGTATTTTTTAACTCTTATTTTTTACTGTTCAAATACATTTGTCTCCATTTTCCCACCACTTTCCCCTGCTGCAACTACCCTACCTCCCTCCCTCAATCCTTCTCCACTTTGGCTTTGTCCATGGGTCTTTAATACATTTTCCTTGATTTGACCCTTCCCCTTCTTTTCCCCTTTACCCCCTCACTCCATCACTCTCAATACTGTTGGGTCTTTTTTTCTTTCAGTGTTACTGGTTATATATTTTTCTCCCTTGTTTGTTTTGTTGATTAGGTCTCACTTATAGGTAAGATCATACAGTATTTGTCTATAACACCCTGGTGTATTTCACTTAGCATAATGCTCTCCAGTTCCATCCATTCTCTTGCAAAGGGTATTAGCTCTTTTTTTCTTTCTGCTGCAAAGTATTCCATTGTGTAAATGTACCACAGTTTTTATATCCACTCATTTATTGATGGGCACTTATGTTGCTTCCAACACTTGGCTATTGTCAGTTGTGCTGCTATGAACATTGGGGTGCATAGGTTCTTTTGAATTGGTGTTTTGGGATTCTTAGGGTACAATCCCAGCAGTGGAATTGCTGGGTCAATAGGAAGTTCCATTTTTAGCTTTTTGAGGAAATTCCAAACTGTTTTCCACAGTGGGCGCACAGTCTGCATTCCCACCACAGTGTACTAGGGTTCTTTTTTCTACACAACCTCACCAGGACTTCTTGTTTGTTGATTTGTTTATGATGGCCATTCTGACAAGTGTGAAGTGGTATCTCACTGTGGTTTTAATTTGCATTTCTCTGATGACTACTGATGCTGAGCATCCTTTCCTATGTCTCTGGGCCCTGTGTAAGTCATCCTGGGTGAAGTGTCTATTCAGGTCCTTTGCCCATTTTTTAAAATTTTTATTTCTTTATTTTTGTTGAAATACATTTGTTTCCACCTTCCCACCACCACTTTCTCCTGCTCCACTCCCTCACGTCCCTCCCTCAATCCTTTGCCCATTTTTTAATTGGATTATTTTCCTTACTGGAATGGAGACGTGTGAGTTCTTTATATATTTTGGAGATTGAGCCCTTGTCCGAGGTGTCATTGGCAAATTATTTTCCCTTATGGTTGGTTCCCTTTTCATTTTGCTGATGTTTTCTTTAGCCATGAAAAAGCTTTTTATTTTAATGAAGTTCCATTTTTTTTATTCTTTTATTTATGTCCCTTGCTCTAGGGGACATATTGGAGAAAATATTGCTACAAGGAATAGCTGAGAGTTTCCTGCCTATGTTCTCTTTTAGGACTTTTATGGTGTCATGACTTACGTTTAAGCCTTTCATCAATCTTGAGTTTATTTTTATGTGCGGTGTAAGTTGGTGGTTGAATTTCAAATTTTTTGCGTGCAGCTGTCTAGCTCTGCCAGCACCATTTGTTGAAGAGGGTGTTTTTACTCTATTTTATGCTTCTGCCCGCTTTGTCCAATATTTATTGACCATAGAGACATGGGTTTATTTCTGGGCTCTGTATTCTGTTCCATTGATCTATGTGTCTGTTCTTATGCCAGTACCAGACTGTTTTGATTGCAGTGGCCTTGTTATATAGTTTTATGTCTGTATTGTGATTTTTCCTACTCTGTTATTATTTCGAAAAATTGCTGTAGCCATTTGGGGTCATTTATGGTTACAGATAAATTTTTGAAGTGTTTGATCTATATCCGTGAAATAAGTCATTGGTATTTTAATAGGGATACTGTTGAATTTATAAATTGCTTTGGATAGTATGCACATTTCGATGATGTTAATTCTTCCAATCCATGAATACAATATATGCTTCCATTAATTTGAGTCTTCCTTCATTTCTTTTTCCAGTGCTGTGTAGTTTTTGGAGTACAGGTCTCTTACTTCCCTGGTTAAGTTTATTCCTAGGTATTTTATTTTTCTTGTTGCTATAACAACTGGGATTTTTTCCCAGATTTCTGATTCTGATATTTCATTGTTGGTGTACAAAAGTACCTTTGATTTCTGAATATTGGCTTTGTATTTTGCTGCTTTGCCAAATTCACTTATTAGGTCGAGTAGTTTTTTAGTGGAGTCTATGGGGCTTTGTACATACACTATCATATCCTCTGCAAACAATGACAGTTTTACTTCCTCCTTTCCAATATGGATGCCCTTTATTTCTTTTTCTTGTCTGATCACTGTGGCTAGGGCTTCCAATACTGTGTTGAATATAAGTGGTGAAAGTGGACAACCTTGTTTTGTTCCAGATCTTAGTGCGAAAGCTTTTAGTTTTTGCCCATTGAGTATGATGTTGGCTGTAGGTTTTTCATATATGGCCTTTATTATGCTGAGGTATACCCCCTTTATTCCCACTTTGTTGAGTGGTTTTATCATAAAAGGATGCTATACCTTATCAAATGCTCTTTCCCCATCTATTGATACAATCACGTGATTTTTGTCTTTCTTTTTGTTTATGTGATGTATCACATTTGTTGATTTGCAAATATTGAACCATCCTTCCATCCTTGGGATGAATTCCACTTGATCATGTTTGATGATATTTTTAATTTATTACTAGACGTGGTTTGCCAATATTTTGTTGAGGATTTTAGCATCTGTGTTCATCAGTGATATTGGTCTGTAGTTTTCTTTCTTTGTTGTGTCTTTATCTGGTTTTGGGATTAGGATGATGCTGGTCTCATAAAACAAGTTTGGGAGTCCTCATTCTTCTTGGACTTCTGGGAATAGTCTGAGAAGGACAGGGGTCTGTTCTTCCTTAAATGTTTTGTAAAATTCTCCTGTGAAACCATCCAGCCCAGTGCTTTTGTGTGTGGGGAGTTTTTTGATTACTGCTTCATTTTAATCAGCTGTTATCAGTCTGTTCAGGCTTTATGCTTCTTCTTCATTAAGTGTTGGAAAGTTATAGTTCTCAATAAATATGTCCATTTCATCGAAGTTTTCAAATTTCTTGGCATATAATTGCTCATAGTAATTTCTTACAGTCCTTTGTGTTTCTGTGGTATCAATTGTTATTTCTCCTTTTTCATTTCTGATTATTCATTTGAGTCCTCTCCCCATTTTTCCTGATGAGTCTGCTTAAAGGCTTGTCAATTTTGTTTGTCTTTTCTAAGAACTAGCTCCTGGATTTATTGACTCTTTGAATTGTTCTTTTAGTCTCTATATCATTCAATTCTGCTCTGATCTTCATTATTTCCTTCCTTCTACTCACTGTGGGCTTTGTCTGCTTTTGTTTCTCCAGTTCTTGAAGCTGTATGGTTAGGTCATTTATTTGAAATGTTTCTATCTTTTTTATGTAGGACTGTGTTGCTATTAACTTCCCTCTCAGTATGGCCTTTGCTGTGTCCCATAGGTTTTGGAATATTTTGGAATGCTCATTTTCATTTATTTCCAGAAACTTTTTGATATCTTCTTTGATTCATTATTCACTCATTCATTGTTTAATAGCACATTATTCAGTCTCCATGAATTTAATGTTTTTTGACTTTTTTCCTTGAGGTTTGTTTCTAGTTTCAAGACCTCGTATTCCAAGAATATGCTTGTTATAGTTTCAATTCTCTGAAATTTGTGGAGGCTAGTTTTGTTTCCTATCATGTGGTCTATCTTTGAAAATGTTCCATGTGCATTTGAAAAGAATGTGTATTTTCCTTCTTTGCGATGAAAGGTTCTATATATGTCATTTAAGTCCATTTGATCTAATGCATCATTCAGTTCCACAATATCGTTTTTGATATTTTCTTTGGGAGATCTATCCATTGTTGACATTGGGGTGTTAAAATCCCCTACTATCAGTGTGTTGCTGTCTATATATTTCCTGAAGTCCCCCAAGATTTTACTTATATATTTTTGCTGCTCTTATGTTGGGGGCGTAAAGGTTTACAGTATTTATATCTTCTTGATGGATTCTTCTGTGGAGTATTATGAAGTGACCTTCTGTGTCTCTTTTAATGGTCTTAGTATTCAAATCTATTTTGTCTGATATAAGTGTTGCTTCCCCTGCTCTTTTTTTATCCTGGTCATTTTCTTGGAATATTTTTTTCGATCCCTTTACTTTCCGTCTGTGTAGGTCCTTTGTTCTGAGGTGGGCCTCTTCTTGGCGGCATACTGCAGGTCATGTTTTCTTATCTATTCTGCCACCATATATTTTTTATTTGGAGCATTTAACCCATTTATATTTAAATTTATTATTGAAAGGTACTTATTGATATTTCCTTTTTGTACCTGTGTTCCTCTCTCTCTCTCTCTCTCACTTTTACTTCATCTTCTTAAAGCAGTCCTTTAGCATATCTTGCATTGCTGGTTTGGTGGAGGTGTATTCTTTTAGCCTACTTTGGTTTCACAAACTCCTTACTTCACCTTCCACTTTAATTGAGAGCCTTGCTGGGTAGAGCAGTCTTGATGGCAGGCCCTTGCATTTCATTGCTTGGAATATTTCTTGCTGTTCTCTTTTGGCTTGAAGTGTTTTTGTTGAGAAGTAAGCTGCTAGCCATATTGGGGCTCCCTTGTATGTTACTACCTGTTTCTCCCTCACTGCCTTTAGGATTCTCTCTTTGTCTTTGATATTGGTCATTTTAATGATGATATGTCTTAGAGTGGGCCTCATTGGGTTCCTCTTGAATGGGACCCTCTGTGCTTCCTGGACTTGTGTGACTTTTTCTCTTCTCCAATTAGGGAAGTGTTCCATCATGACTTTTTCAAACAGGTTCTCTATCCATTCCTCACCCTCTTCTCCTTCTGGTATCCCTATTATATGGATATTATTACATTTCAGGTTGTCCTGCATTTCCCTAAATGTCTCTTCATCCTTTTTTAGTCTTTTTAATTTTCTTGCTCTTTTGGGAGATCTTTTATACGTTGCTGTGCAGTTCACTGATTTGTTCCTCTGCTTCATCCAGCCTGCTTTTGATTCCTTCTACTGTGTTCTTCAATTCAGAACTTGTATTCTTCATTTCCTCTTGCCTCTAATTGATAGTTTCTATATCTTTTTTCATGCTGATATAGTTTTCAGTAAGTTTCTCATAGTTTTCTGGAGCTTTTTGTATTTTTCTCTGAGCTCACTCAGCACATTGAGCTTTCTTAGAAGCTTTGTTTTGAACTCAATATCTAATAGTTTACTTGCCTCTATTTCATTTAGCTATCTTTCTGGGGATTTCTCCTTTCTCTTCATTTTGGGTGTGTTTCTTTGTCTTCCTATTACTTGTGAGACTCTTCTTTTTTGCTTCTGCTTCTCAAATTGATCTGTCTTGACTTACTGATTTTGTGGTGGATATTTCTCTGGTAAGAGACCTGTAAGATTTAGTGGTGCAGTCTTCTTGATCTCCTGAATTTGCTGCTCTTTGAATGCTTTTTATGACATTTATGTTGACTTTCTGGAATTAATTGGGTTTTGATTGTTGTTTGGTTGCTCTTTTCTTGGGCCTTACCCTTCAGCTTGTTGACTGAGGGTCACTCTTCCCAGCAGGTTGTGTGTTTTTGCACAGTTGGTGCCAGAACAAAACCAGAAAGCCCAGGAAACAAACCGACATTTGCAAAAATAACTCCCCCCATGCAATCCCACTATCAACAGCAAAGGAACCAGTATTTTTTTAAATTTTATTTTAATTTATTTTTTCAAATACATTTGTCTCTGCCAACCCCCCACCACTTTCCCTTGCCCCCTCCCTCCTTCCCTCCCTCAGCTCTTCCCTTTTGGTTTTGTCCATGAGTCCTTGCTATATGTTCCTTGACTTGCCCCTTCCCTTCCTTTTCCCCACCCCCCCTCCCTCCTTCCCTCTTGTCTCTGTTGATTTCTTTTCCTTTCAGTGTTGCTGGTCTTATTTTCCTTGCATCTCTGTTTTGTTGGTTAGGTTCCACTTATAGGTGAGATCATATGGTATGTGTCTGTCTCCCCCTGGCTTATTTTGCTTAGCATAATGTTCTCTAGTTCCATCCATGCTGTCACAAAGTGTACTAGTTCTTTTTTTCTTTCTGCTGCATAGTTATCTGTGTACTTTTTGGGCTCTGGTGCTGCAGGCTGGACATTCCTGCTTATGGTTTAGACCCCACTATTCTCAGGAGGATCCAACTGGCCATTTAAATATCCCTCCAGTGCTGCCACCCATAGGTGCCAAGCCCACCTTCTTGAGACTCTACCATACTCTTTACCAGTCAGGTCGTGCTAAAGCTGATTCTTCTGTCTGTCTGAGGTTATAAGGCTCCTCTCTGATTATTGTTCCATTGTTTGTTCAAGGCGATTTCTCCACAATTTAGTTGTAATTCCAGATTGGTCCTCGGAGGATGTCAGAGTGATATCATTCACTCCTCTGCCATCTTGCCTCTTCTGGGATTGCTTTCTTAATTTCTCTTTCTGTTAGTTCATTTTGGCATATTAAAATGCAAGTGATTTCTGGATATTAATTTTGGATCCTTCTAATTTTTCTGAAATCATATATTAGTTTTAGTAATATCTTGGTGGAATCTTTGGGATTCTCTATGAACTGTATCCTGTCATCTGCAATAAAGACAGTTTTACTTTTTCCTTTCAAATTTGGATGTCTTTTATTTCTTCTTCTTATCTGATTGCTGTGGCTAGGACTTCCAGTACTGTGTTGAATAAGAGAGGTGTTTGATGTGATCAATCATCTTAAATTTTGAGACTTGTTTTGTGACCTAACATGTGGACTATCCTAGAAAACATTCCATGTGCACTTGAAAAGTATGTATATTCTGTGGTTTTTGGGTGAAATGTTCTGAAGATATCAATTAAATCCATTTTACTCACTGTGTCTTTTAAGGCTGCTGTCTCTTTTTTTTTTTTCCTGCCTGGAAGATCTATCCACTGAAGTCAATGGTGTGTTAAGATCCCTGACTATGACTGTATTTCTGTCAATCTCTCCCTTTATGTTCATCAAGATTTGCTTCACATATTTAGGCACTCCTATGTTCAGTGCATAACTGTTTACTAGGGTTATATCCTCTTGTTGGATTGTTCTCTTTATCATTATGTGATGTCCTTTTTCTCTTACTATAGCCTTGGTTTTAAAGTCTATTTTGTTGGATATAAGTACTGTTATCCTAGCTATTTTTTTCTTTTCATTTGCATGAAATATCTTTTTCCATTCCTTTACTTTTAGTCTGTGTGTATCTTTTGATCTGAGATGGGTCTCTTGGAGACAGCATATGTATGGGTCTTGTTTTCTCACCCATTCATCTAAGTAATGTCTTTTGGTTAGAGCATTAAAGCCATTTATATTTAAGGTGATTATTGATATATATGTAGTACCATTTTATTGTTAGACAATTTTTGCCTGTTTTTCTCCTCCTCCTCCCCTCCTCCTCCTCCTCGTTCTTTTTCTCCTTCTCTTCCTCCTCCTTTTCTTCTTAAAGCAAGCACTCTAAAATTTGTTGTAGTACTGGTTTGTTGTTAAAAAACTCCCTTGTTTTCTTGTCTGGGAAGCTCCTTATTTCTCCTTCTATTTTTAACGATAGCTTTGCTGAGTAAAGTTGTCTTGGTTGTAGGTCTTTGCTTTTCATCACCTTAATATTTCACACCACTCCCTTCTGGCCTGAAATCTTTCTGTTGAGCATTTAGATGACAGTCTAATTGGTACTCCCTTGTAGGTAACTACCTGCTTTTCTCTTGCAGCTTTTAGGATTCTCTCTTTAAGTCTTGTCATTTTATATGACGTGTCTTCATGTAAGCTTCTTCGGGTCCAAGTTGTTTGGGATTCTTTGAGCTTCCTGGACTTGTCTGTCTTTTTTCCTTTACCAGATTAGGGAAATTTTCCATCATGATTTCTTTAAATAGGTTCTCAACCCCTTTCTCATTCTCTCCTCCTTTTGGTAGTCCCATGATGCAGATACATTATAGTTCATGTTGTCCAAAATGTTTCTTAAACTCTCTTCATTTAATTTTTTTTTCCTTTTGCTGTTCTTCCTTGGGTAGAGTAATTTTGACTTCAAAATTACTGATTCATGGACAAAGCCACAGTGGGGATGGATTGAGGGAGGGAGGTGGGGGAGGGGCTCAGGGGAAAGTGGTTGTGGGAAGGTGGAGACAAATGTATTTGAGCAAAAAAAAATTACTGATTCAATCCTCTGCTTCATCTAATCTACTGTTTATTCCTTCCAGTGTATTATTTATTTCAGGTATTGCATTCTTTATTTCTGACTGGTCCTATTTTATGGTTTCTGTATCTTTTTTTAAATAATGTTGAGTATCCTTATGATCATTACTCTTAACTCTTTATCTGATAAATTGTCTCCATTTAATTTGGTTCTTCTTCTCTTGTTCTTTCATTTGGAGGCTGTTTCTTTGTATTTTCTGTCTTAGTTGTTAAAATAATCAGTTGTTAAACTGGTCAGTTGTTTAGGATATGAAGCTTTAATCAACAGCCTGGCTTTAGCTCCACAGTGTGGGGCATAGTCATTCCTGTGTACAGGGCTATTGCTTCCCCTCAGGCTGATGCCACTTGATGGGAAGGACTCTGCTGAGAAAGTTGGCTTCTGCAGTATGGGGAATGACTCAGCACAGAGATCCTGGTGGCTATTTCTTGAGTTCTCTCCCTAGAGTCACCAACCCCAGATTCTCCTCAATCATCTCTAATGCACTCTGCCTCACTCTGTGGAGCTCAGGGTAAGTGGCTGCAAATGAAATTTTGTGTGTTGGCCCTTTAAGAGGCTCTCTGCATCTCCAGTCATATCTCCCTGGAAGACAGGGAGTCAAAGCAGATCAATCCAATACGTAGAAACAAACAAGAAGTGTCACCTAAAATGGAGAGACAAAGAACCCCCAATAGAAAGGAAAGGAGGAATCAATCCCCCCCCCCAAAAAAATGTCCTAGACAAGATGGCTTCATTGGTGAATTGTATCAGACATTTGAAGAAGATTTAATACCTGTCTTCCTCAAATTATTCCAAAGAAAAATGAGGACAAGAAAATGTTTTCTAACTCATTTTTTTTTGAAGCCAACATTACCCTGATCCTCAAAACAAGCAAGTATATCACACATACAAAAAAAATTGCAGGCAAACACCTCTGATGAATGTGGATGAAAAATTCTTCAATGAAATGCTAATAAACTGAATAAAACAATATATTATGAACATCATACACCATGATCAAGTGAGATTGGATCAATGATGCAAGAATTGTTCAACATCCTCAAATTAATCTATGAGATATACCACATCAACAAAATGAAAGATAAAAATCACATTATTTTCTCACTAGATGCATAAAAAAGCATTTCACAAGATACAACATCCATTTATGACATAAATACTCTCAAAAGAAGTGTATAGAAGGAAAGTACCTCAACATAATAAGGGCTATATGTGACAAATCCTCAGCTAATATCATACTCAATGGTGGAAAAACCAAAGGCTTTTCCTCTAAGATTAAGAGCAAAAAATAATAGTGCCCGCTCTCACTACAGTTATTTAACATAGCACTGGAAGTTATACGTAGAGCAATTAGGAAAGAAAAAGGAAAAAAAGCATTGAAATTAAAAAGGGAGAAGTAAAACTGTCACTATTTGTGGATGACCTAATTTTATATATAGAAAACTTCAGAGAGTACCAAAAAAACTATTAGAAATAATAAACAAGTACAGTAAAGATGGAGGATACAAAATCAATATACAAACACCTGTTGTGCTTCCAAATACTACCAACAGAATATTAGAAAGAGAAATAAAGAAAATAATCCATTTACAATTGAAAGAGAAAGAATAAAATATCTAGGAATAAACTGAACAAAGGTGGTAAAAGACTTGTATGTCGAAAGCGACAAGACATTGTTGAAAGAAATTGAGCCCTGGCTGGTATGGCTCAGTGGATTGAGTGCCGGCCTGTGAACCAAAGAGTCACTGGTTCAATTCCCAGTCAGGGCACATGCCTGAATTGCGGGCAAGGTCCCTAGTAAGAGACATGTGACAGACAATCACACATTAATGTTTCTCTCCCTCTCTTTCTCCCTGCCTTCCCCTTTGTCTAAAGTTTAAAAAATTAAAATTTTTTTTTAAAAAATTAAAAAAGTAGCTTTAAAAAAAGAAAGAAAGTGAAAGATAGAAGGAAATGGAAAGATATTCTGTGTTCATTGATTGGAAGAACATTGTTTCAATGACCATATTATGTAAAGCAATCTACAAATATAATGCAATCCTTATTAAAATCACAATGGCTTTTTTTTACACAAATAGAACAAAAAATCTGAAAATTAGTATGGAACCACAAAAAGACCCTGAACAGCTGAAGCATACTGAGAAAGAAATAACAAAGCCTGAGCTACCATACCCCTTGATTTCAAACTATACTCAAAGCTATAGTAATCGAAAAAGTATAGTATTGAAAGAAAAACAGACACACAGACCAAAAGGAACAGAAATGAAAGCTGAGAAACAACCCACAGATATATGGTCAACTAATTTATGAAAAGAAAACCAAGAATATACCACAGAGAAAACAAAGATTCTTCAATAAAAGGTGTTGAAAAAACTGGACAGCCATATACAAAAAAAAAAAAAAAATGAAACTAGACCACTATCTTATGCCGCACACAAAATTAACTCAAAATGCATTAAAGACTTGAATATAAGACCTGTTTCCCACATATGAAAGGATGCTTAGCATCACTAGCCATCAGAGAGATGCAAATTAAAACCGCAACAAGATACCACTTCACACTAGTCAGAACTGCCATCATAAACAAATCAACAAAGAAGTGCTGGAGAGGCTGTGGAGAAAAGGGAACCCTAGTCCACTGTTGGTGGGAATGCAGACTGTTCAGATAAGCTGTCAATTTCTTGCTCTTCCTCTTTTCTTTCTGGTATCCATAATATTAGGATGTTGGAGAATTTAAAGTTGTCCTAAAGATTCTTTAGTCTCTCCTCATTTTTTTGAATTCTTGTTTCTTCATTCTGTTCTAGTTAGATGTTTATTTCTTCCTTTTGCTCCAAATCATTGCTTTGAGTCCCAGTTTCCTTCCATTCATTGTTGGTTACCTGTATATTTTCCTTTATTTCACTTTGTATAGCTTTCATTTCTTTCTTTTTAATTTTCAAACAATATTTATTATAAATAAAATGCATAAAGGATCTTAATAAAAATATTTAAAATAGAACAAAAAGAGAAAAAAACTAAAATAACATATATTTAGAATAAAAAATACTATTAATATTTTGATATATTTTGTTTCCATCTTTAATAATTATTTAGTTATGTTTTACATTTCAATTCTTTTTTTACCTTTAAATTTAATATTTTTAATTGATAAATCATATTTATTCTATTACAGTTGTCTCAATTTTTACCCCTTTACACCCTCTACCCATCCCACTCCCAACCCCCATTCCCACAGTCAATTCCCACTCTGCTGTCCATGTCTGTGGCTAATTCATGCATGTTCTTTGTCTAGTCCCTTCCCCTTCCTTCCACTATTGTCGTCTTTCCCCCTCCCCTCAGGTCACTTTCAGTCTGCTCCATGTTTCCATGCCTGTGGTTTATTTGTTTACTAGTTTGTTTTGTTGAATAGAGTCCACTTATAGGTGAGATCATATGATAATTGTCTTTCATCAACTGGCTTATTTCACTTAGCTTAATATTCTCCACTTCCATCCATGTTGTCACAAAAGGTAGGAGTTCCATCTCTCCCTCTCTTTTTTTTCTTTCTTAAATGCAGATTGACTTTATTTATTTTTTTAAATGCCAAAATTAATTACAAAATACTAAAAATATTTAAAACTATTATAAAGTCTCAGCAATTAAACCAACATGACACCAGCACAGAAATAATCAACTAGATCAGTGAAATATAATGAACATTCTAGAGACAAATGTATATATCTGATTAATATATGTACAATTAAGTTGATATTTCAAATGAATGGGTAAAACAAGGCTTATTCAACAAATAAGGTGCATGAACCACTATTACTTGAAATAGAAAAAAATATGGAGCCCTATTTCACACATCATACAAGAAATATTCAGGTGAGTTCAAAATCAATATGTAGAACCTAAAGACTTTTAGAAGAAAATAGAACTAATATTTTTCATGACCTGAAATAAAATATTCAAACCCAGAAGCTATGAATAAATATTGAAAACATGATTGTATTATCATTTAACTATATAGTAATATACATATAAAAAAGTTAAAGGACAAGGAATAGAAAAGTATTTGTAACATAACTAAAACATGATTAATAGTTTTTTGGGGTTTTTTAGGGAAAAAAGTTGTATAAGCCTTTAATCAGTAAATGGATACAGAATACCAAAAAGTCATTTAAAGCTTCTCTTTAAAAAAATAAAATAAATAGGCAAGAAATATACTAAAACAGGTTTAGTTTCAACAAATAGCAAAGGAACAATTAAAATAACATTATTATCACACTCAGATTAATGAGTATTAAAATATTGGTAATATCAAGAATTGGCAACTCTGAAAGGAACTGGGTATTCATAGAAATTTTTCTTCATCTTAAAGCAGTTCCTTTAGCATATTTTGCAGTGCTGGTTTGGTGGAGGTGTTTTCTTTTAGGCTTCTTTTGTATGGGAAACTTATTTCATTTTCCATTTTAATTGAGAGCCTTGCTGGGTAGAGCAGTCTTGGTCGCAGGCCTTTGCTTTTCATGACTTGGAATATTTCTTGCCATTCCCTTCTGGCTTGCAGTGTTTCTGCTGAGAAGTCAGCTGCTAACCGTACCGGAGCTCCCTTGTGTGTTACTACCTCTTTCTCCCTTGCTTGCTTTAGGATTCTCTGTGTGTCTTTGATATTTGCCATTTTAATGATGATGTGTCCTGGAGTGGGCCTTATTGGGATACTCTCGAATGGGACCCTCTGTGCTTCCTGGACTTGTGTGACTTTTTCTCTCCTCCAATTAGGGAAGTTTTCCATCATGACTTTTTCAAACAGGTTCTCTATCCCTTCCTCATCCTCTTCTCCTTTTGGAATCCCTATTATACAGATATTATTATGTTTCAGGTTGTCCTGCATTTCCCTCAATGCCTCTTCATTCTTTTTGAGTCTTTTTTCATGTTCTTGCTCTTTCTAGGAGCTTTTTTTAAACCTTGTCCTACAGCTCGCTGATTTGGTCCTCAGCTTCATTTAGCCTGCTTCTGATTCCTTCTACTGTGTTCTTCAATTCAGAAATTGTATTGTTCATTTCCTCTTGTCTCTTATTGACAGTTTCTATGTCCTTTTTTAGGCTGATATAGTTTGCAGTAAGATTCTCATAGTTTCCCTGTAGTTTTTTGTAATTGTCTCTGAGCTCACTGAGGTCATTGAGCTTCCTTCGAACTGTTGTTTGTAACTCAGTATCTCATAGTTTACTTGCCTCTATTTCATTTAGCTCTCTTTCTGGGGATTCCTCCTTTCCCTTCACCTGGGGGTGTGTCTTTGTCTTCCCATTACTTCTGAGACTCGTATTTTTGCTTCTGCTTCTTAAGTTGATGTGTCTTGATTTCCTGACTTTGTGATGTGAACTTCTATGGTTAGAGACTGCTGTTTTTACTTTCTGGATCTGCCTCTGATAATGTCAGATGTTGTCCATGTCTAACCTTAGACAGTCTGTTCAAGACTTCCAGGAATATACCGTTTGTAGTTTTCTCCTTCAGCTGTTAATCTATTCACTCTGCACTCAGCAGGGTGCCTTAGACAGCTCAGCGTGGGGTGGAGTCCCTCCTGGTGGCCAGGTTATTGAGTCCTCTCACGCTGCTGCTGTATGGGGGAGGAGTCTGCACTGGGATCCTGCCATCTACTCTCTCTGATCTCTCCCTAAAGCCTCCTTCCCTAGCCTCTCCTCAAGTGTCTCCAGACCTCTCTGTGCCCCATTAGCCAGGGATCTACTGTCTGTAGCTGCCTCTCTGCACTCAGCAGACAGCTTAGATAGCACAGGGTGGGGTGGAATCCCACCTGGAGGCGGGGCTATTGGGCCCTTTGACACTGGTGCCGCTCAGGGGGAGTGGTCTCTGCCTGAGCAAGATGGCTGCTACTGCATGGGGGATGAGTCAGCACCAAGATCCAGCTGGCTACTCTCTCAGTTCTCTCTCCAAAGCCTCCTTCCCCAGCCTCTCCTCAGGTGTCTCTAGCCCACTCTGCCCCCACCTTTTCTGGAGACCAGGGTAAGTGGCTGCAAATAAAAATTTTGTGTTGGCCGTTTAGAAGGCTCTTTGCTTCTCCAGCTACCTGTCTCTGGCAGAGAGCCACCCTGCCGCTTTTCACATCTAGCTGTTTTCTGTGTACTTTTTGGGTTCTGGTGATGTGGGCTAGAGATCCTCACATTTGGTTTAGACACCTCTCTTCTCAGGGGCATCCAACTGGCCATTTCAGTATCCTTCTGGTGCTGCCACACCTGGGCGCCCCACCCACCTTCTTAGGTCTCTACTGCACTCCTTACCAGTTAAATTATGCTAAAGCCGATTCTTCTGTCTCCGAGGTTACAAGGCTCCTCTCTCACTCTTGTTCAGTTTTTTGTTCCATGTACTATCTCCACAATTTAGTTGTATTCCAGATTGGTCCTGGGAGGAGGTCAGTGTGACTTCCACTCACTCCTCTGCCGTCTTGATTCCACTCCGCCTTTATTTTTTATTCATATAGATCATTATTAATCTTTATTTTTGTTTTTAAATGATGTGATTAAGTAGCATATTTTTTAAAAATGCAGACTGATTTTATTTTCTAAATGTCAAAACCCATTATAAAATACTAAAAATTTTAAACACATTATAAAGTCTCAGCAATTAAAGAAAATGACACCAGCACGGAAATAATCAAGTAGATCAATGAACTAAAATGAGCATTCTAGAAGCAAATGTATGTATCTAGCAATGTAACATATGATTAAATGGATATTTCAAATCAATGGGGAAAATAAGGCTTCTTCAACAAATAAGGTGCATGGGCCGCTATTATTTGAAATAAAACAAATATAGAGCTCTATTTCACACATTATACAAAAAATATTCAGGTGAGTTAAAAATCAATATGTAAAATCTAAGTAGTTTTAGGAGAAAATACAAAATATTTTTCTTACCCTGTAGTAAAATATTCAAACCCAGAAGTTATAGAGTAAAATATTGACTACATGAATATATGAAACATTTAAGGCTATAAAGTAACATACATATAAAAAAAAGTTAAAGGACAAGTAATAGAATAGGAAAGTATTTGCAACACATCCCAAAAAGGGTTAATAGTTTTTTTAGGGAAAAAGTTCTACAAACATTTAATCAAAAAATGGATAAAGAATACCAAAAATTCATTTATAGCTTTTTTTAAATATTAGAAATAAACAAGAAATATATAAAAAACAGCTTTAATTTCAATCAGTAATAAAGTAACCCTTAACAGCTTATTGTCACAATCACATTAATAAGTATTAAAAATATTGGTAATATCAAGTATTGGTGACTCTGAAAGGAACTGGGTATTCATAGACTCTATTTCCTCATCTTCTTAAAGCAGTCCCTTTAGCATATTTTGCAATGTTGGATTGGTGGAGGTGCATTCTTTTAGCCTTCTTTTGTCTGGGAAACTCCTTATTTCACTTTCTGTTTTAATTGAGTCTTGCTGGGTAGAGCGGTCTTGGTTGCAGGCCTTTGCTTTTCATTCCTTGGAATATTTCTTGCCATTCCTGTCTGGCTTGTAGTGTTTTTGTTGAGAAGTCAGCTGCTAGCTGTGCCGGGGCTCCCTTGTAATTTACTACTTGTTTCTCCCTTGCTGCCTTTAACATTCTCTCTTTGTCTTGGATATTTGCCATTTTAATGATGATGTGTCTTGGAGTGGGCCTCATTGGGTTCCACTTGTCCACTGGACTTGTGTGGCTTTTTCTCTTTTCAAATTAGGAAAGTATTACATCATTACTTTTTCAAACACGTTCTCTATACCTTCCTCTTCTTTTCCTTCTGGTATCTTTATTATATTGATATTATAATGTTTCAGGTTGTCCTGCATTTCCCAAAATGCCTCTTTATTCTTTCTTAGTCTTTTCATTTTGTTGTTCTTTCTGGGAGCTTTTTTCTATCTTATCCTCCAGCTTGCTGATTTTTTTTCCTCTGCTTCATCTATCCTGCTTTTGATTCCTTCTACTGTGTTCTTCAGTTCAGAACTTGTATTCTTCATTTCCTCTTTTGTCATAGTGATAGTTTCTATATACCTTTTCATGCTGATATAGTTTGTAGTAAGTTCCTTTTAGTTTCCCTGTAGTTTTTTGTAATTCTCTTTGATCTCACTGAGCTAATTGAGCTTCCTTAGAACCATTGTTTTGAACTCAATATTGATAGTTTATTTGCCTCTATTTCATTTAATTCTCTTTCTGGGGACTCCTCCTTTCCTTTCGACTGGGGGGTGTTTCTTTGTCTTCCCATTATTTATGCGACTCTTCTTTTTTGCTTCTGGTTCTTAAGTTGATATGCCTTGATTTCCTGACTTTGTGGTGTGAACTTCTATGGTTTGAGACTGCTGTTTTTACTTTCTGGATCTGCCTCTGATGATGTCAGATGTTGACCCTGTCTGACCTTAAGCAGTCTGTTCTAGACTTCTAGGAATTTACTGTCTGTAGCTCTTTCTTTCAGTTGTTAGTCTAGTCACTCTGCCCTGAGCAGTCAGGCTTAGCCCCACATGGCGGTGCAGAGTCCCCCCTGAGGGGGAGGCTATTGTTTCCTCTCATGCTGCCTCTCTACTCAGGAGAGTGGTCTGCCTGAGCCAGGTTGTTGCTGCTGCATGGGTAGTAAGTCAGCACAAGTATCCTCCGAGCTACTCTCTCAATTCTCTCCCCAAAGCCTCCTTCCCCAGACTCTCCTCCGGCATGTCTAGCCAACTCTGCCCCTGACTTTGCTGGAGATCAGGGTAAGTGGCAATCAGATTGTGTTAAAGACAAGTCCTTTGTCTGTCCGAGGTTATAAGGCTCCTCTCTCGCTATCGTTCGGTTGTTTGTTCTAGGTCGTTCCTCCACAATTTAGTTGTAATTCCAGATTGGTCCTGAGAGTAGGTCAGTGTGACTTACATTCACTCCTCTGCCATCTTGATTCTCTCTAGCTTTCATTTCTTACTTCATTTCACGACCAACTTCAATCAATTCTGTGAGCATTCTTATTACCAGCGTTTTGAACTCTGCATCTGATAGGTTGGCTACCTCCTCATTGCTTAGTTCTTTTTCTGGGGTATGATCTGTTTTTTCATTTGGGCCATATTTCCTTATTTCAGTGTACCTGTTACATTGTAAGGGGAGGAGCCTTAGGTATTCACCAGGATGGAGCTACCCTTTTCACTGTGCTGTGGTGCTGTCTGTGGGGGAGGGGTCAGAGAGGGAACAATGCCTCTTGCTTAGCTCTGGGTTGGCTCTCTGTCATTTCCCTCATTTCCCACAAGCATATTGTGCCCTTTCAGGTGCTGATTCACAAGTAGGTGGGTTTGTGTACATTCTAGGACCCCAAGGGCCTCTCCAACAGACTCTCCTGTTAGACTGGGTGTTTCTCCAGCTGCCACAACCCCCATAGACTTTTATAGCCAGGGATTTTGTGTCTTTACTTCCCCATGCTGAAAACCTGGTTTTCATGGTCTGTCTTATTCACCCATTGTTTCCCCCAGCTTATCCACATGTGAATGTGGGATCACCCACCCTTGTTCCCCAGCTGCCGCCTGGTTGTGTATCTTTTCTGTCCCCATCTCTGCCCCTCCTACCAATCTGGATGAAGATTTCTTTAACTCCTTGGTTGTTGAACTTCCATGCAGTTTGATTTTCTGGTAGTTCTGGTTGGTTTTTGTTTTTAAATTTATTGTTATCCTTATTTTGGTTGTACAAGGAAGTGAAGTGTCTCTGCCTCCATCTTGGCCAGATCTTGAATGTTTAGTTTTATTAAAAAACACAAAAAACAAAAAACAAGCAGCAATGTTTTTCATAGTGGTTTACCCTTGGGCGCTACCAAATAAATAGAAGTACATACAGTAATAATAGATAGGAAGAATTAACATAATAAAGTGTCCATACTCTTCAATCTTATGGGCCCACCAATATATATGTGGGCTATCATAGTCCAAAATATTGTTATTTGGCTCACACCTGTATATAAAATTTAAAATATATAAATAAAAAAATATGAGAAGTAAATGAGGGAGAAAAGGCCTGGCTGAAAGAGTGAAAGAAAAAAACAGCAGAAAATCTAAAAGAAAGATACATTTCTGTGTTTATTAATTTTATGTGATCACATGAGTATTACCAAATACTAATAACATTTCACAGAACTCATTGTGCAATATGATTTTACAGTATGATACTGGCTCATTGAAGGAACTAAACTCCTATACTTCTATCCACCAAAACACAGTTAGGGCAGCTAAGTTGGGGACTAGGGAAGATGCACAGGTGATTGTCTACAAATAGTTAGCTAGTTCATTAATTAACAAAAAGTGACCCTGAACAATCATTTAATGACAAGTTTCAACTAAGGGAACTTAGCTTTCAACATTGTGGTATGTTCCTTCACAAATAACCTTCATTTAGAGACAAGACTGTATCCAGGATTTTATGTAGCTGTAGGCTTAAAAGCTCTTGATTCTAGTTCTAACTTATTATATGACCTTGTGAAATTCCCTTCCCCATTCTGTCTCTTTCATCACATGTACAATAAAATTATACAGCTCCAATTCTTAAAAAGTTCTTTATAATTGATCTTAAATCTAATTCTGTTCAATTGCCACCTTTTATTTTAATTTATGTCCTAGGATCCAATGGAATAAGCATTAAGTCTTACACAGGACAACCTTCCTTAAGTGGTACTTCTTCAGACTACACATCTCAATTTTCTTTATTTCTTAAATGTCTTATTTTTAAGGTCATGGGCAAGTCAATGGGCAGTTCAAGGATGATGTTATAGTAGATGAAAAAAAATTCCAAGGACATGAAGAGTGACATATGTAAGAAATAAAAGTGAAGAAATGCTAAGGATTAGAACAGAAATGAATAAAATAGGGAATAGAAAAAAAACAGAGCAAATGAATCCAAATCCTGGATTTCTGAAGAGGTCAACAAAATTGACAAAGGTTTACATAGATTGATTAAGGGAAAAAAAGAGAAGACTCAAATTAATAAAACCAGGAAAAGGCAACATCACTACCAACCATTTAGAAATATAAAGGATTATAAGGGAATATTATGAACATAAATATGTCAACAAATTCAATAACATAAAATAGACAAATTCCTAGTAAAACATAAATCATTGAAAGTGATTAAAAAAGAATAAAGAATGTTCATTAACTCATAATAAATACAGACATTGAATCAATAATTGAAAAAAAAACTTTCAGACTCAGGAATATGGTGGAGGAATGAGTGGAAGTCACATTGACCTCCTCCCAGGACCAAACTGGAATTGCAACTAAATTGTGGAGAAATCACCTGGAAAAAAATGGAACGATAGGAAGAGAGGAGCCTTGGAGCCCCGGACAGACAGTGGAATTGGCTTTCACACAACCTAATGGGTGAGAAATGCAGTGGAGGCTCGAGAGGGTGGGCTGGGTGCCCACAGGCACCAGCACCAAAGGGATATTGAAACGGCCAGTTGGATCTCTCTAAGAATAGAGTCTGAATCATAAGCGAGGACCTCTAGCCTACAGCATGAGAACCCAAAAAAGCACACAGACAAAAGACAGCTGCAAAAAGCATAGTGGTGCACTCTGCTTGAGACAGATGGCTGGAGACACAAAGAAACATTTAAAGGGCCAATGCAAAAATTTGCAGAGGGAGCCACCTCCCTTGATCTCTGGGAAGAGGTGGGGGCAGAGTGGGCTGGAGCCATCTCAGGAGAGATTGGTGAGGAAAGCTTTGTGGGGAGAACTGAGACAGTGGCCAGTGGGGCACTGGTGATGACTCACCTCCCACTCCGCAGCTTCTATCTTGCTCAAGTGTAAAGGACACGATAGCCTCACCTTCAGGAGGCTCTGCTCCAGCCAGGAGTAGCTCACAGGCCTGGGTGCTCAGTGCAGAACAGCCAGCATGGAAATTGGGTCCCTGGCTAAAGGGGACACAGAGCTGCCTACAGATGATTGAGGAAGGACTGGAGATGGAGGCCTTGGGGAGAGAACTGAGGGAGTAGCCAGGAGGGTTCCTGGTGCTGACCCCTTCCCTATTCCTCAGTCTCCATCTTGCTCAGGCAGGCCATGCCCCAAAGAGGCAGCAGTTGGAAAAAAAAAAAACAATAGTCCTGCCCTCAGGACACTCTGCCCGGCTAGGCATTGTGCACGGGCATGGGTGCTGAGTGCAGACTGGTCGGTACCGAACATGGATCCCTGGCTAAAGGGGATACAGAGCAGTCTAGAGACACTTGAGGAGAGACTAGAGACAGAAGCGTTGGGGAGAAAACTGAGGGAGTAGCCAGGGGGATAATGGTACTGACTCTTCCCCCACTACTCAGCTTACATCTTGCTCAGGAAGACCACCTCCCTGAGTGGCAGTAGCCTGTAAGGACACAATAGCCCAGCCCTCAGGAGGCACTGCCCTGCCCAGTGGTGCTTAAGCCTGATGGCTGAGGGCAGAGTGACTCGATTAACAATTGCAGGAGACAGACACAGACAGTAGATTCCCGGAAGGCTCAAACAGACTGCCGAAGGTCAGATGGGGTCAACATCTGGCATCATCAGAGGCAGACACAGAAAGAAAAGAAAAGAAAAAAAAGACCCATCTACTACAATAGAAGTTCACACCACAATGTCAGGAAATCAAGGCAGATCACTTTAAGAAGCAGAAGCAAAAAAGAAGAGTCTAACAAGAAATGGGAAGACAAAGAAACAACTCCCAAAAAAGGGGAAAAGAGGATTCCCAACAGAGAGAACTAAATGAAAAAGAGGCAAGTAAACTGTTTGATATTGAATTCAAAACAATGGTTCTAAGGAAGCTCAACAAGCTCAGCGAGCTCAAATGGGATTAGGAGAAACTACAGGAAAACTATAAGGAACTTACTGCAAACTATATCAACATGAAAAAGGACATAGAAACTATCAATGACACAAAGGAAATGAAGAGTACAATTTCTGAAATGAAGAACACAGTAGAAGGAATTAAAAGCAGGCTAGATGAAGCAAAGGATTGAATAAGTGAGCTGGAGGACAAGGTAAAAAAAGGTCCCAGAAAGACCAAAGAAATAAAAAATGACTAAAAAAGAATTAAGAGTTTTATAGGGAAATGCAGGACAACCTGAAATGTAATAATATCTATATAATAGGGATACCAGAAGGAGGAGAAGAAGAGGAGCAAGGGATAGAGAACCTGTATGAAAAAGTCATGATGGAATACTTTTCTACTTGGAGGAGAGAAAAAGTCACACAAGCCAAGGAAGCACAGAGGGCCCATTTCAAGATGAAACCAAAAAGGACCTCTCCAAAACACATCATCATTAAAATGGCATATATCAAAGAAAAAGAAAGAATCCTAAAGGCAACAAGGGAGAAACAGGTAGTAACATACAAGGGAGCACCTATATGGCTAGCAGCTGACTTCTCAACAGAAATACTACAAGCCAGAAAGGAATGGCAAGAATGATTCCAAATAATAAAAAACAAAGGTCTGCAACCAAGACTGCTCTACCAGCAAGGCTTTCAATTAAAATGGAAGGTGAAAGGAGTTTCAGGACAAAAGAAGGCTAGAAGAACATATCTCCAACAAACCAGCACTACAAGATATGCTAAAGGGTTTACGATGTGGCTTAAGAAGATGAAGAAAAGGGAGAGGTCGGAAAGATGGCGGAGGAGTGAATGGGAGTCACGCTGACCTCCTCCCAAAACCAAACTGGAATTGCAACTAAATAATGGAGTAATCACATGGAAAGCAGTGGAGCGATAGTGGGAGAGGAGCCTTGGTGCCGCGGACAGTGGATTCTACTCTCACACATCCCAACGGGTGAGAAGTGCGGTGGAGGCTCGAGAGGGTGGGCTGGGTGCCCACGGGCACTGGCACTAGAGGGACATTGAAACGGCCAGTTAGCTCCCCCCGAGAAGAATGGGGTCTGAATCATTAACAGGAACCCCTAAACTACAGCAGCTAAAGCCAAGAAAATACAGACAAAACGCAACCCCAAAAAGCTTAGGGGAGCTCTCTGCCAGAGACAGGTGGCTGGGGATGCAAAAACACATTTAAAGGGCAAATGCAAAAGTTGCAGCAGCAGCCACCCTCCTTGATCGCTGGGTAGAGGCGGCAGCAGGGTGGGCTGGTGCCTGGGAAAAGACTGATGAGGAAAACTTTGTGAAGAGAACTGACACGGCGGCCGGTGGAGCCCGGGTGATAACGCACTTCCCACTCTGCAACTACCATCTCGCTCAGGCATAAGGGAATCAATTAGCCTGCCTTTTGTGCGCTCCGCACACAGCTTGAGCGCCTGTGAGCTGCGGGGCTGAGTGCAGACTGGCTGGGAGAGCCTTGAGGAGAGATTGGAGACGGAGGCGCTTTGGGGAAAGAACGGGAGGAGGAACCGGGGAGTCCCGACTCCCTCCCCGTTCTGTAGTCTCCATTGTGGGCTTGAAAGGCGCGACCCCACAGAGGCAGAAGCGGGGCGCGCATGAACCAGACTGCCTGCGATTGAAACGCAGTCTGCACAGGGGTTGGATCCTTGGCCGAAGGGGTCACAGAACTGCCCAGAGGCCCCTGAGGGGAGACTAGAAATGGAGGCATTGGGGAAAGAACGGGAGGAGGAACTGGGGAGTCCTGACTCCTTCTCCTTGCCATAGTCTCCATTGCAAGGGAAGAGGCCACACCCCCAAAGAGCGAAAAGCTGAAAAGCAAACATAGACACCCCCAAAACACCCAGTGCAGGCGTGCACACTTGCCCCGAGTGACCGGCGAGCGTTGGCGAGCGTGTGTGTGACCCACGCGGGCTGGTGAACGCTTCCACCGGCCGGCAAGGCCTTACACAGACTGGCACCCATACGGCCTGCGAGGGAGTGCACAGAGGGGCAAAGGCAGGCGTAAATTGACCTGCCCGCCGCGATTGCGCAGCAGCCCATAAAATAAGTAGAGCTGCACAGAGTCCCTGGAGGAGAGACCAGAAACAGGATTAACTGGAGAGTCCTAGAGCTGATTTCCACCCATTTCCGTAGTCCCCATTTGGCGAGGGCAAGCAACGCATCCAAAGAGCCAAAAGTGGGGAAAACACACAAGAGAAGACCCTAAACTGACCAGTGCCGCGAAGCTCGTGTGCCTGGGGGGCCAGATGAGTAAGCGAGATCGCGAATAAGCCCCCTGGTCTGGGGCAAGCACATGCGAACCCAGGCAGGTCGGGGACCCTGCTGCGCTGGGAACACACTCAAGGAGCCCACTTGAGAGCTCAGAGAGATCCCCAAAAATATCCCAGCTCTGACCGAAGGGGTCACAGAGCTGCTCCAAGCAGGAGTCAGACACAGGCATTAGACTCCTGAAAGGCTCAAACAAACAACCCAAGGCCCTATAGGGTCAACAACTGACATCATCAGAGGCAAGCCCAGAAAGAAAAGTAAAGGACAAAAATACTTAACAGACTCTCACAAAAATGGGAAGAAAAAGAGGTTCCCCTAAAATGAGTGGAAAAGGGTATTCCCCACAGAGAGAGGTAAATGAAATAGAGGCAAGGGAACTATCAGATATGGAATTTAAAACAATGCTTCTAAGGAAGCTCAAGGAGCTCAGCCAGCTCAAAGAGAACTATGAGAAACTGCAGAGAAACTATCAGGATCTTACAGCAAACTATATCAGCCTGGAAAAGGACATAGAAACTATCAAGAAGACACAAGACGATATGAAGAATACCATTTCTGAATGGAAGAACACAGTAAAAGGAATCCAAAGCAGGCTGGATGAAGCCGAGGATCGAATCAATGAGATGGAGGACAAGGTAGAAAAAAGCTCCCAGAAAGAACAAGAAATGGAAAAACGGCTCAAAAAGAATGGAGAGACCTTTAGTGAAATGCAGGACAACCTGAAACGCAATAATATCCGTATAATAGGGATACCAGAAGGAGAAGAAGAGGAGTAAGGAATAGAGAACCTCCTTGAAAAAGTAATGATGGAAAATTTCCCTAATTTGAGGAGAGAAAGGCTCTCATGGATCCAGGAGGCACAGAGGACCCCACTCAAGAGGGACTCAAGGAGGTCCACTCCAAGACACATCATCACTAAAATGGCAAATGTGAAAGACAAAGAGAGAATACTCAAGGCAGCAAGGGAGAAGGAGAAAGTAACATACAAGGGGTCCCCGATACGCCTAGGAGCTGACTTCTCAACAGAAACACTACAAGCCAGAAGGGAATGGCAACAAATATTCCAAGCCATGAAAAGCAAGGGCCTACAGCCAAGGCTGCTCTACCCAGCTAGGCCATCCATTAAATAGAAGGAGAAATACGGAGTTTCCCAGACAAGAGAAGGCTAAAAGAATACATCTCTACCAAACCAGCACTCCAAGATATGCTAAGGGGACTGGTTTAAGCAGATGAAGGATAAGAATGAGACAGAGAGGAACACAAGTAAAACGAGAAAAGATGAGTAAGTTTCTACCAGTAATATCTCTCAATGTGAATGGACTAATAGCCCCAATCAAAAGACACAGGGTAGCTGAATGGATAAGAAAACATGACCCACACATATGCTGCCTACAAGAGACTCACTTCAGAGCAAGAGACCTAAAAAGATTGAAAGGAAAGGGATGGAAAATAATATTCCAAGCAAATGGGCATGAGAAAAAGGCCGGGGTTGCCATACTTGTATCAGACAAAGTAGATTTCAAAGCAAAGGCCATGAAGAGAGACCCAGAGGGGCACTTTATCATACTGAAAGGAAGAATCTATCAAGAAGACATCACCATTGTAAACTTATATGCTCCCAATATAGGAGCCCCCAAGTTTATAAGGAAATTGTTGGATGACTTCAAAAAAGATATAGACAGCAACACACTGATTGTAGGGGATTTCAACACCCCACTGTCAAAAATGGACAGATCGTCCAAACAAAACATTAATAAATATATCATGGCACTGAGTGACACACTGAATCAAAGAGATTTAACTGACATATATAGAACCTTACATCCCAAAGGAAAAAAAATACATATTCTTTTCAAACGCTCATGGCAGTTTTTCAAAGATAGACCACATGCTAGGACACAAAGCAAGCCTCAGTAAATTCAGGAAAATTGAAATAATACCAAACTTTTTTTCGAACAACAAGGCCTTGAAATTCAAATCAACCTCAAAGAGAAACTTCAAAAACTTGCAAACTCATTGAGACTGAACAATACACTATTAAACAATGAATGGGTAAATAATGAGATAAGAGAAGAAATCAAAAAATTTCTGGAAACAAATGAAAATGAACAGACAACAGTCCAAAACCTATGGGACACAGCAAAGGCGGTCCTGAGAGGGAAGTTCATAGCAATACAGGCTTACCTAAAAAAGATAGAAACAGTTCAAATAAAAGACCTAACACTACAACTTCAAGAACTGGAGAAACAACAACAAATAAATCCCAGAGCAAGTAGAAGGAAGGAAATAGTCAAGATTAGAGCAGAACTGAATGACATAGAGACAAAAAGAACAATTCAGAGGATCAACCAATCCAGAAGCTGGTTCTTTGAAAAGACTAATAAAGTTGACAAGCCTTTAAGCAGACTCATCAAGAAAAAAAAGGAGAGGACCCAAATTAATAATATCAGAAATGAAAGAGGAGAAATCACAACTGATACCACAGAAATACAAATGATCATCAGAAACTATTATGAACAACTATATGCCAAGAAATTTGAAAATCTTGATGAAATGGACAAATTTTTAGAAGAGTATAATCTTCCAAAACTGAAGGAGCAAGAAACAGAAAGCTTGAACAGACCGATAACAGCTGGGGAAATTGAAGCAGTCATCAAGAAACTCCCAGCACACAAAAGCCCAGGGCTGGATGGTTTCCCAGGAGAATTTTACAAAACATTGAAGGAAGAGCTAACCCCTGTCCTTCTCAGACTATTTCAAAAAATCCAAGAGGAGGGAAGACTCCCAGACTCCTTCTATGAGGCCAGCATCACCCTGATCCCAAAACCAGATAAAGACACTACAAAGAAAGAAAACTACAGGCCAATTTTGCTAATGAACATAGATGCAAAAATCCTCAACAAAATATTGGCAAACCGCATCCAGCAATACATTTAAAAGATTATCCAACACGATCAAGTGGGATTCATCCCAGGGATGCAGGGATGGTTCAATATATGCAAATCAGTAAACGTGATACATCACATAAATAAAAGAAAAGACAAAAACCACATGATCATCTCGATAGATGCAGAAAAAGCATTCGATAAGGTACAGCACCCATTTATGATCAAAACACTCAGCAAAATGGGAATAAATGGGGCATTCCTCAATGTAATAAAGGCCATATATGAAAAACCTACAGCTAATATCATACTCAACGGGCAAAAACTGAAAGCTTTCCCCCTAAGATCGGGAACACGACAAGGATGTCCCCACTCACCGCTTCTTTTCAACATCATATTGGAAGTCCTAGCCACAGCGATCAGACAAGAGAAAGAGATAAAAGGCATCCAAATAGGAAAGGAGGAAGTAAAACTATCATTGTTTGCAGATGACATGTTAGTGTACATAGAGAACCCTGTAGACTCTACCAAAAAACTCCTCAACCTAATAAGTGAATTTGGCAAAACAGCAGGATACAAAGTCAACATTCAGAAATCAAAGGCGGTTTTGTACACCAGCAATGCAATAGAAGAAGAAATCAGAAAAAATATACCATTCGACATAGCAAGAAAAAAAATAAAGTACCTAGGGATAAATTTAACCAAAGACGTAAAAGACCTGTACACAGAAATCTATACAACATTGAAAAAAGAAATTAAGGAAGACACAAATAAATGGAACCATATACTGTGCTCATGGATTGGAAGAATTAATATCATCAAAATGTCCATACTACCCAAAGGAATTTATAGATTCAACGCAATCCCTATTAAGACACCAATGATGTATTTCACAGAAATAGAACAGACATTTCAAAAATTTATATGGAACCATAAGTGACCCCAAATAGCTGCAGCAATTTTGAGAAAGAAACACAAAGTAGGAGGGATCACAATACTGGACATCAAACTCTACTACAAAGCCACTATACTCAAAACAATCTGGTACTGGCACAAGAACAGACCCATAGACCAGTGGAACAGAATAGAAAGTCCAGGTCTCTATGGACATCTAATATTCGACAAAGGGAGCAGAAGCATAAAATGGAGCAATAACAGCCTCTTCAACAAATGGTGTTGCGAGAGCTGGATGGCTACATGCAAAAAATTTAAATTGGATCATCAGCTGACACCATACACAAATATAAACTCAAGATGGATAAAAGACTTAAATATAAGTCGCAACACCATCAAAGTCCTAGAGGAGAACATGGGCAGGAAACTCTCAGATATCCCACGCAGCAATTTTTTCACTGATATGTCTCCTAAAGCAAGGGACATAAAGGAAAGAATAAGCAAGTGGGACCTCATCAAAATAAGAAGATTCTGCACGGTGAAAGAAAACATCAACAAAATGAAAAGCGAGCCAACTGTATGGGAAAATATATTTGCTAATGATACATCAGATAGAGGTTTGATCTCCAAGATATATAACAAACTCACTCGACTCCACTCCAAGAAGACAAACGATCCAATCAAAAAATGGGCAAAGGACCTGGGCATATGCTTTTACAAGGAGGAGATACAGAGGGCCCAGATGCATTTGAAAGGATGCTCAGCATCACTAGCCATCAGAGAAATGCAGATCAAAACCACCATGAGGTACCACCTCTCATCAGTCAGAATGGCCATCATAAACAGATCTACAAACAACAGGTGCTGGCGAGGCTGTGGAGAAAAGGGAACCCTAGTCCACTGTTGGTGGGAATGCAGACTGGTGCAGCCACTGTGGAAAGCAGTGTGGAATTTCCTCAAAAAGCTGAAAATGGAACTGCCTTTTGATCCAGGGATTCCCCTGCTGGGACTATACTCTAAGAACACCAAAACGCCAATACAAAAGAACCTATGCACCCCAATGTTCATAGCAGCACAATTTACAATAGCCAAGTACTGGAAGCAACCTGAATGCCCATCAGTAGATGATTGGATCAAAAAGTCATGGTACATATACACAATGGAATACCATGCAGCAGAAAGAAAAAAAGAACTACTAAACTTTGCGACAGCATAGATGGAACTGGAGAGCATCATGGTAAGCGAAATAAGCCAGGGGGTGAAAGAGAAATACCAAATGATCTCACCTATAAGTGGAACCTAACCAACAATGCAAAGATGCAAGGAAAATATGACCAGCAACACTGAAATGAAAAGAAATCAACAGAGACAAGAGGGAAGGGGGCGGGGCAGGGAAAGGGAAAGGAAGGGAAGGGGAAAGTCAAGGAACATATAGCAAGGACTCATGGACAAAAAGAAAGGGGAAGGGTTGAGGGAGGGGGGGAGGGACGGAGCAAGGGAAAGTGGTGGGGGAAAGGCAGAGACAAATGTATTTGAAAAGTAAATAAATTTAAAAAAATTGAGACAACTGTAATAGAATAAACATGACTTAGAAATAACATTTTAGAAAAGAATTCAATTAAAAAGTAATAAATGTTTGTTCAATTAATGAATGAGATAAAAAGGAAGGCTGCCAGTTCAGTGCCCAAGTATTTGATAAAAGAGGAAGAGTGAGTGAAAGGTCTGTAGATGTATTCAAGGAAATATACTAGGGATTAGAATTAACATGAAGATATTTGTTTTTCAGGAACCACAGTCTATAGTGTACAGAGGAGAAACACCTGGAGTTTTTATTTTTTTCAATATTATCATTTATTTGTTTTTTAATCAGTTTATTCTATTACAGTTGTCTCAATTCACCCCCCCGCCCTGTTCTATCCATCTTCCCCCTTCCAACAGTCAATTGCCACACTGTGCCCATGTCCATGGTTCATTCATACATGCTCTTTGCTAGTCCTTTCCCCTTCTTTCCACCGTTGTCCTCCTTCCCCATCCCCTCTGGTCACTTTCTGTCTGCTCTATGTTTCCATGCCTGTGGTTTATTTTGTTCATTAGTTTATTTTGTTGAATATATTCCACTTATAGCTGAGGTCATATAGTATTTGTCTTTCACCAACTGGCTTATTTGACTTAGCATAATATTCTCCAGTTCCATCCATGTTGTCACAAAAGGTTGGAGTTCCTTCTTTCTTTCCTCTTTTTAAAATGCAGATTGATTTTATTTATTTATCTTTTTAAATGTCAAAATCCATTTTAAAATATTAAAAATTTAAATCCATTATAAAGTGTCAGCCATTAAAACAACATGACACCAGCACGGAAATAATCAAGTAGACCAATGAAATAAAATGAGCATTCTAGAAGCAAATGTATATATCTAACAATGTAATATATGATTAAATGGATATTTCAAATCAATGTGTAAAATAAGGCTTCTTCAACAAATAAGGTTCATGGGTCACTATTACCTGAAATAAAACAAATATAGAGCCTTATTGCACACGTTATACAAGCAATATTCAGGTGGGTTAAAAATCAATATGTAAAATCTAAGGAGTTTTAGGAGAAAATACACAATAATATGTTTCTTACCCTGAAGTAAAATATTCAATCCCGGAAGCTATAAAGTGAACTATTGACAATATGACTATATTAAACATTGAAGACTATATGGTAATATATATATATATATAAAAGTTAAAGGACAAGGAATAGTATAGGAATGT
This sequence comes from Pteronotus mesoamericanus, assembly GCF_021234165.1. NCBI lineage: Eukaryota > Metazoa > Chordata > Mammalia > Chiroptera > Mormoopidae > Pteronotus > Pteronotus mesoamericanus. Next base: position 1,066,719 of record NW_026555093.1, on the reverse strand, counting down.
GTTTGCAACACATCTGAAACAGGGTTAATAGTTTTTGTTTTTTAGAGAAAAAATTTTTACAAACCTATAATCAAAAAATGGATAAAGAATACCAAAAAGTTGTGTAAAGCTTTTTAAAAATAAGAGAAATAGGCAAGAAACATACAAAAACAGGTTTAGGTTCAACCACTCAGAAAGGAACAATTAAAATAACACGTTATTGTCACATCAGATTAATACGTATTAAATATATTGGCAATATCAAGTATCAGTGACTGTGAAAGGAACTGGGTATTCATAGACTCTTTTTCATCTTCTTCAAGCAATCTCTTTAGAATATTTTTCAATGCTGGATTGGTGGAGGTGTATTCTTTCAGCCTTCTTTTGTCTGGGAAACTCCTTATTTTGCCTTCTATTTGAATTGAGAGCCTTGCTGGGTAGAGCAGTCTTGGTTGCAGGCCTTTGCTTTTCATGACTTGGAATATTTCTTGCCATTCCCTTCTGGCTTGCAGTGTTTCTGTTGAGAAGTCAGCTGCTAACCATACTGGAGCTCCCTTGTGTGTTACTACCTCTTTCTCCCTTGCTTGCTTTAGGATTCTCTGTGTGTCTTTGATATTTGCCATTTTAATGATGATGTGTCCTGGAGTGGGCCTTATTGGGATACTCTTGAATGGGACCCTCTGTGCTTCCTGGACTTGTGTGAATTTTTCTCTCCTCCAATTAGGGAAGTTTTCTGTCATTGTTTTTTCAAACACGTTCTCTATTCCTTCCTCTTCTTCTTCTCCTTCTGGTATACCTATTGTATGGATATTATTACGTTTCACATTGTCCTGCATTTTCCTAGATGCCTCTTTATTCTTCTTGAGTCTTTTTTCATGTTCTTGCTCTTTCTGGGAGCTTTTTTCTACCTTGTCTTCCATCTCGCTCCTTTTTTCCTTTGCTTCATCTAGCCTGCTTTGGATTCCTTCTACTGTGTTCTTCCATTCAGATATTGTATTCTTTATTTCCTCTAGGCTTTTATTGATAGTTTCCATGTCCTTTGTCATGCTGATATAGCTTGCAGTAGGATCCTCATAGTTTCCCTGTAGTTTTTGGTAATTCTCTCTGATCTCACTGAGCTAATTGAGCTTCCTTCGAACTGTTTTTTGTAACTCAATATCTCATAGTTTACTTGCCTCTATTTCATTTAGCTCTTTCTGGGGATTCCTCCTTTCCCTTCACCTGGAGGGGTGTTTCTTTGTCTTCCCATTACTTCTTAGACTCTTCTTTTTTACTTATGCTTCCTAAGTTGATCTTTCTTGATTTCCTGACTTTGTGGTGTGAACTTCTATGGTAGGAGACCGCTGTTTTTTCTTTCTGGATCTGCCTCTGATTATGTCAGATGTTGACCCTGTCTGACCTGAGGCAGTCTTTTCCAGACTTCCAGGAGTCTACTGTTTGTGGCTATCTCCTTCAGCTGTTGATCCAGTCACTCTGCACTCAGCAGGCCGGCTTAGACACTACAGAGTGGTGCAGAGTCCCTTCTGGGGGTGGGGTTATTGAGTCCTCTCAGGCTGCTGCCACTCAGGGGAGTGGTCTGCCTGAGCCAGATGGCTCCTGCCATATGGGGGAGGAGTCAGCCCAGGGATCCTGCTGGCAACACTCTCCATTCTCTCCTCAAAGCCTACATCCCCAGTCTCTCCTCAGGCATCTCCAGCCCACTCTGCTCTCGCCTTTGCCAGAGCCAGGGTTAGTGGCTGCAAATAAAAATATACATTGACCCCTTAAATGGCTCTTTGCATCTTTGGCTGCCCATCTCTGACAGAGAACAACCCTGCTGCTTTTTGCAGCTGGCTGTTATCTGTGTACTTTTTGAGCTCTTGTTCTTCAGGCTAGACATCCCTGCTAATGGTTTAGACCTCACTCTTCTCAGCGGGATCCAACTGGCTGTTTAAATATCTCTCCAGCACTGCTGCATGTGGGTGCCCAGCCTGCCTTCTCAAGTCTCTACTGCACTCCTTACCAGTGAGATTATGCTAAAGTTGATTCTTCTGTCTGTCCAAGATTATAAGGCTCCTCTCTCGCTATTGTTCTGTTGTTTTTTTCCTGGTGATTTCTCCACCATTGAGTTGTAATTCCAGTTTTGTCCTGGGAGGAAGTCAGAAATACACTCATTTATGATCCACATTCTAATAGTTTATGTCTCAGTGGTCCTGGGATGAGACCCCAGGGTTTGCATTTCTAATATGTTCTTAGTTCATGGTGCTGCACTGCTCCAGAAACCAGTCTTTCAGAACCACTGCTTAATTTTTACCACAGGAAATATCATCTCATAAATGATTTCAGTTACAATCTATAACCCCCTGTTCTGAAGAATGAACAATAATTTAAACTTATGGGTTAGACCATAGCAGGGGAAGAGAGCCACTGAGTTAATGAAGAGTACAGAGGGAAAGTAGGGCTTTATAATTTATAAGCATTCTAATGGACGTTATTGAGTTCTCTGGGTATAGTATATATTTGTTAATTCTTTCTCCCATCCTCTATTGCCTCTTTATGTGGTAGTGCCACCCTGACATTACTTTGTGGAGATCATCAACAATGATCAGTCATGTGCTTTGTTGATGCGCTTTGGGCAAAGTTGAATCTACCTCTGGTTCCAAGAATATACATGTAATGTAGGACTAGCCTATCACTCTGCTGGGCCATAATATGAGATTAGTATATAAGTATGTGACACAACTAAACCATTCTGATCCAATCAGATAATACTAGGAATCTTGTTCAAGCAATAGAGTAAAAAAGAAGTGTTTTCTAATCTATTGGACTTACAGTCATGAAGTTCTAAAACAGGAGTTATTGGTCACCATCTTGCCACAATGAAAGAAGAAGTTGTATGAAAATCAATACATTGCCAAGGAAAGTATAACTGAGAAATGGAGAGAGTGCATGTCTTGATGACATTACGAGGTACTGGATTAGGTAATATTATATAAAACTAAATCTATCCCTACACTATTCTAAACAATGGAGGTGGCAGGAGCCAAGACTCAAAGAGTCCCCTCTCCATTGGGTGGAGTTGTGGCTCCAAAAAGGTAGGTGCAAATCTCACTTCTTTTTTCTCTTTCTTTATTCCTTTTCTGCTTGACTATGGACATGATACAATCATGAAAATGGGCAATTTTGTGTGGAAGTCTAAAGAGGAGAGAGTTGGGAACTGAAAAATTCTGTGAAAATAGTGGGGAGGAACTTGCAAAAGTGATGCTATAAGGATGTTTATGAATTCCTGAACTGACCCTTACCTGCTCATGCATGGATTTGATACTAATTAATATACCAATTTCTTTAAGAACTAAGCTGACAAGTAGATCTTCACTCAGATGTCAGGCTGACCACTGGGTGGTGCATATATTGGACAGACCCAAATAACACTGCAAAAACTGGAAACTGAACTGACATTGAGACCAACATCCCAGAGAAGACTAACACAAAAATATCAACATTTTACTAGGATGTAAACAAAACTGAGAATCTCATAAATCAATATGTCAAAGATACAAACCATAAAAAATACTTGGCATACAAACAAGCAAGAAAATCTCAACTTACATGGGAAAAGACACTGAATAGATGCCAACAATGAAAGGACAGAAATGTTAGGATTATCTGACAAGGACTTTAAAGCAGATATTATGAAGAATCTGTAATGGGCAATTCTGAACACTATTAAAACAAATATTAAAATAGAAAGTATCAATAAAGAAATAAAAGATATTATAAAGAGAACCAAATAGAAATTAGAACTGAAACAATCAGTGAAATAAAAAAATTCACTGGGTGGAGTCAATAACAGAATAAAGATGACAGAGGAAAGGATAAGTGAATTTGAAGGTAACCCACTAGAAATTATACAGTATGAACAAAGAGAAAAGCGATTGAAAAAATGAACAAAAACATGGGGCCCTGTGGGACAGTAACAAAAAATCTAAATTTCTCATCATTGAAACTCAAGAAGGAGAGGAGAAAGAGTGTTATATTGGAAAAATATTTAAAGAAATAATGATTAAAAATATTCTAAGTTTGTTAAAACCATAAATCTACAGACACAAGGTGGTGAACCTATCCTACCCAGCATATGCACAAAGGAAACAGTACCCAGATATATCATAATCAAATTGCTTAGGACTAAATAAACAAAAAGTCTTGAAAGTGGCTATAGGCTAATAATGTATTTTCAATAGGAAGAAAGTGTATTTCATATCCATGGAGACCAGACAGAAGCATACAACATTTTTCAAGTGCTAATATATTTTCCCATATGGTTGGTTCCCTTTTCATTTTGCTGATGTTTTATTTAGCTGTGCAGAAGCTTTTTATATTGATAAAATCACATTTGTTTATTCTTTCCCTTATGTCCCTTGCTCTAGGGGACATGTTGGTGAAAATATTGCTGCATGGAATATCTGAGATTTTCCTGCCTATGTTCTCCATTAGGACTTCTATGGTGTTGCAACTTATATTTAAGTGTTCTCTCCACCATGAATTTATTTTTGTGTATGGTGTAACTTGGTGGTCGAGTTTCTCTTTTTTTGTATGTAGCTGTCCACATATCCCAACACCAGTTGTTGAATAGGCTATTTTTGCTCCATTTTATGCTTCTGCTCCCTTTGTCAAATATTAATTGACCATAGAGATATGGGTTTATTTCTGGGCTTTCTATTCTGGTCCATTAGACTATGTGTCTGTTCTAATGTTAGTACCAGACAGTTTTGCGTACATGGCCTTGTAATATATCATAAGGTCAGGTATTGTGATCCCTCCTACTTTGTTCTTCTTTCTCAAAATTGCTGTGGCTATTTGGGATCATTTATGGTTCTATATATAATTTTCAAAATGTTTTTTCTATATCTGTGAAATATGTCACTGTTATTTTAATAGGGATTGCAATGAATCTATAAATTCCTTTGGGTAGTATGGACATTTTGATGATGTTAATTCTTCCAGTCCATGAACACAGTATATGCTTCCATTTATTCATGTCTTCCTTAATTCTTTTCTTCAGTGTTATGTAGTTTTCTGAATACAGGTCTTTTAACTCCTTGGTTAAGTTTCTTCTTAGGTACTTTGTTTTTCTTGTTCCTATATCAAATGGGATTTTTTCCTGATTTCTGTTTCTGATATTTCATTGTTGATGTACAAAAATACCTTCAATTTCTGAATATTGACTTTGTATCCTGCTGTTTTGCCAAGTTCACTTATTAGGTTAAATAGTTTTTTGCGAAGTTTATAGGGTTTTCCATGTACACTATCATACCATCTGCACACAGTGATATTTCCAATTTGGGTGCCTTTTATTTCTTTTTCTTGTCTGATTGTCATGGCTAGGACTTCCAATACTAAGTTGAATAGAAGTGGTGAGAGTGGACACCTTTTTCTTTTTCCTAATCTTAGTGGGAAAGCTTTTAGTTTTTGCCTATTGAGTATGAGGTTGGCTGTAGGTTTCTTGTATATGGCTTTTATTACTTTGAGGTATACTCCTACTACTCCCACTTTGCCAATGATACCTTGGACAAGGGTTTGATCTCAAAATATATAAAGAACTCACATGAATCCACTCCAGGAAGACAAACAATCCAATTAAAAAATGGGCAAAGGACCTGAACAGACACTTATCCAAGGAGGATATACACAGGGCCCAGAGTCATAGGAAAGGATGCTCAGCATCACTAGCCATCTGAGAGATGCTAATTAAAACCACAATGAGATACGACTTCACACCAGTCAAAATGGCCATCATAAACAAATCAACAAACAAGTGCTGGCGAGGTTGTGGAGAAAAGGGAACCATAGCATGCTGTTGTTGGGAATGCAAACTGGTACAGCCACTGTGGAAATCAGTATGGAATTTCCTCAATAAACTAAAAATGAAACTGCTTTTCAACATGGCAATTCCACTCTTTGGATTATACCCTAAGAATCCTAAGACCCCACTTCAACAGAGCCTATGCACCCTTATGTTCATAGCAGCACAATTTACAATAGCTAAGTGTTGGAAGCGACCTAAGTGCCCAACAGTAAATGAGTGGATCAAAAAATGTGGAACATTTACACAATGGAATACTACACAGCAGAAATAAAGAAAGAGATCCTATCCTTGCAACAGCATGAATATATCTGGAGAGTGTTAATGCTAAGTGAAATAAGTCAGGTGGTGAAAGACAAATACCATATGATTTCACCTATAAGTGGAACCTAATAAACAAAACAAAGTGAGCAAAATAGAACCATAGACTTTGAAATAAAGAACAAACTGACAGTAACCAGAGGAGAGGGGGTATAGAGGGTAACAGGAGTAAAAAGGGGAAGGATTATCGAGGATCACATATAAAGATGCATGGACAAAGCCAAAACAAGGTAGGATCAAGGGTAGGAGGTGGGGATGGGTGGGGTGGGGACATGGATCACGGAAGAATGGAGAAAACTGTACTTGAACAACAATAAAAACAATTTAAAAAAATTTTCAAGTGCTAATAGAAGAGAACTGGCAACCCAGTATTGTAAAGCCAGAAAAAGTACCCTTAAAATGAAAGTTAAGTAAATACATTCTCAGATGAAGAAAAACCAAGAGAATTTGAAACTAAAAATCTGCTTGAAAAGAACAGCTAAAAATTTCTTTAGACAGAAAAGAAATGATACCAGAAAGAAAATTAAATCATCAAGAATGAAACAAAATCAACATAAATGGCTAGTATCTGGGTAAATATACTAGACTTTTCCCTTTCAGTTATTCATAACATGTTTGATGGCTAAAAGAAAAAATATAACAATGTCTTATAGGGGTTTTTAATTAAATTTATCAGCATGACATTGGTTAATATGATTATTTAGAATTCAGGTGTACAGTTCCATGACATACACAATGATAGGGTATTTAACATATGTAGTTGTGATCTATAAGATGACCATAGCATAAATATGTGAAAAGTAAAGAAATACATACACATGCATACACACACATATGGTTTCTACATTCTAAATGAATTAGTAAGATATTGATTTGAAATAGATTTATTGATTCTAAATAGATTGTGAAAAGTATACATTTAGTAGGACCTAGAGTAACCACTAAAAATACTGTACAAATGTAGAGGGTACACTTTGTGAAGTATAAGATTGTTTAACCACTATGCTGTACACCTAAAATTAATACAAAATAATGTTGAATGTAAACTGTAATTTAAAAATAAATACTGAGCTGAGGGAGGGAAGGTGGGAGGGGGCAAGGGAAAGAGGTGGGGGGAAGACAGAGACAAATGTATTTAAAAAGTAAATAAATTAATTAAAAATAAAAATAAAAAAAATAAAAATAAATAAAAATACTTGTTATAATGATAGACTCAAAAATACTGTACAAAGATAAATAGTGAAGAGTACTATAAACAATTTATAATGGAATACAAAAATATGTTCAAAATAAACAAAACAAAGTATAAAATAGCAGACCTGTACCAAAAACATTGACAATTATATTAAATGTAAATAATCTATTTTTAATACTTATTGTATTTTTTCCATTATCTTTTAGTCCCCTTATATCCCCTATCCCCATCCCACAATCACCACACTGTTGCCCATGTCTATGAGTCCTTTTTCCTTTTTGCTCAATCCTTCCACTCTCTAACCTCCCCCCCCCACTACCTGTCATCCTGTTCTCCATCAGTGAGTCTGTCCCTATTTTCCTTGTTAGTTTAGTTTGTTCATTAGATTCCACATATGAGTGAAATCATATGGTATTTGTCTTTCTCTGACTGGCTTCATTCACTTAGCATAATGTTCTCCAGGTCCACTTATACTTTCCAAAGAGTAAAATTTTCTTTCTTTATAGCTGAGTAGTATTCAATTGTGTAAATGTCCCATAGTTGTTTTATCCACTCATCTATTGATGGACACTTCAGCTTCTTCCATATCGTGGCGATTTTTTTACTTCAATATTTTATTCTTTATTAAATGAAAATACCAAATGTTATTCTTCTACAACCCATATGGTAAACATGTTGCATATATGTTGGAAACTGTCCTGTCTGGTTTCAGGAACTGTAGCTTTGCCAATAGGTGAAAAGGCTCCAAGGTGGGACCTGAGCAAGGAGTTCTTGGGAAAATAGGCAACTGAGGAGACAACACCCGTCCCCCTGGCAAGGGAGCAGCCCCTGCCTCCCTCATATCACCTGGCTTGGCCCTGGAGGATGGCTGGTTAGTCAATGATGGATAATACCCCTTGATGGCAGGGGAAACCTAAGACAGGCACAGTTGCATAGGGGCCATCAGGGAAGGACTTGGGGGACACAGAGAAGGGGCAAAATACCCTCACTCCACAGCTTTGTCATGGCCAGAGTCCTCATTCTATCTGAAAGAAGTCTCCTTATCTCTTGGCTGCTCTGCTCTACCTGCCTGACTCAGGCTTGAAACAGTACTAGAGGCAGCCCTAAACTGGAACAGGTGGCCCCCAGGAGAAATCAGGCCTAGAAGTAAATTACACTATTTGAAGCAAGTTTTGTTTCTCCCTCAAGCTGTGATAAGTGGCTCACACTGTGAAGGAAATTTACATTATTTATGGACCCTGACCCTAAACCATTTGGTGCTCTTATGTTTACTTATCTCAAGTCCATGCAAATCAGTGTGTTCCTCCCATTTGTCTTCTTCAAACATCACCTACACTCTGTAAACTTAAGGTACTGATGTAATTAGATTACCTATACATTCCTGCTACATATCCCCCACTGATAACCCTTTCAATAAAAGCCATTGAGCATGGGGGCTCGGGGCATTCCCCATTAGAGGGAATCGCCATCCCCTTTCCTTGACAGGCAACCAACCAGTGTCTGGAATGATTCTTCCTTCCATAACGAATCGGGGGACTTCGCGAGCTGGGGTCCTCCATACATACATACTGTCAAATTGTGGGACTAGTTACCGATGAATTTATATTTTATTTCTAACTCACGAATTTAGAATTTTATAGATTAATTTTTAGTAATTATTGCTAAAATTTAAAATTTTGATTTAACAACATGTATTAATGTTTCATGTTAAAAACTATTTGCTAAATCGTTTTGTTATTGTTCAAGTTACAGTTGTCCTGCTTTTTTCACCATTGCTCTCCCCATCCCATCCCCCTCGCCCCAGTCCCACAGTTCTGTGAAATATGTCATTAATACTAGATGACCTTACTGTCTTGTTAAAGATGTCATCATAGAAATGCCCATTAGGAAATAGTGAAAAAATGTGATTATATTTTAATGCACTATATACAAATTCAATCTTGTTTTAAAACACCTTTTCATCAATACTTAAAATAGCCTCTGTAAAATGCTGCATTGAGTATAGGGGTGCTTATGTTTTTTCACACTAGTGATTTGGGTTCCTTAGGATATATTTCCAGAAGTGGGATTGCTGGGTCAAAAGCCAGATCCATTTTTAATTTTTTGAAGTATCTCCATACTGCTTTCCACAATCTGTATTCTTACCAACAGTTCCTCTTTCTCCACACCCTCGCCAGCACTTGTTGTTTGTTGATTTATTAATGATAGCCATTCTGACAGGTGTAAGATGGTATTTCATTGTGTTTTTTATTAGTATTTCTCTGATGATTAGTGAGGTTGAGTATCTTTTCATATGTCTATTGGCCATCTGTACGTTCTTGTCGGAGAAGTGTCTATTCAGAATCTTTGCCCATTTTTTTAATTGCTTTGTGTTTTTTTGTTTTGGTATTGAATTTTATAAGTACTTTGTGAATTTTTGATATTAACCCCTTATTAGATGTATCAGCAAATATGTTCTCCCATTCTGTGGGTTGTCTTTTTATTTTGTTGATGATTTGCTTTGCTGTGCCAAAACGTTTTAGTTTGATGTAGTCCCATTTGTTTGTCTTTTGTTTCCCTTGCTTGGGTAGATATATCTGGCAAAAAATTGCTACAAACATTTGGCTGCCTGTGTTTTCTTCTATGATTTTTATGGTTTCAGGTCTAAAACTTATGCCTTTGATCAATTTTGAATTTATTCTTGTGTGTGGTGTAAGATGGTGGTCCAGTACTAAGGCAGTGGTTTAGTTTCATTTTTATGCACGTATCTGTCCAATTTTTCTAACACCATTTATTGAATAACCTATATTTAGCCCATTGTATGTGCTTGTTTTCTCTGTCATATATTAAATGACTATAAAGGTGTGGGTTTATTTCTGGGTTTTCTATTCTGTTTCATTGATCTATGTATCTCTCTTTATTCCAGTACCATGCTGTTTTGATTACTATGGACTTATAGTATAGTTTGATATTAGGTAACGTGATTCCTCCAAGTTTGTTCTTCTTTCTCAGGATCACTGTTACTATGTGAGGCTTTTTGTGGTTCCATAAAATTTTTTGAAATATTTCTTCTGGTCTGTGCAATATGCCATTGGAATCTTGATAGCAATTGTGTTGAATCTATAGATTGCTTTGAGTAGTATGTACATATTCATGATGTTAATTCTTCCTATCTATGAACATAGTATGTGCTTCTATTTATTTTTATTTTCTCTGTTTCTTTCTTCAGTGTATTATAATTTTCTGAGTACAGGTCTTTTACATCTTTGGTTAGGTTTATTCCTAGGTATTTTCTTCCTTTTGAACTAATTGTGAATGGATTGTTTCCTTAATTTCTTTTGTTAGTTCCTTATTGGCATATAAAAATGCAACTGATATCTGGACATTGATTTTGTATCCTGCTACTTTGCTAAGTTCATTTTTCAGTTCTATGAGTGTATTTGTGGAATATTTTGGTTACTCTGTGTACTGTATCATGTCACCTGCAAATAAAGACAGTTTTACTTCTTCCTTTCCAATTTGGATGCCTTTTATTTTGTCTTGTCTGATTCCTGTGGCTAGGACTTCCAGTTCTATGTTGAATAGGAGAGGTGAGAGCAGACATCCTTGTCATGTTCCCAGTCTTAAGTGGAATGCTTGTAGTTTTTGCCTATTGACTATGACGCTGGCAATGGGTTTGTCATATATGGTCTTTATTATGTTTAGGTATGTTCCCTCTATTCCTATTTTCTGAGAGTTTTTATCATAAATGGGTGCTGGATTTTATCAAATGTTTTTTCTACATGCATTGATATGATCGTGTAATTTTTATCCTTCATTTTGTTTATGTGGTAAATCACATTTATTGACTTGAGAATATTGTAACAATCTTGCATTCCTGGAATAAATCCCACTTGATCTTGGTGTATGATCTTTTTGATGCATTGCTGTATTCAGTTTGTTAATATTTTGTTGAGGATTTTAGGACCTACATTCATCAGAGATATTGGCCTATAATTTTTTTTAAATTTTATTTATTTATTTTTAGAAAGAGAGGAAGGGAAGGAGAAGCCAACGGAGAGAAACATTGATATGCAAGAGCTACATCAATTGGTTGCCTCCTCCACATCCCCAACTGGGGACCCAACCCACTCCCCAGGCCTGTGCCCAGACCAGGAATCAAACCAGCAACCTTTCAGTTTGCAGACCAGCAATAATTCCACTGAGCCAAACCAGCAAGGGCATCTGGTTTTGGAATTAGGATAATGTGGGCTTCATAAAATGAGTTTGGGAGCCTTCTCTCCTCTTGAATTTTATGAAATAGTTTGAGAAAGAGAGGTGTTAGTTCTTCTTGTAATGTTTGGTAAAAATTAACCTGTGAAGCTATCTGGTCCAGGGCTTTTTTTTTGTTGGGAGTTTTTTGATTACTGCTTCAATTTCACTAAGTATAAACCGTCTAATCAGATTTCCCGATTCTTCCTGTTTTAATTTCAGAAAACTGTATGTTTCAAGGAACTTACCCATTTCATTCAGGTTGTCCCATTTGTTGGCATACAGTTCATAATATTTTCTTACAATCCTTTGTATTTCTTTGATGTCAGTTGTTATGGCTCCTCTTTAATTTTTAATTTTTTTTAATTTGGGTACTTTCTCTTTTTTTCTTGATGAGTTTGGTTAAATGTTTGTCAAACTTTATCTTTCCAAAGAACCATCTTGGGTTCATTGATCTTTTGTATCACTTTTTTAGATTGTACTTTGTTTATTTCTGCACTGATCTTAATTATTACCTTCCTCCTAGTCATTTTCAGTTTTGTTGTTCTTTTTCAAGTTCCTTTATGTGTGCAGTTAGATTGTTTATTTGAGCTTTTTCTTTTTTCCTAGATAGGCCTGTAACGCTATGAATTTCCTTCTTAGGATTGCTTTCCAGTGTCTCAGGGATTTTGGATTGTTGTGTCCCCATTTTCATTTGTTTCAAGGTATGTTTTGATTTCTTCCTTGATCTCATTGTTGACTCATTCATTGTAAATAACATGTTATTTAATTCCCAAATGTTTGCATGCTTTTCAGTGTTCTTCTTTTGATTGAATTCAAGTTTCATAGCATTATGGTCAGAGAAGATGTTTGATATGATTTCAATCTTCTTAAATTAATTAGACTTGTTTTGTGTCCTAATATGTGGTCCGTTCTAGAAAATATTCCATGTGCACTTGAAAAGTATGTATTTCTGAACCTTTGGGCTGAAATGTTTTCAAGATATCAGTTAAATCCATTTAATGTGTCACTTAAGGCCACTGAATTTTTGTTGATTTTCTCTCTGTGAGATCTATCCATTGGGCTTTTAAAATCCCCAACTATGACTGTATTTCTGTTGATCTCTCTCTTTATTTCCATCTAGTTTTGCTTTACATATTTCCTTGTTCCTATGGTCCATGCATAAATGTTTGCTAGGGTTATATCTTCCTGTTGGATTGTTCCATTTATCTTTATGTAGTGTCATTCTTTGACTCTTCCTATAGCCTTGGTTTTAAAGTCTATTTTGTCAGATATAAGTACTGCTACCCCAGCTTTTTTGTTTTCTGTTTGCATGAAATATCTTCCTTCGTCCATTTACTTTTAATTCTTTTTTTAAGATTTTATTTATTTATTTTTAGAGAGGGGAGAAGGGAAGGAGAAAGAGAGGGAGAGAAACATCAATGTGTGGTTGTCTCTGGTGCAACCCCTACTGGGGACCTGGCCTGCAACCCAGGCATGTGCCCTTACTGGGAATTGAACCAGTGACCCTTTGGTTCACAGGCTAGTGCTCAATCCACTGAGCCACAGCAGCCAGAGCCCATCCCTTTACTTTTAGTCTGTGTGTATCTTTTGATCTGAGATAGACCTCTTGGTGGTAGCACATATATGGATCTTGTCTTATCCATTCAGCTACCCTATGTCTTTTGGTCAGAGCATTTAAGCCATTTACATTTAAGGTGATTATTGACAGATATGTGTGAAGTGCCATTTTATTGTTAGACTGTTTTCTTCTTTTTTTCATTTTCTTCTCCTCCTTCTCTTTCTTCTCCATAAAGCAAGCCCTTTAACATTTGCTGCAGAATTGGGTTGCTGTTACCAAACACCTTTAGCTTTTTTCTTCTCTGGGATGTACGTTATTTCTCCTTCAATTTTAAATGATAGCCTTGCTGAGTAAAGTAGCCTTGGTTGTAGGTCCTTGCTTTTTATCACCTTGAATATTTAATGCCACTGCCTGAAATTCTGGCCTGAAATATTTATGTTGAGTAATCAGATGCAGTCTAATTGGTGCTCCTTTGTAGGTCACTACCTTCATTTCTCTTGTGGCTGACGGGATTCTCCCCTTATCTTTAAGCCTTATCATTTTAATATGATGTGTATTCATGTAGACCTCTTTGGGTCGAAATTGTTTGGGACTCTATGAGCTTCCTGGACTTGTCTGTCTTTTTCCTTCACCAGATTAGAGACATTTCTGGTCATTATTTCTTCAAATAGTTTCTAATTCCCTTGCTCACTCTCTTCTCCTTCTGGTATTCCCATAATGCAGATGTTGTTATGGTTCATTTTGTCCAAAATATTTCTTAATCTCTCCTCATTTTTTAAAATTCTTTTTCTCTATTTGCTGCTCTGCCTGGGTATTGTTTTCTACCTTGTCTTCCAAGTCACTGATTCAGTCCATGACTTCATCTAATCTACTGTTTATTCCTTCCAGTGTTATTTATTTCAGATATTACATTCTTTATTTCTATCTGGTTGTTTCTTATGGTCTCTTTGATTTTTTTTTCTTTCATTCTGTTGAGTATTCTTATAATCATTACTCTAAATTCCCTATCTGATGAATTGGTTGCCTCCGTTTCATCTAGTTCTTCCTCTAGAGAATTCTTGTACTTTTTTGGGGGGTCTGTTTCTTTGTTCTCCCATTTTGGCTTCTTCTTTGTATTTAATGCCTTAGTTTATTAAACAAATCAAGCTGTAATCAGCAGCATGGTTTAAGCCCCACAGGGTAGGGTGAAGAAATTTATGCAGGTGAGGCTATTGCTTAAATACATTTAAGCAATATATTTATATCTAAATATAAATATTTGTAGTATATAAGAATCAGAGAATCGAGATGGCAGAGGACTGAGTGGAAGTCACACTGACCTCCTCCCAGGACCAACCTGGAATTACAACTAAATTGGAGAGAAATCACCTAGAACAAACAACTTAACAATAGTGAGAGAGGAGCCTTGTAAGCTCAGAGACAGAAGAATTGGCTTAGTGCAATCTAACTGGTAAGGAGTGCGGTACAGGTCTGAGAAGGCGGGCGGGGCGCCCATGGGTGGCAGCACCAGAAGGATACTGAAACGGCCAGTTTTATCCCCCTGAGAAGAACAGGGTCTAAACCAAAAGCAGGGATCTCTAGCCAACAGCACCAGAGCCCAAAGGGTACACAGAAAACAACAAGCTGTGAAAAGCGACAGAATTGCTCTCTGCCAGAGACAGGCAGCTAGAGATGCAAAGAACTGTTTAAAGAGCCAATGCATAAATTTTTACCTGAATCCACTTATCCAGGTCTCTGTCAATCACGGGGGCAGAGTGGGCTAGAGACACCTGAGGAGAAACTGAGGAAGGAAGCTTTGGGGAGAGAATTGAAAGAGTAGCCGACGGGATCTCGGTGCTGATTCATCCCCCATGCAGCAGCAGCCATCTTGCTCAGGCAGAGACCACTCCCCCTAAGCAGCACCAGCATCAAAGGATCCAATAGTCCCACACCGACGTGGATTCCACTCCGCCCTGTGCTGTCTAAACTGTCTGCTGAGTGCAGAGTGGCAGCCATAGACAGTAGATCCCTGGCTAAAGGGGACACAGAGACGTCTGGCAACACTTGAGGAGAGACTGGGGATGGAGGCTTTGGGGAGAGGTTGGAGAGAGTAGCTGGTGGGATTCCAGTGCGGACTACTCCCCAATACAGAAGCAGCATGAGTGGACACAATAACCCCACCCCCAGGAGAGACTTTGCCCCACCCTGAGCTGTATAAGGCGGTCTGCTGAGTGCAGAGTGAATAGACTAACAGCTGAAGGAGACAGCCACAAAGAGTATATTAATGGAAGTCTTGAACAGACTGTCTAAGGTCAGACAGGGTCAACATCTGACATCATCAGAGTCAGATCCAGAAAGTAAAAACAGTGGTCTCCAACCATAGAAGTTCACAACACAAAGTCAGGAAATCAAGACAGATCAACTTAAGAATCAGAAGCAAAAGAGAAGAGTCTCACAAGTAATGGGAAGATAAAGATATAGGGATCCCCACTCAAAAGGATAGGAGGAATCCCCAGAAAGAGAACTAAAGAAAATAGAGGCCAGTAAACAATCAGATATTGAGTTCTCAAGAATGATTCTAAGGAAAATCAATGAGCTCAGTGAGCTCAGAGAGAATTACCAAAACCTACAGGGAAACTGCAAGGAACTTACTGCAAACTATATCAGCATGAAAAAGGACATAGAAACTATCAATAAGAGACAAAAGGAAATGAAGAATACAATTTCTGAGTTGAAGAACACAGTCGAAGGAATCAGAAGCAGGCTAGATGAATCTGAGGACCAAATCTGTGAGCTGGAGGACAAAGTAGAAAAAAGCTCTCAGAAAGAGAAAGAAAATGAAAAAAGACTCAAAAAGCATTAAAAGGCATTGAGGGAAATGCAGGACAACCTGAAACATAATGATACCCATATAAAAGGGATACCAGAAGGAGAAGAGGATGAGGAAGGGATAGAAAACATGTTTGAAAAAGTCATGATGGAACACTTCCCTAATTGGAGGAGAGAAAAAGTCACACAAGTCCAGGAAGCACAGAGGGTCCCATTCAAGAGGAACCCAGTGATGCCCACTCCAAGACACACCATCATTAAAATGGCAAATATTAAAAACAAACACAGACTCCTAAAGCATGCAAGGGAGAAAGAGGTAGTAACATATAAGGGAGCCCCAATACAGCTAGCATCTGACTTCTCAACAGAAACCCTGCACGCCAGAAAGGACTGTCAAGAAATATTCCAAGTCATGAGTAGCAAAAATCTGCAACCAAGACTGCTCTACCCAGCAAGGCTCTCAATTAAAATGGAAGGTGAGATAAGGAGTTTCCCAGACAAAAGAAGGCTAAAAGATTACACCTCCACCAAACCAGCACTGCAAAATATGCTAAAGGGACTGCTCTAAGATGAAGTAAAAGTTTCTATGAGTACCTAGTTCGTTTCACAGTTGCAAATACTTGATAATACCAATATTTTTAATACTCATTAATCTGATTGTGAGAATGATGTTATTTTAATTGTTCCTTCACTATTTGTTGAAACTATACCTGTTTCTGTACATTTATTGCCTATTTCTATTATTTTTTAAAAAAGCTTTAAATGACTTTTTGGTATTCTTTATCCATTTATTGATTAAAAGTTTGTAGAACTTTTTTTTAAAAAAACTGTATTAACCGTGTTTTAGATATGTTGCAAATACTTTTCTATTCTGCTCCTTATCCTTTAAGTTTTTTATATGTATATTACTATATAGTTAAATGTTTAATATAGTCATATTGTCAATATTTATTTTAAAGCTTCTGGGGTTGAATATTTTCCTTCAGGCCATTAAAAATATTAGTTCTATTTTCTTCTAAAACTCCTTAGATTCTACATATTGATTTTTAACTCACTTGAATATTTCTTGTAAATGTGTGAAATAGGGCTGTATATTTGTTTTATTTCAGGCAATAGTGGCCCATGCACCTTATTGGTTGAATAAACCTTATTTTACCCATTGATTTGAAATATCAACTTAATTATATATTTTTAGACAGATATATATGTTTGTCTATAGAATGTTCATTATATTTCATTGATCTAGTTGATTATTTCTGTGCTGATGTCATGTTGGTTTAATTGCTGAGACTTTATAATGGTTTAAATTTTTTTTAATATTTTATAATTAACTTTGACATTAAAAAAATAAATAAAATCAATCTGCATTTAAGAAAGAAAGAAAGAGAGAGAGAGAACTGCTACCTTTTGTGACAACATGGATGGAAGTGGAGAATATTAAGCTAAGTGAAATAAGCCAGGTGGTGATGGACAAATACCATATGATCTAATCTATAAGTGGACTCTATTCAACAAAATAAACAAACAAAATAAACCACAGGCACAGAAACATGGAGCAGACTGAAAGTGACCAGAGGGCATGGGTAAAGAGGATAATGGTGGAAAGAAGGGGAAGAGACTGGACAAAGAACATGTATGAATGACCCTTGGACATGGACAACAGAGTGGAGTTGACTGTGGGAGTGGGAGGTGGGGGTGGTATGGGTGGAGGGGGGTAAAGGGATAAAAACTGAGACAACTATAATAGAATAAACATTTTTTAGAAATTAAAAAAAAAATATATAACCCAAATGTTCTGCAGTGAGTAACTGAATAAACAGCAACTTATTCATATAATAGAATATTATTCAACAATATAAAATAACAATTACTGAGGGAAAAAGATAGCAAAGGAATGAATGAGAGTCACACTGACCTGCTCCCCCCAAGACCAAACTGGAATTGCGACTAGTGGAGTAATCACCTGGAAAACAACGGAATGATAGTGGGAGAGGGGCCTTGGAGCTGCGGACAGACAGTGGATTCGACTCTCACTCATCCCAACGGGTGAGAAGTGCGGTGGAGGCTCGAGAGGGTGGGCTGGGCGCCCACAAGCACTTGCACCAGAGGGACATTGAAACGACCAGTTAGTTTCCTCGGAGAAGAACGGGGTCTGACCATAAACAGGGACCTCTAAACTACAGCAGCTAAAGCCAAGAAAATACAGAAAAAACGCAACCCCAAAAAGCTTAGGGGCGCTCTCTGCCACACACAGGTGGCTGGGGATGCAAAGAGACATTTAAAGGGCCAACGCAAAAATTGCAGTGGCAGCCACCCTCCTTGATCTCTGGGTAGAGGTGGCAGCAGGGTGTGCTGGTGCCTGGGAAAAGACTGGTGAGGAAAACTTTGTGAAGAGAACTGACAGGCGGCCAAGGAGCCTGGGTGATAACGCACCTCCCACTCTGCAGCTACCATCTCACTCAGGCATAAGGGAATCAATTAACCTGTCTTTTGTGAGCTCTGCACACAGCTTGTGTGCATGTGAGCTGGGGTCTGAGTGCAGACTGGCTGGGAGAGCCTTGAGGAGAGACTGGAGATGGAGGTGCTGGGGACAGAACAGGGAGGAGGAACTGGGGAGCCCCGACTCCCTCCCCGTTCTGTAGCCTCCATTGTGGGCTGGAAAGGTGCGCCCCCAAAGAGGCAGAAGCGGGGCGCGCATGAACCAGACTGCCTGCGATTGAAACACAGTCTGCACAGGGGGTGGATCTTTTGCTGAAGGGGACACGGAACTGCCCAGAGACCCCTGAGGAGAGACTGGAAATGGAGGCGTTGGGGAAAGAACGGGAGGAATAACCGGGGAGTCCCGATCCATCTCCTTGTCGTAGTCTCCATTGTGCGGGAAGAGGCCACACCCCCAAAGAGCCAAAAGACGAAAAGCACACAACAGACACCCAAAAACACCCAGTGCAGGCCGAGTGGCCGGTGAGAGTTGGCAAGCATGTGCGTGGACCCGCGCAGGCTGCCGAGAGCTCGCATGGGCTGGCAAGGCTTCCCACAGGTTGGCACAGATGGGGCCTGTGAGGGAGTGCACAGAGCGGCCAGGGAAGGCGTAAATTTACCTGCCAGGCCCACGATTGCAGAGCGACTCACAGAATTAGTAGATCCCGGGCTGAAGGGGTCACAGAGCTGCCCAGAGTCCCTGGAGGAGAGACCGGAGACAGGATTAACCGGAGAGTCCTGGAGCTGGCTTCCTCCCATTTCTGTAGTCTCCAATTGGAGAGGGCAAGCAACGCACCCAAAGAGCCAAAAGCAGGGAAAACACACAATAGAAGACCCTAAACTGACCAGTGCCGGGGTGCCCTCTGGCCAGGGTGGCCTGAGGAGTACGGGAGGTCGCAAATATGCCCCCAGGGTTGGGGCAAGCACACGCGAGCCCAGGCGGGTGGTGGATCCTGCCCCACAGGGGAGCGCACTCAAGGAGCCGGCCTGAGAGTGCAGAGCAATCCAGTGAAGTAGTCCATCCCTGACCAAAGGGGTCACAGAGCTGCCCCAAGCAGGAGCCAGATACAGACAGTAGACTCCTGGAAGGCTCAAACAAATGACCCAAAGTCATATAGGGTCAACAACTGACAACATCAGAGGCAGGCCCAGAAAGAAAAGTAAAGGGAAATAAATAAATAAATAAATAAATAAATAAATAAATAAAGGGCCCACCTACTACCATAGAAGTTTAATCCACAAGTCAGGAAATCTAGATGGTCCAACTGTAGCAGAAGCAAAAATAAATAAATAAATAAGTAAATTACTTAACAGAATCTCACAAAAATGGAAAGAAAAAGAAGTTCCCCTCAATAAGTGGAAAACGGGACTCCCCACAGAGAGAGCTAAATAAAATAGAGGCAAGGGAACTATCAGATATTGAATGCAAAACAGTGGTTCTAAGGAAGCTCAATGAGCTCAGCCAGCTCAAAGATAACTATGAGAAACGCGGAGAAACTATCGGGATCTTACAGCAAACTATATTAACCTGGAAAAGGACATAGACACTATCAAGAAGACGCAAGAGTGTATGAAGAATATCATTTCTGAATTGAAGAACACAGTAGAAGGAATCCAAAGCAGTCTGGATGAAGCTGAGGATTGAATCAGTGAGATGGAGGACAAGGTAGAAAAAAGCTCCCAGAAAGAACAAGAAATAGAAAAAAGACTCAAAAAGAATGAAGAGGCATTTAGGGAAATGCAAGACAACCTGAAACGCAATAATATCCGTATAATAGGGATACCAGAAGGAGAAAAAGAGGAGCAAGGGATAGAGAACCTCCTTGAAAAAGTAATGATGTAAAATTTCCCTAATTTGAGGAGAGAAAGGCTCTCATGAATCCAGGAGGCACAGAGGACCCCACTCAAGAGGGACTCAAAGAGGTCCACTCCAAGACACATCATCATTAAAATGGCAACTGTCAAAGACAAAGAGAATCCTCAAGGCAGCAAGGGAGAAGGAGAAAGTAACATACAAGGGGGCCCCGATACGCCTAGGAGCTGACTTCTCAACAGAAACACTACAAGCCAGAAGGGAATGGCAACAAATATTCCAAGCCATGAAAAGCAAGGGCCTACAGCAAGGCTGCTCTACCCAGCTAGGCTCTCCATTAAAATAGAAGGGGAAATAAGGAGTTTCCCAGAGAAGAGAAGACTAAAAGAATATATCTCTACCAAACCAGCACTCCAAGATATGCTAAGGGGAGTGGTTTAAGCAGATGAAGGAAAAGAATGAGACAGATAGGAACACAGGTACAAAGAGAAAAGATGAGTAAGTTTCTACCAGTAATATCTCTCAATGTGAATGGACTAAATGCCCCAATCAAAAGACACAGGGTAGCTGAATGGATAAGAAAACATGACCCACACATATGCTGCCTACAAGAGACTCACTTCAGAGCAAGAGACCTAAAAAGATTGAAAGGAAAGGGATGGAAAATAATATTCCAAGCAAATGGGCATGAGAAAAAGGCCGGGGTTGCCATACTTGTATCAGACAAAGTAGATTTCAAAACAAAGGCCATAAAGAGAGACCCAGAGGGGCACTTTATCATACTTAAAGGAAGAATCTATCAAGAAGACATCACCATTGTAAACTTATATGCTCCCAATATAGGAGCCCCCAAGTTTATAAGGAAATTGTTGGATGACTTCAAAAAAGATATAGACAGCAACACACTGATAGTAGGGGATTTCAACACCGCACTGTCAAAAATGGACAGATCTTCCAAACAAAACATTAATAAATGTATTGTGGCGCTGAATGACACACTGAATCAAAGGGACTTAACTGACATATATAGAACCTTACATCCCAAAGGATAAAAATACACATTCTTTTCAACGGCTCATGGTAGTTTTTCAAAGATAGACCACATGATAGGACACAAAGCAAACCTCAGCAAATTCAGGAAAATTGAAATAATAGCAAACTTTTTCTCAGACCACAAGTGCTTAAAACTGGAAATCAACCTCAAAGAGAAACTTCAAAAACTTGCAAACTCATGGAGACTGAACAGAGGACTATTAAACAATGAATGGGTCAATAATGATATAAGAGAAGAAATTTAAAAAATTCTGGAAACAAATGAAAATAAACAGACAACAGTCCAAAACCTATGAGACACAGCAAAGGTAATACAGGCTTACCTAAAGAAGATAGAAACATTTCAAATAAAAGACCTAACACTACAACTTCAAGAACTGGAGAAACAACAAAAAATAAATCCCAGAGCAAGTAGAAGGAAGGAAATAGTCAAGATTAGAGCAGAACTGAATGACATAGAGACAAAAAGAACAATTCAGAGGATCAACCAATCCAGAAGCTGGTTCTTTGAAAAGCTAAATAAAATTGACAAGCCTTTGAGCAGACTCATTAAGAAAAAAAGGGAGAGGACCCAAATTAATATCAGAAATGAAAGAGGAGAAATAACAATGGATACCACAGAAATACAAATGATCGTCAGAAACTATTATGAACAATTATATGCCAAGAAATTTGAAAATCTTGATGAAATGGACAAATTTTTAGAAAAGTATAATCTTTCAACACTGAAGGAGGAAGAAACAGAAACCTTGAACAGACCAATAACAGCTGGGGAAATTGAAGCAGTCATCAAGAAACTCCCGGCACACAAAAGCCCAGGGCCAGATGGTTTCCCAGGAGAAATTTACAAAACATTTAAGGAAGAGCTAACCCCTGTACTTCTCATACTATTTCAAAAAAATCCAAGATGAGGGAAGACTCCCAGACTCTTTCTATGAGGCCAGCATCACCCTGATCCCAAAACCAGGTAAAGAACCTACAAAGAAAGAAAACTAAAGACCAATTTCGTTGATGAACATACATGCTAAAATCCTCAACAAAATATTGGCAAACTGCATCCAGCAATACATTAAAAAGATTATCCACCACGATCAAGTGGGATTCATCCCAGGCATGCAGTGATGGTTCAATATACGCAAGTCAATAAACGTGATACATCACATAAATAAAAGACAAAAACAACATGATTATCTCGACAGATGCAGAAAAAGCATTCGATAAGGTACAGCACCCATTTATGATCAAAACACTCAGCAAAATGGGAATAAATGGGGCATTCCTCAACGTAATAATGGCCATATATGAAAAACCTACAGCCAATATCATATTCAACAGGCAAAAACTAAAAGTTTTCCCCTTAGATCAGGAACACGACAAGGATGTCCGCTTTCACCACTTCTTTTCAACATCGTATTGGAAGTCCTAGGCACAGCCGTCAGACAAGAGAAAGAGATAAAAAGCATCCAAATAGGAAAGGAGGAAGTAAAGCTATCATTGTTTGCAGATGACATGATAGTGTACATAGAGAACCCTGTAGACTCTACCAAAAAGATACTCAACCTTATAAGTGAATCTGGCAAAACAGCAGGATACAATGTCAATATTGAGAAATCAAAGTCATTTTTGTACACCAGCAACGCAATAGAAGAAGAAGAAATCAGAAAAAAAAATGCCATTTGACATAGCAACAAGTAAGATAAAGTACCTAGGCATAAATTTCACCAAAGAGGTAAAAGGCCTGTATGCAGAAAACTATACAACATCGAAGAAAGAAATTAAGGAAGATACAAATAAATGGAAGCATATACCGTGCTCATGGATTGGAAGAATTAATATCATCAAAATGTCCTTACTACCCAAAGCAATTTATAGATTCAACACAATCCTTATTAAGATACCAATGATTTATTTCACAGAAATAGAACTGACATTTGAAAAGTTTATATGGAACCATAAATGACTCAGAATAGCCACAGCAATTTTGAGAAAGAAACACAAAGTAGGAGGGATCACAATACCGGACATCAAACTATACTACAAATCCACTATACTCAAAACAATCTGGTATTGGCAGAAGAACAGAC
Organism: Pteronotus mesoamericanus; assembly: GCF_021234165.1. Lineage (NCBI taxonomy): Eukaryota > Metazoa > Chordata > Mammalia > Chiroptera > Mormoopidae > Pteronotus > Pteronotus mesoamericanus. Next base: position 1,043,355 of record NW_026555093.1, on the reverse strand, counting down.
CCATAGACGAGTGGAACAGAATAGAAAGCCCAGAAAGAAGCCCAGGTCTCTATGCACATCTAATATTTGACAAAGGGGGCAGAAGCGTAAAATGGAGCCATAACAGCCTCTTCAACAAATGGTGTTGGGAGAGCTGGACAGCTACATGCAAAAAATTTAAATTGGATTATCAGCTGACACCATACACAAAAATAAACTCAAGGTGGATAAATGACTGAAATATAAGTCGCAACACCATCAAAGTCCTAGAGGAGAACATGGGCAGGAAACTCTCAGATATCCCACACAGCAATTTTTTCACTGATATGTCTCCTAAAGCAAGGGACATAAAGGAAAGAATAAACAACTGGGACCTCATCAAAATAAAAAGCTTCTGCACGGTAAAAGAAAACATCAGCAAAATGAAAAGGGAGCCAACCCTATGGGAAAATATATTCGCTAAGGATACATCAGATAGAGGTTTGATCTCCAAGATATATAATGAACTCACTCGACTCCACTCCAAGAAGACAAACGATCCAATCAAAAAATGGGCAAAGGACCTGGGCAGACGCTTTTCCAAGGAGGAGATACAGAGGGCCCAGACGCATTTGAAAGGATGCTCAGCATCACTAGCCATCAGAGAAATGCAGATCAAAACCACCATGAGGTACCACCTCTCATCGGTCAGAATGGCCAACATAAACAGATCCACAAACAACAGGTGCTGGTGACGCTGTGGAGAAAAGGAAACCCTAGTCCACTGTTGATGGGAATGCAGACTGGTGCAGCCACTGTGGAAAGCAGTGTGGAATTTCCTCAAAAAGCTGAAAAGAGAACTACCTCTTCATCCAGTGATTCCCCTGCTGGAACTATACCCTAAGAATCCCAAAACGCCAATTCAAAAGCACCTATGCGCCCCAATGTTCATAGCAGCACAGTTTAAAATAGCCAAGTGCTGGAAGCAACCTAATTGCCCATCAGTAGATGATTGGATCAAAAAGTCATGGTACATATACACAATGGAATACTATGAAGCATAAAGAAAAAAAGAACTACTAAACTTCGAGACAGCATGGATGGAACTGGAGAGCATTATGCTAAGTGAAATAAGCCAGGGAGTAAAAGACAAATACCATATGATCTCACGTATAAGTGGAACCTAATCATACAAAGATGCAAGGAAAATAAGACCAGCAACACTGAAATGAAAAGAAACCAGCAGAGACAAGAGGGAAGGGGTGAGGGGGGGCGGGGGAAAAGGAAGGGAAGGGGAAAGTCAAGGAACATATAGCAAGGACTCATGGACAAAACCAAAGGGGAAGAGGTGAGGGAGGGTGGGAGGGAGGGGCAAGGGAATGTGGTGGGCGGTTGGCAGAGACAAATGTATTTGAAAAAATAAGTTTTAAACAAAATAACAATTACTGTTACTTACATAAACTGGATTGATTTTCAATTGTATTATGCTGAGTGAAAAAAGGCAGGCTCAAAATATTGCATACTTATTTCAATTATGTCATTCTTTAACCTACAAAACTAAAAATGGAGAACAGATAAGCTGTTGCCAGGTGTTAAGTGTTTGAGGGGAGGATATGACCATAAATGTATCGCACAAATGAGGCTCTCAGAGTAATAGAACTGTGTTATATCCTATTTATGGTGATACTTATATGAATTTATTCATGTGTAAACTTTTACACCAAAAGGAAAAAAAAGTCAATTTAGTGTACAATATTCTTATTAAATTTATTGGGGTCACATTGTTTAATAAGATTGTATGAGTTTCAAGTGTACATTTTATGATACACAATCTTTATACTTCATTGTGTGCCTATTACTCAATGTTAAATCATCCTCCATCACAACATATTGTATTTTGAAAAATAAATTTAGTCTGGGCAAGATGGCAGCATAGGTGTATACAGTACTTTCATCCTCCCACAAGCACGTGAGAATTACAACAACCATCACCTAAAACTGTCTGAAATCTAGATGGAAGTCCTACGACTAAGAATATAAAAAAGTAGTTTCATCAAGACAGGTATAAGGGGCAGAGACACAGAATGGGCTGGTCCCACAACCATACATGGCAGATAAAACTTGGGAGAGATATCTCCTCTGCAGGTGTTCCCCTTGAGAAACAGGGAGTTCCAGCCCAACATCAGGATTTCAGTGCCAGGTAGAAAATTCCCCATAACTCAGGCTGTAAAAATCAGCTCGATTGAACCTGACTGAGTCAAAGGGTTTCTGGAGTGCCAGGCATTCCTGTTCAAGGAACCACACATGGACTTACACTGACTCACACCCTCTGAGTTCCAGTACTAAGGAAGTAGTTCAAAAGGCACCAGGGGAATACAGGGAAAGAAACTGAATTGTTTGGCATCAGGGTGAGAGCTGAAGGGGCAGCTTTCTCCCAGAGAGAAATGTTGGCAGAAATCATTGTTCCTTTTCTGAGGCCTACCCTCACAGAGCCAGCAGGGGGTGCCACAGCTACTGTATTTTGCTCTGTATAATGCATACCCATGTTTTTGTCCCAAACTTTCAAAAAAATTCTGTTTTAATTTTTAATTCAATTTTTTCTTTATATTTAGATCATTGTTTTTGCATTATATAGGAATTTTAGCATGTATATATAGTGAACATTTTATTGTACAAGACATTTTATGTAACAAATAATTACAAAACACTAGAACAGATACAAGGTACAAGAAATTTTATGTACCAATAACAAAATTACAATATTTACACATCACTAGTACTACCCATGTATAATGGATGTCCTTATGTTTTTCCCTCAAAAATTTGGGAAACAAAGTATGCATTAAATGGGGTAAAATATGGTAAGTCTTTATAAGCCTGGCTCACACACAGGGGTGGACCTTGGGACATTTGCTGGCCCAGTCCTGGCATGGTGCTGGTAAAAGCCAGACTCAGAAAGCAGCTTGCTCCTTCCCAGAAACAGCCAGGTCTAGCAGAGGCAACCAGAAACTGTGGCTCACTTGTATCTTCAAGCATGTTGCCAAGGGCAAGGCCCAGACAGTGTGTCTGACACTGACCTGAGTCAGAGTCACTCTGTAGGGGCCCAGAACCAACATGCCAAGAGGCCAGTGCCAGACAACAATGGAATAGGATCCAACAAACATAAAAAACAGTATATCCAAAGGAAGATTGTAAAAGGTACCAAGCTTTGCAGAGGAGAATTCTGTTTTTCTTTTTTTTAAATGTTTTGCTTCGTTCTTTTACATACAATATATTTTTTATTTTCTTCTTTTACATTTTCTGTGTTTTTCTGTTCTTATTCTTTTTTAATTTCTTTTTTCTTATTTGCTTTTTGTTTTCCTTTCTGTTTTTCTTATTCTTTTTTTCTTTTTTAAATATTGTTTATTTTTATTTTTTAATTGTTATATTTTTATTTTTATGTATACATATGTTTTATATACTATTTTTCTTATTATATGTATTTTGTTTCTTTTACCCTTTTTTATTTTCTCTCTCTTTTTCTTTTCCTTTTATTCTTTTTTTTTTCTTTTGTGGATCAGCACATACTCAGTATCTGCACATGGTGATTTCACACTTTGCCAGTCTGAGGATTGTTTGGCATCCCATACCTGAAGGAGCCAACAGAAATCAAGATTCAGTTACAATAGGAGGACCCACCACACCTAAACAAGCGATATTCCTAGACTACACATCTAAGGAGGACAAGGGAACCACATCACTGGGTCCCAAAGGACACCTACTACATGAAGTTGCCCCACGAATATTGAGAGTCAGAGAAGATCTACCTAATACATAGAAACAAGCACCAAGAAAGACAAGGATACAGGCCCCAAATGAAAGAACAGAAGGAATCTCTAGAAAAAAAGAGCTAAATGAAATGGAAGCAAGCAATTAATCAGATATAGAGTTCAAAGTAATGGTTATAAGGATACTCAAGGAACTTAATGAGAACTACAACAGCATGGAAAATTGCATAGAAACCATGAAAAAGGACCAGTTGGAAGTGAAGAATAACATATCTGACATCAAGACTACACTGGAAGAAATAAAAAGTAGGCTGGATGAAGCAGAGAATCATATCAGTGATTTGGAAGACAAGGTAGAAAAAACACACAATCAGAGCAGCAACAATAAAAAGGACTTAAATAATGAGGATAGTTTAACGGAACTTTGGGATAACTTGAAATGTAACAACATCCACATCATATGGGTACCAAGAGAAGAAAGAGAGCAAAGGATAGAGAACCTGTTTGAATAAATGGCAAAAGTGTCCTTAATCTGATGAAGCAAAATGTCATAAATGTTCAGGAAGCACAGAGAGCCCCAATCAAGATGAACCCAAAGAGATCCATTCCAACACACATCATAATTAAAATGGCAAAGTTTAAAGACAGAGGTTCTTAAAGGCAGCAAGACAGAAACAGTTACCTACAAGGGAGCTCCCATAAGACTGTCAGCTGATTTTTCAACAGAAACACTTCAGGCCGGAAGGGAGTGGCATGATTCATTCAAAGTAAAGAAAAGCAAGAAACTGCAATCAAAACTACTCTACCCACCAAGGCTATCATTTAAAATTGATAGTGAAATAAGGAGCTTCCAAGGGGAAAAAAGGGCTAAAGGAATTCATTACCACCAAACCAGCATTGCCAGAAATGTTAAATGGTCTGCTTTAAGAAGAAAAAGAAACAGAGAGAGAAAGGAATATAGGCATAAATAAAAAATAGAAATAAGTACCTAGCAATAACAACCTTAAATGTAGATTGATTAAATGCTCCAATCAAAAGACATAGGGTGGCTAAATGGATTAGAAAACATGATCCATATATGTGTTGTGCACAAGAGACCCTCCTGAGAACAAAAAATTCACACAAGCTGATAGTGAAAAGATGGAAAAATTATTTCATGCAAATGGAAACAAAAGAGCTGACATTGCAATACTTATATCTGACAAAATAGACTTCAAAACACAGGCCATACTAAGAGACAAAGAAGATCACTAAATAATGATAGAAGGATTGCTCCAACAAGAGGATATAACGCTGGTAGACATATATGCACACAATATATGAGCACCTAAATATGTAAAGAAAATCTTGATGGACATTAAGGGAGAGATGGACAAAAAATAATCATAGTAGGGGATTTTAACACCCCACTGTTATCAATGGATAGATCATCCAGACAAAATATCAACAAGGCAACAGCAATCTAAAACAACACACTAGAGTGAATGAAATTAATTGATATTTTCAGAACACTCTACCCCAAAGCAGCAGAATATATATTCTTCTCAAGTGCACAAGGAACATTCTCAAAGACACACCACATGTTAGGACACAAAAAAAGTCATAACAAATTCAAGAATATTGGTCACACCAAGCATCTTCTCAGATCAAATGGCATGAAAATATAAATCAACTACAATATGAAAACTCAAAAACACTCAAACACATGGAGACTGAATAACATGTTATTAAACAATGAATGGGTTACCAATGAGATCAAGGAAAACATAAAAAATTACCTGGAAACTAAAGAAAATGAACACACCACCACCCAAAATCAATGGGACACAGTGAGAGCAGTACTGAGGGTAAAGTTCATAGCCTTATAGGGCTACCTAAAGAAGATAGAAAAATCTCAAATAAACAATCTAACCTGACACCAAAAATAACTAAACAACAACAACAACAACAACAACAACAAAGCCTAGAGTAAGTAGAAGAAAGGAAAAAATAAAGAGTGGAAATAAATGACATAGAAACTAAAACAACAATACAAATGATCAGAAAAACCAACAGCTGATTCTTTGAAAAATAAACAAGATTGATGAACTTTCAACCAGACTCATTATGAAAAAAAGAGAGAGGGCCTTGATAAACAAAACCAGAATTGAAAGTGGAAAAGTAACATTTGACATCATAAAAATACAAAGGATTGTAAGAAAATACTATGAACAACTATGTGACAAAATTTGAAAACTTGGGGAAAATGAACAAATTCTAGCAGCATACAATCTTCCCAAATTTAATTATGAAGAATCAGAAAATATGAATAGACTGATAACTAATGAAATTGAAGCAGTAATAACAAAAACTCCCAGCAAACAAAAGTCCTGGGCAGATGGCTTCACAGGTGAATTTTATCAAACATTTAAAGAACTAACACCTATCCTTCTCAAATTATTCCCAAAAATTCAAGAAGGAAGACTTCCAAACTCTTTTTATGAGGTCAGTATTTTCCCAATTCCAAAACCAAATAAAGAAACTACAAATAAAAAAAAATTATAAGTCAATATCCCTGATGAACATAAATGCTAAAATCCTCAACAAAATTTTAGCAAATTGGATCCAGCAATACATTCAAAAGGTCATACACCATCATAAATTGGGATTTATTCTGGAATGCAAGGTTGGTACAATATTCACAAATCAGTAAATGAGATACATCACATAAACAAAATGAAAGATAATAATCATATGATTATATCAATAGATGCAGAAAAAGCATTTCATAAAATCCAGCACCCATTTATGATAAAAACTCCCAGTAAAGTGGGAATAGAAAGATCATACCTCAACCTAATAAAGGCCATATATAAAAAACCTACAGTCAACATAGTACTTAATGGGCAAAAATTATAAATGTTTCCTTTAAGATCAGGAACAAGACAGCGATGTCTGCTTTCACCACTCTTATTCAGCATAGTACTGGAAGTTTTACATAAATAAGACAAGAAGAAGAAATGAAAGGCATCCAAATTGGAAAGAAGGAAATAAACGGTCCCAGATAACATGATAGTGTTCATAGAAAACCCTACCAACTCCACAAAAAACAAAAACAAAAACAAAAACAAAACAAAAAAACTAGATCTCATAAATTAATTTGGCAAAGCAGCAGAATACAAAATTAATATTCAGAAATCTGTGGAATTTTTAAACAGCAATAATAGACTAGCAGAAAGAGAAACTAAGAAAACAACCCCATTTGCAATGGCAACAAAAAAATGTACCTAGGAATAAATTTAACCAAGGAAGTAAAAGATCTGCATTCAGAAAATGATAGGACATTATAGCACGAAAAAAGATAAAGTACCTAGGGATAAATTTAACCAAAGACACAAAAGACCTGTATGCAGAAAACTATACAACATTGAAAAAAGAAATTAAGGAAGACACAAATAAATGGAAGCATATACCGTGCTCATGGATTGGAAGAATTAATATCCTCAAAATGTCCATACTACCCAAAGCAATTTATAGATTCAACGCAATCCCTATTAAGACACCAATGACGTATTTCACAGAAATAGAACAGACATTTCAAAAATTTATAGGGAACCATAAACGACCCCGAATAGCCGCAGCCATTTTGAGAAAGAAACACAAAGTAGGAGGGATCACAATACCGGACATCAAACTCTACTACAAAGCCACCATACTGAAAACAATCTGGTACTGGCACAAGAACAGACCCATAGACCAGTGGAACAGAATAGAAAGCCCAGAAAGAAGCCCAGGTCTCTATGCACATCTAATATTCGACAAAGGGGGCAGAAGCGTAAAATGGAGCCATAACAGCCTCTTCAACAAATGGTGTTGGGAGAGTTGGACGGCTACATGCAAAAAATTGAAATTGGATCATGAGCTGACACCATACACAAAAATAAACTCAAGATGAATAAAAGACTTAAATGTAAGTCGCAACACCATCAAAGTCCTAGAGGAGAACATGGGCAGGAAACTCTCAGATATCCCACACAGCAATTTTTTCACTGATATGTCTCCTAAAGCAAGGGACATAAAGGAAAGAATAAACAAGTGGGACCTCATCAAAATAAGAAGCTTCTGCACGGCTAAAGAAAACATCAGCAAAATGAAAAGGGAGCCAACCCTATGGGAAAATATATTCGCTAAGGATACATCAGATAGAGGTTTGATCTCCAAGATATATAATGAACTCACTCGACTCCACTCCAAGAAGACAAACGATCCAATCAAAAAATGGGCAAAGGACCTGGGCAGACGCTTTTCCAAGGAGGAGATACAGAGGGCCCAGACGCATTTGAAAGGATGCTCAGCATCACTAGCCATCAGAGAAATGCAGATCAAAACCACCATGAGGTACCACCTCACACCGGTCAGAATGGCCATCATAAACAGATCCACAAACAACAGGTGCTGGCGAGGCTGTGGAGAAAAGGGAACCCTAGTCCACTGTTGATGGGAATGCAGACTGGTGCAGCCACTGTGGAAAGCAGTGTGGAATTTCCTCAAAAAGCTGAAAAGGGAACTGCCTTTTGATCCAGTGATTCCCCTGCTGGGACTATACCCTAAGAACACCAGAACGCCAATACAAAAGAACCTATGCACCCCAATGTTCATAGCAGCACAATTTACAATAGCCAAGTGTTGAAAGCAACCTAATTGCCCATCAGTAGATGATTGGATCAAAAAATTATGGTACATTTACACAATGGACTACTATGCAGCAGAAAGAAAAAAAGAACTACTGAACTTCGTCACAGCATGGATGGAACTGGAGAGCATTATGCTAAGTGAAATAAGCCAGGGGCAAAAGACAAATACCATATGATCTCACCTGTAAGCGGAACCTAACCAACAATACAAAGATGCAAGGAAAATAAGACCAGCAACACTGAAAGGAAAAGAAATCAACAGAGACAAAAGGGAAGAGAGGGGCAGGGAAAAGGAAGGGAAGGGAAAGTCAAGGAACATATAGCAAGGACTCATGGACAAAACCAAAGGGGAAGAGCTGAGGGAGGGAAGGTGGGAGCGGGCAAGGGAAAGAGGTGGGGGGGAGGCAGAGACAAATGTATTTAAAAAGTAAATAAATTTTAAAAAATAAAAGAAAGAATTATAATTAAAAAAAGACATTCAAACTAGATATTTTGCAGAATGGGTTTTTTAATTAACATGAACAGAAACAAAATCTTCCTTCTGTAAAATCCAATGAATTAATATAAGGTATTTAACTGCAATATGATAGCATTTGGCCAAAATGTATAAATGTGATAAGAAGAGATCCATTTTTTTATATGTTAAAGGGTTAACAGTATTTACTGTTAATGGAAAGAACAATTCCTGCTTGGAAAGCCTTAACAATATACACGAAAGAAAAAAAAGAAAGAAAATGATAGGACATTAAAGAAAGAAACTGAGGAAGATACAAAGAAGTGGAAGCATATGCCATTCATGGATTGGAAGAATAACATAATTGCAATGTCCATACTACCCAAAGGATCTATAGATTCAATGCAATTCCTATTAAAATACCAATGATAGAATTCATAGATGTAGAACAAATATTCCAAAAATTTATATGGAACCAAAAAAGACCAAAAGCCTCAGCAATCTTGAGAAAGGAAAACTAAGTTTGAAGTATTACACTTGATATCAGACTATACTGCAAGGCCATTGTAATCAGAATTTCCTGGCACTGGCATATAAACAGGCATATAGATCAGTGGAACAGAACAGAGAGCCCAGAAATAAACTTATGTTTTTATGTTTTTAATATTTGACAAAAGAGGCAAGAGCATACAATGGAGTAAAGACAGTGTCTTGAATACATGGTGTTGGAAAAATTGGACAGATACATGCAAAAAAATGAAATTAGATCACCAACATATACCATCCACAAAGATAAACTCAGAATGTATAAAAACTTAAATATAAGTCATGAAATCATGAAAATCCTAGAAGAAAACATAGATAGTAAAATCTCAGACCTCTCTTGAAGCAATTTCTTTGCCAGTACATCTCCTAGTGCAAGGGAAGTAAAGGAAAAAATAAACAAATGGGACTGCACCGATTAAAAAGCTTCTGCACAGAAAAAGAAACCATCAACAAAATGAAAAGTGAATCCATTGTATGGGAGGACATATTTTCCAATGATACAATTGATAAGGGGTTAATTTCTAAAATATATAAAGAATTTATTCAACTTAACACCAGTAAGACAAACATTCTAATTTTAAAAATGGGCAAAGGGTCTGTACAGACACTTTTCCAAAGAGTACATACAGATGGCCAATAGACATATGAAAGAATGCTCAGCGCCACTAATCATGAGAAAGATGCAAATTCAAACCACAATGAGAAATCCCCTCACACCTGTCAGAATAGCTATCAAGAATAAATCAACAAACAGTAAGTGCTGGTAAGGATGTAATGAAAAGGGGACCCTATTGTACTGTTGGTGGGAATGAAAACTGGTACAGCTACTGTGGAAAACAATATGGAGTTTTCTCAAAAAATTAAAAATGGAACTGCATTTTGACCCAGAGACCCCACTTCTGGGAACATATTCTAGGAATTCTGAAATACTAAGTAGAAAGAATATATGTCCCCCTATGTACAAAGCAGTGTTATTTACATTAACAAAAATCAAGAAACAGATCAAGAGCCCATCAGTGGATCAGTTGATAAAGGAGCTGTGGTATATTTGCACAATGTAATTCTATGCAGTGTAAAAAAGAAGGAACTCTTACCCTTTGTAACAGCATGGATGGACCTGGGGAATATTAGGCTAAGTGAAATAAGCCAGTCAGAAATAGACAAATTCCATGATCTTACTCTTAAGGGAATCTAATGAACAAAATAAATTGACAAACAAAATAAAACAGAAGCATGGACACTTGGAACAGACTGACAGATCTCAGAGGGGAGGAGTGGGGGGAACTGGAAGAGATTAGCCAAAGAATATGTATGCATGTATGCAAAACCCATGGTCACCGACAACAATGTGGTGAAGGCTGGTGGGGGTAGCCAGGGCTTGGTGGAAAGGGAAAAGAGGGGAAATGGGGGACATCTGTAACAGTGTTAATGATACAAAAAAAGACACTAACTGCTAAAAAAAGAGAAAGGACATGGAAACCATAAAAATGAACCTGTCAGAAATGAAAAATACACACTGAAATGAAGAATAATTTATGACAAATTCACAGTAGAGTAGATGAAGCCAAGAATCAAATCAGAGATTTGGAATATAAAGAAGAAGAAAAAAACACCTAATCAGAACAGCAAAAAGAATTTTAAAAATAAAGATAATATAAGGAACCTCTGGGACAACTTCAAGTGCACCAACATTCACATCATTGGGTGCTGAGAGGAGAAGTGAGAGAGCAAGAAATTGAAAACCTATGTGAAAAAAAAATGGTGACAGATAACTTCCCTAAATGGTGAAAGAAATAGATATACAAGTCCGGGAAGTGCATAGAATCCCAAACAAGATGAATTCAAAGAGGCCTACACTAAGCCATATCATAATTAAAATGCAAAGGGTTAAATATAGATTCTTAAAAGCAGAAATAGAAAAACAATTAGTTAACTACAAGGGAGTTCCCATAAAACTGTCTGCTGATTTCTCAATAGAAACTTTGCAGGGCAGAAGAGATTGGCAAGAAATAGTCAAGGTGATGAAAAGCAAGGATCTACAACCAAGCTATCATTTAGAATTAAAAGACATATATAGAATCAAAGGACATATAAAGAGCTTCCCAGGCATGAAAAAGCTCAAGGAGTTCCTTACCACCAAATCAGTATTACAGGGACAGTTAAAGGGTCTTCTTTAAGAAGAAGAAGAAAAAGAAAAGACTAGAAGTATGAACAGTAAAATGGAAGTAAATATATAGTTTCAACAAATTAATCTAAAAAACAAAATGAACAAACAAGCAGAACAGAAACAGATTCATAGATACAAGGAATGTTTTGGTGATTGCCAGATGGGAAGGAGGTTGAAGGGATGAGTGAAAAAGGAGAAGGGATTAAGAAGTACAAATTGTTTGTTACAGAATAGTCATGGGATGTAAAGTACGGCATAAGGAATATACTTAATAATATTCTAATAACTATGAATGGAGTCAGATGGGTACCAGGTCTATCAGGATGATCACTTAGTTGGCCATATAATGTCTAATCACTGGGGTCTACACTAGAAACTAATATAATATTTTAGGTCAACTGTAATTAAAAAATAAAAAATAGTTTAAAAATAAATTTAAAAAAGGACAAAGAATCACACAATATGTGGACCTTATTTGGATCCTGATTAAGAAAAAAACTACATAAAATGCTTTTCACATTTATGAGACAAATGGAAATTTCAACACTCACTGTATTTTTAAAAATATTTTATTTTTATTTATTTTTAGAGAGAGGAGAAGGGAGAGAGAAAAAGAGGGAGAGAAACATCAATGTGTGGTTCCCTCTCACATGCCCCCTACTGGAGACCTGGCCCACAACCCAGGCATGTGTCCTGACTGGGAATTGAACAGGTGACCCTTTGGTTCACAGGCTGGTGAACCAAGTGGAGTGGTGCTCAATCCACTGAGCCACATAACCCAGAGCAATACTCACTGTATTTTTTAAAAATTTTGCTTGATTATTTATTTATTTATTTATTTATTCATTCATTCATTCATTCATTCATTCTTAATTTATTTTGCCAAATACATTTGCCTCCACCTTCCCCCCACCACTTTCTCCTGCCCCTCTCCCTTTTCTCCCTCCCTCAATCCTTCCCAACTTTGGCTTTGTCCATGAGTCCTTGCTATATGTTCCTTGACTTGCCCCTTTCCTTCCTCTTCCTCTGCCCACCCCTCCCTCCTTCCCTCTTGTCTCTTGGTTTCTTTTTTCTTTCAGTGTTGCTGACCTTATTTTCCTTGCATCTTTGTTTCGTTGGTTAGGTTCCGCTTATAGGTGAGATTTTTAATAATATTAAGTAAATTTATTTTTAGATGTGGTTATGTTTTCAAGTCTTTTATAAAGACAAACATCTCTCTTATAAATATAAGTAAATTATAAAATTTTTATTCATAAAATTGAAAAATATGTACTTAGGCTAAGTATCACTGATAACAAGGTGTAGAGTCTTGTCTGACCTTGGCACATTCCTGCTCAAGTCTAAATGATGTTCAGATGCAAACCTCCCTGTTCCAGGTAAAGGGTAAATTGGAATTGTAAAGAGTACTTGGGTGACCCATCACCAGAGGCAAGGTGTAGTCTCCTCCCCATCTCAAAGTTCAGCGGAAAGCCTTCAGGGAGCAACCAGGGTGTCAACCCCAAAGTTCAGCAGAAGTTCCCCTGCCTCTCACTTAAGTCCCACCCAATCCAAATGGGCTCAGAATTCTAATCATCAGGGATTGGTTCCCCAGCCAAAGCAACTTCCCACCTGCATTGGATGCCAGGAGACAGACTGAGGGCAGCTAGATAGGGCCTTCCAGGAAGGAAAAGAAAACCCAGGCTACCCCTACCCCTACCCTGAGCCTCATCCCACAGACCCAGGTGACTGACCTGGGGACCTCCATGGCAGAGTGAGGAAGAGTCCCACACGCACTGGTGAAGAGTTGCTGGATGTGAGGAAAGCTACTGCCAGGCCCACCCAGGAGGATGCTGACTACGATCCAGGTGAGGCCAACAGTCACAACCAGGACAATGATATGGAGGGGGCCTGGAGGCAGGACAGATAAGAAAAGACCACTTCAGATACCAGTAAGCTCCCAAAAGACCCTAGGGCCTGTTATGACTGGATCTCCCCATCTACTTTGGAAAAAGTGACTGGAGGAAATGAAAGTAGAGACCTGTTGCCATCCACCAGGTGGGAGACCGGGATTCAAGCTCCTGGCAGGTGGAAGGAGGAAACTGAGTTCCAACTCCAAGGCTCTCAGCTTGGTTCTCCCTGGCACATACGGAGGGGCTTTCCAGAATTCACTGCTCAAGGGGCCTCCAGCACTCCCCCAGGAACCCCCTAACTTCCTGCTTCAGAGGCAGCTGGTATTTGTGTTCTACCCATTATGTCCTCTTTTTCTCCTTTTATGATGAAGGAGGAGGTCCCTACTTCTTTTGAAGACCAGTCCCTTCACCTGCTATGACTTGGACCCTGAGCTCTCCTCCCTGCTCAGATTTCTTGTAAGAGCAATCATTCCATCTCTGTCTTTCTCTTCTATTTTCAACATCTCTCCTCACAAGAAAGTACAGGAGGAAAATCCCTCCTTCAGAATCACTTCCAATATAGCCACTGATCTTCCTCTTCTCTTCTACATGAGCTCCTCCAAGTAATCTACACTGGCCCTTTCCATAGTCTCACTTCCCCTTCCCTCATAACCTACTCCAATGTGGCTTTGACTCCATAACCCCACCAGAACAACTTGTTTCCAAGGCCACCTATGACTTTCTTGGTGTCAGCTTCCAAGGTCACCTGTCAGCCCTGATCTTTCTTGATCTCTCAGTTGACTTCCCAGGCCCTCCTGCTGAAAACATTTCTCTGCTGGCTTCCAGGACTCTATGTGGACGCTCCTCATTCTCCTTGCTTAGATCATCCTCCTCTACCCTCCTGAGAAAAACTAGACTTTCCCAGGCTTCTGTTCCAGGATGTCTTCTCATCTCCCTCTATACATTCTCCATTGATCATCTCATTTATTCCCATTGTTGTTACAATCTATATATCAATTACTCCTAAATTTATTTCTCTAGCTCAGTCCTCTCTCTTGAGCCAAGTCCATATACTCAACTGCCACTTTACCACCTCTATTTGGATATTCCACAAGTATCTCAAACTAAATGTTCAAATAGAACTTATCTCTCTTCTTCCAAAAATAAATGAATAAATGTCACTATTCCAGTATTTTGTATCTCAGCAAATGATTCTGCCATCCATCTAGTCAACTAAGTCTAAATGACTATGGGCAATCCCTCATATCCTACATCTGATCTAGAATAAAGTCCTGTTGTATTTTAGTTCCTGAAAGTTTCTCAAACTTGACCACATTTCCCCATCTCCACAATTTCCCATTTTGAATATGAGAAATCATCATTTTTCCCATGGTGATTTTAGTAGTCCCCAGACTGCTCTCCCTGTTCTCTTTCTTAGCCCCTTTACATAGTAGTCTAAAAACTATGGACAGGAAATCCCGGTATAAAGTCCAAATTTGACTCCCTCCCTCCACCTACTGCATGCACCAGTACTGCTTAAAACCTTTCAGTGTTTCCCCATTGCCCCTAAAATAAACTCCAATATCCAGAATCTTTAACATGGTTTATAAACTCTGCAATATTTGTTTCATATCTCTCATTACAGTCTCACTCTTTGGCACTCTTCCTTGGTTTTTACTTTTTAGAAACACTGTCTTTATTTAATCATTTTATAAATCCAGAAACTCATGACTCTGGGACTCTTCATATGCCGTTACCATTGTTTTCATGTCTTTCTGCTTCCTCTCTCCACTTAGAACTTGCTTACCTCACATTTATTCACTCTTTAGCTTACAGTATAAACAATCCCATTCATAGATAATCTTTGCTGATTATTCAACTCAGACAAAATCAGGGTATATGCCGTCATAGTTTTCTGTATTTTTTCTTTATAAATGCTAGTACAGACTGCTACTTTGCGTTAATTTAATGACTATCTCTTCTCACTATCTTGAAACCTCTACAATGATAAAGACTGTATCTGTTGTTTGCTCATAATGAAATCTTCAGTGCCTCATAAGAGGACTTGCTAAAAAAACAGACTTTATTTATAAAAAATTGTGCATTTATTCTTATATGTTTCAACTTCAGTCACATTTAAAGTACTCTCCATTTGATGTAATACATCTATTGAGACACTTTTTTTCCACTGCTCAAAACAGTTTTTGAACTTGTCGATTTTGATGCCTTTTAGTGCTTCTGCTGTTTTTTGTTTCACCTCTTCCACATCAGCAAACTGTTTCCCTTTGAGGGCTTTTTAATCAGGGGAAACAACAACAACAAAAAAGTCACTCGGGTTGAGATCAGGTGAATAGGGAGGTTGGGGTATGCGGGTCACGCTATTTTTGGTCAAGAACTACTGAACACTCAGTGTGGTGTTGGCAGGTACACTCGTAAATCACCTATGATGAAATGAGCAAAAGCATTGAGTCTTCAAAAGAAATTCACTGAAGCCTAACACAGCCTCTCACAACAAGGCCAGCTGATACATTGACACAGATGGGTTCCTAGGACACTCACCTGGTGTGGGGGTGGCGCCTATACTACAAGGGCTTCCGCCTTGCAGAAGATAATTGTCATTTTAGGGGTCCCCCCTTTGTATGTGTCTGACATAGAGAGGAACTCAAAAATATTTGTGGAATGAACTTATTCTTTCTCAATATTTATTAGGATGTGAAAGAACTTCTTGTACTCTGATTTCAGTTAAAAATACAAGTTTTCAAAATTAATCTTTGCTAAGAAAATAAGGGGGAAATCACATAGTAATAAGTGGAATTGTAGAGTACAAGTTTCTCATGCACATTTAAATAAAATTAGCCTGGGCTGACTTGACTTGCACAGTTTGCAAGGCACTGTATTTCCTATTTCCCCCCCATACTCCAATAAAGTATTTAAAAACACCATCCAAAAGCAACTCTTTTAAGTTCTTTAACAGTATAGTTATTTCTTCTTTCCCACTTTTAGTACCTTTTTTGCTTCAATGGAAAGGGCTTATTTGGGAGCTCTGGCAAAGGGACACAGACTATTAATTTGCTAAGTATTTGCTAAGGGGTTTCTTTAGCCAGAAAAATAGGACATTAGAATTAGATACTTTATAGATTAACATAACAGAATCAAAAGTAGACAGGCCAGCACCTTACTCAGCATGGATTTTCCTCTCCCTTCTGAAGAGTACTGGATTTCTTCTACTGCAGTCATTAAAGTTTTTTTTTTTCACTTGAAATAAGATTATAGCAACAGCCTCCTAACTGCATTTTAGGAGGCTAGGGACAGAATGGTTTTCTTCTAAATCCACAGAACAAATAATAAAAGTAAGGCGAGAAAAATTTACACTAAGAGAAGTCCCTGTTGACAATAAAACCATTCAGTCTAGAAGTAATAGTCCATTAGAGTCTGTGGTAATCCTCACATTTTGACCCAGGCCATCTCATCTGATGTGACAGTGTAGATATACTTCTGGAGATATCATTTCCTTGTTCAAAATGCCTACAGGCTTGTGTAGAAGGCAACAGCATAGCCAAGTATTAGCCTAAGGTTTTCCATAAAAAACAGATCTTCTGTGTTGTCTTTGTGGTGGGAGTTTTCCAACATTACTGGAGTGTCCAGTACCAAACAGTCACTCAGTGGGCATATCAGTCTGTTAATGGGAGTAATAAAAAGTATTCCATCAGGAAAGCCGCAAAGTCATGGCCTGGAAAACAGACAACATTTCTGCTCTGATAAGACATTTCTTGGAATGACTCCCCAGGTGCACAGTGGAGTCCACAGAGGTTGAGTGTGCTTTCTAGGTTTGTAGAAGGTCTATTTTCTGATTAAAACAGTTTAATATACTGTGCAACACTATAACTCCCCTTTTCACTGCCTGAGTTTGGAATCAATGGAAAGATAGAGAAGTTACACACATGGAGATAAAAACATCAACTTTATTACTGATAAAGCTAATTTTGATAATGTGGCTTTCTTAACATTGCACCAAATAATTGGTCAGACCATTCATAGATGATACTATAAAACACAGGTATACTTCTGTGAAGTCTGTCCCTGTAAAATTTAAGAAACAAATAACTAGACAGGACCACATACTTCCTTGTAGTCTACTGGCAACCAAGGGAACAAAAGGAGGAGGAGGCTCAGTTACACATGCTCAGATCATGCTCCCAAATTTATCAGTCAGGTAAGTCACCAGAATTAGTAGGTGAGTGAACAGGCAGATAACAGGAGAGTTTAGGGGATTTTTTTTTTCTCCTGGAAACCAGAGGAGAGTGGAAAGGTGGTCTCCACCTCCAAGAACATCTTTCTATCTGCAACATTTAACATTCTAAAAGTTTATGTCTACAGGTAGAGCCATTAGATATTTCCAAACTTTACATCAGTATTTTTATTGATGCGCATTTATTTTAACTTAATATTACTGGTAACTTTATGATACCATTGTAAATAACTCTAATTTGTTGGTGTTTCTCACTGTGAAAATTTTGTAAGAGATGTAACTATACAATTCTATGATTCAATTAACATCTATAATCACTGATATAAATTGGCTAAAATACAACTAGAAATGTACAGGATGAAAGGAAAAAATAGGAAGAACATGAAAAAAGCTGAAGATGTCTGTAGGGGACAATCAATAACATTAAATTGTGAGCATCTAGGACTACAGAAATTTCATATTCTAATACGCAATTAGAATCACAGATCTTAGGCACCATTTGCCTCAACTCATTTGATGCTAAGGTCCATAGAGGGTGAACAACTTGTCAAAAATCAAAACAGCATATGTGAGCACAGGGAGGAAAGAGGAATTAAAATTCAGGTCTTCTGATTTCCATTACAAGATATATCATCAAGATTTATCCTTTGATCACCACGAACATATGCTGATTCATGTGGAGTAAATGCTTGCGCCATATATTATATTAACATCTGATTTAAAAAAAGATAAAAATTACTCAAATACCATTGTACCCTTCCTCCTTGTCAAAGATATTGATTTTTACCCTGGACTTGTTAAAATTTTAGAAAGTAATATTTTAAGCCCAATACAAGTGATGAAAAAGAGGAATGTAATAGTTCACTCAATGGGTTCAAGTCTTCTGACAAGATAAATCATATTCATACTGAGAAAAGTTATAGATGAGATTTTTCTTGGTGATATTGAAAACTTATGGAATATGGGAGAGGAACTATAAAAGGTGCCATGACATCATCAGTCATCAGGGAAATACAAATCTAAACCACAATAAGATATCGACTCATACCTGTTAAGATGGTTATTATCAAAAAATAACAAATATTGGCCAAGATATAAAAAACTGAAATACTTGTACACTGTTAGTGGGAACATAAAATGGTGCAACTGCTATGGAAAACATGTAAATGTTCCTCAAAAAATTAAAATCAAACTAGTATATAATCCAGCAATCCCACTCTGTGTATTTTTCCAAAAGAACAGAAATCAAGATCTCAATTATTTATCTATGCTTGCATCTTCTTTGCAGTATTGTTCATAATAGTTAAGATATGGAAACAACTGGAAAGTCCATTGACAGATTAATGGACAAATAAAATGTGGTATAAACATGCATTGGAATATTCAGGCCAAAAGAGAAGGAAACCCCACCATATCCAACAACATGGATAAATTTGGAGACCATTATGTTAAGTGAAATAAGCCAGTTACAGAAGAAAAAAATACTCTGTGATACCACTTATAATGAGGAATCTAAAATTGTTAAACTCATAGAAACAGAGAGTAGAATGGTGGTTGTCAGGGGCTGGGGGGAGAGGCAAATGGGAGTTGTTGTTCAGTCAGCATAAATTTTCAGTTACGCAGGATAAATAAGTTCTAGAGATTTTCTTTACAACGTAGTGCTTATAGCTTTAAATACTATATTATACACTTAAAATCTTGTTGCAAGGATAGATTGATGGTATGTGTTCTTATCACATTTTAAGCAATGGGTAAAAGATCTGAACAGACATTTGAACAAAGAAGATAATATATATAAACAGTAAATACACATATGAAAAGATGCTCATATCGTATGTCATTAGGAATTTGATAATTTTTAAAAATGAAGAGACACCAGTACATACCTTAGAATGTTGGAAATCTGGGAGACCCAAGATGTCAGAGGAGTAAATGGAAGCTACACTAACCTTCTCCCAAGACCAAACTTGAATTACGAGTAAATTAAAGAAAAATCATCCAGAATAACCAACTGAACGCTAGCTAGAGAGAAGACAGAAGAAACCACTTCACCACAATGTGACTAGTAGGGAGTGTGGAGACACAAGAGGGTTGGCTGGGCTCCCATGGTGGCAGCTGAAGTTCCAGAAGGATATTTCAATATCCAGGGAAGGTACCACCTGAAAAGTGTGGGGTCTAAACCCCAAACTGAGCTCCCAAGCCTCGAGCACCAGAACTGGGAAAGGAACTCAAATAACATCCAGATGTGAAAAGCTGTGGGATTTCTATCTGTCAGGGAGAGACAGCTAGACATGCAGAGCACCTCTTAAAAGGTCAATGAACAAAATTCCATTTGCAGCCACTTTCCCTGGGCTCCAGCAGAAGGAGGGTAGAGTGGACTAGAGATGTGTGAGGAGAGTCTGGAGTTAGTGGCTCTAGGGAAAGAACTGAATGATCAGCTGCGAGCATCCCTGTGTGAAGTCATTCCCAATATTGCAGAAGTCATCTTTCTTGGGCAGAGCACTCCTCTTCAAATGACATCAGCCTGAGGAGAAGCAATAACTCCGCCTGCAGGAATCCCTCTCACCACACCCTATAAAGTTTAAACCAGGCTGCTGAATACAGCTGCAGGCTATTTCAGTGATTAAGTCTAATGGCAAGGGCAGATCCCTGGGATCCTTGAGACTTTAGCTGACCCTCAACCAGTCACAGTGCAGGTAAAATATGGCCTTGGTGCACAGCCTGGCTCTTTTTTTTTCAATTTTAAAGCAGTTACTGTTTATTAACCGACCAGATTACAAAAATAACCATGATAGATACCTTAGGTCATCATTCTAATAAACCTGTTGATCTGGTCCCCCATGTTCCCAGCATCTCCACTTTCTACAAAATGGGTGGCCTTTTTCTTCATTCCACCTCATGGAAAAGATAATTTGAAGGGAAACAGGAAGTGGTTTGCTTCTCTGAAGTGTTTTTCAACAGTATAGATCTCATGAATCAGAGCCTCCATGCAGATGATGTCATATTTACCAAGAGATAGAGCAAAAAATATGGAATGCT
Organism: Pteronotus mesoamericanus; assembly: GCF_021234165.1. Classification (NCBI taxonomy): domain Eukaryota; kingdom Metazoa; phylum Chordata; class Mammalia; order Chiroptera; family Mormoopidae; genus Pteronotus; species Pteronotus mesoamericanus. The sequence goes on along the minus strand of NW_026555093.1, from coordinate 1,022,634 downwards.
TCATGAATTTGCACGTCATCCTTGCACAGGGGCCATGCTAATCTTCTCTGTATCATTCCAATTTTAGTATATATGTTTCCCAGGCATACACACAGCCTGGTTCTTACTGCACACACCCAGGCCCAGCAGAGGGAGTTACATGCTGTGGATCACTGATAGCTCCAAACAGATTGCCCAGGGCCAGTCACAGTCACTGTCTGACATAAGTCTACACCAGAGTCTTTGCAGATCTACCTAATACATACAAACAAACACAAAGAGGAAGCAAAATGGAAAGCAAAAGAAACACACCTCAAATAAAAGAACAAGATAATTCTCCAGAAGAACTAAATGAAATAGAGACAGGCAATTTACCAGAAATCGAGTTTAGAGTCATGACAAAGATACTTAATAGCATGAAAAAAGACAAAGAAACCACAAAAAAAGGACCACTCAGTAATAAACAACGAATTATCCCAAATAAATAATACACTGAAGCAATAAACAGCAGGTTAAATGAAGCCAAGAATCAAATCACCGATTTGGAAGACAGGCAGGAAAAACACCCAAATAGAGCAGCAAAAAGATTTTTAAAAAATGAGAGCTTAAGAAACTGCTGGGACTATACCATAAGAACCCCAAAACACCAATTCAAAAGAACCTATGCACCCCAATGTTCATAGTAGCACAATTTACAATAGCGAAGTGCTGGAAGCAACCTAAGTGCTCATCAGTAAATAAGTGGATCAAAAAACTATGGTACATTTATACAATGGATTACTATGCAGCAGAAAGAAACAAAGAGAATCAAGATGGCGGAGGAGTGAATAGAGTCACACTGACCTCCTTCCAGGAACAATCTGGAATTACAACTAAATTGGGGAGAAATCGCCTGGAACAAACAACTGAACAATAGCAACAGAGGAGCCTTGTAACTTCAGAGACAGAAGAATTGGCTTTAGCGTAATCTAACTGGTAAGGAGTGCGGTACAGACCTGAGAAGGTGGGCGGGGCGCCCAAGGCGAACAGCACCAGAAGGACATTGAAATGGCCAGTTGGATCCCCCTGAGACAAAAAACAAAAAAAACAGGGATCTCTGGCCGACAGCACCAGAGCCCAAAAAGTACACAGAACACAGCCAGCTGTTAAAAGCAGCAGGGTTGCTCTCTGCCAGAGACAGGAGTCTGGAGACACTAAGAACTGTTTAAAGGGCCAACACATAAATTTGTATTTCCAGCCACTTACCCTGTTCTCTGGCAAAGGTGGGGCAGAGTGGGCTGGAGATGCCTGAGGAGACACTGGGAAAGGAGGCTTTGGGGATAGAACTGAGAGAGTAGCCGGGGGGATCTCAGTGCTGACTCATCCTCAATGCAGCAGCAGCCATCTTGCTGAGGCAGAGACCACTGCTCCTGAGAGGCACCAGCATCAAAGGACAGGATAGCCCCACCCCGAGGTGGGATTCCACCCCGCCCTTTGTTGTCTAAGCTGCCAGCTCAGTGCAGAATAGCAGCCACAGACAGTAGATCCCTGGTTAAAGGAGGCGCAGAGAGGGCTGGCAACACTTGAGGAGAGACTGGGAACTGTGGCTTTGGTGAGAGAATGGAGAGAGTAGCCGGCGGGATCCCAGTGCAGACTCCTCCCCCATATGCAGCAGCGTGACAGAACCCAACAACCTTGCCCCCAGAAGAGACTCCACCCAGACCTGAGCTGTCTAACGCACCCTGTTGAGTGCACAGTGAATCCTTTCAGCTGTTAACAGATTAACAACTGAAGGAGAAAGCCACAAACAGTAGATTCCTGGAAGTCTCGAACTAAGTGCCTAAGGTCAGACAGAGACGACATCTGACAGCATCAAAGGCAGCTCCTGAAAATAAAAACAGCTGTGTCCAACCATAGAAGTTCACACCACAAAGTCAGGAAATCAAGACAGATCAACTTAAGAATCAGAAGCAAAAGAGAAGAGTCTCACAAATAATGCGAAGACAAAGAAACACTCCCCAGTTGAAGGGAAAGGAGGAATCCCCAGAAGGAGAGCTAAATGAAATAGAGGCAAGTAAATTATCAGATACTGAGTTCCAAACAACGGTTCTAAGGAAGCTCAATGAGCTCATTGAGCTCAGAGAGAATTACAAAAAACTACAGGGCAACTACGAGGAACTTACTGCAAACTATATCAGCGTGAAAAAGGACATAGAAACTATCAATAAGAGACCAAAGGAAATGAAGAATACAATTTCTGAACTGAAGAACACCGTAGAAGGAATCAGAAGCAGGCTAGATGAAGCTGAGGACTGAATCAATGAGCTGGAGGACAAGGTAGAAAAAAGCTCCCAGAAAGAGAAAGAAAATGAAGAAAAAAAGACTCAAAAAGAATGAAGAGGCATTGAGGGAAATGCAGGACAACCTGAAACATAATAATATCCGGATAATAGGGATAACAGAAGGAGAAGAGGATGAGGAAGAGATAGAGAACCTGTTTGAAAAAGTCATGATGGAAAACTTCCCTAATTGGAGGAGAGAAAAAGTCACACAAGTCCAGGAAGCACAGAGGGTTCCATTCAAGAGGAACCCAATGAGGCCCACTCCAGGACACACCATCATTAAAATGGCAAATATTGAAAACAAACACAGAATCCTAAAGCAAGCAAGGGAGATAGAGGTAGTAACATATAAGGGAGCCCCAATACGGCTAGCATCTGACTTCTCAGCAGAAATACTGCAAGCCAGAGGGAATGGCAAGAAATATTCCAAGTCATGAAAAGCAAAGGCCTGCAACCAAGACTGCTCTACCCAGCAAGGCTCTCCATTAAAATGGAAGGCGAAATAAGGAGTTTCCCAAACAAAAGAAGGCTGAAGGAATACACCTCCTCCAAACCAGCACTGCTGAATATGCTAAAGGGACTGCTTTAAGAAGATGAAGAAAAAGAATCTATGAATACTCAGTTCCATTCACAGTCACCAATACTTGATATTACCAATATTTTTAATACTTAATGTGATTGTGACAATGATGTGTTATTTTAAATGTTACTTTATTACTGGTTGAAACTAAACTTGTTTTTGTAGATTTCTTGCTTATTTCTCTTATTTTTAAAAAGCTTTAAATGACTTTTTGGTATTCTTTATCCATTTTTTGATTAAAGGTTTGTAGAAATTTTTCCTTAAAAAAAATAAAAGAAAAAAACTATTAACCCTTTTTCAGATGTGTTGCAAATACTTTCTTATTCTATTACTTATCCTTTAACTTTCTTATATGTATAGTACTATATTGTCTTAAATGTCTAATATGATCATATTTTCCATATCTTACTTTATATCTCCTGGGTTTGAATATGTTACTTCAGGGTAAGAAAAATATTATTTTATATTTTCTCCTAAAACTCCTTAGATTTTACATATTGATTTTTATCTCACCTGAATATTTTTGTATAATGTGTACAATAGGGCTCTATATTTGTTTTATTTAAAGTAATAGCGGTCCATGCACCTCATTTGTTGAATCTTTATTTTCCCCATTGATTTGAAATATCATTTTAATCATATATTACATTGTTAGACAGATACATACATTTCTTTCTACAATGCTCATTTTATTTCATTGATTTACTTGATTATTTCCCTGCTGGTGTCATGTTGTTTTAGTTGCTGAGACTTTATAATGGATTTAAATTTTTTAATATTTTATAATGGATCTTGACATTTAAAACATAAATAAAATCAATCTGCATTAAAAAAAAAGAAAGAAGGAAGGAACTTCTTTGTTTTGTGACAACATGGATGGAACTGGAGAATATTATGCTGAGTGAAATAAGCCAGTTGGTGAAAGACTAATACCATATGATCTAACCTATAAGTGGAGTTCTACAAAGTAAACTAACAAACAAAATAAACCACAGGGAAGGGAACATGGAGCAGAATGAAAGTGACCAGAGGGGAAGGGGAAGGAGGACAAATGTGAAAAGAAAGGGAAGGTACTAGACAAAGAACATGTATGAATTACCCATGGACATGGACAACAGAGTGGGAATTGACTGTGGGAGGGGGGGATAGGGTGGGATTGGTGGGGAAGGCAAAGGGGTGAAAATTGAGACAATTGTAATAGACTAAACATGATTTAAAAATAAAAAATAAAAGAAAATTATGTGTATAACATAGGAGCACCTCAGTATGTAAAGCAAATCTTGATGGACATAAGGGAAAGATTCACAAAAATACAGTCATAGCTGGAGATTTTAACACCCATTGATTTCAAGAGACCAGACAGAAAATCAACAAGGAGAAAGAGACCTTAAAAAACACACTAGATCAAATGGATTTAATTGATATCTTCAGATCATTTCATCTCAAAACATCATAATATACTTTTCAAGTACACATGGAATATTTTTTAGGAAAGATCACATGTTAGGACACAAAACAAGTCTCATTGATTTAAAAGGATTGAAATCATATCAAGCATCTTCTCTGATCACAATGCTATGAAACTAGAAATCAATCAAAAGAAGAACACTGAACACCATGCAAAGACATGGAAGCTAAATAATATGTTATTGAACAATGGATGGGTCAACAACGAGATCAAAGAAGAAATCAAAAGATACCTTGAAGCAAATGATAATGAGGACCCAACAATCCAAAATCTGTGGGACACTGGGAAAGCAACCCTAAGAGGGAAAGTCATAGCATTACAGGCCTATCTTAATAAATAATAATAAAAAATTTTTTGAAAAGCTCAAATAAACAATCTATCTTCACACTTAGAGGAACTTGAAAAGGAACAACATATAGCCCAAAAATAAATGGAATATAATCTAAAAACATGATCCAAAAGGTCCATGAATACAAGAGCTGGTTCTATGGAAAGATAAACAAGATAGACACACTTCAACCAGACTCATCAAGAAAAAAAGAGAGTACCGAAATATGTAAAATCAGAAATGAAAGAAGAGCCCTAGTTGGTGTGATTTAGTGGACTGAGTACCTGCCTGCGAACCAAAGGGTTGCCAGTTTGATTCCCAGTCTAGGGCACACGCCTGGGTTGTCGGCCAGGTCCCCCATAGGGGGAACACAAGATGCAACCACACATTGATGTTTCCCTCCCTTTCCCTCTCTACAAAATAAATAAATAAAATCTTTTTAAAAAAGAAATGAAAGAGGAGAAATAAAAATTGACACCAAAGAAAGAAATACAAAAGATTGTAAGAAACTAATATGAAAAACTGTATGCCAACAATTTGGACAATGTGGATGAAATGGATAAGTTCTGAAAACATACAATCTTCAAAAACTAAGAATCAGAGAATCTGAATAGACAGTTTACACTTAGTGAAATTTAAGTAGTAATCATAAGATTCCCAACAAACAAAGAAGCCTTGGAACAGATGTCTTCACAGGTGAATTTTACCAAACATTCTGAGAACTAGAACCTCTCCTTCTCAAGCTATTTCATAAAATTCAAGAGGAGAGAAGTCTCCCAAACTCATTTTATAAGACCTGCATTATTCTAATTCTAAAACCAGATAAAGACATTACAAAATAAAAAAAATTATAGGCCAATATCCTTGATGAACATAGATGCTAAAATCCTCAACAAAATATTAACAAACTAAATACAGCAATGCATCAAAAAGATCATACACCACGATCAAATTGGGATTATTCTGGGAATGCAAGGTTGGTACAACATTTGTAAATCAATGAATGAGATTTACCACAAATACAAAGGGAAGGATAAAAACCACATGATCATATCAGTGGATAAAGAAAAAGCATTTGGTAAAATCCAGCACCCATTTATGATAAAAACTCTCAGCAAAGTGCGATTAGAGGGAACATACCTAAATATAATAAAGACCATATATGACAAGCCCACTGCCAGCACCATACTTAATGTGCAAAAATTATGTGTCCCCCTTGAGAATGGGAACAAGACAGGATGTCCGCTTTCATCTCTCTTTTTCAACATAGTACTGGAAGTCCTAGCCACAGCAATCAAACAAGAAGGAGAAATAAAAGGCATCCAAATTGGAAAGGAAGAAGTAAAACTGTCTTTCCTTGCAGATTACATGATACTATATAGAGAGAACCCCAAAGATTCCACCAAGTAACTACTAGAACTGATAAATGAATTCAGCTAAGTATCAGGATAAAGAATCAATATCCAGATATCAGTTGTGTTTCTATATGCTAATAACAAACTAACAGAAAGGGAAATTAAGAAAACAAGCCCATTTACAATCACTACAAAATGAATAAAATACCTGGGAATAAACCTAACCAAGAATGCAAAAGATCTGTGCATGGAAAATTATAAGTCACTGAAGAAAGAAATTGAAGAAGATACAAATAACTGGAAGCGCATACTGTGTTCACAGATAGGAAGACATTAAAATGTCCATACTACCCAAAACAATCTATAGATTCAGTGCAATTCCTATCAGGATTCCAATGACATATTTCACAGAACTAGAACAAATACTTCAAAAATTTATATAGAACAACAGAAAGCCCCACGTAGCAACAGCAATCCTGAGAAAGAACATTAGAGGAATCACTCTACCTAATATTGGTGTAATGGGCCACTGAGGGGAAATAAAGGCAGGGCCCTCACCAATGTAACAAAGAACTTGATACAGGAGACTAAAACCAAAAGCTCATATGTTGATCCAGTAATCCTGAGCCTAGTCCGATAAGGCTGCCAGGCATTCCAAACAACAACCATGGTAGTGTAGGAGGGGTCAAGTCCTTGAAAGTCTGTGTGTATCATCTCCATTAGCTGGGAAAAGGAAAACCTTGAGACTTTGTATTCATCCCTAGGCCTGGAAGGGAGAAGGGGAGGGGGACTACAATGCCCAAGGAAAAACCCATAAAACAATTTTAGTTAACTGTGTGTCTACCATCATGTATATAAAATGAACAAATAGAGTCTGGAGCAAGTAAGTTATTTGGGCCAACAGACCTCCATAACTACCTATGTTTGTGCAGTCACATCTCCCCAGGGGGAAAGCTGGTACCACCTTTACCTGTCAATCAATATGTAACGTCTTCACCCCCATCCCACCAATTATGTAAGTCCTCAGAAAAAACGATTCTTCTTTTCATCCTCTTGGCTCTTTTTGCCACATAGGGGCCTCTGGCCACCCTGGTTTTTCCAACCCTGCTCTAGACACTCTTGCTTTCCCATGAGAACTTAGCATTAATAAACTTTGCTTGCACACCAGTAGGCTCACTGATCTGTAATTCTTTACTGTGTCAGTGAGAAGAACAAAGTTTCTGGAAGTTTCCGTCATAACAATATGAAACTATACTATAAGGCTATAGTAATCAAAACAGCATGGTTCTGACACAAAAACAGACACATAGATCAATGGCACTGAGCAGAGAGCCCAGAAATAAACACACAGCTTTATAGTCAATTAATATTCCACAGAGGAAGCACACATACAATAAGTTAAAGGTAGTTTATTCAATAAATGGTGTTGGAAACATTGGACAGACACATGCAGAAAATGAAACTAGATCACCTTCTTACACTACACACAAGAATAAATTCGAAATGGATCAAAGACTTAAATGTTAGACCCAAAACCATAAAATTGTAAAAGAAAACATCAGCAGCAAAATCTCAGACATTGCTCATAGCAATTTTTTTTATCAGATATATCTCTCCAGGCAAAGGAAACAAAAGAAAAAAATAAACAAATGAGACTAAATCAAACTAAAAAGTTTCTGCATAGCAAAGGAAATCATCAACAAAGTAAAAAGACAATCCACAGAATGGGAGAACGTATTCACTGATACATCTGATAAGGGGTTAATACCCAAAATTTATAAAGTACTTACAAAACTCAACACCAAAACCACAAACAACCCCTTTTTAAAATGGGCCAAGGACTTGAATAGGCACTTCTCCAAAGAGGACACACAGGTGACCTATAGACATATGAAAAGATGTTAAATGTCACTAATCATCAGAGAAATGCAAATTAAAACCACAATGAGATACCATCTCATACCTGTGAGAATGGCTATTAAGACATCAACAAACAACAAGTGCTGGTCAGGATGTGGAGAAGGGGGAACCCATTTGCACTGTTGGTGGGAATGCAGATTGGTGCATCCACTGTGGAAAACAATATGGAGATACCTCAAAAAATTAAAAATGGATCTGCCTTTTGACCCAGCTATCCCACTTCTGGGAATATATACAAAGAAACCCAAAACACTAATTCAAAAGAACATAAGCACCCCTATGTTCATTGCAGCATTATTTACAATGTGCAAGATACGGGAGCAGCCCAAGTGTCCATCAATAGATGAGTGAATAAAACAACTATGGGACATTTACAGAATGGAATACTACTCAGCCATAAAAAAGAAGAAAATTTTTTCCTTTGCAAGAGTATGGATGCACCTGAAGAACATTATACTATGTGAAATAAGCCAGTCAGAGAAAGACAATTGCTTTATGATTTCACTTGTATGTGGAATCTAATGAACAAAATGAACTAACAAGCAAAACAGAGACAGACTCATAGATGGAGAACAGATGACAGCTAGTGGGACAGGGAGATTAGGGGCGGAGGGATTTAACAAAAAAGGGAAAGTACTCATGGACATGGACAACAGTGTAGTGATTGCTGGTGGGGGAGGGTGCTTTAGGGGTACTAAATAGTAATGGAAATTACAATAAAGATTAAATAAAAAATAAAATAATTGCACAAGAAAAAAAGAAACTTAGAAACTTATAAATGAATGTTTGTAACACCTTTATTCATCATTTCAAAAATTTGGAAGTAATCAAGGTGTTCTTCAGTGCATGGATGTATAAATGAACTGGCACACTCAGACAATGAAATATTATTAGTACTAAAAAAGGATGCATTATCAAACCATGAAAAGTCATGGAGGAACCTAACATGCCTATTACAAAGTGAACGAAGACAATCTGTAAAGGCTATATATTATACAAGTCCTACTTTATGACATTCTTCAAAAAAGCAAATTATGGAGACAAGAGAAAAAATCAGTAGTTGTCAGAGATTTTCAGGGCAGGAGGGAAGAAAGAGGCAGAGCACAGATTTTTAGGGTAGTGAAACTATTCTGTGTAATGCTATAATGGTGGATACATGCCCTTATACATTTGTTCAAACCCGTAGAATGATCAGCCCAAGAGAGAATCCTAATGTAAACTATAATGTGATAATGATGTGTCATTGTGACATACCATTCTGGTGGGGGATGTTGATAATGGGGGAAGCTCTGGATGTGCAGGGACAAGTAATATATAGAAATTCTCTGTACTTTCTGTTCAATTTTGTTGTGAATGTAAAACTGCTTTAAAAATATAAAGTATTAAAATAGAGTCTGAAAAATATAATACTTAGTTTCAAAAGAATAAAGGGAAATTTAAGAGCTTATAAAATGTGATCTCAATGTAAAGTTTAGTCAGGACTTTAGAACTAATTACCAAACAGGGATTACTGATGAGAAGAAAAAAAAGTGATGATCACAGAAACTAACATGTATTACCAACAGTTTTGGCAGAATATTTTAATTTCCTACCGAAAACTCCATGATGATTGTTGATAGAACAAAAGGCCTAAATTAAGTTACCACTATGAATACTCTATTTTAGTATATGGTAGTTAGAAATATCTGTTGTACTGAGGCAAGCAGCTTTCTTTTCCCCCTAACATCATATATTGCATATTTTATACCTTTGGCACAGTGTTACATTAAGAAGCTCAATTAACAGAAAACAATCCATAGCAACATTGTCTGTAGCTGGCAGATATAGCTGGACAGCCACACCTTTCCCACACTGCCTAATTCATAGTCTTTTGGATGTCCTTTGTTTCACTCATAATGACCAAAGCTGTGGAAAATATTCCTGTTTAGGGATCACCATCTTTGCAGTGTGTCTCCTAACCCCTAAAATCTTGGCCCTGCCACCATGGTGGTCCTCAACTACTTCTTACCTTCAGAGTCACTTGCATATCTTTAAGCTGTGTGCAAGTCACTCTCAGTTATTCTGATACATCTATCTTCCCATTCCATGACCCTCCACATTTTCCTCTTTCTGTGCAGAGACGTATTTCTGGTTTCCTTCGTAGCCTTTCTCCTCAAGTAAGCCAGACACATACCCACATAAATTATTCTTGTGTTCTTATTGACAAGTGACAGCTAAATTTCCAACTTATAATTTCATGTCTATTTAAAGACATGTTATACTTCCTTCCTGTATACATAGTGTATCTGGATTGAACAATGTAGGAATTTGAGCAAGTTTCATATGATATACTTATGAAAACAATAGAAGGGTGACAACAAAATTAGATGGGTTCACAACTAATTGAATGATTAAACCAAAAGCCAGTTCAATATTTTTGCTGATGACTTAGGGATGAAGAGAGGTGAAATAGACTTAATTTTTTAAAAATTAAATGTGATCGTGATTAATGGAAATATTCTTCAAACACACAGGAAGAAGGAGACTTGGCTTAAGAGCTCCACATGTAAAAAGAGATTTAGGGGACTAATTCACAGCCTATGAGTTAACAATGTGTAATTACTAAAAAATAAAGTAAAATCTCAGTCTTCTGGCTATTGCCACACTGTTGTCTGTGTAAATGTGTGTGTATATTTTATACATACAATATATATAATGTGTGTGTGTGTTTTTTGGGGTGGAGAGTAGGTGGAGATAAACAAAGTGGGGGGAAATGGTGATGAAAAGAGACTTTGCTTGGGGTGATGGGCACACGATGCAGTATTCAAATGATGTTTTGTTGAATTATGTACTTGAAACAGTTATGGTTTTGTAAACCAATGTCACCCCAATAAATTTAATAAAAAATCTCAGTCTTAATTAATAAAAATATAGTAGAGGGGGAGGAAGTTGCAAAAATTCTTCTTAAATTTGCTCTGACCAAATCCCACCTAAAGGAATGTGTTCTGCTTTGAGAGGCAAAATTTACTTTGATAAAAGTAGAACTGCATAACTATCAGATTTAGGCAATGATTGAATAGACTTCCTTTCTTGAGAGGCAGTGAGTTTTGCAGCACTGAAAGTTTTCAAGCAGACAATGGAAATTTACTTGAAAAGACTTCATACAAGATATTTATCTTCAATATGAAAAGACAATTAAAAAAAGAAAGTTTTAGAATCTCCCAATTGGCATGTTGTGTTTGGCGCACTGGTTCTCTACAAATGGACTATAGGTAAGCAATAAGATATTGATTCCTTAAGCCTTATAGTGACAAGACACGACATTGGGTGGCTGAACTTCCAGAAAAGTTGCCTCTGGCTGCAAACAGCCTTACCTGTTTGTCCCAGTTAGATAGACAAATACTATCTTCTGTTTGTGTCATGATAAAAAGATTGGGAACCACTATCCAAAATGAACTCTGGTTCCTTTCAACTTTGGTGACTGAATTGTCCAACTTAATGTTACAATTGTAATTAGAAATTACTCCAGGGTTCTTTGTAAAATACAGCACCCATAATAATAAAACACCTATAGAATCTTGAATTGAAGTAAAATAAAGATAGCTGTTGTGGAATTCAACCTAAGAAAAGATGATAAGATAAATGGAATAGGCTACAATTCTAACAGTCTGGTAGAAGGAAAATTCCTTTCATTGATGTATTGATAGTAGAATTGACAAGAGGCAAAAAGGACTGCCCGATATTTAAATGTATCCTGAATCAGTGTCTGTCTCCACAAGGTTAGTCTCTCCAAGTCCATGGCCTTCTGAAAAAGAGTACAGATACATTTTACCCAGCAGAAGACTGAGTGGAAAAACTCTAAGCATGAACTGCCCAAGTAAGGAAGATCTGGGTGAGATGCAATAAGAAGAGGGCTTGGAAAGCTGGGGGATAGTTTGAAGGCATTAGAGATTTGAGAGCCAATAGTCAGGGAGGTTGGAAGGGCACCAGAGAAACCTTGGCTGATTTCACACTTTGGCAGCATTTCTGACAAACTCCAGCCAGAAACCTGGCCCACTGTAATGTCCCCTTTTGAGAATACCAAGAAGGATTTACTAAAACCAACAAATGCTTTTCATAAGAGAAACACCAACATCTTTTCAAATTAACTTCATATTTAGTGAACCAAGAAGAAAAAAGCATTATATACATATAGTATTTCAAAAGCATATTACTTTTAGTCATATGTTGTGCTCATAACATATGGTCCTTAAAGGAGAAACTACTTTTGATCTTTTGTATTTGTGTTTCGATGCCCAATAGAGTACATCATAGATAGATATAGATGATATATAGGTTGATGATAGATACATAGATGATCAATAGATAGATAGACAGTAGACTATGAATAACTGCTCAAAACAAATGTTTGAATGAAATAGTTGGATAATTAAGACTTGGGATGGCATCTATAAGAAGATGGAGAATGATTTGTCCTAGCCCTTGGCATGCCCTTCCTGTTTCCTCTTCAAGCCTTTCAAATACCAACCCTTAGGATATTCCCATCCCCCAGACATTAGGATAAGCAATAACCTTCCTGCAGAAGAAAACTGGCTCCTTGCCTCACAGATCAGAATGACTCAGGGGAAAGAGAGAGTGATTAATAAAAATGCTAGGCTAAAAGATTACTGTTTAAATCATAAGCAGTCTAGAAGGAACGCAATTTAAAATAAGTAATTGTATTCCTCTTTTTAGCCCATCATTACCCTATGTTTACTAGTTCTACACCCTCAGGCCCCCAGCTTCCTCATTACCACTAAAGTCAAGTATCTCACCCTAGCAGATTACCTCAGCACCTTCCAAATCCTCAGAATGTGGGAGTACAGTGATTCAGCAGGAGATAAAGTTGAATGGCACAGACTGTACTAAGTATGCTATATGAAATGAAAAGGTTACCATGAGCTCATATCTGAGGACAAGCAAATATTATGGACTAATAAATTGGTGTGGCTTTCCTCAAGAAACTGTTTGAGGAAGATGAGTGGCTCTAGCCCCAAACAGGCTTTAAAAGGCCAGTATCGTAATATGGAAAGAACATTGCAATAGAGATGTTCTAGCTCTGGTTCTGCCCTGTGTAACCTTGAACAAATTCATTGGCTATCCTGGGCCTAATATGTAAAATAGAAAAAATAATACCTACTTTTCATAACTTATAGTTTGTTATGAGGTCAGATAAGAAATTTCTTTTTAAAAAAGAAAGATTTTATTTATTTATTTCTAGACAGAGGGGAAGGGAGGGAGAACGAGAGGGTAAGAAGCATCAATACGTGGTTGCCTCTCATGTGCCCCCTACTGGGGACCTGGCCCACAACCCAGGTCCTGACTGAGAATTGAGCTGGCAACCCTTTGGTTCACAGGCTGGCACTCAGCCCACTGAGCCACACCGGCTAGGGCAAGAAAGTTATTATAAAAGAATTTTTAAAACTATAAAGCAAAATACAAATTTAAAAATGTTCTACTCTAAAAAAAAGTTCCACTCTGAGCTTTCCATTTCACAGAACAGACAAGTCTAAAGCCAAGAGATATAGTAGTTGTTCAAAAATGCATAGCTAAGTGCAGCTAAGTGACTCCTAGTCAAGTGCTTTCTCCACTTCACTATTTTACCTTCTTCACTAACCTGGCATAGGTGAAAATTCAATTGACTGAGCATGTCAAACATGGGGTATCTAATTCATTTAGGATAATAATCTACACATGTGCATCTACACTTTGATGGGACTTACAAAAGAATATCTAGATATTGTCACTGTAGACATAGGTATTTTCTGTGCATTTTGATGTAGAAAAATTATATCTAGCCATTAACTGAAACAGTATTGGGGTCTGTGTTGTTATTGGCCAGTAATGTATTAACATTGGGATTATAATATGCTTATGATTCATCTTTCTGAAAAGTATGAGATTTTGTGTTTAAGGTCAGTTTCTTAGAGATACAGATAATAATGTGGGAGATTAATTTGACTTATACATATTGTATACCTTAAAAAGTTCAGTTTTTAGACCATGGCGGGGGATCAGAGGTCTAGGATAAATTTTAAAAACTTTTGTGGGAGAGCACTGAGAAATACAATGGTATAAGTATTTAAGATGGATAGCATGATGTGAAGGAATAAAAACATAAGGATAGTGGAAAGAAGAGAAAGAGGACAAAGGATATTTAGCTTAAAGATAACTCTATAAAAGCCACTGATGATTATTTAGAGACACATTAGAAATTATTCAGTGGGTACTTAAAGCCAAGAAAGAATCCCTTTATTACTTGTCTGATCTAGGTTGTTTATCTCCAAAAGCAAATAGTTGGAATAGAGCCAGTATTGCATTAGGGCTACTAATGGCTCCCTGTCTATGATGGCCTACTTTTTTATTTGAAAGACACTTTAAGAGCAAGTCTTCCATAAGTTCTCCTGAGCCCTTGGGCCTTTATAACATGAAAAATCCTAAATCATGGAACAGGGAAGGGGGCAGAAATAAACTATCCTAGAGATGATACTTACAGATTGGAACATAGTGACTAAAATATTGTATAAGTTTGGCTTAAGCAGAAGAGTAAGGAGAAAGAGCACCAGCACTAGAACAGAGAAGGCACAGAGATAATACATGCCCAAGGGAAAGGTAGTTACCCTAGAAATCCCAGGATAGTGTTCAGATTCATGGTTTAAAGAAGAGGCTCAAAAAAGAAAAAAAAGGAGAGGAGATGTAATGTAAGAATTACCTCAGGAGCTTAAATTTTTTATTAGGATACGACAGACATAAAAAAGCAATATTCTTCCATGTTCAGCTAAATAAAATTGTACATATATGTATATGCTTGTGTAACCTCTATAGAAATAAAAATATAGAATACATCTAACATATGAGAAAGTTCCCGCTGGTCCTTTCTGATTTTATATTCCACCTGTCCATTCCCAGGAAATAACCCCTATTTTGACTTCTTATCATAGATTACATATGCCTTTTCTAAAAGTTTGTATAAATGGGATCATATAGTATGTACTTTTTTTGTGTCTGGCTATTTTGCTCAGAAAAGTGTTTTTGAGATTAATTCACATTGTTATATGTGTCAGTAGTTTATAATGGTATTCAAATAAAAGTTTTATTTATTGATGGACTTTTGGATTGTTTCCAGCTTGGGGCTATTACAAATGATGCTTTTCTGGTCAATTATATACATATCTTTGAATGAACATGCACATTTGTTTCTATTGGATATATACTTAGAAGTGAAATTACTAGGTCTTAGGGTATTCATACTTTCAGCTTTAGTAGATACCGTTAATTTTTAAAAGTAAGTTGTTCCAGTTTATTCTCCCACCAGCAATGTATGCGAAATAAGCCAGTCAGTGAAAGACAAATGCCATATGATCTCACTTA
This sequence comes from Pteronotus mesoamericanus, assembly GCF_021234165.1. Taxonomy (NCBI): domain Eukaryota; kingdom Metazoa; phylum Chordata; class Mammalia; order Chiroptera; family Mormoopidae; genus Pteronotus; species Pteronotus mesoamericanus. The sequence continues at coordinate 1,007,294 of NW_026555093.1, read as the reverse complement.
TATGTGGAATCTAATGAACAAAATAAACAGGAGAACAAAATAGAAACATAGGCATGGACACATGGAACAGACTGATAGCTGCCAGAGTAGAAGAAGAGGGGACTGGATGAAAGAAGGTGAAGGGATTAGCCAAAGAACATATATGTATAACTCATAGATACAGACAAGAGTGTGATGATGGCCAGAAGGAAGGGGTGCAGGGGGCTGGGTGGAGGTGGGAAAAGGGGGACAACATGGGGACATTTGTATTAGTGTCAGCAGTAAAAATAAAATTAAAAAAAACTCCAATTGTTCAACAACCATGGTAATACTTGGTTTTGTCTACTGTTTAAGTCATTGAGGTGGATGAGCAGTGGACACATTGTGGGTTTAATATGTATTTTCTGATGGTTAATTAATGTTAGACATATTTTTAAAAAGATTTTATATATTTATTTTTAGACAGAGGGGAAGGGAGGGAAAAAGAGAGGGAGAAAGAGAGGGAGAGAAACATCAATGTGTAGTTGCCTCTTGCATGCCCCTTACTGGGGACCTGGCCCACAACCTAGGCATGTGCCCTGACTGGGAATCAAACTAGCAACCCTTTGGTTAGCAGGCTGGTGCTCAATCCATTGAGCCACACCAGCCAGGGCACTTTTTTTTTTAAGGTTTTATTTATTTATTTTTAGACAGATGTGAAGGGAGGAAGAAAGAGAGGGAAACATCAATGTATGATTGCCTCTCGCACACCCCCTACTGGGGACTTGGCCCACAATGAGAGCTTGTGCCCTGACTGGGAATCGAACCTGTGACTCTTTGGTTCGCAGGCCGGCACTCAATCCACTGAGCCACACCAGCCAGGGAAAGGTTAAATGTATTTTCATATGCTTACATTGATCACTTTGATATCCTCTTTTGTGATATGTTTTGTCAGGTCTTTTGCCCGTTTAAAAAATTGTTTTTTTTTCAATTAGTTTACATTTAGTATTATTTTGTATTAGTGTCAGATGTACAGCAATGTAGTTAGAAAATCATGTACTTTACAGAGTGGTCTCCCCGCTGCTTCAAGTACCCACCTGGCCCCAATACGTAGTTATCACAATACTATTGACAATATTGCCTATGCTGTAATCTACATCTCTGAGACTATTCTGTAACTACCAGTTTGTACTGCTTAATTCCTTCATCTTTTTCACCCAGAACCATAAACTCCCTCCCCTCTGACAACTGTCAGTCTGTCCTCTGTATTTATGAGTCTGTTTCTGTTTTATTTGTTTGTTTTGTTTATTAAATTCCACGTGTAAATGAAATTATATGGTATTTGTCTTTCTATTTGCTAATTTTTGAGATAGTGTCCTTTGTAATTGAGTTATAAGAGTTCTTCATATATTCTGAACATGGACCCTTTGTCATATATATGTATTGCAATTTTCTGTGGCTTTCCTTTCCCCTATACTAATGATATCTTTTGATGAATAGAATTAATACACACACCCGCCACCATCACCACTACCATCTCCCTAGAAGAAAAACTTACTTCCTACTTTACAAGGATAACAAAAGGCACCAGATAGGAGTTCCATCCTTCTCTTACCACAAACCCTACACTTCCTACTTCTGCCCCTTATTCTATCTTCTTTTCAAGTTATTGTAATACAGGAGTTGTTCTTCTTCCTAGGTAAGGCCAATCTCTTCCTCTATTCTTTGGATCCCATTCAATCTTACTATTTCAGAAACTAGACATTATCAATTGCCCCATATATGTCCATTTGTCCTCTACCTTCAAATTCTACCTTGAATTGACTCCTTTCAATCAGTATTTAAGCATTTTCATTTCTTTCCCTTTTGAGGAAAACAATAAATAAACACCCCCCCCATTTCTTATTTATATTGGTACACAAAAATCTAGTTAATTCACTTAAACTGCTTCAAAGTATTCTTTGAATAAATGAATTATAGTTTATCCACTTCTCTAATAAGGAATAGTTAAGTACATTCCAATACTTTCCTATACAAATACTTTGCAATTAACTTCCTTTACCCTAATGTTTCTTTATTCATATGCACAATTTTCTACAGAGTATATGCCTAGAAATGGGTCTGTACATCTTAAACATTTACTTGATATTGCCAAATTCTTTCCCAAGTAGTTTTACCAATTTAAAATTACCATCAATTTTTTGACAGTCCAGTTAATACGAATTAACAGCTCATTTTGATGTGTTTCACTGCATACTGGTGGGTGAATTTTCTATTAATATGTTTACTAGTCATTCAGTATTCTTCCTGTAGTAATTGCTGGATAATATTTTAGCCATATTTTTTGTTTGGCTGTTTGTCCTTTTTGTTTGTAGAAACTATGTATTTATAATTTTAAATCTTTGTTGGATATCAAGTTGTAAAAATTTTCTGGCAGTTTGTAACTTGTCATTGTTGTTGTTTATACTGAAATATTTTAAATTTCAATATAATTAAATTTATCATTTTTATGGTTTATATTTTTATGTATTTTATATGTTTTATGGTTTATATTTAGGTCTTATTAAGTAATCCCTCTCCTACCTAGGTATCATAAAGATATTTTGCTGCTCTCTTTTCTTCACTGTAGATACAGATATATAATTGATATATAGTATACATATATAACTTTATATATAAATTATTTCATACTGTATATACCTTTTGAAACTTACTTTTTCAGTCAACATTATGTTTTTAAGATTTAACTACATGGTTATACATAGATATAGATCATTCACTTTAACTATATACAGTTGACCCTTGAACAACAAGAGTTTGAACTGCTGGGGTCCACTTATACGTGAATGTTTTTCAATAAATATACAGTAAGCCTTCTATATCCCTGGGTTTGGCATCCATGGATTTAACCAACCAGGAATGAAAACCAGGATTTTGAGTTCATGGTTGGGAATCCTCAGATGTGAGGGGCAGATTGTGTGCATTGTTCTATGCTATTTTACATAGCAGACTTGAGCATCCGCAGATCTTGGAATCCATAGGGACTCTGATACCAGTCCCCTGTGGATACAGAGAGATGACTGTACTTAAGTTTTTGAAGAGTCACAAGTTATGCAGAGATTTTTGACTGTGCAAAGGTTGACACCCGTAATCCCCATGTTCTTCAAGAGTCAATTTTATATATATATATATAAAATATATATATATATATATATGCTATTGCCTTTATTATTTAAAGTTTAACTCACCAGGCATGAAATTATTAAATGTTTGTGAATAGTGTGAGTTATTGATCTAAATTTATCTGTTTTTATAAGGATATCTAATTATCCTAACACATTTTATTGGATAATTATTTAACTCTATGTGTCATATTATTATTTCAATTACTGTTCTCTATGTGTCACATATATATTTAACATATTTTATTGATTGTGCTATTACAGTTGTCCAATTTTCCCCTTTCCCCCCTCCATCTGCTACCCCCATTTCCTCCAGCAATCCCCACCCTTACTTCATGTCCATGGGTCATGCATATAAATTCTTTGGTTACTCCATTTCTTATACTGTTAACATCCTCCTGTCTATTTTGTACCTACCAATTTCCACTTCTTAATCCCTGTACCTTTTCTCCCCCTTTCCCCTCCCAACTGATAACCCTCCAGATGATCTGCATATCTATGATTCTGTTTCTGTTCTGGTTGTTTAGTTTTTTTAGATTCAATTGTTGATAATTGTGAATTTATTGCCATTTAAATTTATTTTATTGTTCAAAAACATTTGTCTCCATTTTCCCAACACCACTTTCCCCTGCCACCCCCAACCCTACTTCCCTCCTTCCCTCAATCCTTCCCCTCTTTGGCTTTGTCCATGGGTCCTTGATACATGTTTCTTGATTTGACCCTTCTCTTTCTTTTCCCCATTACCCCCTCTCCACTCCCCACTGGTTATTGTAGATTTGTTTTTTCTTTCACTGTTGCTAGTTATACTTTTCTTGCTTGTTTGTTTTGTAGATTAGGTTCCACTAATAGGTGAGATCATATGGTATTTGTCTTTTACCCCCTGGCTTATTTCGCTTAGCATAATGCTCTCTAGTTCCATTCATGCTGCTGCAAAGGGTAGGAGGTCCTTCTTTCTTTTGGCTGTGTAGTATTCTATTGGGGAAATGTACCATAGTTTTTTGATCCACTCATTTATTGATGGGCATTTAGTTTGCTTCTAGCATTTAGCTAGTGTAAATTGTGCTGCTATGAACATTGGGGTGCATAGGTTATTTTTAATTGGTGTTTTGGGATTCTTAGGGTATAATCCCAGCAGTGGAGTTGTCAGGTCAAAAGGCAGTTCCAGTTTTAGCTTTTTGAGGAAATTCCATCAATACAGTGGCTGAACCAATTTGAATTCCCACCAACAGTGTACTAGGGTTCCCTTTTCTCCACAAACTCACCAGCACTTGTTTGTTGATTTGTTCATGATGGCCATTCTGACCAGTGTGAAGTGGTATCTCATTGTGGTTTTAATTTACAATTCTCTGATGGCTAGTGATGCTGAGCATCCTTTCATATGTCTCTGGGCCCTGTATATATCCTCCCAGTAGAAGTGTCTGTTCAGGTCCTTTGTCCATTTTTTAATTGGATTGTTTATCTTCCTGGAGTGGAGTCATGTAAGTTCTTTATATATTTGGAGATCAAACCTTTGTCCGAGATATCATTGGCAAATATATTTTCCCATATGGTTGGTTCCTTTTTCATTTTGCTAATGTTTTCTTTAACCACGCAGAAGCATCTTATTTTGATGATTTATTGCCATTTTAATGTTCATAGTTGTGATCTTTTTCTTAAATAAGTCCCTTTAACATTTCATGTAATAATGGCTTGGTGATGAAGAACTCCTTTAGCTTTACCATGTCTGGGATATCCTTTATCTGAACTTTGATTCTAAATGATAGCTTTGCTGGATAGAGTAATCTAGGTTGTAGGTCCTTGGCTTTTCATCACTTTCAATACTTCTTGCCAGTCCTTTGTAGCCTGTGAAGTTTCTTTTGAGAAATCAGCTGACAGTCTTATGGGAACTCCCCTGTAGGTAACTATCTGCTTTTCTTTTGCTGCTTTTAAGATTCTTTCTTTATCTTTAACCTTTGGCATTTTAATTATGATGTGTTTTGGTGTGGCCCTCTTTGGGTCCATCTTGTTTGGGACTCTGTGCCTTCTAAACCTGTATGTCTATTTCCTTCACCAAATTAGAGAAGTTTTCCTTCATTATTTTTTCAAAAAAATTTTCCAATTTATTGCTTCTTTTCTTCCCCTCCCAGCACCCCTATGATTTGAATGTTGGTACATTTGAAGTTGTCTCAGAGACTATTTAGCTTATCTTCATTTTTTGGATTATTTTTTTCTTCTTCCTGTTCTGACTGAATGTTTTTTTCTTCCTTATGTTCCAAATCATTGATCTGATTCTTGGCTTCATCCCCTTCACTGTTGCCTCCCTATACATTTTTCTTTATTTTACTTAGTGTCACCTTCATTTCTGCCTTCATTATTTTTATGCTGTTGAAGTATCCAGTGTTTCTTGAGCATCCTTATAACCAGTGTTTTAAACTCTGCATCTGTTATGTTGCTTATCTCCATTTTTTTTAGTTCTTTTTCTGGAGTTTTGTTCTGTTCTTTCATTTGGGCCATATTTCTTTGTATCCTTATTGGCAGCCTCCCTGTGTTTGTAACTGTGTATTAGGTAGAGCTTCTTTGACTCCCTGTCTTAGTAGCATGGCCTATTGTAGAAAAGCACACCAGCAAGTGGGATGGGGCGGAGTCTTAGGTAATCATCAGGGCAGGGCAACCCATGTTACCAGTCTGTGACTCGGTGTAGGGGAGGGCTCAGAAAGGGGACAGTGCTGCTGCCTGGTCTCTGGAGTTTTATCTGGGAGGAAGCTGTGGTCAGGCACTCACCCTGATGCCAGACACTTCAATTTCTGCCTGTATGCCACTAATGCCCTTTCAGCTGTTGCCCTGGTGCTGAAGCCTAGAGGGTGTGAGTCTCCTAAGTCCTAAGTTTTTTTAGGACATTTTAAGAGGACACTCCTGAGAATCCTGCAGTTTGTTCGACCACCCCAATCCCCACTGGTTTTTACAGCTAGAAGTTATGGGGACTTGTCTTGCTGGCAGTGCAACCCTGGGCTGGGTTGTCTGGTGTGGGGTTGGGATCCCTCACTCCCAAGGTGTCTCTCCCAATTTTTATCCACCACACATGGGTGTAGGACTTCCCATTCTCCATCTCCCCATCTCTGCAGCTCTTCATGCATCTCCATGTCTGCCCCCTCTACCCATCTGGATGAATGTGGCTTCATTAAGTCCTTGGTTGTTGGACTCCATAGACCTCAGTTTTCTGATGATTATGGGTGATATTTGTTTTGTAGTCTAGTTGTAATTTTTGCTGTGGTTGTGCAAGGAAATGAGCCATGTTTACCTACACCTCCATCTTGACTGGAAGTCTTAAAGTAATTGCTAGGTACTTTCAAAGAAAATCTGAGCCATAATTCTTCAGAAGACTGCTCTCCCAATCATAAACACACTCTGAAGTCTCCTTCTTCACAGGGTGCAGCAGTCTCTATGCCCCTGCAGGGCCCAAAGCCATGGCTTGGTGTGCCTCATTCCAAGTCCCAGGCAGCTGTAGTAGCAGTGGTAGCTCCTTCTCTTCAGGATCCAGAGCTACAGCTGCTCTATGTGTCATATATTAAGATTGCATTTATACATGTTTCTGTCTATAAGTTAATTATTTTTATCTATGCCATAATACTATACTTTTTTGATTATTATGGTTTTGTAATAAATTTTGCTATCTAGTAGTACAAGTTCATACTTATTCTTCAAAATTATCATAAATATTATTATCTATTTCCTCTTCTATATAATTTATAATATACATTTGAGTATCAGCATGTAAATATTTGCAAAAAAGAACATCCTAATTAGCAGACTTTATCTGATGAGTAGTTCTTATGGAACACCAAAGATAATGGGGAAAGGAAAATCAAGGACATTAGAGGACTTTGAAGCCTCTGACATCTACAGCTACCATAAACATTAGACACAATCTAACTCCTAGCCAGATTAAAACAAACTTCATATTAAAGGTTATTTATTACCCAGTATTATTATCAAATATACCACGCCTGAATTTCAAGAGATAAATTTGTAAAGCATGCTAAAAGGCAAGGGAAAAAAAGCCTGAAAATACAAAGCAAACATCAGAGCCAGACTTAAATATGAAAAAAAAATTGGAATTAACAGACATGGTTAACATGTGAAGGGTTCTAATGGAAAAAGTAGACAATATTCTCTTGAATAGAGGGGTAATGTAAGCAGAGAAGTGGAAACTCTAAACAAGTATTAAAATAAAATTAGAGATCAAAAACACTGTAACAAAAATAAAGAATACCTTTGATGGGTTTATCAGTAGACTGGACATTGCCAAAGAAAGAATCAGTGAATATAAAGATAGGTGGAGAGAAACCTCCCAAAGTGAAATGCAAAGAGAAAAAAAAATTAGAAACTCAGAACTGAACACCTATGAACTATGAAATATGGGGCAATTCCATGAGATGTAACACACACTTAATCAATTACTAGCAAGTAAAGAAAGAGGACGTAAAGAAGTATTTGAGGTAACCATGGCTTGGAATTTTCAAAAATTATGGACAAACAACAAACTAAGCTCAGAGAACACCAAGGAGGATAATATATATATTTATATTTACATTTATATTTATTTTTTCAGGAAGCCAGAGGAGGAAAACACATTCCTTACACATTACTTTCACATTCCTTTTAGAAGAATAAGGGTAAGAGTTACAGAGGACTACTCATCAGTCATCATGAAAGCAAGAAGAGGGTGAAGTGAAATATTTATTTTAAAAAACCCACTACCTAGAATTCTATATCTAGTAAAATCTTCCTTCAAAAGTAAAGGAGAAATAAATACTTTCTTACACAAACAAAAACTGAGAGAATTCATCACTGGCAGATGTGCTCTGAAATAAATATTAAAAGAAATTCTTCAGGGAGAAGGAAAATGATATACAACAGAAACTTGTGCCTCCATTCAGATGAGAAGAATATCAAAAAGGAACAAATAAAGATAAAATAATTTTTAAAAATGTTTTCAGTACAATATACAGATGATGTATTATTTGTCCATCACTTATTTGTCTCTTTCTGTCATAATGCTATAGTGTTTTGATTATTATGGTTTTGTAGTAATTGTTCTAAAAGATGAAGGTTTATAGAAGGTTTAATGAGTGGAAGAAAAATCATAGGAAGGAATTGAGAACAATCTATTATAAGGTTTGTGCACTACATGTGAAGCGGTAAAGTGTTACTTGGAGATGGACTCAGATTAGTTAAATATGTGTATCACAAACTCTAAGACAATGATTACGGACAATTTAAAAAGAAGTATAACTGAAATGCCAAGAAAGGAGATAAAATGGAATCACATAAAATGTTCAGTTAAAATGAGGGAAAGCAGAAAATAAAAGAAAAAACAATGAAGAAATGTAACAAATGTAGAAGTTAGCAAAAATGGTAGATATTAATTCATAATAATAATTTTCCCCATATCAAGATTCTTAGTTTAATCATCTGCAAAGTTTCTTTTAGCACATAGATAACATAATCATAGATACCAGGGATTGGGACATGAACTCCATTGTCTGAAAAGGGGGGGGCTTATTTAGTCTACTGTATCTATTAGCAGGGTATTGGAACATGTTGGATGGATAAAAAGAGGCAGGACAAAAAAAAGGACAATGAAGCTCTGAGATCCAATTCACCTGGAGGGTGGTCACTATTGACCTGGGTCCTGTGCTGGGGCTGGTAGGCAGGAAAGGGAGGCTTGTGCCTCTGCTAATCACATCTGGCCAACACCATCCTGGCACCACAAGATGTCTGGGGTCAGGGGCTTTAATATAGAGGACAAATCAGGGAAGGGGAGCTAAGCTAGAGAGTGAGAACTGCAGGGATGGAGTGGGCGACACTGCACTCTGCTGCTGGCGTGTAACCACAGCACTGTGTCCTTCTTACCTTGATGTACATGGCCTTGATCTTCTCATCAATACAAAAAATATTTAGTTTCAGCTCTTGAGATGTAGGTATATTTTTCAAGGTCTTTCAAATACAGCGAAGATTATCTTTTAGATGAGGGTTCTCTTTAGGACAAGAAAGAGTGTAGGAAAACATTAAACACTAAACTTCTTGTCACACTGAGCAAAAGAAAGGTGATATTTTTCTTATATTCATAGATTTTTTCCCCATCTTGTTCCTTTCCACTCACTTCTTCATGTCTCTGTCTTTCTTCATGCTGTCCTACTAGGGGGAAATCCCTTGGCTGAGACTTTCCTAATATTTTTAAACCTTAACATCTTAGTAGAGATGGGTTGCTATTTCCAACCTGCCAGCATTTTTCTGATACATCTTTGGGAAAAGATTGTTTTCTTGTTCTGGAAAGAAAAAAAAATACTTCTGATGTGTTAGAAAGATTGGAAGTGAGGGCTAACACCTCCATTTAAGAACCCATGCTTTATAATTTTAAAAAACCTTGCCAAACTAGGAATATGAGGAAACTGCCTTAAACTTATAAAGTATAACCACGAAAACCTATAGTGTGTATTATACTTAATGGTGAAATATTGAAGCATTATCTCTAAGGCTTAAAGTGAGACAAGATGCATGCTATCAGCCTTCCTATTCAATATTGTATTGGGAATCTCAGCCAGTTAAATAAAGTAAAAAATAGTAATAAAATATATAAGAATTGAATATTAAGAAATAAGTGTCATTATTTGTAACAATATGATTGTATACATAGACAAATTAATTACTAATTCTTAGAATTAAAAATGTAATCATTAAAATCAATGTAAGCCCTGACCTGTGTGGCTTAGTTGGTTGGAGCATCGTCCCGTAGACTGGACAGTTGCGGGTTTGATTCTGATTAGGGCACATACCTAGGTTGTAGGTTTGGTACTTTGTCAAGGCACATACAAGAAGGCAACCAATCTATGTTTCTTTCTCACATCAATGTTTCTCTCACTTCAGTGTTTCTCCCTCCTCCCTTCCTCTCTCTAAAAACAATGAAAAAATGTGCTCAGGTGAGGATAAAAAAATCAATAAGCTTTCATTGTTTTTCTGTATACTAGCAGAAAAGAAACAAAAATGCAATTTTAAAAACATACCATTAACTATAGAATCAAAGGTTATCAAATATATTGAAATAAATCAAATAAAGGATATGCAAGAATTCCAAATGGAAACCTGAAACATTATTGAGAAAAATCCAAGATGATCTGAATAAATAGAAAGATATACTGTTGCATTGGTCAGGATTCCCATAAGAAAGAGATTATTAAATTACATTAATCTGGGAGGGGCTAATTATAAAATAACTACTTCCAAAGGTATAGGTATATTTTAAGGGAAGCACAAGGATACTATAGGATTTAGGGCTAATAATAGTGAAGTTGCAGTTACCAAGCTTAGTTCAGCAGGGACAAACAGAGGAAGCAATTAACAGAACCCAAAAGGACTGAGTCCTGTAGAAATAGAATCTTTAAAATAAGCAGTAAGTTTCAGTTAAGGCCATCCTAAGATGACCTTTCAAGGAAAGACTCAGAGAATTTAATACTCTGACCTCACCCTCTTCTCTCATTGTGATCTCTTTCTGGGGTACCCCATTGGCCAAAAACAGAAGACAGGGGGCAGGAAACTCCATTAACATAGTACATATTCCTAAAATATTGGGTAGAGTAAAAACTAGTAATGGGTCTGAGTGAGCAACTAGAATATATCCGGCACTATCATAATGATGCTATAAAGCAACATGACAAAAAATGTTATTTCTCTCTAAATTTATATAGTAGATATAATTTATTCCCAACCAAAATCTCCAAAGGTTCATTTTGTGAGATTTGACAAGCTTATTGTTTGCATTGAAATGCACATGGTCAAGCCATCCTTGAATAAGAACAAGGTGAAATATGTGTTAGCAAGAAAGTTTATAAAGCTAGAATTTAAGGTATTGGTGCAATAATAGACAAATAAGCCATTGGAATGGAATGGAATGGAATGGAGAGTCCAGACACAGATCCATGCATATATATGGATACTGGATTTATTACAGAATAGTAGGGAAAAGAGAGTCTTTTCAATAAATGGTGCTAGGTCAATGGGCTAGCCACATGGAAGAAAATGAAATGACACCCTACCTTTTGCCTACAAATAAATAAACAAAGAAACAAATAATTATAGGTAAATTGTATATCTAAAAGTGAAAGACAAAACAATAAAGTTTATAGAATATAAGGGAGAGCTGTCATGACCATAAGTTCTTAAATAGAACATAAAGATAAGATTGTTAATTTGGATTACACTAAATTAAACAAATAATATTTATCCATTCAAAAATACTTTCAAGAAGTGGAACCTAATCAACAAAACAAACAAGCAAGCAAAATGAAACCAAAGACATGGAAATAAAGAACAAACTGACAGTAACCAGAGGGGAGGAGGGAGGGAGATAATGGGGGAAAGAAGGGGAAGGGTTGTCAAGGAACCTGTATTAAGGACCCATGGACAAAGACAACAGGGCGGGGCGGGGTGTGTGAGGATTGAAATTGGGAGGTGGAAGTGAGGTGGGTAGAGTGGGGGAGAGTAATGGGGGGGGGGATGGGGAGAAAACCGTAAGTGAACAAAAATTTTTTTTAAAGTTTCAATTAAAAAATTAAAATAAAATTAATTTCATACTGGCAAAAAAAATCCATTAAGAGAATGAATCCAAGTCACAAAATGAGGGAAGAGTTATGCTGCATATGCAATAGAAAAGTGTTCATACCTAGAATATATAAAGGACTATAATTAAAAAAGTAAATAAGGCAGCCCATTAAGAAACCCAGACACTCTACTAAAAAGGATCTTCAAATGGCAACTAAAAATATAAAAAACTCTTGATTTATAACTCATCTGAAAATTTTAAATTTTGAAGGTTATGGCTAAAGAACATATATACATAACCCATGAACAAAGACAACAATGTGGTAATGGCTGGGGGAAAGGGGATAGGGGTTGGGTGGGGGTTGGGTGGAAGTGGGAAAAGGGGGAAAAATAGGGACACTTGTAATGGTGTAAATGATCCAATCAAAAAATGGGCAAAGGACCTGGGCAGACGCTTTTCCAAGGAGGAGATACAGAGGGCCCAGAGGCATTTGAAAGGATGCTCAGCACCACTAGCCATCAGAGAAATGCAGATCAAAACCACCATGAGGTACCACCTCACACCGGTCAGAATGGCCATCATAAACAGATCCACAATCAACAGGTGCTGGCGAGGCTGTGGAGAAAAGGGAACCCTAGTCCACTGTTGGTGGGAATGCAGACTGGTGCAGCCACTGTGGAAAGCAGTGTGGAATTTCCTCAAAAAGCTGAAAAGGGAACTGCCTTTTGATCCAGGGATTCCCCTGCTGGGACTATACCCTAAGAACACCAAAACGCCAATACAAAAGAACCTATGCACCCCAATGTTCATAACAGCACAACTGACAATAGCCAAGTGTTGAAAGCAACCTAAATGCCCATCAGTAGATGATTGGATCAAAAAATTATGGTACATTTACACAATGGAATACTATGCAGCAGAAAGAAAAAAAGAACTACTGAACTTCGCGACAGCATGGATGGAACTGGAGAGCATTATGCTAAGCGAAATAAGCCAGGGGCGAAAGACAAATACCATATGATCTCACCTATAAGCGGAACCTAACCAACAATACACAGATGCAAGGAAAATAAGACCAGGAACACTGAAAGGAAAATAAATCAACAGAGACAAGAGGGAAGGAGGGAGGGGGGGCAGGGAAAGGGAAAGGGAAAGTCAAGGAACATATAGCAAGGACTCATGGACAAAACCAAAGGGGAAGAGCTGAGGGTGGAAGGAGGGAAGGGGCAAGGGAAAGTGGTTGGGGGGAGGCAGAGACAAATGTATTTAAAAAAATAATAAAATAAAAGAGAGCTGGAAAAAAAATAGCAATACCGGCCTCCACAAAAAAGATTGAAACATTTAAAATAAATGGCCTAACCCTCCAGCTTCAATAACTGGCAAAACAACAACAAAGAAAGCCCAATGCAAATAGAAGAAAAGGAGTAATCAAGATTAGAGCAAAATTGAATGACATAGAGACTAAAAAAGAATTCAAAGGATCAACTCATCCAAGAGCTGGTTCTTTGAACACAGCAACAAAATTGAGAAGCCTTTAAGTAGTCTCATCAAGAGAAAAAGGGAGAAGACCCAAAAAATTAATATCAGAAATGAAAGAGGAGAAATAACAACTGACAGAAATATAAAGGATTGCAAGAAATTACTATGAACAATTATACCCCAAGAAATTTGAAAACCTCGATGGAATGGACAAATTTCTAGAAAAATATAACCTTCCCACACTGAATGAAGAAGCAGAAAGTCTGAACAGTCCAAAAATAGCCCGTGAAATTGAAGCAGTAATCAAAACACTCCCAGCAAACAAAAGCCCTGGACCGGACGGTTTCACAGGAGAATTTTACAAAACATTTAATGAAGAGCTAACCCCTCTCCTTTTCAGATAATTCCAAAAAGTGAAAGATGAGGGAAGACTCCCAAACTCTTTTTATGAGGCCAGCATCATCCTAATCCCAAAACCAGATAAAGGCACAACAAAGAAAGAAAACTAAACGCCAATATCGCTGATGAACATAACACTAAAATTTTCAACAAAATATTGGCAAACTGCATCCAGCAATAGATTAAAAGGATCACCCACCATGATCAACTTGGATTCATCCCAGGGATGTAAGGATGGTTCAATATTTGCAAATCAATAAATGTAATACATCACATAAACAAAAGGAAAGAGAAAAACTGCATGGTCTTCTCAATGGATGCAGAGAAATAATTTGATGAAGTACAGCATCCATTTATGATAAAAACACTCAGCAAAGAGGGAATAAAAGGGATCTGCTTCAACATAATAAAGGTCACATATAAAAAATCTATAGCCAACCTCATACTCAATGGGCAAAAACTAAAAACTTTCCCACTAAAATCGGGAACAAAACAAAAATGTCTGTTTTCACCACTTCTATTCAACATAGTATTGGAAGTCCTAGCCACAGAGATCAGACAAGGAAAAGAAATAAAAGGCATCCAAATTGGAAAGGAGGAAGTAAAACGATCATTGTTTGCAGATGACATGATAGTGTACATAGAAAACCCCATAGACTACACCAAAAAACTACTTGACCTAATAAGTGAATTTGGCAAAACAGCAGGATACAAAGTAAATATTTAAAAATCAAAGGCATTTTTGTACACCAACAATGAAATATCAGAATCAGAAATCTGGGGGAAAAAATCCCTTTGCTATAGCAACAAGAAAAATAAGGTGCCTAGGAATAAACCTAACCAAGCAGTTAAAAAACCTGTATGCAGAAAACTATACAACATGGAAGAAATAAATTAAAGAAGACACAAATAAATGGAAGCATATACTGTGTTCATGGATTGGAAGAATTAACATCATCAAAATGTACATACTACCCTAATGAATCTATAGATTCAACGTAATTCCTATTAAAATACCAATGGTGTATTTCATCGACATAGAACATTTAAAAAAATTATATGGAACCATAAATGACCCTGATAGCTGTAACAATTTTGAGAAAGAAAAACAAAGTAGGAGGGATCACAATACCTGATATCAAACTATATTACAAGGCGATTATAGTCAAAACAGTTTGGTGCTGGCATTAAGAACAGACACATAGATCAATGGAACAGAATAGAGAGCCCAGAAATAAACCCATGTCTCTTTGGTCAATTAATATTCAGCAAAGAGTGCAGAAGGATAAACTGGGGTAAAAATAGCCTCTTCAACAAATGGTGTTAGGAGAGCTCAGCAACTACATGCAAAAAATTGAAATTCGACCACCAACTTACACCATACAGAAAAATAAACTCAAGATGGATAAAAGACTTAAACATATAAGTCACAGCACCATAAAAGTCCTAGAGGAGAACATAGACAGGAAACTCTCAGATATTCCATGCAGCAATATTTTCACCGATATGTCCCCTAAAGCAAAGGACATAAAGGAAAGAATAAACAGTTGGGACTTCATCAAAATAAGAAGCTTCTGCACGGCCAAAGAAAACATCAGCAAAATGAATAGGGAACCAACCATATGTGAAAATATATTTACCAATGATACCTCAGACAGGGATTTGATCTCCAAAATATATAAATAACTTACACAACTCCACTCTAGGAAGACAAACAATTCATTTTAAAAATGGGCAAGGGACCTGACTAGACACTTCTCCAAAGAGGACAAACAGATGGCCAATAGACATATGAAAAGATGTTCAATGTCACTAATCATTAGAAAAATGCAAGTAAAAACCACAATGAGATACCATTTTATACTTGTCAGAATGGCTATCATCAATAAATGAAAGAATGAGTGCTGGCTAGGATGTGGAGAAAGGGGAACGCATTTGCACTGTTGGAGGGAATGCAGACTGGTTCAGCCACTGTGGAAAGCAGTATGGAGATACCTCAAAAATTATTTGAACAATGAAAAAAGTTTTAAAAATTAAAGTGGATCTTCCTTTTGACCCAGCAATCCCACTTCTGGGCATATATCCAAAGAAACCCAAGACACTAATTCAAAAGAACATAAGCACCCCTATGTTCATTGCAGCGTTATTTACAGTTGCCAGAGTATGGAAGCAGCCCAAACTCTCCATCAATAGATGAGTGTATAAAACAACTATAGGACATTTACACAATGGAATTCTATTTTTGCCCTTTGCAACAGTATGTATGGGCCTGGGGAATATTATACTAAATGAAATAAGCCAGTCAGAGAAAGACAAATACCTTATGATTTCACTCATATGTGGAATCTAATGAACAATCTGACCTAAGAAGCAAAACAGAGACAGATTCATAGATGGAGAACAGATGACAGCTAATGCAGGTGAGGAGGAGGTTAGAGGGTAGAGGGTTTGAGCAGAAAGGAAAAAGTACCCATGGACATGGACAAAAGTGTGTGATTGCTGGGAGGAGAAGGGTATAAGGGGACTAAATGGTTATGGGAAAATATGATAAAGATTATATATTAAAAAGAATAAGTTCATGTGGGTAAAAAAAATAAAATGGTTTGGCTTTTCCTGGACATACCTCTGACATATATCACCCAACATCAGAATATCTTCTGTCACCATATATTTGACTCCATTTACCTTTTACTATGCCCCCATCCTCTTCCTTCTGGTAACCATCATACTGTTATCTGTGTCTATGAGTTTTTGTTTGTTTTTCCTATTTGTTCATTTGCTACTTTCAGTTTTATATCCCACATATGAGTGAAATCATAGGAGTCTTAACTTTTCAAAGTCCTAAATATAAGACCTGAAAAAATAAATTACAGAGAAGAAAAGATAGGTACTAAACTTATGGGCCCTGGTCTGAGTGAACATTTTATGAATTTGACCCCAAAATCAAGGGAAGTAAAGGCAAAAATAAATAAACTATATCAAGCTAAAAGACTTTTGCACAGTGACAGAAATCACTAACAAAACAAAAATGCAACCAATCAATGGAAAAAGATATTTGTAAATAACATCTACAATAAGGGGTTAATATCCAAAATATATAAAGAACTCAATCAACTCAACAACAAACAAACAATCCAATTAAAAAATGGGCAGAGGAC
The DNA here is from genome assembly GCF_021234165.1 of Pteronotus mesoamericanus. Classification (NCBI taxonomy): domain Eukaryota; kingdom Metazoa; phylum Chordata; class Mammalia; order Chiroptera; family Mormoopidae; genus Pteronotus; species Pteronotus mesoamericanus. Next base: position 990,540 of record NW_026555093.1, on the reverse strand, counting down.
CTGAACAGACACTTCTCCCAAAAAGACATAGCCATGCCCAACAGATATGTGCTAAACTTCACTAGCTATTAGGGAGATGTAAATCAAAACTACAGCAAGATACCACCTCACACCTGTTAGAATGGCTACTATCCAGAAGACAAGTAATAACAAGTGTTGGAGAGGTTGTGAAGAAAAAGGAACCCTCATTTACTGCTGGTGGGAATGTAAACTGGTATAGCTACTATGAAAAAACAGTATTGAGGTTTCTCAAAAAATTAACAATAGAGTTACCATGTGACCAGTCAACTGCTCTTCTGGGTGTCTACACAAAATAATGGAAAACATTATTTGTAAACATATATGCACCTCTGTGTTCGTTGCAGCATTATTCATGGTGGCCAAGACGTGGAAACAACTGGTGTCCTTTGATAGATGATTGGATAAAAATATGGTACATATATGCAACAGAATACTACTCAGCCATAAGAAAAGATGAAATATTGTCATTTGTAAAAACATAGATGGACCTTGAGAATATAATGAAAAGCTAAACAAGTCAGACATAAAAAGTGCAGGGTCTTTCTTTAAAGGAACTAGCCTCCTCTTTATTCACAAAGCCCTGGGTTTGTGAACCTCTTAGGTCTTGGCAGTGGGTTCTTTGAGGAGCACTAGTGTATTAGTCACACCAGTGCTACCCTTATTAGTATATTTCTCAAAGTCTTAGGAAAGAGAATGTTCTCTGGGCCATCATGGGGGATTGAGCATATTTTTAGGGAGTGGCAATGGTGATGGTGAGTATAGAAATTGCATATGATAAATTCACTCCATCATTCCTATATCCCTAAGCCTTTGAATTATTTTCTCTAATGAGATCTGATTCTAGTTATGAGTCTAGTGGCAAAAAGCAGTAGGAAATTTTGAGAATAGACATACCTTTTCAATGCAACTTTGGAAAACAATTTGACAGTATTTCCTAAAGCAGACCATGTGTATATTTTACGACCCAACAATTCTATTCTTAGGTATATACACTTAACAGAACTGCATACACATGTGTTACAAGAGGTATTTACAAGAGTGCTCATGGCAGTACCACATATCACATTCCCAAACTGGAAACAACTTTCATGTCTACCAACAGCAGAATGTGTGAGTAAATGGTGGTACAGTCACACAATAAAATTTTACACAGAAATGAGGATGAATGAGCTGATGTATACAACATTAAAGCTGAATCTTATAAATATAATATTGAGGGAATGAAGACAGAACTATACATATACACAAATGTGTATATATATAATATATACATATACATAATTTCACTGATATAAAGTTCAAAAACAAGTAAAACTAATTTCTAAGTCAGGACACTGGTTACCTTGAGGAAGTCTTCTGGATACTGGCATTGTTCTATTTCTTGACCTAATTTTTGGCTGCATAGGTGTTTATTTTGTGAATATCACTGAGTTTTATACTTCTAATATGTTCAGTTTTCTGTATTTGTGTTACACACAAATTAAAAATGTTTTTAAGCAAATAAAAACCACAATGAGATATCACCTTGCACCTGATAGAATAGCTATTATCAAAAAGACAAGAAATAAGTGTTGGCAAGTATGTGGAGAAAAAGGAACCATCATGCACTGTTGGTGGGATTGTAAACTGGTGCAGCCATCATGGAAAACTATATAGAGGTTCCTCAAAAATTAAAAATAGAACTTTAATATGATCCAGCAATCCTACCTTCTGCATATTTATCTGAAGAAAAAAACAGTAATTCAAAAAAAAATATATGCACTGCCATGTCTGTTGCAGCATTATTGACAGTAACCAAGATATGAAAACAGCCTCAGTGTCCATTGACAGATAAAGTGGTAAAGAAAATGTGGTACATGCACACAATGGAATATTATTTGGCCATAAAAAGAAGAAAATCTTGCCATTTGTGACAACATGGATGGACCTTGAGGGTGTTATACGAAGATAAATAAGTCAGAGAAAGAAACACAAATACCATATGATCTCATTTATATGTAGAATCTTTTAAAAGGCTCATAATATAGAGAAATGATTGGTGGCTTTCAGAGGTGGGGGTGGATGATATGGGTGAAGGGAGTCTAAAAGTACAAAATTTCCACTTACAAAAGAAAGAAGTCATGGGTATGTAATTTACAGCATAGTGACTATAGTTAATAATGCTATATTGTATATTTGAGAGTTGCTAAGAGAGCATATCTTAAAAGTTCTCATCACAAGAAAAAAAATTTTGTAACCATGTATAGGTGATAAATGTTACCTAGACTAATTGTAGTGATCTTTCACAATATATACAAATATGAATCATTATATTGTATACCTGAAACTAATATGTCATATGTCAATTATATTCAATAAAAATTAATTTTAGAAAAAGAATATACAAAAAAAGAGCAAAAAGTATTATTTTTTATAAGTCAAGGATGCCAGTTCCATCTTTTGATGAAAGTTCTTTGGGGAAGAATGATCATGATGCTTTGGCTGTCTAACAAGGGTTAATGATATCTCCGGTTACATTAAGATGAGAAAATTAAACTGAAGAATAATTTGTGTGATAATTTTGGCTTAAAAACATGCCCAAAATGCAAAAAAAAAAAAAAAAAAAAAAAACCAAAAACTGAATTTGCACCTCTATATCACACCATATACAAAAATTAATTCAAAATGGATAAAAGATCTAAATGTAAGAGCAAAAACTAGTAAAACCCTTAAAAGAAATCTTAAGTGTAAATTTTCATGACTTTGGCTGAGGAAACAGTTTCTTATATATGAAAACTAAAGCACAAACAACAAGAGAAAAAAATAAATTGGACATCATCAAAATTAAAAACCTTTGTGCTTCAAAGGATACCATCAAGACAGTGAAAAAAACTACTCACAGAATGAAAGAACATTTCTACAAATCATATATCTGCTAAGGTCTTGTGCCTAGAATATGTAAAGCATTCTTAAAACTCAACAATAAATGAAAAATAACCCAATTTTTTTATTATAAAGCAGTTTCTTTTACCTTGTTCTTTTTTTCTGTTGATTCTTTTTTTATTGTTCAAGTACAGCTGTCTCCATTTCCCTGCCACTGCTTCCCTCCTCCCCGCCCATCCCCACCTTCAGGCCTACCCAGCTTTGGCTTCATCCATGGGTCCTTTATACACGTTCCTTGATGACCATTCCCCTTCTTTCCACTGTTATGTCCTTCCCTCCTCCCCTCTGCTTACTGTCATTTTGTTGTTTATTTCCATGTCTCTGGTTCTATGTTGCTAATTTGTTTTGTTGATTAGGTTCCACTTATAGGCAAAAGCATATGGTATTTGTCTTTCATTGCCTGGCTTATTTAACTTAGTATTATTCTCTCCAGTTCTATCTAGGATGTCACAGAGGGTAGGAGCTCCTTCTTTCTTTCTGCTGCATAGTATTTCATTGTGTAGATGTAGCATAGATTTTTGATTCACTCATTTACTGATGGGCACTTAGGCTGTTTCTAGCACTTGGCTATTATAAATTGTGCTGCTATGAACATTGCGGCGCATAGGTTCTTTTGAATTGGTATTTCAGGATTCTTAGGGTATAATCCCAGCAGTGGAATTGCCCAGTCAAAAGGCAGTCCCATTTTTAGTTTTTTGAGGAAATTTCATACTATTTTCCACATGGTCATAGGATGTGAATAGAAACTTCTCCAAAGAATATATACAAATGGCCAATAAGAACATTAAATACATCAATATCATTAGGCCTTAGAGAGCTGCAAATCCAAACCATAATGTGATACCACTTCAATCCCACTAGGATGGCTATAATCTTTATAGAAATAACAAGTATTGGCAAGGATGAGAAAAAATTGGAACCCTTATAAATTGCTAATGAGAATATAAAATGATGTACCTGTTGTGGAAAACAGTCTGGCAGATATCCAAATGGTTTAACAGTGTTACCATATGACCCAGAAATTCAACTACTAGAGAAAAGAGAATACATCTCCATATAAAAACTAGTACCCACATGTTCATAGCAGCATTTATTCACAAAAGCCAAAAGGTGGAAACAACTTAAATGCCCACCAACTGACAAATGAATAAACAAAATATGGTAAATTTGTACAAGAGAATATGATTCAGTCATATAAGAAAATGAAGTATTGATAAATGCTACAACATGAATTGACCTTAAAAACATCAGACTGAGTGAAATAATTCATTCATAAAGGACCACACACAGTATGATTTGATTTATATGAAATGATTGGTACAGGCAAATCTATAGAGACATAAAGTAGATGATTGGTTGCCAATAGCAGGGATGGGGTTGGGAGATTAAGGGGTGTGAGGTTTCTTCTTAAGGTAAAGAAAATGTTCTAAATTTGATTGTGATGGTGAGTGCACAACTCTGTGAATATACATATACTAAAATTTTAAATGTGTGAACTATATGGTATGTGATTATATCTCAATAAATCTGTGTTTAAAACATGCCCAGAAATGATCAGCAAAATTGAGATGGGGGAAATACAAATAAACAATCTTTTGACAAACAAATGACAAGAAAAAAGTAAAAGAGAATAAAAAGAGAGAGATGCAGAATAAATCTACATTCAAAGAGATTTAAAAAATAAACTGACCAATTTCAAATTATGGACATGGTTGGGGTCAAGTCAAACACACTGAAAAAGAGAAAACATTTATCACATGTATAAGACAATTAGAAATTAGGATATTGACTCTTTGTGGATATTAAAGATACATTGTTTGGTAGGATAATGGTATTGTGGTTATATCAAATAAAAAAGTCCTTATAAGGAGAATCAAGATGGCGGAGGATTGAGTGGAAGTCACACTGACCTCCTCCCAGGACCAACCTGGAATTACAACTAAATTGGGGAGAAATCACCTGGAATAAACAACTGAACAATAGCAACAGAGGAGCCTTGTAACCTCGGAGACAGAAGAATCGGCTTTAGCGCAATCTAACTGGTAAGGAGTGTGGTACAGACCTGAGAAGGCGGGCAGGGCACCCAAGGGCGGCAGCACCCGAAGGATATTGAAATGGCCAGTTTGATCCCCCTGAGAAGAGCAGGGTCTAAACCAAAAGTGGAGATGTCTATCCCACAGCACCAGAGCCCAAAAAGTACACAGAAAACAGCCAGCGGCGAAAAGCAGCAGGATTGCTCTCTGCCAGAGACAGATGGCTGGAGACTCAAAGAACTGTTTAAAGGGCCAATGCATAAATTTTCATTTGCAGCCACTTACCATGGTCTCTGGCAAAGGCAGGGGCAGAATAGGCTAGAGACGCCCGAGGAGAGACTGGGGAAGGAGGTTTTTGGGAGAGAACAGAGAGAGTAGCAGGCTGGATCTCAGTTTTGACTCTTCCCCCATGCGGCAGCAGCCATCTTGCTCAGGTAGAGACCACTCCCCCTGAGCAGCACCAGCGTCAAAGGGCCCAATAGCCCCACCCACAAGTGAAATTCCACCCCACCCTATGCTGTCTAAGCTGCCTGCTGAGTGCAGAGTGGCAGCCACAGACAGTAGGTCCCTAGTTAAAAAGGGTGCAGAGAGGGCTGGCGACACTTGAGGAGAGATTGGGGATGGAGGTTTTGGGGAGAGAACGGAAAGAGTAGCCGGCAGGATGCCAGTGCACACTCCTCCCCGATACCCAGCAGTGTGAGAGGACCCAATACCCCCGCCCCCAGGAGGGACTCCGCCCCACCCTGAGCTGTCTATGGTGGCCTGCTGAGTGCAGAGGGAATAGATTAACAGCGGAAGGAGAGAGCCACAAACAGTAGATTACTAGAAGTCTTGAACAGACTGCCTACCGTCAGACAGGGACAACATCTGACATTATCAGAGGCAGATCCAGACAGTAAAAACAGCAGTCTCCTACCATAGAAGTTCACACCACAAAGTCAGGAAATCTAGACAGATCAACTTAAGAATCAGAAGCAAAAGAGAATAGTCTCACAAATAATGGGAAAACAAAGAAATATGCCCCACTTGAAGGGAAAGGAGGAATCCTCAGAAAGATAACTAAAGGAAATAAATGCGAGTAAACTATCAGATATTGAGTTCCAAACAACGGTTCTAAGGAAGCTCAATGAGCTCAGTGAGCTTAGGGAGAATTACCAAAAACTACAGGGAAACTATGAGGAACTTACTGCAAACTATATCAGCATGAAAAAGGACATAGAAACTATCAATAAGAGACAAGAGGGAATAAAGAATACCATTTCTGAACTGAAGAACACAGCAGAAGGAACCAAAAGCAGGCAAGACGAAGCTGAGGACCGAATCAGTGAACTGAAGGATAAGGTAGAAAAAAGCTCCCAGAGGAGGCAAAATAAGGCGGTTCCCAGACAAAAGAAGACTAAAAGAATACACTTCCACCAAACCAGCACCGCAAAATATGCTAAAGGGACTGCTTTAAGATGAAGAAAAAGTTCCTATGAATACCCAGTTCATACGAGAGTTGCCAATGCTTGATATTACCAATATTTTTAATACTCATTTATCTGATTGTGATAATGATATTATTTTACTTGTTCCTTTACTATTTGTTGAAACTAAACCTGTTTTGGTATATTTCTTGCCTATTTCTATTATATTTTTTTATAAAAAGCTTTAAATGACTTTTTGGTATTCTTTATCCATTTATTGATTAAACGTTTGTAGAACTTTTTTCCCTAAAAAAAAACCCTATTAACCATGTTTTAGATGTGTTGTGAATACTTTTCTATTCTATTCCTTGTCCTTTAACTTTTTTTATATGTATATTACTATATAGTTAAATGTTTAATATAGTCATATTGTCAATATTTACTTTATAGTTTCTGGGGTTGAATATTTTACTTCAGGTCATGAAAAATAATAGCTCTATTTTCTTCTAAAACTCCTTAGATTCTAGATATTGATTTTTAACTCACCTGAATATTTCTTGTATAATGTGTGAAATAGGGTTCTATATTTGTTTTATTTCAAGTAATAGTGGTCCATGGACCTTATTTGTTGAATAAGCCTTATTTTACCCATTATTTCAAATATCAACTTAATCATACAAATGTTAATCAGATATATACATTTGTCTCTAGAATGTTCATTATATATCATTGATCTACTTGATTATTTCTGTTCTGGTTTCATGTTGGTTTAATTGCTGAGACTTTATAATGGTTTTAAATTTTTTAATATTTTATAATTAACTCTGACATTGAAAAAAATAAGTAAAATCAACCTGCATTTAAGAAAGAAAGAAAGAGAGAGATGGAACTCCTGCCTTATGCGACAACATGGATAGAACTGGAGAATATTAAGCTAAGTGAAATAAGCCAGTTGATGAAAGACAAATACCATATGATCTCACCTACAAGTGGACTCTATTCAACAAAATAAACTAATGAACAAAATAAACCACAGGCGCGTAAACATGGAGCAGACTGAAAGTGACCAGAGGGGAAGGGGAAAGAGGACAACGGTGGAAAAAAGGGGAAGGGACTAGACAAAGAACATGTATGAATGACCCATGGACATGGACAACAGAGTGGGAATTCACTGTGGGAGTGGGAGTTTGGAGTGGGATGGGTGGAGGGGGGCAAAGGGGGAAAAACTGAGACAACGGTAATAGAATAAACATGATTTATAAATTTAAAAAAAAATAAAAGCAAAGAAAGGGGAAGTAGCACTGCATACTTTTATCGGGAGGCATATTGTGACCAGTGTCTATCTGTTATGTGGCATCCATTGATGATTTTTTTCCTAGACTTATTTCATGACAGTTTGTGAAATGGTAATTTTTTTAAAAAAAATTTAATCTTTATTATATTTTCCCATTATGATTTAGTCCCCTTATACCCCCCTCTTCCCAGCAATCCCCACACAGTTGTCCATGCCCATGAATTATTTTTCCTTTTTGCTCAATCCCTCCACCCCTCACCTCCCCTGAAACCAGTAACATTTGAATTCTATCATTCTCACTTCATTTACTTACTAAACACTTCTTTTAGAGGAACTTCCTTGTGAACTTAGAGCTCCTCTCCACACAGCATGGCAGACATAATTTTAAAACTAGGAAATGCTAAGTGAAGTAACCACCAGTTGTCTTCCTCAAGCTCAGGAGAACCCACTGGACCCAGGAAGCTTCTGAAAGGGAGAGCACTGCATTTGGACAGAGAAGCCTGCATGAATTTATATGACTATGACCTGGAGGGCATCTAGGAGGGTATGAAAAATAGAGCCGGTTAACATTGCCTATCTAAACAGTAGAGATTTTGCCCAAAGCAACAATTTTAGTTTTGGCATAAACAATTCTCCAGTGCTTTCTGAAAAAAAAACTGTTGTAAAACAGAGTTGGTTATGTATTAAGGCCTCTTTTGGTTGGCAGCATTAAAGCCCTCAAGGCCAAGTGATCAGAGAAAGGGTGTGGCCACAGTGTCCAGGACAGGAGGTGTGACTAGGACATCCCTATAAACCAGGAGCGGTGTACACAGTGGCAAAGATTTCGAGTCAGTGTATCTGAGTTCAAATGCTCGCTCTGTAATCTACCAACTTGGTGACATTGAGCTAGATCTTTGCCTTCTCTGGGCCTCAGTTCCTCAATTTTAAATGGAGGTTGAAGATTGTTACCCACCTTTCAGACTTGTGCACATTAGAGATAACATGAACCAATTCCTTCCCCATGGCCTGACACAAAACAGACATTCACTAAATAGAGATGATCAGGATAACAGTTGAATTACCGGAGTAAATAGTTAGTTGAGAATTGGGGCCCATACCTAGATATAGTAGATGAACACTTCAGGTGGCAAAATAACTTCTGGATCAATTAGATAGGCTACATTTGAAAATTGTACAAAGTTTCTGTTGGGGAGAGTTGTAGGCTCCACAAAATATGAAGACAAAGCTACAGGGCTACGAAATCAGGACAACTATCTAGTCAGCTATCAGTAGAAAACAGAGTTCCCACCATGCTTTCAGAAGTTATCTGGTGAGAAATGATGTGCTCAAATCATGTTCGCTATGATGTTTGATGGCTTATCTCAAGCTCTCTCACTGATGTCTCCTGTCTTTTAGCTTTTTAAATAGAAACTTAGAAAGATTTGGAAAAAAAAAGTCCTTATACTTTATAGCTACATATGGGATAATTTACTAATGAAAAGATTAAATATAAGAGACTTGCTTCAAAATATCTAGATGAAACAAAATCTGCCATGAATTAAGTGGTTGAAGCTGGGGAAATGGTATGTGGGAATCATCATAACATTATATCTACTTTGGTGTAGATTTGAAAATTTCCATTAATAACAATTTTTTATTTTTTATTTTTTAAATTTTATTTTAATTTATTTTTTCAAATACATTTGTCTCTGCCTCCCCCCCACCACTTTCCCTTGCCCCCTCCCTCCTTCCCTCCCTCAGCTCTTCCCCTTTGGTTTTGTCCATGAGAAAAATGCCTCAAAGTTGGATGTGGTGTCCCTATACCCAAGAAAGGCTGACTTTACAGTGGGGATCAACCACCTGCACTTTGGGGGTGGCTTTTGGCTGCTGAGAGTTTGTAGTAAAAATACGGGCAGAACAGGAGTAGTGTAAAGGTCTCTTGCAATGTTCTGTTGGAGAGGTCACTATCTTAGATGTATAGATTTTGTGGGTTAAGATGGGGTATAGCTGAAGAGCATACTGAACGCTTGGGCTGCTCTGGAGTTCCAGAAACCTTCAGTCTCTTGCCAAGGGAGTCATTCGTACTGGAGAAGCTGGGCTCAGCACTACTGATAATACCTTAATGAAGCCCATGAATGTAAACTCGTTCAACCACTACGGGACACAATATAGCAGTCCTTCAAAAAACTAAAAATAAAGTTACCATATGACCCAACAATTCTTCTTCTGGGTACCGACATGAAAAATTCAAACACATTTATTCACAAAGATATATGTACCCCTATGTTCATTGCAGCATTATTCACAGTGGCCAAGACATGAAGACAACCAAAGTGTTCTTCAACAGATGGCTGGATAAAGAAGATGTGGTATACATATAATGGAATACTACGCAACCATAAGAAAAGATGAAATATTGTCATTTGCGACAACAAGGATAGATCTTGAGAATACCATGCTAAGTGAAATAAATCAGTCAGAAAAAACTAAGAACCATATGATTTCACTCATATATGGGACATAAAGCTGAAACTCAGAAACACAGACAGACAACAGTATGGTGGTTACCAGAAGGAATGAGAGTTGGGATTTTAGTAAAGGGAGCCAATTATGTGGTGACAGAAGATAATTTGACTATTGGTGGTGGGTACACAATGCAATATACAGGTCATATATCACAGTAATGTACATTTGAAACCTATATAATGCAATTAACTAGTCACCCCAATACATTTAATATAAAAAAGAAAAAATATCTTTGACAATACTGGAAGAAGGGGACCTTGGCTGATATCAACTTGACTCCCTGAGTGGACAGGAACTTGACCTCCAGATTATTGAAGACAATTTTTCCTGTTGGCATGTGATGGCAGTCCAACTCATTTTATGAGAAATAGTCGAATGTTTAATCTCGAGTCATGGAAGTCAGGGAGTGGTGAAATAAAGGAAAATCCAAGAAGGATTAGGTGGGCAATGCAAGGGGACCAGGATAGAAATCTAGGTTTGTCTGACTCCAGAGTCTTTGCCTTACCAGGAGTAAGGCTGGAAAGAATGTAATAAGTAATAAGAGAAAAAGTAATATGATTTGGCGGCTAGAATATACTTTTCCATTGTTTTATGCATTTCTTGACTCAAATCCAAAATGGATTTAAAGCCATTTGTAATACAGGACATGCATGGAATAAATCTTCTAATATAAAGGTTAAAAACTATTTAGAATCACAGAGTGTAAGGAGAATAACTAAACTGACAATAATGACTGTGATAGAGTTTGATCACAAAATTTAGTTGTTCATATGTGCTCTTAAATTCATGCTCTCTCTGTGAGCAGCCATAGTAGTTTCCAGACTGAGTTTCCAGTATAGAAGAGGTAGCCATCAACATCGCTGATTATAGCAAAGTTTCTGTTGCAGTAGTAGCAGTGATATAAATAGCGATATCTAGTGTTTCATGATATCAAAAGAAGTTTCCTTAGCATACCAGTTGTGCAGTGAATTTTTGGTTGTTCAACCAGGAAACAGCCCCATGCCTGAATCTTCATGCCTCCTGATGATTGTGTTAGCTGCCAAATATGTTTCTTCCAGCTCAATTTTAATCAAAATACATTTTATACATAGTTAATGGACAAATCTTAACTGTACAGGTCAATGAGTTTTGACAAATATATACATTGTGTAGCCAACACCACAATCAAAACATAGAACATTATCATCATTCTGAAGACTACTGAGTTTGTGCTGAATCATGATACTGTTGAGAGTCAAAAATGTTCACATAATGCTCATATCCTCAGACACAAATTAATACACTTTCAGCTTTTAACAAATTTTCATCCATCAGTAAATGAGGAGAATTTTCCATGACCTAAATTATTTTTTTTTAAATTTCAGCATTTATTCATTTCTGTATAAAGTATGTAGTAGAATTGTTGTAAACCAAACCCTCCACCAAATTCAACATTGTACCATGGCCAGGATATTTATCTTCTGAATAAGAGTAAATTTCAGTTACATAATCAAAGTTTAACTTCATTACAAATCTTCATTTTTTTCTTTCCTTCCTTCATTTTTAACCTTTATAAAGATTGACATTAGTTGGTTCTTTTAAGGACTATTTTGACAAATCAAAATTCAAAATTATAACACCCAGTTTTAATCACTTTTCAACAACCCTTAAGGTTATAAACAGGATTAGAAAGCATGACATCTTCATTAAGATGCTGATCAAACCTAGATGTAGATGAGGCCAAAGATGACAGTTACTGTACATCATTCATATACAATAGTCTATGAAAGAGATGGTGGTAATTTGGTCTAGAGCAGGGATTGTCAAATTATAAGCCCACAGGTCAAAATCTGCCTCCCACCTGTTTTTTTAAATAAAGTTTTATTGAAACATATCCACACTCTCAATTAAGTATTGACTAGCTGCTTTTGCTCAGTAAAGGTGGAATTGAGTAGTAGCAGACAGAAGATGTATGTGCCCCACAAAGCCTGACGTATTTACTATCTGACCCTTTACAGACAAAAATCGCCAACCCATGGGATCCAAGATGGTGGAGGAGTGAGTGGAAGTTATACTAACCTCTTCTGAGGACCAATCTGGAATTACAACTAAGTTGTGGAGAAATCATCCAGAATAAACAACTGAACAGCAGCAGGAGAGCAGCCTTATAACCAAAGACAGAAGAAACAGCTTCAACAAAACGTGACTGGTAAGGAGTGTGGAGGGGACACGAGAGGGCTGGCTGGGCCCACAGGTGGCAGCTGAAGGGCTGGAGGGATATCTCAGAGGCCGGGAGGATCCCTCTGAAAAGTGTGAGGTTTAAACCCAAGCTGAGCTCCTCAGCCTAGAGCACCAGAGCCCGAAAAGTACACAGGTAACATCCATCTGCAAAAAGCCGCAGGGTTTCTCTCTGCCACAGACTGATGGCTGGAGACACATAGTCGTTTAAAGGGCCAACACATAAATTTTCATATGTAGCCACTTACCCAGGGTTCTGGCAAAGGTTGGGGGCAGTGCGGACTAGAGACACTTGAGGAGACATTGGGGATGGTGGCTTTGGGGAGAGAACTGAGACAGCAGCCACCAGGATCCTGGTGCTGAGTCATCTGCCATACTTCAGCAGCCATCTTGCTCAGGCAGACCACCCCTTTCCAAATGGCATCAGCCTGAGGGAATCAATAGCCCCCACCCCAGGAAGGATTCTGCCCCACATTGTGGAGCTTAAGCCTGACTGCTGATTACAGAGACTAGATTAACAACTGAAAGAGTCAGCCACAGACAATAGATCCCTGGTAGTCTCAAAAAAGCTGCCTAAGGGCAGGGTGGGACATCACCTGACATCACCTGACATCACTAGAGGCGGACCCAGAAAGAGAACACAGTGGTAAATACTAGACACTACCAAGATGAAATCTACTCTGGTATTCTCCATGATTTACGATATTTTCTTTCCTGCATAGTCTTTTTAACATTCATTTCTTTTCCTTCAAGTTTGTGCATATTAAACCACTAGATTTCATATTATAGTTTATTATAATTATCATATTTTGCTCTTCCCCTCTCTTATCCCATTTTACCTTCTTCTTTCTTCTTACTATTTTCATCTTAAATTTTGTTTTCTCTTTTGCTATAACTTGTTTCTATTCTGCACTCTTACTATTTCTCCCCTATCCAGCCTCTCAAAACCAATTTTCCAGTCAATGGTCATCTTACATTCTTTTTCCCACTCTTAAATTACTTGAGTTCTCTCTCCACCTTTACTAATCTTCGCTCATTGGTTGTGGATAGGATAGTTGTTGTTGCATTTTTAAAAAAAATTATCTCTAGATATTCACTATTCTTGTATTCCAAAACTCAAATTCTACCGTTCCCCTCTCCTACTTCACTCTGACTTCATCCTGTCCATTCTTATTTTCATCTCAAATATTAACTTTTCCCTGACTTAGCCTTTTTTCTTTTCTATTTGTTTATTTCATCCTGCCCCCATTTTTTTTCATCTCAAATTTTATTTTTTCCCTTTCTTAGCCTGGTTTTTGTTCCTCACTCTTAGTGTTCTCTCTCCCTCTATCATCTCAAAATCACTTCCGTGTCCTCTACATACCTCTTAAGCCTTTCTTTGTTTCTTCCTTTCTCCTTTCTTTCTTTCTCTTTCTTTCTTTCTTTCTATCTTTATTTCTTTTTCCCTCTTATTCCCATCCCACCTATATTAATCTTAGCTTATTTGTTGTTTATAGTGCTGTCGTGGATCTTTATCTCCAATTTGTTTCCTATTTTTTTAATGTTTATTTACTTTTTTCAATTTCCTCTCTCCCTCTCACTTTATTTTTTATTTTTTGTTTATACATAATATCATATGCTTCCCTTCTCTTACTCCATTCCACCGTCTTCATTCTCTTTCACTTACGATGTAAATTTTACTTTCTCTCCTTGCATTTCCAATTCCCTACTCTTAGTAGTGTGCCTCACTCTACCCTATCAAAATCATTTTCCTTTCAGTTAGTCATCTCGTTTTCATTTCTCCTTTCTTATAATAGTCTTAATCTCTTCACACAATTATTAATACTTGTTCATTTGCTGTTGTTAGTGGGATTGTGGGTGGGAGTTACTTTTGTGGCCATGGATTTGATTCATGGGCGGTGTGTTTTTTTCTGGCAGTACCGACACAACAGCATACAAAACATGCTGGATGACTAGAATAAAATCAGCCAACTCAAGGGAAGGACCCACCAAAGAATGACCCAACAACAATTAAAACCCAATTACATCCAGAGAGCCAAAATAAAGGGCATTCCAAGAACATCAAGTTCAGGAGATGAAGGAGACTTCATCACTGAAACCCACAGGTTTTCTATGATAGAAGTTCATACCACAAAGACAGGAAGTCAAAGCAGATCAATTTGAGAAACAGAAAAAAAAGCATCTCCCTTAAAATGTGAAGACAAAGAAACAATCTCTATTCAAAAAGAAAGGAGGAAATCCCAGAAACAGTGATAAATGAAATAGAGGCAAGTAAACAATCAGACATTGAGTTAAAAACAATAGTTATAAGGATGTTCAATGAGCTCAGTGAGAATTACCAAAAACTATAAGGAAGCTACAGGAAACTTACTCTAAACTACATCACTATGAAAAAGGACATAGAAACTATCAATAAGAGACAGGAGGAAGTGAAGAATAAAATTTATGAATTGAAGCACACAATAGAAGGAATCAAAAGCAGGCTAGATGAAGCAGATGATTGAATTAGCAAGTTGGAGATAAGGTACAAAAAAATTCCCAAAAGAGCAAAAAGAAAAAGAAAAAGAAAAAAGACACAAAAAGAATGAAGAAGGGTTAAGGAAGCTCCAGGAGAACATGAAATGTAATAATATCCATATAATAGGGATACCAGAAGGAGAAGAAGAGAAGCAAAAGATAGAAAACATGTTTGAAAAAGTAATGATGGAAAACTCCCCTATTTGAGGAGAGAAAATCACACAAGTCCAGGAAGCACAGAGGGTCCCAATCAAGATGAACCCAAAGAGGCACACTCCAAGAAACATCATAATTAAAATGCCAAGTTTAAAGATAAAGAGAGAATCTTAATGGCAGCAAAGCTGAAACAGAAAGTAACATACAAGGGAGCTCTGATAAGGCTAGCAGCTGATTTCTCAACAAAAACACTACAAGCCAGAAGGGAATGGCAAGAAACATTCCAAGTAATGAAAAGCAAAGGCCTGCCACCAGGAATACTTTACCCAACTGGGCTCTCAATTAAAATGGAAGGAGAAATAAAGAGTTCCCCAGACAAAAGAAGGCTGAAAGAATACACCTCCACCAAACCAGCATTGCAAGTCATGCTAAAGGGACTGCTTTAAGAAGATGGGAAAAAAAGAGTGAGAGAGGAACACAAGTACAAAGGAGGAAAATGGCAATGAAAAAGGACCTATCAATAATAACCTTAAATGTGAATGGATTAAGTGCTCCAATCAAAATACACAAGGAAGCTGAATGGATAAGAAAATATGATTCGCACATATGCTGCCTACAAGAGACTCACCTAAGAACAAAAGATCCACACAAACTAAAAGTGAAGGGTTTGAAAAAAAATATTCCAAGAAAATACACAGGCAAAAGAAAGGTGGGGTTGCAATACATCAGAGCAAATATTTTTCAAAACAAACACCACAAAAAGAAACACAGAAGGACATTCATAATAATCAAAGGAAGAATCCATCAAGAAGACATAAATATTGTAAACACGTATGCAATCAACATAGGAGCAACCACATATATAAGGAAAATCTTGGAGGACTTCAAGCAAGATATAGACAGCAAAACACTTATAGTAGGGAATTTTAACACCCCACTATCAGCAATAGATAGATCTTCCAAAGAATCAACAAGGATATTGTAGCACTGAATCACACCCTAGAACAAATGGACTAAACTGATATATACAGAACTTTTTATCCCAAAGAAGCAAAATACACATTCTTTCCAAATGCACATGGAACAGTTCAAAACACAGATCACATTATAGGACACAAAATAAGCCTCAACAAATTCAAGAAAATTTAAATCATCTGAGGCATTTTCTTGGACCAAAATGGCTTGAAACTAGAAATGAACTTGAAGGGAAAAACTCAAAAACAGTCAAATTCAAAGAGGCTGAATAACACGTTATTACACAATGAAGAGGTTAACAATGAGATCAAGGAAGAAATCAGAAAGTTTCTGGAAATAATGAAAATGAACACACAACAGTCCAAAAGCTATGGGACACAGTGAAGGCAGTTTTGAGAGAGAAGTTCATAGCACTACAGCCCTACCTAAAAAGATATAAACATATCAAATAAACAACCTAAACCTACATCTACAAGAACTGGAGGAACAACAATAAACAGCCCAGGGAGGGTAGAAGGAAGGAATTAATAAAGATCAAAGCAGAATTGAATGACCTAGAGACTAAAAGAACAATTCAAAGGATAAAAACTCGAGGAGCTGTTTCTTCGAAAACATAAACAAAATGACAAGCTTTTAACAAAACACTTCAAGAAAAAAAGAGAGAAGAACCAAATAAATAAAATCAGAAACAAAGGAGGAAAAATTACAGCTGACACCAAGAAATAAAAATGATTGTAAGAAATTACTACAAATAACTATATAGACAAGAAATTTGAAAACCTGGGTGAAATGGACAAACTTCTAGTAATATATAAACTTCCAAGAGTAAATGAAGAAGAAGCAGAAAGCCTGAACAGAGTGATAACAGCTAGGGAAATTGAAGCAGTAATCAAAAAACAACTAGCACAGAAAAGCTCAAGAGAGAATGGTTTCACAGGAGAATTTTACAAATCATTAAAGGAAGAGCTAACCCCTATCCTTCTCAGAATAGTAAAAAAAAAAAAAATCAGAGAAAAGGGAATATTCCCCAACACTTTTTCTGAGGCCAGCATCACCCTGATCCCAAAACCAGATAAAGACCCTACGAAGAAAGAAAACTACAGGCCAATATCGCTGATGAACATAGATGGTAAAATCCTCAACAAAATATTGGCAAATCGCATCCAGCAATACATTAAAAAGATTATCCACCACGATAAAGTGGGATTCATCCCAGGGATGCAGGGATGGTTCAATATATGCAAGTCAATAATCGTAATACATTACGTAAATAAAAGAAAAGACAAAAACCACATGATCATCTCGACAGATGCAGAAAAAGCATTCAATAAGGTACAGCACCCATTTATGATCAAGACACTCAGCAAAATGGAAATAAATGGGGCATTCCTCAACATAATAAAGGCCAAATATGAAAAACCTACAGCCAACATCATACTCAACAGGCAAAAACTAAAAGCTTTCCCCCTAAGATCCGGAACACGACAAGGATGTCCGTTTTCACCGCTTCTTTTCAACATCGTATTGGAAGTCCTAGCCACAGCGGTCAGACAAGAAAAAGAAATAAAAGGCATCCAAATAGGAAAGGAGGAAGTAAAGCTATCATTGTTTGCAGATGACATGATAGTGTACATAGAGAACCCTGTAGACTCTACCAAAAAGATACTCAACCTTATAAGTGAATTTGGCAAAACAGCAGGATACAATGTCAATATTCAGAAATCAAAGGCATTTTTGTACACCAGCAACGCAATAGAAGAAGAAGAAATCAGAAAAAGAAATACCATTCGATATAGCAAGAAGAAAAATAAAGTACCTAAGCATAAATTTCACCAAAGAGGTAAAATACCTGTACGCAGAAAACTATACAACATTGAAGAAAGAAATTAAGGAAGACACAAATCAATGGAAGCATATACCGTGCTCATGGATTGGAAGAATTAATATCATCAAAATGTCCATACTACCCAAAGCAATTTATAGATTCAACGCAATCCCTATTAAGACACCAAACACGTATTTCACAGAAATAGAACAGACATTTCAAAAATTTATAGGGAACCATAAACGACCCCGAATAGCCGCAGCCATTTTGAGAAAGAAATACAAAGTAGGAGGGATCACAATACCGGACATCAAACTGTATTACAAATCCACTATACTCAAAACAATCTGGTACTGGCAGAAGAACAGACCCATAGACCAGTGGAACAGAATAGAAAGCCCAGAAAGAAGCCCAGGTCTATGGGCATCTAATATTTGACAAAGGGGGCAGAAGCGTAAAATGGAGCAATAATAGCCTCTTCAACAAATGGTGTTGGGAGAGCTGGACGGCTACATGCAAAAAATTGAAATTGGATCATCAGCTGACGCTATACACAAAGACTTAAAGGATAAAAGACTTAAATATACATCACAACACCATCAAAGTCCTAGAGGAGAACATTGGCAGGAAACTCTCAGATATCCCACGCAGCAACTTTTTCACTGATATGTCTCCTAAAGCAAGGGACATAAAGGAAAGAATAAACAAGTGGGACCTCATCAAAATAAGAAGCTTCTGCACGGCTAAAGAAAACATCAGCAAAATGAAAAGGGAGCCAACCCTATGGGAAAATATATTTGCTAATGATACATCAGATAGAAGTTTGATCTCCCAGATATATAAAGAACTCACTCGACTCTACTCCAAGAAGACAAACGATCCAGTCAAAAAATGGGCAAAGGACCTGGGCAGACGCTTTTCCAAGGAGGAGATACAGAGGGCCCAGAGACATTTGAAAGGATGCTCAGCATCACTAGCCATCAGAGAAATGCAGATCAAAACCACCATGAGGTACCACCTCACACCGGTCAGAATGGCCATCATAAACAGATCCACAAACAACAGGTGCTGGCGAGGCTGTGGAGAAAAGGGAACCCTAGTCCACTGTTGGTGGGAATGCAGACTGGTGCAGCCACTGTGGAAAGCAGTGTGGAATTTCCTCAAAAAGCTGAAAAGGGAACTGCCTTTTGATCCAGTGATTCCCCTGCTGGGACTATACCCTAAGAACACCAAAATGCCAATTCAAAAGAACCTATGCACCCCAATGTTCATAGCAGCACAATTTACAATCGCCAAGTGTTGGAAGCAACCTAAGTGCCCATCAGTAGGTGATTGGATCAAAAAGTCATGGTACATATACACAATGGAATACTACGCAGCAGAAAGAAAAAAAGAATTACTAAACTTCACAACAGCATGGCTGGAACTCAAGAGCATTATCTAAGCAAAATAAGCCAGGGGGCAAAAGACAAATACCATATGATCTCACCTATAAGTGGAACCTAACCAACCATACAAATGCAAGATGCAAGGAAAATAAGACCAGCAACACTGAAAGGAAAAGAAACCAACAGAGACAAGAGGGAAGGAGGGAGGGGGGTGGGGGAAAAGGAAGGGAACGGGAAAGTCAAGGAACATATAGCAAGGACTCATGGACAAAACCAAAGGTTAAGAGTTGAGGGAGTGAGGGAGGGAGGGAGGGTGGGGGCAAGGGAAAGTGGTGGGGGGTAGGCAGAGACAAATGTATTTGAAAAAATAAATTTAAAAAAAAAAGAAAGAACAAACTGACAGTGCCCAGAGGGCTGGCAGAAGGGCGGAAGATAACAGGGGAAAGAAGGAGAAGGGTCAAGTCAAGGAACATGTATATCAAGGCCCCATGGACAAGGACTACTGTTGGGAGGGAGCATTAAATGTGCAAGAAGGAGGGTGGGCAGGGCAGGAGAGAGAAATGGTGTAAAAATGGGACAATTGTAATTGAACAGCAATAATTTTTTTTTAAATTGCCAGCCCTTGGCCCTTGTGTTATCAGGACAGGTGGAGACAAATAGATAAGCAGATTACATTATTGGAATCAGAGCAGTCATAAGCCCAGTGTGTTCTTGAAACACAGGAAGGCCATAAATAGACCCAGATATCATCAGTTTTCCCCTTATATCTTAGCACATTTGTACATATTTAGTTTTATTTGGACATTAATTCACCCATTCAATGAATATTCTTTAAGTTTCCCTGTGTGTCACACACTGTCAGCTGATTCACACACACAAACACACACAAATCATAATAAGGGAAACCAACAAGTATACAATTACAACACAAAATAGTAAGTGCTAACTAAAAATGAAGGGGAGAGGATGCAATTGATGCAAATAGGAGGCAATAAACTTTTTGTTTCACCACCTTTTCAATATAAATATGACATTCCGTGTAACCTTCCACAAGTTGAACCATATCTTTCCTGTTGGTCATGCTTCCCCTCCTTTAGTCACTAAAATGCATCATTTTACCAGTAATAATCATCATCATAGCAGTTAATACCCATTGACCATTGTAAAATATAGACATGTACTTTATACGCATTGTCTCATTTAATCATCGCCGTCTTGTGATATAAATATTATTATGCCCTTTTGTGAAATAGGAAATTAGAGGTCAGAGAAGTGAAGTCCTTTGCCCAGGTTCTCATATGTGCTCCACCAAGTAGCACTCAGGGCATCTACTATTTTCTTCTTTGTCTGCCCTGGCTTGCTGCTGATGCCTGATGTTAAGGTCATTGTTCCTTGATGGTATCACCCAATGAAGGCGCCAATACCAAAAAATGTGTATGCCAAAGTCTTATGTCTAGAGCATTGATGTTCGAATTCAGTGTATTGTTTCTCATAGATGCTAAATATCTGGGACAAATGAACATATTTATTGAAAGAGTTCTTTGTAGTTTTTACCTATGCTTTTACTACAGTTCCTGCCCTTGGGTTTGATGCCAGATTGCCTAGGTTTGAAACTCAGCCCTGAAACTTAAGTGCTATGTGATCCAGGCAAAATTACCTTTCTTCATTCTCCAGTTTCCCTATCCTTAAAGCAGGGAAAATAATATTATCTACCTTAAATGTTTGTTATAAAACACTTAGCCCAGCGTTATTACTAAGAAAACTGGCTCCATTTACCAACTGTTAAACAGGCTTTATCTATCAACCTCTTGCCTCTTTGTGGGTACTTTGTGTCTGTTAATTTCACCTTACTTTTATTGATCTTATTCACTCTAATTGCTACTGTCATGTTCCTTCCTATTACAGGAACTTTGATTATGCTGTTCACTCTGTCTGGAGTGTTACTTTCCCTGTTTGTCTGGCCAATTCCTATTTGTTTTTTAAACTCCATAAAGGCTAGGGTTCTATCTGTTTTTTTGTTTGTTTGTTTGTTTGTTTGTTTGTGTTTTTTTAACATTTTTACCCAGAACTTAATATGGCACTTGTTGTACAGAAGGCATTCATTAATATTTGTTGCATGAATACCAACCTGAATCTAATATCTCACCATATGCAGTTATTCCTTTGTATATTAATTCATATCCTAGCTACATCTTTTTTTCTGTCTACTCACTGGTTCTAGACAATTTTCAACAAATATTCACTAAATAAATACTATATGTTAGGTTCTGTGATAGGGTATTTGAAAATAAATTTTAAAAATACAAATTTTCTGCTGTCAAGGAGCTGCTTGTTCATTAGAGGACATAGGCTTTCAAAGAAAGAAGTTATAATACAGAATGTGTGGTATACTAGAGGCCTATACCGAATTCATTGGGCATAACAGATCCGCAGAAAATGAGAATATAAATTAATTTGGAAAATATAGAGAAGTATTCACAGATTAAGTAACATGTAAATTGAATAAAAAATAAAGACTAACACTTTTCCAAATAGACAAGTAGGAGCAAAGTATGATAGCTTTTTTTCTTCTGTTGATCCTTTTACAAACTGTTTCCTTGATTACCCTTTTGACATTGTACTAGTATTTTTTCATCTCTAATAACTGCAATGCTGCTCACTTTTCCATATATATAGTTTGTTCTTGCTCTCAATTTTTTCCTTCCACCCTGGATTTTCACTGCACAGGCTAATTCAGTGCACTTTCTGGTCCTTCTTTGCAATATCTATTGTTCATTAATTTTTACAAGCATAAGATGTCTGTTCTTAATGGTTGCTTCCCTTCTAGTGCTCCTTGTATTTAGCACTGTACCTGGATCCTGAATTCAATGGTGGGAGTCCGGCACTGAGTGGTATGTGAGGTTAAGTTCAAGAAAATGGTAGAAGGATAGTAAAAGAATTTTATTTCCATCAAACCTTAAGACACCATAAATAGGAGCGCAGTGGGGAGACTCGGGAGGAGCATTGAAAAAGCAAGAAGGCGACCGGGGTTTTCCACGCAGTGTAGTTTTACAGGTCTGCCTATGCTCTCTGTGCCTGTTGCTCCAAAATCTTTTTATTAGAATAGTGCTCCCCATTCCCGTCCTTCTGGATCAGAGGCACGCCTCCGCAGCAAGGCCCCAGGCGCGCAAGGAGCCCACCCTGCAAGGCCGGAAGGAGTGGGGCGGGGCCTCCAGGCTTGCTGCTGGGCCTGAACGGGCTTGCGGGAGCGACTGTGGGGCCGACAGTTTCTAGGCAAAAGCAAAGGGCGGGCTCAAGGCTGCTTCCTGAGGCTCTCCTTACTTGCAATTCCTTCTGTTTTGCTGAATTGGGAGTCTCGACCTCCAGCGCAGGTGGGTCCCCCTACGTGGATCAGGGAAGGGGAGTCCTGGGTGGGTTGCGATGGATGAGGTTTGCCCAGGCGCTTGCTTTAAGGCCTGGCTCAGTTAGGGGCGGAAGCTCCCACCCCTGCTGCTCGGCCCATCAGCGGGGGTACTCACCTTCACCCTGGCAGAGGAAAAGGCCACTCGTGCCTTGATGCAGGGCTGTCGTCACGGTTAGTGCCAGTTGCGCGACAAAGAGTCTGCCCTGAGATCAGCGGGGGGCCAGATGGGCCTAGCGCTGGAAGAAAGCTGGAACATCTGGAGCAAGCTCGCCTTGGGACTTTTGCCCAGTGTACATTGTTTCAAACCCGATTGGACTTCCCAGTCCTGATCTGTCACTGACTTGGTGTCTAGCTTTCAGCCAGTCTCTACTTTCTCCTTGCTTCATTTTGCTTGGCCTTGAAGTGGAAGGTGGAACTCGGCTGCCTGCAAGACTTTGCAGCACTGATTTCTCTTTCGTTATAATATCCACTAATGTTCTCTGCCCAGATTTTACCCTTTATCTGCCCCTCCTGAGCAACGATGCCGAGCAAGAATCGAGAGTGGCAGAACAGGGCATTACGGAAGCTAAGCGAGGAAGTTTTCTCTCTAAAGCAACTCTGAAAAGCCTTTTTAATACTACTGACTATCCTGAAACTTGGAAACAACATTCATTCAATGCTTAGTTGAGTGTCAACTCTGAAGAATGCTCTTGTGAATGCTTTACTATTAAATATTTTAACCAGATGATTGACCAAAACGTTTTATGTCAAAGGAGCATAATACATTGTTTAGCAAGTCTCATCATAAAAGACTTGGATGACTTAAGTGTGTACACCCAATCGCTGAAAGAAATACTTGAGCTCTTACATATAGGAATACTTCCATAATTCATTCCCATACGCCAGCTTTTAGAGTTACTTCTTAATGTCTATTGCCCTTTCAGGAAACACTGTAGTAAAAATCATACAATTTATTTTACATAAACTTAACTATAATGGCAAAGAAAAAGTATAAACACATTGTGACCAACATTGTGCTGCCATTCTGATTCCTCTTGCATTAGGGAACTGGTGATAAGGATAATGGCAACCATATATTATGTAAAACACTGTAATCTTAAAAAAGAGAGATGAATGTGTTTATTATCATACATAGTTCATACTTTATTTCATAACCAGTGTGATAAAGGGAATGTTTGCTGGGTTGGTTCAGCCTGGGCCATCTTTTGGGTGCCCCACCTCATTCTTTATTTCTAGGAAGTGTGGACTGGGATGGATCATTTCCTTTTTTTTTTTTTTTTTTTTTTTGTATCTGTGTTAGGAGCTACAAGCAGTTGTGTATCTCTTCTTGTCAGTCCTGAGACAGCAGTAAAATATCCAAACTTCACTCAGTGACTGTAGTGTTTCTGGAAACTGTTTTCTGCCTGCCAGGAAGGGGCAGGGGATGGAGCTGGATTAATAAACCTCTCTGATTAGAGCCAAAATGAACATCGATCCATGATTTGGGCACCTTTGTGACCCTCTTTCTGCAACACCAGACGTCCCCCATGCTCATGCGGGCTGTACATGCACTGGCTATTGACTTCATGTAAAGAATTTACAGAATAAGACGCTTTCAGCAAAACCTCATCTGTGCCACACCTGCAGGTTCTAGGCAAGGAATGGCTGACATGAAAATGGGTGTTCTTCAGGGTATGGGATCTGATGATTTCCCAAATGGCTGATAAATGAGAGGGAAATTGTGATAGACATCTGCTGAGCCAGCCCTGAGGGTGAGTTTAGGACTGGCTGTTTGGCAGGACCTGGGGAGCGCTTTGGTCATATTTTACTCTGTTCATTCACTCTTTTACCAAAGACAATCAATGAATGCTTACTCTGTGCCAGGATGCTGATCCACTCACTGAGACGGACAGCACAGGGGACTGTACCTTTGGGAGGACAACAGGAATTCAACTTTAAGCACGCTAAGTCTGAGGCATCCTCACTCTTCCTCATTCCCTGTATCTAATTAGTACAAAATGTCACTTCTGCATCCTGGATATTTTTAAAATCCATCCACTTCAGTTTGCCACCCCCTGCCCTGCTATTCCAGATTTCAAGCCAGAATCCTTCTTTTTCAGTGATTTTTACATTTTAATTTTAAAAGACCCAAATCATTGCTTGGCCCTCAGCCCTCATGGGAAAACCACCACTCCTACCACACAACAGCAGCAGCAGCAACAACATACAACAGCCTAATGAGCTTTGTATGATACACAGTCTAAGAGATGAACTTTCTTTTTTCCTCTCTTTTTCAAGTTGCTTTAAAAATTTTATTTTGAGATATAATTCACATGCCATAAAACTGACCAATTTTAAGTGTACACAGCAAGGATTTTTCGTGAATTTGAGCGGTGCAACCATCACCACAATTTTAGATATTTTCATCACCTCAATTATATGTCTCTCTTATGTACCTGCAGTTAATCCCCATAACCATCCCCAGCCCCTGGCAACAACTAATCTGCTTTCTGTTCCTATGCTTATTCTAGACATTTCCTATAAATTGAATCATACAGTATGCGGTCTTCTGTGACTTGCTTTTTTTACTCATGATGTTTTCAAGGCTCATGCATGTCGTAGTACGCATCAGTACTTTTGATGGCTAAATAATGTTCAGCCATATGTATATATCACATTTTGTTTATCCGTTCATCAGTTGATGGATATTTGGGTTTTTTTCAATCTTCTGGTTACTGTGAATAAGTGCTGTAGTGAACATTTGTGGGCAAGTTTTTGTTTTAACACCCATTTTCAGTTCTTTTGAATATATAGCTAGGAGTTGAATTGCTGGGTCATATTATAAGTATATGTTTATTCCTTTCCCAAATTATTTTCCAAATCGTCTGCACCATTTCACATTTATATATTTATATGAGCCACCAGCAATATGTGAAAGTTCTCATCTCTCCACATCCTCGCCAACACTTTTCTTTTTAAAAAAAATTATAGCTACCCATGTAGGTGTATAGTAATATCTCATTGTGGTTTGGATTTTCATTTCCCTAATCGTTAATGATATTAAACATTTCATCTGCTTTTTGGTCATTTTTATGTGTTTTTTGAAGAAATGACAAATATTTTACACATTTTTCAATTAAGTTGTTTCCCTTTTTATTATTGAAATGTAAGAGTTCTTTATATACTTTGGATACAAGTTCTTTATCAGGTATATAATTTTAAAATATTTTTCCCAGTCTGAAGCTTGTCTTTTAATTTGGGTTTTTTAATTGAAGTGACATTAGTTTATATTATTTAAATTTCAGGTGTACAACATTGTAATTCAGTATCTGTATGCACTATAGCATGATCAACACTAAAGTCTAGTTTCCATCTATCACCATGCATTTGAACCCCTTTACCCATTTTACTCTCTTCCCATGTCCCTTTCCCACTAGTCACTACCAATCTGTTGTCTGTATCTATGAGTTTGTTTTGTTTGTTTCTTTTTCTTTAATAGCCCACATGTGAATGAAATTATATGATTTTTATCCATTTCTGTCTGACTTGTTTCACTTAGCATAAACCCATCAAGGTCCATCCATGTTGTTGCAAATGGCAATATTTCATCTTTTCATGTCTGAGTAGTATTCCATTGTATAAATATATATTATATATTCATTATCCATTCATCAGTAAATGGACACATAAGTTGCTTCCATATCTTGGCTATTGTAAATAATGCTGCAGTGAACATAGGGGTGCATATATATTTCCCACTTGACAAATGTGTAGTGCACTTGAGTCATGCACTACACATTTGGTTAACAACAGACTACACATTCAAAGGTGGTCCCATGATTTTATAATGGAACTGAAAAATTCCTAGTGATATTGTAGCCATTGTAATGTCATAGTGCAATGCATTATTCACATGTTTATTGTGATGCTGATGTGAAGAAACCTATTGTACTGCCAGTCATATAAAATTATAGCACACAGAATATGTACAGTACATAATTTTGATAACAAAAACTATGTAACTGGTTTATGTATTTACTATATTATACGTTTTATTATTATTTTAGAGTATATGTTTTCTACTTATAAAAAAAGTTTGCTGTAAATTGGTATACCTTGTTAATCCGGCAGCAACCTCATATATGTTGCATTTACTACATCTCTTGATTGCATCATTTTGTCTTGTGCTTGATTTATTCTTGTGTTATTTTGTACAGTAACATACTGTAAAGGTTTGTAGCTTAGGACCAATAGACTGTAATACTTAGCCTAAGTGTATAGTAGGCTATACCATCTAGGTTTCTATAAATACACTCTAAGATGATCACACAACAATGAAATTGCCTAATGACACACTTCAATTTTTATTTTTTAATTTTAAAATTACAGTTGAGATACAATGTTATATTAGTTTCACATGTACAGCATAGTGGTTAGACATATAACGTACAAGGTAATCCCAATAAGGCTAGTACCCATCTAAGATCATAGTTTTAATAGTTTTAAATACTGTTAAACTAACTTTACAAAAGTTAGTTTAAAATAACTTTAAAACTAAGATAATAGTTTTAAAATATTACTGACTAAATTCCCATGCTCATAACTGTTGTTTTTTTAAAAATGTTATTTATTTACTTTAAGAGAGGGGAAGGGAGGGAAAAAGAGAGAAACAACAATGTACAGCTGCCTCCCCTAAACTCCCCACAAGGGGCCCAGCGCACAACCCAGGCATGTGCCCTGACTGGGAATCCAACTAGCAACCACCTGGTTGCAGACCAGGGCTCAGTCAACTGAGCTACAACAGCCAGGGCCTATGACTATTTTTATAACTTGCAATTTCTCCTTCTGTTTTTATTTTATTTTTTAATTTTTTTAATTAATTAATTTCTTTTTTCAAATACATTTGTCTCTGCCTACCCCCCACCACTTTCCCTTGCCCCCACCCTCCCTCCCTCCCTCACTCCTTCAACTCTTAACCTTTGGTTTTGTCCATGAGTCCTTGCTATATGTTCCTTGACTTTCCCGTTCCCTTCCTTTTCCCCCACCCCCCTCCCTCCTTCCCTCTTGTCTCTGTTGGTTTCTTTTCCTTTCAGTGTTGCTGGTCTTATTTTCCTTGCATCTTGCATTTGTATGGTTGGTTAGGTTCCACTTATAGGTGAGATCATATGGTATTTGTCTTTTGCCCCCTGGCTTATTTTGCTTAGATAATGCTCTTGAGTTCCAGCCATGCTGTTGTGAAGTTTAGTAATTCTTTTTTTCTTTCTGCTGCGTAGTATTCCATTGTGTATATGTACCATGACTTTTTGATCCAATCACCTACTGATGGGCACTTAGGTTGCTTCCAACACTTGGCGATTGTAAATTGTGCTGCTATGAACATTGGGGTGCATAGGTTCTTTTGAATTGGCATTTTGGTGTTCTTAGGGTATAGTCCCAGCAGGGGAATCACTGGATCAAAAGGCAGTTCCCTTTTCAGCTTTTTGAGGAAATTCCACACTGCTTTCCACAGTGGCTGCACCAGTCTGCATTCCCACCAACAGTGGACTAGGGTTCCCTTTTCTCCACAGCCTCGCCAGCACCTGTTGTTTGTGGATCTGTTTATGATGGCCATTCTGACCGGTGTGAGGTGGTACCTCATGGTGGTTTTGATCTGCATTTCTCTGATGGCTAGTGATGCTGAGCATCCTTTCAAATGTCTCTGGGCCCTCTGTATCTCCTCCTTGGAAAAGCGTCTGCCCAGGTCCTTTGCCCATTTTTTGACTGGATCGTTTGTCTTCTTGGAGTAGAGTCGAGTGAGTTCTTTATATATCTGGGAGATCAAACTTCTATCTGATGTATCATTAGCAAATATATTTTCCCATAGGGTTGGCTCCCTTTTCATTTTGCTGATGTTTTCTTTAGCCGTGCAGAAGCTTCTTATTTTGATGAGGTCCCACTTGTTTATTCTTTCCTTTATGTCCCTTGCTTTAGGAGACATATCAGTGAAAAAGTTGCTGCGTGGGATATCTGAGAGTTTCCTGCCAATGTTCTCCTCTAGGACTTTGATGGTGTTGTGATGTATATTTAAGTCTTTTATCCTTTAAGTCTTTGTGTATAGCGTCAGCTGATGATCCAATTTCAATTTTTTGCATGTAGCCGTCCAGCTCTCCCAACACCATTTGTTGAAGAGGCTATTATTGCTCCATTTTACGCTTCTGCCCCCTTTGTCAAATATTAGATGCCCATAGACCTGGGCTTCTTTCTGGGCTTTCTATTCTGTTCCACTGGTCTATGGGTCTGTTCTTCTGCCAGTACCAGATTGTTTTGAGTATAGTGGATTTGTAATACAGTTTGATGTCCGGTATTGTGATCCCTCCTACTTTGTATTTCTTTCTCAAAATGGCTGCGGCTATTCGGGGTCGTTTATGGTTCCCTATAAATTTTTGAAATGTCTGTTCTATTTCTGTGAAATACGTGTTTGGTGTCTTAATAGGGATTGCGTTGAATCTATAAATTGCTTTGGGTAGTATGGACATTTTGATGATATTAATTCTTCCAATCCATGAGCACGGTATATGCTTCCATTGATTTGTGTCTTCCTTAATTTCTTTCTTCAATGTTGTATAGTTTTCTGCGTACAGGTATTTTACCTCTTTGGTGAAATTTATGCTTAGGTACTTTATTTTTCTTCTTGCTATATCGAATGGTATTTCTTTTTCTGATTTCTTCTTCTTCTATTGCGTTGCTGGTGTACAAAAATGCCTTTGATTTCTGAATATTGACATTGTATCCTGCTGTTTTGCCAAATTCACTTATAAGGTTGAGTATCTTTTTGGTAGAGTCTACAGGGTTCTCTATGTACACTATCATGTCATCTGCAAACAATGATAGCTTTACTTCCTCCTTTCCTATTTGGATGCCTTTTATTTCTTTTTCTTGTCTGACCGCTGTGGCTAGGACTTCCAATACGATGTTGAAAAGAAGCGGTGAAAACGGACATCCTTGTCGTGTTCCGGATCTTAGGGGGAAAGCTTTTAGTTTTTGCCTGTTGAGTATGATGTTGGCTGTAGGTTTTTCATATTTGGCCTTTATTATGTTGAGGAATGCCCCATTTATTTCCATTTTGCTGAGTGTCTTGATCATAAATGGGTGCTGTACCTTATTGAATGCTTTTTCTGCATCTGTCGAGATGATCATGTGGTTTTTGTCTTTTCTTTTATTTACGTAATGTATTACGATTATTGACTTGCATATATTGAACCATCCCTGCATCCCTGGGATGAATCCCACTTTATCGTGGTGGATAATCTTTTTAATGTATTGCTGGATGCGATTTGCCAATATTTTGTTGAGGATTTTACCATCTATGTTCATCAGCGATATTGGCCTGTAGTTTTCTTTCTTCGTAGGGTCTTTATCTGGTTTTGGGATCAGGGTGATGCTGGCCTCAGAAAAAGTGTTGGGGAATATTCCCTTTTCTCTGATTTTTTTTTTTTTTACTATTCTGAGAAGGATAGGGGTTAGCTCTTCCTTAAATGTTTTGTAAAATTCTCCTGTGAAACCATCCAGGCCCAGGCTTCTGTGTGCCGGGAGTTTCTTGATTCCTGCTTCAATTTCCCCAGCTGTTATTGGTCTGTTCAAGCTTTCTATTTCTTCCTCCTTCAGTGTTGGAAGATTATACTTTTCTAAAAATTTGTCCATTTCATCAAGTTTTTCAAATTTCTTGGCATATAATTATTCATAGTAGTTTCTGAAAGTCCTTTGTATTTCTGTGGTATCAGTTGCTATTTCTCCTCTTTCATTTCTGATATTATTAATTTGGGTCCTCTCCCTTTTTTTCTTGATGAGTCTGCTTAAAGGCTTGTCAATTTTATTTATCTTTTCAAAGAACCAGCTCCTGGATTGGTTGATGCTTTGAATGTTCTTTTCGTCTCTATGTCATTCAGTTCTGCTCTGATCTTGACTATTTCCTTCCTTCTACTTGCTCTGGGATTTATTTGTTGTTGTTTCTCCAGTTCTTGAAGTTGCAGTGTTAGGTCTTTTATTTGAAATGTTTCTATCTTTTTAAGGTACGCCTGTATTGCTATGAACTTCCCTCTCAGGACCGCCTTTGCTGTGTCCCATAGGTTTTGGACTGTTGTCTGTTCATTTTCATTTGTTTCGAGAAATTTTTTTATTTCTTCTCTTATCTTAGTATTGACCCATTCATTGTTTAATAGTCCTCTGTTCAGTCTCCATGAGTTTGCAAGTTTTTGAAGTTTCTCTTTGAGGTTGATTTCCAGTTTCAATCCCTTGTGGTCCAAGAAAAAGCTTGGTATTATTTCAATTTTCCTGAATTTCCTGAGGTTTGCTTTCTTTCCTATCATGTGGTCTATCTTTGAAAAACTGCCATGAGCATTTAAAAAGAATGTGTATTTTTCTTCTTTGGGATGTAAGGTTGTGTACATGTCAGTTAATTTTCTTTGATTCAGTGTGTCATTCAGCTCCACAATATCTTTATTAATGTTTTGTTTAGAAAATCTGTCCATTTTTGACAGTGGGGTGTTGAAATCCCCTACTATCAATGTGTTGCTGTCTATATATTTTTTGAAGTCGTCCAACAATTTCCTTATATAGTTGGGGGCTCCTATATTGGGAGCATATAAGTTTACAATGTTGATGTCTTCTTGATCGATTCTTCCTTTAAGGATTATAAAGTGCCCCTCTGCGTCTCTTTTTATGGCCTTTCTTTTCAAATCTACTTTGTCTGATACAAGTATGGCAACCCCGGCCTTTTTCTCTTGCACATTTGCTTGAAATATTTTTTCCATCCCTTCACTTTCAATCTGTGTAGATCTTTTAATCTGAGGTGGGTCTCTTATAGGCAGCATATGTGTGTCATCTTTTCTTATCCGTTCAGCTTCCCTGTGTCTCTTGATTGGGGCATTTAGTCCATTTACATTGAGAGGTATTACTAATAGAAATTTATTCATTTTTTTCTCTTTGTACCTGTGTTTTTCTCTTTGTCACTCTTTTATTTCATCTTCTTAAACCAGTCCCTTTAGCATATCTTGGAGTGCTCGTTTGGTAGAGATGTATTCTTTTAGCCTTCTTTGTCTGGGAAACTCCATATTTCCCCTTGTATTTTAATTGAGAGCCTTGCTGGGTAGAGCAGCCTTGGTTGTGGGCCCTTGCTTTTCATGACTTGGAATATTTGTTGCCATTCCCTTCTGGCTTGTAGTGTTTCTGTTGAGAAGTCAGCTCCTAGGCGTATTGGGGCCCCCTTGTATGTTACTTTCTCCTTCACCCTTGCTGCCTTGAGGATTCTTTCTTTGTCTTTGATAGTTGTCATTTTAATGTGTCTTGGAGTGGACCTCCTTGAGTCCCTCTTGAGTGGGGTCCTCTGTGCCTCCTTGATCCATGAGACCCTTTCTCTCCTCACATTAGGGAAATTTTCCATCATTACTTTTTCGAGGAGGTTCTCCATCCCTTGCTCCTCTTCTTCTCCTTCTGGTATCCCTATTATACGGATATTATTGCGTTTCAGGTTGTCCTGCATTTCCCTAAATGCCTCTTCATTCTTTTTGAGTGTTTTTTCCATTTCTTGTTCTTTCTGGGACCTTTTTTCTACCTTATCCTCCATTTCACTTATTCGACCCTCGGCTTCATCCAGCCTGCTTTGGATTCCTTCTACTGTGTTCTTCAATTCAGAAATGGTATTCTTCATATCCTCTTGTGTCTTCTTGATAGTTTCTGTGTCCTTTTTCAGGCTGATATAGTTTGCTGTAAGGTCCTGATAGTTTCTCTGCAGTTTCTCATAGTTCTCTTTGAGCTGGCTGAGCTCATTGAGCTTCCTTAGCACCATTGTTTTCAATTCAGTATCTGATAGTTCCCTTGCCTCTATTTCATTTAGCTCTCTCTGTGAGGAGTCCCCTTTTCCACTCATTTGGGGGGAACTTCTTTTTCTTCCCATTTTTGTGAGAGTCTGTTAAGTAATTTACTTACTTATTTATTTATTTTTGCTTCTGCTTCCATTGAGCCATCTAGATTTCCTGACTTTGTGGATTAAACTTCTATGGTAGTAGGTGGGTCTTTTTATTTATTTTTTTCCTGTTACTTTTGTTTCTGGGCCTGCCTCTGATGATGTCAGTTGTTGACCCTATATGACCTTGGGTTGTTTGTTTGAGCCTCCCAGGAGTCTACTGTCTGTGTCTGACTCCTGGTTTCGGCAGCTGTGTGACCCCTTCAGCCAGGGATCCACTATTTCTGTGGATCGCTCTGCACTCTCCTGTCGGCTCCTTGATCGCGCTTCCCAGCCCGGCAGGGTCCCCCGCCTGCTTGTGTTCGTGCATGCATACCCCAGCCCAGGGGGCTTCTTTGCGACCTCGCGTACTCCTCTCACCCCCCTGGCCAGTGGGCACCCCGGCACTGGTTCGTTTAGGATCTTCTATTGTGTGCTTTCCCCGCTTTTGGCTCTTCAGAGGCATTGCCTGCCCTCACCAAATAGAGACTATGGAAATGGGAGGAAGCCAGCTCCAGGACTCTCCGGTTAATCCTGTCTCCAGTCTCTCCTCCTGGGACTCTGGGCAGCTCAGTGACCCCTTCCGCCTGTGATCCAATATTTCTGCAGACTGCTCTGCACTCATTGCCCACGCGGGTCGATTTACACCTTCCCTCACCCATTTGCGCACTCCCTCGCAGGCCCCATCGGTGCCAACCTGTGGGAGGACTTGCCAGCCGCGCGAGCCCTCGCCAGCCGGCACAGGTCCACACACACGCTCGCCAACCGTCCCCGGCCTCTCGGCGCAGGTGTGCGTGCCTGCACTGGGTGGTTTTGGGCTCTCTCTTGTGTGCTTTTCGGCTTTTGGCTCTTTGGGGTTGTGTCCTTTTCCCACACAATGGAGACCAGGGAAAGGAGAAGGAGTCGGGACTCCCTGGTTCCTCCTCCCGTTCTTTCCCCAACGCCTCCATTTCCAGTCTCTCCTCAGGGGTCTCTGGGCAGTTCTGTGACCCCTTCGGCCAAGGATCCACCGCCTGTGTGGACTGCATTTCAATCGCAGGCAGTCTGGTTCCTGCGTGCCCCTCTTCTGCCTCTTTGGGGTCGCGCCTTGCCTGCCCAGAATGGAGACTTCGGAAAGGGGAGGGAGTCAGGACTCCCCGGTTCCTCCTCCCGTTCTTTCCCCAACGCCTCCGTCTCCAGTCTCTCCTCAAGGCTCTCCTAGCCAGTCTGCACTCAGCCCCCCAGCTCACACACACACAAGCTGTGTGCAGAGCGCACAAAAGGCAGGTTAATTGATTCCCTTATGCCTGAGCGAGATGGTAGCTGTAAAGTGGGAGGTGCGTTATCTCCACCTGCCGCCGGGTCAGTTCTCTTTACAAAGTTTTCCTCACCAATCTTTTCCCAGGCACCAGCCCACCCTGCTGCCACCTCTACCCAGAGATCAAGGAGGGTGGCTGCCACTGCAATTTTTGCGTTGGCCCTTTAATGTTTTTTTGCATCCCCAGCCACCTGTCTCTGGCTGAGAGCGCCCCTAAGTTTTTTTGGGTTTCGTTTTGTCTGTATTTTCCTGGTTTTAGTTGGTGTAGTTTAAAGGTCCGTGTTTATGATTCAGACCCCGTTCTTCTCGGGGGGAGCTAACTGGCTGTTTCAATGTCCCTCTGTCCCAGTGTCCGTGGGCACCCAGCCCACCCTCTCGAGCCTCCACCACACTTCTCACCCGTTGGGATGTGTGAGAGTCGAATCCACTGTCCGCGCCTCCAAGGCTCCTTTTCCGCTATTGTTCCATTGTTTTCTTGGTGATTACTCCACTATTTAGTCGCAATTCCAGTTTGGTCTTGGGAGGAGGAAGTCAGCGTGACTCCCATTCACTCCTCCGCCATCTCTCTCCTCCCATATCTTATTTTATTTTTCAATTATAGTTTACATTCAATATTTTGTATTAGTTTTAAGTGTACAACATGGCGATTAGATAATCATATACTTTATAAAGTGTGCCTCGATATTTCTAATACCCATCTATTAGTAATAACTAATGCATTGTTATTACAATATTATTGACTATATTCCTTATGCCTTAAATCCCCATGAAAATTTTGTAACTACCCATTTGAACTTCTTAATCCATTTTCCTTTTTCACCCAGTCCCCCAATCCCCCTGCCATCCAGCAACCATCAGTCTGTTCTCTTTGTGAGTCTGTTTCAATTTTGTTTGTCATTTATTTTGTTCTTTAGATTCCACATATAACTGAAATTTTTTGGTATTTGTCTTTCCCTGACTGCCTTATTTCACTTTGCTTAATACCCTCTAGGTCTATCCATGCTGTCTCAAACAGTAAGATTTCATTCTTTTTTATGGCTGAGTAATATTCCGTTGTATACACAAGGGTAGGAAAAAGTAGGTTTACAGTTGTGAGTATACAAAATAGAATTTATTCTTGTATTATTTATTTATTTATTTTTCCATACTGACAACTATAAACCTACTTTTGCTAACTTCTGTATGTACTACATCTTTTTTTATCTACTTGTCTATTGATGGGTACTTGGGTTTGATTCTTAGCTTGGCTATTGTATTGTAAGTAATACTTCAATGTACATAGGGGTGCATGTATACTTTCAAATCAGTGTTTTGGGTTTCTTCAGATATATACCCAGAATTGGAATTGCTGGGTTATAAGACAGTTTCATTTTTAATTTTTTGAGGAACCTCCATACTGTTTTCCATAGTGGCACCACCAATCTGCATTCTTACCAAGAGTGCACGAAGGTCCTCTTTTTGTTCACATCTTCACCAACACTTGTTGTTTGTTGATTTATTGATGGTAGCAATTCTGACAGTTGTGAGGTGATATATCATTGTGGCTTTAACTTGCATTTCTCTGATAATTAGGGACATTGAATAGCTTTTCACATGTCTATTGGCCCTCTGTATGTCTTCTTTAGAGGTACCTATTGAGGCCCTTTGCCTGTTTTCTAATTGTATTATTTGGGGGTGGGGTTTGGTGTTGAATTGTATGAGTTCTTTATAAATATTGGATATTAATCCCTTATCAAACATATTACTGGCAAAAAAATTCTCCCATTTAGTAGGTTGTCTTTTCATTTTATTGATAGTTTCCTTTACTGTGAAAAACGTTTTAGCTTGATGTAGTCCCTTTTGTTGTTTTTTTTTTCCTTTTGTTTCCCTTTCCCAAGGAGATATATCAAAAAAAAATATTATTAGGAGATATCTCTGAGATCTTACTGCCTATGTTTTCTTCTAGGAGTTTTATGCTTTTGAGTCTTACATTTAAGTCTTTAATCCATTTTGAGTTTATCTTGTAAAGGTGTAAGAAGGTGGTCTAGTTTCATTTTTTTTGCATGTATTTGTCCAATTTTCCCAACACCATTTATTGAACAAACTGCCTATGCCCCATTGTATGTTCTTGCTTCCTCTGTCAAATATTAATTGACTTAAAGCCATGGGCTTATTCTGGGCTCTCTATCCTGCTTCATTGATCTCTATGTCTGTTTTAATGCCAGTACAATGCTGTTTTGATTATTATGGTCTTGTGGTATAGTTTGACATCAGGTAGCATGATACCTGCAACTTTGTCCTTCTAGCTTAAGATTGCAGTGGGTATTCAGGGTATTGTGTGGTTCTATATAATTTTTTGGAATATTTATTCTAGTTCTGTGAAATATGCCATTGGTATTTTGATAGGAATTGCCTTCAAACTATACGTTGTTTTGGGTTGTATGGACATTTTAACAATATTAATTTTTTTTAATCTGTGAGCATGGTATATGCTTCCATTTTTTTGTATCTTCTTCAATTTCTTTCTTCAGTGTCTTATAATTTTATGAGGACAGGTCTTTTACCTCCTTGGTTAAATTTATTCCTAGGTATTTTTTTAAAAGATTATTTATTTATTTTTAGAAAGAGGAGGAGAGAAAAATCAATGTGTGCTTGCTTCTTGCTCGCCCCTTACTGGGGACCTGGCCTGCAACCCAGGCGTGTGCTCTGATTGGGAATCAAACCAGTGACCCTCTGATTCACAGGCCGGTCAGTGCTCAATCCACTGAGCCACACCAAGGAGGGCTATTCCTAGGTAGTTTTTGATGGGATTGTAAATGGGATTGTTTTCTTAATTTATCTTTCTGGTAGTTCATTATTGGTGTATAAGATGCAACCAATTTCTGGATATTTATTTTGTATTCTGCTCCTTTACTTAGTTCATTTATCAGTTCTAGTCATTTTATGGTGGAATTTTTAGGGTTCTCTATATACAGTATCACATCATCTGCAAATAATGACAGTTTTACTTCTTTACTTCTTCCTTTCCAATTTGGATGCCTTTTATATCTTCTCCTTATCTAATTGCTGTGGTTATGGCTTCCAGTACTATGTGGAATAATTGCAGTGAAAGTGGGCATCCCTGTCTTGTTCCTGATCTTAATGGAAATGCTTTTAGTTTTTCCCCATTGAGTATGAGGTTAGCTTTGGGTTTGTCCTGTGGCCTTTATTATGTTGTCTCTATTCCCACTTTGCTGAAAGTTGTTAAAATAAATGGATGATGGAATTTGTCAACTGCTATTTCTGCATCCTTTGATATGATCATATGATTTTTATCCTTCGTTTTATTTATGTGGTGTATCACATTAATTGGTTTGTGAATACTGGACCAACCTTGCATCCCAGGAATTAATCCCACTCGATCATAGTGTATAATCCTTTTAATATATTGCTGGATCCAGTTTGCTAGTATTTGGTTGAGAATTTTTTGATTTATGTTCATCAGGGATATTGGCTTATCATTTTCTTTCTTGGTGGTGTCTTTATCTGGTTTTTGAATTAGGATAATGCTGGCCTCAAAAATTAGTTTGGGAGTCATCTCTCCTCTTGAATTTTTTTGGAATAGTTTGAGAAATAGGTGTTAGTTCTCCTTCGAATGTATCACAAAATTCACTTGTTGTAATCAGTCTTTAAGACTTCCTGTTTCTTCTTGATTCAGTTTTGAGAGATTGTGTGTTTTCAGGAATATATCCATTTTTTCCAGATTGTCCAATTTGTTGGCATAACCCATTCATTGTTTAGGAACGAATTAATAGCCTCCATGCGCTTGCATCATTTTTAGGTTTTTTAAATAATTTATTTCTATTTTCATACCATTGTGGTCAAAGATATTGACATGATTTTAATCTAAATATACTGAGACTTGTTTAGTGTCCTAACATGGTCTATCCTAGAAAATGTTCCATGTGCACTTGAAAAGAATGTATATTCTGATACTTTGGGGTGAAGTGCTCTGAAGATATAAATTAAATCCATGTGATAAAGGGTGTAATATAAGACTGTTGTATCCTTGTTGATTTTCTCTCTGTAAGACCTGTCTGTTGATGTCAATGGGGTGTTAAAATCCCTTACTATGACTGTATTACTGTCAGTCTCTCCATTTATTTCCATCAGTGTATTTAGGTTCTGCTATGTTGGGTGCATAAATGTTTACAAATGTTATATCCACTTTTTGGATTGATCCCTTTTTCATTATGTAGTGTCCTTCTTTTCTTATTGTAGCCTTTGTTTCAAAGTCTGTAAGTATAAGGAGGCCTGTGTAAGAATTGCTACCCCAGCTTTTTTTCCTTTTCTATTTGCATGAAATATCTTTTTTCCATCCCTTTGCTTTTAGTTTCTGTGCGTTTTTCTTTCTGAATAGACAGCATATATATGGGTCTTGTTTTCTTATCCATTCAGCTTCCTTATGTCTTTTGATCACAGCATTTAAACCATTTACATTTAAAATGATTTTTGATGGGTACAAATTTATTGTAATTTTATTCTTTATTAGTATGTCCCTCTTTTTTTTTTTTCTTTCTTCTTCTTAAAGAAGGCCCTTTAACATTTCTTGAAATACTGATTTGGTGGTAATGAACTGTTTTAGCTTTTTCTTGTCTGGGAAGCTCTTTATTTGTCCATCACTTTTAAATGATAGCCTTGCTGGGTAAAGTGGTCTTGATTGTATGTCCTTGTTGTCATTACTTTGAGTGTTTTGTGCCATTAACTTCTGGTATAGAGAAATCAGTTGACAGTCTTATGGGAGCTCCCTTGTAGATAACTGTCTTTCTCTTGCTGCTTTTAGTATTCTCTCTTTGGCTTTAACCTTTGCCATTTTCATTATGATGTATCTTGATGTGGTCCTCTTTGGGTTCATCTTATGTGGGACTCTGCACTTCTTGGACTTGTAGGTCTTTTTTCCTTCACCAAGTTAGAAAAGTTTTCGGTCATTATTTCTTCAAATGGGTTCTAAATCCCTTTATCTATCTCTTTTTCTTCTAGTACCCATAAGATGCAGATGTTATGTTTCATATTGTCCCAATGATCCCTTAAACTATCCTCATTTTTAATTCTTTCTTTCTTTTTGCTACTCTGATTGTGTATTTTCTGTTACCTTGTCTTCCTAATTACTGATTTAATCTTCTGCTTCATGTAACCTAGTGTTTATTCCTCATGGTATATTTTTAATTTCAGATATTATATTCTTCATTTCTGAGTGTTCCTTTTTTATGGTTTCTATGTCCTTTTTCATGCTGTAAAAGATCTCACTAAGTTTCTCGAGCATCCTTTTAATCATTGTTTTGAATCCTATATCTGGTAGTTTACTTGCCTCCATTTTATTTAGGGTTTTGTACTTGTTTTTGTTTTTGTTTTGTTTTGTTTTTTGAGATTTCTCCTATTCTTTCACTTGGGGCATGTTTCTTTGTCTCCCCATTTTGGTGGCCTCCCTGCATTTACTTCTGTGTATTAGGTAGATCTGCTATGTCTCCCAGTCTTGGTAGGGTGGCCTTATGTAGTAGGTATCCTGTGGGACCCAGGGGCATAGTCTTCTTGAAAGCTGAGTTGGGTACTCCAGCAGGGATGTCCCTTGTATTGGTTATGTGAGCTCTTGTGTTTTATTTGAATCTTGATTGCTGTAGACCCATTTATGCATGAGGTCAACCCTCAGGTTGGCTGACTGAGGACCGAATTTGCCTGCAGTGTACAACCTGCTGGCAAGTGCTGACCACATGAAAAAGAATTCACCTCAGCAGAATCTGGTGCCTACCAAGATCTCCCTTTGAATTTGCTGCTTGTGGAGCTAATTGGATTCTTCTCTAATATTGTCTGAAGCTTGCCACTGGGTGTGTTGGTTCTGGGGTCTTTTGGAAGGTACTACAGTGCAGGCCATGCACTGCCTGTGACTGGCCCTGGGCAACCTGTTTGGAGCTACAAAGTGATCCACAGTTTCTGGCTGCCTCTGCTAGTCCTTGGTGTGCATAGGAAGGGCCTGTGTCACACCAAGATCAGCTTGCATGAGCACAGAGCCCAGGGGCAGCAAAAGGTGTAAGGCACCCTGAGATCTGCTTTCACTTGCCTCCACTTGCCTGCTGCCTGTTAGGCTAATTCACTGAAAGAGCCTCTGAGGGTACTCAAGTTATGTGAGGTAGGTTCTCAGTGAGTCACCAAGTACGGGTGAGTGGTATTCACCAGATTGATACATATTCAAACTTGGTGCCAGTACTGGGTCTGAGGCCATTCAGCAAACGTCTCCAGGTACACCAAAGCTAGCTGCTACCCCCCAGGTGAACACAGACCTTTGTGATGGGGTAGAGTTTCAGGGAGTCATCAGGATGAGGCCAGCAGAGTTTATCAAGCCCAAACAGACCAAAATTTGGCCATGTGAAGGTAAGACTCTGCACAAGTTTGGCATGCAAAGGAAAAATGGCCCCTGTCCAGGAGCCACACAAGTCAATTTTTCTGGGATTCTGGTCTGACCTCCTGGAGAATTGGAGCTTGGCAGGACAGGGCCACCAGAAGCTGGGAGGGTAGGGATAATAGATGTCCTGTAAAGGAGTGGTGCTGCTCAGGCTTTTGGAAGGTGGGAGGCATGGTCCCCTTATCATAGCCACACAACTCAATATCTGACACCCCCTGAGTCCACCCAGACCTCTACACCCTGGGCCCAGGCAGCCGACTCCTTCCCGGGGTATTCTCTGCAGAGCAGGTCCACAATGAGTCAGAAAGGTGGGGTATTGCATTTCCCCAGGCTGATGCCATTTGGAGGGAAGTACTGGACCCAAGAAAGATGGCATCTTTGGTGTGGGAGGGGGAATCAGCACAGTGGCCCTGATGGCTGTCCCTTCAGCTCTCCCCAGAGTCACACAACCCAGCCTCTTCTCACATAACTCTCCTCCACTCTGAGCCACCTTCCCTCTGCTGGAGCCCGGGGTGACTGGCTGTGAACAAGATTTTGTGTGCACCTGGGTTTCCAGCAGACTCCTATCTCTCACTGGGGGACAGAATCCTTGCTGATTTTCACAGCCAGATGTTATGTGGACTCCATTTCTCAGTTCTGGTACTCTGGACTGGGGAGCCCAGTGTGGGGTTGAGACCCATTGCTCCTCAAAAGGGACCTTCGCAGCTGAAATATCCCTTCGGATTCTCAGCCACTGCATGTGGCTGCAGGTCCAGCTCTTTTTGCATCTCTATCCTTTCTACCAGTCTCAATGTGGCTTCTTCTTTAAATCTTTGGTTATAAAACTTTTGTTCACCTATTCTTAAGTTATTCATGTTAATTGTTCTATATTTTAGTTTTAATTTCAGTTTGGTCCTGGGAGGTGGTAAGAGTAACTTCCACCCACTCCATTGCCACCTTGGATCTCAGTTCATCATTTCTATTAGAGTAAAAACCTAAGGTTTTATTTTGTTTGTTTGTTTTAGCATAGAAGGCCCTATGTGATCTGCTTTACCCACCCCCACCTTTCTGACATCATCTCCTATTAGCATACCCTTTTATTACTCAGCTCCAGTCACACTGCTTTTTATGCTGTTCTTTGGCCACAACAGATACAATCCCAGCCTGGCACCTTTGCACTGGCCCACTTTACACCAGATACCCTCACGACTAACTACCTCTTTATTCAAATGTTATATTTCTCAGTGAAGTCTACCCTGACCACCCTGTTTAAAAGTCCTGCTACTTACAACACATCCCTTTATTTTGCTGTTTTTACCACAGCTATTATTGCCTTCTAATATACTATACAATTTTACTTTTAGTATATTTATCTTTAACTGTCTACTTCTTTCCCACTAGAAGATAAACATGAAAACAGTTTTTGTCTCTTTTGTTCACTGATATATCCCAAGGGCCTAAATAAGTGCTCTGGCAGAAAGTTTGCACCTAATAAGTATTACTTAAATGAATTAACTAGCTAAGGACTTAATAAGGTTATCAGGTAAAGTTTCTTCAATGAATTTATATTTAATCTGGGTGCTGAAAACTGAATAGGAAGAATGAGAGGGACAACATAGTAGGCAGAGGAAACCACATAAGTGAAGGCCTAAAGGCAGTGAGGCAAGATCAATGAAGCTAACTTTGTAAAGCCTTGAGTGCCATTGTAAAGAAATGACTTAATCCTTTTGCCTGCCTTCAAGAAACTCTCATCAAATGGGAAGAGAAAAGTAAACAGCCAATTATTATATGTGCTGGGAGGCTACTAATAAGAGTATGCACAAAGAGCTCTGAAAACACTGAGTAGGCAGCTACTAAGTCTTCTTAGGGGAGCTAGGAACATTTTACAAAGAAGGTGACATTAGACCTAGGTCTCAGGCAGGAGAGTGACATGATGAAAGTGTTTTAAGAAGATTAATCTGGCAATGGTATGGAAAGTGGATAAGAATATGGATGGACTGGAGGCAAAGAAACCATCTAGTCTATGGCAGTAGTCCAGGTGTGAAGTGATGAAGGCATCTACAGAAATGGATAGAGGAGGACAAATCTGAGAGACATTTGGAAGGGAAAAATGACAGGAGCTAAATGGACTCTTGGCTTTACGCCTTTCAAGAGGTAATGCTTCTTCCTTAGTAATACCATGAAAAGATTCAGATTGACCTATTATGTAATGGCCTACTCTGACTAGAATTTCTAGCTATGGCTGGCCTCCAAAAGTTTGTTATTGTGATTGATACTTGTTTGGACCCTAATTTGCATTAAGATGGCTTTAGACTCTTAAGGTTGGGAAGCTTTCAAAAACATAATTTTAACTATG
Organism: Pteronotus mesoamericanus; assembly: GCF_021234165.1. NCBI lineage: Eukaryota > Metazoa > Chordata > Mammalia > Chiroptera > Mormoopidae > Pteronotus > Pteronotus mesoamericanus. Next base: position 947,873 of record NW_026555093.1, on the reverse strand, counting down.
AAACAACAAATTATTTTATTAAAAGAGAAATAAGGGAAACCATGGAGATACAAAGGAAGCTTTACAGTGAGTTCATAGTTCCATTTTTCTAAAGTATATAAAATATGGATAAGAAGGATTGCTATAACAGGTGGCATATGCATAAAGGATTAGTATTTGGAAAAGTAAGGCCTCAAATTACCTCTGCCTTGTATAGATACTTAGTACAGAGCCAAGGAGAACAATATTTTAACTCTGTTCTCAGAAAGGAAAAAAAGTACATGTGTCCTGGCATGGACAAGTTATAACTCATGATATTGTTGAATGACTTTCAATGATCGAAGGAATTAAAAATATTGCCATTTGGGAAAACAAGGATGGACCTTGAAGGTATTATGCTAAGTGAAATAAATCAGACAGAAAAGGACAAAACTCATATGATTTCACTGATATGTGGCATATACAACAAACAAAAACAAACAATCAAAACAAAATAAAAACAAACTCATAGATATGGACAACAGATTGATGGTTACCAAAAGGGAGGCCATATAATAGTGGAAAATGGGTAAAGGGAGTCAAATATATGATGATAGGTGGAAACTGTACTTATATTGAAGAGCACACTATAGGGTACACAGGTGTCAAATTATAATGTTGTACACTTGAAACATATAATGTTATAAACCAAGGTCACCTCAATAATAAAAAAGAAATGTCTTTAGTTTATCCTTAATTTGATTGGTAGTTTGGCATGATATAAAATTATTGGTTACAACTAAAATATAGAAGTTTTAAAGCAAAAAACAGGCTGGATTCATGTAATTATATCACTACTTATAACAAAGAAAAAGAATGAAGAGTTTCTGAGCGAGTAAATAGAAAATTACAAAGTTATTAACACACATTCCACACAAATCTAATTTTTATTTCTAACAAGATTACCAGAAGTAGTTTATGGAAATATGGGAGACATAAGGTATATGTTGAAGGGATGAATGGCTGAAATTACATCAAGATTTTAACAAGTCATATGACACGCTTATGAACAAGAATTATGAACACATCCTGATGGGTTAGATAATTAAAACAATTATATATTAATTAAGTTATCATACTCGAGGGATGATTAACAGACCGTAGGCAAAGGGAGTTTTTGATAGGCTGTTTCAAACCTTACATTTAGTTTTACCTACTCGATATTTTTATTACTGCCCTGGCTGAAGTGACTCTGGATTGAGCACAAGCATATGATCCAAACTGTCACTGGTTCGATTCATGGTCAGAGCACATACATAGGTTGCAGGCCAAGTCCCTGGTTGGGAACATGTGAGAGGCAACCGATAGATGTTCTCCTGCACATCGATGTTTCGCTCCTTTTCTTTCTCCCTTCCTTCCCCTCTCTCTTAAAATAAATAAAATATTTTTATTACTGAAGTAAAGATTTAGAATAAATATCTTACCAGATTCAAAGAGGCTACGAAGCAGGATGGAAAGTTATTCAATCAAATTCCCACATGTTCTTTGGGGGTTCTGCTAGGTACTGGAAACCATGCTAGATGTTAGAATATAAAAATCAATGATACATAGGTCTTCCTATTGAGAAGCATCCAAGTATTTGTAGGAGATAAGACATAAAAGCATATAATTTCAGCAAAATGTATTAAGGAGATAGAGATATAACAGAGTATTATGAGGAAACAAAACAAAGCTATTACCATATTTTGATGTGTATAATGTGCACCCATGTCTTTGGCACAAACTTACAGGATAAAATATATTTTTTTGATCAGCAACAGTTTAATGAAGCCATAGCATTTACAGGATTCTCAAAAGGGTACAATATAAAATCTGTCATAAAAATTAGTAAGTGAATGTGAGGTAGAATACACTTTAATACTGGTACAATTGCAATAGCAGCTTTACAAATATTTATACTATTTCTTTTTTAATTTTATTTATTTTAAGTATATTTTATTGATTATGCTATTACAGTTATCTCATTTTTCCCTCCCCTTTTCCCCCCTCTGCTCTGCACCTCCCTTCCCACCCCCGTTCCCCCCTGGCCTTAATTGATGTCCATGGGTTGTACATGTAAGATCATCGGCGTCTCCATTTCCTATACTATTCTTAATCTACCCCTATCTATTTTGTACCTACCAATTATGTTTCTTATTCCTTGTACCTTTTCACCCATTCTCCTCCCTCCCCCTCCCTGCTGATAAACCTCCATGTGATCTCCATTTCTGTGATTCTGTTCCTGTTCTGGTTTTTTGCTCAGTTTGTTTTTGTTTTTGTTTTTTTAGGTTCAGTTGTTGATAGTTGTGAGTTTATCATTTTATTGTTCATACTTTTGATTGTCTTATTCTTAGATAAGTTCCTTTAATATTTCATATAATAAGGGCTTGGTGATGAATTCCTTTAACTTGACCTTTTGTGGGAAGCACTTTATCTTCCCTTCCATTCTAAAGGATAGCTTTGCTGGGTAGAGTAATCTTGGATGTAGGTCCTTGCCTTTTATGACTTTGAATACTTTTTTCCAGCTCCTTCTTGCCTGTAAAGTTTCTTTTGAGAAATCAGCTGATAATCTTATGGGAACTCCTTTGTGGGTAACTGTCTCCTTTTCTCTTGCTGCTTTTAAGATTCTCTCCTTATCTTTAATCTTGGGTAATTTAATTAAGATGTGTCCTGGTGTGTTCCTCCTTGGGTCCAACTTCGAGATTCTCTGAGCTTCCTGGACTTCCTGGAAATCTATTTCCTTCACCAGATTGGGGAAGTTTTCCTTCATGATTCTTTCAAATAAGTTTTCAATTTATTGCTCTTCCTCTTCTCTTTCTGGCACCCCTATGACTTGGATGTTGGAATGTTTGAAATTGTCCCAGAGGTTCCTAAGCCTCCCTTCATTTTTTTTTTAAATTCTTGTTTCTTCATTCTGTTCCAATTGAATGTTTATTTCTTCCTTTTGTTCCAAATTGTTGATTTGAGTCCTGGTTTCCTTCCCTTCACTTTTGGTTCCCTATATATTTTTCTTTATTTCACTTTGAAAAGCCATGATTTCTTCCTCCATTTTGTGTCCATAGTCAATCATTTCTGTAAGCATCCCAATTACCAGTGTTTTGAACTCTGCATCTGATAGGTTGGCTACCTCCTCATCGCTTAGTTCATTTTTGGAATCTTGATCTGTTCTTTCATTTGGGCCATATTTCTTTGTCTCAGTGGACCTGTTACATTGTAAGGGGTAGAGCCTTAGGTATTCACCAGGGCACAACAACACACTTTGCTGTGTTGTGACACTGTATGTGGGGGAGGGGTCAGAGAGGGAACAATGCCACTTACTTGACTCTCATCCCACTTTCAATCTCTTCTCCCCCTTTCCACAAGCAAATTGGGCCCTTCTGGTGCTGATTCGCGGGTGAGTGGATTTGTGCACATTTTAGGACCCCATGTATCTCTCCAACAGACTCTCCTGTGAGGCGGGAAGTTTCTCCCACTGCCGCAACATGCACAGGTTTTTGTTTTTTATTGCTGTTCAAGCACAGTTGTGTCCATTTCTCCAACATGACTTTCCCCTGCCCCACCCACCCACACTACCCACCCTCAATTTTACCCACCTTTAGGATGGTCTGAGGTCCTTAACACATGTTCCTTGATGACTCTCCCCCTTCTTTTCCCCATTATCCCCCTCTTTCCTACCATTTAAATACTGTCAGTTCTTTTTTTTCTCTTTATTTTTTAAATTATTTTTTATTCTTGTTCAAGTAGAGTTGTCTCCATTTTCCTGCCACCACTTTCCTCCACCCAACCTACTCCCACCTCCCACCCTCAATCCTTCCCCACGTTGGCTTTCTCCATGGGTCCTTTATAAATGTTCCTTGACTTGACCCTTCCCCTTTTCTCCTGTTACAACCCGCCCCCATCCCCTCTGACTTCTATAAGTTTGTTTTTTATTTCAATGTTGCCAATTATATTTTCCTTCTTTGTTTGCTTTGTTGATTAGGATTTACTTATAGGTGAGATGATAGGCTATTTGCCTTTTACCACCTGTCTTATTTTGCTTAGCATAATGCTCTCCAGTTCCATGCATGCTGTCGCAAAGTGTAGGAGGTCCTTCTTTCTTTCTGCTGTGTAGTATTTCATTGTATAAATGTACAACACTTTTTATATCCACTCATTTACTGATGGGCACTTAGGTTATTTCCAGCACTTAGCTATTCCAAATTGTGCTGCTATGACCATTGGGGTACATAAGTTCTTTTGAATTGGTACTTCAGGATTTGTAGGGTATAATCTCAGTAGTGGAATTGCTAGATCAAAAGGCAATTCCACTTTTAGTTTTCTGAGGAAATTCTATGCTGTTTTCCGCATTGACTTCACTAGCCTGCATTCCCACCAACAGTGTAATAGTGTTCCCTTTTCTCCACAACCTCACCAGCACTTCTTTCTTGATTTGTTTATGAGGGCCATTCTGACTGGTGTGAAGTAGTATGTCATTGTGGTTTTAATTTGCATTTCTCTGATGGCTAGTGATGCTGAGCATCCTTTCATACGTTTATGGGCCCTATGTACATCCTCCTTGGAGAAGTGTCTGTTCAGGTCCTTTGTCCATTTTTGAATAGGGTTGTTTCTCTTCCTGAAGTGCAGTTCTGTGAGTTCTTTATATATTATGGAGATCAAAGCCTTGTCCGAGGTATCATTTGCAAATATATTTTCCCATATGGTTGGCTCCCTTTTAATTTTACTTATGCTTTCTTTAGCTGTACAGAAGCTCTTATTTTAGATAAGGTCCCATCTATTTATTCTTTCCTTTATGTCCTTTGTTCTAGGGGACATATCAGTGAAAATATTGCTCCGTGGAATATCTGAGAATTTCCTGCCTATGTTATCCTCTAGGACTTTTATGGTGTCGCAACTTACATTTAAGTCGTTTATGACTCGAGATTTTTTTGTGTGTGGTGTAAGTTGGTGGTTGAATTTCACCAACTTACCAATTTCACCAGTTTTTTTGACATACCTGTCCAGATCTCCCAACACCATTTGTTGAAGAGGCTATCTTTACTCCATTTTATGCTCCTGCCACCTTTGTTGAATATTAATTAACCATAGAGACATGGGTTTATTTCTGGGCTCTCTATTCTGTTCCATTGGTCTATGTGTCTGTTTTTATGTCAGTCCCAGATTGTTTTGATTACAGTGACCTTGCAATATAGTTTGATGTCAAGTATTGTGGCCCATCCTACTTTGTTCTTCTTTCTCAAAATTGCTGTGACTATTTGGCGTTCTTTACAGTTCCATATATATTTTTGACACATTTGTTCTATATCTGTGAAATATGTCATTGGTATATTAATGGGAATCCATTAAATCTATTAGTTGCTTCGGGTAGTATGGACATTTTGATGATGTTAATTCTTCCAGTCCATGAACATGGTATATGCTTCCATTTATTTGTGTCTTCCTCAATTTTGTTCTTCAGTGTTCTGTAGTTTTCTAAGTACAGGTCTTTTACCTCCTAGGTAAGGTTTATTCCTAGGTACTTTATTTTTCTCGTTGCAATAGAAAATGTGATTTTATTCATTATTTATGATTCCACTATTTGGTTGTTTGTGTACAAAACTGCCTTCAAATTCTGAATATTGAGTTTGTGTCCTGCAGTTTTTCCAAATTCCCTTATTAGGTCGAGTAGTTGTGGGTGGAGTCTGTAGAGCTTTCTATGCACACTATCTTATCATCTGCAAACAGTGACAGTTTTACTTCCTCCTTTCCTCTTTGGATGCTTTTTATTGCTTTTTCTTGTCTGATTGCTGTGGCAAGGAGTTTCAATTCTCTGTTGAATACAAGTGGTGGGAACAGGCATCCATGTCTTCTTCCTGATCTTAGTGGGGAAGCTTTTAGTTTTTGCCCATTGAGTATAATGTTGGCTGTAGGTTTTTCATGTATGGCCTTTATTATGTTGAGGTATGTCCCCTTTATTCCCATTTTGCTGAGTGTTTTTATCACAAGTCAGTGCTGTACCTTATCAAATGCTTTTTCACCATCTATTGATATGATCATGTGATTTTTGTCTTTCCTTTTGTTTATGGGATGTATTACACTTATTGATTTCTGAAGATTGTACCATCCTTGCATCCCTGCGATGAATCCCACTTGATCATGGTGCATGATCTTTTTAATGTATTGCTGGATGCGGTTTGCCAATATTTTGTTGAGGATCTTAGCATTTACGTTCATCGGTGATATTGGCCTGTAGTTTTCTTTCTCTGTTGTGACTTTGTCTGGTTTTGGAATTAGGATAATACTGGCCTCATAAAAAGAGTTTGGGAGTCTTCCCTCTTCTGGGATATTTTGGAATAGTCTGAGAAGGACAGGAGGAGTCAGCTCTTCCTTCAATGTTTGTAGAATTCTCCTATAAAAACTTTCGGTCCAGGGCTTTTCTGTGATGGGAGTGTTTTGATTACTGCTTTGATTACACCAACTTTTACCGATCTGTTCAGGCTTTCTGCCTCTTCTTCATTCAGTTTGGGAAGATTATATTTTTCTAGAAATTTGTCCATTTCACCCAGGTTTTGAAATTTCGTGGCACATAGTTGTTCGTTAATTTCTTACAACCCTTTGTATTTCTGTGGCATCTGCTGTAATCTCTCCTCTTTCATTTCTGATTGTATTTATTTGGTCCTCTCGCTCTTTTTCTTGATGAGTCTGCTTAAAGGCTTGCCAATTTTTTTTAAAGATTGCTATTCATTTATTTTTAGAGAGGTGAAGGGAGGGAGAAAGAGAGGGAGAGAAACATCAATGTGTGGTTGCCTCTCGCTCGCCCCCCTACCTGGGACATGGCCCACAACCCAGGCATGTGCCTTCAACTGGGAACCAAACCGGTGACCCTTTGGTTCGCAGGCTGGTGCTCAATACACAGAGCCACACCAGCCTGGGCAGGCTTGTCGATTTTGTTTATCTTTTCAGTGAACCAGATCCTGGATTTAATGATCCTTTGAATTGTTCTTTTACTCTCTATGTCATTTAATTCTGCTCTGATCTTGGTTACTTCCTTCCTTCTACATGCTCTGGGCATGTTGGTTGTTGTTCCTCCAGTTCTTGTACATGTAGATGTAGATATAGCGTTAGCTTGTTTATTTGAAATGTTTCTATCTTTTTTAGGAAGGCCCGTATCTCTATGAACTTCCCTCTCAGGACTGCCTTTGCTGTGTCCCATAAGTTTTGGACTGTTGTGTGTTCATTTTCATTTATTTCCAGAAACTTTTTGACTTCTTCCTTGGTCTCATTATCAGCCCATTCATTGTTTCATAGCATGCTATTCAATTTCCATGACTTTGAATGTTTTTGAGTTTTTTCCTTGAGAGTGGTTTCTTGTTTCAGGGCCTTTTTGTCAGAGAAAATGCTGGTTATGATTTCAGTTTTCCTGAATTTGTTGAGGCTTGTTTTGTGTCCTATCATGTCATCTCTCTTTGAGATTCTTTCATTCCAATGTGAAAAGAATAGGTATTTTGCTTCTTTGGGATGAAAGGTTCTAAATATATATCAGTTAAGTCTGCTTGATCTAGGGCATTGTTCAATGCCGCAATTCATGTTGATATTTTGTTTTGAAATCCATCCATTGTTGACAGTGGGGCATTGAAATCCCCTACTATCACTGTGTTGCTGTCAATATCTTTCTTGAAGTCCTCCAAGATTTTCCTTATACATTTGGGTGCTCCTATGGTGGGTGCATATAGATTTACAATGTTTATGTCTCCTTGATTGATTCTTCTCTTGAGTATTATGAAGTGTCCTTCAGTGTCTCTTTTTATGGCTTCTGTTTTGAAGTCATTTTTTTCTGATATAAGTATTGTTACAACAGCTTTTTTCTCCTGTCCATTTGCTTGGGATATTTTTTTCCAACCCTTTACTTTCAGTCTATGTAGGTCTTCTGTTCTGAGGTGGGTCTCTTGTAGGCAGCATATGTGCGGGTCATGTTTTCTTATCCATTCAGCTACCTATGTCTTTTGACTGGAGTATTCAATACATTAACATTTAAGGTTAATATTGGTAGGTACTTATTCATTCCCCCACTCCCCGTACCTGATGTTCCTCTCTCTCACCCTTCTTCTTCTTCCTCTTCTTCTTCCTCTTCCTCCACCTACTCCTCCACTTCTTCTACTTCTTTCTTCTTCTTCTTCTTCTTCTTCTTCTTCTTCTTCTTCTTCTTCTTCTTCTTCTTCTTCTTCTTCTCCTTCTTCTTCTCCTCCTCCTCCTTCTTCTTCTTCTTCTCCTTCTTCTCCTTCTTCTCCTTCTTCTTCTCCTTCTTCTTCTTCTTCTTCTTCTTCTTCTTCTTCTTCTTCTTCTCTCTCTCTCTTCTCCCTTCGTCTCCTCCTCCTCCTCTGTATCCTCCTCCTCCTCTGTCTCCTCTTCCTCCTCCGTCTCCGTCTCCGTCTCCTCCTCCTCCTCCTCCTCCTCCTCCTCCTCCTTCTTGTCTCTTTAGCAATTCTTGCTGTGCTGGTTTGGTGGAGGTGTATTCTTTCAGCCTTCTTTTGTCTGGGGTACTCCTTATTTCACCTTCCATTTTAATTGAGAGCCCTAGCTGGGTTCAGTAGTCTTGCTGGCAGGTCTTTGCTTTTCTTTACTTGGAATGTTTCTTGCCATTCCCTTGGGGCTTGTAGTGTTTTTGTTGAGAAACCAGCTGCTAGCCTTATCGGAGTTCCCTTGTATGTTACTTCTTGTTCCTCCCTTGATGCTTTTGAGATTCCCTGTCTTTAAAACTTGGCATTTAAATGATGATGTGTCTTGGAGTGGGTCTCTTTGAGTTGATCTTGATTGGGACCCTGTGTGCTTGCTGAACTTGCATGGTTTTTCCCCTCTCCAGGTTCGGGATGTTTCCTATCATTATTTTTTCAAACAAGGTTCCTTTCCCGTGCTCCATTTCCTCTCCTTCTGGTATTCCTATGATTCGAATGTTGTTACGTTTCCTGTTGTCCTGCATTTCCCTTAAGCTATCTTCATATTTCTTGAGTCTTTTTTCATGCTGCTAGCTCTACCTGGGTATTTCTTCCTACTTTGTCTTCCAGGTCACAAGTTCGGTCCTCTGCTTCATCCAGCCTGCTTGTAATTCCTTCTGTTGTGTTTTTTTTTAAATTTCAGAAATTGTATTCTTCATTTCTTCTTGGTTCTCGTTTATAGTTTCTATTTCCTTTTTCATACTGTTGTAGTTCTCACTCAGTTCCTTGTAATTGTCTATGAGTTCCTTGAGCATCCTTATAACCATTCTCCGTATACTATTCTTAACCTTCCCCTGTCTATTTTGTACTTATCAATTTATTTATTATTTATTTATTATTTATTTATTTATATCCACTCTCACTACTTCTTTTTTTTTATTGTTGTTGAAGAACAGTTGTCTCCATTTTCCCACCACCACGTTCCTCCACCCCACCTCCTACCCTCAATCCTACCCGCCTTGGCTTTGCCCATGGGTCCTTTATACATGTTTCTTGATAGCCCTTCTCCTTCTTTTCCCCCGTTATCACCCTCCTCACTCCCTTCTGGTTAATGTCCAATTCTCCCATTCACCTCCTTCACCCTCCCAGCTGATAATCCTCCAAGTGATCTCCATACCTATGATTCTGTTCCTGTTCTGGTTGTTTGCTTAGTTAGTTTTTTTTTTTTTCAGATTCAGTTGTTGGTAGTTGTGCATTTGTTCCCTTTCTAATGTTCATACTTTTGATCTTCTTTTTCTTAAATAGGTCCCTTTAACATGTCATGTGATAACAAGCTTGGAGATGATGAACTTCTTTAGCTTTACCTTGTCTGCAAAGCTCTTTATATGTCCTTTGATTCTAAATGATAGCTTTGGTGGAGAGGGTCATCTAGGTTGTAGGTCCTTGTTTTTCATCTTTTTGAATACTTCTTGCCAATCCCTTCTAGCCTGCAAAGCAGCAATTTTGAGAAATGAGCTGATAGTCTTATGGGAACTCTTTTGTAGGTAACTGCCTCCTTTTCTCTTGCTGCTTTTAAAATTCTCTCATCTTTAATCTTGGGTAATTTGACGATGATGCATCTTAGTGTGTTCCTCCTTGGGTCCAACTTCTTTGGGACTCTCTGCGCTTCCTGGACTTGCACGTCTAGTTCCTCATTAGATTGGGGAAGTTTTCCTTCGTTATTTTTTCAGATAAGTTTTCAAAGTTTTTGCTCTTCTTCTTCTTGTGGCATCCTTATGATTTGGATGTTGGCATGTTTGGAGATGTCCCAGAGTCTTCTAGTACTAGCCTTGTTGTTGTTTTTTTTTTTCTTTTTCTTTTTCTTTTTTTTTAATTCTTGTTTCTTCCTTCTGTTCTGGTTGAATGTTTATTTCTTCCTTATGTTCCAAATTGTTGATTTGAATCCCGGCTTCCTTCCCATCACTGTTGGCTCCCTATAGATTTTTCTTTATTTCACTTAGTTTAACCTTCATTTCTTCCTTTATGTTGTTACTGCTCTCAATGAGTCCTTTGACAATCTGGATCACTAGTGTTTTGAACTCCGCGTCTGCTAGGTTGGCTATCTCCATTTCATTTAGTTCTTTTTCTGGAGTTTTGTTCTGTTCTTTCTTTTGGTCTGTATTTCTTTGTCTCCTCAATTTGGCAGCCTCCCTGTGTTTGTTTCTGTGTATTAGGTAGAGCTGCTTTGACTCCCTGTAAAAGGCACCTGTAAATTGTGTGGAGCAGAGCCTTAGGTAATCAGGGTAGGGCAAACTGCTTCACTGCTTTGTGGCTCTGTGCAGGGGGAGGGCTCAGAGAGGGGACTATGCCACTGCCTGGCTTCTGGTAGTTTGCCCAGCACTCTCCCCATTTTCAGTCACTTCATCCACATGCACTGTATGCCACCAGCATGCTTCCAGCTGTTGCCCTGGTGTTGAATCCCAGAGAGGGTGGGTTTGTGAAACTTTCAAGACTGTGGAGGCCCTCTAAGCAAAGTTCCCAGAAAATCCAGCAGTTTCTTCCACTGCTCCAACCCCCACTGCTTTTTTTCAGCCAGAAGTTATGGGGATTTATCTTCTTGGTGCTGGAACCCGGGGCTGCGTGGTTGGGCCTGGGGCTGGGGTCGCTCACTCCCTAGGTATCCCTCCCGATTTTTGTCCACCACACGAGAATGTGGGGCCACCTGTGCCTGTACCGCTGCCGCCGCCACCACCGCCTCTCCGTGTCACACCACATCTCCTTGCTTTTCTGCCCCGTCTCTGCATCTCTGCCCCTCCTACCCATCTGGACGAATGTGGTGTCTTTAAATCCCTGGTTGTCGGGCTTCCATACAGTTAGATTATCTGACAGTTTTGGGTGTTATTTGTTTTGAGGTTTAGTTGTAATTCTTTTTGTGGTTGCAGGAGGAGGTGAAGCATGTCTACCTATGCCTCCATCTTGACCAGAAGTTTTGCAGTTTCTCTTTTTTTTTATTATTGACACTATTACAGATGTCCTCCATTTCCCCTCCTCCACCCAGTCCCACCCCTGCCTTTTTGCATTGTCTATTAGTGCCTATGTCTGGCAGTTTTGCTGGAAGCAGCCCCAGAATTTTCAGGTGAGTTGATAATTTCTGATGTTCTCCCTTCTTTTCACACTGGGACAGTCTCTATCCTTACTCACCACACATTTAGTCATTGCTATTATTAGTTATTACATTAGGTTATTTAGGTATTACTTATTACTAATGTGGAACAAGTATAGAAAGCATTAGTATTTTCAGACATCATCTGATCCGCGCCACCAAAGAGGAAGGGGCTATGTTGAGACAAAGTATTCCTAAAGCGCAGACAATGGAGCTAATTTTGGAGTGAAATGTAAGGATAAGAAAAGTAATGTTAGAAGAGGGAAGACTATGAGAGGAAAATTTATTCTTATTATAAACCCAAGAAATTGACTTGAAAAAACCCAGTTTTCCCAAGTGTTTCTTGCTGTTCTGGGGACATGTGGGTATTATGTTTATTTGCAAGAGGAAGGTGTATGGTGTCAGAGAACTGGTAAAGCAAGAAAGGATAGTCAAGAAAAAACAGCCTAGAAAGTCTTCTGAGAGAGATGCCAAATACCTCTTCTTCCCATGGGCCTAAGTATTGTTTGGCTTTTGTGAATGTTTCTTGGGCAAGTCTCTTCCTGCTGAAAATATCCCCAGAGCTCAGGCTATAGAAAAATATTTCAGAGAAATAAATGGATTCAAGGCCAAATAGTTTCTTAGAGAACAGAAAGATGGAGTCTTCACCAGTAGAGCAAAGTAGATCTTCTACACAATTACTTCAATGGTTTAGTCCAGATGTCTTGTCAGTGGGGGACAAATAGCAGATTTTATCTGATTTGAAAGATTTTATGCCTACATAAACAAAATTTACTGCAGTATATCTTTCCAGTTGGTTTATGTAGCCACAGCTCTTGACAGTCCTTCCCTCTGCTTCCCTCCAGAGGACTCTCGGGGACATTACATAAAGTGACCCTGGTGAACATCAGCCCTTGCCTATGTGTCAGGAAAATGTATTCTTTCCTTACAGGACAGATAGGGAAACTGTGGTTGAAAGAAAGGCAGATATAGGGATGAGTAAAAGTAACTTAAATTACCAGCCATCATTACCTAAAAGATAAATCATAAGTAAGGATACAAAACAATAACAACAATAAGACAAATAATACAAATAAATACTACAGTAATTAATAAGTAATAACACAAGAGTAAACTCTCACGTACTCACAACTCTAAACCTACTTTTGCCCACCCTTGTGTTTGATCATTGAAACAAGTAAGTGGAAAAGCCAGCATGATGATTTGGATCATCCACAATATCACTCAGAGCTTATGGGACCACTGAATTGTTAACTGTTTTTCAGTTCATTCTGAAGCAAGACCCAGGCCCATGCTTTAATGTTGGAAACTTATAGTTCCTGCTAATTAAGTGAGTCAATAGTTTAAATGCCAAGTTTACTGCTATTAACTATTTTCTTTTGTTTTGTTTTGAGGATTGCATTTTTGTTGTTATTGAAAGTTTAAGAAGGTTTCTGTTCCAACTCTAGAAGATATGATGATACTCAAAGTCACTAGAGTCCACAGCCAAATTCATACTATTATTCTTTTCTCTTTATAGAGGAGGAACTCAAGGCACGGAGAAGTTAAGTAATTGTGGGAGGAAGAAAGGTAGAGGTCAGTGCTTGGGTCCTCGTACCAAGCAGCAGATGTGGGGAGGGGGTCATCAAGGTGTAGAAAACAAGAGATGAGTTGAGGGGTCTGCAACTAAGAAGTTTAGAAATAGGTCAGGAACTGCAGAGCACAAAGGGTGGACTTTATCAGTTCAGGACAGAGAATGTGAGGACCTGAGGGCTGCTGTCTCTTCTGACAGTGGAGATGTTTAGGTCTTATGAGTTCAGAATTGCTGGTTTCCTTGGCTGCACTGGACTCCACCTTCTCCCTCAGGCCTTACCTGCTGTGCAGGTCATAGATGAACTTTTTTTCCCATAAATTCTCAGTGAAAGGCTACATTGTGCTCTGGAGCAGATTTTAGGTAGGGTGTGCGATTCTGTGAACTCATATACATACCTTTCTTATTAAGTCATATGTTTATACCTCTTCCTATTAGGTCATATATCAAAAATGGCTTGAATGACATGTGATTTCTAGAATATCTATATTATATATGCTGATTCTCTACAGAGTACACATATTCTTTTCATTGGGACAGGTACAGTGGTGTAGAGTGTAACATGGAAATAATAAGCTAAATGTACGAAAAAGAGTTGGAGATGAAACAAATGGTGTTGGGAGATCAGGGCAGTACACGCAAAAAAATAAAAATGAAACTTGGCCACCAATTTACACCATACACAAAAATAAACTCCAGGGGGATAAAAGACTTAAATATAAGTCGTGACACCATAAAAGTCCTAGAGGAGAACATAGACAGGAAATTTTCAGATGTTCCATGAAGCAGTATTTTCACCGATGTGTCCCCTAGAGCAAGGGACATAAAGGAAAGCATAAAGAAGTGGGACTACATCAAAATGAAAAGCTTCTGCATAGTTAAAGAAAACACCACCAAAGTGAAAAGGGAACCAACCATATGGGAAAATACATTTCCAGGTGATAAGTCAGACAAGGGCTTGATCTCCAAATTATATAAAGAACAGACACAACTCCACTCCAGGAAGACAAACAATGCAATTAAAAAGTAAACCCAGGACCTGAACAGACACTTCTCCAAGGAGAACATACACAGGGCCCAGAGACATAGGAAAGCATGCACAGCATCACTAGCCATCAGAGAGATGCAAATTGAGACCCCAATGAGATACCACCTCACGCCAGTCAGAATGGCCACCATAAGCAAACCAACAAACAACAAGTGCTGGCGAGGTTGCGGAGAAAAGGGAACCCTAGTACACTCTTGGTAGGAATGCAGACTGGTGCAGCCACTGTGGAAAACAGTGTGGAATTTCCTCAGAAAATCAAAGATGGAACTGCCTTTTGACTCGGCAGTTTCACTGCTGGGCTTATACCCTAAGAATCCCAAAACAACAATTTGAAAGAACCTATGCACTCTCATGTTCATAGCGGCGTTATGTACAATAGCGAAGTGTGGAAGTAACCTAAGTGCCCATTAGTAAATCAGTGGATCAAAAAAACTGTGGTACATTTACACAATGGAATACTACACAGCAGAAAGAAAGAAGGAACTGGTACCCTTTGCAGAGCGTGGATGGAACTGGAGAGTATTATGTATGCTAAGTGAAATAAACCAGGTGGTAAAAGAGAAATATCATATGATCTCACCCATAAGTGGAACCTCATCAACATAATGAACAAATGAGCACAATAGAACCAGAGTAATGGAAATAAATAACAAACTGACAGTGATCAGAAAGGAGGGTGGAGGAAGAGAATGTGAGAAAGGAGGGGAAACGGAAGTCAAGCAACATGATTAGAGGACTCATGGGCAGGGACAACGGGGTGGGGATTGACTGTGTGAGAAGAGGCTGTGAGGGAAGGGAAGGTGATAGCAAAGGGAGGAAAATGGGGACCACTGGAAATGAACATCAATAAAGAAATAAAAAAATTTAAAGCTTCAACGTGGCTGAAGAAAACCTAAGCAAAATGGAAAGGGAACCGACTGTATGGGGAATATATTGCCAATGTTACCTTGATCTAGGGTTTAATCTCCAAAATATATAAAGAACCCACACAACCCCACACCAGGAAGACAAACAATCCAATTAGAAAATGGGCAAAGGGCCTGAACAAGCACTCCTCCAAGGAGGGCATACAGAGGGCCCAGAGACATAGGAAAGGATGCTCATCATCATTAGCCATCAGAGAGATGCAGATCAAAACCACAATGAGATACCACTTCACACTGATCAGAATGGCCATCATAAACAAATCAACAAACAGGTGCTGGCGAGGCTGAGGAGAAAAGGGAATCCTAGTGTGCTGTTGGTGGGAATGCAGACTGGTGCAGGCACTGTGGAAAACAGTATGGAATTTCCTCAAAAATATTAAAGATAGAACTACCTTTTGACCAGGCAATTCCACTGCTGGAATTATACCCTAAGAATACTGAAACAGCAATTCAAAAGAACATATGCACCCCAATGTCCATAGAAGCGTTATTTACAATAGCCAAGTGCTGGAAGTAACCTAAGTGCCCATCAGTAACTGAGTGGATCAAGAAACTGTGGTACATTTACACAGTGGAATACTATGCAGCAGAAAGAAAGAAGGAGCTCCTACCCTTCACGACAGCATGGATGGAACTGGGTAGTATTATGCTAAGTGATATAATCCAGGTGGTGAAAGACAAATACCGTATGATCTCACCTATAAGTGGAACCTAATGAACAAACCCAAGAAGTGACAAAATAGAACCAGATACATGGAAATAAGGAGTAAATTGACAGTGGTGGGAGGGGTGCAAGGAGGGGGACCACGAGGGGGGAAGAAAAGTAAAGTTTAAGTAAAGGAACATATATATAGGACCCATGGACATGGACAATGGCAGGTATTGAATGTAGGAGGGGGTGGTCCGGGCAGGGCAGAGTAATGTGAGAGAAAGTTGGACAACTGTAACTGAACATTAGTAAAAAATTGTTGAAGATGAGAGGTTCTTCGTGAATCCAAGGACAGAAGGCAACTCTAAAGTCAAATACCCCTAGATGTGAGTTCTAGTTTCATAACTAGAATTTGTTTTTCTCTAATCACTTTCATCTTTTTGTTGATTCCCTGTATTCTATAAGCTTTTTTTTTCAGGCTACCCCTCCTTGTAATTTATAGGATTTTCATAATGATGACCTCTCTGTTGCTTCTGTTGGTTTAATCTGTAGTAGTCATAGTCTGTTTTTTTTTTCTTACCTTCTTTCTCTAATCCCTTTACTTCCTAGATTCTTACCTTCCTAATTTGTTCCATTTTTAATTTGTGCATTCTTCAGCAGCTCAGGAACTTTTTATTCCCAGCTTGAAATTTGATCATTTCTTCTGTTTGAATGGCAAGCTTTTCCTGAGGAACATCGAGCATCAACATGTTAGCTTTCTATTGTCTGTCAAATATTTTCCAATTCATCAACAATTTGATTTTATACATTATTCTTAAATTATTTAAGACTCAGTTTCTTCATTCATAAAGTGGGGAGTATACAAATTTTATTCATGCATCTCCTTTTCATCTAAGATTTTTCTCTTTTTTATGTCCTAATACTGTTGCAAAACTCATCTTTTTTAATTTAAAAAATTTTAACTTACATTTTACATTCAATATTATTTTGTATTAGTTTCAGGTTTACAGCATAGTGGTTAGACAATCATATACTTTACAAAGTGTTCCCCCCTGATATTTCCAGATCCCACTTGGCATCATTCATAGTTGTTAAAAAATTATTGACTATTTTCCTATGTTGGATTTTACATCCCCGTGACTACTCTGTAAGCACCAATCTGTACTTCTCAATCCCTTCACCCTTTTCACCCAGTACCCCCAATCCTCCTCCCCTCTGGCAGTTATCAGTCAGTTAGCTTTATCTATGAGTGTTTCTGGCAAACAGGTCTCTTTTTCCAAAACAATCTCAGAAAATGTATTCTGTATTTTATAGATTATTTTTAAAGGTATAAGCTCATTTGCATTAACTAGCTGCTCTTCCTTTGTTTTTTAATTAATATATTTTATTGTTCAATAACCGTTGTCCAAATCTTTCCCCTGTTGTTCTCCCCTGCCATGCCCACCCCCACTCCCTCAGTCATCCCCGCCTTGTCCATTATCATGGGTTCTTTACACCTGTCACCTGATGAGACAGTTCTCTTCTTCTATTTCCTTTCTTCCCCCACCCCTTTGGCCAATGTCAGTTTGTTCTTAATTTCCATGTGTCTGGTTCTATTTTGTTTGTTTGTTTGTTTTGTTCCTTAGGTTCCTCTTATAGGTGACATCATATGGTATTTGTCTTTTGCCACCTGAATTATCACACTTAGCATAATACTCTCCAGTTCCATCCATGCTGTCGCAAAGGGTAGGGGTTTCTTCTTTCTTTCTGTTGCTTAGCATTCCATTGTGTAAATGTACCACAGCTTTTTGATACATTCATTTACTGATGGGCACTTAGACTGTTTCCAGCAATTGGCTATTGCAAATAAAGCTGCTATGAACATTGGTATGCATAGGGTTTTTTTTTTTTTTTTGAATTGGTGTTTCAGGATTCTTAGGGTACAATCCCACCAGTTGGGTCACTGTGTCAAAAGGCAGTTCCATCTTTAGTTTTTGGAGGAAATTCCATACTGTTTTCCACAGTGGCTGCATTCCCATCAGAAGTGGACAAGGGTTCCCTTTTCTCCACATCCTTGTCAGCAGTTGTTTCTTAATTTCTTAATGGTGGCCATTCTCACTGGTGTGAAGTGGTGTCTCGTGGTTTTAATTAGCATCTCTCTGATGGCTAATGATGTTGAGCATCCTTTCATATGTCTGTGGGCTCATTGTATGCCCTACTTGGAGAAGTGCTTGTTTAGGCCCTTTGCCCATTTTCTAATTGGATTGTTTGTCTTCCTGGTGTGGGGTCATGTGGGTTCTTCATATATTTTGGAGATCAAAGCCTTGTCCGAAGTATCATTGGCAAATATGTTTTCCCATACAGCTAGTTCCCTTTTCATTTTGCTGATGTTTTCTTTAGTCATGCAAAATTAGCATCAAACTTTTTATTTGACGTAGTCCCATTTGTTTATTCTTTTCTGTATATACCTTGCCCTAGGAGATATATCAGCGCAGATACTGCTGTGTGGGATCTGTAACATTTTACTGCCTATGTATTCCTCTAGGAATTTTTAAGGTGTCAAAACTTATATTTAAGTCTTTTACACATCTTCAGTTTATTTTGGTGTATGATGGAAGTTCATGATCGAGTTTCAATTTTTTTAATGTACCTGTCCAGATATCGAAGCACCATTTATTGAAGAAGGTATTTTTACTCCATTTTTGCTCCTTTTCCCTCAGTCAAATAGTAATTGACCATAGAGCCATGGGATTATTTCTTAGCTCTCTGTTCTGTTCCATTGATCCATGGGTCTTCTGATGCCAGTACCAGACTGTTTTGATTACAGTGGCCTTGTAATATTAGTTGTGATATTAATTGATTGTGATCCCTCCTACTTTGTTCTTCTTTCTCAAAATTGCTGTGGGTATTCAGGGTCATTTATAGTTCCATATAAATTTTCATATATTTTTATATATCTGTGAAATATACCATTGCTATTTTAACAGGGATTGTGTTGAATCTATAGATTGCTTTGGGTAGCGTGGACATCCTAATGATGTTAGTTCTTCCAAGCCATGAATATGGTATATGCTTCCTTTTGTTTGTTTCTCCCTTAAATTATTTTTTCAGTGTTCTGAGGTTTTATGAGTACAAGTCTTTTACCTCCTTGTTAAGGTTTCTTCCTAGGTACTTTCTTTTTCTTGTTGCTGTATCAAGTGGGATTTTTTTTTCTAGTTTCTGTTTCTGATATTTTATTATTAGTGTACAAAAATGCCTTCAATTTATGCATATTGTCTTTCTATCCAGCTGTTTTGCCAAATTCATTTATTAGGTCAAGTAGTTTTTTGGTGGAGCCTATGGGGGGTTCTTTGTACACTATCATGTCATCTGCAGTGACACTTTTACTTCCTCCTTTCCAATTTGGATGTCTTTTATTTCTTTCTCTTGTCTGATTGCTATGGCTAGAACTTCCAACATTATGTTGAATAGAAGTGGTGAAAGCGGACACCCTTGTCTTGTTCCTGATCTTGGTGGGAATGCTTTTATTTTTTGCCCATTGAGTATGAGGTTGACTGTAGATTTCTCATATAAGGACTTAATTATGTTGAGGTATGTTCCCTCTATTTTCACTTTGCTGAGTGTTTTTAATTGTAAGTGGGTTCTGTACCTTATCAAATGCTTTTTCAGCATCTCTTGATAGGACCATGTGATTTTGGCCTTTCCTTTTGTTTATGTGATATATTGTTTTTTAAAAAATCGTGTTTATTCTATTACACTTGTCTTATTTTTTTTTTGCCTTTTGCCGTCCTCTACCCATCCACCCCACAGTGAATTCCCACACCGTTGTCCATGTCCATGCTCATTCATACATGTTCTTTGTCTAGTCCCTTCCCCTTCTTTCCACCATTGCCCTCCTTCCCCTTCCCCTCTGGTCACTTTCGGTCTGCTCCATGTTTCCATGCCTGCAGTTTATTTTGTTCGTTAGTTTATTTTGTTGAATAGATTCCCCTTATAGGTGAGATCATATGGTATTTGTCTTTCACGGATGGACTTATTTCACTTTGCATAATATTCTCCAGTTCCAACCATGTTGTTGCAAAAGGTAGGAGTTCCTTCATTTTTCAAAAAAAAATGCACATTGATTTTATTTATTCACTTTTTAAATGCCAAAATCCATCATAGAATATTAAAAATTTAAGTCCAATATGAAGCCTCAGCAATTAAAACATAACACCAGCACAGAAATAATCAAGTAGGTTAATGAAATAAAATGAGCATTCTAGAAACAAATGTGTATCTCTGTTTAACAATGTAATATAGGATTAAGTTGATATTTCAAATCAATGGAGAAAATAAGGCTTATTCAACAAATAAGGTGTGTGGACCACTATTGTTTGAAATAAAACAAATATAGAGCCCTATTTCACACATTATACAAAAAATATTCAGGTGAGTTAAAAAATCAATATGTAAAATCTAAGGAGTTTTAGGAGAAAATACAAAATAATATTTTTCTTACCCTGAAGTAACATATTCAAAACCAGAAGCTACAAAGTGAAATACTGAGAATATGACTGTATTAAACATTTAAGACTATACGGTAATATACATATAAAAAATTTAAAGGACAAATGGTAGAATAGGAAAGTATTTGCAACACATCTGAGATAGGGTTAATATTTTTTTTTTTGGGAAAAAATTCTGCAAAGATGTAATCAAAAAAAGGAATAAAGAAAAATAATCATACACAGCTTTTTAAAAATAAGAGAAATAGGCAAGAAATATACAAAAACAGGTTTAGTTCCAACAAATAATAAAGTACCAACTAAAACTACACCTCATTGTCCCAATCAGATTAATAAGTATTAAAAATATTGGCAATATCAGGTATTGGTGACTGTGAAAGGAACTTTGTAGCCTTAGACTCTTTTACTTCATCTTCCTAAAGCAGTTCCTTTAGCATATCTTGCAATGCTGGTTTGGGGGAGGTGTATTCCTTTACCTTCTTTTGTCTGGGAAACTCCTTATTTCCCCTTCCACTTTAATTGAGAGCCTTACTGGGTAGAGCAGTCTTGGCAGCAGGTCTTTGCTCTTCATGACTTGGAATATTTCTTGCCATTCCCTTCTGGCTTGTAGGGTTTCTGTTGAGAAGTCAGCTGCTAACCGTACCGGGTCTCCCTTGTGTGTTACTACCTCTTTCTCCCTTGCTTGCTTTAGGAGTCTCTGTGTGTCTTTGATATTTGCCATTTTAATGATGATGTGTCTTGGAAAGGGCCTCATTGGGTTCCTCTTGCATGGGACCCTCTGTGCTTCCTGGACTTGCGTGACTTTTTCTCTCCTCCAATTAGGGAAGATTTCCATCGTTGCTTTTTCAAACAGGTTCTCTATCCCTTGCTCGCCTTCTCCTTCTGGTATCCCTATGATACGGATATTATTATGTTTCAGGTTGTCCTGCATTTCCCCAAATGCCTCTTCATTTTTTGGAGTCTTTGTCCATTTTCTTGCTCTTTCTGGGAGGTTTTTTCTTCCTTGCCTCCAGCTCGCTGATTCGGTCCTCTGTTTCTTCGAGCCTGCTTTTGATTCCTTCTACTGTGTTCTTCCATTCAGAAATTGTACTCTTCATTTCGTCTTGTCTCTTATTGATATATTCTATGTCTTTTTTCATGCTGATATAGTTTGCAGTAAGTCCCTCGTAGTTTCCCTGTAGTTTTTGGTAATTCTCTCTGAGCTCACTGAGCTCATTGAGCTTCCTTAGAAACGTTGTTTGGAACTCAATGTCTGATAGTTTACTTGCCTCTATTTCATTTAGCTCTCTTTCTGGGGATTCCTCCTTTCCCTCTGATTGGGGGTGTTTGTCTTCCCATTATTTGTGAGACTCTCCTTTTTTTGCCTCTGCTTCTTAAATTGGTCTGTCTTCATTTCCTGACTTTGCGGTGTGAACTTCTGTGGTAGGGGACTACTGTTTTTTATTTCTGGACCTGCCTCTGATGATGTTGGATGCTGGCCCTGTCTAACCTTAGGCAGTCTGTTTGAGACTTCCAGGAATCTACGGTCTGTGGCTGTCTCCTTCAGCTGTCAATCTAGTCACTCTGCACTCAGCAATCAGGCTGAGGCAACACGGGGCGGGTCAGAGTCCCTCCAAGGGGTGGGGTTATTGGGTCCTCTCAAGCTGCTTCTGCTCAGGGGAGAGGTCTGCCTGAGCCAGATGGCTGCTGCTGTATGGGGGAGGAATCAGCACTGGGATCATGCCGGCTACTCTCTCCATTCTCTCCAAATCCTCCATCTCCTGTCTCTCCTCCAGTGTCTCTAGACCCCTCTGCGCCCTCCTTTAGCCAGGGGTCTAGTATCTGTGGCTGCCACTCTGTACTCAGCAGTCAGGCTTTAGAACCACAGGGTGGGGCCCAGGCCTTCCTAGGAGCAGGGCTATTGGGTCCTCTCATGTAGTTGCCACTCAGGGAAGTTGTCTTCCTTAGCTAGATGGCTGCTGCTGTATGGGGAATGAGTCAGCACTGGAATCCTGCCGGCTGCTCTCTCAGTTCTCTCCCCAAAGCCTCCTTCCCAGTCTCTCCTCAGGCATCTCTAGTCCACAGGCATGTCTAGTCTAGGACACAGGGGTAAGTGGCTGCAAATAAAAATCTATGCGTTGGCCCTTTAAAAGTCTCTTTGTGTCTCCAGTTGCCCATCTCTGGCAGAGAGCAACCCTGCTGCTTTGCGCAGCTGGCTGTTCTCTGTGTAATTTTTGGGCTCTGGTGCTGTAGGCTGGAGATCCCCGCTTATGGTTTAGACCCCGCTCTTCACAGGGGGATCCAACTGGCCATTTCAATATCCTTCTGGTGCTGCCGCCCAAAGGTGCCCCGCCCACCTTCTCGAGTATCTTCCACACTCCTTAGCAGTTTGGTTGTGCTAAAGCTGATTCTTCTGTCTGTCCAAAGTTATAAGGCTCCTCTCTCGCTATTGTTCAGTTGTTTGTTCCAGGTGATTTCTCCACAATTTAGTTGTAATTCCAGGTTGGTCCTGGGAGGCGGTCAGTGTGACTTCCATTCACTCCCCCGCCATCTTGATTTTCCTATGCGATGTATTACGTTTATTGATTTGCGGATATTGTACCATCCTTGTATTCCTGGGATGAATCGCACTTGACCATGCTGTATGATCGTTTGAATGTATCACTGGATCTGGTTTGCCAATATTTTGTTGAGGATTTTAGCATCTGTGTTCATCAGGAGTATTGGCCTTTAGTTTTCTTTCTTTATTGTGTCTTTATCTGGTTTTGGATTTAGTATAATACTCGCCTCAAAAAGAGAATTTGGGAGTCTTTGCTGTTCTTTAATTTTTTGGAATAGTTTGAGAAGGATAGGAGTTAGCTCTTCCCTTGATGTTTTGTAAAATTCTCCTGTGAAGCCATCCAGTGCAGGGCTTTTGTGTGCTGGGAGTTGTTTGAGTATTTCTTCAACTTCAGTAGCTGTCATCAGTCTATTCAGGCTTTCTGCTTCTTCTTGATTCAGTTTTGGAAGATTACATGTTTCTAGAAATTTGTCCATCTCACCCAGGTTGTCAAACTTCTTGCCATATAGTTGTTTGTAGTAATTTCTGACAATCCTTTGTACTTCTTTGGCACGGTTGCCATTTCTCCTCTTTCGTTTCTGATTTTATTTATTTGTGTCCTCTCTCTTTTTTCTTCTTGATAGTCTGCTTAAAGGCTTGTCAGTTTTGTTTATCTTTTCAAAAAATTAGCTCCTGGTTTTATTGATCCTTTGCATTGTTCTTTTAGTCTCTATGCCATTTAATTCTGCTCCGATCTTGATTGTTTCCTTCCTTCTACTCTCTCCGGGCTTTGTTTGTTGTTGTTCCTCTCGTTCTTGTAGATGTAGGGTTAGGTTGTTTATTTGAAATGTTTCTTTTTAGGTAGGTCTGTATCGTTATGAACTTCTCTCTCAGGACTGCCTTCACTGTGTCCCATAGGTTTTGGTCTGTTGTGTGAGCATCATTAATTTTTTATGTAAGCTTCACGTTTGTCCTTTTTTCCTCTTGGCTTTCCTTGGGGAAATATTGGAGTTTCTCCAGATTAATTGTCTTTTGCTAAAGTGAATTAAGTACCTTTAGTTCCGCTCTATGTCTGCTTGTGCCTTAGTGTACTCTCTTTTTGATATCTACATTAATATCATACTCTAGCTTGAATAGGATTCTGCTTGATATGGCTGCTTTCTCCTCTTCTCTCCGCCAGATTCTCTGGCATTACCAGATTAGCCAGCTACGTGGTGGCAGGTTGATTATACTGGACCACTTCTTTTCGGGAAGGTGCAGTGTTTTATCCTCCCTGGCATAGACACTAACTCCGAATATGTATATCTCTTCCCTACACACAATGCTTCTGTCCAAACTACCATCCATGGACTTACAAAATGCCTTATCCACCGTCATTGTATTCCACCAGCACCGCTTCTTATGAAGGAACTCCCTTCACAGCAAATGAAGTGCAACAATGGGCCCGCATTCATAGAATTTACTGGTCTTTCCATACTCCCCACCACCCTGAAGCAACTGGCTTGCTAGATCAGTGGAATGGCCGTATGAAGATTCATTTACAGGGCCCGCTAGTTGGCAATACCTTGCAAGGCTAGAGCAAGTTTCTCCACAAGAACATTTTTCCAACAGCCAGGATTCATGGGTCCAGGAATCAAGGGGTAAAAATGGGATTAGCACCACTCACTGTTACTTTTAGTGACCCAGAAGCAAAATTTTTGTTCCCTGTCCCTGAAGCCTTATGCTCAGCTGGCTTAAAAATAGTTCCAGAGGGATAAATATTTCAATTAGTAGACACAGCAATGACTCCATTGAACTGGAAGTTAAGACTTCCACTTGGCTACTTTGAGCTTCTCATGCCTGTGAATCACAGGCAGAAAAGTTACTGCCCGGGCTGGTGTGGCTCAATGGATTGAGTGCTGGCCTGTGACCCAAGGGGTCACGGGTTTGATTCCCAGCTAGGACACATACCTGGGTTGCGGGCCAGGTCCCCAGTAGTGGGGCTCATGAGAGGCAACCACACATTGTTTCTCTCCCTCTCTTTCTCCCTCCCTTCCTCTCTCTCTAAAAATAAAAGAAAAGGGAGTTACTGTGGTGGCTGGGGCGATTAGTCCTGACTGCCAAGGGGAAGTCGGACTACTCTTCCACAGTAATTAATGGAGGTAAGGACTGCCATGTCTGGAGTGTAGAAGATCCCTTAGGGTATCTCTTAGTATTACTTACCATGCCCTGTGGTTAAAACCAATGGAAAACTACAATAACCAAATCGGGGCAGGAGTATTATACTAATGTTCCATACTCTTGAGGAATGCTGTTTGGGTTACCCCACCAGGTAAAGAACCACAGTTGAGGTACTGGCTGAGATCAAATGTAATATAGAACAGATAGTGAAAGAGGGTAATTATCAATATCAGCTATGACCATGTGACCAGTTACAGAAATGTAATTGTCATGACTATTCCTTCTTTATTTTGTTATCATTTGTGAATGCGTTTGTGCGTATAAAAATCTGTTTTCTTCCCTTTCTTATCCTGCTAGCACATAAGATGTATTGACTTTATATCATAGTATTTAAGTATTGTTAACTTTACGTCATAGTATTTAAGTTTCTGGATGTCAAGGAGAAGAGTAAACATTACCCAAGGAGTTTAAATTTTCAACTTGGTAAAGGGCTATTGCATTTTTGGTTGTACACAGGGTAATTGTATCATGTTAGGCCAAAGTAGGACCTCATTATTTTCTTTTTTAGGAATTTTAGTATGTTTTAGGGAGCTGTATCTGGGTGCTAAGTTGATAAAGGGTATACCTGTGATGATCACTTTCATGTGTGAACTTGGCCACAGTACCCAGATACTCGGTGAAACATTTTTCTAGATGTTTCTGAGGGTATATTTTAGTTGAGATTAAAATTTAAATCAGTGGACTTTGAGTAAAGCAGATGACCCTCTAAACATCTGTGGGCCTCATCAAATCCATTAAAAGCCTTAATAGAAAAAGAATGGACAACTGTGTGGGGACTGACTGTGGGAGGGGGCGGTAGGCTGGGTGGAGGAGGGCATATGGGGAAAAATTGGGACAACTGGAATGGAATGAACAAGAATGAAAAAGAAAAAAAGAAAAAAAGAAAAAAAAAGAATGACCTCCTTGGAAGAAGAGGAAATTTGGCCTGCAGATGCCTCTGGACTCCAACTGCACCTCTTTTCTGGGTCTCTAACCTACCCTGCCGATGTTGGACTTTCCAAGCTTCCAATCACATGAGATTGGAAAGACAGACAGATACAGATATATACATATATAGTGTGTATATACGGGGAGAGTTTCTGTTTGTTTTGTATGTCTGGAGAACTCTGATTGATACTGCTCATATACCCAGTACCAGGGTCTCTGGTAATTCCTGCCCCGCCCTGCCCACCTCCTCAATGCAAGGAGTTTGGACGAGATCCCTAAAGGGGATATTTCTTAAGCCCAAATCAAATACTATCACCAGTCACATTACATTATTCCTCAGCATTCCTGTCATGAGACAGTAAGGCAGCAGGCCAGGCGTACACCCCAGGGTGAGAGGAGTGTACCAAAAAAAGCAAAAGCACAAAGGAGCATGCACCCTTACCACTTTTTCAGTAAACTGGGCTAGGCTTTTAGGGCTCCAAAGGACCCTTCCTGGCAGCCAAGTGTGAGCGCAGGTATGATGGCTTAATCTGTATCAAATAGGAGTGTCCTGTACTTTCTTACCTATTGCTTCCACACTGTTGAAATAGAAGTAGAAAAGAATACCCCAAAAGTCCCTCCCATTTTGAGGCAAACTCATAGTGACAACTGTCCCCATGCCCCCGAAAAATGCAAAATAAAGGTCTATCCCCAAACTGTGTCCTTAAATCTCATCCCAAAAGATTGGTACTGTATACAACTTCAGCCCAAAGGGTGCATTTCCCCAAAGCTGATTGATTGAGAATCAGATTATACTCTGAGGAGTTATTGTTATCACTGTCAAAACTGTAAAGAAAATAAAATTGAATTTAAAAAACGGCTTAATCAGTTTGCATGTAGCATCTGGACCAAAAAAGCCTTGAAAATTTAGTATTTTTAAATAGGAGGCCATTGTGTATGATCATATGCACGATCACACAACACCAAAGAACCGTACTGATTTTACATTGTTAAGTAAGAGTTACAGAAAGATTCCTACTACAAATAAAAGATTACGGGTACCTCTCAGAATAGAACCAGATATGTGAATTCCAATGCATACCTGGCACATTTGCATTGCAGGGACCCCCATTTCCCTCCAAACACACTCCCAACCCGACATTGCACCAGGCACATTTGCTTTGCAGCTATCTAAGTAAATGATCTCTGTGGACTCATTGTCCGGGATATTGTATACTAGGTACACTGTCAATTTCAAATGAATGAATACATCTTGGAACTGAAAAAGAATGATTTGTTTCTGCTTTCTGCATCCTGACAAGTATCTAAGTGATTCCCATGTTATAGCTGAAGTAAATATAAACTACAAATCATGATTATTGGAATGGTTTTATCATGGATTTAGGGCTGTAACAACAATGTACGGAATCCCATGAATACGTACGGGGTGGATAAAACAAAGGAGAAATTGGGTCATCACATAGATATAGAAATACTCCAAGAAATTAACCACGATTAAAACAACAACAACAACAACATAGCTTAAGCATTCAGACAGAAGTACAAAACAGAACCCTGACAATGAAATGAAGATTGTGGGGCGGGGCGCGGTGGTGGCGCATGGCAAGGCAACTTGGGTGGAAGAGGAAAGGGATAAAAGGATTCTCATTTTTATGTTGCAGTTTCGGGGAAGAGAGCCAATTGCTCTGCTCCAATCCTAGTATAGTTTCTTCTCCCACTATTACGGAAATAAGCCTCGGGTAATTTTCAGTCAACTAAATTCCTGTGGTGGGAAGAGGAAAAAGCTAAACAAAGGTAGAATCACTGGGATCAATGTCTTTTTTTTTTCCCCTCCAAAGGCAAAGGTGGATGTGTGAAGCTGGTAACAGGCAAAGACACTTGGTTAAGAACCCCTGTCCTGAGGGGGGAGATGGTTTCTTGCAGAACGAGATGCAGGAGGTGGTTCTGCTCGGCACTCAACAGTGGCCACATCTCCACCTGCAGCGATTTGATGGCTTCCGTGTCCTTCTCGTGGGTAGCCGTGACCAAGGACTGGAGCAGCAGAAAGAGCTCCTCTGGAAGCTGGCCACTGGCCTCCTGCCCGTGGCTGTCGAAAGCCTCCCAGAAGTACACGTCCAAGGTGTGGGCATGCTCCGGGAGGAGTTTGGCGGGTGGTGGCCGCAAGAGCAGCAGCAGCAACACACGGGACACCTGGCAGCAGACCACCATCTCCCAGAAGGCGCCTAGCAAGGCACC
Organism: Pteronotus mesoamericanus; assembly: GCF_021234165.1. Classification (NCBI taxonomy): domain Eukaryota; kingdom Metazoa; phylum Chordata; class Mammalia; order Chiroptera; family Mormoopidae; genus Pteronotus; species Pteronotus mesoamericanus. The sequence goes on along the minus strand of NW_026555093.1, from coordinate 919,746 downwards.
TGAGGGCGTGGCCACAAAGCAGGCAGTCGGAGGGCACAGTGTGGCGGGCTGGACCCTGGCCGCGCCGCGGCGGAGCTGGGGCCCAGGCAGCTGCACCTGGAGCCTGCAGCAGGAATGGCGGTGGCGGCTGAAACGGTTGGCTGCCGTGTTTCTGCGCCAGGCGCTGCAGGCGTGTGAAGACCTCCGAGGCGCCATTTTAGTCACGCGCCAACAGCTGGCAGGAGGCGGCATCGCCAAGCGCCTGAGGCGCGGCCAGGGGCAGGTGGAGCGGCTGTAGCTGGGTGGCGCGCTGGAAGGGGACGGCAGCGGCAGCCGGCTGACCCAAGTCGCACAGGGCGGCCGCCAGCTCCAGGCAGAGGGTGGCGGCAGCCGGCTGGCCCAACTCAAGGTGCAGGCGCACCGCGGCACCCAGGGCGCTGGCAGCTGCCTGCAGCGGCTCCCCGTAGGCGGCGGAGCAGACGAGGCGCTGGCGCGCGTCGCGCTCCTGCCGCAGGAAGAGGCGGGCGGCCTCGGTGAGCGCCAGAGCTTCCCCGGGCCCGTGGAAGAGCGCCTGATGGCAGCGCGCATCCGCCAGCTGGCACCAAGCCGCATAAGGCAGGCACTGCTGAGCGCGCAGCTTGTGGCCCAGCTGTCTGAATAGCTCGGCAGTCTCTGCCACGTTCGGCTTCCGCAGGAACCGCTTCTTCAGCTTGTTCAACACCTGGCGATACCGGGCGATACCTGGCCAAGTAGTGCCCGGCATCAGGCCCCGGGGCCGAAAAGCCACCCAGGCTAGCAGCGGATGCGGCCATGTTCCCAGCTCGAGTGCTTCCGCTGGGTGGACTTTGCGGGTGCAGGATGCTAACTGCGACGTGACCTGCGTCCTGCTTGGGTCGGCTGCCCGTGAGCGCTTGCGCAGGAACCCGCAATGGAGCCCCGCGCCCCCTCCTGGCCGTGTGTTAAGTAAATCTCAGGTTCCTGGGGCCAGGCCTTGCCTGCTGCAAAGTGCACAAACAAATCACGGGTCCTGGGGCAGGGTCTAGCCAAGCGCCCTCTGTTGCAAGGTGACAGCTTGTTACCCCGGTTGCTATGGTATCTCCCAGCATGCCTCAGACAACAGGATCGAAACTAAACTCGTGATCCCGCGGGACCATCATTCCGATTTCGCAACTTTCTTGATTGCCCCCACCCCGACTCCTCAGTCTTCCTGTCAAAGCCCTTTGTTCACTCCTCCATCCCGCACCCGGGTTGGCATGGCACATTCACCCTTAGTCATGGCCTTGCACTCCACTCCAATGGACACCATCCTCCGGGGAACTTTGATGGGCTCTGACTTGCTCAGAGGCAATGGGAGAGTCTCCCATACCCCATCCCCACACCCACCTTAGCCAGCCTCTCCCACCCGGGGCCATGCCAGGAGAGGCTGCTCCTCTCATCATCCCCGACTCCACCCTCACACCCTGGCAGACCCCACCCCCGCCCCTCCCCCACCCCTCCAATGAGTTTGTCCCACAACCACCATGCAGACAAAGTGACTGAAGCAGGCACGTGGGTTTCTTAAAAGTTTAAACAGTTTATTTTCAACGACATTGCCCAAGGCACCAGACAGGCCCCGGCTGCTTGGGCTGTGAGCAGGCCTGGCGCCCTAGGCTTGAGGCCCGGGGAACCCTCGTCCTGATGGGCAGCTACTCCCAGTCCGGGGCCACCAGGGAAATGGTGGTGCTCCCAAAGAAGCCACTGAGCAGTGCGTTGTTGTGGATGGCCATGTCCACGAGCTGTGGGGTGATGCGCCGGCAGCCGTTTCTCTGGGCCTCGTTGCCCGCCAGCTCCAGGACCGTGGCGATCAGATATTGCAGGACGGCTGCGAGGAACACAGGCGCGGAAGAGCTTAGACGCAGGGCATAGTGGCGTTCCCGCAGGAGGCGCTCCAAGTGGCTCACGGAGAAAAGCAGCTCAGCTCTGGCGTCGGGGGTGCGGTTCCGCCTCTGGTGACCGTGACCGTGACCGGACGACCGTCTACGGTTCCTTCGACCAGGCATGCTGGGCGCTGGGCCTAGCTCTGCAGTGCGCTGTGGAGTGCTGCGGTGCGGTGCGGTGCGGTGCGGTGCGGTGCGGTGCGGTGCGGTGCGGTGCGGTGAGATGCGGTGAGATCTGCCAGTTGGTCCCAACCTCTCTAGACAGCCATTCCGCAGGCCCCTACTCCGTATCCTAGCAACCACGGAGCGGCCGCTCGTTGGCAGGGCACGCGCTGTGCGACACATAAGTTCCACGAGGTCACTGCTTTCCCATTGGCCCCGGCGGGCCTGGGCGTGGGCCTGCAAAGAAATGGCGCTGGCAGCACCCTGCCCACGCGGCGCACTGGACCCTCACCTTGAGGGAGCTCTCTCTTTCCACTGGACAGGAGCGTTGTACAGAAAAAGCAACAAAGGTGCATGATCCGGTGGCACCAGGTATACACTTGTGGTGTTGGGCGGCCATCACAACTGTCTACTTCCAAAACGTTGGAACCACGCCAAAAAGAGCCCCCTGTACCCATCAGGCAGTCATTCCCCACTGCCCCGCTCCGCTTCCCCTGGCCAACAACCTCTCCTCTCCCCGAGAACCCAGGCAAACAGGTACCTGCTTCCCGTTCACAGAGGTTTGCCTGTTTTGGAGAGATGCAACCATACAATAAATAGGTGGCATTTTGTGTCTGGCTGCTTTCACTTAGCATAATATTCTCATTATGGTTCACTCACATGATAGCATGCATCAACACTTGAATTATGCTAAGTCCATTGTATGGGTGGACTACATGTTGTGCATCCATTCGTCAGTTGATGAACATTTGGGTAATTTTCCCCTTCTGGCTGTTGTGACTAGCGCTGCGGTAAACATTCCTGTACAGGGTTCTGTTTTCAGTTCTTCTGGGTATGGGAGTGGACTTGCCAGGCCACATGGTAATTCTATGTTTAACTTGCTGAGGAACCACTCAACTGACTTCCACAATAGCCGTACCATTTTGCACTCCCAACAAGAGTGTGTGAAGGTCCCAGTTTCCCCACATTCTCACCAAAACTTGTTACTTTCCTTTTGTTTTGCTTACAATAGCCATCCTAGTGGGTGGAAAGTGGTATCTCATGGCTTTTGTTTGCATTTCCCTAATGGCTAATAACGTTGGGCATCTTTTCATGTGTCTCTCGGCCATTTGGACATCTGCTTTGGAGGTAGCAGATGTACTTTCAAGTCCTTTGCTCATTCCTAAAACTGGGTTGCTTGTCTTTCTGTTGTGAGAGTTCTTTATGCATGCTGGAAAATAGGCCATTATGAGACATATGATTTGCAAATGTTTCTCCCATCCTATAGATTGTCCTTTCACTTTCTAGGTAGACCTTTTGATGCAGAAGTTTTTAATGTGGCCCTGGCTGGCGTGGCTCAGTGGACTGAGTGCCGGCCTACAAACCAAACAGCTGCCTGTTCAATTCCCAGTCTAGGGCACATGCCTGGGTTGCGGGCCAGGTCCCCGGTAGGGGGCGCGCGAGAGGCAACCACACATTAATGTTTCTCTCCCTCTCCTTCTCCCTCCATTCCCCTTTCTCTAAAAACAAATCAATAAAATCTTCAAAAAAAGAAAAAGAGGAGCTTAAAAAAAAAGTTTTTACCTTGCATGGCATACAATTTATCTTTTTTTTCTTTGTCTTGTGTGGCCGTGCTTTTGCTCTCATAATTTGTAACTGCTGCCCAATCCAAGGTCATGGGGATTTGCACCTATGTTTTATTCCAAGAGTTTTATAGTCCCCGTCTTTACATTTAGGTCTGTGATCCATCAGAGTTAATATCTGTGCATGGTGTGAGATTGGGGTCCATAGTCATCCTTATGTCTGTGGATATCCAGTTGCCCCAGGACTCTTTGTTGAAGAGATTTTTCATTCATCCGTTGAATAGCATTGGCACCCTTATTGAAAATCAACTATTTATTGATATATGGGATTATGTCTGACTCCAAATTCTAAAACATTGACCTATAATCATTATGCCAGTGCCACACTTTTTAGGATTGCTGTAGCTTTGCAGTAAGCATTGAAATTGGGAAGTGAGAGTCTTCCAACTTTGTTCTTCATTTTTGAGATTGTTTTGGCTGTCTGCATCCCTTGCATTTCCATGTGAATGTTGGGATCTCCTTGTCGATTTTGACAAAGAATCCAGGTTAGATTGTAACAGGCATGGCATTGAATCTGTATATTGCCTTGGGGATTATGGTCACCTTAACGATATTAAATGCTCAATCTACTAACACAGGATGACCTTCCATTTATTTCAGTCCTCTTTAGTTTCCTTCAGCTGTGTTTTTCAGTTTTCAGAGTACAAGCCTTACACGTCTTTTGTTAAGTTTATTCCTCAGTATTTTATTCTTTTTGATGACACTGTAAAAGGAATTATTTTCTTAACCTCAGTTTTTGGACTGTTCCATGCTAGCATATAGAAATACAACCGATGATTGCACGTTTGGGATCCTGCAACTTTGCTGAGCTCTTATTGCATATTTGAATAGGTTGCTGTGTTTCTGGTGTATTCTTTAGTGTTGTATATGTGTGTACACACACACACACACACACACACACACACACACACACACAAACATGTCATCTGTGAACAGAGATAGTTTTACTTGTTCCTTTCCAATTGGGGTGCCTTTTATTTATTTCCCCTGCCTATTTGGTCTGACTAGAACTTTGAGTACAATGTTGCATAGAAGTGTTAAGAACAAACATTCTTTTCTTCTTCCTGATGCTAAGGGGAAAGCACTGAGTCTTTTTTTTTTTAAAGCTTTTATTTATTTATTTTTAGAGAGGGGAGGAGGGGGAGAAAGAGAGGGAGAGAAACATCAATGTGCAGTTGCCTCTTGAGTTCCCCCTGCTGGGGACCTGGCCTGCAACCAAGGCATGTGCCCTGACTGGGAATTGAACCGGCGACCTTTTGGTTCACAGGCTGGCACTCAATCCACTGAGCCACACCGGCCAGGGCTGCCCCAGTCTTTCACCCTTATGAATGATGCTATCTGTGGGTTTTTCATAGGTGCTCTTTATCATGTTGAGGAAGTTCCCTTCTATTCCTATTTTGTTGAGTTAATTTTCACGAGAGGGTGTTGGATTTTGTCAAATGCTTCCCTTCCCTCAATATCTATGAGTTGATCATGAGGTCTCCCATCCCCCTGCGTTCTATTAGTATGGTGTATTACATTGATTGATTTTCATATGTTACATTCACGGTCATTGTGTATAGTGAATGGTCCATAAACCTTCTGTTGAAAGCGTAGGTGTGGATCAGGAACACTGCTTGAGGGTAAGTGTGTGTGTGCATGTGCGTGTGCGTGTGTGTGTGCGAAGGGATCTGTAGCCTGATGAAAGGCCAAAGCATTTGGGGGAACCTGCAGGATGGTAGGCTGCCCATGGGAAAGTGGTGGTTGAAGTGGCTGGAGGAGAGGCTGGCAGGAGCCAAGACTCAGAGGTTCTGGTAAGCTCTGCTCAGGTTTTGGAATACCTTGTAGGCTATTGTGAGCCCACTGTGGTCATTAAGCTCTGGAGTGGCATGGCCTGATTTGTTTCTGTTAAGATCATTCCGGCAGCCGTGTGGAGATAGAATAGAGAGGATTGAAATTGGAGTTAGAAAGTTGCTGCAGCATCTCAGTCAAGAAATGTGTGTGTGTTGAACTTCTTGAGAAACCATCAAACTCTTAGCCCGCTCCTAGGGTTTTGGCTTATTTCCCCAACTTAGCACAATACACTGGAAAATGTAAATGATTGGTAGCCTTCCTACTGCTGGTGAAATCTAACAGTTGCAATTTGGGGTTTCTGCTCACAAAGGTATTTACTTGATTTTTTCCTACATATCCCACTAGCCCATTTTTTTCAAGTTAGAGGATATTAAGTCTCATTTGTGAAATTTAACTTATTCTCATTCCCCCCCCCCAGTATTGCTTCTGGGGCATGGGGGCAGAATACAAAGTATAGTAAACAAAGCATTCCCTTACAAGAATCTTTTTTTTAATTCATTTGAGGACACTTTCCTTCTTTTCTCCCTCCAATCCTTCCTCCGTCGCTCCCTTACTCCCTCCCTTTTCTTTTCCTTCTGCCTTTTTCCATTTCTTATTCATCAAGAATCTCCCCTATTCTACTCTCTCTTTGCTACACCATCTTTTACAAAGAAATCTCTTTTGGCTTTGGATAGGTATTTTCTCCTGGGATATATTCTGGTTTACTTGTAGTTAATTAGTTTTAGACAAATTTTAGATTTCTAGTCTTTCATATGCAGGACACCAATGGATCTGAGATTATCAGGGTCCTTGCAGTTTTGTCGTTTCATCAAGTCTAAAGTTAACCATCATCTCCAACTTCATCTCAAATAATACAAAAACTATGCTAAAAGTCAACGTTGTCCAACACTTAGTTGTGACTTTGTCAGTTACCCTGTTTTAAACAGTTTATTCTTTTTAGACTCATAGCCAGGGCTACTAATTTCTTTGTTCACCATTGCTCTGTTGCATCTTGCTTCTTTCTTCTGTGTTCAGTTTCCCTATATTGGAAGAACATCTTTAAAGGTATTCTTTTAGAGAGGCTTTGTGAGTAGTCAACCCCCTCAACTGTTGTTTGAAAAAAATATCTTTACTTCACCCTCGCCTTTGATCGGTACTTTAGTTGGGTTTGACATTCCTTGCTATTTTTTTTCTCCTGGCTGCTTTAGTAATATGAGTTTCATTTTATTGTGGCTGGTGAGAAATCTTTTGTCAGTTTATTATCAATTAAATAGTACTGTGTCTTTTCTTTCAAGTTTGCTTTTAAGATCTTCCCCCTTTTCTTTGTGGGCCTATGGTTTTCCCATGATTTGTTTTTGTTGTTTCTGTGTGTGGCTTGTGCTTTCAAAGGATGAGGAATCATGTCTTTTTTCATATTTGGAAAATTTCCAGCCAGTATCCCTCTGAATGTTGGTTTACACCTTCTCCCTATTCTCCTGTTTGTCATTCCACTTAGCTATCTTTGGACCTTTGCATTTCCCCCCCATATTTCTTAATCTTTTATACATTTGCTATCTGTCCTAGTTGCGTTCTGAATAATTTCTTTAGGTCTGTCTTCCAGTTCACCAAAGCAGATAAATCTGCTTTTAAACCCATTCCCTGAGCTTTCGATGTTACTGGATATGTTATTTTGCATTTCTAGAAGTTCCATTTGGTTCTTTTAAGAAAAATAAACAACAGCCTCCTCTTTTTTCTTTTCTTTTTAAACATATTTTATTTTTATTGTATTTTTCCCATTACCCTTTATCCCCCTTATACACTCTTCCACCTCCACCCATCCCTTCCTCCTCACCACCGGCAAGCACCACACTGTTGTCCGTGTCTGTGAGTTCTTTCTCCTTTTTGCGTGATCCCTCCACCCCCCCCCCCACACACACCCCCCTGACAGCTGTCAGCCTGCTCTCTATCTGTGAGTTTGTCTCTATTTTGCTTGTTAGTTCAGTTTGTTCATTAGATTCCACATATGAGTGAAATCATATGGCATTTATTTGTCCTTTTCTGACTGGCTTATTTCACTTAGCGTAATGTTTTCCAGGTCCATTTTATGCTGTTGCAAAGGGTAAATTTTTTCTTCTTTATGGCCACGTAGTATTCCAATGAGTCTCTTCTTACTTCCACAGAATCTTGTTCTTTCTTATTTTTTCCTAAGTATCTTAAACAAACTTATTTGATACTCTCTGTTGGTTCCATTATCTGAAGCTCTTGGTGGTCTAATCCTGCTCATCATTGCTGACAATCACAGAAGGTTTGTTCCTTATGTGCTTTACAAATTTGATTGTGATTTTAGGGATTTCTCGGCAGAGCTTCATCTGTGGGACGTGTGTGAGGTCTGAACTGAGGATGTGTCTCTCCAGAGAGGTATGTTTGCTTCTGCCAGGATACCCGTGGTATCTCTGGATGGTATTTTTTTTTTTTGCATTAATTCGTGTGTTTGGAGTTTCCTTGTGTGAACAGGAGGTATTAATTCCACCCCTAGACCAGCATGAGAATAGCCCTAGAATTGCAAATTATCAGGGGAAGCATTTCATTATCTTCCACCAGAACCCACGAAGAGACCAAACTCCCTTTTTATCTCCCCATGGTGAAGGCAGATTTTTTTTTTCAGTGTATCCTTTAATCGACTGTGTGGCCTTTGTCAGGTGCCAAGGCTTTTCTCCTTTCCCTGGTGGTCATTAAGTCTTACTTGCCTAATGGAAATTCAAATACCCATTGATCTGCTATTTAAATTCTTTGTTTTTTGACACCCGAGAGTCACCTTCCATGACAAACTCATCATGTACATCAAAGGCGATATTTATTAAAGTTTATCCAGCCTTTTAAGGCACTTTGTAGCAGGAGGGCTTTCACTAGTATGCACTATTTCCAGAAATGGAGATTACATTCCTCTTTATAACTCACACAGCACTGAGAAGCTCCCACTAAAGTTCTGGAAGAGGACTGTGATGATGGGCAACGTCTTTCATGAATAGGCCTAATGTATTTACAAAATAGAAGAGGCAGCTTGTTGAGGCAGAAAAAGCCCCCGAGTTAAGTGATGTGGGTTACAGGACTGACTCTGTCACTTGCTAAGTCTCAGTTTCTTCATCTGTAGAAATGGGGCAGTGGTACCAGTTCATATTAATATAAATAACCTCTGCTGCAAAAGACTGGCTTAGGTATGCTTGTTCTGAGCTTCCACAGACCCCTTGTCATTACCTGTTGTTACAATTGTCTGTGAATAAGTCTGTCTCCCATGGTGAAAGGTGAGCTCCTTGAGGGCAGAAATTGTACTTGTCTCACCCTACCATGTACAGCAGAGTAGTCAGTGAATGAAAAACATTGGAAACTTGCATATTTTTAATCTGTTCTCTTAAGTTGTTACATTTCTAAAAGAATAACTCCCGTTTTACAATTATTGGTAGGCTACCAGCACAGCACAAATCTATTTTTATTGTATATAAATTTTATGTATAGAAGTTCCAAATGGATAAGAGTTTGTTGATTCATTCACCATATTACATAAGAACTAATTTTGGAAACTTGTTGGACTGGCATAGCAGAGTATTTCAGTAAATTTTGCTCCTCTTGTTATTCAGTTGATGATGTGTCCCTAAGGCATGTTTTTCCTCAATAATAAGCCTTTACCTGTGTGCATCACAACTTTAAATATTTGTTCAAAGACATTTTCATGTGCGCTGACTCATATGCTTCTCACAACAACCCCATGAGATAGGCAGCGAAGGTATTGTTGCTGCCAATTGACAGATGAAGAAACCAATGTTCAGAGGCGTTAATTGAGTCGCCACACACCAGACCAAAAGCAAGTTTGTGGCAGAACTGGGCCTAGGATGACACCGAGCTCCTCATTTCCCAGTCTAGTGGGTTTTTGTTGTTGTTGTTTTGTTTTGTACACAATCCATTAGTTTAACCCGGTTGCATTTTGTGAGGTTGCCTCAATGACATTTTTGTATCTCATCTTATTCCTGTTTTCCAGCTGCCCCTCTCTCTACTTCCCTTGGCATACTCTGTGCTCCACCGGGGCCTCTCTCTCCCTTCCCTGAACATGTCCTCTTGCAATTCCCTGCCCCTGGATCTTTGCATCTGTTTCCACCTCTTGGTGGGCATCCACAATCCCCTGACACCACAGGATGAAGCCTATGTGAATCAGCCATGCTAGATGAGATGTCCCTGTCCTTGAACCCACGGAGTAGTCTACGCCTTATTCTACAGTCATTTTCATACTTTTAAAATTCACTTTACTCCAGTTCCTTTGTTCTGTGCTCCCACAGCCTCCTGTGCTCCGGTCTCTGTTCTCATATTGCCTTATGTTGTAGGTCTGCTTTCACCCCATGACTGTGAGCCCTCCTAGAGGACTGGCATCTTGTCTGGTTCATCTTCTCTTGAACATCCTGGAACGCAGTAGTTTCTCCAAAAAGTGTTGGGTGAATGAATGGGTGGATGAATGAATGGTACCTAGCAGGATGCATTAGATATGCCAGTGTGAAATAATAATGGTTGAACTGAGTCTCCACCCAAATCTTATTTCTTCTCATCCTATCACAGTGGGGGCCAAAAGTATTCTTAATTCTGCTTCAAGCTATCACTTCCATTCATGCCTTTGATTCTATCCCATCCTGCTTTCCCAGGTACCTCACTCCATCAATTACCGTCTCTCTCCAAAATCTCTAGTCACTACACCTTTTTTGACTGGCCCCTTTCCCTGAAGTAACAAACATATTCAGATCTCCCTTCCCATTATAAAGATAAGTATCTTCAACTAGATGGGTCTCCTCCTCTTTCTCCACCTTGCAGTATCAAACTATGAGCCTCATTGTAGAGTAATCCAGCTGGACCCTTTTGGGGAACCCTTGAGTGTCAATATCCTTATATACTTTTCCCTTCGGTTGGTCAGATGGCCCACAGAGGACTCTTGAAGTTGTCAGAATTTTAGGGTCACATTCAGAGAAGACCGGGAGTTTATAGCTTCCGGGACACATACCTCCACTTAAACCCTGTGTTTTCAATATGGAGTTCCGGCCCTCCACTGGGCTTGGGAACTCCCAGTCCAGAGTCCCTCTGCTTTACCCTCTCCAGGGAATGACACTCCAGCCTTCTGTCAGGTCAAGAAAAGGCCAGACCCTCGGTGCAGTCAGGTCTGGACTGCAGGAGGGAATTTGGAAGTGCTTCTTCTACTTTTTAAACAGTTTTCAAACAACCCTCCTTATGTTGGTGCCCATCCCCTTCATCTCCACTTCCAGAGTTACCTTTTGCAGCCTTTGAAGATTCTTCTTAGGGGTGGAAGGGCGGTAGTAAATCAGGATGATTTTTGGCTTTTCCTACTTAGGGCTTAGGATTCCTCGTTTGTGGTCTTCTTGGGTCTGCCAGGTCAATTACTACTGAACCATCTGTTTCTCAGCATTGAAAATGTAGTTGTCTTCTTTCCTGCTTTTTCAGTCTTTTCAAATATAATTTTATGGTAATTTCAGCGGGGTTCTGGAAGGTGGTAAAGTTATATGTAGAAGTATGTGTTCCACCTTAACTATACATCATGGTGGGCATGGAGGTCTGCCTGCCTGCCTCATTCACCCTACGCAGCCCTGTTACCAAGCCACTCACCCTAAAGTAGCCTGGACTCAGACTGTCTCATCAGGCTCTCTGATTCATTCTGTGACCATTTTTCCCTTTCAGCTCTCAGCCCCAAGACCATGTACTCCAAACCAACTTCCTATCCATAAACGTCCAGGCCATACTTGAAGTTCACATGACTTGCCAATACGTCTGCACTACACAACCTGTCTACCCTCTCTGACCTCTAGCATTTCCACATACTTTTCCAAGTCTGACCCCCATAACTTTATTCCTTCTCTCTAAGTATGATGCTGATTTCTTTCAGACTCAGGCTAGCCCTGGTCCCTTCTATTCATTCAAATAATTATATTGGTGACAGTGATAATTACTAAGTAATGAACATTTATTATGTAATGCTAACTATGGTAAACACTTTATACACATGACCTCATCTCATTCTTCATCACAGCTTTAAGCGTTATGCGATAGATGCCATTTATTAGTCCCATTTTGTAAATGAAGAAACAGAGGCTCAAAGAGGGAGAGTGGTTTCCCGAAATTCACCCGGCTGGTAAGAAACAGAGATGGAATTCAAGGCCTGGTCAGCCCAAGCCCATGCTCTTCTTATGACACTGTATTGCCTCAGTCAAGGCATCAGAGAGGGAGAGCTAGAAGGCATAAGGTTAGCGCCTGAATTGGAGAGAGTGGCCACCATCGATGGAACAAAAGGTAGGCCATGAAGAAAGATGGGGCTAACAAAGAAAATCCTTCACTAACTTCACAGATTTGAATTGCATTGACCCAGTGATCTTCACTTGTGCACGGGATAATTTACCATGCTTATCTACCCACACAGGCGGTAAGTTAGTGCACCACTATTAATCAATATGATACACACCAACACAGCTTAAGACGATTTATCACAATTGTAAAAGATGCCTGATTATTTTTTTTCCAGAAAGGAAGTTTGAATTCCGTTAATCAAGCTAAGACTTTATACTGCTTCATAGCCTGGCACAAAAGTGAGCTGTCATAACAATAAGCCTGAATCATGAAGAAAGCATGCAGTCATATTTTGAAAACACAATATAGGGAATTAGAGAGGAGTAAGATCCACATAGGAAAGATTTACATTGACTTTCCATTCAAGATGGTACAATGAGTCCATGCTATGGAAAGCTTGCCACTCCAAACACATGGCAATGATGGACAAAATATGAGAAGGTAAAATCAAAAAGGAACACGCAAGACAGAAAATAATCATTGTCTCTCTGTTGAACTGGCAGTCTTGCTGGACTGGAAGCAAATACTGGTAGCAAAAAAGTTAATTTCCTGCAGGGTATAAGAGTCCAAATGTACTCTGAGCAAGGTGGAGGACAAAAGCCAGGCTTACTGCTTAAAGCCAAGGACTAACATTGAACTCACCAACCCCTGAATGTATATCTGACAAAAAAAGAACTACTACCAACTCTGTCAGGGTCGTTGGCTCTGGTGAGCTGCAGTCCTAAGGAGGTGAGGATGTAGACATGGCCTGACCTCACAAGTAGGAGCTGAGCTAAGTCACCGGCTGGTTCTGGGAGTGGATCTCCAATATGCCCGAGAGCTCTCTGGAACAGTGATATAAATATGTCTTGTAAAATAGTTCTGATCCTAACAACTGACTGGTATTTTGCAAGAGTGCAGTAAGAAGAAAAAAAATGCTGAAAAGGTTGACTTCCTTCTATCATAAAGCTTCTCCTTTTGCAACAGGTAAAATTAGAGAAGTTGGAAAACACTTTTTAGAAAGTGGGGATTTTGTGGATGTTTACAAACTGTAAAACTAATCTAGGTGTTCTAATGGGGGGTTTTAATGGAATTCCCATCCGCCTGAAGGCTTTACCTTCAGCATTCCAACCAAACTCTCTCAGGAAGGATCAGAGAGAACCCAGAAAACCTCCCCTACGTTTCTGACTGCGGGAAGAGACTAGCAGCCACTACTGAAATCAATCCAGAGACATCCCCTATAATCCTTTCAAAACAAAAGACTTAATAAGTAGAGGTAAATTCATCAAAATCTGTTTCCTGAAAGCACTGGTAGAATCTCATCATAGATGGTGTAAAACCACGGAGTCAACCACTGAAATACCACCAGACCCACCTTTTCTATCTTCACTAAGTTACAAAAGCCTTAATCTACAGAGAGAACTTTAATAGTGTAGCCTGGGAACAGTGGTGGATATCAATGCAAGTGGTGGGGAAAAGGAAGAAGAGGAAGGTCTACCCATGGAAGAAGCAGTTGTGAAGGCCATATCCCCAGATGCAGGTGCACAGTTCCTGTGAAAGCCTGGGGTTTAGTCAAAACATTAGAAAATACCCTCTCCACTATATCTCATCACCACAATAATAAACAACAAAGAAAGGTAACGGTGGAATATAGCTGAGACAGCTGTGAAAGACAAACGCTTTCTAGGAGTAGCACAAACAGGAGACCCAAAGCCAAGCAAAAAGATAAGAGGAGTATGAAGTCTCTGGTGCCTTTATTGGCAACTAACTTTACTTCTGGTGACAAGAGCAATAACAAATTCCAAACACAGCTCAACTCCTGACTAGATTGACACAAATCCCTTCATCAAACACCTAACAGAATGAAAATGTGCTCTTCTCAAGACATATTTAAAACTTTACCCAAGGATCAATTTTCCTACACAGCATTAGGCTTTCAACAAAGAGTTATGAGGAATATAAAAAGGCAAGAAAAAAAAAGACAGCTTGAAAAAACAATAAGCGTCAGAATCAGATTTACATATGAAACGTGTACTAGCCTGCTCAAGCTGCCATAACAAAATACCAAATCTGGGTGGCTTAAACAACAAAATTTATTTTCTCACAATCCTGAAGGCTGAAAGTTCAAGATCAAGGTATCAGCAAGGTTGATTTCACCTGCCACCTCTTTCGTTGGCTTACAGATGGCCACTTTCTCATTGTGTCCTCACATGGTCTTTTCTCTGTGCATGCACATCTCTGGTGTCACTTTCTCTTATTGTAAGGAAATCAGCCTCATTGTATTAGGGCCCCATTTTTATGGCTCCCTTTAACTTTAATTACCTCTTAAATGCCCTATTTCCAATTACAGTCACACTGAGGGGTTAGGATTTCAACATTTGGATTTGGGGGGAATGCAATTTACTCCATAACAAGATAGATGTTACAACTATCAGACAGAAAATTTTAAATAACTATCATTTATATATTAAAATAAAGTACTTAGAAATAAACTTAACCAAGGAAGTAAATGACCTGTACTCAGAAAACGACAGAACACTGAAGAAAGAAACTGAGGAAGATACAAGTAAGTGGAAGCATATACCATGTTCATGGATTGGAAAAATCAACGGCATTACAATGTCCACGCTACCCAAAGCAATCTATAGATTCGATACAGTTTCAATTAAGATACCAATGGCATATTTCACAGATCTAGAACAGATATTACAAAAATTTATATGGAACCAAAACTGACCCTGAATAGCCTCAGCAATCCAGAGAAAGAAGAACAAAGTTGGAAGGATCACAATACCTGATATCAAACTATACTACAGGGCCACTGTAATCAAAACAGTCTGGTACTGGCATAAGATCAGATACATAGATCAATGGAACAGAATAGAGAGCCCAGAAATAAACCCAGGTCTTTATGGTCAATCAATATTTGACAAAGGAGGCAAGGAAATACAATGGAGTAAAGACAGTCTCTTCAATAAATGGTATTGGGAGAACTGGACTAGTACATGCAAAAAAAAAAAAAAAAAAAAAAAAAAAAAGGAAACCAGACCACCATCTTACACCATACACCAAAATAAACAAAAAAATGGATAAAAGACTTAACTATAAGTCATGACACCATAAAAATCCTAGAGGAAAACAGAGGTAGTAAAATTTCAGATATCTCGTGCAGCAATATTTTTGCCGCTATATCTCATAGGGCAAGGGAAATAAAGGAAAAATAAACAAATGGGACTACATCAAATTAAAAAGCTTCTGCACGGGTAAAGAAACCATCATCAAAATGAAAAGGGGACGTACTGCATGGAAAAACACAATTGCCAATGAAACCTCAGACAAGGGTTTGATCTCCAAAATATATAAAGAACTCACACGGCCGCACACCAGAAAGACACACAATCCAATTGAAAAAATGGGCAGAAGTACCTGAACAGGCACTTCTCCAATGAGGACACGCACAGGGCCCATAGACATATGAAAGAATGCTCAACATCATTAGCCGTCAGAGAGATAGATGCAAATTAAAACCACATTGAGATATCACCTCACACCTGTCAGAATGGCCATCATTAATAAATCAACAAACAACAAGTGCTGGTGAGGATGTGGAGAAAAGGGAACCCTAGTGCACTCTTGGTAGGAATGCAGACTGGTGCAGGCACTGTGGAAAACAATATGGAATTTCCTTTAAAAAATTAAAAATGGAACTACCTTATGACCCAGCGATTCCATTGCTGGCAATATACACTAAGAATCCCGAAACACCAATTAGAAAGAATTTACACACACCCACGTTCATAGCAGCACTATTCACAATAGCCATGATTTGGACATAGGCTAAGTGCCCATCAGTAGATGAGTGGACCAAAAAACTATGTTACATTTACACAACGGAATGCTATGCAGCGGAAAGAAAGAATTCATACATTTTCCAACATCATGGATAAAACTGGAGACTATTGTGCTAAGTGAGATGAGCCCGTCAGGGAAGGACAAATACCATCTGGTCTTACTCATAAGAGGAAACTAATGAACAAGATAAACTAATGAATGAAATAGAACCAGAGACATAGCATCATGGATCAGACTGAGATCTATAAGAGGGGAGGCAGGAGGTAGGGACTGACTGAAAGAAGGTGAACAGTTTAGTCAGGGAATGTATATGAAGGATGCATGGACATGGACAACAGTGAGGGGACAGATTATGGAAATGGAGGTCGGATGGGTAGAGGGACGTGAAGTTGGGAAAAGTGGGACAACTGTAATGGCATAAACAATAAATTATTTTTTAAAAAAAGATATAATAGAGCCCTGGCCAGAGTCACTCGGTTGGAGCTTTGTCCCATATCCAAAAGATTGTGGATTTGATTCTTAGGGCACATACATATCGAGGTTGCAGGTTTGTTCATGGTTCAGACATGGGCATGTGCAAACCCAGTCTCGACATGTACGATACCTAAGCAATGATCCCCAATCCAGGTATGTAAGTAAGAAAGGCTACCATAATCCTTCTCCATCGCATCAATGGTCCTCTCTTCCCCTTCCTCTCTCTCTAAAAACAATGGAAAAAAATGTCCTTGGGGGAGGATAAAATAAAATTTTTGTAAAGATATAATAGAAAAGGTATACAAACAAAAGAAAAAGTAGGTGATTTCAGAAGAGAGATAGTAATTATAAGAAATAATCATCATGGGATAACGAGATCCAAGGTGGCAGAAGAGTAAGTGGGATCTACACTAATATCTACCCAGGACCAATCTGGAATTACAACTGAGAAATCATATAGAATAAATAACTGAACAATAGCAGTAGAGAAGCCTTATAGTCACAGAAAGACAAAAGAAACAGCCTCACCACAATGTGACTGGAGCATATAGAAGACATGAGAGGGCAGGCTGAGCTCCCACAGCAGCGGTTGAAGTACTGGAGGAATATTGCTGCAGCCAGGGGTTCCCCATGAGAAGTGTGGGGTCTAACCCACAAGGCAGGCTCTCCAGCCTACAGCACCAGAGCCTGGAAAGAACCCAAATAACATCCAGCTGCGAATAGCAGCAGGGTTTCTCTTTGCTGGGGACAGATGGCTGGAGTCACAGAGAGCTTTTCAAAGGGCCAATGCATAAAATTTCATTTTCAGTCACTTACCCTGGGCTCTGGCAAAGGTGGAGGGGCAGAGTGGACTAGAGACACTGGAGTAGAGGCTGGGGATGGTGGGTTTGGGGAGAGAACTGAGAGAGTAGCCACCAGGATCCCAGTGCTGAGTCATCCCCCATACAGCAGGAGCGATCTTGCTGAGGCAGACCACTCCTTTCCTAATGGCATCAGCATGTGGGGAAGCAATAGCCTTGATCCCAGGAGGGACTCTGCCCAACCCTGTTGTGCTTATGCCTGATGGCTGAGTGCAGAGTGAGTAGATTAACAACTGAAGGAGTCAGCCATAGGCTGTGGATCCCTGGTAGCCTTGAACAGGCTGCCTAAGGCCAGACTGCAACACCATATGATATCACCACAGGTGGATCCAGAAAGAAAAAACAGTGGTAAATACTCAATGCTACCAAGACAAATTCCCTCATGATCTTCATAATTTGTGATATTTTCTTTCCTGCATACCTTTTTAACATTCATTTCTTGTCAAGTTTGTGCATATTAAGTCACTGGATTTTATATTAGAGTTTATTTCAAATTGCATATTTTGCTCCTCCTTTCTCTTACCCTATTGTACCTTCTTCTTA
Source organism: Pteronotus mesoamericanus (assembly GCF_021234165.1). Classification (NCBI taxonomy): domain Eukaryota; kingdom Metazoa; phylum Chordata; class Mammalia; order Chiroptera; family Mormoopidae; genus Pteronotus; species Pteronotus mesoamericanus. Next base: position 902,178 of record NW_026555093.1, on the reverse strand, counting down.
TTTTCATTTTAAATTTTGTTTTCTCTCTTGCAATAACTTTTTTCCATTTCACACTCTTACTATTTCTCCCTTCTCTAGACTTTCAAAACCATTTTTCTTGTCATTGGTTATCTCACATTGTTTTTCCTGCTATTAAAATACCCTTGTTCTCTCTCTGCCTTTATCAATCTTTGCTCATTGGTTATGGATAGTGTATCATAATTGCATTTCTGCAATTTTATCTCTAGATCTTCACTATTTTGGTATTTCAAATCTCAAATTTTACCATTTCCTTTCCTACTCCAACTTTCTTCCTCCTGCCTTTTCTTTTTTTCATCTCAAATTTTAATTTTTCCCTTTCTCAGCCTGGTTTTCATTCCTCGCTCTTAGTATTCATTCTCCCTCTATCATCTCAAAATCACTTCCCTTTCCTCTAGACATCCCTTAAGCTTTTCTTTCTTTTTTTTCTCTCTTATTCCAATCCCACCTATGTTAATCTTAGCTCATTTGTTGTTAATAGTGCTGTGGTGGATCCAATTTGGTTCCTATTTTTTATTTATTTACTTATTTTTCTTTTCCTTTTCCTCTCTCACTATATTTTTTAAATTTCTGTTTAAACCTAATACTTTATGCTTCCATTCTCTTCCTCCATTCCACCTTCTTCATTCCATTTTTCTATTTATGGTGTAAATTTTACCTTCTCTCTTTGCCTTGCTTGGATCCTTTACTCTTATTATTGCTCCTCCCTCTACTATCTAAAAAATCAATGTTCTTTCAGTTAGTCATCTCATATTCATTTCCCCTTTCTTATAGTCTTAATCTCTGTACATGCTTAATAATACTAGATCTTGTGCTGTTGATAGTGTTATTATGGGTGGGAGTTATTTTTGCAGGTGTGGTTTTGTTTCATGGGCTATATGGTTCTTTTCTGGCAGTACCTGCACAACAGCATGCAAGATGTTGTGGATAAAGTGACTCTCCATCAGTCAGCCAAAGGGAAGGTCCCACCAAAGAATGATGAAAAAAGATGCTGAAAAAGCATTTGATAAAATCCAGCACCCATTTGATAAAAACACTCAGCAAAGTGGAAATAGAGAGAGCATACCTAAACATAATAAAGACCATATATATAAGAAACCTATTGCCAGCATCATACTCAATGGGCAAAAACTGAAAGTGTTTCCCTTAAGATCAGGAAGGAGACAAGGGTGTCTACTTTTTCCACTCCTATTTAACATAGTATTGGAAATCTTAGCTAATGTGACCACACAAGCACAAGAAATAAAAGGCATTCAAATTGGAAAGCAGGAAGTAAAACTGTCATTATTAGCAGATGACATGATAATATACATAGAAAACCCTATTGGCGTATCCCTATGATGCTGTTATTGGTACGTTTTGTGTTGTACCAAAGCTCCCTTAAGCTATCTTGATTCTTTTTAAGTCTTTTTTTTCCATTGTGTTGCTCTGATTGGATGTTTTTTTCTACTTTGTCTTCCAGATCACTGATTTGACCCTCTGTTTCATCTGCTCTGCTTTTAATTCCTGTGTATTCTTCATTTCAGTTATCCTATTCCTCATTTCTACCTAGTTCTCATTCCTCTCTATGTCCTCTTTCATGTTGATGTAATTCCCACTAAGATTATTGAGCCTCCTTATAAACATTATGTGGAACTCTAATTCCGATCATTTAATTTAGCTCCTTTTTTCTGGAAATTCCTTCTTTCCTTTCCATTATTGGTTGTTTCTTTGTTTCCCCATTTTCCCTTAATGCAGTTTATGTGAGCTCTTCTGTTGCATTTGGCTTTTAATTTTTGGTGGCCCACTTGTTGATGGGCTTTCTGCTATGGCTGGCTGACTGAATCTCAGCCCACACCATATCTTTAATGCTGTTGTACAGGTGCTGACTGAACGCAACAAAACAACACAGAAAACACAAGCAGAAATACCCTCTAACAACAACAGCAATAACAACCACAAATGAACAAAGATTAATGAAGGTGGAAGGAGAATAAGAATATTATAAGAAAGAAAAAAGGAACGAGATGACTAAAGGAAAAAAAAAATTATTGTGAGAGGGTGGAGGGAGGAGAAATAATAAGAATAAAGATTCAATGAGAGAAATCACCACAAAAAGTTCAATAAAAGAAAAAATAAAATTTAAAATGAAAATAAGAAAGGGAAGGAAGAAGGCAAAATGGAGTAAGAAAAGGGAAGTCAAATATGAGATTTGAAATAAAAAAAGAGTAAAAAAAGAACAAAATTGAAGAAAAAGAAAAATGTTTAAAAGCTATGCAAAAGAAAAAATAACATATATAATGAAAAATAATGATGTGGAATTCGTCTCAGCAGAGTTTGGAGCTTTCCTACTGGGTTCCCTTTATGGATATGACTCTAGGGTTTTCTTTTTTTTTTAATTTCTTTTTTTAATGTTCTAATAGAGTTGTCTCCATTTTACCACCATCACTTTCCCCTACCCCCCCACCCCACCTCCCACCCTCAATCCTTCCCCACTTTGGCTTTCTCCATGGGTACTTTATACTTGTTCCTTCATTTGACCTTTCCCTTTCTTTTCCCCATTACCCCCATCACTCCTTCCCTCTTGTTACTGTCAGTTTATTTTTTCTATCAATGTTGCTGGTTATATTTGTCTTGCTTGTTGCTTTGTTGATTAGGTCCCACGGATAAGTGAGAACATATGGTATTTGTCTTTCACCCCCTGGCTTATTTCACTTAGCATAATGCTCTCCAGTTCCATCCATGCTACCAAAAAGCAATTTATTAATTCAATACAATCCCTATTAAAATACCAATGACATATTTCACTGATCTAGAACTAACATTTCAAAAATTTATATGGAACATTGTTACCCTGAATAGCATCAGCAATTTTGAGAAAGGAGAACAAAGTAAGAGGGACCACAATACCTGGCCACTGTAATCAAAAGAGTCTGGTATTGGCAACGAATGTGCACCGGTGGACCTGAGCAGAAGGAGCACCTGGCACTCAGGCAGACATGGAGGGCGAGGCACAGTTTAGGGGTAGGGAAGGGTGTGGGGTGAGTTTCGCCTCAGGAGAGGAGAGGAGAGCAGAGCAGGACAGGAGAGGCTTTGAGGGACGTAGAAGAGAGAGGGAAGATTCAGACCTAGAGCAGCCTGCTGGCCATGGAGACTGAAGAGAAGATGGACTGCCTTCAGGGGTTCTTAGAACATCACAAAATGACCCTGGACCAATTGAATGAACAGCGGGGGCAGGACCGGTATACTGACATCACCCTGATTGTCGATGGTCACCATTTTAAGGCCCACAAGGCTGTTTTGGCTGCTTGCAGTAAGTTCTTCTACAAATTATTTCAGAAGTTTACTCAGGAAACTTTGGTGGAGATAGAAGGTGTTAGTAAAATGGCCTTTAGTCGTTTAATTGAGTTCACATATACAGCAAAATTAATGATACAAGAAGAAGAAGCCAGTGATGTGAGGATAGCAGTGGAATTTCTGCAAATGCTGGAAGCTATCAAAGCTCTTGAAGTCAGGAACAAAGAGAACTCCACTCCACTGGAGGAAACTAACATAGGAAAAAGTGAGGCCAAAAAAGAAGATTGCAGAAACTTCAAATGTCATCACTGAGTCATTGCCATCTGTGGAATCAGGACCCATTAAAATTGAGGTGGAGATCATGGGAGGCACCACTGAAGTGGAAGAGGAAGTCATGAAGACGCTAGAGGAGGGCGTGGCTTCTGCCAAGCAGTCCGTGGAGTATGTTCAGAGTGCGGCTCCTTTTGATGATTCTGCTCTGGCTCTGTCGGCAGATATTACCAGCAAGTACTGTCAAGGTGACAGGAAAGGGCAGATGAAAGAAGATGGCTGTGCATCTCTCCCTACAAGCAAAAAGGTAGAAGGAACACATGAAATCACACTCTACTGAGAGTTTTAAGTGTGAAATATGCAATAAAAGGTATCTTAGGGAGGGCGCATGGAAACAGCACCTCAATTGTTACCACCTTGAGGAAGGTGGGGTCAGTAAGAAGCAAAGAACTGGGAAAAAATTCACATATGTCAGTATTGTGAGAAACAGTTTGACCACTTTGGACATTTTAAATATCATCTTAAAAAACATACAGGTGAAAAACCTTTTGAATGTCCAAATTGACATGAATGATTTCTAGAAATAGCACCCTCAAATGTCATCTGACTGCATGCCAAACTGGAGCAGGGGCAAAAAAGGGAAGAAAGAAGCTTTACGAATGTCAGGTCTGTAACAGTGTATTTAACAGCTGGAACCAGTTCAAAGATCACTTGGTAATACACATTGGAGATAAACCCAACCATTGTACCTTATGTGACTTGTGGTTTATGCAAAGAAATGAATTAAGGAGGCATCTCAATGAATCCCATAATATTTCTGAGCATCTGGTAATAGAGGAAGTTCTTTCAGTAGAAACTTGTGTGCAAATTGAACCTGTGATGTCTATGACTATTATAGAACAAGTAGAGAAAGTACATGAGTTACCACTGCTTCTGGTTCAGGTGGACTCAGCACAAGTGACTGTGGAACAAGTGCATCCCAATCTGCTCCATGACAGCCAAGTGCACAACTCGCATGTGAGGGATCTTCCGGAGCAGGTCCAGGTGAGTTACCTAGAAGTGGGTTGAATCCAGATGGAAGAAAGTACTGAAGTCCATGTGGAGGAGCTGCATGTATAATGGGTAAGTCAGGTGCTCCTGGAAGTCAACACTGAGCTTCTAGAAACAGCCTTGGTTCAAGTGACCCTTGACTTCATGAATCTGGAGGAGAGAGAGCTGAGCCAAGATAACGCTGCAGAGGGGGCTGGAGAAGATCCTGAAGATGCCGCTAGGTTTAGAGACTAGGCCAGTGGTGGATTCTCAAGCTGAAAGTACAGGAAATGAGAGCAGAACACCTGGGCCAGTTTTAGAATGAATAACAAATGAGTATATTTTTAAACATATATGTTGGGTTTTTGGACTGATGTTGGGCAGCGTGACTGTCCTTGAGCTAACAGACAGGTGGATCAAAGTTAAACTCTTCCCTGTTGTGCTGAACTGTTTCTATTGAAACAGCCTGATTTCCCCTCCTAGCTAATGCAACAGAGGAGGGATGTTTCCTGTAAGTGAATGCGAAGTTTTGAGAAGTATATTTCTGGAAACTTAAATGGATTATATTCTTATACAGTTGGGTACGAATGTATCTATTTTCATTATGGTAAGGGCTCCCCCTTCTCTTTCCCAGGTTGTGTTCTTCCTCAGTTTCTACATATCATAAGATCAAACATAAAATCATTAGAGTACAAGCATTTGTATTCTAATGCATGTTAGAAAATTGAATATGTAGGAACACAGGCTGCATGAAAAAAAGTGCATTGTTACTGTGCAGTTAATTACTGGCTTCTGGCTTTCTTCAGTTTGAACAACATTCTTGTCTACCTTGATAGTCACAGATGTCAACTCTGCAAAAGACACAGAGTGTTGGTGGTGGCAAAAGTTCCAGAATGGAAAGAACAATCCACACCCATGTGCCTTTTCAAAACCAACTAAATTTCTATAAAGCATCTCTGGTTCTTTCAAAGTGTGTGTCGTAAGGGGTGATGTAGATGATGCTGTATAGTACTTTATAATTTTGCTTATAATGGCAACTACCAATTCTTTTTCACTTAAGTTAGGTTGAGAACTTCATTTAATGGCAGCCAAAGGACCATTTTCAGTTGGGAAAAATTCATTTATATCTGTGGTAAATTTCATTTTGGTTGGAAAAATTGCAGTATTATTTTACCACCAGATTAAAAAAAAAAACATGAGCATCATTTAAAAATTAATGTATTTAAAATAAAGTACAGAGAAAAACATGTATATAAGATATCAGGCTTCTTTTTTCTTTTTCTTTTTTTTTTAGCGAATCTTTTTCCCCAACCTTAATGTAAAGGTCTTGTGCTATAAATTTTAAAGCCATACAAATAAAAGTGCTAAACTGTGGACTTAAAAGTAGGTGTGTAAATATTTTTAATCAGTATAACTTAGAAAATAAAATAACAACCACAGGGAAAAAAAAGAGTCTGGTACTGGAATAAGAACACACACATAGATCAAAAGAACAGAATAAGGAGCCCAGAAATAAACACATGTCTCTGTGGTCAGTTAATATTTGACATAGGAGGCAAGGGAATACAATGGAGTAAAAATAGCCTAAAAATAGTAAAAATTCCCAGGAACAATCTGAAATTACAAATAAATTGTGGAGAAATCACCCAGAAAAAGCAGCTGAACAATAGCGAGAGAGAAGACTTATACCCTTGGACAGAAGAATCAGCTTTAGCACAATGTGACTGGTAAGGAGTGTGGTGGAGACTTAAGGCTGGCTGGGTGCCACAGGCAGCAGCACCAGAGGTATATTTAAGCAGTAAGTCGGATCTCCCTGAGAAGAGTGGGGTCTAAACAATAAGCAGGGATCTGCAGCCTGCAGTACCGGAGCTTAAAAAGTACACATTTAACAGCCAGCACTCTGCCAGAGATGGGTGGCTGGAGATGCAAAGACCGGCTTAAAGGTCCAATGCATAAATTTTTATTTGCAGCCACTTACCCATGTCTTCAACAAACACAGGGGCAGAGTGGGCTAGAGATGTCTGAGGAGAGACTGGGGAAGGAGGCTTTGGGGAGAGAACTGAGGGAATAGCCAGCAGGATACCAGTGCTGACTCCTCCCCCATACAGCAGCAGGCATCTTGCTCAGGCAAACCACACCCCTCAGTGGCAGCAGAGATAGAGAAAACAATAGCCCCAAACCCCAGGAGGGACTGTGCCCTGGCCTTGTGGTGCTAAAGCCTGAATGCTAAGTACAGAGTGGCAGCCATGTATAGTAGCTCCCTGGCTGAAGGGGTCACAGAGTGGAGAAGAGACACTTCAGGAGATATGGGAGATTGAGGCTTTGGGGAGATAACTGAGAGAGTACCAGTGGGATCCTGATGCTGAGGATCATCCCCCATATGGCAGCAACCATCATGCTAAGGAAGACCACTTCCCTGAGCAGCAGCAGCTTGAGAGGAAACAATAGTCCCACACCAAGGAGTGGCTCGACCCCTCCCTGTGGTGCCTAACCAGCCAGCTGAGTGCAGTGAATAGATTAACAATCGAAAGAGATAGAAAGTAGATTACTCGAAGTCTCCAACAGACTGCCTAAAGTCAGGTGGGGTCAACACCTGAAATCATCAGAGGCAAATCTAGAAAGAAAAAACTGCAGTAAATACTAGATGCTCCCGAGATGAAATCCACTGTGGTCTTCTCCATGATTTGTGATATTGTCTTTATTACATAGCCTTTTAACATTTACTTTGGGTCCATCAAGTTTGTGAATATGCAGTCATTAGTTAGGTTTTATACAAATAGTTTATTTCTCTTCTTATAATAGTCTTAATCTCTTTACAGTGTTATTAATACAGGATCATTTGCTGCTGATAGTAAGGTTGCAGGGGGGTTATTCTTGCGGATGTGAGTTTGTTTCCTAGGAATTGTGGTTTTCTTCAGCTGCACTGGCACAAAAACACACGGCATGGTGGGTAGAGTAATTCTCAGTCAGACAGCTAGAGGGCAGCACCCACCAAAAAAAAAAAAAAGACCAAACAACAATCAAAACCCATTAACTTCCAGAGAGTCAACATAAATGGCATAAAAGGCATCCAAGAGCAGCAAGTTCAGGAAATCAAGGAGACTGCACCACTGAATCTCACAGGTTGCTTACCATATAAGTTCCCACCACAAAAACAGGATGTGAAGACTGATCAATTTAAGAAATAGAGCAAAAAAGAAGAGTCTCGCAAATAATGGGAACACAAAGAAACACACCCCAATAAAAGGAAAGGAGGAATCCCCACAAAGAGAACTAAATGAAACAGAGGCAAGTAAACTATCAGATATTGAGTTCAAAACAATGGTTCTAAGGAAACTCAATGAACTCAGTGAGCTCAGAGAACTACCAAAAACTTCAGGGAAACTATGAGGAATTTACTGCAAACTATATCAGCATGAAAGAGGACATAGAAACTATCAACAAGAGGGAAGAGGAAATGAAGAATAAAATTTCTGAATTGAAGAACACAGTATAAGAAATCAAAAGCAGGCTAGATGAAGGAGAGGATCGAATGAGTGAGCTGGAGGACAAGGTAGAAAAAAGCTCCCAGAAAGAGCAAGAAAATGAAAAAAGACTCAAAAAGAATGAAGATGTGTTTAAGTAAATGCAAGACAACCTGCAATGTAATAGTATCCATATGATAGGGATACCAGAAGGAGATGAAGAGTAGCAAGGGACAGAGAAACTGTTTGAAAAAGTAATGATGGAAAACTTCCTTAATTGGAGGAGAGAAAAAGTCACACAAATCCAGGAAGCACAGAGAGTCCCATTCAAGAGGAACCCAATGAGGCCTACTCCAAGACATATCATAATTAATATGGAAAATATCAAAAACAAAGAGAATCTTAAGGGCAGCAAAGGAGAAATAGGAAGTAACATACAAGGGAGCCCGGTTATGCCTAGCAGTTGACTTCTCAACAGAAACACTACAAGCCAGAAAGGAATGGAAAGAAGTATTCCAAGTAATGAAAAGAAAAGGCCTTCCACCAAGACTGCTCTACCCCACAAGGCTCTCAATTAAAATGGAAAGCAAAATAAGGAGTTTCCCAGAGAAGAGAAGACTAAAAGAATACACCTCCACCAAACCAAAATTTCAAGATATGCTAAATGGACTGAATAAGAAGATGAAGAAAAAGAGTTAGAGAGAGGAACACAGGTACAAAGGGAGAAAATGAATAAGTACCTATCAATAATAACTTTAATGTAGATGGATTAAATGCCCCAATCAAAAGACATAGGGTAGCTGAATGGGTTAGAAAATATGACCTGCACATTTGCCGCTTACAAGAGATCACTTCAGAACAAAGGACCTACACAGAATGAAAGTAAAAGGATGGAAAAAAATATTCCAAGCAAATTGACAGGGGAAAAAAGCCAGGGTAGTAATATGTATATCACACAAAAGAAATATCAAAACAAAGGCCATAAAAAGAGACCCAGAAGTACACTTCATAACACTCAAAGAAAGAATCCATCAAAAAGACATAAACATTGTAAACCTATATGCACCCAACATAGGAGCACACAAATATATAAGGAAAATCTTGGACGATTTCAAGAAAGATATAGACAGCAACACACTTATAGTAGGGGATTTCAACAACCCACTGTCCACAATGGATAGACCTTCCAAACAAAACACCAACAAGGATAATGTGGAACTGAATTACACATTAGATCAAATGGACTTAACTGATATATATAAACTTTCATCCCAAAGAAGCAAAATACATTCTTTTAAAATTTTTTTTAATTTTATATTTAAATCACGTTTATTCTATTACAGTTGTCTCAATTTTTGCCCCTTTGCCCTCCTCCTCCTATCTCAGCCCCCACCCCCGTGCCCAGTCAATTCCCACCCGGTTGTCCATGTCCATGGGTCATTCACACATGTTCTTTGTCTAGTCCATTCTTCTCTCCACCACTGTCCTCCTTCCCAATCCCCTCTGGTCACTTTCACTCTGCTCCATATTTCTTAGCCTGTGATTTAATTTGTTCGTTACTTTATTTTGTTGAATAGATTCCAATTATAGATGAGATCACATGGTATTTGTCTTTCATTGACTAGCTTAATTCACTTAGCATAATATTCTCTAGTTCCATCCATGTTGTTGCAAAAGGTAGGAGTTCCTTTTTTCTTTCTTCTTCTTTAAAATGAAGATTCATTTTATTTATTTTTTAAATATCAAGATCGGACACTTGCGCCGAGTGACTGGCGAGGGTTGGCGAGCGTGTGTGTGACCCACGTGGGCTGGCGAACGCTTGCACCTGCCGGCAAGGCCTCACACAGACTGGCACCCATACGGCCTGCGAGGGATTGCACAGAGGGGCAAGGGCAGGCGTAAATTGACCTACCCGCCGTGATTGCGGAGCAGCCCACAAAATAAGTAGAGCTGCCCAGAGTCCCTGGAGGAGAGACCAGAAACAGGATTAACCGGAGAGCTGATTTCCTCCGATTTCCGTAGTCCCCATTTGGCGAGGGCAAGCAACGCACCCAAAGAGCCAAAAGCGGGGAAAACACACAATAGAAGACTCTAAACTGACCAGTGCCGCGAAGCTCGCGTGCCAGGGAGGTCAGATGAGCACGGGAGGTCGCGAATAAGCCCCCTGGTCTGGGGCAAACACATACGAGCCCAGGCAGGTGGGGGAACCTGCCGCGCTGGGAACGCGCTCAAGGAGCTCTCGTGAGAGCGCAGAGAGATCCCAAAAAATAGCCCAGCCCTGACTGAAGGGGTCACAGAGCTGTTCCAAGCAGGAGTCAGACACAGGCATTAGACTCCTGAAAGGCTCAAACAAACAACCCAAGGCCCTATAGGGTCAACAACTGACATCATCAGAGGCAAGCCCAGAAAGAAAAGTAAAGGACAAAAATACTTAACAGACTCTCACAAAAATGGGAAGAAAAAGAAGTTCTCCCCAAATGAGTGGAAAAGGGGACTCCCCACAGAGAGAGCTCAATGAAATAGAGGCAAGGGAACTATCAGATATGGAATTTAAAACAATGGTTCTAAGGAAGCTCAATGAGCTCAGCCAGCTCAAAGAGAACTATGAGAAACTGCAGAGAAACTATCAGGATCTTACAGCAAACTATATCAGCCTGGAAAAGGACATAGAAACTATCAAGAAGACACAAGAGGATATGAAGAATACCATTTCTGAATGGAAGAACACAGTAGAAGGAATCCAAAGCAGGCTGGATGAAGCTGAGGATCGAATCAGTGAGATGGAGGATAAGGTAGAAAAAAGCTCCCAGAAAGAGCAAGAAATGGAAAAACGGCTCAAAAAGAATGAAGAAGCATTTAGGGAAATGCAGGACAACCTGAAACACAATAATATCCATATAATAGGGATACCAGAAGGAGAAGAAGAGGAGCAAGGAATAGAGAACCTCCTCGAAAAAGTAATGATGGAAAAGTTCCCTAATTTGAGGAGAGAAAGGCTCTCATGGATCCAGGAGGCACAGAGGACCCCACTCAAGAAGGACCCAAGGAGGTCCACTCCCAGACACATCATCATTAAAATGGCAAATGTCAAAGACAAAGAGAGAATCCTCAAGGCAGCAAGGGAGAAGGAGAAAGTAACATACAAGGGGTCCCCGATACGCCTAGGAGCTGACTTCTCAACAGAAACACTCCAAGCCAGAAGGGAATGGCAACAAATATTCCAAGCCATGAAAAGCAAGGGCCTACAGCCAAGGCTGCTCTACCCAGCTAGGCTCTCCATTAAAATAGAAGGAGAAATACAGAGTTTCCCAGACAAAAGAAAGCTAAAAGAATACATCTCTACCAAACCAGCACTCCAAGATATGCTAAGGGGACTGGTTTAAGCAGATGAGGAAAAGAATGAGACAGAGAGGAACACAAGTACAAAGAGAAAAGATGAGTAAGTTTCTATCAGTAATATCTCTCAATGTGAATGGACTAAATGCCCCAATCAAAAGACACAGGGTAGCTGAATGGGTAAGAAAACATGACCCACACATATGCTGCCTACAAGAGACCCACCTCAGAGCAAAAGACCTACACAGATTGAAAGTAAAGGGATGGAAAATAATATTCCAAGCAAATGGACATGAGAAAAAGGCTGGCGTTGCCATACTTGTATCAGACAAAGTCAATTTCAAAGCAAAGGCCATAAAGAGAGACCCAGAGGGGCACTTTATCATACTTAAAGGAAGAATCTATCAAGAAGACATCAACATTGTAAACTTATATGCTCCCAATATAGGAGCCCCCAAGTTTATAAGGAAATTGTTGGATGACTTCAAAAAAGATATAGATAGCAACACACTGATAGTAGGGGATTTCAACACCCCACTGTCCAAAATGGGCAGATCTTCCAAACAAAACATTAATAAACATATCGTGGCGCTGAATGAAACACTGAATCAAAGAGACTTAACTGACATATATAGAATCTTACATCCCAAAGAAGAAAAATACACATTCTTTTCAAATGCTCACGGCAGTTTTTCAAAGATAGACCACATGATAGGACACAAAGCAAGCCTCAGTAAATTCAGGAAAATTGAAATAATACCAAACTTTTTCTCAGAACACAAGGCCTTGAAACTCGAAATCAAACTCAAAGAGAAACTTCAAAAACTTGGAAACTCATGGAGACTGAACAGTACACTTTTAAACAATGAATGGGTCAATAATGAGATAAGAGAAGAAATAAAAAAATTTCTGGAAACAAATGAAAATGAACAGACAACTGTCCAAAACCTATGGGACACAGCAAAGGCGGTCCTGAGAGGGAAGTTCATAGCAATACAGGCGTACCTTAAAAAGATAGAAACATTTCAAATAAAAGACCTAACACTACAACTTGAAGAACTGGAGAAACAACAACAAATAAATCCCAGAGCAAGTAGAAGGAAGGAAATAGTCAAGATTAGAGCAGAACTGAATGACATAGAGACAAAAAGAACAATTCAGAGGATCAACCAATCCAGAAGCTGGTTCTTTGAAAAGATTCATAAAGTGGACAAACCTTTGAGCAGACTCATCAAGAAAAAAAGGGAGAGGACCCAAATTAATAATATCAGAAATGAAAGAGGAGAAATAACAACTGAGACCACAGAAATACAAAAGATCATCAGAAACTATTATGAACAATTATATGCCAAGAAATTTGAAAATCTGGATGAAATGGACAAATTTTTAGAAAAGTATAATCTTCCAACACTGAAGGAGGAAGAAACAGAAAGCTTGAACAGACCGATAACAGTTGGGGAAATTGAAGCAGTCATCAAGAAACTCCCAGCACACAAAAGTCCAGGGCCAGACGGTTTCCCAGGAGAATTTTACAAAACATTTAAGGAAGAGCTAACCCCTGTCCTTCTCAGACTATTCCAAAAAATCCAAGAGGAGGGAAGACTGCCAGACTCCTTCTATGAGGCCAGCATCACCCTGATCCCAAAACCAGATAAAGACCCTACAAAGAAAGAAAACTACAGGCCAATTTCGCTGATGAACATAGATGCTAAAATCCTCAACAAAATATTGGCAAACCGCATCCAGCAATACATTCAAAAGATTATCCATCACGATCAAGTGGGATTCATCCCAGGGATGCAGGGATGGTTCAATATACGCAAATCAGTAAACGTGATACATCACATAAATCAAAGAAAAGACAAAAACCACATGATCATCTCGATAGATGCAGAAAAAGCATTTGACAAGGTACAGCACCCATTTATGATCAAAACACTCAGCAAAATGGGAATCAATGGGGCATTCCTCAACGTAATAAAGGCCATATATGAAAAACCTACAGCTAATATCATACTCAACGGGCAAAAACTGAAAGCTTTCCCACTAAGATCGGGAACACGACAAGGATGTCCGCTCTCACCGCTTCTTTTCAACATCGTATTGGAAGTCCTAGCCACAGCGGTCAGACAAGAGAAAGAGATAAAAGGCATCCAAATAGGAAAGGAGGAAGTAAAACTATCATTGTTTGCAGATGACATGATAGTGTACATAGAGAACCCTGTAGACTCTACCAAAAAACTCCTCAACCTAATAAGTGAATTTGGCAAAACAGCAGGATACAAAGTCAACATTCAGAAATCAAAGGCGTTTTTGTACACCAGCAATGCAATAGAGGAAGAAGAAATCAGGAAAAATATACCATTCGATATAGCACGAAAAAAGATAAAGTACCTAGGGATAAATTTAACCAAAGACACAAAAGACCTGTATGCAGAAAACTATACAACATTGAAAAAAGAAATTAAGGAAGACACAAATAAATGGAAGCATATACCATGCACATGGATTGGAAGAATTAATATCCTTAAAATGTCCATACTACCAAAAGCAATTTATAGATTCAACGCAATCCCTATTAAGATACCAATGACATATTTCACAGAAATAGAACAGACATTTCAAAAATTTATATGGAACCATAAACGACCTCGAATAGCTGCAGCAATTTTGAGAAAGAAACACAAAGTAGGAGGGATCACAATACCGGACATCAAACTCTACTACAAAGCCACTATACTCAAAACAATCTGGTACTGGCACAAGAACAGACCCATAGACCAGTGGAACAGAATAGAAAGCCCAGAAATAAGCCCAGGTCTCTATGGACATCTAATATTTGACAAAGGGGGCAGAAGCGTAAAATGGAGCAATAACAGCCTCTTCAACAAATGGTGTTGGGAGAGCTGGATGGCTACATGCAAAAAATTGAAATTGGATCATCAGCTGACACCATACACAAAAATAAACTTGAGATGGATAAAAGACTTAAATATAAGTCGCAACACCATCAAAGTCCTCGAGGAGAACATTGGCAGGAAACTCTCAGATATCCCACGCAGCAATTTTTTCACTGATATGTCTCCTAAAGCAAGGGACATAAAGGAAAGAATAAACAAGTGGGACCTCATCAAAATAAGAAGCTTCTGCACGGCTAAAGAAAACATCAGCAAAATGAAAAGGCAGCCAACCATTTGGGAAAATATATTTGCTAATGATACATCAGATAGAGGTTTGATCTCCAAGACATACAAAGAACTCACTCGACTTGACTCCAAGAAGACAAACGATCCAATCAAAAAATGGGCAAAGGACCTGGGCAGATGCTTTTCTAAGGAGGAGATACAGAGGGCCCAGAGGCATTTGAAAGGATGCTCTGCATCACTAGCCATTAGAGAAATGCAGATCAAAACCACCATGAGGTACCACCTCACACTGGTCAGAATGGCCATCATAAACAGATCCACAAACAACAGGTGCTGGCGAGGCTGTGGAGAAAAGGGAACTCTAGTCCACTGTTGGTGGGAATGCAGACTGGTGCAGCCACTATGGAAAGCAGTGTGGAATTTCCTCAGAAAGCTGAAAATGGAACTGCCTTTTGATCCAGCGATTCCCCTGCTGGGAGTATAGCCTGAGAACACCAAAACGCCAATACAAAAGAACCTATGCACCCCAATGTTCATAGCAGCGCAATTTACAATAGCCAAGTGTTGGAAGCAACCTAAATGCCCATCAGTAGATGATTGGATCAAAAAGTCATGGTACATATACACAATGGAATACTACGCAGCAGAAAGAAAAAAAGAAGTACTAAACTTTGCGACAGCATGGATGGAACTGGAGAGCATCATGCTAAGCGAAATAAGCCAGGGGGCGAAAGACAAATACCATATGATCTCACCTATAAGCGGAACCTAACCAACAATGCAAAGAAGCAAGGCAAATATGACCAGCAACACTGAAAGGAAAAGAAATCAACAGAGACAAGAGGGAAGGGGGGGGGCAGGGAAAGGGAAGGGAAGGGGAAAGTCAAGGAACATATAGCAAGGACTCATGGACAAAACCAAAGGGGAAGAGCTGAGGGAGGGAAGGTGGGAGGGGGCAAGGGAAAGAGGTGGGGGGAAGGCAGAGACAAATGTATTTAAAAAGTAAATAAATTAATTAAAAATAATAATAAAAATAAAATAAAATATAAAAAAAAGAGAAGGTATCCTATTAAGCAGATTTTCAAAATGTTAAATATAACATACATACAAGAGGAAACCCCTAAAAGACCTGAATTATTTTCTGGGGGGTGGGCCCCTTGTAGTACATGCTTCCTCTGCTAGGTGAGTGTTCTAGGGACCCATCTGTATCAGTGTACCAGCCAGAATTGTTGAGAGGCTGCATGCAGCTTCAGTGAATTTTTTTGAAAGCTCTTTCAATGCCTTGGCCCATTTCATGATGGGTGATTTAGAGTGCACCTGCCCATACCGCACCAAATACTCAGCAGTTTTTGACCAAAAACGGCATGACCCCAGTGCCCCACCCTTCATATTTACCCCATCTCGCCCCAAGTGCCTTTTTAAAAAAAAAATAAATAAATATCAAGATCGATGATAAAATATTAAAAAATTTAAATCCATTATAAAGTCTCAGCAATGAAAACAATATGATACCAAAACAAAAATAAAGTAGATCAATGAAATAAAATGAGCATTCTAGAAATAAATGTATATATATATATATCTGTCTGACAATATAATATATGATTAAATTGATATTTCAAATCAATGGGGAAAATAAGGCTTATTCAACAAATAATGTTCATAGACCACTATTACTTGAAATAAAACAAATATAGAGTCCTATTTCACACATTATACAAAAAAAATTCAGGTGAGTTAAAAATCATATGTAAAATCTAAGTAGTTTTTAGAGAAAATTCAAAATAATATTTTTTCTTACCTTGATGGAACATATTCAATCTCAGAAGCTATAAAGTAAAATATTGACAATATGACTGTATTATACATTTAAGACTATATAGTAATATTCATATGATACAGGTTAAAGAAAAAGTAATAGAATAGAAAAGTATTTGTAACACATCTAAAAAAAGTTTAATAGTTTAGATTTTTTAGGGCAATAATTCTACAAACATTTAACCAAAAAAATGGATAAAGAATACCAAAAAGTCATTTAATCAAAAAATGGATAAAGAATACCAAAAAGTCACTTAAACCTTTTTAAAATAATAGAAATAGGCAAGAAATATACAACAGCAGGTTTAGTTTCAACAAATAATCAAGTAACAATGAAAATATCACATCATTGTCACAATCAGATTAATAAGTATTAAAAATATTGGTAATATCAAGTATTGGTGACTGTGAAAGGAACTGAGTATTCAAAGATTCTTTTTCTTCAGATTCTTAAAGCAGTCCCCTCAGCATATTTTGCAATGCTGGTTTGGTGGAGATATATTCTTTTAACCTTCTTTTGTCATGGTAACCCCTTATTTTGCCTTCCATTTTAATTGAGAGCCTTGCTGGGTAGAGCAGCCTTAGTTGCAGCCCTTTGCTTTTCATGACTTGGAATATTTCTTGCCATTATCTTCTGGCTTGTAGAGTTTCTGTTGAGAAGTCACCTGCTAGCCGTGTCAGGGCTCCCTTGAATGTTACTAGCTGTTTCTCCCTTGCTTCCTTTAGGAATCTTTGTCTTTGCTTTTTGCCATTTTTATGATGATTTGTCTTGGAAAGGGCCTCATTGGGTTCCTCTTGTAGGGGACCCTGTGTGTTTCCTGGATTTGTGTGATTTTTTTTCTCCTTAAATTAAGGAAGTTTTCCATCATGATTTTTCAAACAGGTTCTATATTCTTTGTGCCTCCTCTTCTCCTTCTGGCATCCCTATTATATGGGTATTATTACATTTCAGGTTGTCCTGCATTTCCTTAAAAAAATTCATTTTTTTGAAATCTTTTTTTCATTTTCTTGCTCTTTCTGGGAGCTTTTTTCTTCCTTGTCCTCCAACTCACTGATTTGATCCTCTGTTTTTTCTAGCCTGCTTTTGATTCCTTCTACTGTGTTCTTCAATTCAGAATCTTTATTCTTCATTTCCTCTTGTCTCTTATTGATACTTTCTATGTCCTTTTTCATGCTGATATAATTTGCAGTAAGTTCCTTATAGTTTCCCTGCAGTTTTTTTGTAATTCTGTCTGAGCTCACTGAGCTCATTGAGCTTCCTTAGAACTGTTGTTTCGGACTCAATATCTGACAGTTTACTTTCCTCTATTTCATTTATTTCTCTTTCTGGGGATTCCTCCTTTCTCTTTGGGGGGTTTTTCTTTGTCTTCCCATTATTTGTGAGACACTTCTTTTTTGCTTCTGCTTCTTAAATTGATCTGTCTTGATTTTCTGCCTTTGTGATGTGGACTTCTATGGTAGGAGACTGCTGTTTTTTTCTTTCTGGATCTGCCTCTGATGATGTCAGATGTTGACCCTCTCTGACCTTAGGCAGTCTGTTCAAGACTTTCAGTAATCTACTGTCTGTGGCTGTCTCCTTCAGTTGTTAATCTAGTCACTCTGCATTCAGCAGGCTGGCTTAGAGACAGCACAAGGTGGGGCTGAGGCCTTGCTTGGGGCGGGGCAATTGGGTTCTCTAATGCTGTTGCTATTTAGGGGAGTGGTCTGCCTGAGCAAGATGGCTGTTGCTGTCTGGGGAATGTGTCAGCACTGGGATTCCACAGGCTACTCTCTCAGTTCTCTCCCCAAAGCCTCCTTCCCCAATCTCTCCTCAGGTACCCCCAGTCCACTCTGCCCCCGCCTTTGCTGAACCTCAGGATAAGTGGCTACAAATAAAAATTTGTGTGTTGGCCCTCTAAACTTCTCTTTATGCCTTTAGCTGCCTATCTCTGGCAGAGAGCAACCCTGATGCTTTTCGCAGCTGGCTAATATGTGTGTATTTTTTGGGCTCTGGTGCTGTAGGCTGGAGATCCCTGCTTATGGTTTAGACTCTGCTCATCTTAGGAGGATCCAACTGGACATTTCAATATCCTTCTGGTGCTGCCACCCGAAGGTGCCCCACCTGCTTTCTCAAGTCTCTTTCGCACTGCTTACCAGTTAGGTTGTGTTAAATCTGATTCTTCTCCCTGTCCAAGGTTATAAGGCTCCTTTCTTGCTATTGTTCAGTTTTTTGTTCCAGGTGATTTCCCCAAAATTTAGTTGTAATTCCAGGTTGGTCCTGGGAAGAGGTCAGTGTGACTTCCTCTCACTGCTCCGCTATCTTGATTCTCTCATTCTTTTCAAATGCATATGGAACATTTTCAAAGATATACCACACGATAGGACACCAAACAAGACTCAACAAATTCAGGAAAATTAAGATAACAAGCATTTTCTCAGACCACAAGGGCCTGAAAGTAGAAACCAACCTCAAGGGAAAAACTTGAAAACATTCAAAGTCATGGAAAGTGAATAGCATGCTATTAAACAATTAATGTTCAATAAAGAGTTAAAATGGCAATCAGAAAGTTTCTGGACACAAATGAAAATGAACACACAAGAGTCCAATACCTATGGGACACAGTAAAGGCAGTCCTGGAAGGGAAGTTCATACCACTACAGGTCTACGTAAAAAAGAGAAACATTTCAAATAAAGAACCTAACCCTACATCTTCACAAACTGTAGAAACAACAACAAACAAAACCCAGAGAGAGTAGAAGGAAGGAAACAAGATCAGAGCAGAATTGAATGACATAGAGTCTAAAAGAACAATTCACAGGATTAATAAATCCAGGAGCTGGTTCTCTGAAAAGATAAACAAAATTGACCATCCTTTAAGCAGACTCACCAAGAAAAAAAGAGAGAAGACCCACATAAATAAAATCAGAAATGAAAGAGGAGAGATTACAACTGATACCACAGAAAACCAAGGGTTGTAAGAGATTACTAAGAAAAACTATATGCCAAGAAATTTTAAAGCCTCCATGAAATGGACAAATTTCAACAAAAGATAACATTTCAACACCAAATGAAGAAGAAACAGAGAACCTGAACAGACCAATAACAGTTGTGAAATTGAAGCAGTAATCAAAAAACTCGTGGCACACAAAAGCCCTGACCAGGCGGTTTCACAGGAGAATTTTAGAAAACATTTAAGAAAGATCTAACCCTTGTTTTTCTCAGACTATTCAAAAAAAATCCAAGAAGAGGGAAGTCTCCCAAACTCTTCTTATGAGGCCAGCATCATCCTAATCCCAACACAAGATAAAGACACAACAAAGAAAGAAAACTATAGGCCAATATCACTGATGAATATAAAAGCTAGAATCCTCATCAAAATATTTGCAAACCCCATCCAGCAATGCATTAAAAATATCATCTAACATGAGTAAGTGGGATTCATCCCAGTGATGCAAGGATGGCACGATATTTGCAAATCAATAAACATGTTACATCACATAAACAAAAGGAAAGAGAAAAATCACATGATTGTATCAATAGATGGTAAAAAAGCATTTGATAAGGTACAGTATCTATTTATGAGAAAAACACTCAGCAAAGTGGGGTTAAAGGAGGCATACCTCAACATAATAAAGGCCATATATGAAAAACCTACAGCCAGCATCATACTCAATGATCAAAACCTAAAACTTTCCCACCATGTTGGGTAACAAGACAAGTATGTCTGCTTTCACCACTTCTATTCAGCACAGTATTGGAAGTCCAAGCCACAGTTATCAGACAAATAAAACAAATAAAAGGCATCCAAATTGGAAAGGAGGAATAAAACTGTAATTGTTTTCAGATGACAATAGTGTACATAGAAAACCCTATAGACTCAACCAAAAAACTACTCAACCTAATAAGTGAATTTGGCAAAACAGCAGAACACAAAGTCAATATTCAAAACTGAAGGAATTTTTTTACACCAACAATGGTATATAAAATCAGAAATCAGGGAAAAAATCCCATTTGCTATAACAACAAGAAAAAAAGTACCTAGGAATAGACTTAACCAAGGAGGTAAAAGACGTCTACTTAGAAAACTACACAACACTGAAGAAATTAAGGAAGACACAAATAAATGGAAGCATATACCGTATTCATGGACTGGAAGAATTGACATCATCAAAATGTCTAAACTATCCAAAGCAATTCATAAATTCAGCACAATCTCTATTAAAATACCAATGACATATTTCACAGATACAGAACAAACCTTTTAAGAATTTATATGGAACTATAAATGAACCTGAATAGCTTCAGCAATTTTGAGAAAGAAGAACAAAGTAGGTGGGATCACAGTAATCACAGTAGCTGGCATCAAACTATATTACAAGGCAATTGTAATAAAAAAAAAGTCTGTTACTGGCATAAGAACAGACACATAAGTCAATGGGACAGAATAGAGAGCCCAGAAATAGACCCATGTCTCTATGGTCAATTAATATTCAACAAAGGGGACAGATGCATAAAATGGAGGACAAATAGCCTCGTCAAGAATTGGTGTTGGGAGGTCTGGACAGTTACATGCAAAAAAATGAAATTTGACCACTAACTTACACCATATACAAAAATAAACTCCAGATGGATAAAAGACTTAAATATAAGGCATGACACCATAAAAGTTCTAGAGGAGAACATAGGCAGGAAAGTCAGATATTGTACACAGTAATATTTTCACTGATATGTCCCCTAGAACAAGGGACATAAAGGAAAGAATAAACAAATGGGACTTCATCAAAATAAGAAGCTTCTGCATAGTTAATGAAAACATCAGCAAAATGAAAAGGGAACCAACCGTAAGGGAAAATATATTGGCCAATTATACCTTGGACAAAGATTTGACCTTCAAGATATATAAAGAACTCACACAACTCCACTCCAGGAAGACATGTAATCCAAGTAAAAAATTGTCAAAGAACTTGAACAGACACTTCTCCAAGGAGGACATTCACATGGCCCAGAGACATATGAAAGGATGCTCAGCATCATTAGCTATCAGAGAAATGCAAATTAAAACCACAGTGAGATACCACTTCACACTGGTCAGAATGGCCATCATAAACAAATCAACAAACAAGTGCTGGCGAGGTTGTGGAGAAAACGGAACCCTAGTACACTGTTGATGGGAATGCAGACTGGTGCAGCCACTTTGGAAAACAGTATGGAGTTTCCTAAAAAAGCTAAAAAAGGTTCTGCCCTTTGACTCAGCAATTCCACTGCTGGGATTATAACCTATGAATCCCAAAACATCAACTCAAAAGAACCTATGCACCTGAATGTTCATAGCAGCACAATTTACAATAGCCAAGTGCTGGAAGCAACCTAAGTGCCCATCAGTAAATGAATGGGTCCCAAAACTGGAATATTTACACAATGGTATACTATGCAGCAGAAAGAAAGAAAGAGCTCCTACCCTTCGCGACAGCATGGATGGAACTGGAGAGCATTATGCTAAATGAAATAAGCCAGGGGATGAAAGACAAATACCATATGATTTTACTTATAAGTGCAACCTAATCAACAAAACAAATAAGCAAAAAAAACAAATAAGCAACCAAAATATAACCATCAACATTGAAAGAAAAAACAAACTGGCAGTAATGAGAGTGGAGCTGGGTAACGGGGAAGAGAAGGGTAAAGGTCAAGTCAAGGAATATGTGTAGAGGAACCATGGACAAAGCCAAAGTGGGGAAGGAGTGAGGGTGGGAGGTGGTGGTGTGTGGGGCAGGGGAACGTGGTAGGGGGAAAATGGAGACAAATGTATTTGAAGAATAAAAAATATTTTTAAAAATATAGAGCAATGCTTTATATTTTTTTTAAAAAGCAACATGACTTAGTTATTACACAAACACTTAAAAATCATTAGAAAAACCATAGCAAAATAAAATGAAAGCTTACAAACCCAGAATATCAATTCCTTTCATAAAAGTTTACCAACTGTACAAGTAAGAAAATTATATAAGCTTTGAATTAAGAAAGGATAGCTCAGTCAAGACATACATATTGGAAAATTTTATGAAGGCTACAAAGAATCTTGAAAAATATAGAAAGTATTTCTTAAGCCCAGAATAGAATACGGAAATACATCATTGATGTGAAATATTTTACATTTACAAACCTCACTTGTTTTATTTTTAAACTTCTATATATATAAAAACTCATGCTACCATAACTTTCAAAATTCATCAGGATTTCCTTAATAATGATACTCAATTTGTATATAGAGAAAAATGTCTGAGAGACATTTCAAGAAACTTAAAAAATGGTATTAAACAAAAAAATTGGTTTTTTATTCCATGCCAACAAACTAAGCAAAAAGTAGTAAAATTTGAGGATTAATACATCCAATGGGAAGGTAGAGATATATCTTTAGTCCATTCAAATTTACAATATTATTTGTTATATCCTTAAAAGTGTCCTTTATAGTTTTAAAATAAAAATAAAACAAAAGTCCAAATCGTGAAATCTTATTTACTAAAGTTAGGATTCTATTCAATTTCAAATTTTAACCATATGCTTTAGTCTGGGAGTTTTCCCTCCTCTTGGATCTTTTGGAATAGTTTGAGTACAGGGGTTAGCTCTTCCTTAAATGTTTTGTAAAATATTAAGGAAGTCAAGTTTTTAAGGTAACCCATCAACACTGAAAATTTTAATCACACAAAGATTTACTCCGAAGAAAGTAAAATAAGTCTAAAATTCAGTAATCTGTATATTCAAATTTTCCATGTGAGATTGTTTCTTGAAAAATTTCAGAAAAACCTGGACTTTCTTTTCCATTGCTGTTTACCCTTCACCTTTTGGCAGGTCTCTCACTTTTTTCATAAATATGGGCAAGTTTTGGGTCAGTGGTAAAGTTATCTGTTTCATACAGTTACTATCCATGTCTGCATGAAGTGGTTTCTTATTTCCACCTTGTTGTTCCATTAATGTGTAACCCTTCAATTTTTACTTATTCTTTGGTTAATATTTCACCTGACCCATTAGATGACACCTTATTTTGATTACTATTGTTTACAGTGCCATCTTCTTTCTCAGACTGGCTGCTACTACTGTTTGAGGCAGTTGGGGGAGGGGATGGTGCTCAACTAGAAGCAGCACTTTCACTTTCATCTAGAAGAGAATCCATGTAATCTATTACAGTAAGATGAAGATTATATTTCCTTTTTCCAAATCATATTTGCTGAGCAAAGAAATTGTAACATTCATATTCTTCCACATATGCTACACATTCACCAGCTGACCTTGTTCAAACTTTATTAGCCTGAATCAAATGAAAATCCTTTCCATAAGCCTTCAGCCCTTGTTCAAAATTTCTACATTCTTGCTCTATCCAAACAGATTATTACTCTCTAGTGCTTTTACATTAAATCTTAATCTTCTCAATACTTCTTCTGTGTCAAAATTGCATTTACCAATTCATATAATGCCTGTTCATTGTCTTTTATGAGAGATACTTCAGGAATTGCTTCTACATCTTTCCCATCACCTGTTCATCTAGATGCATCCTTAAGAAATGCAATCACTTTATTTTCAGGTAAGTACTCGGTCCCACAGGAGATGGTCATCATTTTCACATACTTTTTCATTTTCTTTGTATCTACAAATGCCAACGGGAATCTCTGCTTGAAACATGGAGTCTACCATAATCTCCTTTCTCCAGTCTTCTGATGGAATATACTCTTCATTTTCTTCCGATTGTTCTTCTTTTCCACTATTTGTATCAAAATATTTACATTGATGTGAGCACATTATTTCCTGTGCATCTTGAGAAGCAACAGATTGTGATGAATCATCATTGGAAGACAATTTATCCTCTTGATCTGATGAATCCTTTATATTCTCTTCTTTATGTTCTCCACTACAGCCACTGTTACAGTCGTTATCAGCATCTTCATCATCTTTACCTTCTTCCTCCTCATCTTCTAGCAGTCAACTAGTACTATCATAACCATAAAGCCTGAGTCAATTAATTGGCATATCATCTTCCCCTGTAAGGTCCTCTATTTCAGAACTGAAGTTCGTTTCTCCTTCTATCATTTCTTCTTTAAATGTTTGTTCATCATCAAAATTATGAACCAGCATCTCAGCTAATGGATCAAATTCATGGTCATCTGATGTTGCTGAACCTCCTGGACTTGAAGACTCAAAAGATGGCTGGAAATTTGACAGGAGAAGAGTCCACAGATAGTCTGTAAACCAATTAAACAAATATCTGATACACATTTTCTACCAAACTCTGGAAATTATAGGCCTATCAGCAGTTCTCAAACATAGCATCACATCCATCTTGTCTGCATTGAACCTCAACCAGCTGGTTCTTAACCACATCTGAAACACAGACAGGCACTGGGAGAATGAGCCACCACACCATAGCTGCTGCCACCATTACCTTCTCTGCTGTCACTACAGCCTGAAGGAGCCCATCAATCTGCCTAAAACCTGGGAGACTCAGAACCTGGGAGGGGACTTGGGCTGGGGCCGCCCACCTCCTTTTTCTAGTCGTCTATCTGAGCTTCCTCTTCTATAAATAAAATCTTAAAAAAAAAATAGACGGACTTAGTGACTTGCTTCCAAAGAATAAAGTATGTAGGTAAAGAAAAGTAACTTTACATAAAGAAATCTAGCAAACACTACTTAGCCAGATGATAAAGGTTAACTTCACCAGCGGTAAGGTACATGTTGACAGTATGTACCACTGATATGATGTGTTCAGAAGGGCACTTTACTTTTCCCCAAACCAATAACTCCAATCTAATCATGATTTTAAAAACATCAGACAAATCCAAATAGATGAGCATTTTACAAAATATCTGGCCAATACTTCAAAAGTCCCAATGTCACGAGAAACAAGGAAAGAATGAGAACTGTTACAGATGAGAAGAAACTATACAGAAATGGTGACTAAATGTGATGTCATTTCTTGGAAAGGATCCTAGAATGGAAAAGAGACACTAGTGGAAAAAAAAACAGTGACCTCCAAGTCTGAAATTTAGTTAACAGAAATGTAATAATGTGAGTTTCTTAGTTTTTTTTCAAATGTATCATGGTAATGTAAAATGTCAGTGTTAAGAAAAACTGGATGAAGAGAATGTGAGAATTCTCTGTACTATCTTTGCAACTTTTCTATAAATCTGATGTTACCCCAAAATAAATATTTATTTTAAAAAATCAATTGTATTTCTATATACCAGTATAACCATTCCAAAAGTAAAATTAATAGAAGATTTTCATTCACAAGAGCATCAAAAAATAAAATGCATGTGAATAAATTTATCAAAAACTATAAGTTAGTACAGTGAAAACTACAAAATATTATTGATGAAAATCTCAATAAATGGATAGGTATCTTATAATGATGGATTTTAAAACTCAATATTATTAAGATGATGTATATATTCGACATATTTCTTCTCAAAATTCCAGCAGGCTCTTTTTCTTTTGCAGAAATATACAAGATGGTCCTAAAATTTACCTGGAAGTGTAAAGATCCCAAGATAACCAAATCAATATTTAAAAATAAGAAAAAAATGGAATGTTTTTCATTTCCTGATTTCAAAACCTAGTATAAAGCAGTTGTCGAGCATGGTACCAATATAAGAATAAATATAGATAAATGAAACAACAGAGAATCCAGAAATTAACCCTTATAGTGATGGTCACTTTGTTGATAAAGATGCGAAGGGTATCCAATGGGGGAAAAGGATAATCTTTTCAACAATTGATGCTGGGAAAATAGGATACCCACATGCAAAAATAGATTAATTTAGACCCTTACCTCACACCATACACACAAAAAATAACTCTAAATGAATCAGAGACCTAAATGTAAGATATATAAATTATTAAAATTTTTGAAGAAAATATTGGAAAAAAAATCTTCATGACCTTGGACAATGTAAAGAGTTCTTAAATACAACACCCAAAACTGCAATCCATAAAAAAATGATAATTGGACTTTAAAAATTCAAAAATTTTGCCCTTTAAAAGATGCTATTAAGAGAATTAAAAGACAAGCAATAAACTGTAAGAAAATATTTATAAATCATATATCTGATGAGTCAAGCATTGAGAACTCTTGCAACTCAAAAGCAAAAAGACAACTCAAATTAAAAATGTGCAAAGCATATGAGAAGATATTTCTCCAAATCATATATACAAATGGCCAACAAAAACATAAAAATATGCTCAACTTCATCAGTTATTAAAGAAATGCAAATCAAAATTGCAATGACATACCATTTTACACCCTCTTAAGGTGGCTATAATTTTTAAAAGAAAACCAAAAACATAAAATAAAAAGTATTGGTGAAGATGTGGAGAAATTGGAATTTTCACATCTTTGTTGGTAGGGATGTAAAATGGTGCAGCCACCATGGAAAACAGTTAAGCAGTTACTCAAAAAGTTCAGCATAGAATTAACATACGAGCCAATAATTCAACTCCTAGGTATATATTCAAAAAAACTGAAAATGGGTGTTAAAACAAAAGCTTGCACACAAATGTTCACTACAGCACTTATTCACAGTAACCAAAAGATTGAAAAAAACCCAAATACCCATCAACTGATGAACAGATAAACAAAATGTGATATATACATGTGGCTGAACATTACTCAGCCATCAAAAGTACTGATGCATACTACGACATGCATGAGCCTTGAAAACATCATGACTAAAAGAAGCAAGTCACAGAAGACCGCATACTGTATCATTCAATTTATAGGAAATGTCCAGAGTAGGCAAATCCATAGGAACAGAAAGCAGATTAGTTGTTGCCAGGGGCTGGGGATGGTTATGGGGATTAACTGCAGGTACATAAGAGAGGAATATAATTGAGGTGATGAAAATATCTAAAATTGTGGTGATCATTGCACCACTCAACAAATTCACGAAAAATCCTTGATGTGTACACTTAAAATTAGTCAGTTTTATGGCATGTGAATTATATCTCAAAATAAAATTTTTAATTATTTTTTCAAATACATTTGTCTCTGCCTACCCTCCACCACTTTTCCTTGCCCCCTCCCTCCCTCCCTCACTTTTCCCCTTTAGTTTTGTCCATGAGTCCTTGCGATATGTTCCTTGACTTTCCTCTTCCCTTCCTTTTCCCCTGCCCCCCCATCCTTCCCTCCTGTCTCTGATGGTTTCTTTTCCCTTCAGTGTTGCTGGTCTTATTTTCCTTGCATCTTTGTATTGTTGGTTAGGTTCCACTTATAGGTGAGATCATATACTATTTGTCTTTTGCCCCCTGGCTTATTTCGCTTAGCATAATGCTCTCCAGTTCCATCCATGCTGTCGCAAAGTTTAATAGTTCTTTTCCTCTTTCTGCTGTGTAGTATTCCATTGTGTAAATGTACCATGGTTTTTTGATCCAGTCATCTACTGATGGGCATTTAGGTTGCTTCCAACACTTGACTATTGTCAATTGTGCTTCTATGAACATTGGGGTGCATAGGTTCTTTTGAATTGGCTTTTTGGGATTCTTAGCGTATAGTCCGAGAAGGGGAATCACTGGATCAAAAGGCAGTTCCCTTTTCAGCTTTTTGAGGAAATTCCACACTGCTTTCCACAGTGGCTGCACCAGTCTGCATTCCCACCAACAGTGTTACAAGGGTTCCCTTTTCTCCACAGCCTCGCCAGCACCTGCTGTTTGTGGATCTGTTTATGATGGCCATTCTGACCGGTGTGAGGTGGTACCTCATGGTGGTTTTGATCTGCATTTCTCAGATGGCTAGTGATGCTGAGCATCCTTTCAAATGTCTCTGGGCCCTCTGAATCTCCTCCTTGGAAAAGCATCTGCCCAGGTCCTTTGCCCATTTTTTGACTGGATCGTTTGTCTTCTTGGAGTGGATTGAGTGAGTTCTTTATATATCTTGGAGATCAAACCTCTATCTGATGTATCCTTAGCGAATATATTTTCCCATACGGTTGGCTCCCTTTTCATTTTGCTGATGTTTTCTTTTGCCGTGCAGAAGCTTCTTATTTTGATGAGATCCCACTTGTCTATTCTTTCCTTTATGTCCCTTGCTTTAGGAGACATATCAGTGAATAAGTTGCTGCGTAGGATATCTGAGAGTTTCCTGCCCATGTTCTCCTCTAGGACTTTGCTGGTGTTGTGACTTATATTTAAGTCTTTTATCCATCTCGAGTTTATTTTTGTATATGGTGTCAGCTGATGATCCAATTTCAATTTTTTGCATGTAGCCGTCCAGCTCTCCCAACACCATTTGTTGAAGAGGCTATTATTGCTCCATTTGATACTTCTTCCCCCTTTGTCAAATATTAGATGCCCATAGAGACCTGGGCTTCTTTCTGGGCTTTCTATTCTGTTCCACTGGTCTATGGATCTGTTCTTTTGCCAGTACCAGATTGTTTTGAATATAGTGGATTTGTAGTAGAGTTTGATGTCCGGTATTGTGATCCCTCCTACTTTGTTTTTCTTTCTCAAAATTGCTGCGGCTATTCGGGGTCGTTTATGGTTCCCTATAAATTTTTGAAATGTCTGTTCTATTTCTGTGAAATACATCATTGGTAACTTAATAGGGATTGCATTTAATCTATAAATTGCTTTGGGTAGTATGGACATTTTGATGATATTAATTCTTCCAATCCATGAGCACGGTATATGCTACCATTTATTTGTGTCTTCCTTAATTTCTTTTTTCAATGTTGTATAGTTTTCTGCATACAGGTCTTTTACCTCTTTGGTGAAATTTATTCCTAGGTACTTCATTTTTCTTCTTGTTATATCGAATGATATTTTTTTTCTGATTTCTTCTTCTTCTATTTCATTGCTGGTATACAAAAATGCCTTTGATTTCTGAATGTTGACTTTGTATCCTGCTGTTTTGCCAAATTCACTTATTAGGTTGAGGAGTTATTTGGTAGAGTCCACAGGGTTTTCTATGTACACTATCATATCATCTGCAAACACTGATAGCTTTACTTCTTCCTTTCCTATTTGGATGCCTTTTATCTCTTTCTCTTGTCTGACTGCTGTGGCTAGGACTTCCAATACAATGTTGAAAAGAAGCAGTGAGAGTGGACATCCTTGTCGTGTTCCCGATCTTAGTGGGAAAGCTTTCAGTTTTTGCCCGTTGAGTATGATATTGACTGTAGGTTTTTCATATATGGCCTTTATTATGTTGAGGAATTCCCCATTTATTCCCATTTTGCTGAGTGTTTTCATCATAAATGGGTGCTGTACCTTATCAAATGTTTTTTCTGTGTCTATCAAGATAATCATGTGGTTTCTGTCTTTTCTTTTATTTATGTGATGTATCACATTTACTGATTTGCGTATATTGAACCATCCCTGCATCCCTGGGATGAATCCCACTTGATCGTGGTGGATAATCTTTTTAATGTATTGCTGGATGCGGTTTGCCAATATTTTGTTGAGGATTTTAGCATCTATGTTCATCAGCGAAATTGGCCTGCAGTTTTCTTTCTTTGTAGGGTCATTATCTGGTTTTGGGATCAGGGTGATGCTGGCCTCATAAAAAGATTCTGGGAGTCTTCCCTCCTCTTGGAATTTTTGGAATAGTCTGAGAAGGACAGGGGTTAGCTCTTCCTTCAATGTTTTGTAAAATTCTCCTGGGAAACCGTCCAGCCCTGGGCTTCTGTGTGCCAGGAGTTTCTTGATTACTGCTTCAGTTTCCCCAGCTGTTATCGGTCTGTTCAAGCTTTCTGTTTCTTCCTCGTTCAGTGTTGGAAGATTATACTTTTCTAAAAATTTGTCCATTTCATCAAGATTTTCAAATTTCTTGCCATATAATTGTTCATACTAGTTTCTGATGATCATTTGTATTTCTGTGGTATCAGTTTTTATTACTCCTCTTTCATTTCTGATGTTATTAATTTGGGTCCTCTCCCTTTTTTTCTTGATGAGTCTGCTCAAAGGCTTGTCAATTTTATTTATCTTTTCAAAGAACCAGCTTCTGGATTGGTTGGTCCTTTGAATTGTTCTTTATGTCCCTATGTCATTCAGTTCTGCTCTGATCTTGACTATTTCCTTCCTTCTACTTGCTCTGGGATTTATTTGTTGTTGTTTCTCCAGTTCTTGAAGTTGTAGTGTTAGGTCTTTTATTTGAAATGTTTCTATCTTTTTAAGGTAAGCCTGTATTGCTATGAACTTCCCTCTCAGGACCGCCTTTGCTGTGTCCCGTAGGTTTTGGACTGGTGTCTGTTCATTTTCATTTGTTTCCAGAAATGTTTGGATTTCTTCTCTTATCTCATTATTGACCCATTCATTGTTTAATGGTGTATTGTTCAGTCTCCATGAGTTTGCAAGTTTTTGAAGTTTCTCTTTGAGGTTGATTTCCATTTTCAAGCCCTTGTGGTTTGAGAAAAAGTTTGATATTATTTCAATTTTCCTGAATTTGGTGAGGTTTTTTTTCTGTCCTATCATGTGGTGCATCTTTGAAAAACTGCCATAAGCATTTCAAAGAATGTGTAATTTTCTTCTTTGGGATGTAAGTTTCTAAACATGTCAATTAAGTCTCTTTCATTCAGTGTGTCATTTAGCTCAACAGTATCTTTATTAATGTTTTGTTTGGAAGATCTGTCCATTTTTGACAGTGGCTGTGTTGAAATCCCCTACTATCAGTTTGTTGCTGTCTATAGCAGTTTTGAAGTCGTCCAACAATTTCCTTATAAACTTGGGGGCTCCTATATTGGGAGCATATAAGTTTACAATGTTGATGTCTTCTTGATTGATTGTTCCTTTAAGTATTATAAAGTGCCCCTCTGGGTCTCTTTTTATGGCCTTTCTTTTGAAATCTACTTTGTCTGATACAAGCATGGCAACCCTGGCCTTTTTCTCTTGCCCATTTGCTTGGAATATTTTTTTTCCATCCCTTTACTTTCAACCCGTGTAGGTCTCTTACTCTGAGGTGGGTCTCTTGTAAGCAGCATATGTGTGGGTCACGTTTTCTTATCCATTCAGCTACTCTGTGTCTCTTGATTGGGGCATTTAGTCCATTTACATTGAGAGGTATTACTGAAAGAAACATTCATTTTTTCTCTTTGTACCTGTGTTTTTCTCTTTCTCACTCTTTTATTTCATCTTCTTAAACCAGGCCCTTGAGCATTTCTTGGAGTGCTGGTTTGGTAGAGATGTATTCTTTAACCTTCTTTTCTCTGGGAAAGTCCGTATTTCCCCTTCTCTTTTCATTGAGAGCCTTGCTGGGTAGAGCAGCCTTGGTTGTGGGCCCTTGCTTTTCATGACTTGGAATATTTGTTGCCATTCCCTTCTGGCTTGTAGTGTTTCTGTTGAGAAGTCAGCTCCTAGGTGTATCGGGGCCCCCTCTTATGTTACTTTTTCCTTCTCCCTTGCTGCCTTGAGGATTCTCTCTTTGTCTTTGACATTTGCCATTTTAATGATGATGTGTCTTGGAGTAGACCTCCTTGAGTCCCTCTTGACTGGGGTCCTCTGTGTATCCTCTGTATCCATGAGACCTGTTCTCTCCTCAAATTAGGGAAATTTTCCATCATTACTTTTTTGATGAGGTTCTCTATCCCTTGCTCCTCTTCTTCTCCTTCTGTCATCCCTATTATGTGGATATTATTGTGTTTCGGGTTGTCCTGCAGTTCCCTAAATGCCTCTTCATTCTTTTTGAGTCTTTTTTCCATTTCTTGTTCTGTCTGGGAGCTTCTTTCTATCTTATCCTCCATCTCACTGATTCAATCCTTGGCTTCATCCAGCCTGCTTTGGATTCCTTCTACTGTGTTCTTCAATTCAGAAATGGTATTCTTCATATCCTCTTGTGTCTTCTTGATAGTTTCTGTGTCCTTTTCCAGGCTGATATAGTTTGCTGTAAGATCCTGATAGTTTCTCATAGTTGTCTTTGAGCTGGGTGAACTTATTGAGGTTCCTTAGAACCATTGGTTTGCGTTCAATATCTGATAGTTCCCTTGCCTCTATTTCATTTAGCTCTCTCTGTGGGGAGTCCTCTTTTCCACTCATTTGGGGGAACTTCTTTTTCTTCCCATTTTTGTGAGAGTCTGATAAGCAATTTATTTATGTATTTATTTATTTTTGCTTGTGCTTCTATTGGGCCATCTAGATTTCCTGACTCTGTGGATTAAACTTCTATGGTAGTAGGCGGGTCTTTATATTTATTTATTTATTTTTTCCTTTACTTTTTGTTCTGGGCCTGCCTCTGAGATGTCAGTTGTTGACCTTATATGGCCTTTGGGTATTTGGTTGAGCCTGCCAGGAGTTTGCTGTCTGTGTCAGACTCCTGCTTTGGGTAGCTGTGTGACCCCTTCTGCCAGGGATCCACTATTTCTGTGGATGGCTCTGCACTCTCCTGCTGGCTCCTTGATCGTCCTCCCCGTCCCGGCAGGATCCCCCACCAGCCGGGGCTGGCACATGCTTGCCCTAGCCCAGGGGGCTTCTTCGGGACCTCGCATACTCGTCTGGCCCCCCAGGCCGGTGGGCACCCACGCACTGGTCAGTTTAGAGTCTTCTATTGTGTGCTTTCCCCACTTTTGGCTCTTTGGATGCGTTGTCTGCCCTCGCCAAATGGAGACTATGGAAATGGGAGGAAGTCAGCTCTAGGACTCTCCAGTTAATCCTGTCTCCAGTCTCTCCTCCAGGGACTCTGGGCAGCTCGGTGACCCCTTTGGTCCAGGATCCACTATTTCTGGGGCCTGCTCTGCTCTCGCAACCCGCGTGGGTCGATTTACACCTGCCCTTGCCGATCTGTGCACTCCCTCGCAGGCCCCATCGGTGCCAACCTGTGAGAGGCCTTGCCAGCCCACGCGAGCCCTCGCCAGCCTGAGCGAATCCACACACACACTTGCCAACCCTCGCCAGCCCCTCGGCGCAAGTGTGCGTGCCTGCACTGGGTGGTTTTGGGCTCTCTGTTGTGTGCTTTTCAGCTTTTGGCTCTTTGGGGGTGTGTCCTGTTCCCGCGCAATGGAGAGGAGGGAAAGGAGTCAGGACTCCGCGGTTCCTCCTCCCCTTCTTTCCCCAACGCCTCGGACTCCAGTCTCTCCTCAGGGGTCTCTGGGCAGTTCTGTGACCCCTTCGGCCAAGGATCCACCACCTGTGTGGACCGCGTTTCAATCGCGGGCAGTCTGGTTTATGCGTGTCCCACTTCTGCCTCTTTGGGGGCATGCCCTGCCTGCCCAGAATGGAGACTACTGAACAGGGCGGGAGTCGGGACTCCCCGGTTCCTCCTCCTGTTCTTTCCCCAATGCCTACATCTCCAGTGTTTCCTCAGGGCTCTCCCAGCCAGCCTGCACTTAGCCCCCCAGCTCACATGCGCACAAAAGACAGGTTAATTGATTCCCTTCTGCCTGAGTGAGATGGTAGCTGCAGAGTGGGAGGTGCGTTATCACCAGGGCTCCACCGGCAGCCGTCTAAGTTCTCTTCACAAAGTTTTCCTCACCAGTCTTTTCCCAGGCACCAGCCCACCCTGCTTCCACCTCTACCCAGAGATCAAGGAGGGTGGCTGCCACTGCAATTTTTGCGTTGGCCCTTTAAATGTCTCTTTGCATCCCCAGCCACCTGTCCCTGGCAGAGAGCGCCCCTAAGCTTTTCGGCTTTGCGTTTTGTCTGTATTTTCCTGGTTTTAGCTGCTGTAGTTTAGGGGTCCCTGTTTGTGATTCAGACCCCGTTCTTCTCACAGGGAGCTAACTGGCCATTTGAATGTCCCTCTGGTGCTAGTGCCCGTGAGCACCCAGTCCACCCTCTTGAACCTCCACCACAAACCTCCACCACACTTCTCACCCGTTTGGATGTGTGAGAGTTGAATCCACTGTCTGTCCGCAGCTCCAAGGCTCCTCTCCCACTATCGTTCCATTGTTTTCCAGGTGATTACTCCATTATTTAGTAGCAATTCCAGTTTGGTCTTGGGAGGAGGAGGTCAGTGTGACTCCCATTCACTCCTCTGCCATCGTTCCCTCTATGTCTCAAAATAAAATTTTTAAAGCAACTTGAAAAAGAGAGGAAAAAAGAAAGTTCATCTCTTAGACTGTGTATCATACAAAGCTCATTAGGCTGTTGTATGTTGTTGCTGCTGCTGCTGTTGTGTGGTAGGAGTGGTGGTTTTCCCATGAGGGCTGAGGGCCAAGCAATGATTTGGGTCTTTTAAAATTAAAATGTAAAAATCACTGAAAAAGAAGGATTCTGGCTTGAAATCTGGAATAGCAGGGCAGGGGGTGGCAAACTGAAGTGGATGGATTTTAAAAATATCCAGGATGCAGAAGTGACATTTTGTACTAATTAGATACAGGGAATGAGGAAGAGTGAGGATGCCTCAGACTTAGCGTGCTTAAAGTTGAATTCCTGTTGTCCTCCCAAAGGTACAGTCCCCTGTGCTGTCCGTCTCAGTGAGTGGATCAGCATCCTGGCACAGAGTAAGCATTCATTGATTGTCTTTGGTAAAAGAGTGAATGAACAGAGTAAAATATGACCAAAGCGCTCCCCAGGTCCTGCCAAACAGCCAGTCCTAAACTCACCCTCAGGGCTGGCTCAGCAGATGTCTATCACAATTTCCCTCTCATTTATCAGCCATTTGGGAAATCATCAGATCCCATACCCTGAAGAACACCCATTTTCATGTCAGCCATTCCTTGCCTAGAACCTGCAGGTGTGGCACAGATGAGGTTTTGCTGAAAGCGTCTTATTCTGTAAATTCTTTACATGAAGTCAATAGCCAGTGCATGTACAGCCCGCATGAGCATGGGGGACGTCTGGTGTTGCAGAAAGAGGGTCACAAAGGTGCCCAAATCATGGATCGATGTTCATTTTGGCTCTAATCAGAGAGGTTTATTAATCCAGCTCCATCCCCTGCCCTTTCCTGGCAGGCAGAAAACAGTTTCCAGAAACACTACAGTCACTGAGTGAAGTTTGGATATTTTACTGCTCTCCCAGGACTGACAAGAAGAGATACACAACTGCTTGTAGTTCCTAACACAGATACAAAAAAAAAAAAAAAAAAAAGGAAATGATCCATCCCAGTCCACACTTCCCAGAAATAAAGAATGACGTGAGACACCCAAAAGATGGCCCCAGGCTCAACCAGCCCAGGGAATATTTCCTGGTTAAGAAGAGAAGTGAAATTTGCAACCCAGAAGGGAAATCTCGCTGTGTAAGCAGTAGAATTAGGGGTATAGATATTTGATGAAGTACACTTTTTTAAACCCTTTTTGTTCAGTATCATTAGATAAACATCCTTTTCAATGATAAAGCCCAAGTCATTTCTGGCCCTTTTCCTGGAAGAGCTTTTCGCTGCTGTCAGGTTACAGGAACAGCAGTAAGAGGCCATAGTCTGGGCATGGAGCCCAGGACTCAAAGGGAGGCTAGAGAACATCTGGTGTGCTTGATATATAGAAGCCAGAACTGGATGTGTGTTTGTGTGTGTTTGTTTCCTTCTATGCTGACTCATAGCATTGAAACCTCTGTGGAAACACCCCCACCCTTCTAGCTAGCCAGTTTGTGCACACCCCTTTGGCTCCGCCTTGATTCAAGAGGAGGAAGGAAAACGAACTCAAGAGTTGCTCTCAAGCATCTAGAATTCTCTGCCTCCCACCACTTGAGAAGAAAAATTAGCCCCAGCTCAGACTCAGTCCATTAAGAACTGGACTGTCCTCTTAAAGCACCAACTTTATTTGAGCTTTTGGATAAAATTGGAAGAAAAGAATTCACAAGTATTGTGGACTGTGCAGGAGTCAGGGACTGAGAACTGGCAGTGAAAACAGAAAGATGGCAGACCTGAAGCCCAACATTCAAGCAGACCCTGAAATTGAGCTTTTCGTGAAGGTAAGTTTTCTAGCTATAATAACAAAATACAGAATATATTATTTCTTGACAGTGGACTTCAGCTTCAAAAAAGTCAACATTTGGGTTATCAACAAGAAATAATTTTTAAATTATATTTCTATTCTGAGTTCTAGAAGGATGCTTGGGTATTTAGTTGTTCTTAGATATTCACAGACAAGCATCTCACCTGGAAAAATCAAGAAGATGGTGGAAAGAACACTAGCTTGTTGATAGAGCAACTAAATTGTATTCTTAGTGGCTTCCTATGTAACCTTGACAAACCCCTCCCTCCATATCAACTTTTGTTTCTTCATCTGTATAATGAAGGATGCTGACTAAATGATCCTTAAAGGTTTTCCAGCTCTCACAATCTGTTTTTTATGAAGTAGGTTTTGAGAGGTCTGAATGGGAGAAGTCCAACAATAGCCTGAGAGCCCCATTCCCACACATAGCCCAAACAGAGCTTTCTAAACTTTTCCCACAATGGGCAAACATCACAGCAGGGTCACACAGACACTACAGGAGAAAAAAGCCAACAGTCTTTGTGCTTGTTATGTGAGGAGGCGACATTTTAGAGTGCTATGCTTCCTCTTTATGGTTTGCTTGGTATTTTTTTTTTGTCTTAACTTTTCAGAAAAGCCCTTTGGAAAACCCCTAAAGCAGTAGAAAGAAACATGTGTTTCTAAATTAGTTCATCAAGAAAAATAATTATGTAGTGGTTATTCAAAGTAGAAATTACATAGTTTCTTAAATCCTTGCTTATGTTAACTATTTTTTCTCTATACTTTCATTGACTGTTGGAAGTATTCAGGATGATAATCATAACAACAAACTTTTTTTATTATTGTTCAATTACAGTTGTCCCTATTGCCCCCTATTATTCTCCCCTGCCCTACCCACCCCCCACCTCCCACATTCAGTCCTCCCCTGTCCCCATTGTCCTTGTCCATAGGTACTTTCAGGGAACATTTCTATTGTTTGTTAATAATGACAAACTCTTATATCATGCCTGATGCTTTTTAAGCTATTTACATATATTGTCTCACTTAGTGCTAAACAACTTAAGGGATATAGTAGTAGTAGTAATAGCAGATCAGTAGTAATAGTGGTAGTAGTACTCATCATTGTAATAATGTTGCGCTCATCATCTCTAGATAAATAAGCTAAGACAACAGATTTTAAGTAACTTGCCTCTAAAACTATATCGCTTCTTGATGGCACACAAAGACATAAAATAAGGTATGTTTATCAAATGTTAGCTTAAATTTCATTTAGCCAAAGTAATATTTTTATAATCATTTTAAAATATTAACAACTGGTCACATATATACACCAAGGACATAATCAATCAGCCTTTTTGAAATTATAGGAGAGAGACCTTGAATTCTTGCGTCTCAAAGTAATCCAAATAAGTGTGTGCTGGACCACGGTACATAGGAACTACTTCTCCTATCTCTGGATTCTAGTAAAACATGTGACTGCTCAGACATGATATAAATAAGCCTTAATTTTCTAACTGGCCTTTTAGATCTAGCAATTCCAAACAAGAAGCAACTGAAGTTTTTCTTTTGTCTAAACTGTAACTTTGTCCAAGGTCACATAGTTAAGGAATGGCAGAGTTAGGATTCCAATCCTTTAAAGTAGCTATGTCAAACCTTATTCAATTGTTTTCAATTTGGAAAGGTTTTTAGGGAAACTTTTCAGAATTTCATAAGATGCAATCTTTAGATGTAAGGTTATCTAATGATACTGATATGAATTAAAGATTTTCTGGAAAAATCTTTAGTATCCTTTTGTCCAGGTCTTTGTTTTGCTTTCCTTCGCTTTAAGGTCTGTTCCACAGGTCTCTAGAAGTTTAATAGAAGATAGTGAAAGGGATGCAGAAATTTAGAGAGATGAAAAATGTTAATGAGTAACTTTTAAAAGCACTGCTCTTTACCAGTGGTATCTCATTTATAGATAAT
The DNA here is from genome assembly GCF_021234165.1 of Pteronotus mesoamericanus. NCBI lineage: Eukaryota > Metazoa > Chordata > Mammalia > Chiroptera > Mormoopidae > Pteronotus > Pteronotus mesoamericanus. The sequence goes on along the minus strand of NW_026555093.1, from coordinate 864,059 downwards.
GTGGTATCATTGTAAAGATTAAATGAGTCGGTGATTTCCCCAGTTACCTCTGACTGTAGCTTAAAAACCTTACCACAACTTCTTCCCCATGCTCTGATAGCATTCCTTTAAGAGATTAAGCACCTTCCTATAATAATTAAGAATTTATATCACACCACCTACGTGTTCCATATACTCAGTGAAACATTGTCTTTCAGCTCTCTATGATTTGGGCAAGATTTATACCCATGTACTAAAGTCAAAAGATATTCTAACACATTTTATTTTATCTAAATGCAGAATTTTTCTTATTGGTTTGTTATTCATTGTTAAATGAAGTTTTTGTGTTTTCGATCAAACACTCTAAAATTAAATTGTAGTAGGTTTGTATATATCATTATAGCATCTAACATTTGGGCCAAAATTTGGAATGTAATATTTTATCAAAACATTTTGTTTATGTGGGAAAGAAGAAAGAAATGATACTCTCCTCTGAATGTCCATACCATTTTCAAACTCTCTTAGAACTATCAAAACAAATGATTAATAAAAAATCCCGATGTTTTTAACAGCATTATTTACAATAGCCAAGGGCTGAAAACAACCTAAGTGTCCATCAGTAAATGAGTGGATCAAAAAACTGTTGTACATATACACAATGGAATACTACACAGCAGAAAGAAAGAAGGAACCCCCTACCCTTCACAACACTATGGTTGGAACCAGAGAGTATTATGCTAAGTGAAATTAGCCAGGTGGTGAAAGGCAAATACTGTATCATCTCACCTATAGGTAGAACTTAATCAACAAAACAAACAAGCAAGCAAAATAGAACCAGAGAAATGGAAATAAAGAGCAAACTGAAAGTGACCAGAGGGAAGTGGGAAGGGGGATTATAGGGGAAAGAAGGAGAAGGGGCAAGAAAAGGAACACGAGTAGAGATCTCATGGGCATGGACAATGGGGGGGATTGATTGGGGGATTGAAGGGGATAGGGTTGGGGTGAGCAAAGGGGAAAAAGGTGGAATGACTGTAACTGAACAACAATAAAATAAAATAATAAAATAAAATATAATAAAAGACAATTGTGTCTAAAAATCAAAATAAACAAACTAGCCGAACAGAAACTTACTCACAGATACAGAGAACATTTCTTTAAATTTATTTTTTTAATTTTTGAAGTATATTTTATTGATTATGTTATTACAGTTGACCTATTTTTGCTCCCCTTTATTCCCTTCTGCCCTGTACTTCCCCGCCTCCACCCCAACCTTAGTTCATGTCTATGGGTTGCACTTATAAGTTCTTTGACCTCTCCATTTCCTCTACTATTCTTAACCTCCCCCTGTCTATTTTGTACATACCATTTATGCTTCTTATTCCCTGTATCTTTTCCCCCATTCTTCTTCCTCCCATTCCCCACTGGTGATCCTCCATGTGATCCCCATTTCTGTGATTTTATTCCTAGTTCCTGTTCTAGTTGTTTGCTTAGCTTGGTTTTGTTTTTGTTTTAGGTTCAGTTGTTGATAGCTGTGAATTTGTTGTCATTTCACTGTTTATAGTTTTGATCTTCTTCTTTGTCTTACATAAGTCCTTTTAACATTTCATATAATAAGGGCTTGGTGATGATGAACTCCTTTAACTTGACCTTAACTGGGAAGCACTGTATCTGCCCCTCCATTCTAAATGATAGATTTTCTGGATAGAGTAATCTTGGATGTAGGTCCTGTCTTTCATGAATTTGAATACTTTCCAGCCCCTTCTTGTCCGCAAGGTTTCTTTTGAGAAATCAGCTGATAGTCTTATGGGAACTACTTTGTAGGTAACTGTCTCCTTTTCTCTTGCTGCTTTTAAGATTCTCTCCTCATCTTTAATCTTGGTTAATTAAATTATGGTGTGCCTTTGTGTGTGCTTCTTTGGGTCCAGTTTCTTTGGGACTCTCTGAGCTTCCTGAACTTCCTGGAAGTATATTTCCTTGGCCAGGTTTTGGAAGTTGTCCTTCATTACTTTTTCAAGTAAGTTTTCAATTTCTTGCTCTCCTCTTCTCCTTCTGGCACCCCTATGACTCAGATGTTGGAACATTTAAAGTTGTCCCAGAGGCTCCTAAGCCTCTCCTCATTTTTTTTTTTTGAATTCTTGTTTCTTCATTATGTTCTGGTTGAATGTTTATTTCTTCCTTCTGCTCCAAATAATTGATTTGAGTCCTGGTTTCCTTCCCTTCATTATTGGTTCCCTGTGTATTTTTCCTTAATTCACTTTACATAGTCTTCACTTTTTCCTCTATTTTGTGACCATACTCAACCACTTCTGTGAGCATCCTGATTATCAGTGTTTTGAACTCTGCATCTGATAAGTTGATTATCTCTTCACCGCTTAGTTTTTGTATTTTTTTTCCTGGAGTTTTGGTCTGTTCTTTCATTTGGGCTATATTTCTTTGTCTTTGTGCTCCTGTTACATTGTAAGAGGCATAGCCTTTGGTATTCACCAGGGCAGGGCAACCCAGGTCTCTGAGTTGTGGTGCTGTATGTGGGGGTGGGGTCAGCAAGGGAACAATACCTCCTGCTCAGCTCTCAGCTGGCTTTCATCACTTCTCCCACTACCCACAAGAAATTTGGACTCTTTTGGTGCAGATTCCTGGGTGGGTGAGTTTCTGTATGTTCTAGGACCCTGTGGGTCTCTCCAATGAATTATCCTGTGAGGCTGTAAATTTCTTCTGCCACCACAACCACCACAGATTTTTACAGCTAGAGGTTTTGAAAGTTTCTTTTCCTGTGCTGGAATGCTGGGTTGCACAGTCTGTCTTGCTCCCCAGTTGTTCCTCCTGGTTTATTGGCACACAAATGTGGGACCACCTGGTCTGCCTGCTGCCACTTTGCCTGGTCCTCCAGCTGCTGTCTTTGTCAGTCCTCTCTGCCCCAGCTGTCCATCCAGTCTGGATGAATGTTTCTTCTTTAACTCCTTGGTTGTCAGAATTCCATACAGTTCAATTTCCTGGTAGTTCTGGTTGTTTTTGTTTTAAAATTTGTTGTTGTCCTCCTTTTGGTAGTGCAAGAAGACAAGGTGTATCTACCTACACTTCCCTCTTAGCCAGACCAGAGAACTTTTTGACAGTTTCCAGATGAGAGGGAGGTTGGAGGATGGGTGAAAAAGGTGAAGGGGTTAAGAAATTAAAATTGGTTATTACAGAGCAGTCAAAAATACAACAAAACTATTATATGATAGAAAGTGTGTTAAAGAGTGTGGGTTCTGAAGTAGACGGTACTGGATTTACTACATGAAAAGAGTACATATGTCATCAACTCTGGTCTAGATGCATCTATTTGAGCAAGTCAGCTTCTGTGAGTCTCAATTTCCTTATCTGCAAAGCACAAATAATAACAAAACCTACCTCACAAGATCATTTTAATATGAAGATTAAACAAAAAAAATATGTAAAATACAGAAATGGTTAACATAGTTAACACTTAATAACTGTCAAATATTGTGGCTATTATTATTTCTTATGTTTAGAAACTTAGATCACAAACACAAAGATAAATAAGTTGTTTTGCTGAATGACCACATCCTGTTATTGCCTGCTAAAAACACTTATGAGGGAGATAATTCATCAATGAGGTTGGGAAATTCACATCCTAAAATTTTAAGCAATGGAACTTTAAATTAGTATATTATAAACAGAAAAAAAAACTACAATTTTCCTGTAAAACTTTACTTCATTACCTCCATATCTCACTGTTTTGCCTTTCTTTTTTCCAAAGATGTTCCACCCTTCCTGCTGTATCTATTCTCAGAGTCTGTTTTTCTTCCTGCCCCCCAGCCTAATCATGTTTCTTTCCACTCACTAACTCCAGTTCTCATTGCATCCTTAGTCTGACTTGTTACAAAAGAAATGCAGCTGCTGAGGTTGGTTGCCACTTCACATACCTCTTCACTCCATTACATCACAAAAGAGCAGTAATAAGCATGATTTTATCTGTTGTACCCACTGCCAGAGAAAGAAAATTTACCTAAAAATTAGAATTATGCCCATGGGTGTTTGGACCTTAACATTACTAGTAGAAATGACAGGTCAGAGCAGATGTAAGATGAAGTACCTTTTATTTTCTTCTACAGACTGAGGCAAAGGTTGAAAAATAGATTCAAGGGACGAGGGACGCTAATGGCTTGGACTTGGAAAGCTAGCACCTAACAGTGTTGGACAGATAGTAAGCATCAAATCAACATTGAATGAATGAATAAATGATTGAATGATGTAATAACCATGGCAAATGAGAAACCTGAACTTATTTGGAGATATTTACTGGTATAACTGACAAGAATTAGTAGTTGGATTCAATATTCAGAGTGAAGCAAAAGGATTATTTCCTAGTTTCTAGTTTGGCCAGCTGGGTGGATGGTGTCCTGTCTGCTCAGGCTGCCATAACAAAACATAATTGACTATGTGGCTATAACAGCAAAAATTTGTTCCTCGCAGTTATAGAGGCTGGATGTCCAAGATCAAGGTGCCAGCATAGTCAGTTTCTGGTGAGAACTCTTTTCCTGCCTTACAGGTGCCTGACTTCTGGCTGTATCCTTGAATGATAGAGAGAGAAGGAGAGAAGGAGGGAGAGAGAGAGAGATAGAGGAAGAGAGAGGGAGAAAGAGGGAGAGAGAGAGGGAGAAAGAGAAAGAGTTTTGGTCTCTGCTAATTCAAGCATGATCCCATCATAAGAACCCCATCCTCATGACCGCATATAAACCTAACTAGTTCCCAAAGACCTCACCCCCAAATACAATTATCTTGGATGTTAAAGTTTCAACATATGAATTGGGGAGGGAACAAAATTCAGTCCATACCAGATGATAGTGACTTTAACAGGCTTGAAAGCCCTAAAGAAAATGTAGGTCAGTGTGTAAAGAACAAAGAAGAAATTTAATGTGAGACATGTTTAGAATGAGATGCCTAAAACTTCAATCTCCCATGATGGCACTACATCAGCTATAAACATCTCAAGAAGTGGCAGCCACCCCACCCCCAGGAGGGACTCTGCCCTGGCCCTGCGGTGCTTAAGCATGACTTCTGAGTGCAGAGTGACAGCCACATACAGTAGATCCCTGGCAAAGTGTGGAGAAAGTGGACTAGAGATGCTTGAGGAGAGACTGGGGATGGAGGCTTTTGGGAGAGAACTGAGAGAGTAGCTGCCAGGATCTTGGTGCTAGGTCATCCTCCTTAAGGGAGCAGCCATCTTGCTCAGGCAGACCACTCCCCTGAGCAGAAGTAGCCTGAGAGGAAACAATAGCCCTGACGCCAGGAGGGGTTTGGCCCCTCCCTATGGTGCTTAAGCCTGACGGCTGGGTGCAGAGTGACTAGCAATTGAAGGAATCAGCAACAGATGGTAGATCTCTGGAAATCTCAAACAGACTGCTTAAGGTCAGAGGAGGTCAACATCTGACATGACCAGAGGCAGATCCAGAAAGAAAACACAGTGGTAAATACCAGAGGCTACTGAGATGAAATCCACTGTGTTCTTCTCCATGACTTGTGATATTTTCTTTACTACATAGCTTTTTAACATTCATTTCTTGTCCATCAATTTTGTGCATATTAAGTCACTAGATTTTATACTATAGCCTATTTCTCTCCTTTCTAATAATAGTTTTAGTCTCTTTACAGTCTTATTAATACTGGCTCATTTGCTGTTGATAAGGGGATTATTGGGGGAGTTATTTTTGTGGATGCAGGTTTGTTTCCCAGGCTTTGCGGTTTTGTTCTGGCACTACCTGCACAACAACATGCAAGATGTGATGCACAGAGTTATCCTCAGACAACCAGCTGGAGGGAAGAACCCACCAAAGAATGACCAAACAACAATCAAAGCCCAATTACTCCCAGAGAGCCAAAATAAGCAGTATAAAAGGCATCACAAGAGCATCAAATTCAGCAGATCAAGGAGACTACACCACTGAATCTCACAAGTCTACTACCATAGAAGTTTACACCAAAAGACAGGGAGTCAAAACAGATCACCTAAAGAAGTAGAAGCAGCCCTTGCTGGTATGGCTCAGTGAATTGAGTGGCAGCCTGTGAACCAAATGGTAACTGGTTCAATTCCCAGTCAGGGCACATGACTGGGTTGCAGGCCAGGTCCCTAGTAGGGTGTGTATGACAGGCAATCACACATTGATGTTTCTCTACCTCTCTTTCTCCTTCCTTTCCCCTTTCTCTAAAAATAAATAAATAAAATCTTTAAAAAAATAAGCAAAAGCAAAAAAGAAGAGTCTGACAAATAATGGGAAGACAAAGAAACAACCTCCAATGAAAAGGAAAGGAGGAATCCTCAGAAAGAGTACTAAATAAAATAGAGGCAAATAAACTATCAGATATTGAGTTACAAACAATGGTTCTAAGGAAGCTCAATGAGCGCAGTGAGCTCAGACAGAATTACAGAAAACTACAGGGAAACTATGAGGAACTTTCTGCAAACTATGTCAGCATGAGAAAGGACATAGAAACTATCAATAAGAGACAAGAGGAAATGAAGAATACAATTTCTGGATTGAAGAACACTGTAGAAAGACTCAAAAGTAGGCTAAATGAAGCAGAAGATCGAATCAGTGAGCTGGAGGACAAGGTAGAAAAAAGCTCCCAGAAAGAGCAAGAAAATGAAAAAAAGATTCAAAAAGAACAAGCAGGGCTTAAGGGATGTGCAGGACAAAGTGAAAGATAATAATACTGTATAATAGGAATGCCAGAAGGGGTAGAAGAGGAGGAAGGGATAGAAAACCTATTTGAAAAAGTAATGATGGAAAACTTCCCTAATTGGAGGAGAGAAAAGGTCACAAAGTCCAGGAAACATAGAGGGTCCCAACTAAGAGGAACCCAAAGCGGCCCACTCTAACACACATCATCATTAAAATGGCAAATATCAAAGAAAAACAGAGAATCTTAAAAGCAGCAAGGGAGAAACAGGAAGTAACACACAAAGGAGCCCCAATATAGCTAGTGGCTGATTTCTCAACAGAAACACAAGACAGAAAAGAATGGCAAGAAATATTCCAAGAAATGAAAAGCAAAGAACTGCAACCACACTACTCTATCCAGTAAGGCTCTCAATTAAAATGGAAGGTGAAATAAGGAGTTTCCCAGCAAAAGACAAAAAGAATATACCAAACCAGCAGTGCAAGACATGCTAAAGAGACTGCTTTAAGAAGATAAAGAAAAAGAATGAGAGAGAGAGAGGAACATGGGTAAAAGGAAAAATGAATAAGTACCTAAAATAATAACCTTAAATGTAAACTAAATGCTCCAATCAAAATACATAGGGTAGCTGAATGGATAAGAAAACATGACCCGCACATATGCTGCCTACAAGATACCCACCTCAGAAGAAAATACCTACACAGACTAAAAGTAAAGGATTGGAAAAAAATATTCCAAGCAAATGGACAGGGGGAAAAAAAAGCTAGGGTAGCAATACTTATATCAGACAAAAGATATTTCAAAACAAAGGCCATAAAAAGAGACACAGAAGGACACTTTATACTACTCAAAGGAAGATTCCATCAAGAAGACATAGACATTGTAAATCTATATGCACCCACCATAGGAGCACCCAAATATATAAGGAAAATCTTAGAGGACTTCAAGAAAGATATAGACAACAACACACTTATATTAGGGGATTTTAATACCCCACTGTCAAAAATGAATAGACCACCCAAAACAATAACAAGGATATTGTAAACTGGACAACACATTAGATCAAATAGACTTAACATATATAAGTATGTGTGTGTGTGTGTGTGTGTGTGTCTATGTATATATATGTGTATATATATATGTGTATATATATGTATATATATATATATATATATGATATTTCATCCCAAAGAATCAAAATACACATTCTTTTCAAATGCACATGGAACATTTTCAAAGATAGACAACATGATAGGACACAAAACAAGCCTCAACAAATTCAAGAAAATTTAAATCATAACAAGCATTTTCTCAGACCACAAGGGCCTGAATCTAGAAACCAATCTCAAGGGTAAAACTAAAAAACATTCAAATTCATGGAAGTTGAATGCCATGCTAATAAATAATGAATGGGTTAAAACTGAGATCAAGGAAGAAATCAGAAAGTTTCTGGAAACATGAAAATGAACACATATCAGCCCAAAACCTATGGGACACTGCAAAGGCAGTCCTGAGAGGGAAGTTTATAACAACACATATCTACCTAAAAAATATAGAAACATTTCAAATAAAGAACCTAGCCCTACATCTATAAGAACTGGAGGAATAACAACAAAGAAAGTCCAGAGCAAGTATGAGGAAGGAAATAATCAAGACCAGAGTAGAATTAAATGAATTCAAGACTAAAAGAACATATAAAAGGATGAAAAAACCCCAAGAGCTGGTTCTTTGAATAGATAAACAAAATTGATAATCCTTTAAGCAGACTCATCAAGAAAAAAAGAGAAGGCCCAAAGAAATAAAATCAGAAATGAAAGAGGAGAGATTATAAATGAAACTACAGAAGTACAAAGGATTGTAAGAAATTACTAGGAACAACTATGGGCCCCAAAATTTGAAGACCTGGGTGAAATGGACAAATTTCTAGAAAAATATAGTCTTCCAAAACTGGATGAAGAAGAAGCAGAAAGCCTGAATATACCAACATAGCTGGTGAAATTGAAGCAGTAATCAAAAAGTCCCAGTACACAAAAGCCCTAGACCAGACGGTTTCACAGGAGAATTTTACAAAACATTTAAGGAAGAGTTAACCTCTATCCTTCTCAAACTACTCCACAAAATCCAAGAAGAGAGAAGACTCCCAAACTCTTTTTATGAGGCCAGCATCATCCAAATCCCAAAGCCAGACAAAGACACAACAAAGAAAGAAAACTACAGGCCAATATTGCTGATGAACATAGATGCTAAAATCCCTAACAAAATACTGGCAAACCACATCCAACAATACATTGAAAAAATCATCCACCACTATCAAGTGGGATTCACCCCAGGGGTACTAGTATGGAACAACATTTACAAATCAATAAACATAATACTTCACATCAACACAAGTAAAGACAAAAATCACATGATCTTATCAATAGATACGGAAAAAAGCATTTGATGAGGAACAGCACCCATTTATGTCAAAAACACTCAGCAAAATGGGAGCTGAGTGAGCATACCTCAACATAATAGAGGCCACATACAAGAAACTTACAGCTAATATCATATTCAATGGGCAAAAACTAAAAGCTTTCCCACTTAGTTCAGGAACAAGACAAGGATGTCTGCTTTCCCCACATGTATTCAAGATAGAATTGGAAGTCCTAGCCACAGCAATGAGAAAAGAAAAGAAATAAAAGGCATCAAAATTGGAAAGGAAGAAGTAAAACTGTCACTGTTTTCAGATGACATGATAGTGTACATAGAGAACCCTATAGACTCAACCAAAAAACTACCCAATCTAATAAGTGAATTTGGCAAAACAGCGGGATTCAAAGTCAATATTCAAAATCGAAGGAATTTTTATACACCAACAATGATATATCAGAATCAGAAATCAGGGGAAAAACCCCATTTGATATAGCAACAAGAAAAATAAAGTATCTAGGCATAAACCTAACTATAGAGGTAAAAGATCTATACTCAGAAAACTACGAAACACTGAAGAAAGAAATTAAGGAAGACAGAAATAAATGGAAGCATATACCATGTTCATGGATTGGAAGAATTAATATCATCAAAATGTCCAGACTACCCAAAGCAATTTATAGATTCAACACAATGCCTATTAAAATACCAATGACATATTTCGCAGATATAGAACAAACATTTCACAAATTTATATGGAAATGTAAACAAACCCAAATAGCTACAGAAATATTGAGAAAGAAGTACAAAGTAGGAGGGATCACAATACCTGACATCAAAGTATATTACAAGGCCACTGTAATCAAAAAGGTCGGGTGGTGGCATAAGAAAAAATACATAAATCATTGTAACAGATTAAAGAGACCAGAAAAAAAAGCCAAGTCTTTTATATTTAACAAAGGGGACAGAAACATGAAATGGAGTACAAATAGCCTCTTCAACAAATGGTGTTGGGAGAACTGGACAGCTACATGCAAAAAAATTAGACTTGACCACCAACTTACACCTTACACAAAAATAAACTCCAAATGGATAGAAGACTTAAATATAAGTTGTAACACCATAAACATCCTAGAGGAGAACATAGGCAGGAAAATCTCAGATATTCCACACGGCAATATTTTCACTGATATATCCCCTAGAGCAAAGGACATAAAGGAAAGAATAAACAAATGGGACTTCATTAAAATAAGAAGATTCTGTGCAGCTGACGAAAACATCAGCGAAATGAAAAGGTAACCAACTGTATGGGAAAATGTATTTGCCAATGATACCTCAGACAAGGCTTTGCTCTCCACAATATATAAAGAACTCACATGACTCCACTCCAGGAAGACACAAAATCCAATTAAAAAAGAGACCCAGGACTTGAACAGACACTTCTCCAAGGAGGACATACACAGCACTCAGAGACATATGAAAGGACGCTCAGTATCACTAGCTATCAGAGAAATGCAAATTAAAACCACAATGATACCACTTCACATTGGTCAGATTGGCCATCATAAACAAATCAACAAACTAGTGCTGGTGAGGTTGTAGAGAAAACGGAACCCTAGTACACTGTTGGTGGGAATGCAGACTGGTGCATCCACTGTGGAAAACAATTTGGAATTTCCTCAAAAATCTAAAAATGGAACGGTCTTTTGACCCAGTGATTCCACTGCTGGGATTATACCCTAAGAATCCCAAAACACCAATTCAAAAGAACCTATGCACCCCAATGTTCATAGCAGCACAATTTACAATAGCCAAGTGCTGGAAGCAACCTAAGTGCCCATCAGTAAATGAGTGTATGCAAAAACTATGGTACATTCACACAATGGAATACTATGTTGCAGAAAGAAAGAGCTCCTACCCTTCAGAACAGCATGCATGGAACTGGAAAGCATTATTCTAAGTGAAATATGCTAGCAGGTGAAAGACAAATACAGTATGATCTCACCTATACGTAGGACCTAATCAACAAAACAAACAAAATATAACCAGTGCCATTGAAATAAAGAACAAACTGACAGTAATTTGAGGGGAAGTGGGAGGGGGATAACAGGGGAAAGAAAAGGATCATGAAGGAATATGTTTAGAGGACCCATTGCCAAAGCCAAAGTGTGGAAGGATTGAGGGTGGGGAGTGGGGGTGGGTAGGGCAGGGAAAAGTGGTGCTGGGAAAATGGAGACTACTGTACTTGAACAATTAAAAAAATGAAAAAAAAAGTGGCTGCCTGTTCTTCCTCATTCCTCTTACCACTGCACCTGGACATGGCCTAAGTGTTCTTTAGATATCCTTGCTTTTCATTCCTGTTGTCAGACCATTCTGACATCCAGAGAAATACCTCGTTTATGTTTCATAAAATCAGACTTAACCACCCACTACGCCTTCTTGTTATAGTAGTCCTCCAAACCTCTGGTTACTCTACCTTATTTTTTGAGGATTTTAGCTCTTGGATCACTCTCATTCTCTCTAACACTATTCCTATCTTAGTTCTCGGTGATTTTAATATCTACACAAATGACTCTTTCAATATTCTACCCTCTCAGATCCATAACCTCCTCTCTTCTGATGATCTCAGTTCTTTACCATTTCCCAGGCACCCCCTTCCATGTTCATACCCTTTCCTTTGTCTTTGCAATGCCTACAATCCCTTCATAATTATTTATTTGAGGTGTTTTTGGTTCTGCTTTTTGAAGATTTCTATTTAAATATATTTTATTGAGGCATAATTTGCATTAAATAAGATTCACCAATTTTAAGTGCATCAAATGACTTTTAACAAATGTATACCCACCACCCCAATCAAAATATAGAATATTTCTATCACCTCATAAGGTTCCCTTATTTCATTTTGCAGTTAATTAACACAGTCAATTTTCCTCACCCTATCCCACTATATCCCTGCTAGGCAATCACTAATCTGCTTTCTGTCAGGATAGATTGGTTTGCATTTTCTAAAATTTTCTATAGATTGAATTATGCAGTATATACTCTTTTGTTGTCTGGCTTCTTTTACCCAGCATAATTATTTTGAGATTTCCCCAGATTATTTATATCAATAGCTCATTTGTTTTACTGCTGAAGTATTTCCTTATATGGATGTACCATATTTGTTTATCCATTAACCCACTGAAGGATATTTGAGTAGTTTCCAGTTTTTGGCTAATGTGAATAAATTTGCTATGAATATTCATGGACAAATCTTTTTATAGCCATATGCTTTCATTTCTTTTGGATAAGTACCTAGGATTAGAATTGCTGGCTCATATGGTAGATAACATTTTTAACTTTGATAAGCTCTTTATAAAGCAGTTGCACTAGTTTCCACTCCCAACAACATGGTGTCAGTTTCAGTTGCTCCACATTCCTGCCAGTACTTGGTATGATCATTCTTTTTAATTTCAGCTATTCTAATGTGTGTATAATGTTAAATCACTGTGTATTTAATTTGCATTTTCCTGATGACTAATGATGTTGAGCATCTTTTCATGTCCTTATTTACCATCTGTAAATGTTTTGTAAAGTGTTTAAATCTCTTGTTCATTTTTAATTCAGTAGCCTGTTATTGAGTTATTAAAGTTCTTTACTCATATACTTTTGTATATTTACAGTGCAAGTTTTTCATTTTCTTAACATTTCTTTTGAAAACAGAAGTGTTTGCTTTGATGTAGCCTACTTTATTAAATTTTTCTCTTCTCTCCTTTTCTTTTTGAATCCCAGCCACATTGACCTTCTTTCAGTTCCTTAAATATACCTGCTCAAACCTGTTGCAAGACCTTTGGATATACGAATCCCTCTTTTAGAACACACTCTTCATGACCACTCACCTACTTAATACTTACCTATAATTTGAACTCAAAGTGCCACTTTCTCAGGAGAGGCCTCCCTGACAGATCCTATATACACTATATTTCTCTGTTATACATTCTCATAACATGCACATCCTTCCTTCAAAAGATTTATCTCAGTTTAAAACTGAGCATTAATATGGGGTACTATTTTTATTTTAATGTCTGCTTTTTATATATATAATTTCTGGTCTATGCTAAACACATAATTATTTGTTCAGTGAATATTTATTGGGAGAGTAAATGAATGAATGAAGAATAGACAGCCCACAGATAAATTCAAGTATATATAAAATTTCAAAGCCAAAAAGTGTGTTGTGTTGTTTTAATTAGTGGGAGAAGGGTGGGTTTTTAATGAATGATGTTAAGATGACTATTAACTAAGTGTAAAAAAAATTAAAAATATTAAAGCTGGAGTCTTGATACACTTCTTACACCAAAATATATTCCAAATAGATGAAACATATGCTAAAATTAAAACCTAAAGGTACTAGAAAAAAAACACGAGAGATGATCTTCATAGAAAACACAAATAAATTTTCTGTAATCTTGATAGATACATAATGATTGTGTAAGAATATCAGAAAAACCAACCTACACAGATTGAAAGTAAAGGGATGGGAAAAAATATTCCAAGCAAATGGGCATGAGAAAAAGGCCGGGGTTGCCATACTTGTATCAGACAAAGTAGATTTCAAAAAAAAGGCCATAAAGAGAGACCCAGAGGGGCACTTTATAATACTTAAAGGAAGAATCTATCAAGAAGACATCAACATTGTAAACTTATATGCTCCCAATATAGGAGACCCCAAGTTTATAAGGAAATTGTTGGATGACTTCAAAAAAGATATAGACAGCAACACACTGATAGTAGGGGATTTCAACACCCCACTGTCAAAAATGGACAGATCTTCCAAACAAAACATCAATAAACATATCATGGCGCTGAATAACACACTGAATCAAAGAGACTTAACTGACATATATAGAACCTTACATCCCAAAGAAGAAAAATACACATTCTTTTCAACTGCTCATGGCAGTTTTTCAAAGAAGACCACATGATAGGACACAAAGCAAGCCTCAGCAAATTCAGGAAAATTGAAATAATACCAAACTTTCTCTCAGACCACAAGGCCTTGAAATTCGAAATCAACCTCAAAGAGAAACTTCAAAAACTTGCAAACTCATGGAGACTGAACAGTACACTATTAAACAATGAATGGGTCAATAATGAGATAAGAGAAGAAATCAAAAAATTTCTGGAAACAAATGAAAATGAACAGACACCAGTCCAAAACCTATGGGACACAGCAAAGGCGGTCCTGAGAGGGAAGTTCATAGCAATACAGGCCTATCTAAAAAATATAGAAACAGTTCAAATAAAAGACCTAACACTACAACTTCAAGAACTGGAGAAACAACAACAAATAAATCCCAGAGCAAGTAGAAGGAAGGAAATAGTCAAGATTAGAGCAGAACTGAATGACATAGAGACAAAAAGAACAATTCAGAGGATCAACCAATCCAGAAGCTGGTTCTTTGAAAAGATTAATAAAATTGACAAGCCTTTGAGCAGACTCATCAAGAAAAAAAGGGAGAGGACCCAAATTAATAATATCAGAAACGAAAGAGGAGAAATAACAACGGATACCGCAGAAATACAAAGGATCGTCAGAAACTATTATGAACAGTTATATGCCAAGAAATTTGAAAATCTTGATGAAATGGACAAATTTTTAGAAAAGTATAATCTTCCAACACTGAAGAGGAAGAAACAGAAAGCTTGAACAGACCGATAACAGCTGGGGAAATTGAAGCAGTCATCAAGAAACTCCCAGCACACAAAAGCCCAGGGCCAGACGGTTTCCCAGGAGAATTTTACAAAACATTGAAGGAAGAGCTAACCCCTGTCCTTCTCAGACTATTCCAAAAATTCCAAGAGGAGGGAAGACTGCCAGACTCCTTCTATGAGGCCAGCATCACCCTGATCCCAAAACCAGATAATGACCCTACAAAGAAAGAAAACTACAGGTGAATTGCACTGGTGAACATAGATGCTAAAATCCTCAACAAAATATTGGCAAACCGCATCCAGCAATACATGAAAAAGATTACCACCACGATCAAGTGGGATTCATCCCAGGCATGCAGGGATGGTTCAATATACACAAATCAGTAAATGTGATACATCACATAAATAAAAGAAAAGACAAAAACCACATGATCATCTCGATAGATGCAGAAAAAGCATTTGATAAGGGACAGCACCCATTTTTGATCAAAACACTTAGCAAAATGGGAATAAATGTGGCATTCCTCAACGTAATAAAGGCCATATATGAAAAACCTACAGCCAATATCATACTCAGCGGGCAAAAACTGAAAGCTTTCCCACTAAGATCGGGAACACGATAAGGCTGTCTGTTTTCACCACTTCTTTTCAACATTGTATTGGAAGTCCTAGCCACAGCGGTCAGACAAGAAAAAGAAATAAAAGGCATCCAAATAGGAAAGGAGGAAGTAAAGCTATCATTGTTTGCAAATGACATGATAGTGTACATAGAGAACCCTGTAGACTCTACCAAAAAGATACTCAACCTAATAAGTGAATTTGGCAAAACAGCAGGATACAAAGTCAACATTCAGAAATCAAAGGCATTTTTGTACACCAGCAATGCAATAGAAGAAGAAGAAATCAGAAAAAAAAATACCATTCAATATAGCAAGAAGAAAAATGAAGTACCTAGGCATAAATTTAACCAAAGACGTAAAAGACCTGTATGCCGAAAACTATATAACATTGAAAAAAGAAATTAAGGAAGACACAAATCAATGGAAGCATATACCGTGCTCATGGATTGGAAGAATTAATATCATCAAAATATCCATACTACCCAAAACAATTTATAGATTCAACGCAATCCTTATTAAGATACCAATGACGTATTTCACAGAAATAGAACAGACATTTCAAAAATTTATATGGAACCATAAACGACCCCGAATAGCCGCAGCAATGTTGAGAAAGAAACATTAAGTAGGAGGGATCACAATACCAGACATCAAACTCTACTACAAAGCCACCATACTCAAAACAATTTGGTACTGGCACAAGAACAGACCCATAGACCAGTGGAACAGAATAGAAAGCCCAGAAAGAAGCCCAGGTCTCTATGGGCATCTAATATTTGACAAAGGGGGCAGAAGCATAAAATGGAGCCATAATAGCCTCTTCAACAACTGGTGTTGGGAGAGCAGGATAGCTACATGCAAAAAATTGAAATTGGATCATCAGCTGACACCATATACAAAAATAAACTCGAGATGGATAAAAGACTTAAATATAAGTCACAACACCAGCAAAGTCCTAGAGGAGAACATTGGCAGGAAACTCTCAGATATCCCACGCAGCAGTTTCTTCACTGATATGTCTCCTAAAGCAAGGGACATAAAGGAAAGAATAAACAAGTGGGACCTCATCAAAATAAGAAGCTTCTGCACGGCTAAAGAAAACATCAGCAAAATGAAAAGGGAGCCAACCATATGGGAAAATATATTCGCTAATGATACATCAGATAGAGGTTTGATCTCCAAGATATATAAAGAACTCACTTGACTCCACTCCAAGAAGACAAACGATCCAATCAAAACATGGGCAAAGGACCTGGGCAGATGCTTTTTCAAGGAGGAGATACAGAGGGCCCAGAGGCATTTGAAAGGATGCTCAGCATCACTAGCCATCAGAGAAATGCAGATCAAAACCACCATGAGGTACCACCTCACACCGGTCCGAATGGCCATCATAAACAGATCCACAAACAACAGGTGCTGGCGAGGCTGTGGAGAAAAGGGAACCCTTGTAACACTGTTGGTGGGAATGCAGACTGGTGCAGCCACTGTGGAAAGCGGTGTGGAGTTTCCTCAAAAAGCTGAAAAGGGAACTGCCTTTTGATCCAGTGATTCCCCTGGTGGGACTATACCCTAAGAACACCAAAATGCCAATACAAAAGAACCTATGCACCCCAATGTTCATAGCAGCACAATTTACAATAGTCAAGTGTTGGAAGCAACCTAAGTGTCCATCAATAGATGATTGGATCAAAAAGTCATGGTACATATACACAATGGAATACTACGCAGCAGAGAGAAAAAAAGAACTACTAAACTTTGCGACAGCGTGGATGGAACTGGAGAGCATTATGCTAAGTGAAATAAGCCAGGGGGAGAAAGACAAATACCATATGATCTCACCCTTAAGCGGAACCTAACCAACAATGCAAAGATGCAAGGAAAATATGACCAGCAACACAGAAAGGAAAAGAAATCAACAGAGAGAAGAGGGAAGGAGCGGGGGGCGGGGCAGGGAAAGGGAAGGGAAGGGGAAAGTCAAGGAACATATAGCAAGGACTCATGGACAAAACCAAAGGGGAAGAGCTGAGGGAGGGAAGGAGGGAGGGGGCAAGGGAAAGTGGTGGGGGGGAGGTAGAGACAAATGTATTTAAAAATAAATAAAGAAAGAAAGAAAGAAAGAAAGAAAAATTAAATAACATTAAAAAAACAAAGAAAGAAAGAAAGAAAGAAAAGAAAGAAAATATCAGAAAACCAGACTGCACTGAAGAAAGGAATAATATATTTTATGTAAAACTTAAATTTACATGAGATATGCTTTTTAAAATTACATGTAACATACATCAAAAAGACTTATTATCTTTAGTATACAAATAAATTTTCTAAATCAATAAGGGAAAAGTCATCCAATTAACAGAAAAATGTAAAATTTTCATGAACAAACACTTCATAAAATAAGGAAATCAAACAGCCAATGAACATATGGAAAATACCTTTCAGGAAGGAAATTTGGCAGGGCCTATCAAAATGTAAAATGCATATACTTTTTATTCTGCATTCTTATTTTAAAGATTAACTCTAAAAATATAATCTCAGAGGTAGAACAAGTTATATACCAAAAAACATTTATTGTTGAAATTGAGTAGCAAAAATTTTGGAATATCTGAAATGTCCATCATAAGAAATGTTTATATGTATTCTGGTAATATGTACTTACATATTATATATTATAACATACTATATTATTATATAATATATTATATAGTACGTAAGTATATATTACCAGAATATATATCATATCATATATCATATCATATATATCAGATAACTATATAATATATAGTTATATAACATAATATATACTATATACACATAACATAATATATAACATATTATATGCTATGTATAATTTAGTATTATTATATAGTCATCACACTTGTAACTTTACATACAATGAGATTAATTGATTTATTACCTCTCTCTGCACACAACTGGTGGAATCTATGAGATTAAGAACTTTAACTTTGTTTCTAGCAACTAGCTCATTTCCCAGGAAGCACTCCATACATGCTTTTTGAGAAAATGAATGAATAAGGCCTTTCTTTATCTTAATAGGCTGGAAGTGATGGGGAGAGTATTGGAAACTGTCCTTTTTGCCAACGCCTTTTCATGATCCTCTGGCTTAAAGGAGTTAAATTCAATGTGACTACTGTTGACATGACCAGGTAAGAGAAATTGGAACAGGTTACATTCTAGGGATTGAAATCGATAGATACCAATACAATGTTTGTGTTTGTATGATGTGTGCTTTATCTAGAGGTCTAATTCTCCTTATTTTTAAAAATCATAGAAAGCCTGAAGAACTGAAAGACTTAGCCCCAGGTGCCAATCCTCCCTTCCTGTTGTATAACAAGGAATTGAAAACAGACTTCATTAAAATTGAGGAATTTCTAGAGCAGACACTGGCTCCTCCAAGGTACAGTATTTTACAGGATATTATTGTTCTTGAGACAAATTTATTTTATTGGCCTATTTATTGCAGATTGAGGATTCCTACTTCTAGACCTCTACCTCCTTTTCAATGTCAGACCTCTCTTTTGTTATCTTTCTAGAAAACTTTGCAAAGATGCCCCTTGATCACTCTATATATGATTAGAAAACTTTACTACAGGATTATTTATTTAATATATATAAAACTATTAAAACTATATAAAATATAGGTAGTATATTAAGAAAGGGCAAAAGGCAGACTTAGAAACCTGGGAAAGGCAGGTAAATTTGGGCCACATTCAATTTCAGCCTCATTAATTCATTTATAATGAAGTTCAGGGAGCACTTATACTGATAAAAATCAAACATTTTTGTTGTAGACCCCTCAGAAGATCTTCAATTAAAGAACTTTTTAAAAAGATTTTATTTATTTATTTTTAGAGTGAGGGGAAGGGAGGGAGAAAGAGAGAGTGAGAAACATCAGTGAAAGAGAGAAATATCATTTGACTGCCTCTTGTACATGTCCTGGACCAAACAGGCAATCCAGGCACGTGCCCCAACCGGGAATCAAACCAACCCTTCTCTTTGCAGGATGACGCCAAACCAACTGAGTCACCCAGGTCAGGGGTAAAGATTTTCTTTAATTCAGTCTTATCTCTTAGCTCTATAGGTTGAAAAATATTATGCCTATTATGCATAAACTTCCTCCTTCAATGTTAAATACACAAAGATGACATAGATATACCATTTCAAATTATTTTTAAATGCATAGCATACTTAAAATAGGAACATGAATTCTCTTTGGCCTAGAAATAGAAAAGTAACCCATGGTGGAGTAAGAGTGAGGGCATGTGGTAATAGCATTGTATAGCCCATGAGGACTGAATATGATTAGGCTTTTCCATCACTGATGGCATGAGGGCAGAACATACATATCCAGCACAAGGGCTAGAGGTCAGGAAACAGGCCTCACATAGTTAGCCAGAGGCCAGAACTTCACTGTTTATACTTGGATGACAGCTAAACATAGAAATGCCTACCAAAGATAGTGTCTGGAAACAGGAAGCCTGTTGTATTTATTTTTTCATTGCTGTACAACAAATTACCACAAACTCAGTGTCTTAAACTGACACTCATTTATTATTTCACAGTTTCCATTGGTAAGGAGTCTGGCTGTGACCTTAAAGCTGCTCTAAAAAAATGAAGCATCAATCAATCATAAATAAATAAATATATGTAGTAAACAAAATGTTCTATCAGTCCATAATACTTCTTACACAAGAAACAAGGGGTACCATTCTAGATTCTCTTCTGACAATCTAGGTCTCTTTCATCCATTATTGATGGCTTCTTAGATTTTAAGTACTTGCTCCAAGATTGTCCTATAAGTATTGAGTATTATTTTGTTCTTTCCCCTTCCCTTATTTTCTTCTACTACTTCCTCTCCCCACATTATCTGTTCCCTTATATTTTGTTGCTCCCAAAGGCAACTAGTGAAAAAAATATATTATGTATCATTCTATACCTTTTTCTAGGTTCATATAAGCATAATAATAATAAATGTAATTTACTTTATAAATATTGCATCTTGCTTATCTCACTTCAAAGAACATTATAACATCCTTTAACTCTACTGGTATAGATTAATTTCATTTTAATGTCTGCATAATATTGCATGTCACAGATGTGATACAAGTTGCTAAATTATTCCTTTACTGATGGACATTCCTTTTCTTTCCAGTTTTTTACCATTACAAACAGTGGTATAAATAACATCCTTGTTCATATGTCTTTAGGTACTGGTGCTTTTATGCCAATGTAATAGATTCCCTGGAGCAAAGTTCAAATGGTATATCTTTTAAATTTTTTATTCCTTTACCCATCAATGTATGAGAGTACACTGTTCACACATATCTCTATTACTACGTACTGTCACTCTTTTTAAATTTGTGCCAATCTGATGGGTGTAGTGATATCTCACTGACACTTTAATTTGCCATTTCCCTGAATAATAGGTGAGTTTGAGCATCTTTACACCTTTGGCTTTGCTCTGTGAATAATCTTGTTATACCCTTCTGATTTTTATATTTGGCTTAAGTATCAAACACTGTATTCAATGATGATAACTAGAGTTGAAGTAGTGGCTTAAATAAATGTGGATTTTATTTTTATCACTTAACAAGCCAAAAATGAGGCATTACATGGCTGGAATGACCTCCCTAATTTTACTGGGGACCCAGGTTCTTTCTAATCTTTCTGCTCTGCCATCCTTCAAGTGAGGCTTCCAGGCTCAAAGTTAATTCATGGTAACAATATGTCTGCTGGAATTCCAGGTAACAGAGCTAACTACCACACAGGAAGAAGGAGAAGGGCAAAATACAAAAGATGCAAGCCAGCTATAAGGAATTTTTACAGCAGTCACACTCAACAATTTTCATTTACATCTCATCATCCAAAAGTAACTCACATGGTCATATCTATTGAAAAAGGGAGCTTGGAAATGTTTTTGTCAAGGTATATTGCTACCCTTCACAAAACAAGGTCCAATTGAAAGAAATAGAAAGAGAGAGAAGGAAAGAAAAAGAGAGGACATGGTATGGACTTTATTCTCAAATAACTGTGGTTGTGTGGTTTGACCTGGTGGTACCCTGAATGAATAGCTTAAGGGTTTGCCTTTTTCTTTTTTTACCTACTTTGGAGTTTCCCCAGGGCTAAGGCAGCTTCCCTGGGGGTATTCATGGAAGGAATTTAAAGGCAAATGTATTAGCCACTGCCAAATAGGGCAAAGAATAACAATTCAGGAAAGCAATAGACAAACTGAAAAGCCTGGGAAGAATGAATTTAGGATACTTGTGGGATACTTAAGAGAATACAGGCTTTAAAAAGCTCTCATGAAAAAAATAACTAAAAAAAAAAAGAAAGTAATGTTTTCCAAACTAAAAAAACAAACAAACACAGCTTTCATGTATTCAAGAAATCTAGAAGTCCATGCACATGCCCAGGTCTAGACCTATGCTTAGCAAAGACCTGAGAAGATCCTAAGCTTTCACTTCTGGCTAAACTCCAGGCACCATGCAGCAGAAAGTGAAGGCTAAGGCAGAGTTGCAAATTGAACATTTGCTTCATTGGGGCACCAAAAGATGAAGAGATAGAGAGCAAGGAATTGAAAACCTATGTAATGGAAAACTTCCCTAACCTGATGAAGGAAATAGACACACAAGTACTGGAAGCACAGAGAATCCCAAATAAGATGAACCCAAATAGGCCTACAACAAGATGCCTCATAATTAAGGTGTGAAAGGTTAAACATAGAGAGAAAATGTTAAAAGCAGCAAGAGAAAACCAGTTAGGTAACGTACAAGGGAGCTCAAATAAGACTGTCAACTGATTTCTCAACAAAAACTTTGCAGGCCACAGGTATTGTCATGAAATATTCAGAGTGATGAAAAGCAAGGGCCTACAACCAAGATTACTTTACCCAGCAAAGCTATCATTTAGAATCGAAGGACAGGTAACTAGGTTCCCAGACAAGAAAAAGCTGAAGGAATTCATCACCACCAAACCAGTATTACAAGATATGTTAAAGGGTCTTTTTTAAAAAGAAGAATAAAAAACATAAATGTGAATAATAAAATGGCAATAAATACATATTTACCAACAAATATTTTAAATATAAATTGATTAAATGCTCCAATCAAAAAAACATGGAGGCTGAATGGACATAAAGCAAAATCCTTACATAAGCTGTCTACAAGGGAATTACTTCACATCAAAAGACACACAGACTGAAAGTAAAGGATGGAAAATATATTTCATGAAAATGGAAAACGAACAAACAAGCAAAAACCTGGGGTATCAATTCTTATACCAAAAAATAGACTTTAAAACAAACACTATATAATAAGAGACAAAGTAGGACCCAGCAATTCTACTTCAGGGTATTTGTTCTAAGAAATACGAAAGACTAAATTGAAAAGACATGCACATCCATATGTTCTTTGCAGCATTGTTTACAATCACTAAGGTATAGAAGCAACCTAAGTTTTAATCAATAGATCAGTAGATAAGAAGTGGTGCATATATACAATGAAATATGACTCAGTCATAGCAAAGTGAAATTTTGCCACCTGCAATCATATGGATGGACATAGAGGGTATTGTGCTGAATGAAATAAGTCACACAAAGAAAGACAAAAAACATGATTTAATTTATATTTGGAATCTAAAAAACAAAATAAATGAGCATGCAGAAAAGAAACAGACTCATAGATGCAGAGAATATTTTTGACGGTTGTCAGATGGGAGGAGGATCGGGGTATGGGTGAGAAAGGTGAAGGCATGAAAAAGTACAAATTGGTAGTTACAGTATACTCACAGGAATGTGAAGTACAGCTAAATATAGTCAATAATATTGTGATAACTATATAAAAGGGGGAGCTACCAAAAAAAACAATTTATTTATAAAAAATAGTGCATTTAATCTTTTAAAAATTTTTTCTTATTTCTTTTTTTTTAATTTTCAAATACATTTTTCTCCATTTGCCAGCCACCACTTCCCCCTACCCTCCCACCCCCCTCTTAATCCTTCCCCACCTTGGCTTCCTCCATGTGTCCTTCACACCTGTTCCTTGATCTGACCCTTCCCCTTCCTGCTACCCCCCTCCCTCCCATCCCTGTCAATTTCTTCTTTCACTCAGTTTTGCTGGTCATATTTTTCTTGCCTGCTTGCTTTGCTGATTAGTTTCCACTTATAGGTGAAATCATATGGTATTTGTCTTTCACCACCTGGCTTATTTCACTTATAATACTGCTCTCCAGCTCCATCCATGCTGCCACAAGGAGTAGGAGTTCTTTCTTTCTTTCTTTCTACTGTATAGTATTCCATTCTGCAAATGTACCATCATTTTTTGATCCATTAATTTACTGATGGGCACTTAGGTTGCTTCCAGCACTTGGCTATTGTAAATTGTGCTGCTATGGACATTGGGATGCACAGGGTTTTTTTGTATTGGTGTTTTGATATTCTTAGGGTGTAATCCCAGCAGTGGAATCCTGGGGTCAAAAGGCAGTTCCATGTTTAGCTTTTTGAGGAAATTCCAAATTGTTTTCCACAGTGGCTGCACCAGTCTGCATTCCCACCAACGGTGTACTAGGGTTCCCTTTTCTCCACAACTTCGCCAGCACCCGTTATTTGTGGATCTGTTTATGATGGCCATTCTGACCGGTGTGGTGTCTCATTGTGATTTTAATTTGCATTTCACCGATGGATAGTGATGATGAGCAACTTTTCATATATCTCTGGGCCCTCTGTATGTCCTCCTTGGAGAAGTGTCTGTTCAGATCCTTTCCCATTTTTTAATAGGATTGTTCGTCTTCCTGGAAGGGGGATCTATGAGTTCTTTATATATTTTGGAGATTAAACTGCTGTCTGAGGTATCATTAACAAATACATTTTCCCATATGATTGGCTCTCTTTTCATTTTGCTGATGTTTTCTTTAGCTGCACAGAAGCTTCTTATTTTGATGAGATACCATTTGTTTATTTTTTTTCTTTTTTGTTCCTTGCTTTAGGGGGCATATCGGTGAAAATATTGCTGTGTGGGATATCCAAGAGTTTCCTGCCTGTTCTCCTTTAGGACTTTTATGGTGTTGTGACTTATATTTAAGACTTTTATCCATTTTGAGTTTATTTTTGTGTAAGGTATAAGTTGATGGTTGAGTTTCATTTTTTTTTCCCCGTCCAGAAACAGATTTCCCAACACCATTTGTTGATGAGGCTATTTTTACTCCATTTTATGCTTCTTCCCCTTTGTTGAATATTAATTGACCACAGAGACATGGGTTTATTTCCGGGCTCTCTATTCTGTTCCATTGATCTATGTGTCTATTCTTACACCAGTACCAGACTATTTTGGTTACAGTGACCTTGTATATAGTTTAATGTCAGGTATCATGATCCCTCCTATTTTGCTCTTCTTTCTCAAAATTGGTTGAGCTATTCAGGGTCATTTATGGTTCCACATAAATTTTTGAAATGTTTGTTCTATATCTGTGAAATATGTCATTGGTATTTTAATAGGCATTGTGCTGAATCTACAAATTGCTTTGGGTAGTCTGGACATTTTGATGATGTTATTTCTTCCAATCCATGAACATGGTATATGCTTCCATTTATTTCTGTCTTCCTTAATTTCCTTCTTTAGTGTTTTGTAGTTTTCAGAATACAGATCTTTTACCTACTTGGTTAAGTTTATTCCTAGGTACTTTGTTTTCTTGTTGCTATATTAAATGAGATTTATTCCATGATTTCTGATTCTTATATGTCATTGTTGCTGTACAGAAATGCCTTTGATTTTGAATATTGACTTTGGATCCCACTGTTTTGCCAAATTCACTTATGAGATTGGGTATTTTTTTTGGTTGCGTCTATACGGTTTTCTATGTACACTATCATGTCATCTACGAATAGTGATAATTTATGCCTTTTATTTCTCTTCTTTGATCACTGGGACTAGGACTCCCAATATTATATTGAATAGAATTGGTGAAAGTGGACAACCTTGTCTTGTTCCTGATCTTAGTGAGAAAGCTTTTAGTTTTTTCCCGTTGAGTATGAGGTTGACTGTAGGTTTTTCATATATGACCTTTATTATGTTGAAGTATGTCTCCTTTACTCTCACATTGCTGGGGTTTTTTTAAATCATAAATGGATTCTGTACCTTATCAAATGCTTTTTCCCCATCTATTGATATGATCTATTGATTTTTGTCTTTCCTTTTGTTTATGTGATTTATTACGTTTATTGCTTTGTGAATATTGTACCATCCTTGCATCCTTGTGATGAATGCCAGTTGATCAAGGTGCATGATCTGTTTAACATATTACTAAATGCAGTTTGCCAATATTTTGTTGAGGATTTTAGCATCCATGTTCATCTGCAATATTGGCCTGTAGTTTTCTTTCTTTGTTGTGTCTTTGTCTGATTTTGGAATTAGGATAATACTGGCCTCATAAAAAGAGTTTGGGAGTCTTCCTTCTTCTTGAATATTTTCAAATAGTCTGATAAGGATAGGGGTTAGCTCTTCCTTAAATGTTTTATAGAATTCTCCTGTGAAACCATTCGGGCCAGGGCTTTTGTGTACTGAGAGTTTCTTTGATTACGGCTTCAATTTCACCAGCTGTTATTGGTCTGTTCAGGCTTTCTGCTTCTTCTTCATTTACTCTTGGAAGGTTATATTTTTCTAGAAATTTGTTCATTTAATTGAGGTTTTCAAATTTCTTGTCATATAATTTTTCATAGTAATTTCTCACAATCCTTTGTATTTATGTGGTATCAGTTGTTATTTCTCCTCTTTCTTTTCTGATATTATTTATTTTGGTCCTATCTTTTTTTTTCTTGACAAGTCTACTTAAAGGCTTCTTGATTTTGTTTATCTTTTCAAAGAACCAGCTCTTGTATTTATTGATCCTTTGAATTTTCTTTTAGTCTCTATGTCATTCAATTCTGCTCTGATCTTGATTATATCCTTCCATCTACTTGCTCTGGGCTTTGTTGTTGTTTGTACAGTTTTTGAAGATGTAGGGTTAGGCTGTTTATTTAAAATGTTCCTGTCTTTTTTAGGTAGGCCTGTATTGCTATGAATTTCCCTTTAAGGACTGCCTTCACTGTGTCCCATGAGTTTTGGACTGTTGTGTGTTCATTTTCATTTGTTTCCAGAATCTTTGATTTCTTCCTTGATTTCTTTATTGACATATTCATTGTTTAATAGCATGATAGTCAGTCTCCAAGAGTTTGAATGTTTTTGAGTTTTTTCCTTGAGTTTGGTTTCTAATTTTTAGCCCTTGTGGTCCAAGAAAATTCTTGTTATTATTTCAATTTTCTTGAATTTGTTGAGGCTTGTTTTGTGTCTTGTCATGTGGTCTATCTGTGAAAAGGTTCCATGTGCATTTGAAAAGAATGTGTACTTTGTTTCTTTGGGATGAAAGTTTACTTCCCATTTGATCTAATGTTTCATTCACTTCCAAAATATCCTTGTTGATGTTTTGTTTGGAATATCCATCCATTGTTGACAGTGGGGTTTTAAAATCCCGTAGTATAAGTGTGTTGTTGTCTATATCTTTCTTGAAGTCTTCCAAGATTTTCATTATATACTGGGTGCTCCTATGTTGGGTGCGTATAGGTATACAATGATTATGTCTTCTTGATGAATTCTTCTTTGAGTAGTATAAAGTGTCCTTCTGTGTCTCTTTTTATGGCCTTTGTTTTGAAATATATTTTGTCTGATATTAGTATTGCTACCCTGGCTTTTTTTTTCCTGTCCATTTTCTTGGAAATTTTTTTTTCCATCTCTTTACTCTCAGTCTGTGTAGGTCTTTTGTTCTGAGGCAGGACTCTCATAGGCAGCATATGTGTGGGTCTTGTTTTTTAATCTGTTCTGCTACCCTATGTCTTTTAATTGGAGCATTTAATTCATTTACATTTAAAGTTCTTACTAATAGGCACTTATTCATATTTTCCCTTCGTACCTGTGTTTCTCTTTTTCTCCCTCTTTTTCTTCATCTTCTTAAAGCAATCCCTTTATAATATCTTGCAATGCTGGTTTGGTGGAGGTGTATTCTTTTAGCCTTCTTTTGTCTGGGAAAACAGTTATTTTGCCTTACATTTTAATTGAGAGTCTTGCAGAGTAGAGCAGTCTCGGTGCAGGCCTTTGCGTTTCATTACTTGAAATATTTCTTGCCATTCCCTTCTGGCTTGTAGTGTTTCTGTTAATAAGTCAGCTGCTAGCCATATTGGGGCTCCCTTGTATGTTACTAGCTGTTTCTCCCTTGCTTCCTTTAGGATTCTCTTTTTGTCTTTGATATTTGCCATTTTAAGATGATGTGTCTTGGTGTGGCTTCTTTGGGTTCCTCTTGGTTGGAACCCTCTGTGTTTCCTGGACTTTATGACTTTTTCTTTCCTCCAGTTAGGGAAGTTTTCCATCATTGCTTTTTCAAACAGTTTCTCTATCCCTTGCTCCTGTTCTCCTTCTGGTATTCCTATTATATGGATATCATTATGTTTCTGGTTGCCCTCCATTTCCCTAAATGCCTCTTCATTCTTCTGGAGTCTGTTTACATTTTCTTACTCTTTCTGGGAGCCTTTTTCTACCTTCCCTCCAGCTCACTGACTCAATCTTCTGCATCTAGCTTGCTTTTGAGTCATAGTGTGTTCTTAAATTCAGAAACTGTATTCTTCATTTCCTCTTGCATCTTATTGATAGTTTCTATGTCCTTTTACATGCTGATATAGTTTGCAGTAAGTTCCTCTTAGTTTCCCTGAGGTTTTTGCTAATTCTCTCTGAGCTCACTGAGTTCATTGAGCTTCCTTATAACCATTGTTCTGAACTCAATATCTGATAGTTTAGTTGCCTCTGTTTCATTTAGTTCTCTTTGTGGGGATTCCTCCTTTCCCTTTGACTCGGGTGTGTTTGTGTTCCCATTATTTGGGAAACTCTTCTTTTTTGCTTCTTCTTCTTAAATTTATCAGTCTTGACTTCCTGACTTTTTTGTGGGAGCTGCTATGGTAGGAGACCTGTGGGATTCAGTAGTGCAGTCTCCTTGATCTCCTGAACTTGCTGCTCTTTGGATGCCTTTTATGCCATTTATGTTGGCTCTCTAGAACTAACTGGATTTTGACTGTTGTTTGGTCATCTTTTGGTAGGTCTTACCCTCCAGCTGGTTGACTGAGGGTCACTCTGCTTACCTCATTTTGTGTGTTTTTGTGCTTCTACCAGAACAAAACCACAAAGCCCAGGAAAGAAACCCGTGTCGACAAAAATAACTCCCCACTGCAATCCCATTATCAACAGCAAATGAACCAGTATTAATAAGACTGTAATGAGATTAAGATTATTTTACAGAAGGAGAGAAATAAAATATTAGTATAAAATCTAATGACTTCTTATGCAGAAACTTGATGGACCCAAAGTGGATGTTAAAAAGCTATGTAGTAAAGAAAATATCACAAATACTGGAGTAGACCACAGTGGATTTCATCTCGTTAGCCTGTAGTATTTACCACTGTTTTTTTCATTCTGGATCTGCCTCTGATTATGCCAGATGTTGAGCCCATCTGACCTTAGGCAGTCTGTTCTTGACTTCTAGGAATCTACTGTCTGTGGCTGTCTCCTTCAGTTGTTAATCTAGTCACTCTGCACTCAGCAGTCAGGCTTAGGCAACACAGCATGGGACAGAGTCCCTCCTGAGGGTGGGGCTATTGTTTCCTCTCACACTGCTGATGCTCAGGGGAGTGGTCTCCCTGAGCAAGATGGCTGCTTCCATATGGGAGAAGAGTCAGCACCAGAATCCCACCTGCTGCCCCTTCAATTCTCTCCCCAAAGACTCCTTCCCCAGTCCCTCCTCAGGTGTCTCTAGTCCACTCTGCCCCCACCTTTGCCAGAGCCCAGGGTAACTTGCTGCAAATAAAAATTTATGTTTTGGCTCCTTATACTGCTCTTTGCATCTCCAGCTGCCTGTCTCTGGCAGAGAGCAACCTTGCCACTTTTTGCAGCTGGGTGTTACTTCTGTACTTTTTGGGCTCTGGTGCTGTAGGCTGGGGATCTCTGCTTATGGGTTAGGCCCCACTCTTCTCAAGGGATCCAACTGGCTGTTTATATATCCCTCTGGTGCTGTTACCCATGGGTGCCCTGCCAGCCTTCTCAAGTCTCCCCCTTACTCCTTACCAGCCAGATTGTGCTAAAGCTGATTCTTCTGTTTGTCCGAGGTTATTAGGCTTCTTTATCACTCTAATTCAGTTGTTTGTTCCAGGTTGTTTCTCCACAATTTAGTTGTAATTCCAGATTGGTCCTGGGAGGAGGTCTGTGTGGCTTCCATTCACTCTTTCACCATTTTGCCCCTCTCCTGTAAGGTCTTTTATTGTATTATTTTCTACATGAACAATTGTTAACCTCTTTTTGTCTCACCCTGTCTGCACCATATGTTCATACAGTATTATCTACAGTAGTCAAGATATGGAACCAACCTAGATGTCCATAGATAGATGAATGGATAAAGATGTAATATATATACATGCAATGAAATATTATGGAGGGATAAAGAAAATGAAATCTTTCCATTTGCAACAACATGGATGAATTGCCTTTTAGAAAATATTTGCTCTTTTTTATTCTGGTAATACTGGCTAATAACATATAGGTTTCATACAAACAACTGTAAACCTACTTTTGCTCTACCCTGTATGTACATATTTTTTAATCCAGTCATCTATCAAGTAACACTTAGGTTGTTTTCATGTTTTGGCTGTTGGGAATAATGCTGCAATGAACATAGGGGTACATATATCTTTACAAATTAGTGTTTTAAAATTATGGAGTTAGATACCCAGAAGAGGGATTGCTGGATTATACGGTAACTTGATTCTTAAATTTTTTAAAGAACCTCCATACTATTTTCCATAGTGGCTAGCCAGTTTAAATTCCCACTAGCAGCGAATGAAGATTCTTTCTTCTCCACAACCTCTCCAATAATTGTTATTACATCTTATTGATAATAGCCATTCTAACAGGTGTGAGGTAATAATCTCATTGTGGTTTTGATTTGCCCTTCTGAAGAACATCTTACCATTTAATATGATGCTTGCTGAAAGTTTTTGATGTATACCTCTTATCAAGTTAAAATTAATGAAGTGATTTAATAATTCAACAAATATTTACTGAATACTTAGTATCAGGTACTACTCAAAGCACTTGGGACACATTAGTGAATAAAAAGGGTAAAAACTCTCTGGCCTAGTAGACTTTAAATTCTAGTTGGGGAAGACAGTAAATAAGCAAGATAAAAAGCAAAATATAAACTAGTTTTGATGCTGATAAATACTAAGAAAAAATAAGGCAAGGAACGAAAGAGGACAGGAGAGAGTTTGCAATGTTAGATAGGGTGGCCTGAGAAAGGCCTCACATAAGAGGAGCTATCAGAAGAAAAAGACATAAAAGAAGAGAGGAAGCAGATCATGTCATACTATGGAGGAAGGTTCTTTATTTTAAGAACAAACCAAGTGAAAGTGCCCTGCGTTTGGAGCTTCTTAGGCCTATTCGAAAAACAGCAAAGAGGTCAATGCTGAATGGTGTGAATTAGAGAAAAGTAGGAGATGAGAACAGTGAGGTAAGGTGGGGTAAAATCACATTAGTCCATGTAGACCTCTGTGAGGACTTGGGCTCTGAGTCTGAATGAAATGGGGACATTGCAGGGTATTGAGTAGGGGAGACACATGGCTTATCTTTTAACATGATTGCTTTCACAGCATGTGGAGAGTATCTGGTAGTGTGGGAGACAAGCATTGGAATGGAGAAAATATTCACAAACTTGTTGCAGTAATATAGGCTTTGGACCCAAAAATGGGCAGTGGAGGTGGTGAGAAGTGGACAGATTCTGTGTACATTTTGAAAAGTAAACTGGCTGGAGTTGCTAATAGATCAAATGTGAGGATGGAGAGAAAGAGAGGAATCAAGGAAGATGGCTGTTTGGCTTGACCATTTCTACTTGCTAGTGATGTGTTTTATGATTAGGAACTGATTTTTATTGAATACTTTTTTTGCATCTATTCATGATCATATACTTTTCATTATTTAATTTATTAAAATAATAAAATTATTACATTATGTAATTATGCTAAATGAACTTGGTGTTACTTAGAAGAGGACATCTTGGCTGTTTTGCCAACATGCCCATCTTCTTTATTCCTTCATTTGTTTTGTAAGTTATAATTTGAAGCTATATTTTTCCTACTACTTATCTTTGAAAATGTATTACTACCATATCTTATGCCAAACAGACTTTTAGGAGGAAGTATGGGGACCTAAGTACCATTTGAAACAGGTAAATGAGCTTTGAATTCTAGACAGTTGGTTTCCCAGTGAACTTTAGAAACTAAGTTATTCTGAGATTAGGAAAATACATATTCCCAATGAGATATTTCTCAGGACCTTTAGTTTCCAGCACAATTTTCCAAAACCTTCATTCTCAGGAGAATGCAAGCTAGAACATCTGTTCTCTATCTCCTCATGTGTGAATGATAATGCAGTGATGTTTCTTTTTAAGGTACCCTTGCTTGAGTCCCAAGAACAAGGAGTCCTTTGATGTGGGATGTAACCTCTTTGCCAAGTTTTCTGCATATATAAAGAATACACAAAAGGAGGCAAATAAGCGTAAGATAATTTTCTTTAAATCCCTGTTTTTCTTACTTGCTTACTCTCACATTCTCACTCAGCCAAAAAATAGGATTTCCCTGAATAACATATTTTGCCATGTATAATGCATGCTTTTTTGCTCAAATTTTTGAGGGAAAAATAAGGATGCACATGATACATGGGTAGTACCTGAAATACTTTATCTGCTCTTGTGTTTTGTAATTATTTGTTACATAAAACTTCTTGTACCATAATATGTTCAAAAGTAAATGCTAAAATTCCTTTATAATACAAAAAACAAGTATCTAAATATAAATAAATAAATAATTGAATTTAAAAATTAAAATGAAAGATTTTTTTTTCCTGACAGTTTGGGCAAAAATCATTGGTGCACATTATACAGGACAAAATGTGGTATGTGGTATATGTTGAGGAATATCCTTCCTCTCCTTCTCTGCTCTATTTTCTGAAATTCCTTTGCATGAAGTTTTATTAGATTTAGAACACGAGATTCAATATAAAAATTACCAATTCAGCTCAATTACAGCATTGGAATGCCAGGTGTAAACTAACTGCAGGACTGGATTTGTTAGATGCCTCTTCCCAACTTTCCCAGTCCTGTGTGCCTTTTAGGTTTCTAAAACCATAGCACCTATCATTTCCCACAAACATTCTTTAAGTTTATTAACCTCTGAGTCATGACAGCTATTAGGCTCTGATTCTACTTTCTGACTATTCTGTGTTGAGTGATAACATATCACTTTTTTTTACTCTCCTGCCAATGCACCTCCTCAAGAAAAGTCCAAAAATATTTCCGATCATCATTTAATTAAACATCTGACTCTGTCTTATCAGTGGGTAGTTAACTACTTAGATTTTTAATAGCCAGTGTAGGAATGTGTGTAGAGATATCTAATTGTGTGAAAAGCATATTGAGAATGTATTTAATTATGAACACAATACATTTATAAGTAACCCTTTGACTTCATTGCCTCAGATTTTGAAAAATCTCTGCTCAGAGAATTTAAGCGTCTGGATGACTACTTAAATACCCCACTTTTGGATGAAATTGATCCAGACAGTGCTGAGGAACTCACAGTTTCCAGAAGATTGTTCTTGGATGGGGATCAGTTGACACTGGCTGACTGCAGCTTGTTACCCAAGCTGAACATTATTAAAGTAAGTATTTATAGGTAGCCTGAACTGTTTGGTCTGGGCTTGGGAGTTGCCAGCATGAATCACGGTGACCATTCTATGTGAGGTTGTTATACAACTGCTTTGTCACCATCATTATGCATAGTGTATATCTCCTTTCTCTCCTCAAAGGAAAAATTCATGATCTCCTCTGGGAAGCATAAAAACTTCTTGTTTCTTTCTTCCTATTTCAGGTAACCAGTTTCCACTGTCTTATCTGTAAGACAAGAATAATATTACCCATTTCAAAGAATTGTTGAGAAAATTAAATAAATTAGGACATGCAAAATGCTTAGAACAGTGGATAAATAATGTGGGCTATTAATAGTATTATGATAATGTAATCATTAACAAATTTTTATTGAACAGAGTTTAGTCTATCTCAGGTCCTATGCCACACACAGAGAATACATCAAAAAATGAGCCAAACTTGGGACCCTAAACAAACTCAGTCTAACGGGGAGATATATGCTTTTTTTCTGTGCTTTGTTCTTCTAAACATTCATAATTAAATGCTTAATATAAATATGATTGCAAACATATAGCTTTGTCTACATTTGTACACAAAACATTAAAGTAGTAATTCCAAGATTCTTTCTTTTGTAGTACTTTCTGTATAGATAACATGTACACAATGATCTTGAATTTTTACATATGTTTCTATGTACTAGGCATGTTACTGATGCCTTTTACTACCAATTGCTTTTTCCAAAACCCTAGGTTGCTGCCAAGAAATACCGTGACTTTGATATTCCAGCAGAATTCTCAGGAGTCTGGCGCTATCTCCACAATGCTTATGCCCGCGAAGAATTTACCCACACATGTCCCGAAGACAAAGAAATTGAAAATACCTATGCCAGTGTGGCTAAACAGTAGTTAAGACAATTCTTCCAGCAGAAAATGCTCTCATATTATAAAGGTTTTTCGAAATAAGAATATGGAAAATACTATCTTCTCTCTTCAACTTTCTTATGAAAAAGAAAACAAACTGTATTTTCTGTATCTGGCCACTGTGTATTTTAAAGATCCTCATATTTTTGCTTAATTTCCTTATTTCCATGATATAACCACTGCAACTATAACCACTGAAATCTTAAATGATATATAAACAACCAAGATCTTTTGCTATTTGATTGAATTCCTAGAATGCATTATGTGTAAGCTCAACAGACGGTGGAAGTTGCAAAGGATGTAAGTAGAGCCACAATCTCAAGCTGCTACTTAGAAAAAATTCCATCAAAATCATTAAAAAATTAAAAATTTTTGTTAATTTAATGTGCATGAGTTCATTTCTGATATGAATAATGAAATCAGAGAGTGAGCATATCAGAGGGGCAAATCCTGAAAGAATGATTTTTTTAAAAAAAATTAGCTGTAGGAAGAGATCAAGACTAACTGGTCTTAGAATGGCATTCAATACTTAGAAATATGACTGCCTCTGTGTGGGGTGAATGATAGGAGAGGGGACAATGTTGCTGCCTGGCTTCTGGAAGTTTACCCAGCACTTGCCTGTTTCCAGTCACTTCGCCCACTTCTCGTATGCAACTGGTGCCCTTCCAGCTGTTGCCCTGGTGCTGAATCCCAGAATGGGTGGGTTTGCATATGTTCTAAGTCTGTGTGAGCCCTTTAAATGGAGTCTTTTGAAAAATCCATCAGTTTCTTCCACCACTCCAACCTCCACTGGTTTTTATAGCCAGAGGTTATGGGGATTTATCTTCCCGGCGCTGGAACCCTGGGCTGTGCAGTCTGGCCTAGGGTTAGGATTGCTCACTCCTAAAGTATCCCTCCTGATTTTTATCCACCATACATGAATGTGGCACCATCTATTCCACTGCCACTACTGCTGGTCCTCCCAAAAAGGACCACACCAAGACATACCATAATTAAAATGCCAAAGTTTAAAGATAAAGAATATTTATTTATTTATTTATTCATTTTTAGAGAGGCAGAAAGAAAGGGAGAGAAACATCAATGTGTGGTTGCATTTCACACACCCCCTGCTTGGGGACCTGGCCTGCAACCCAGGCATGTGCCCTACCCTGGGAATTGAACCAATGGCCCTTTGGTTCACAGGCTGGCACTCAATCCACTGAGCCACACTCACTAGGGCTAAAGAGAGAATCTTAAAAGCAGCAAGAGAAAAAGAAAGTTACCTGCAAAGGAGTTCCCATAAGACTATCAGCTGATTTCTCAAAAGAAACTTTGCAGGCAAGAGGGGACTAGCAAGAAGTATTAAAATTGAGGAAAAGCAAGGACTTACAACCTAGATTACTCTATCCAGCAAAGCTATCATTTAGAATGGAAGGGCCGATAAAGTGCTTCCCAGACAAGGTAAAGCTTAAAGGAGTTCATCATCACCAAGCCATTATTACATGAAATGTTAAAGGGTCTTATTTAATAAAAGGAAGATAAAAACTAGGAACATTAAAAGGGCAACAAATTCACAACTATAAAAATAATGAATCTAAAGAAAAAAACTAAGCAAACAACCAGAACAGGAACAGAATCATAGAATGGAGATCATTTGAAGGGTTCTCAGCTGGTAAGGGGAAGGGGGGAAGGAGGGAATGGGGGTAAAGGTGCAGGGATTAAGAAGCATAATTGGTAGGTACAAAATAGAGGAATGTTATGAATAGTATAGGAAATGGAGAAGCCAAAGAACTTATATGCACAGCCCATGGATATGAACTAAGTGGGAGGATTGCTGGAGGGAAAAAAGGTACTGGGTGGAGGGGGGCAAAGGGGAAAAATTGGGACAACTGTAATAGCATAAGCAATAAAATATATTTTTAAAAATATTACTGCCTCATAGTCAGAGATGAGAATAAACCTTTCTGACTAGATTACATTGTTGTTAAATGAAGCCATCATTATATAAAGCATAATAATTTTTAAAATACTGGAAGCAAGTATATGGCAAAGTTGCAAACTAAATCTGATCTTTTATTCAATAGAAATAAAAGGTAAACTAAGAAATCTTACTTACCAAAGATCTTATTGCTGTCCTTAAAAGGATAAGGCACACTGTCCTTAGAGGATAATCACACAGCTTTCTACGGAATTGAAAATGTTCCATTACTATATGTACTCAAGTTTACATGTTAAAATACAATCAAATCCCTCAAATCTGAACACAAAAGCTGAACTTAACTCTTGGTCCTTTAAAGGAGAAACAAAGCTCGGTCTCAAAAAAGTAAGGCACAATCCTATTATAGGTTTTGGGAGAAGGTTGGAGTTTAGATAAAAATTTAAGTGATGCACTGTTTAATAGGTTTAATGGAAAGTAAGGCAATGAATAAAATGTTAAAAGTCTTGGGTATAGGAAGGGCTCATGTCCTTGGAAACTATAGAGTCAAGGTAAATGTATAATGTAGTATCTCATCTTTGCTGGAAGACCCCTGATCTGAGAAATTGCACCTGAACTAGATGGTGGGGTTGTGGTTTCTCTGAATAGCTCAGATCATTCTGTTCTCACTGATATAATTGCAAAGACTAATTTATTTTAAGATCTATGATTCTTTCTTAGTAAACTTTAACCATGAAGCTGTATTTTATTGTCCATACCATGGCTTTGATCTTTGCATTAAAATAATTATTAAATTTATTAGGGTGACATTGGTTAATAAGATTATATAGGTTTCAATTGTACATTACTATGATACATGACCTGTATATTGCACTGTGTGCCCACCACCCAAAGTCAAATCATCATCTTTTTTAAAAAGATTTTTTATTTATTTTTAGACAGGGGAAAGAGAGGGAGAAAGAGGGGGTGAGAAACATCAATATGTGGTTGTTGCTAGTGCAACCCCCACTGGGGACCTGGCCCACAACCCAGGCATGTGCCCTCACTGGGAATCGAAACGGTGACACTTTGGTTCACAGGTAGGTTCACATGTTGGTACTCAATCCACTGAGCCATACCAGCCAGGACTCAAATCATCTTCTGTCACGATATATTGATCCCTCTTTATTTTTTTTTCTTTCTTTCTTTATTTTTAAATACATTTGTCTCTGCCTCCCCCCCACCACTTTCCCTTGCCCCCTCCCTCCATCCCTCCCTCAGCTCTTCCCCTTTAGTTTTGTGAATGAGTCCTTGCTATATGTTCCTTGACTTTCCCCTTCCCTTCCCTTTCCCTGCCCGCCCCTCCCTCCTTCCCTCTTGTCTCAGTTGATTTCTTTTCCTTTCAGTGTTGCTGGTCATATTTTCCTTGCATCTTGGTACTTTTGGTTAGGTTCCGCTTATAGGTGAGATAATATAGTATTTGTCTTTCGCCCCCTGGCTTATTTTGCTTAGCATATTGCTCTCCAGTTCCATCCATGCTGTCGGAAAGTTTAGTAGTTCTTTTTTCCATTCTGCTGCATAGTATTCCATTGTGTATATGTACCATGACTTTTTGATCCAATCATCTACTGATGGACACTTAGGTTGCTTCCAACACTTGGCTATTGTAAATTGTGCTGCTATGAACATTGGGGTGCATAGGTTCTTTTGTATTGGCGTTTTGGTGTTCTTAGGGTATAGTCCCAGCAGGGGAATCACTGGATCAAAAGGCAGTTCCATTTTCAGCTTTTTGAGGAAACTCCACACTGCCTTCCACAGTGTCTGTACCAGTCTGCATTCCCACCAACAGTGGACTAGGGTTCCCTTTTCTCCACAGCCTCGCCAGCACCTGTTGTTTGTGGATCTGTTTATGATGGCCATTCGGACCGGTGTGAGGTGGTACCTCATGGTGGTTTTGATCTGCATTTCTCTGATGGCTAGTGATGCTGAGCATCCTTTCAAATGCCTCTGGACCCTCTGTATCTCCTCCTTAGAAAAGCATCTGCCCAGGTCCTTTGCCCATTTTTTGATTGGATCGTTTGTCTTCTTGGAGTGGAGTCGAGTGAGTTCTTTATATATCTTGGAGATCAAACCTCTATCTGATGTATCATTAGCAAATATATTTTCCCATAGGGTTGGCTCCCTTTTCATTTTGCTTATGTTTTCTTTAGCCATGCAGAAGCTTCTTATTTTGATGAGATCCCACTTGTTTATTCTTTCCTTTATGTCCCTTGCTTTAGGAGACATATCAGTGAAAAAACTGCTGCGTGGGATATCTGAGAGTTTCCTGCCAATGTTCTCTAGGACTTTGCTGGTGTTGTGACTTATATTTAAGTCTTTTATCCATCTTGAGTTTATTTTTGTGTATGGTGTCAGCTGATGATCCAATTTTAATTTTTTGCATGTAGCCATTCTGCTCTCCCAACACCAGTTGTTGAAGAGGCTATTATGGCTCCATTTTATGCTTCTGCCCCCTTTGTCAAATATTAGATGCCCATAGAGACCTGGGCTTCTTTCTGGGCTTTCTATTCTGTTCCACTGGTCTATGGGTCTGTTCTTGTGCCAGTACCAAATTGTTTTGAGTATGGTGGCTTTGTAGTAGAGTTTGATGTCTGGTATTGTGATCCCTCCTACTTAATGTTTCTTTCTCAAAATTGCTGCGGCTATTCGGGGTCGTTTATGGTTCCATACAAATTTTTGAAATCTCTGTTATATATCTGTGAAATACGTCATTGGTATCTTAATAAGGATTGTGTTGAATCTATAAATTGCTTTGGGTAGTATGGACATTTTGATGATATTAATTCTTCCAATCCATGAGCACGGTATATGCTTCCGTTGATTTGTGTCTTCCTTAATTTCTTTTTTCAATGTTATATAGTTTTCTGCATACAGGTCTTTTACGTCTTTGGTTAAATTTATGCCTAGGTACTTCATTTTTCTTCTTGCTATATCGAATGGTATTTTTTTTTCTGATTTCTTCTTCTTCTATTGCATTGCTGGTGTACAAAAATGCCTTTGATTTCTGAATGTTGACTTTGTATCCTGCTGTTTTGCCAAATTCACTTATTAGGTTGAGTATCTTTTTGGTAGAGTCTACAGGGTTCTCTATGTACACTATCATGTCATTTGCAAACAATGATAGCTTTACTTCCTCCTTTCCTATTTGGATGCCTTTTATTTCTTTTTCTTGTCTGACCGCTGTGGCTAGGACTTCCAATACGATGTTGAAAAGAAGTGGTGAAAACGGACAGCCTTATCGTGTTCCCGATCTTAGTGGGAAAGCTTTCAGTTTTTGCCCGCTGAGTATGATATTGGCTGTAGGTTTTTCATATATGGCCTTTATTACGTTGAGGAATGCCGCATTTATTCCCATTTTGCTAAGTGTTTTGATCAAAAATGGGTGCTGTCCCTTATCAAATGCTTTTTCTGCATCTATCGAGATGATCATGTGGTTTTTGTCTTTTCTTTTATTTATGTGATGTATCACGTTTACTGATTTGCGTATATTGAACTATCCCTGCATGCCTGGATTGATTCCCACTTGATCGTGGTGGATAATCTTTTTCATGTATTGCTGGATGCGGTTTGCCAATATTTTGTTGAGGATTTTAGCATCTATGTTCACCAGCGCAATTCGCCTGTAGTTTTCTTTCTTTGTAGGGTCCTTATCTGGTTTTGGGATCAGGGTGATGCTGGCCTCATAGAAGGATATGGGAGTCTTCCCTCCTCTTGGATTTTTTGGAATAGTCTGAGAAGGACAGGGGTTAGCTCTTCCTTCAATGTTTTGTAAAATTCTCCTGGGAAACTGTCCGGCCCTGGGCTTTTGTGTGCTGGGAGTTTCTTGATGACTGCTTCAATTTCCCCAGCTGTTATCGGTCTGTTCAAGCTTTCTGTTTCTTCCTCCTTCAGTGTTGGAAGATTATACTTTTCTAAAAATTTGTCCATTTCATCAAGATTTTCAAATTTCTTGGCATATAACTGTTCATAATAGTTTCTGACGATCCTTTGTATTTCTGCGGTATCCGTTGTTATTTCTCCTCTTTCGTTTCTGATATTATTAATTTGGGTCCTCTCCCTTTTTTTCTTGATGAGTCTGCTCAAAGGCTTGTCAATTTTATTTATCTTTTCAAAGAACCAGCTTCTGGATTGGTTGATCCTCTGAATTGTTCTTTTTGTCTCTATGTCATTCAGTTCTGCTCTAATCTTGACTATTTCCTTCCTTCTACTTGCTCTGGGATTTATTTGTTGTTGTTTCTCCAGTTCTTGAAGTTGTAGTGTTAGGTCTTTTATTTGAACTGTTTCTATCTTTTTAGGTAAGCCTGTATTGCTATGAACTTCCCTCTCAGGACCGCCTTTGCTGTGTCCCATAGGTTTTGGACTGGTGTCTGTTCATTTTCATTTGTTTCCAGAAATTTTTTGATTTCTTCTCTTATCTCATTATTGACCCATTCATTGTTTAATAGTGTACTGTTCAGTCTCCATGAGTTTGCAAGTTTTTGAAGTTTCTCTTTGAGGTTGATTTCAAGTTTCAAGGCCTTGTGATCTGAGAGAAAGTTTGGTATTATTTCAATTTTCCTGAATTTGCTGAGGCTTGCTTTTTGTCCTGTCATGTGGTCTATCTTTGAAAAACTGCCATGAGCATTTGAAAAGAATGTGTATTTTTCTTCTTTGGGATGTAAGGTTCTATATATGTCAGTTAAGTCTCTTTGATTCAGTGTGTCATTCAGCGCCACAATATGTTTATTGATGTTTTGTTCGGAAGATCTGTCCATTTTTGACAGTGGGGTGTTGAAATCCCCTACTATCAGTGTGTTGCTGTCTATATCTTTTTTGAAGTCATCCAACAATTTCCTTATAAACTTGGGGGCTCCTATATTGGGAGCATAGAAGTTTACAATGTTGATGTCTTCTTGATAGATTCTTCCTTTAAGTATAATAAAGTGCCCCTCTGGGTCTCTCTTTATGGCCTTTGTTTTGAAATCTACTTTGTCTGATACAAGTATGGCAACCCCGGCCTTTTTCTCTTGCCCATTTGCTTGGAATATTTTCTTCCATCCCTTTACTTTCAATCTGTGTAGGTCTCTTGCTCTGAGGT
Source organism: Pteronotus mesoamericanus (assembly GCF_021234165.1). Classification (NCBI taxonomy): domain Eukaryota; kingdom Metazoa; phylum Chordata; class Mammalia; order Chiroptera; family Mormoopidae; genus Pteronotus; species Pteronotus mesoamericanus. The sequence continues at coordinate 822,950 of NW_026555093.1, read as the reverse complement.
GGGTCTCTTGTAGGCAGCATATGTGTGGGTCATGTTTTCTTATCCATTCAGCTACCCTGTGTCTTTGGATTGGGGCATTTAGTCCATTCACTTTGAGAGATATTACTGGTAGAAACTTACTCATCTTTTCTCTTTGTACCTGTGTTCCTCTCTGTCTCATTCTTTTCCTTCATCTGCTCAAACCAGTCCCCTTAGCATATCTTGGAGTGCTGGTTTGGTAGAGATGTATTCTTTTAGTCTTCTCTTGTCTGGAAAACTCCTTATTTCCCCTTCTATTTTAATGGAGAGCCTAGCTGGGTAGAGCAGCCTTGGCTGTAGGCCCTTGCTTTTCATGGCTTGGAATATTTGTTGCCATTCCCTTCTGGCTTGTAGTGTTTCTGTTGAGAAGTCAGCTCCTAGGCGTATCGGGGCCCCCCTTGTATGTTACTTTCTCCTTCTCCCTTGCTGCCTTGAGGATTCTCTCTTTGTCTTTCACATTTGCCATTTTAATGATGATGTGTCTTGGAGTGGACCTCTTTGAGTCCCTCTAGAGTGGGGTCCTCTGTGCCTCCTGGATCCATGAGAGCCTTTCTCTCCTCAAATTAGGGAAATTTTCCATCATTACTTTTTCGAGGAGTTTCTCTATCCCTAGCTCCTCTTCTTCTCCTTCTGGGATCCCTATTATACGGATATTATTGCGTTTCAGGTTGTCCTGCATTTCCCTAAATGCCTCTTCATTCTTTTTGAGCCGTTTTTCCATTTCTTGTTCTGTCTGGGAGCTTCTTTCTACCTTATCCTCCATCTCCCTGATTCGATCCTCGGCTTCATCCAGCCTGCTTTCGATTCCTTCTACTGTGTTCTTCAATTCAGAAATGGTATTCTTTATATCGTCTTGTGTCTTCTTGATAGTTTCTATGTCCTTTTCCAGGCTGATATAATTTTCTGTAAAATCCTGATAGTTTCTCTGCAGTTTCTCATAGTTCTCTTTGAGCTGGCTGAGCTCATTGAGCTTCCTTATAACCATTGTTTTGAATTCAGTATCTGATAGTACCCTCGCCTCTATTTCATTTAGCTCTCTCTGTGGGGAGTCCCCTTTTCCACTCATTTGGGGAGAACTTCTTTTTCTTCCCAATTTTGTGAGAGTCTGTTAAGTATTTTTGTCCTTTACTTTTCTTTCTGGGCCTGCCTCTGATGATGTCAGTTGTTGACCCTATAAGATCTTGGGTTGTTTGTTTGAGCCTTCCAGGAGTCTAATGCCTGTGTCTGACTGCTGCTTGTAGCAGCTCTGTGACCCCTTCGGTCAGGGCTGGGCTATATTTTGGGATCTCTCTGCAATTCTATGCAGGCTCCTTGAGCGCGCTCCCAGTGCGACAGGATCCGCCGCCTGCCTGGGCTCGCATGTGCTTGCCCCAGACCAGGGGGCTTATGCGTAACCTCGCGCACTCATCTGGCCCCCTGGCCGGCGAGCTCCGTGGCACTGGTCAGTTTAGGGTCTTCTATTGAGTATTTTCCCTGCTTTTGGCTCTTTGGGTGCGTTGCTTGCCCTCGCCAAATGGGGACTACGGAAATGGGAGGAAGTCAGCTCCAGGACTCTCCAGTTAATCCTGTCTCTGGTCTCTCCTCCAGGGACTCTGTGCAGCTCTATTAATTTTGTGGGCCGCTCCGCAATCACGGGCGGGTGGGCTGGTCAATTTACACCTGCCCTTGCTGCTCTGTGCACTCCCTCGCAGGCCGTATTGGTGCCAATCTGTTGGAGGCCTTGCCGGCTGGTACAAGCATTCCTCAGCCCATTCAGGTTACACACACGCTCACCAACCCTCGCCGGTCACTTGGCGCAAGTGTGCGCACCTGCACTGGGTGTTTTGGGGGTGTCTATGTGTGCTTTTTGGCTTTTGGCTCTTTGGGGGTGTGGCCTCTTCCCGCGCAATGGAGACTATAGGAAGGAGAAGGAGTCGGGACTCCCCGGTTCCTCCTCCCGTTCTTTCCCCAATGCCTCCGTTTCGTGTCTCTCCTTATGGGTCTCTGGGCAGTTCTGTGACCCTTTTGGCCAGGGATCCACCGCCTGTGCGGACTGCGTTTCAATCGCAGGCAGTCTGGTTCATGCGCACCCCGCTTCTGCCTCTTTGGGGGCACACCTTTCCAGCCCACAATGGAGACTACGGAAAGGGGGAGGGAGTCGGGGCTTCCCGGTTCCTCCTCCCGTTCTTTCCCTAACGCCTCCGTCTAGTCTCTCCTCAAGGCTCTCCCAGCCAGTCTGCACTCAGCCCTGCAGCTCACACACGTACAAGCTGTGTGCGGAGCACACAAAAGGCAGGTTAATTGATTCCTTGACGCCTGAGCAAGATGGTAGCTGCAGAGTGGGAGGCGTGCCATCACTGGGGCTCCACCGGCCGCTGTGTCAGTTCTCTTCTCAAAGTTTTCCTCACCAGTCTTTTCCCAGGCACCAGCCCACCCTGCTGCCGCCTCTACCCAGAGATCAAGGAGGGTGGCTGCCACTTCAACTTTTGCGTTGGCCCTTTAAATGTCTCTTTGCATCCCCAGCCACCTGTCTCTGGCAGAGAGCACCCCTAACCTTTTTGGGGTTGCGTTTTGTCTGTATTTTCTCGGCTTTAGCTGCTGTAGTTTAGGGGTTCCTGTTAATGATTCAGACCCCGTTCTTCTCGGGGGGACGCTAACTGGTCGTTTCAATGTTCCTCTGGTGCCAGTGCTCGTGGGCACCCAGCCCACCCTCTCGAGCCTCCACCGCACTTCTCACCCGTTGGGATGTGTGAGAGTAGAATCCACTGTCTGAGGCACCAAGGCTCCTCTCCCACTATCGCTCCACTGCTTTCCAGGTGATTACTCCCTTATTTAGTTGCAATTCCAGATTGGTTTTGGGAGGAGGTCAGCGTGACTCCCATTCACTCCTCCGTCATCTTCTCTCCTGATCCCTCCTTACCTTTTACTATTCCCTAACTCCCCTTCCCTCTGGTAACCACTATACTGTTGTCTGTGTCTATGAGTTTCAGTTTTATATCCCACATATGCGTAAAATCATACAATTCTTAGCTTTTTCTGACATATTTTGCTCAGCATAATATTCTCAGGGTCCATCCATGTTGTTGCAAATGGCGGTATTTCATCTTTTCTGATGGCTGAATAGTGTTGCAGTGTATATATGTACCACATCTTCTTTATCCAGTCATTTATCAAGGGACACCGGTTGTTTCTAAGTCTTGGCGATTATTTTTTTTTTATTTTTTTTATTTTTTTTATTTTTTTTAATTAATTTATTTACATTTTAAATACATTTGTCTCTGCCTTCCCCCCCCTCTTTCCCTTGCCCCCTCCCACCTTCCCTCCCTCAGCTCTTCCCCTTTGGTTTTGTCCATGAGTCCTTGCTATATGTTCCTTGACTTTCCCCTTCCCTTCCCTTTCCCTGCCCCCCCCTTCCCTCTTGTCTCTGTTGATTTCTTTTCCTTTCAGTGTTACTGGTCATATTTGCCTTGCTTCTTTGCATTGTTGGTTAGGTTCCGCTTATAGGTGAGATCATATGGTATTTGTCTTTCGCCCCCTGGCTTATTTCGCTTAGCATGATGCTCTCCAGTTCCATCCATGCTGTCGCAAAGTTTAGTACTTCTTTTTTCTTTCTGCTGCATAGTATTCCATTGTGTATATGTACCATAATTTTTTGATCCAATCATCTACTGATGGGCATTGAGGTTGCTTCCAACACTTGGCTATTGTAAATTGTGCTGCTATGAACATTGGGGTGCATAGGTTCTTTTGTATTGGCGTTTTGGTGTTCTCAGGGTATAGTCCCAGCAGGGGAATCGCTGGATCAAAAGGCAGTTCCATTTTCAGCTTTCTGAGGAAATTCCACACTGCTTTCCATAGTGGCTGCACCAGTCTGCATTCCCACCAACAGTGGACTAGAGTTCCCTTTTCTCCACAGCCTCGCCAGCACCTGTTGTTTGTGGATCTGTTTATGATGGCCATTCTGACCGGTGTGAGGTGGTACCTCATGGTGGTTTTGATCTGCATTTCTCTAATGGCTAGTGATGCAGAGCATCCTTTCAAATGTCTCTGGGCCCTCTGTATCTCCTCCTTAGAAAAGCATCTGCCCAGGTCCTTTGCCCATGTTTTGATTGGATCGTTTGTCTTCTTGGAGTCAAGTCGAGTGAGTTCTTTGTATATCTTGGAGATCAAACCTCTATCTGATGTATCATTAGCAAATATATTTTCCCAAATGGTTGGCTCCCTTTTCAATCTTGGCGATTATTAATAATGTTGCAATGAACATAGGGGTGCACATACCTTGTAAATAAAAGAATTCATATAAGTCAATACCAAACAATCCAATTTAAAAAATGGGCAGAGGATCTGAAAAGACATTTCTCCCAAGAATACATACAAATGGCCAACAGATACATGAAAATATTCTCAACTTCAGTAGCTACTAGGGAAATGCAAATCAAAACTACAATTAAATACCACCTCATACCTGTTAGAATGGCTACTTTCAACAGGACAAGTAATAACAAGTGTTGGAGAGATTGTGGAGAAAAAGGAAAACCCATTCACTGCTGGTGGGAATGTAGACTGGTACAGCCACTATGGAAAACAGTCTGGTGGTTCCTCAAAAAATTAAGAATAGAGTTACCATATGACTCAGAAATCCTTCTCGGTATCTACCTGAAAAACTGGAAAGATCTATGATTTTAAAGAACAAAGGCTTCTTGCCCTGAAATTCATTAATAGAAGGTTTTACAGATTACACCATACTTAAAGTGTATGCATGTCACTACAAAGCTCCAGCATATAGCAAGATGGGCAGCTGTGACAAGTAAGTGTTATTCAACTCCATAGGTACTGATACAGCTCAGAATTACCCTCTTAGACAAAAGGATTATTATCTCCTCAGATATCTCAGTACAATTCAGTTCAGTAACTTCTTGACTGTATACTGTTATTAATTATTATTTAGTTTTTAAATCTTGACAACTCTATGAAGTATGTAGAAACAAAATTAAGCTCCATGCCAAAAGAACAGTCCTGGTTTTCACAAAATACACAGTTCAGTAATGGAGACAGACTTTTGGACATGCAATTAGAATACATATATATTATGAAAAGAGTTAAGCACAAAGTTATATAATAGAAGTACATTCTTATGTGTTTCCTCAGCCTGACCTCAAATAAGTTCCTTTTGGTCATATAGCATTTGCATAGCACAACCTCTGAAAATTCTAAGATGTGTTTTTATGAGCAGGTAAATATCAGCCTTACCTGAGTGTTTTTCCAACCTAGGCAGACACATGACTCCAGATTTGGGTCCTAGAAGAACCTAGCACCAACAACCTCTTTGCTTACTGATGTAAATTACCCAATATGGGAAATGGAATTATTACCCATAGGGGTCACATTTTTTTAAAAGTAATTTTTTATTATAAAAGCTTTAGAAGTTGATATAAAAATAGACAGTAGTAGAATAGAGATTCCAAACAGAGAAATGTATGAAAACATTATCTCATTAGGTGCATTTATGATTAATAGTGAAACACTAGAACACAATTCAGCCAAGTTCTTTGCCACTTTATAACAAGAATGGCCCTTCTTCCAATTTCCAATAACATGTTCCTCGTTTCCAGCTAAGTTCTCACCAGAACATCCATTAACATTCACATTTCTAGGAACATTCAGTTCATGATGATTTCTGTGTTTTCTAAGATGATGAAAGTTTTCTCTATAGTTCTCTTTTTCTCTCTGAGCCTTCACTAGAATTGCCTCTAACATTGATATTTCTAGCATGTACCTTAAAAATTTCCAGCCTCTATCCATTACACACTTAAAATGTTTCTTCCACATATTTAGGAATTTGTTATGGCAGTATCCCATTTCTCAATACCAAATTCTGTCTTAGTGTGTTCAGGCTGCCATAACAAAATACCATAAATTGGGTGGCTTAAACAACAGACATTTATTCCTCATAGTTCTGGAGGTCAGGAGCCTGAGGTAAGAATGCCAGCATGGTCAGATTCTGAAAAAAACTCTCTTTCCAGCTTACAAGTAGCTTCCTCCTTGCTGTGTACTCATATGGTGAAAAGAAAGAGAAAGCAAGAGAGCTCTTTATTTTCTCCTCTTATAAAGACACTAATCCCATCATGGGCACTCCACTTCATACCCCATCTAATCTTAACTATCTCTCAAAGGCCCCACCTCCAGAAAAAGTCACATTGGAGGTTAGGGTTTAACATATAAATTTGAGGGTGGGGGCACACAATTCAGTTCATGGTAGTTAAACATCAGGGTATCCTACGATGTGAACATGTCCCACATCCTACAGATCACCTCTACTGTTCCTAGGGCTAATTTTATCCCAGATTCTACCAACTATACCAAATTGTGGTGGGAAGAAAATACGCTACAGAATCACAATTATTCACACAATTAAAAAAAAACAAACAAGACCAGTGTTTATAAGAAAGGAGAAGGTAAGTGTATGCCTGTCAGTATTTGGGGATAAACATTCTTTTATACAGGTTATAAAATCTGCTTTGTCATCTACAGGGATGGAAAGATCTTGTGACATTCAGGTAAAGGAAATGATACCTTGTGAACTCAACAGAATAAGGAATGGTGGATCTGGTGTTTATAAGTTAGAAAATGTCAAAAAGACTTTAGTAAGACCTCCAGATCACTGAAGACAATGGTGGCTGCCTTGGTCTGTGTCTCCCAATATTTCCTCCAAAAACAAAACAGAATAACAAAAACAAATTTTAAAAAGCACAGAAACCACATGATAAACATAACTTGAAGACAGAAAAATCCCCAAACCTCAATATAATTCTAAGTTAAAAAAATACCAAATCCCAGCAAGTAGTCTCTCCCACTCATTCGTAATGAGCAAGGGCAGGCTAAAAAATATTCTACGGAATCAGGGAGCTAGTGATGGGCTTAAGGTTTATCTAAAATCATTGAAAGCAAGAAGTAAGTTCACCACAAGTATAAAAATATATGAGGGAGGAGGAAGATGGCAGCAAAGTAGGTGGGAGCTGAGCCCACTTGCTCATGCACCCACTGGGACACTTAGCTGATTTGAAAAAAAACAGTCAACAGAATTTTAGCTGATCTGAAGTTTGGAAGCTAAAGTATGCAGAGGACTCTTCAAAATGCATGTAAGGACATTTTGTTGGAGCACAGGAAAGTCCCCAGGCAGGTGTGGTGCCAAAAACTATGGCTGCGGGGTGGGGTGGGGAATGTGGAAACATCATCAGAGGAAACCCCAGTCAGGGATAGCAGCCTAGAGGCTCCCTCCCCTCGCTGGGCTGGAAATCCACAACCAGTGCCCAGAACAACTTGAATGCATAGAATCGCTGGGGAGAAACAGGCTGCACACACACACACAGCTGGTAGCACACTTTAGTTGGGGCATCAGTTGCAGGCCTGCACAGTGCCAGAGAATGGGGGGTATTCTGGCTGTACCTGGAGCTGGGGAAGATGAGGGCCTTGACTGGCTGTGACTGAGATGGACTCTTTTTAAAATTTTTAAAATTTTTATTTTTTTATTGTTGTTCAGTTACACTTGTCCTGCATTTTCCCCATTGTTCTCCCCTACCCTGTCCCCCACCTCACTCCCACAGTCAATCCTCCCTATTGTCCATGCCCATGAGTCCTCTATTAATGTTCCTAGACTTGCCCCTTCCCCTTCATTATCCCATTATTGCCCAACCCCTCACTTTTGATCACTGTCAGTTTGTTCTTTATTTCCAAATCTCTAGTTCTATTTTGCTCATTTGTTGGTTTTGTTCATTAGGTTCCCCTTATAGGTGACATCATATGGTATTTTTCTTTCAACTTCTGGCTTATTTAATGTAGCATAATGCCCTCTAGTTCCATCCATGCTGTCGAGAAGGGCAGCAGTCTCTACTTTCTTTCTGCCGCATAACATTCCGTTGTGTAAATGTAACATAGTTTTTTGGTCCACTCATCTACTGATGGGCACTTAGCCTATGTCCAAATCATGGCTATTGTGAATAGTGCTGCTATGAACGTGGGTGTGTGTAAATTCTTTCTAATTGGTGTTTCGGGATTCTTAGTGTATATTGCCAGCAATGGAATCGCTGGGTCATAAGGTAGTTCCATTTTTAATTTTTTAAAGGAAATTCCATATTGTTTTCCACAGTGCCTGCACCAGTCTGCATTCCTACCAAGAGTGCACTAGGGTTCCCTTTTCTCCACATCCTCACCAGCACTTGTTGTTTGTTGATTTATTAATGATGGCCATTCTGACAGGTGTGAGGTGATATCTCAATGTGGTTTTAATTTGCATCTATCTCTCTGACGGCTAATGATGTTGAGCATTCTTTCATATGTCTATGGGCCCTGTGCGTGTCCTCATTGGAGAAGTGCCTGTTCAGGTACTTCTGCCCATTTTTTCAATTGGATTGTGTGTCTTTCTGGTGTGCGGCCGTGTGAGTTCTTTATATATTTTGGAGATCAAACCCTTGTCTGAGGTTTCATTGGCAATTGTGTTTTTCCATGCAGTACGTCCCCTTTTCATTTTGATGATGGTTTCTTTACCCGTGCAGAAGCTTTTTAATTTGATGTAGTCCCATTTGTTTATTTTTCCTTTATTTCCCTTGCCCTATGAGATATAGCGGCAAAAATATTGCTGCACGAGATATCTGAAATTTTACTACCTCTGTTTTCCTCTAGGATTTTTATGGTGTCATGACTTATAGTTAAGTCTTTTATCCATTTTTTTGTTTATTTTGGTGTATGGTGTAAGATGGTGGTCTGGTTTCCTTTTTTTTTTTTTTTTTTTGCATGTACTAGTCCAGTTCTCCCAATACCATTTATTGAAGAGACTGTCTTTACTCCATTGTATTTCCTTGCCTCCTTTGTCAAATATTGATTGACCATAAAGACCTGGGTTTATTTCTGGGCTCTCTATTCTGTTCCATTGATCTATGTATCTGATCTTATGCCAGTACCAGACTGTTTTGATTACAGTGGCCCTGTAGTATAGTTTGATATCAGGTATTGTGATCCTTCCAACTTTGTTCTTCTTTCTCTGGATTGCTGAGGCTATTCAGGGTCAGTTTTGGTTCCATATAAATTTTTGTAATATCTGTTCTAGATCTGTGAAATATGCCATTGGTATCTTAATTGAAACTGTATCGAATCTATAGATTGCTTTGGGTAGCGTGGACATTGTAATGCCGTTGATTTTTCCAATCCATGAACATGGTATATGCTTCCACTTACTTGTATCTTCCTCAGTTTCTTTCTTCAGTGTTCTGTCGTTTTCTGAGTACAGGTCATTTACTTCCTTGGTTAAGTTTATTTCTAAGTACTTTATTTTAATATATAAATGATAGTTATTTAAAATTTTCTGTCTGATAGTTGTAACATCTATCTTGTTATGGAGTAAATTGCATTCCCCCCAAATCCAAATGTTGAAATCCTAACCCCTCAGTGTGACTGTAATTGGAAATAGGGCATTTAAGAGGTAATTAAAGTTAAAGGGAGCCATAAAAATGGGGCCCTAATACAATGAGGCTGATTTCCTTACAATAAGAGAAAGTGACACCAGAGATGTGCATGCACAGAGAAAAGACCATGTGAGGACACAATGAGAAAGTGGCCATCTGTAAGCCAACGAAAGAGGTGGCAGGTGAAATCAACCTTGCTGATACCTTGATCTTGAACTTTCAGCCTTCAGGATTGTGAGAAAATAAATTTTGTTGTTTAAGCCACCCAGATTTGGTATTTTGTTATGGCAGCTTGAGCAGGCTAGTACACGTTTCATATGTAAATCTGATTCTGACGCTTATTGTTTTTTCAAGCTGTCTTTTTTTTTCTTGCCTTTTTATATTCCTCATAACTCTTTGTTGAAAGCCTAATGCTGTGTAGGAAAATTGATCCTTGGGTAAAGTTTTAAATATGTCTTGAGAAGAGCACATTTTCATTCTGTTAGGTGTTTGATGAAGGGATTTGTGTCAATCTAGTCAGGAGTTGAGCTGTGTTTGGAATTTGTTATTGCTCTTGTCACCAGAAGTAAAGTTAGTTGCCAATAAAGGCACCAGAGACTTCATACTCCTCTTATCTTTTTGCTTGGCTTTGGGTCTCCTGTTTGTGCTACTCCTAGAAAGCGTTTGTCTTTCACAGCTGTCTCAGCTATATTCCACCGTTACCTTTCTTTGTTGTTTATTATTGTGGTGATGAGATATAGTGGAGAGGGTATTTTCTAATGTTTTGACTAAACCCCAGGCTTTCACAGGAACTGTGCACCTGCATCTGGGGATATGGCCTTCACAACTGCTTCTTCCATGGGTAGACCTTCCTCTTCTTCCTTTTCCCCACCACTTGCATTGATATCCACCACTGTTCCCAGGCTACACTATTAAAGTTCTCTCTGTAGATTAAGGCTTTTGTAACTTAGTGAAGATAGAAAAGGTGGGTCTGGTGGTATTTCAGTGGTTGACTCCGTGGTTTTACACCATCTATGATGAGATTCTACCAGTGCTTTCAGGAAACAGATTTTGATGAATTTACCTCTACTTATTAAGTCTTTTGTTTCGAAAGGATTATAGGGGATGTCTCTGGATTGATTTCAGTAGTGGCTGCTAGTCTCTTCCCGCAGTCAGAAACGTAGGGGAGGTTTTCTGGGTTCTCTCTGATCCTTCCTGAGAGAGTTTGGTTGGAATGCTGAAGGTAAAGCCTTCAGGCGGATGGGAATTCCATTAAAACCCCCCATTAGAACACCTAGATTAGTTTTACAGTTTGTAAACATCCACAAAATCCCCACTTTCTAAAAAGTGTTTTCCAACTTCTCTAATTTTACCTGTTGCAAAAGGAGAAGCTTTATGATAGAAGGAAGTCAACCTTTTCAGCATTTTTTTTCTTCTTACTGCACTCTTGCAAAATACCAGTCAGTTGTTAGGATCAGAACTATTTTACAAGACATATTTATATCACTGTTCCAGAGAGCTCTCGGGCATATTGGAGATCCACTCCCAGAACCAGCCGGTGACTTAGCTCAGCTCCTACTTGTGAGGTCAGGCCATGTCTACATCCTCACCTCCTTAGGACTGCAGCTCACCAGAGCCAACGACCCTGACAGAGTTGGTAGTAGTTCTTTTTTTGTCAGATATACATTCAGGGGTTGGTGAGTTCAATGTTAGTCCTTGGCTTTAAGCAGTAAGCCTGGCTTTTGTCCTCCACCTTGCTCAGAGTACATTTGGACTCTTATACCCTGCAGGAAATTAACTTTTTTGCTACCAGTATTTGCTTCCAGTCCAGCAAGACTGCCAGTTCAACAGAGAGACAATGATTATTTTCTGTCTTGCGTGTTCCTTTTTGATTTTACCTTCTCATATTTTGTCCATCATTGCCATGTGTTTGGAGTGGCAAGCTTTCCATAGCATGGACTCATTGTACCATCTTGAATGGAAAGTCAATGTAAATCTTTCCTATGTGGATCTTACTCCTCTCTAATTCCCTATATTGTGTTTTCAAAATATGACTGCATGCTTTCTTCATGATTCAGGCTTATTGTTATGACAGCTCACTTTTGTGCCAGGCTATGAAGCAGTATAAAGTCTTAGCTTGATTAACGGAATTCAAACTTCCTTTCTGGAAAAAAAATAATCAGGCATCTTTTACAATTGTGATAAATCGTCTTAAGCTGTGTTGGTGTGTATCATATTGATTAATAGTGGTGCACTAACTTACCGCCTGTGTGGGTAGATAAGCATGGTAAATTATCCCGTGCACAAGTGAAGATCACTGGGTCAATGCAATTCAAATCTGTGAAGTTAGTGAAGGATTTTCTTTGTTAGCCCCATCTTTCTTCATGGCCTACCTTTTGTTCCATCGATGGTGGCCACTCTCTCCAATTCAGGCGCTAACCTTATGCCTTCTAGCTCTCCCTCTCTGATGCCTTGACTGAGGCAATACAGTGTCATAAGAAGAGCATGGGCTTGGGCTGACCAGGCCTTGAATTCCATCTCTGTTTCTTACCAGCCGGGTGAATTTCGGGAAACCACTCTCCCTCTTTGAGCCTCTGTTTCTTCATTTACAAAATGGGACTAATAAATGGCATCTATCGCATAACGCTTAAAGCTGTGATGAAGAATGAGATGAGGTCATGTGTATAAAGTGTTTACCATAGTTAGCATTACATAATAAATGTTCATTACTTAGTAATTATCACTGTCACCAATATAATTATTTGAATGAATAGAAGGGACCAGGGCTAGCCTGAGTCTGAAAGAAATCAGCATCATACTTAGAGAGAAGGAATAAAGTTATGGGGGTCAGACTTGGAAAAGTATGTGGAAATGCTAGAGGTCAGAGAGGGTAGACAGGTTGTGTAGTGCAGACGTATTGGCAAGTCATGTGAACTTCAAGTATGGCCTGGACGTTTATGGATAGGAAGTTGGTTTGGAGTACATGGTCTTGGGGCTGAGAGCTGAAAGGGAAAAATGGTCACAGAATGAATCAGAGAGCCTGATGAGACAGTCTGAGTCCAGGCTACTTTAGGGTGAGTGGCTTGGTAACAGGGCTGCGTAGGGTGAATGAGGCAGGCAGGCAGACCTCCATGCCCACCATGATGTATAGTTAAGGTGGAACACATACTTCTACATATAACTTTACCACCTTCCAGAACCCCGCTGAAATTACCATAAAATTATATTTGAAAAGACTGAAAAAGCAGGAAAGAAGACAACTACATTTTCAATGCTGAGAAACAGATGGTTCAGTAGTAATTGACCTGGCAGACCCAAGAAGACCACAAACGAGGAATCCTAAGCCCTAAGTAGGAAAAGCCAAAAATCATCCTGATTTACTACCGCCCTTCCACCCCTAAGAAGAATCTTCAAAGGCTGCAAAAGGTAACTCTGGAAGTGGAGATGAAGGGGATGGGCACCAACATAAGGAGGGTTGTTTGAAAACTGTTTAAAAAGTAGAAGAAGCACTTCCAAATTCCCTCCTGCAGTCCAGACCTGACTGCACCGAGGGTCTGGCCTTTTCTTGACCTGACAGAAGGCTGGAGTGTCATTCCCTGGAGAGGGTAAAGCAGAGGGACTCTGGACTGGGAGTTCCCAAGCCCAGTGGAGGGCCGGAACTCCATATTGAAAACACAGGGTTTAAGTGGAGGTATGTGTCCCGGAAGCTATAAACTCCCGGTCTTCTCTGAATGTGACCCTAAAATTCTGACAACTTCAAGAGTCCTCTGTGGGCCATCTGACCAACCGAAGGGAAAAGTATATAAGGATATTGACACTCAAGGGTTCCCCAAAAGGGTCCAGCTGGATTACTCTACAATGAGGCTCATAGTTTGATACTGCAAGGTGGAGAAAGAGGAGGAGACCCATCTAGTTGAAGATACTTATCTTTATAATGGGAAGGGAGATCTGAATATGTTTGTTACTTCAGGGAAAGGGGCCAGTCAAAAAAGGTGTAGTGACTAGAGATTTTGGAGAGAGACGGTAATTGATGGAGTGAGGTACCTGGGAAAGCAGGATGGGATAGAATCAAAGGCATGAATGGAAGTGATAGCTTGAAGCAGAATTAAGAATACTTTTGGCCCCCACTGTGATAGGATGAGAAGAAATAAGATTTGGGTGGAGACTCAGTTCAACCATTATTATTTCACACTGGCATATCTAATGCATCCTGCTAGGTACCATTCATTCATCCACCCATTCATTCACCCAACACTTTTTGGAGAAACTACTGCGTTCCAGGATGTTCAAGAGAAGATGAACCAGACAAGATGCCAGTCCTCTAGGAGGGCTCACAGTCATGGGGTGAAAGCAGACCTACAACATAAGGCAATATGAGAACAGAGACCGGAGCACAGGAGGCTGTGGGAGCACAGAACAAAGGAACTGGAGTAAAGTGAATTTTAAAAGTATGAAAATGACTGTAGAATAAGGCGTAGACTACTCCGTGGGTTCAAGGACAGGGACATCTCATCTAGCATGGCTGATTCACATAGGCTTCATCCTGTGGTGTCAGGGGATTGTGGATGCCCACCAAGAGGTGGAAACAGATGCAAAGATCCAGGGGCAGGGAATTGCAAGAGGACATGTTCAGGGAAGGGAGAGAGAGGCCCCGGTGGAGCACAGAGTATGCCAAGGGAAGTAGAGAGAGGGGCAGCTGGAAAACAGGAATAAGATGAGATACAAAAATGTCATTGAGGCAACCTCACAAAATGCAACCGGGTTAAACTAATGGATTGTGTACAAAACAAAACAACAACAACAAAAACCCACTAGACTGGGAAATGAGGAGCTCGGTGTCATCCTAGGCCCAGTTCTGCCACAAACTTGCTTTTGGTCTGGTGTGTGGCGACTCAATTAACGCCTCTGAACATTGGTTTCTTCATCTGTCAATTGGCAGCAACAATACCTTCGCTGCCTATCTCATGGGGTTGTTGTGAGAAGCATATGAGTCAGCGCACATGAAAATGTCTTTGAACAAATATTTAAAGTTGTGATGCACACAGGTAAAGGCTTATTATTGAGGAAAAACATGCCTTAGGGACACATCATCAACTGAATAACAAGAGGAGCAAAATTTACTGAATTACTCTGCTATGCCAGTCCAACAAGTTTCCAAAATTAGTTCTTATGTAATATGGTGAATGAATCAACAAACTCTTATCCATTTGGAACTTCTATACATAAAATTTATATACAATAAAAATAGATTTGTGCTGTGCTGGTAGCCTACCAATAATTGTAAAACGGGAGTTATTCTTTTAGAAATGTAACAACTTAAGAGAACAGATTAAAAATATGCAAGTTTCCAATGTTTTTCATTCACTGACTACTCTGCTGTACATGGTAGGGTGAGACAAGTACAATTTCTGCCCTCAAGGAGCTCACCTTTCACCATGGGAGACAGACTTATTCACAGACAATTGTAACAACAGGTAATGACAAGGGGTCTGTGGAAGCTCAGAACAAGCATACCTAAGCCAGTCTTTTGCAGCAGAGGTTATTTATATTAATATGAACTGGTACCACTGCCCCATTTCTACAGATGAAGAAACTGAGACTTAGCAAGTGACAGAGTCAGTCCTGTAACCCACATCACTTAACTCGGGGGGCTTTTTCTGCCTCAACAAGCTGCCTCTTCTATTTTGTAAATACATTAGGCCTATTCATGAAAGACGTTGCCCATCATCACAGTCCTCTTCCAGAACTTTAGTGGGAGCTTCTCAGTGCTGTGTGAGTTATAAAGAGGAATGTAATCTCCATTTCTGGAAATAGTGCATACTAGTGAAAGCCCTCCTGCTACAAAGTGCCTTAAAAGGCTGGATAAACTTTAATAAATATCGCCTTTGATGTACATGATGAGTTTGTCATGGAAGGTGACTCTCGGGTGTCAAAAAACAAAGAATTTAAATAGCAGATCAATGGGTATTTGAATTTCCATTAGGCAAGTAAGACTTAATGACCACCAGGGAAAGGAGAAAAGCCTTGGCACCTGACAAAGGCCACACAGTCGATTAAAGGATACACTGAAAAAAAAAATCTGCCTTCACCATGGGGAGATAAAAAGGGAGTTTGGTCTCTTCGTGGGTTCTGGTGGAAGATAATGAAATGCTTCCCCTGATAATTTGCAATTCTAGGGCTATTCTCATGCTGGTCTAGGGGTGGAATTAATACCTCCTGTTCACACAAGGAAACTCCAAACACACGAATTAATGCAAAAAAAAAAATACCATCCAGAGATACCACGGGTATCCTGGCAGAAGCAAACATACCTCTCTGGAGAGACACATCCTCAGTTCAGACCTCACACACGTCCCACAGATGAAGCTCTGCCGAGAAATCCCTAAAATCACAATCAAATTTGTAAAGCACATAAGGAACAAACCTTCTGTGATTGTCAGCAATGATGAGCAGGATTAGACCACCAAGAGCTTCAGATAATGGAACCAACAGAGAGTATCAAATAAGTTTGTTTAAGATACTTAGGAAAAAATAAGAAAGAACAAGATTCTGTGGAAGTAAGAAGAGACTCATTGGAATACTACGTGGCCATAAAGAAGAAAAAATTTACCCTTTGCAACAGCATAAAATGGACCTGGAAAACATTACGCTAAGTGAAATAAGCCAGTCAGAAAAGGACAAATAAATGCCATATGATTTCACTCATATGTGGAATCTAATGAACAAACTGAACTAACAAGCAAAATAGAGACAAACTCACAGATAGAGAGCAGGCTGACAGCTGTCAGGGGGGGTGTGTGTGGGGGGGGGTGGAGGGATCACGCAAAAAGGAGAAAGAACTCACAGACACGGACAACAGTGTGGTGCTTGCCGGTGGTGAGGAGGAAGGGATGGGTGGAGGTGGAAGAGTGTATAAGGGGGATAAAGGGTAATGGGAAAAATACAATAAAAATAAAATATGTTTAAAAAGAAAAGAAAAAAGAGGAGGCTGTTGTTTATTTTTCTTAAAAGAACCAAATGGAACTTCTAGAAATGCAAAATAACATATCCAGTAACATCGAAAGCTCAGGGAATGGGTTTAAAAGCAGATTTATCTGCTTTGGTGAACTGGAAGACAGACCTAAAGAAATTATTCAGAACGCAACTAGGACAGATAGCAAATGTATAAAAGATTAAGAAATATGGGGGGAAATGCAAAGGTCCAAAGATAGCTAAGTGGAATGACAAACAGGAGAATAGGGAGAAGGTGTAAACCAACATTCAGAGGGATACTGGCTGGAAATTTTCCAAATATGAAAAAAGACATGATTCCTCATCCTTTGAAAGCACAAGCCACACACAGAAACAACAAAAACAAATCATGGGAAAACCATAGGCCCACAAAGAAAAGGGGGAAGATCTTAAAAGCAAACTTGAAAGAAAAGACACAGTACTATTTAATTGATAATAAACTGACAAAAGATTTCTCACCAGCCACAATAAAATGAAACTCATATTACTAAAGCAGCCAGGAGAAAAAAAAATAGCAAGGAATGTCAAACCCAACTAAAGTACCGATCAAAGGCGAGGGTGAAGTAAAGATATTTTTTTCAAACAACAGTTGAGGGGGTTGACTACTCACAAAGCCTCTCTAAAAGAATACCTTTAAAGATGTTCTTCCAATATAGGGAAACTGAACACAGAAGAAAGAAGCAAGATGCAACAGAGCAATGGTGAACAAAGAAATTAGTAGCCCTGGCTATGAGTCTAAAAAGAATAAACTGTTTAAAACAGGGTAACTGACAAAGTCACAACTAAGTGTTGGACAACGTTGACTTTTAGCATAGTTTTTGTATTATTTGAGATGAAGTTGGAGATGATGGTTAACTTTAGACTTGATGAAACGACAAAACTGCAAGGACCCTGATAATCTCAGATCCATTGGTGTCCTGCATATGAAAGACTAGAAATCTAAAATTTGTCTAAAACTAATTAACTACAAGTAAACCAGAATATATCCCAGGAGAAAATACCTATCCAAAGCCAAAAGAGATTTCTTTGTAAAAGATGGTGTAGCAAAGAGAGAGTAGAATAGGGGAGATTCTTGATGAATAAGAAATGGAAAAAGGCAGAAGGAAAAGAAAAGGGAGGGAGTAAGGGAGCGACGGAGGAAGGATTGGAGGGAGAAAAGAAGGAAAGTGTCCTCAAATGAATTAAAAAAAAGATTCTTGTAAGGGAATGCTTTGTTTACTATACTTTGTATTCTGCCCCCATGCCCCAGAAGCAATACTGGGGGGGGGGGGGGGAATGAGAATAAGTTAAATATCACAAATGAGACTTAATATCCTCTAACTTGAAAAAAATGGGCTAGTGGGATATGTAGGAAAAAATCAAGTAAATACCTTTGTGAGCAGAAACCCCAAATTGCAACTGTTAGATTTCACCAGCAGTAGGAAGGCTACCAATCATTTACATTTTCCAGTGTATTGTGCTAAGTTGGGGAAATAAGCCAAAACCCTAGGAGCGGGCTAAGAGTTTGATGGTTTCTCAAGAAGTTCAACACACACACATTTCTTGACTGAGATGCTGCAGCAACTTTCTAACTCCAATTTCAATCCTCTCTATTCTATCTCCACACGGCTGCCGGAATGATCTTAACAGAAACAAATCAGGCCATGCCACTCCAGAGCTTAATGACCACAGTGGGCTCACAATAGCCTACAAGGTATTCCAAAACCTGAGCAGAGCTTACCAGAACCTCTGAGTCTTGGCTCCTGCCAGCCTCTCCTCCAGCCACTTCAACCACCACTTTCCCATGGGCAGCCTACCATCCTGCAGGTTCCCCCAAATGCTTTGGCCTTTCATCAGGCTACAGATCCCTTCGCACACACACACGCACACGCACATGCACACACACACTTACCCTCAAGCAGTGTTCCTGATCCACACCTACGCTTTCAACAGAAGGTTTATGGACCATTCACTATACACAATGACCGTGAATGTAACATATGAAAATCAATCAATGTAATACACCATACTAATAGAACGCAGGGGGATGGGAGACCTCATGATCAACTCATAGATATTGAGGGAAGGGAAGCATTTGACAAAATCCAACACCCTCTCGTGAAAATTAACTCAACAAAATAGGAATAGAAGGGAACTTCCTCAACATGATAAAGAGCACCTATGAAAAACCCACAGATAGCATCATTCATAAGGGTGAAAGACTGGGGCAGCCCTGGCCGGTGTGGCTCAGTGGATTGAGTGCCAGCCTGTGAACCAAAAGGTCGCCGGTTCAATTCCCAGTCAGGGCACATGCCTTGGTTGCAGGCCAGGTCCCCAGCAGGGGGGAACTCAAGAGGCAACTGCACATTGATGTTTCTCTCCCTCTCTTTCTCCCCCCTCCTCCCCTCTCTAAAAATAAATAAATAAAAGCTTTAAAAAAAAAAAGACTCAGTGCTTTCCCCTTAGCATCAGGAAGAAGAAAAGAATGTTTGTTCTTAACACTTCTATGCAACATTGTACTCAAAGTTCTAGTCAGACCAAATAGGCAGGGGAAATAAATAAAAGGCACCCCAATTGGAAAGGAACAAGTAAAACTATCTCTGTTCACAGATGACATGTTTGTGTGTGTGTGTGTGTGTGTGTGTGTGTGTGTGTGTGTGTACACACATATACAACACTAAAGAATACACCAGAAACACAGCAACCTATTCAAATATGCAATAAGAGCTCAGCAAAGTTGCAGGATCCCAAACGTGCAATCATCGGTTGTATTTCTATATGCTAGCATGGAACAGTCCAAAAACTGAGGTTAAGAAAATAATTCCTTTTACAGTGTCATCAAAAAGAATAAAATACTGAGGAATAAACTTAACAAAAGACGTGTAAGGCTTGTACTCTGAAAACTGAAAAACACAGCTGAAGGAAACTAAAGAGGACTGAAATAAATGGAAGGTCATCCTGTGTTAGTAGATTGAGCATTTAATATCGTTAAGGTGACCATAATCCCCAAGGCAATATACAGATTCAATGCCATGCCTGTTACAATCTAACCTGGATTCTTTGTCAAAATCGACAAGGAGATCCCAACATTCACATGGAAATGCAAGGGATGCAGACAGCCAAAACAATCTCAAAAATGAAGAACAAAGTTGGAAGACTCTCACTTCCCAATTTCAATGCTTACTGCAAAGCTACAGCAATCCTAAAAAGTGTGGCACTGGCATAATGATTATAGGTCAATGTTTTAGAATTTGGAGTCAGACATAATCCCATATATCAATAAATAGTTGATTTTCAATAAGGGTGCCAATGCTATTCAACGGATGAATGAAAAATCTCTTCAACAAAGAGTCCTGGGGCAACTGGATATCCACAGACATAAGGATGACTATGGACCCCAATCTCACACCATGCACAGATATTAACTCTGATGGATCACAGACCTAAATGTAAAGACGGGGACTATAAAACTCTTGGAATAAAACATAGGTGCAAATCCCCATGACCTTGGATTGGGCAGCAGTTACAAATTATGAGAGCAAAAGCACGGCCACACAAGACAAAGAAAAAAAAGATAAATTGTATGCCATGCAAGGTAAAAACTTTTTTTTTAAGCTCCTCTTTTTCTTTTTTTGAAGATTTTATTGATTTGTTTTTAGAGAAAGGGGAATGGAGGGAGAAGGAGAGGGAGAGAAACATTAATGTGTGGTTGCCTCTCGCGCGCCCCCTACCGGGGACCTGGCCCGCAACCCAGGCATGTGCCCTAGACTGGGAATTGAACAGGCAGCTGTTTGGTTTGTAGGCCGGCACTCAGTCCACTGAGCCACGCCAGCCAGGGCCACATTAAAAACTTCTGCATCAAAAGGTCTACCTAGAAAGTGAAAGGACAATCTATAGGATGGGAGAAACATTTGCAAATCATATGTCTCATAATGGCCTATTTTCCAGCATGCATAAAGAACTCTCACAACAGAAAGACAAGCAACCCAGTTTTAGGAATGAGCAAAGGACTTGAAAGTACATCTGCTACCTCCAAAGCAGATGTCCAAATGGCCGAGAGACACATGAAAAGATGCCCAACGTTATTAGCCATTAGGGAAATGCAAACAAAAGCCATGAGATACCACTTTCCACCCACTAGGATGGCTATTGTAAGCAAAACAAAAGGAAAGTAACAAGTTTTGGTGAGAATGTGGGGAAACTGGGACCTTCACACACTCTTGTTGGGAGTGCAAAATGGTACGGCTATTGTGGAAGTCAGTTGAGTGGTTCCTCAGCAAGTTAAACATAGAATTACCATGTGGCCTGGCAAGTCCACTCCCATACCCAGAAGAACTGAAAACAGAACCCTGTACAGGAATGTTTACCGCAGCGCTAGTCACAACAGCCAGAAGGGGAAAATTACCCAAATGTTCATCAACTGACGAATGGATGCACAACATGTAGTCCACCCATACAATGGACTTAGCATAATTCAAGTGTTGATGCATGCTATCATGTGAGTGAACCATAATGAGAATATTATGCTAAGTGAAAGCAGCCAGACACAAAATGCCACCTATTTATTGTATGGTTGCATCTCTCCAAAACAGGCAAACCTCTGTGAACGGGAAGCAGGTACCTGTTTGCCTGGGTTCTCGGGGAGAGGAGAGGTTGTTGGCCAGGGGAAGCGGAGCGGGGCAGTGGGGAATGACTGCCTGATGGGTACAGGGGGCTCTTTTTGGCGTGGTTCCAACGTTTTGGAAGTAGACAGTTGTGATGGCCGCCCAACACCACAAGTGTATACCTGGTGCCACCGGATCATGCACCTTTGTTGCTTTTTCTGTACAACGCTCCTGTCCAGTGGAAAGAGAGAGCTCCCTCAAGGTGAGGGTCCAGTGCGCCGCGTGGGCAGGGTGCTGCCAGCGCCATTTCTTTGCAGGCCCACGCCCAGGCCCGCCGGGGCCAATGGGAAAGCAGTGACCTCGTGGAACTTGTGTGTCGCACAGCGCGTGCCCTGCCAACGAGCGGCCGCTCCGTGGTTGCTAGGATACGGAGTAGGGGCCTGCGGAATGGCTGTCTAGAGAGGTTGGGACCAACTGGCAGATCTCACCGCATCTCACCGCACCGCACCGCACCGCACCGCACCGCACCGCACCGCACCGCACCGCAGCACTCCACAGCGCACTGCAGAGCTAGGCCCAGCGCCCAGCATGCCTGGTCGAAGGAACCGTAGACGGTCGTCCGGTCACGGTCACGGTCACCAGAGGCGGAACCGCACCCCCGACGCCAGAGCTGAGCTGCTTTTCTCCGTGAGCCACTTGGAGCGCCTCCTGCGGGAACGCCACTATGCCCTGCGTCTAAGCTCTTCCGCGCCTGTGTTCCTCGCAGCCGTCCTGCAATATCTGATCGCCACGGTCCTGGAGCTGGCGGGCAACGAGGCCCAGAGAAACGGCTGCCGGCGCATCACCCCACAGCTCGTGGACATGGCCATCCACAACAACGCACTGCTCAGTGGCTTCTTTGGGAGCACCACCATTTCCCTGGTGGCCCCGGACTGGGAGTAGCTGCCCATCAGGACGAGGGTTCCCCGGGCCTCAAGCCTAGGGCGCCAGGCCTGCTCACAGCCCAAGCAGCCGGGGCCTGTCTGGTGCCTTGGGCAATGTCGTTGAAAATAAACTGTTTAAACTTTTAAGAAACCCACGTGCCTGCTTCAGTCACTTTGTCTGCATGGTGGTTGTGGGACAAACTCATTGGAGGGGTGGGGGAGGGGCGGGGGTGGGGTCTGCCAGGGTGTGAGGGTGGAGTCGGGGATGATGAGAGGAGCAGCCTCTCCTGGCATGGCCCCGGGTGGGAGAGGCTGGCTAAGGTGGGTGTGGGGATGGGGTATGGGAGACTCTCCCATTGCCTCTGAGCAAGTCAGAGCCCATCAAAGTTCCCCGGAGGATGGTGTCCATTGGAGTGGAGTGCAAGGCCATGACTAAGGGTGAATGTGCCATGCCAACCCGGGTGCGGGATGGAGGAGTGAACAAAGGGCTTTGACAGGAAGACTGAGGAGTCGGGGTGGGGGCAATCAAGAAAGTTGCGAAATCGGAATGATGGTCCCGCGGGATCACGAGTTTAGTTTCGATCCTGTTGTCTGAGGCATGCTGGGAGATACCATAGCAACCGGGGTAACAAGCTGTCACCTTGCAACAGAGGGCGCTTGGCTAGACCCTGCCCCAGGACCCGTGATTTGTTTGTGCACTTTGCAGCAGGCAAGGCCTGGCCCCAGGAACCTGAGATTTACTTAACACACGGCCAGGAGGGGGCGCGGGGCTCCATTGCGGGTTCCTGCGCAAGCGCTCACGGGCAGCCGACCCAAGCAGGACGCAGGTCACGTCGCAGTTAGCATCCTGCACCCGCAAAGTCCACCCAGCGGAAGCACTCGAGCTGGGAACATGGCCGCATCCGCTGCTAGCCTGGGTGGCTTTTCGGCCCCGGGGCCTGATGCCGGGCACTACTTGGCCAGGTATCGCCCGGTATCGCCAGGTGTTGAACAAGCTGAAGAAGCGGTTCCTGCGGAAGCCGAACGTGGCAGAGACTGCCGAGCTATTCAGACAGCTGGGCCACGAGCTGCGCGCTCAGCAGTGCCTGCCTTATGCGGCTTGGTGCCAGCTGGCGGATGCGCGCTGCCATCAGGCGCTCTTCCACGGGCCCGGGGAAGCTCTGGCGCTCACCGAGGCCGCCCGCCTCTTCCTGCGGCAGGAGCGCGACGCGCGCCAGCGCCTCGTCTGCTCCGCCGCCTACGGGGAGCCGCTGCAGGCAGCTGCCAGCGCCCTGGGTGCCGCGGTGCGCCTGCACCTTGAGTTGGGCCAGCCGGCTGCCGCCACCCTCTGCCTGGAGCTGGCGGCCGCCCTGTGCGACTTGGGTCAGCCGGCTGCCGCTGCCGTCCCCTTCCAGCGCGCCACCCAGCTACAGCCGCTCCACCTGCCCCTGGCCGCGCCTCAGGCGCTTGGCGATGCCGCCTCCTGCCAGCTGTTGGCGCGTGACTAAAATGGCGCCTCGGAGGTCTTCACACGCCTGCAGCGCCTGGCGCAGAAACACGGCAGCCAACCGTTTCAGCCGCCACCGCCATTCCTGCTGCAGGCTCCAGGTGCAGCTGCCTGGGCCCCAGCTCCGCCGCGGCGCGGCCAGGGTCCAGCCCGCCACACTGTGCCCTCCGACTGCCTGCTTTGTGGCCACGCCCTCAGGTGCCTTGCTAGGCGCCTTCTGGGAGATGGTGGTCTGCTGCCAGGTGTCCCGTGTGTTGCTGCTGCTGCTCTTGCGGCCACCACCCGCCAAACTCCTCCCGGAGCATGCCCACACCTTGGACGTGTACTTCTGGGAGGCTTTCGACAGCCACGGGCAGGAGGCCAGTGGCCAGCTTCCAGAGGAGCTCTTTCTGCTGCTCCAGTCCTTGGTCACGGCTACCCACGAGAAGGACACGGAAGCCATCAAATCGCTGCAGGTGGAGATGTGGCCACTGTTGAGTGCCGAGCAGAACCACCTCCTGCATCTCGTTCTGCAAGAAACCATCTCCCCCTCAGGACAGGGGTTCTTAACCAAGTGTCTTTGCCTGTTACCAGCTTCACACATCCACCTTTGCCTTTGGAGGGGAAAAAAAAAAGACATTGATCCCAGTGATTCTACCTTTGTTTAGCTTTTTCCTCTTCCCACCACAGGAATTTAGTTGACTGAAAATTACCCGAGGCTTATTTCCGTAATAGTGGGAGAAGAAACTATACTAGGATTGGAGCAGAGCAATTGGCTCTCTTCCCCGAAACTGCAACATAAAAATGAGAATCCTTTTATCCCTTTCCTCTTCCACCCAAGTTGCCTTGCCATGCGCCACCACCGCGCCCCGCCCCACAATCTTCATTTCATTGTCAGGGTTCTGTTTTGTACTTCTGTCTGAATGCTTAAGCTATGTTGTTGTTGTTGTTGTTTTAATCGTGGTTAATTTCTTGGAGTATTTCTATATCTATGTGATGACCCAATTTCTCCTTTGTTTTATCCACCCCGTACGTATTCATGGGATTCCGTACATTGTTGTTACAGCCCTAAATCCATGATAAAACCATTCCAATAATCATGATTTGTAGTTTATATTTACTTCAGCTATAACATGGGAATCACTTAGATACTTGTCAGGATGCAGAAAGCAGAAACAAATCATTCTTTTTCAGTTCCAAGATGTATTCATTCATTTGAAATTGACAGTGTACCTAGTATACAATATCCCGGACAATGAGTCCACAGAGATCATTTACTTAGATAGCTGCAAAGCAAATGTGCCTGGTGCAATGTCGGGTTGGGAGTGTGTTTGGAGGGAAATGGGGGTCCCTGCAATGCAAATGTGCCAGGTATGCATTGGAATTCACATATCTGGTTCTATTCTGAGAGGTACCCGTAATCTTTTATTTGTAGTAGGAATCTTTCTGTAACTCTTACTTAACAATGTAAAATCAGTACGGTTCTTTGGTGTTGTGTGATCGTGCATATGATCATACACAATGGCCTCCTATTTAAAAATATTAAATTTTCAAGGCTTTTTTGGTCCAGATGCTACATGCAAACTGATTTAGCCGTTTTTTTAATTCAATTTTATTTTCTTTACAGTTTTGACAGTGATAACAATAACTCCTCAGAGTATAATCTGATTCTCAATCAATCAGCTTTGGGGAAATGCACCCTTTGGGCTGAAGTTGTATACAGTACCAATCTTTTGGGATGAGATTTAAGGACACAGTTTGGGGATAGACCTTTATTTTGCATTTTTCGGGGGCATGGGGACAGTTGTCACTATGAGTTTGCCTCAAAATGGGAGGGACTTTTGGGGTATTCTTTTCTACTTCTATTTCAACAGTGTGGAAGCAATAGGTAAGAAAGTACAGGACACTCCTATTTGATACAGATTAAGCCATCATACCTGCGCTCACACTTGGCTGCCAGGAAGGGTCCTTTGGAGCCCTAAAAGCCTAGCCCAGTTTACTGAAAAAGTGGTAAGGGTGCATGCTCCTTTGTGCTTTTGCTTTTTTTGGTACACTCCTCTCACCCTGGGGTGTACGCCTGGCCTGCTGCCTTACTGTCTCATGACAGGAATGCTGAGGAATAATGTAATGTGACTGGTGATAGTATTTGATTTGGGCTTAAGAAATATCCCCTTTAGGGATCTCGTCCAAACTCCTTGCATTGAGGAGGTGGGCAGGGTGGGGCAGGAATTACCAGAGACCCTGGTACTGGGTATATGAGCAGTATCAATCAGAGTTCTCCAGACATACAAAACAAACAGAAACTCTCCCCGTATATACACACTATATATGTATATATCTGTATCTGTCTGTCTTTCCAATCTCATGTGATTGGAAGCTTGGAAAGTCCAACATCGGCAGGGTAGGTTAGAGACCCAGAAAAGAGGTGCAGTTGGAGTCCAGAGGCATCTGCAGGCCAAATTTCCTCTTCTTCCAAGGAGGTCATTCTTTTTTTTTCTTTTTTTCTTTTTTTCTTTTTCATTCTTGTTCATTCCATTCCAGTTGTCCCAATTTTTCCCCATATGCCCTCCTCCACCCAGCCTACCGCCCCCTCCCACAGTCAGTCCCCACACAGTTGTCCATTCTTTTTCTATTAAGGCTTTTAATGGATTTGATGAGGCCCACAGATGTTTAGAGGGTCATCTGCTTTACTCAAAGTCCACTGATTTAAATTTTAATCTCAACTAAAATATACCCTCAGAAACATCTAGAAAAATGTTTCACCGAGTATCTGGGTACTGTGGCCAAGTTCACACATGAAAGTGATCATCACAGGTATACCCTTTATCAACTTAGCACCCAGATACAGCTCCCTAAAACATACTAAAATTCCTAAAAAAGAAAATAATGAGGTCCTACTTTGGCCTAACATGATACAATTACCCTGTGTACAACCAAAAATGCAATAGCCCTTTACCAAGTTGAAAATTTAAACTCCTTGGGTAATGTTTACTCTTCTCCTTGACATCCAGAAACTTAAATACTATGACGTAAAGTTAACAATACTTAAATACTATGATATAAAGTCAATACATCTTATGTGCTAGCAGGATAAGAAAGGGAAGAAAACAGATTTTTATACGCACAAACGCATTCACAAATGATAACAAAATAAAGAAGGAATAGTCATGACAATTACATTTCTGTAACTGGTCACATGGTCATAGCTGATATTGATAATTACCCTCTTTCACTATCTGTTCTATATTACATTTGATCTCAGCCAGTACCTCAACTGTGGTTCTTTACCTGGTGGGGTAACCCAAACAGCATTCCTCAAGAGTATGGAACATTAGTATAATACTCCTGCCCCGATTTGGTTATTGTAGTTTTCCATTGGTTTTAACCACAGGGCATGGTAAGTAATACTAAGAGATACCCTAAGGGATCTTCTACACTCCAGACATGGCAGTCCTTACCTCCATTAATTACTGTGGAAGAGTAGTCCGACTTCCCCTTGGCAGTCAGGACTAATCGCCCCAGCCACCACAGTAACTCCCTTTTCTTTTATTTTTAGAGAGAGAGGAAGGGAGGGAGAAAGAGAGGGAGAGAAACAATGTGTGGTTGCCTCTCATGAGCCCCACTACTGGGGACCTGGCCCGCAACCCAGGTATGTGTCCTAGCTGGGAATCAAACCCGTGACCCCTTGGGTCACAGGCCAGCACTCAATCCATTGAGCCACACCAGCCCGGGCAGTAACTTTTCTGCCTGTGATTCACAGGCATGAGAAGCTCAAAGTAGCCAAGTGGAAGTCTTAACTTCCAGTTCAATGGAGTCATTGCTGTGTCTACTAATTGAAATATTTATCCCTCTGGAACTATTTTTAAGCCAGCTGAGCATAAGGCTTCAGGGACAGGGAACAAAAATTTTGCTTCTGGGTCACTAAAAGTAACAGTGAGTGGTGCTAATCCCATTTTTACCCCTTGATTCCTGGACCCATGAATCCTGGCTGTTGGAAAAATGTTCTTGTGGAGAAACTTGCTCTAGCCTTGCAAGGTATTGCCAACTAGCGGGCCCTGTAAATGAATCTTCATACGGCCATTCCACTGATCTAGCAAGCCAGTTGCTTCAGGGTGGTGGGGAGTATGGAAAGACCAGTAAATTCTATGAATGCGGGCCCATTGTTGCACTTCATTTGCTGTGAAGGGAGTTCCTTCATAAGAAGCGGTGCTGGTGGAATACAATGACGGTGGATAAGGCATTTTGTAAGTCCATGGATGGTAGTTTGGACAGAAGCATTGTGTGTAGGGAAGAGATATACATATTCGGAGTTAGTGTCTATGCCAGGGAGGATAAAACACTGCACCTTCCCGAAAAGAAGTGGTCCAGTATAATCAACCTGCCACCACGTAGCTGGCTAATCTGGTAATGCCAGAGAATCTGGCGGAGAGAAGAGGAGAAAGCAGCCATATCAAGCAGAATCCTATTCAAGCTAGAGTATGATATTAATGTAGATATCAAAAAGAGAGTACACTAAGGCACAAGCAGACATAGAGCGGAACTAAAGGTACTTAATTCACTTTAGCAAAAGACAATTAATCTGGAGAAACTCCAATATTTCCCCAAGGAAAGCCAAGAGGAAAAAAGGACAAACGTGAAGCTTACATAAAAAATTAATGATGCTCACACAACAGACCAAAACCTATGGGACACAGTGAAGGCAGTCCTGAGAGAGAAGTTCATAACGATACAGACCTACCTAAAAAGAAACATTTCAAATAAACAACCTAACCCTACATCTACAAGAACGAGAGGAACAACAACAAACAAAGCCCGGAGAGAGTAGAAGGAAGGAAACAATCAAGATCGGAGCAGAATTAAATGGCATAGAGACTAAAAGAACAATGCAAAGGATCAATAAAACCAGGAGCTAATTTTTTGAAAAGATAAACAAAACTGACAAGCCTTTAAGCAGACTATCAAGAAGAAAAAAGAGAGAGGACACAAATAAATAAAATCAGAAACGAAAGAGGAGAAATGGCAACCGTGCCAAAGAAGTACAAAGGATTGTCAGAAATTACTACAAACAACTATATGGCAAGAAGTTTGACAACCTGGGTGAGATGGACAAATTTCTAGAAACATGTAATCTTCCAAAACTGAATCAAGAAGAAGCAGAAAGCCTGAATAGACTGATGACAGCTACTGAAGTTGAAGAAATACTCAAACAACTCCCAGCACACAAAAGCCCTGCACTGGATGGCTTCACAGGAGAATTTTACAAAACATCAAGGGAAGAGCTAACTCCTATCCTTCTCAAACTATTCCAAAAAATTAAAGAACAGCAAAGACTCCCAAATTCTCTTTTTGAGGCGAGTATTATACTAAATCCAAAACCAGATAAAGACACAATAAAGAAAGAAAACTAAAGGCCAATACTCCTGATGAACACAGATGCTAAAATCCTCAACAAAATATTGGCAAACCAGATCCAGTGATACATTCAAACGATCATACAGCATGGTCAAGTGCGATTCATCCCAGGAATACAAGGATGGTACAATATCCGCAAATCAATAAACGTAATACATCGCATAGGAAAATCAAGATGGCGGGGGAGTGAATGGAAGTCACACTGACCGCCTCCCAGGACCAACCTGGAATTACAACTAAATTGTGGAGAAATCACCTGGAACAAACAACTGAACAATAGCGAGAGAGGAGCCTTATAACTTTGGACAGACAGAAGAATCAGCTTTAGCACAACCAAACTGCTAAGGAGTGTGGAAGATACTCGAGAAGGTGGGCGGGGCACCTTTGGGCGGCAGCACCAGAAGGATATTGAAATGGCCAGTTGGATCCCCCTGTGAAGAGCGGGGTCTAAACTATAAGCGGGGATCTCTAGCCTACAGCACCAGAGCCCAAAAATTACACAGAGAACAGCCAGCTGCGCAAAGCAGCAGGGTTGCTCTCTGCCAGAGATGGGCAACTGGAGACACAAAGAGACTTTTAAAGGGCCAACGCATAGATTTTTATTTGCAGCCACTTACCCCTGTGTCCTAGACTAGACATGCCTGTGGACTAGAGATGCCTGAGGAGAGACTGGGAAGGAGGCTTTGGGGAGAGAACTGAGAGAGCAGCCGGCAGGATTCCAGTGCTGACTCATTCCCCATACAGCAGCAGCCATCTAGCTAAGGAAGACAACTTCCCTGAGTGGCAACTACATGAGAGGACCCAATAGCCCTGCTCCTAGGAAGGCCTGGGCCCCACCCTGTGGTTCTAAAGCCTGACTGCTGAGTACAGAGTGGCAGCCACAGATACTAGACCCCTGGCTAAAGGAGGGCGCAGAGGGGTCTAGAGACACTGGAGGAGAGACAGGAGATGGAGGATTTGGAGAGAATGGAGAGAGTAGCCGGCATGATCCCAGTGCTGATTCCTCCCCCATACAGCAGCAGCCATCTGGCTCAGGCAGACCTCTCCCCTGAGCAGAAGCAGCTTGAGAGGACCCAATAACCCCACCCCTTGGAGGGACTCTGACCCGCCCCGTGTTGCCTCAGCCTGATTGCTGAGTGCAGAGTGACTAGATTGACAGCTGAAGGAGACAGCCACAGACCGTAGATTCCTGGAAGTCTCAAACAGACTGCCTAAGGTTAGACAGGGCCAGCATCCAACATCATCAGAGGCAGGTCCAGAAATAAAAAACAGCAGTCCCCTACCACAGAAGTTCACACCGCAAAGTCAGGAAATGAAGACAGACCAATTTAAGAAGCAGAGGCAAAAAAAGGAGAGTCTCACAAATAATGGGAAGACAAACACCCCCAATCAGAGGGAAAGGAGGAATCCCCAGAAAGAGAGCTAAATGAAATAGAGGCAAGTAAACTATCAGACATTGAGTTCCAAACAACGTTTCTAAGGAAGCTCAATGAGCTCAGTGAGCTCAGAGAGAATTACCAAAAACTACAGGGAAACTACGAGGGACTTACTGCAAACTATATCAGCATGAAAAAAGACATAGAATATATCAATAAGAGACAAGACGAAATGAAGAGTACAATTTCTGAATGGAAGAACACAGTAGAAGGAATCAAAAGCAGGCTCGAAGAAACAGAGGACCGAATCAGCGAGCTGGAGGCAAGGAAGAAAAAACCTCCCAGAAAGAGCAAGAAAATGGACAAAGACTCCAAAAAATGAAGAGGCATTTGGGGAAATGCAGGACAACCTGAAACATAATAATATCCGTATCATAGGGATACCAGAAGGAGAAGGCGAGCAAGGGATAGAGAACCTGTTTGAAAAAGCAACGATGGAAATCTTCCCTAATTGGAGGAGAGAAAAAGTCACGCAAGTCCAGGAAGCACAGAGGGTCCCATGCAAGAGGAACCCAATGAGGCCCTTTCCAAGACACATCATCATTAAAATGGCAAATATCAAAGACACACAGAGACTCCTAAAGCAAGCAAGGGAGAAAGAGGTAGTAACACACAAGGGAGACCCGGTACGGTTAGCAGCTGACTTCTCAACAGAAACCCTACAAGCCAGAAGGGAATGGCAAGAAATATTCCAAGTCATGAAGAGCAAAGACCTGCTGCCAAGACTGCTCTACCCAGTAAGGCTCTCAATTAAAGTGGAAGGGGAAATAAGGAGTTTCCCAGACAAAAGAAGGTAAAGGAATACACCTCCCCCAAACCAGCATTGCAAGATATGCTAAAGGAACTGCTTTAGGAAGATGAAGTAAAAGAGTCTAAGGCTACAAAGTTCCTTTCACAGTCACCAATACCTGATATTGCCAATATTTTTAATACTTATTAATCTGATTGGGACAATGAGGTGTAGTTTTAGTTGGTACTTTATTATTTGTTGGAACTAAACCTGTTTTTGTATATTTCTTGCCTATTTCTCTTATTTTTAAAAAGCTGTGTATGATTATTTTTCTTTATTCCTTTTTTTGATTACATCTTTGCAGAATTTTTTCCCAAAAAAAAAAATATTAACCCTATCTCAGATGTGTTGCAAATACTTTCCTATTCTACCATTTGTCCTTTAAATTTTTTATATGTATATTACCGTATAGTCTTAAATGTTTAATACAGTCATATTCTCAGTATTTCACTTTGTAGCTTCTGGTTTTGAATATGTTACTTCAGGGTAAGAAAAATATTATTTTGTATTTTCTCCTAAAACTCCTTAGATTTTACATATTGATTTTTTAACTCACCTGAATATTTTTTGTATAATGTGTGAAATAGGGCTCTATATTTGTTTTATTTCAAACAATAGTGGTCCACACACCTTATTTGTTGAATAAGCCTTATTTTCTCCATTGATTTGAAATATCAACTTAATCCTATATTACATTGTTAAACAGAGATACACATTTGTTTCTAGAATGCTCATTTTATTTCATTAACCTACTTGATTATTTCTGTGCTGGTGTTATGTTTTAATTGCTGAGGCTTCATATTGGACTTAAATTTTTAATATTCTATGATGGATTTTGGCATTTAAAAAGTGAATAAATAAAATCAATGTGCATTTTTTTTTGAAAAATGAAGGAACTCCTACCTTTTGCAACAACATGGTTGGAACTGGAGAATATTATGCAAAGTGAAATAAGTCCATCCGTGAAAGACAAATACCATATGATCTCACCTATAAGGGGAATCTATTCAACAAAATAAACTAACGAACAAAATAAACTGCAGGCATGGAAACATGGAGCAGACCGAAAGTGACCAGAGGGGAAGGGGAAGGAGGGCAATGGTGGAAAGAAGGGGAAGGGACTAGACAAAGAACATGTATGAATGAGCATGGACATGGACAACGGTGTGGGAATTCACTGTGGGGTGGATGGGTAGAGGACGGCAAAAGGCAAAAAAAATAAGACAAGTGTAATAGAATAAACACGATTTTTTAAAAAACAATATATCACATAAACAAAAGGAAAGGCCAAAATCACATGGTCCTATCAAGAGATGCTGAAAAAGCATTTGATAAGGTACAGAACCCACTTACAATTAAAAACACTCAGCAAAGTGAAAATAGAGGGAACATACCTCAACATAATTAAGTCCTTATATGAGAAATCTACAGTCAACCTCATACTCAATGGGCAAAAAATAAAAGCATTCCCACCAAGATCAGGAACAAGACAAGGGTGTCCGCTTTCACCACTTCTATTCAACATAATGTTGGAAGTTCTAGCCATAGCAATCAGACAAGAGAAAGAAATAAAAGACATCCAAATTGGAAAGGAGGAAGTAAAAGTGTCACTGCAGATGACATGATAGTGTACAAAGAACCCCCCATAGGCTCCACCAAAAAACTATTTGACCTAATAAATGAATTTGGCAAAACAGCTGGATAGAAAGACAATATGCATAAATTGAAGGCATTTTTGTACACTAATAATAAAATATCAGAAACAGAAACTAGAAAAAAAAATCCCACTTGATACAGCAACAAGAAAAAGAAAGTACCTAGGAAGAGACCTTAACAAGGAGGTAAAAGACTTGTACTCATAAAACCTCAGAACACTGAAAAAATAATTTAAGGGAGAAACAAACAAAAGGAAGCATATACCATATTCATGGCTTGGAAGAACTAACATCATTAGGATGTCCACGCTACCCAAAGCAATCTATAGATTCAACACAATCCCTGTTAAAATAGCAATGGTATATTTCACAGATATATAAAAATATATGAAAATTTATATGGAATTATAAATGACCCTGAATACCCACAGCAATTTTGAGAAAGAAGAACAAAGTAGTAAGTATCATAATACATGACATCAAACTATATTGCAAGGTCACTGTAATCAGTACAGTCTGGTACAGGCATAAGAACAGACACATAGATCGATGGAACAGAATAGAAAGCCCAGAAATAAACTCTTGTCACCATGGTCAATTAATATGCAACAAAGGGGGCAGACACATAAATTGGAATAAAAATAGCCTCTTCAACAAATGGTGTTGGGAGATCTGGACAACTATGTGCAAAAAACTGAAATTCAACCACCAAGTTACACCATACACAAAAAGAAACTCAAGATAGATAAAAGTCTTACATATAAGTCACGACATCATAAAAGTCCTATAGGAGAACATAGGCAGGAAATTCTCTGATATTTCACGCAGCAATATATTCACCGATATGTTCCCTAGAGTAAGGGACATAAAGGAAAGAATAAACAAATGGAACTACATCAAAATAAAAAGCTTCTGCATGGCTAAAAACACCATCAAAATGAAAAGGGAACCATCCGTATGGGAAAATATATTGACCAATAATAGCTCAATTAACATATTAATCTCCAAAATATATAGAGAACTCACATGACTCCACTCCAGGAAGACCCACAATCCAATTAAAAAATGGGCAAAGAATCTGAACACACACTTCTCCAAGGAGGACATACACAGGGCCCAGAGACATCGGAAAGGATGCTCAGCCATCACTAGCCATCAGAGAAATGCAAATTAGAACCAAAATGAGCTATCACTTCGCCCTGGTCAGAATGGCCATCATAAACAGATCAACAAACTACAGGTGCCGGCGAGGTTGTGGAGAAAAGGGAACCCTACTACACTGCTGGTGGGAATGCAGACTGGTGCAGCGACTGTGGAAAACTGTTTGGAATTTCCTCAAAAGCGAAAAATGGAGCTGTCTTTGACCCCACAATTCCATTGCTGGGATTATACCCTAAGAATCCCAAAACACTAATTCAAAAGAACTTATGCACCCCAATGTCCATAGCAGCACAATTTACAATAACCAAGTGCTGGAAGCAACTTAAGTGCCCATCAGTAAACAAGTGGATCAAAAATCAATGGTACATTTATACAATTGAATACTACACAGCAGAAAGAAAGAAAGAGCTACTACCCATCACAACAGCACGGATGGAACTGTAGAGCATTATGAAAGACAAATACCATATGATCTCACCTATAAGTGGAACCTAATCAACAAAACAAACAAACAAGGAAAACATAACCAGCAACATTGAAAGAAAAAACAAACTGACAGTAACATGTGGGAAAGAAGGAGGGCGGTAATGGGGAAAAGAAGGGGATGGGTCAAATCAAGGAACATATATTAAGGACCTATGGACAAAGCCAATGTGTGGAAGGAGTGAGGGAGGGAGCTGGGCATGGGTGGGGTAGGGAAAAGTGGTGGCAGAAAAATGGAAACAAATATATTTGAGCAATAAAAACATTTTAAAAAAGAAATTGTACATATGAAATTTTAATTGTATATATCTGTATATATGATATATATAACATGATGTATAGTTTTAAACATATAAAATATAGTTGTGCTAAATTAAGAATTTGCTACGTATTAGGAATACCGTATGCTGCCCACCATACTGTGTTACTTCCTTTTTGTTTTTTATTTTTTATCTCATAAACAAAATTGATCTATTTTGTATCCCCTTCTACGAATGAAACACATGTATAGATGTGTTTATTCACCAACATATTCAGGACACAGGATAGCTGCTATGAACATTGGTGTCCAAGTTTTTGTGTACACATGTTTTCCTTTTGCTTGGTAATTCCTAAAAGTAGTAAGTCATAGGTTAGGTGTATATCTAGCTTTATAAGAAAGTGATAAACTGTTTTCCAAAGTGTTTGTATAATTTTATACTCCCACTGTGTTTGTATATCCTTGTCAACATTGGTGATATCAGCACGTTAGTGTTAATCATTATAGTAGGCATATAGTAATATCTTACTTGGGTATTAATTTCCAATTAGCTAATTATTAAAGATGTTGAATATATTTCTGACTTGCCAATAAAGTGATGTTAAAATCTCCAACATGATTGCGATTTTTTTAAATATCCAAATAAGCATTTCAGCAGATCTCTAGGACTTACTCATCTTGCTTATCTGAAACTTCATGCCCTGGAAACTACCACTGCACTCTTGGATTCTGTGATTTTGGCCATTTCAGATACTTTATATAAGTGGCATCATACAGTATTTGTCTTTCTCTGAGTGGCTTATTGCACTTAGCAAAATGTCCTCAACATTCATCTGTAATGTTAAAAAATATCTTTCATAGACAGCATTGAGTGGAGTCTTGCTTTTATATACAGTGTGATTATCAGATTAGTTTATTCTATCAAAGCTTAAAGTAAGTCCTATTAAAAGATTAAAGATGTTGGAATCAAGTCTTAGTTGGAATTCAAGCTCAAATGCTCTTTATTCTCTTTCTCCAACAGTCTTTGCATAATATGGAAGGTTTCCACAAGCTCATGTACTAGGAATTGTGAACTTAGCATCTAGTTACCTATTCCATCTCTTGTTCCAGATATATCTTTTTACCTGTACAATGGTTTGTGGAACGTAAAAATCCTAGTTAAGACTCTGAATGTTTTTTTTTTAAAATTAACAGTGTTTCTTCAGGTCTACCTAGGATTCAAAATCCAAAGATGAAGGTGAGGTTTCTTTGAAAAGTTCAAGAATTTGCTAACTCTTGTAAGTAACTTTTTCAAGGTTTTTAGACCATCACATTGGGATATACACACACACACACATATATGTATGTATATCTATGTCATTATAACTATAACTAAAAGTTTGGACTGTAAGTATCTCTGCTGAATACTCACTAAGTAGGGTAGTTAGGCACATTTTAGATTTTCCCATCTCTCTTTTTCGTTGCCCAGAACCTTCACAGATCACATTTACTGAATGTTACAGCTATTTTTACACAAGGCTTTTCCAGAGCCCCTAACTTATATTGAATAATTAACATTTTTTGCCTTGAATTGACCATTACCTTTCCTTTCACCAACCCCCTTCACTTCCCTCTTGATTCTGTTGTGGGTTTTTTTTTCTTCTTTCCATGTTGCAGGATATATTTTCTTTGCTTGTTTGTTTTGTTGATTAGGTTTTACTTATAGGTGAGATGATAGTGTATTTGCCTTTTACCACCTGTCTTATTCGACTTACTACAATGTTCTCCAGGTCCATGCATGCTGTTGCAAACAGCATTATAACTAAAAGTTTGGACTG
This sequence comes from Pteronotus mesoamericanus, assembly GCF_021234165.1. Taxonomy (NCBI): domain Eukaryota; kingdom Metazoa; phylum Chordata; class Mammalia; order Chiroptera; family Mormoopidae; genus Pteronotus; species Pteronotus mesoamericanus. Next base: position 786,521 of record NW_026555093.1, on the reverse strand, counting down.
TAAGTATCTCTGCTGAATACTCACTAAGTAGGGTAGTTAGGCACATTTTAGATTTTCCCATCTCTCTTTTTCGTTGCCCAGAACCTTCACAGATCACATTTACTGAATGTTACAGCTATTTTTACACAAGGCTTTTCCAGAGCCCCTAACTTATATTGAATAATTAACATTTTTTGCCTTGAATTGACCATTACCTTTCCTTTCACCAACCCCCTTCACTTCCCTCTTGATTCTGTTGTGGGTTTTTTTTTTCTTCTTTCCATGTTGCAGGATATATTTTCTTTGCTTGTTTGTTTTGTTGATTAGGTTTTACTTATAGGTGAGATGATAGTGTATTTGCCTTTTACCACCTGTCTTATTCGACTTACTACAATGTTCTCCAGGTCCATGCATGCTGTTGCAAAGGGTAGGAGGTCCTTCTTTCCTTCTGCTGTGTAGTATTCTATTGTATAAAGGTACAAAAGTTTTTTTATCCACTCATTTACTGATGGGCACTAAGGTTGCTTCCAGCACTTGGCTATTCCAAATTGTATTGCTATGAACATTGGAGTACATAAGATCTCTTGAACTGGTGTTTCAGGATTTGTAGAGTATAATCCTCGTAGTGAAATTGCTGGGTCAAAAGGCAGTTCCATTTTTAGTTTTCTGAGGAAATTCTATGATGTTTTCTGCATGGCTGCAGAAGTCTGCACTCCCACCAACAAGAGTACTTGGGTTCCCTTTTCTCCACAACCTCGCCAGCACTTGTTGGTTGTTGATATGTTTATGATGGTCACCCTGACTGGTGTGAAGAAGTGCCTCATTGTGGTTTTAATTTGCATTTCTCTGATGCCTAGTGATGCTGAGCAACCTTTCCTATATCTCTGGGTACTGTGTATGTCCTCCTTGGAGAAATGTCTGTTCAAGTCCTTTGCCCATGTTTGAATAGGGTTGTTTCTCTTCCTGGACTGAAATTCTGTGAATTCTTTATATATTACGGAGATCAAAGCTTTGTCTGAGGTATCATTTGCAAATATATTTTCCCATATGGTTGGCTCCCTTCTAATTTTACTGATGTTTACTTTAGCTTTACAGAAGCTTTTTATTTAGATAAGGTCCCATCTATTTATTCTTTCCTTTATGTCCTTTGTTCTAGGGCAAGTATCGGTGAAAATTTTGCTGCATGGAATATCTGAGAGTTTCCTGCCTATGTTCTTCTCTAGAACTCGTATGATGTCACAACTTATATTTAACTCTTTCATCTATCTTGAGTTTATTTTAGCGTATGGTGTAAGTTGGTGATCGAAATTTTTTTTTTCCATGTAACTGTCCAGGTCTCCCAACACCATTTGTTGAAGAGGCTATCTTTACTCCATTTTATGCTCCTGCCACCTTTGTTGAATATTAATTAACCATAGAGACATGGGTTTATTTCTGGGCTCTCTATTCTGTTCCATTGGTCTATGTGTCTGTTTTTATGTCAGTCCCAGATTGTTTTGATTACAGTGACCTTGCAATATAGTTTGATGTCAAGTATTGTGGCCCATCCTACTTTGTTCTTCTTTCTCAAAATTGCTGTGACTATTTGGCGTTCTTTACAGTTCCATATATATTTTTGACACATTTGTTCTATATCTGTGAAATATGTCATTGGTATATTAATGGGAATCCATTAAATCTATTAGTTGCTTCGGGTAGTATGGACATTTTGATGATGTTAATTCTTCCAGTCCATGAACATGGTATATGCTTCCATTTATTTGTGTCTTCCTCAATTTTGTTCTTCAGTGTTCTGTAGTTTTCTAAGTACAGGTCTTTTACCTCCTAGGTAAGGTTTATTCCTAGGTACTTTATTTTTCTCGTTGCAATAGAAAATGTGATTTTATTCATTATTTATGATTCCACTATTTGGTTGTTTGTGTACAAAACTGCCTTCAAATTCTGAATATTGAGTTTGTGTCCTGCAGTTTTTCCAAATTCCCTTATTAGGTCGAGTAGTTGTGGGTGGAGTCTGTAGAGCTTTCTATGCACACTATCTTATCATCTGCAAACAGTGACAGTTTTACTTCCTCCTTTCCTCTTTGGATGCTTTTTATTGCTTTTTCTTGTCTGATTGCTGTGGCAAGGAGTTTCAATTCTCTGTTGAATACAAGTGGTGGGAACAGGCATCCATGTCTTCTTCCTGATCTTAGTGGGGAAGCTTTTAGTTTTTGCCCATTGAGTATAATGTTGGCTGTAGGTTTTTCATGTATGGCCTTTATTATGTTGAGGTATGTCCCCTTTATTCCCATTTTGCTGAGTGTTTTTATCACAAGTCAGTGCTGTACCTTATCAAATGCTTTTTCACCATCTATTGATATGATCATGTGATTTTTGTCTTTCCTTTTGTTTATGGGATGTATTACACTTATTGATTTCTGAAGATTGTACCATCCTTGCATCCCTGCGATGAATCCCACTTGATCATGGTGCATGATCTTTTTAATGTATTGCTGGATGCGGTTTGCCAATATTTTGTTGAGGATCTTAGCATTTACGTTCATCGGTGATATTGGCCTGTAGTTTTCTTTCTCTGTTGTGACTTTGTCTGGTTTTGGAATTAGGATAATACTGGCCTCATAAAAAGAGTTTGGGAGTCTTCCCTCTTCTGGGATATTTTGGAATAGTCTGAGAAGGACAGGAGGAGTCAGCTCTTCCTTCAATGTTTGTAGAATTCTCCTATAAAAACTTTCGGTCCAGGGCTTTTCTGTGATGGGAGTGTTTTGATTACTGCTTTGATTACACCAACTTTTACCGATCTGTTCAGGCTTTCTGCCTCTTCTTCATTCAGTTTGGGAAGATTATATTTTTCTAGAAATTTGTCCATTTCACCCAGGTTTTGAAATTTCGTGGCACATAGTTGTTCGTTAATTTCTTACAACCCTTTGTATTTCTGTGGCATCTGCTGTAATCTCTCCTCTTTCATTTCTGATTGTATTTATTTGGTCCTCTCGCTCTTTTTCTTGATGAGTCTGCTTAAAGGCTTGCCAATTTTTTTAAAGATTGCTATTCATTTATTTTTAGAGAGGTGAAGGGAGGGAGAAAGAGAGGGAGAGAAACATCAATGTGTGGTTGCCTCTCGCTCGCCCCCTACCTGGGACATGGCCCACAACCCAGGCATGTGCCTTCGACTGGGAACCAAACCGGTGACCCTTTGGTTCGCAGGCTGGTGCTCAATACACAGAGCCACACCAGCCTGGGCAGGCTTGTCGATTTTGTTTATCTTTTCAGTGAACCAGATCCTGGATTTAATGATCCTTTGAATTGTTCTTTTACTCTCTATGTCATTTAATTCTGCTCTGATCTTGGTTACTTCCTTCCTTCTACATGCTCTGGGCATGTTGGTTGTTGTTCCTCCAGTTCTTGTACATGTAGATGTAGATATAGCGTTAGCTTGTTTATTTGAAATGTTTCTATCTTTTTTAGGAAGGCCCGTATCTCTATGAACTTCCCTCTCAGGACTGCCTTTGCTGTGTCCCATAAGTTTTGGACTGTTGTGTGTTCATTTTCATTTATTTCCAGAAACTTTTTGACTTCTTCCTTGGTCTCATTATCAGCCCATTCATTGTTTCATAGCATGCTATTCAATTTCCATGACTTTGAATGTTTTTGAGTTTTTTCCTTGAGAGTGGTTTCTTGTTTCAGGGCCTTTTTGTCAGAGAAAATGCTGGTTATGATTTCAGTTTTCCTGAATTTGTTGAGGCTTGTTTTGTGTCCTATCATGTCATCTCTCTTTGAGATTCTTTCATTCCAATGTGAAAAGAATAGGTATTTTGCTTCTTTGGGATGAAAGGTTCTAAATATATATCAGTTAAGTCTGCTTGATCTAGGGCATTGTTCAATGCCGCAATTCATGTTGATATTTTGTTTTGAAATCCATCCATTGTTGACAGTGGGGCATTGAAATCCCCTACTATCACTGTGTTGCTGTCAATATCTTTCTTGAAGTCCTCCAAGATTTTCCTTATACATTTGGGTGCTCCTATGGTGGGTGCATATAGATTTACAATGTTTATGTCTCCTTGATTGATTCTTCTCTTGAGTATTATGAAGTGTCCTTCAGTGTCTCTTTTTATGGCTTCTGTTTTGAAGTCATTTTTTTCTGATATAAGTATTGTTACAACAGCTTTTTTCTCCTGTCCATTTGCTTGGGATATTTTTTTCCAACCCTTTACTTTCAGTCTATGTAGGTCTTCTGTTCTGAGGTGGGTCTCTTGTAGGCAGCATATGTGCGGGTCATGTTTTCTTATCCATTCAGCTACCTATGTCTTTTGACTGGAGTATTCAATACATTAACATTTAAGGTTAATATTGGTAGGTACTTATTCATTTCCCCCCCCCCCGTACCTGATGTTCCTCTCTCTCACCCTTCTTCTTCCTCTTCTTCTTCCTCTTCCTCCACCTACTCCTCCACTTCTTCTACTTCTTTCTTCTTCTTCTTCTTCTTCTTCTTCTTCTTCTTCTTCTTCTTTCTTCTTCTTCTTCTTTCTTCTTCTATCTCCTCCTCCTCCTCTGTATCCTCCTCCTCCTCCTCTGTCTCCTCCTCCTCCTCCGTCGTCTCCTCCTCCTCCTCCTCCTCCTCCTCCTCCTCCTCCTCCTTCTTGTCTCTTTAGCAATTCTTGCTGTGCTGGTTTGGTGGAGGTGTATTCTTTCAGCCTTCTTTTGTTTGGGGTACTCCTTATTTCACCTTCCATTTTAATTGAGAGCCCTAGCTGGGTTCAGTAGTCTTGCTGGCAGGTCTTTGCTTTTCTTTACTTGGAATGTTTCTTGCCATTCCCTTGGGGCTTGTAGTGTTTTTGTTGAGAAACCAGCTGCTAGCCTTATCGGAGTTCCCTTGTATGTTACTTCTTGTTCCTTCCTTGATGCTTTTGAGATTCCCTGTCTTTAAAACTTGGCATTTAAATGATGATGTGTCTTGGAGTGGGTCTCTTTGAGTTCATCTTGATTGGGACCCTCTGTGCTTGCTGAACTTGCATGGTTTTTCCCCTCTCCAGGTTCGGGATGTTTCCTATCATTATTTTTTCAAACAAGGTTCCTTTCCCGTGCTCCATTTCCTCTCCTTCTGGTATTCCTATGATTCGAATGTTGTTACGTTTCCTGTTGTCCTGCATTTCCCTTAAGCTATCTTCATATTTCTTGAGTCTTTTTTCATGCTGCTAGCATGGGTATTTCTTCCTACCTTGTCTTCCAGGTCACAAGTTCGGTCCTCTGCTTCATCCAGCCTGCTTGTAATTCCTTCTGTTGTGTTTTTTTTTAAATTTCAGAAATTGTATTCTTCATTTCTTCTTGGTTCTCGTTTATAGTTTCTATTTCCTTTTTCATACTGTTGTAGTTCTCACTCAGTTCCTTGTAATTGTCTATGAGTTCCTTGAGCATCCTTATAACCATTCTCCGTATACTATTCTTAACCTTCCCCTGTCTATTTTGTACTTATCAATTTATTTATTATTTATTTATTATTTATTTATTTATATCCACTCTCACTACTTCTTTTTTTTTATTGTTGTTGAAGAGCAGTTGTCTCCATTTTCCCACCACCACGTTCCTCCACCCCACCTCCTACCCTCAATCCTACCCGCCTTGGCTTTGCCCATGGGTCCTTTATACATGTTTCTTGATAGCCCTTCTCCTTCTTTCCCCCGTTATCACCCTCCTCACTCCCTTCTGGTTAATGTCCAATTCTCCCATTCACCTCCTTCACCCTCCCAGCTGATAATCCTCCAAGTGATCTCCATACCTATGATTCTGTTCCTGTTCTGGTTGTTTGCTTAGTTAGTTGTTTTTTTTTTTCAGATTCAGTTGTTGGTAGTTGTGCATTTGTTCCCTTTCTAATGTTCATACTTTTGATCTTCTTTTTCTTAAATAGGTCCCTTTAACATGTCATGTGATAACAAGCTTGGAGATGATGAACTTCTTTAGCTTTACCTTGTCTGCAAAGCTCTTTATATGTCCTTTGATTCTAAATGATAGCTTTGGTGGAGAGGGTCATCTAGGTTGTAGGTCCTTGTTTTTCATCTTTTTGAATACTTCTTGCCAATCCCTTCTAGCCTGCAAAGCAGCAATTTTGAGAAATGAGCTGATAGTCTTATGGGAACTCTTTTGTAGGTAACTGCCTCCTTTTCTCTTGCTGCTTTTAAAATTCTCTCATCTTTAATCTTGGGTAATTTGACGATGATGCATCTTAGTGTGTTCCTCCTTGGGTCCAACTTCTTTGGGACTCTCTGCGCTTCCTGGACTTGCACGTCTAGTTCCTCATTAGATTGGGGAAGTTTTCCTTCGTTATTTTTTCAGATAAGTTTTCAAAGTTTTTGCTCTTCTTCTTCTTGTGGCATCCTTATGATTTGGATGTTGGCATGTTTGGAGATGTCCCAGAGTCTTCTAGTACTAGCCTTGTTGTTGTTTTTTTTTCTTTTTCTTTTTCTTTTTTTTTAATTCTTGTTTCTTCCTTCTGTTCTGGTTGAATGTTTATTTCTTCCTTATGTTCCAAATTGTTGATTTGAATCCCGGCTTCCTTCCCATCACTGTTGGCTCCCTATAGATTTTTCTTTATTTCACTTAGTTTAACCTTCATTTCTTCCTTTATGTTGTTACTGCTCTCAATGAGTCCTTTGACAATCTGGATCACTAGTGTTTTGAACTCCGCGTCTGCTAGGTTGGCTATCTCCATTTCATTTAGTTCTTTTTCTGGAGTTTTGTTCTGTTCTTTCTTTTGGTCTGTATTTCTTTGTCTCCTCAATTTGGCAGCCTCCCTGTGTTTGTTTCTGTGTATTAGGTAGAGCTGCTTTGACTCCCTGTAAAAGGCACCTGTAAATTGTGTGGAGCAGAGCCTTAGGTAATCAGGGTAGGGCAAACTGCTTCACTGCTTTGTGGCTCTGTGCAGGGGGAGGGCTCAGAGAGGGGACTATGCCACTGCCTGGCTTCTGGTAGTTTGCCCAGCACTCTCCCCATTTTCAGTCACTTCATCCACATGCACTGTATGCCACCAGCATGCTTCCAGCTGTTGCCCTGGTGTTGAATCCCAGAGTGGGTGGGTTTGTGAAACTTTCAAGACTGTGGAGGCCCTCTAAGCAAAGTTCCCAGAAAATCCAGCAGTTTCTTCCACTGCTCCAACCCCCACTGCTTTTTTTCAGCCAGAAGTTATGGGGATTTATCTTCTTGGTGCTGGAACCCGGGGCTGCGTGGTTGGGCCTGGGGCTGGGGTCGCTCACTCCCTAGGTATCCCTCCCGATTTTTGTCCACCACACGAGAATGTGGGGCCACCTGTGCCTGTACCGCTGCCGCCGCCACCACCGCCTCTCCGTGTCACACCACATCTCCTTGCTTTTCTGCCCCGTCTCTGCATCTCTGCCCCTCCTACCCATCTGGACGAATGTGGTGTCTTTAAATCCCTGGTTGTCGGGCTTCCATACAGTTAGATTATCTGACAGTTTTGGGTGTTATTTGTTTTGAGGTTTAGTTGTAATTCTTTTTGTGGTTGCAGGAGGAGGTGAAGCATGTCTACCTATGCCTCCATCTTGACCAGAAGTTTTGCAGTTTCTCTTTTTTTTTATTATTGACACTATTACAGATGTCCTCCATTTCCCCTCCTCCACCCAGTCCCACCCCTGCCTTTTTGCATTGTCTATTAGTGCCTATGTCTGGCAGTTTTGCTGGAAGCAGCCCCAGAATTTTCAGGTGAGTTGATAATTTCTGATGTTCTCCCTTCTTTTCACACTGGGACAGTCTCTATCCTTACTCACCACACATTTAGTCATTGCTATTATTAGTTATTACATTAGGTTATTTAGGTATTACTTATTACTAATGTGGAACAAGTATAGAAAGCATTAGTATTTTCAGACATCATCTGATCCGCGCCACCAAAGAGGAAGGGGCTATGTTGAGACAAAGTATTCCTAAAGCGCAGACAATGGAGCTAATTTTGGAGTGAAATGTAAGGATAAGAAAAGTAATGTTAGAAGAGGGAAGACTATGAGAGGAAAATTTATTCTTATTATAAACCCAAGAAATTGACTTGAAAAAACCCAGTTTTCCCAAGTGTTTCTTGCTGTTCTGGGGACATGTGGGTATTATGTTTATTTGCAAGAGGAAGGTGTATGGTGTCAGAGAACTGGTAAAGCAAGAAAGGATAGTCAAGAAAAAACAGCCTAGAAAGTCTTCTGAGAGAGATGCCAAATACCTCTTCTTCCCATGGGCCTAAGTATTGTTTGGCTTTTGTGAATGTTTCTTGGGCAAGTCTCTTCCTGCTGAAAATATCCCCAGAGCTCAGGCTATAGAAAAATATTTCAGAGAAATAAATGGATTCAAGGCCAAATAGTTTCTTAGAGAACAGAAAGATGGAGTCTTCACCAGTAGAGCAAAGTAGATCTTCTACACAATTACTTCAATGGTTTAGTCCAGATGTCTTGTCAGTGGGGGACAAATAGCAGATTTTATCTGATTTGAAAGATTTTATGCCTACATAAACAAAATTTACTGCAGTATATCTTTCCAGTTGGTTTATGTAGCCACAGCTCTTGACAGTCCTTCCCTCTGCTTCCCTCCAGAGGACTCTCGGGGACATTACATAAAGTGACCCTGGTGAACATCAGCCCTTGCCTATGTGTCAGGAAAATGTATTCTTTCCTTACAGGACAGATAGGGAAACTGTGGTTGAAAGAAAGGCAGATATAGGGATGAGTAAAAGTAACTTAAATTACCAGCCATCATTACCTAAAAGATAAATCATAAGTAAGGATACAAAACAATAACAACAATAAGACAAATAATACAAATAAATACTACAGTAATTAATAAGTAATAACACAAGAGTAAACTCTCACGTACTCACAACTCTAAACCTACTTTTGCCCACCCTTGTGTTTGATCATTGAAACAAGTAAGTGGAAAAGCCAGCATGATGATTTGGATCATCCACAATATCACTCAGAGCTTATGGGACCACTGAATTGTTAACTGTTTTTCAGTTCATTCTGAAGCAAGACCCAGGCCCATGCTTTAATGTTGGAAACTTATAGTTCCTGCTAATTAAGTGAGTCAATAGTTTAAATGCCAAGTTTACTGCTATTAACTATTTTCTTTTGTTTTGTTTTGAGGATTGCATTTTTGTTGTTATTGAAAGTTTAAGAAGGTTTCTGTTCCAACTCTAGAAGATATGATGATACTCAAAGTCACTAGAGTCCACAGCCAAATTCATACTATTATTCTTTTCTCTTTATAGAGGAGGAACTCAAGGCACGGAGAAGTTAAGTAATTGTGGGAGGAAGAAAGGTAGAGGTCAGTGCTTGGGTCCTCGTACCAAGCAGCAGATGTGGGGAGGGGGTCATCAAGGTGTAGAAAACAAGAGATGAGTTGAGGGGTCTGCAACTAAGAAGTTTAGAAATAGGTCAGGAACTGCAGAGCACAAAGGGTGGACTTTATCAGTTCAGGACAGAGAATGTGAGGACCTGAGGGCTGCTGTCTCTTCTGACAGTGGAGATGTTTAGGTCTTATGAGTTCAGAATTGCTGGTTTCCTTGGCTGCACTGGACTCCACCTTCTCCCTCAGGCCTTACCTGCTGTGCAGGTCATAGATGAACTTTTTTTCCCATAAATTCTCAGTGAAAGGCTACATTGTGCTCTGGAGCAGATTTTAGGTAGGGTGTGCGATTCTGTGAACTCATATACATACCTTTCTTATTAAGTCATATGTTTATACCTCTTCCTATTAGGTCATATATCAAAAATGGCTTGAATGACATGTGATTTCTAGAATATCTATATTATATATGCTGATTCTCTACAGAGTACACATATTCTTTTCATTGGGACAGGTACAGTGGTGTAGAGTGTAACATGGAAATAATAAGCTAAATGTACGAAAAAGAGTTGGAGATGAAACAAATGGTGTTGGGAGATCAGGGCAGTACACGCAAAAAAATAAAAATGAAACTTGGCCACCAATTTACACCATACACAAAAATAAACTCCAGGGGGATAAAAGACTTAAATATAAGTCGTGACACCATAAAAGTCCTAGAGGAGAACATAGACAGGAAATTTTCAGATGTTCCATGAAGCAGTATTTTCACCGATGTGTCCCCTAGAGCAAGGGACATAAAGGAAAGCATAAAGAAGTGGGACTACATCAAAATGAAAAGCTTCTGCATAGTTAAAGAAAACACCACCAAAGTGAAAAGGGAACCAACCATATGGGAAAATACATTTCCAGGTGATAAGTCAGACAAGGGCTTGATCTCCAAATTATATAAAGAACAGACACAACTCCACTCCAGGAAGACAAACAATGCAATTAAAAAGTAAACCCAGGACCTGAACAGACACTTCTCCAAGGAGAACATACACAGGGCCCAGAGACATAGGAAAGCATGCACAGCATCACTAGCCATCAGAGAGATGCAAATTGAGACCCCAATGAGATACCACCTCACGCCAGTCAGAATGGCCACCATAAGCAAACCAACAAACAACAAGTGCTGGCGAGGTTGCGGAGAAAAGGGAACCCTAGTACACTCTTGGTAGGAATGCAGACTGGTGCAGCCACTGTGGAAAACAGTGTGGAATTTCCTCAGAAAATCAAAGATGGAACTGCCTTTTGACTCGGCAGTTTCACTGCTGGGCTTATACCCTAAGAATCCCAAAACAACAATTTGAAAGAACCTATGCACTCTCATGTTCATAGCGGCGTTATGTACAATAGCGAAGTGTGGAAGTAACCTAAGTGCCCATTAGTAAATCAGTGGATCAAAAAAACTGTGGTACATTTACACAATGGAATACTACACAGCAGAAAGAAAGAAGGAACTGGTACCCTTTGCAGAGCGTGGATGGAACTGGAGAGTATTATGTATGCTAAGTGAAATAAACCAGGTGGTAAAAGAGAAATATCATATGATCTCACCCATAAGTGGAACCTCATCAACATAATGAACAAATGAGCACAATAGAACCAGAGTAATGGAAATAAATAACAAACTGACAGTGATCAGAAAGGAGGGTGGAGGAAGAGAATGTGAGAAAGGAGGGGAAACGGAAGTCAAGCAACATGATTAGAGGACTCATGGGCAGGGACAATGGGGTGGGGATTGACTGTGTGAGAAGAGGCTGTGAGGGAAGGGAAGGTGATAGCAAAGGGAGGAAAATGGGGACCACTGGAAATGAACATCAATAAAGAAATAAAAAAATTTAAAGCTTCAACATGGCTGAAGAAAACCTAAGCAAAATGGAAAGGGAACCGACTGTATGGGGAATATATTGCCAATGTTACCTTGATCTAGGGTTTAATCTCCAAAATATATAAAGAACCCACACAACCCCACACCAGGAAGACAAACAATCCAATTAGAAAATGGGCAAAGGGCCTGAACAAGCACTCCTCCAAGGAGGGCATACAGAGGGCCCAGAGACATAGGAAAGGATGCTCATCATCATTAGCCATCAGAGAGATGCAGATCAAAACCACAATGAGATACCACTTCACACTGATCAGAATGGCCATCATAAACAAATCAACAAACAGGTGCTGGCGAGGCTGAGGAGAAAAGGGAATCCTAGTGTGCTGTTGGTGGGAATGCAGACTGGTGCAGGCACTGTGGAAAACAGTATGGAATTTCCTCAAAAATATTAAAGATAGAACTACCTTTTGACCAGGCAATTCCACTGCTGGAATTATACCCTAAGAATACTGAAACAGCAATTCAAAAGAACATATGCACCCCAATGTTCATAGAAGCGTTATTTACAATAGCCAAGTGCTGGAAGTAACCTAAGTGCCCATCAGTAACTGAGTGGATCAAGAAACTGTGGTACATTTACACAGTGGAATACTATGCAGCAGAAAGAAAGAAGGAGCTCCTACCCTTCACGACGGCATGGATGGAACTGGAGAATATTTTACCAAGTGAAATAAGCCAGACGTTAACAGACATGATCTGTTAACAAATGATCTTACCTATAAGTAGAACCTCATCAAAATAACAAACAAGTGAGCAAAATAGAACCAGAGTAATAGAAAGAAAGAACAAAGTGACAGTGATCAGAATTGAAGGCAGAGAGGAATAACATGGGAAATGAGGGGAAGCAGCAAGTGAAGGAACATGAATAGAGGACTCATGGGCAGGGACAATGAGGTGGGGGCAGGGAAGCAGAGAGCAACAGGGGAAGAGGTAGGACAACTGTAAGTTAACAATTATAAAAAGAAATTTTAAAGTTAGAGATAAATAATAAAATAAAATAAAATAAAATAAAATAAAATAAAATAAAATAAAATAAAAATTTTAAATGCCCTGTAGGCCAGATCACAGAGTACAGGGAAGTAACTTAAAATTATATATAATTTTTAGTACCAATCTTCAAATGGCTTCTAGGAGAAACATAAAAGGTCAAAAGAAGTGAGAAATAATATTTGGTAATTGGGTGTTGACGGGAAAATGAAGCAAAAGGAAAACATTTAAGGTCCTACAAGAAAAAGGAATCAGAAAGAATCGGAGAAGCATAACTTCTTCCTTCTCCAATAATAATAATAATAATAATAATAATAATAATAATAATAGACTCTGGGTTTTGATACCTTAGCAGAAGATGGTGTGCCTTTAAAGTAGAAATATTATAAACCATCAGAAATCCACCAAAAACTAGAAAACTCCTCAGTAAATATATGCAGACTTATCATAAAAAAATCAGAAAATGGGATTTGACACACCTCAACTGATAAAATATTCCATTTTAGAAGAAACTATAAAGCATAAAAAATTGCAAGACAATATTCCAAATTAAATTTAATATATGCAAATAAATATTTGAGGGTATAAGAATGTGACCCTCGTTCACACTTCCAAAGTATCAAGAAAAGCAGAGAAAAATGAGCCAAGAAAATAAATGGAGGAGAAAAGCAAAGTGAAAATAAAAGATTCTGAAGGAAAAATAGACTCAAGAAAATGTAATAATGTATATTGAAAAATGCAGAAAAATAGCTGAGAAAATAAATGAAATAAAGAATTTAAAAAGATCAGAAATAGCGGTGAATTAAAAGAGACACAAAGAAGGAATTGCAGTTATATAACTGGAAGCCCTGGGGAGGAAAAACAAAACAATAAAACAAAAGTAATACTTTAAATATTAAAACTAGGTTCCAAAAATTTTCCAAAATTAATGACCTCAGTCTACACATTGAAAGATTCCACTGGATTCCTGGAAATATTAATGAAAATGATCATGTCCAAGACATAGCTTAATAAATCTATTAGATATGAAAGATAATAAAATATTTTCAAGGCCTCTAGACAAAAAAGATTAAATAACTTATTAAGACAAATGAATTAATCTGGAATCAGGCTTTCAAAAAATAACATACAAAGCAAGGCAACAATTAAAAAGCAGCATTAAGAAACTCAAGGAAAGAGTGCGAACCAACGATTTTTTATCCAGTGAAGCTAGTTTTTAATATCAAGCTTATACAATAGAAAAAAAGTTTTAAAGAAAATAGAACTTAGAAAATTCTGTAAAATGTGCCCATATGCAATTTTAAAAAGCAGAAGTACATTAGTTATGCAAGCATTAATGCTGGGGGAAGCTATGTGATGGGTAAAAAGGACCTCTCTGTATTGTTTATGAAATTTCTTTTGATTCTGTAATTAGTTCAAAAAAGCTTATGTACAAATGTAACCACTAGAAAAGAAAACTTCTGGGTTACTGAAAGAACTGCAGTAGGAAAATCAACATGGCAGAGAAGTGAGTGGAAGTCACACTGACCTCCTCCCAAGACCAATCTGGAATTATAACTAGATTGTGGAGAAATGACCTGGAACAAACAACTGAACAATAGCAGGAGAGGAGCCTTATAAACTCAGAAAATCAGAAGAGTCAGCTTTAGTAGAACCTAACTGGTAAGGAGTGCACTACAGACTTGAGAAGGCAGGCAGGGCACCCTCAGGCAGCAGCACCAGAAGGATATTGAAATGGCCAGATGGATCCCCTTGAGAAGAGCGGGGTCCAAACCATAAGTGAGGATCTCCAGCCTATAGCACCAAAGCCCAAAAAGTACACAGATAACAGCCAGCTATAAAAGCGGCAGGGTTGCTCTCTGCCACAGACAGGTGGCTGGAGACAAAAAGAGCCATTTAAAGGGCCAACTCATAAATTTTTATTTGTAGCCACTTACCCTGGGCTATGGCAAAGGCAGGGACACAGTGGGTTAGAGATGCCTGAGGAGAGACTGGGGAAGGAGGCTTTGAGGAGAGAACTGAGAGAGTAGCCGCAGGCCAGGTGCTGACTCCTCCCCCATCCAGCAGCAGCCATCTTGCTCAGGAAGACCACTCCCCTGAGCAGCAACAGTCTGAGAGGACCCAATAACCCTGCCCCCAGGAGGTACTCTGCTCCACCCTGTGGTGTCTAAGTCAGCCTGCTGAGTGCAGAGTGACTAGATTAACAGCTGAAGGAGACAGATGCAGACAGTAGGTTCCTGGAAGTCTCAAACAGACTGCCTAAGATCAGACAGGGTCAACATCTGACATCATCAGAGGCAGATCCAAAAAGAAAAAACAGCGGTCTCCTACCATAGAAGTTCACACCACAAAGTCAGGAAATCAAGACAGATCAACTTAAGAAGCAGAAGGACAAGAGTCTCACAAATAATGAGTGTAACACCCCCAGTCGAAGGGAAAGGAGAAATCCCCAGAAAGAGGGTTAAATGAAACAAGAGGCAAGTAAACTATCAGACATTGAGTTCAAAACAATGGTTCCAAGGAAGTTCAATGAGCTCAGTGAGCTCAGACAGAATTACAAAAAACTACAGGGAAACTACAAGGAACTTACTGCAAACTATATCAGCATGAAAAAGGACATAGAAACTATCATTAAGAGACAAGAGGAAATGAAGAATACAATTTCTGAATTGAAGAACACAGTAGGAATCAAAAGCAATTAGATGAAGCAGAGGAACGAATCAGCGAGCTGGAGGACTAGTAAGAAAAAAAGCTCCCAGATGAACAAGAAAATGAAAAAAGAATGAAGAGGCATTTAGGGAAATGCAGGACAACCTAAAACGTAATAATATCCATATAATAGGGATACCAGAAGGAGAAGAAGAGGAGCAGGGGATAGAGAACCTGATTGAAAAAGCAATGATGGAAAACTTCCTTAATTGGAGGAGAGAAAAAGTCACACAAGTCCAGGAAGCACAGAGGGTCCCATTCAAGAGGAACCCAATGAGGCCCACTCCAAGGCACATCATCATTAAAATGGCCAATATCAAAGACAAACAGAGAATCCTAAAGCAAGCAAGGGAGAAAGAGGTAGTAACACACAAGGGGGCTCCGGTATAGCTAGAAGCTGACTTCTCAATAGAAACACTACAAGGCAGAAGGGAATGGCAAGAAATATTCCAAGTCATGATAAGCAAGGCCTGCAACCAAGACTGCTCTACCCAGCAAGGCTCTCCATGAAAATGGAAGGCGAAATAAGAAGGTTCCCAGACAAAAGAAGGCTAAAAGAATATACTTCCACCAAACCAGCATTGCAAGATATGCTGGACAGACTGCTTTAAGAAGATGAAGAAAAAGAGTCTATGAATACCCATTTCCTTTCACAGTCACCAATACTTCATCTTTCCAATATTTTTAAAACTTAATCTGATTGTGACAATGATGTGTTATTTTAATTGTTACTTATTTGTTGGTACTAAATCTGTTTTTATAGATTTCTTGCCTATTTCTCTTATTTTTAAAAAGCTGTGTATGATTTTTTGGTATTCTTTATCCATTTTTTTAATTAAATGTTTGTAGAATTTTTTTCCCTAAAAAAAAACAAAAAACTATTAACCCTTTTATAGATGTGTTGCGAATACTTTCCAGTTCTTCTACCTGTCCTTTAACTTTTTTATACATGTGTTACTATATAGTCTTAAATGTTTAATATGGTCATATTGTCAATATCTCACTTTATAGCTTCTGGGTTTGAATATGTTACTTCAGGGTAAGAAAAATATTATTTTGTATTTTCTCCTAAAACTCCTTAGATTTTACATATTGATTTTTAATTCACCTGAATATTTTTTGTATAATGTATGAAATAGGGCTTTATATTTATTTTATTTCAAATAATAATGGTCCACGCACCTTAATTGTTGAATAAGCCTTATTTTCCCCATTGATTTGAAATATCAATTTAATCCTATATTACATTGTTAGACAGAGATATATGTTTGTTTCCAGAATGCTCATTTTATTTCGTTGATCTACTTGATTATTTCTGTGCTGGTGTCATGTTGTTTTCATTGCTGATACTTTATAATGTATTTAATTTTTTTTCATATTTTATAATGGAGCTTGACATTTAAGAAAAATAAATAAATAAAATCAATTTGCATTAAAAGAAAAAGAAGGAAGGAACTCCTATGTTTTGCGACAACATGGATGAAACTGGAGAATATTATGCTAAGGGAAATAAGCCAGTCAGTGAAAGACAAATACCATATGATCTCTCCTATAAGTGGTACCTATTCAACAAAATAAACTAACAAACAAAATAAACCACAGGCAAGGAAACATGGAGCAGACCGAAAGTGACCAGAGGGGAAGGGGGAGGAGGACAATGGTGGAAAGGAGGAGAAGGGACTAGACAAAGGACATGTATGAATGACCCATGGATAATGTCAACAGAGTGGGAATTGACTGTGGGAGAGGGGGTAGGGTAGAATTAGTGGGGAGGGCAAAGTGAGAAAAATTGAGACAACTGTAATTGAATAAACATGATTAAAAATTAAAAATATTTAAAAAGTAAAAATAAAAAATTTAACCCAAAACCTCTGTATATTAAAATAAATGAGCAACTAACTGTAAAAAGCACATCTTGCAGGCAAAGAAGCATAAAATATAACATATAATATAATTATAAGATATTATGACTAAATTGAGGCAAACATATCAATTACATCAACAAAGATGAATGGGCTTAATTTGTCAAGTAAAATATTTTCAACTTGACTCACAAAATAAGACCCAATCATATGCTGCATGTAAGAGACTATGGAAAACAAAATGACTTAGAAAAGCCAAAAATAAAAGAAAGGATAAAAATATATTAGAGAAATGGAAATAATAAATTGAAATCAGGGTTAGTAATTCTTATATAGGACAAAGTAGAATTCAAGCTGAAAAGCACTTAATGTGACAAAGAAGAGCCCTTTTTACTCTAAAATCTATAATTCAAAATGTGTCAAATAACACAGCAATCAGTTTCATGAAGCAGAAAACAGGAGATGCATAGAGGAATACATTTTTAAAAACACTAATGATAGGAGACTTTAATGTACTATTCTCAATGTAAGATCAAGCTGGCAAAAAATAAGTAATATCATAGAGGACGTACACAATATAATTAATAATGTTGATCTCATGCATTACAAACTAATATTAAAGAATACATCTTCTCAGATGCCAATGAAATGGTCACAAAAATTGGCTATTCATTAGGTCACCAAAAAAGTTCAATAACTTCCATAAAGTTCAAATATTACGAACAACACTGTCTTATCATAATGCAATAAAACTAGAAAGTACTAACAAAATAAAAAAGGGCCTTCTACCTTGAATTTTTTTTAACTTTCAACTAAAAAACTCTTAGTTGAAAGGAAAAATAAAAACTGAAAGTAGCATTTCTAAAACAAATAACAATAATGTAAACATATCAGAATCTATGGGATGCATTTAGAGCCATGATCAGAGGAAATGTCATAGCATTAAACACTGTTAGCAGTAAAAAGAAAAGACTGAAAATAAATTTATTAAATACCAAGTTCAGCCCTGGCCGGTGATGCTCAGTGGGTTGAGTACCAGCCTGAGAACAGAAGGGTTGCCAGTTGGGTTCCTGGTCAGGGCACATGCCTGAGTTGCAGACCAGATTGCCAGTTGAGGGCAACTCATCAATGTATCTCTCACACATTGATGTTTCCCTCTCTTGTTCCCTCCTTTTCTCTCTCTCTAAAAAAATAAATAAAATCTTCAAAAAAAATACCAAGTTCAAAAAACTAGAAAATTGCACAGTAATGTGAATATACCTACCCTTAAATTATACACTTAAAAATGGTGAGTTTTGTCTTGTTTTTTACTACAATTTTTTAAAAAAGGATCCAAAAATATCTGAGTGAAGGCCTCCCCCAAAAACTAGGAAAAACTCAACAAAGTAATTGAAAGAGAACACAAGACATGAACTAATAAAGATAAAAGTAGAAATTAATGAAATTGAAAATAGAAAAATAATAGACTTAATTAATGAGTCAAAATCCTATTATTTAAAGATGAACAATGCAGACAAACAACTAGCCAAATTGATTGAAACAAAATAAAGCAAAAATATACAAAACAAATTATGGGAAAATAACTATTCAGGAGAAATGTAAGACATAATAAAAAACTAGACTTCAATGCAAATAAATTTCAAAATCAACATAATAGTGATAATTCCCTAGGAAAGATGACCAAAAATAACTCCATTAGAGATAAAAAAAAATTAAAGGGACTAATTTCCATGGAAGAAATAGAGACAATTATTAAGAAACTACCCACAAAAATATTACCAACCCCAGGTGGTTTCACAGGGGGATTCCACCACACTTCAAAGACCATAGTCTCAATGTTTTATAAAATACTCCAGTACATTTAATGGAGGGAAATGTCCTAATTTTTTTTAATTTAGTAAGTACTGTATAACATTGATAACTAAGCCTGGTAAAGAAAGCACAAAAATAAAAACCATAGATGAATATCACCTCTGGGTAGTCTAAATAAAACATGACCAGCACCCAATCACATTTAAAAAATAACACATTATAACCAAGTAGGATTTATTCCAAGAATGCAAGGTTGTTTCAATATTAATAATAATATATTATAAATAATAATAATAAAATACTAATCTATTAATATGGTATATGATTTTAATATATGTGATTATCATGATAAATCCTGAAAAGCCTTAAATAAAATACATACCTGATTTTTAAAAAACACTCAATAAAGTAGAAATCAATGGTTACATTATCATAATAAATTATATATACTTCATTCCTAAAACCAGAATCTTAATGGGTAACCACTACAAATGTATCCACTAAGATGAACAACACGCAATAGTGTCTTCTATCTATTTCCACTACCATTAAACTTAGTACTATAGGGTTTAGGCAGTGAAATTATGCAAGAGAAATAAATCAGAAGTATGAGAATTGGAAAAGAAGTGAAACTATCTATATTTACAGATGAGACTATACCTTTAAAATCTTAGAGCAGAGGTCAGTAAACTATGAACCACAGGTCAAATTTAGACCACTACCTATTTTTGCATTTTTAAGTGGTGGTGTTACCAGGTAGGGACCAGCCTGAAGCAGGTCTGTCTCAAGCCAGCCTGTAGTGTATGGGTTCTTGACTTCATGGAGGAAAGGTTTCACAACACAAGTCCAGATGATTTTGACTGTACATTTATTAAGGATGGGGACAGCAAAACAAAGGAATGATTTAGAGCAGGAGAGAGCTTAGGTGGGGCTGCTTTTAGCTCGCTGGGAAGTCAGAGAAAAGGGAGGCTTGGTAACAGGATCAGGGAGAAGCCCTGGTTGAGCTGCCACTGCCCAATGCTCCCCTGGCTGCAAGACTCTTGGGGACCCTTACAGTTTAGTAGGAAGTAAAAAGTTCATGCCCAGGGAAGAAGCATGGGCAAGCTCTAGAGCGAACCTTACTGAGTCTTTGTCCTGAGGGTTTTTAATCTTCTTTCTGTGGGTGGGAATCTTAGGGGAGGGTTTCAGCTGAATATTCATCAGCTTTCCAGGTGCATTTTTAGTATGTTGATGCATCAAAATGAGCACATAGAGGGGTTTGGTCTGCTGTACTGTTTTACTTTTATCTTGGGTCTGTTTGGCTTTTAAAGGGTTTGTTTTTTGTTGTTTTTTTTTTGTTGTTGTTGTTGTTGTTTTGTTACTTGTTCCCCTGACTTTATCTGTCCTTAGGTTTAGCTGGCACAAATGGCATTAATTGGGTCTCTGTTCTATTTTCCCAGACAAGGGTGATTTAAGCTATGCATTCTCTGGTTAGGGAGGAGAGGTATGAACCATTTGCTCTCAAGTGTCCTTCATTAGGGGAGATAAGGTATTAATATTCACCAGCTGGCTGTAAGTTGCTCAAACTGTTTGGCCTTTTAATTTTCTTGTCTCAATTTTCTCATTCCACTTGCCTAGGAAATTTCCTAGTTTCCTACTATTCTGTCACAGTTGGAAAAAATTGAAAGAAAATAATAATTTCTGAAATGTTCTTAGAGAGAAGGTGGTGGCCAAGTAGATTGAAGCTGAGTCCACTTGCTTTTGCCCCAAACTCAGATTATTTGGCTGACCTTCCAAAAAATAAACTGAACATTCAACAGAGTCTTAACTGATATGAAGTTTGGAAGCCAAGGAGGACAGAAGGCACTTCAAAATGGGCGGTAAGGGAATTTTAAAGGTTGGAGGGGAGATACCAAATACATTGGACCTGCAGGCACAGAGAGCCTGGTCAGAAGTCACAGCTTTGTGGCTCCCTTGCCTCCCAAGGCAGAGAGCCCCCAGACCTGGGCCAGGAGTGACTTGGGTACACAAAGTCAGGAAAATCCAGGCTACACGTGTGCACACACACAGTGAGCTGCAGTATCAAATGCCAACCAGAGGAGTGCATTAGAGAGAGAGGGATTCTATGTGCACCTGGGTCAGGCCAATGAGGCAGGCTGCTGCCAGCCATGACAGTGAGAGATTTGTGGCTTTTTGGAGAGGTGGTGTGTACAGAAAGCTGGACAGTGACTCAGTGCTTCAGTGGGAGTATGCAGAGAGATTTTTTTAAAGGGGAAGCTGAGGTGAGCTGGGCAGGGACTGCATGTGCAGCTGCCCTTCTAGCAAGGGGAAAAGATTGAGGGCACAGTTTGCTCCCACTCAGTGCAGCTGAACAGAGAGATCAGAAAGGTGCATAGTGAGGGGATTTCTCGGCCCCAACCCAGAGCAGCTGGCAGGCTGGAGGCTGCGCAAAGTGAAGAGTTTGGGACTATATCTGCTGCGAGGGCAGTGGGCTGGGAAATGGACAGGTGGGAGCTGAGCACCTGAGATTACTTATAGCCAGACAGAGCTCCATCCCTGGCAGAGATTGAGCCCCTGGGAAGAGGAAGGCACACTCAGCCACCACCTCCTACAGGACTGCAAAATAGGCAGGACAGGCTCGAGAACCCCCTGCCGGGTTCATGTCCACAAGAGAAAGGCAGAAAGAGAAATGCCTAAAGGGCCTATTTTGAACTTCTTTCAGGGGGACAGAATACACTGATTCCTAGGTCCCTCTTATTCCACTGAGGCAAGCAAGGCAGGCAGATCAGAAATCGGTGCAGCAAGAAGGAATCAGGGCCCTGCCCAGCCTCAGCTCTCACACACAGTTGCCATCAGCACCAAGCAAAAAAGAGGTGATCCTCTTACACAGATTGGCCCCTCCCTTGAAACAGAAACAGACAAGTAGTTCACCAGAAACTATACACTGCTGGAAAAAAGCTGGGACAGACCAAGATGGGTGGTACAGACCTAGGTGTCCCACCCTCCTGATCACAACAGAAGCCGCCTTTAGAGGCAGAGGAAGGTAATATATACAGTGCTACCAGAAGTTGGACAACCCACCCCCGGACCTTGAGCTGATAAAAAGGCAAGGGAGGGTCCAGAAAGAGAAAACAGAATGCCAACAACTAAACTCTGCTGAAATGACTCCCACCTCATTTTTCTTCAGAATTTGTATTATTTTTCTTTCTTTCGCATAGCCTTTTATTATTTTTTTTTACTTTTTTTATTTACTTTTTAAATACATTTGTCTCTGCCTCCCCCCCACCTCTTTCCCTTGCCCCCTCCCACCTTCCCTCCCTCAGCTCTTCCCCTTTGGTTTTGTCCATGAGTCATTGCTATATGTTCCTTGACTTTCCCCTTCCCTTCCCTTTCCCTGCCCTCCTCTTCCCTCTTGTCTCTGTTGATTTCTTTTCCTTTCAGTGTTGCTGGTCATATTTTCCTTGCATCTTTGCATTGTTGGTTAGGTTCCGCTTATAGGTGAGATCATATGGTATTTGTCTTTCGCCCCCTGGCTTATTTCGCTTAGCATGATGCTCTCCAGTTCCATCCATGCTGTTGCAAAGTTTAGTACTTCTTTTTTTCTTTCTGCTGCGTAGTACTCCATTGTGTATATGTACCAAATTTTTTGATCCATTCATCTACTAATGGGCATTTAGGTTGCTTCCAAGACTTGGCTATTGTAAATTGTGCTGCTATGAACATTGGGGTGCATAGGTTCTTTTGTATTGGCGTTTTGGTGTTCTCAGGGTATATTCCCAGCAGGGGAATTGCTGGATCAAAAGGGAGTTCCATTTTCAGCTTTTTGAGGAAATTCCACACTGCTTTCCACAGTGGCTGCACCAGTCTGCATTCCCACCAACAGTGGACTAGGGTTCCCTTTTCTCCACAGCCTCGCCAGCACCTGTTGTTTGTGGATCTGTTTATGATGGCCATTCTGACCGGTGTGAGGTGGTACCTCATGGTGGTTTTGATCTGCATTTCTCTGATGGCTAGTGATGCTGAGCATCCTTTCAAATGCCTCTGGGCCCTCTGTATCTCCTCCTGAGAAAAGCATCTGCCCAGGTCCTTTGCCCATTTTTTGATTGGACCGTTTGACTTCTTGGAGTAGAGTCGAGTGAGTTCTTTATATATCTTGGAGATCAAACCTCTATCTGATGTATCATTAGCAAATATATTTTCCCAAATGGTTGGCTCCCTTTTCATTTTGCTGATGTTTTCTTTCGCCGTGCAGAAGCTTCTTATTTTGATGAGATCCCACTTGTTTATTCTTTCCTTTATGTCCCTTGCTTTAGGAGACATATCAGTGAAGAAACTGCTGCGTGGGATATCTGAGAGTTTCCTGCCAATGTTCTCCTTGAGGACTTTGATGGTGTTGCGACTTATATTTAAGTCTTTTATCCATCTCGAGTTTATTTTTGTGTATGGTGTCAGCTGATGATCCAATTTCAATTTTTTGCATGGAGCCGTCCAGCTCTCCCAACACCATTTGTTGAAGAGGCTGTTATTGCTCCATTTTATGCTTTTGCCCCCTTTGTCAAATATTAGATGTCCATAGAGACCTGGGCTTATTTCTGGGCTTTCTATTCTGTTCCACTGGTCTATGGGTCTGTTCTTGTGCCAGTACCAGATTGTTTTCAGTATGGTGGCTTTGTAGTAGAGTTTGATGTCCGGTATTGTGATCAATCCTACTTTGTGTTTCTTTCTCAAAATTGCTGCAGCTATTCGGGGTCGTTTATGGTTCCATATAAATTTTTGAAATGTCTGTTCTATTTCTGTGAAATACGTCATTGGTATCTTAATAGGGATTGCGTTGAATCTATAAATTGCTTTGGGTAGTATGGACATTTTGAGGATATTAATTCTTCCAATCCATGAGCACGGTATATGCTTCCATTTATTTCTGTCTTCCTTAATTTCTTTTTTCAATGTTGTATAGTTTTCTGCATACAGGTCTTTTGTGTCTTTGGTTAAATTTATCCCTAGGTACTTTATCATTTTTCGTGCTATATCGAATGGTATATTTTTCCTGATTTCTTCTTCTTCTATTGCATTGCTGGTGTACAAAAACGCCTTTGATTTCTGAATGTTGACTTTGTATCCTGCTGTTTTGCCAAATTCACTTATTAGGTTGAGGAGTTTTTTGGTAGAGTCTACAGGGTTCTCTATGTACACTATCATGTCATCTGCAAACAATGATAGTTTTACTTCCTCCTTTCCTATTTGGATGCCTTTTATCTCTTTCTCTTGTCTGACTGCTGTGGCTAGGACTTCCAATACGATGTTGAAAAGAAACGGTGAGAGTGGACATCCTTGTCGTGTTCCCAATCTTAGTGGGAAAGCTTTCAGTTTTTGCCCATTGAGTATGATATTAGCTGTAGGGTTTTCATATATGGCCTTTATTACGTTGAGGAATGCCCCATTTATTCCCATTTTGCTGAGTGTTTTGATCATAAATGGGTGCTGTACCTTGTCAAATGCTTTTTCTGCATCTATTGAGATGATCATGTGGTTTTTGTCTTGTCTTTTATTGATGTGCTGTATCACGTTTACTGATTTGCGTATATTGAACCATCCCTGCATCCCTGGGATGAATCCCACTTGATCGTGATGGATAATCTTTTGAATGTATTGCTGGATGCGGTTTGCCAATATTTTGTTGAGGATTTTAGCATCTATGTTCATCAGCGAAATTGGCCTGTAGTTTTCTTTCTTTGTAGGGTCTTTATCTGGTTTTGGGATCAGGGTGATGCTGGCCTCATAGAAGGAGTCTGGCAATCTTCCCTCCTCTTGGATTTTTGGGAATAGTCTGAGAAGGACAGGGGTTAGCTCTTCCTTAAATGTTTTGTAAAATTCTCCTGGGAAACCGTCCGGCCCTGGGCTTCTGTGTGCTGGGAGTTTCTTGATTACGGCTTCAATTTCCCCAGCAGTTATCGGTCTGTTCAAGCTTTCTGTTTCTTCCTCCTTCAGTGTTGGAAGATTATACTTTTCTAAAAATTTGTCCATTTCATCAAGATTTTCAAATTTCTTGGCATATAATTGTTCATAATAGTTTCTGATGATCATTTGTATTTCTGTGGTATCAGTTGTTATTTCTCCTCTTTCATTTCTGATATTATTAATTTGGGTCCTCTCCCTTTTATTCTTGATGAGTCTACTTAATGGCTTGTCAATTTTATTAATCTTTTCAAAGAACCAGCTTCTGGATTGGTTGATCCTCTGAATTGTTCTTTTTATCTTATGTCATTCAGTTCTGCTCTAATCTTGACTATTTCCTTCCTTCTACTTGCTCTGGGATTTATTTGTTGTTGTTTCTCCAGTTCTTGAAGTTGTAGTGTTAGGTCTTTTATTTGAAATGTTTCTATCTTTTTTAGGTAACCCTGTATTGCTATGAACTTCCCTCTCAGGACCGCCTTTGCTGTGTCCCATAGGTTTTGGACTGTTGTCTGTTCATTTTCATTTGTTTCCAGAAATTTTTTGATTTCTTCTCTTATCTCATTATTGACCCATTCATTGTTTAATAGTGTACTGTTCAGTCTCCATGAGTTTGCAAGTTTTTGAAGTTTCTCTTTGAGGTTGCTTTCGAGTTTCAAGGCCTTGTGGTCTGAGAAAGAGTTTGGTATTATTTCCATTTTCCTGAATTTGCTGAGGCTTGCTTTGTGTCCTATCATGTGGTCTATCTTTGAAAAACTGCCATGAGCATTTGAAAAGAATGTGTATTTTTCTTTTTTGGGATGTAAGGTTCTATATATGTCAGTTAAGTCTCTTTGATTCAGTGTGTCATTCAGCGCCACGATATGTTTATTAATGTTTTGTTTGGAAGATCTGTCCATTTTTCACAGTGGGGTGTTGAAATCCCCTACTATCAGTGTGTTGCTGTCTATATCTTTTTTGAAGTCATCCAACAATTTCCTTATAAACTTGGGGTCTCCTATATTGGGAGCATATAAGTTTACAATGTTGATGTCTTCTTGATAGATTCTTCCTTTCAGTATGATAATGTGCCCCTCTGGGTCTCTCTTTATGGCCTTTGCTTTGAAATCTACTTTGTCTGATACAAGTATGGCAACCCCGGCCTTTTTCTCATGCCCATTTGCTTGGAATATTATTTTCCATCCCTTTACTTTCAATCTGTGTAGGTCTCTTGCTCTGAGGTGAGTCTCTTGTAGGCAGCATATGGGTGGGTCATGTTTTCTTATCCATTCAGCTACCCTGTGTCTTTTGATTGGGGCATTTAGTCCATTTACATTGAGAGATATTACTGATAGAAACTTACTCATCTTTTCTCTTTGTACTTGTGTTCCTCTCTGTCTCATTCTTTTCCTCATCTGCTTAAACCAGTCCCCTTAGCATATCTTGGAGTGCTGGTTTGGTAGAGATGTATTCTTTTAGCTTTCTTTTGTCTGGGAAACTCCGTATTTCTCCTTCTATTTTAATGGAGAGCCTAGCTGGGTAGAGCAGCCTTGGCTGTAGGCCCTTGCTTTTCATGGCTTGGAATATTTGTTGCCATTCCCTTCTGGCTTGTAGTGTTTCTGTTAAGAAGTCAGCTCCTAGGCGTATCGGGCCCCCCTTGTATGTTACTTTCTCCTTCTCCCTTGCTGCCTTGAGGATTCTCTCTTTGTCTTTGATAGTTGTCATTTTAATGATGATGTGTCTTGGAGTGGACCTCCTTGAGTCCCTCTTGAGTGGGGTCCTCTGTGCCTCCTGGATCCATGAGAGCCTTTCTCTCCTCAAATTAGGGAAATTTTCCATCATTACTTTTTCGAGGAGGTTCTCTATTCCTTGCTCCTACTCTTCTCCTTCTGGTATCCCTATTATATGGATATTATTGCGTTTCAGGTTGTCCTGCATTTCCCTAAATGCTTCTTCATTCTTTTTCAGTCGTTTTTCCATTTCTTGTTCTTTCTGGGAGCTTTTTTCTACCTTGTCCTCCATCTCACTGATTCGATCCTAAGCTTCATCCAGCCTGCTTTGGATTCCTTCTACTGTGTTCTTCCATTCAGAAATGGTATTCTTCATATCCTCTTGTGTCTTCTTGATAGTTTCTATGTCCTTTTCCAGGCAGATATAGTTTGCTGTAAGATCCTGATAGTTTCTCTGCAGTTTCTCATAGTTCTCTTTGAGCTGGCTGAGCTCATTGAGCTTCCTTAGAACCATTGTTTTGAATTCCATATCTGATAATTCCCTTGCCTCTATTTCATTTAGCTCTCTCTGTGGGGAGTCCCCTTTTCCACTCATTTGAGGGGAACTTCCTTTTCTTCCCATTTTTGTGAGAGTCTGTTAAGTATTTTTGTCCTTTACTTTTCTTTCTGGGCTTGCCTCTGATGATGTCAGTTGTTGACCCTATAGGGCCTTGGGTTGTTTGTTTGAGCCTTTCAGGAGTCTAATGCCTGTGTCTGACTGCTGCTTGGAGCAGCTCTGTGACCCCTCGGTCAGGGCTGAGCTATTTTTTGGGATCTCTCTGCGCTCTCACGCGGGCTCCTTGAGCGCATTCCCAGCACGGCAGGGTCCCCTCCTGCCTGGGCTCGCATGTGCTTGCCCCAGACCAGGGGGCTTATTCGCGACCTCCCTTACTCATCTGGCCTCCCTGGCACGCGAGCTTCACGGCACTGGTCAGTTTAGGGTCTTCTATTGTGTGTTTTCCCCGCTTTTGGCTCTTTGGGTGCATTGCTTGCCCTCGCCAAATGGGGACTACGGAAATGGGAGGAAATCAGCTCTAGGACTCTCTGGTTAATCCTGTTTCTGGTCTCTCCTCCAGGGACTCTGGGCAGCTCTATTTATTTTGTGGGCCGCTCCGCAATCGCGGCGGGTAGGTCAATTTATGCCTGCCCTTTCCCCTCTGTGCACTCCCTCGCAGGCCGTATGGGTGCCAGTCTGTGTGAGGCCTTGCCGGCAGTTGCAAGCGTTCGCCAGCCCGCGTGGGTCACACACACGCTGGCCAACCCTCGCCGGTCACTCGGGGCAAGTGTGCGCGCCTGCTCTGGGTGTTTTGGGGCTGTCTATGTGTGCTTTTCAGCTTTTGGCTCTTTGGGGGTGTGGCCTCTTCCCGCGCAATGGAGACTACGGCAAGGAGAAGGAGTCGGGACTCCCCGGTACCTCCTCCCGTTCTTTCCCCAATGCCTCCGTTTTTAGTCTCCCCTCAGGGGCCTCAGGGCAGTTCTGTGACCCCTTCGGCCAGGGATCCAACCCCTGTGCGGACTGCGTTTCAATCGCAGGCAGTCTGGTTCACGCGCACCCCGCTTCTGCCTCTTTGGGGTCGCTCCTTTCCAGCCCACAGTGGAGACTACCGAACGGGGAGGGAGTCGGGACTCCCCCGTTCCTCCTCCCATTCTTTCCCCAACGCCTCTGTCTCCAGTCTCTCCTCAAGGCTCTCCCAGCCAGTCTGCACTCATCCCTGTAGCTCACATGCGTACAAGCTGTGTGCGGAGCGCACAAAAGGCAGGTTAATTGATTCCCTTATGCCTGAGCGAGATGGTAGCTGCAGAGTGGGAAGTGCGTTATCACCCGGGCTCCACCGGCCGCCGTGTCAGTTCTCTTCACAAAGTTTTCCTCACCAGTCTTTTCCCAGGCACCAGCCCACCCTGCTGCCACCTCTACCCAGAGATCAAGGAAGGTGGCTGCCACTGCAACTTTTGCGTTTGCCCTTTAAATGTCTTTTTGCATCCCCAGCCACCTGTCTCTGGCAGAGAGCACCCCTAAGCTTTTTGGGGTTGCGTTTTGTCTGTATTTTCTCGGCCTTAGCTGCTGTAGTTTAGGGGTTCCTGTTAATGATTCAGACCCCGTTCTTCTCGGGGGGACGCTAACTGGCCGTTTCAATGTCCCTCTGGTGCCAGTGCCCGTGCGCACCCAGCCCACCCTCTCGAGCCTCCACCGCACTTCTCACCCGTTGGGATGTGTGAGAGTAGAATCCACTGTCCGCGGCACCAAGGCTCCTCTCCCACTATCGCTCCACTGCTTTCCAGGTGAATACTCCCTTATTTAGTTGCAATTCCAGATTGGTTTTGGGAGGAGGTCAGCATGACTCCCTTTCACTCCTCCGCCATCTTTCCAAATTCCGCATAGCCTTTTAATATTTCTTCTTTTGTTTCCATTGTATTCCAACTAATTCACTATTCCATGTGTTTTATTTTTTATTCTTTAAAAAAAGATTTTATGTATTCATTTTTAGAGAGGAGATGGGAAGGAGAAAGAGAGGGAGAGAAACATCAATAGGTGTTTTTCTCTCGCACACCCACTACTGGGGAAGTCATCTGGAACCCAGGCATGTACCCTGACTGGGAATGGAACTGGTGACCCTTTGGTTCACAGGCCACCACTCAATCCACTGAGCAACAAGAGCCAGGGCTATTTTTTATTCTTTATATTTAGATTTTTAATTATTTTTTCTGTTATTTTTATTTCATATCTCACATTGTACACTTCCCTTCTCTTATTCCACTTTGCCTTCTTCCTGCCATTTCTTATTTTTGTTGTAAATTTTATTTTCCCCATGCTATGCTTTGTTCCTATATTTTACTCTTACTTTTCTCCTCCCTCTATCCTCCCAAAATCATTCTTCCTTCCTCTAGTCAGCTCACATTTTTTCCCCTTCATATAATATCTTTATTTTCTTTCCACTTTTATAAATTTTGGCTTGTTTGGCATGGATATTACAGTTATTGCTGTTCTTCTTCGAATGAATTCCTATTTATTCATTTTTTTATTTCAAATCTCATACGTTACTCTCCCCCTGTCTTTCTCCATTTTGCCTTCCTCCTGCCCTTGCTTATTTGAGTTTGAAATTTTATTTTCCCAACTGGAATAGAATGAAGAAACAAGGATTCAAAAAAGTGAGGAGAGGCTTAGGAACCTCTGAGACAACTTTAAACATTCCAACATCTGAATCATAGAGGTGCCAGGAGGAGAAGAGGAAGAACAAGAAATTGAGAAAAATATTTGAAAATATAATGAAGGGAAACTTCCCTAATATAGTGGAGGAAATAGACATACAAGCCCAGGCAGCTTAAAGAGTCCCAAATGAGTTGGACCCAAAGAGGACCACACCAAGACACATCATAATTAAATTACCCAAGATTAAAAATGAGGAAAGAATCTTAAAAGCAGCAAGAGAAAAGCAAACAGTTACCTACAAAGGGGTTCCCATAAGGCTATCAGCTGATTTCTCAAAAGAAACCTTGCAGGCAAGAAGAGGCTGGCAAGAAGTATTCAAAGTCATGAAATGCAGGGACCTACATCCAAGATTACTCTATCCAGAAAAGCTATCATTTAGAATGGAAGGACAGGTGAAGTGCTTCCCAGATAAAGTTAAAGGAGTTCATCATCAACAAGCCCTTATTATATGAAATGTTAAAGGGACTCATCTAAGAAAATGAAGAAGATCAAAAACGATGAACAGTAAAATTACAACAAACTCACAACTATCAACAACTGAACATAAAAAAACAAAAACATAAACAAACTAAGCAAACAACTAGAACAGGAACAGAATCACAAAAATGGAGATAAGAGGGGAGGAGTGGGGGAGAATGGGGAGAAAAGTACAGGGAATAAGAAACATAAATATTAGATACAAAATACACAGGGGGAGGTTAAGCATAGTACAGGAAATGTAGAAGTCAAAGAACTTATATGTATGACACACGGGCATGAACTAAAAGGTGGGAAATGCTGGAGGGAATGGGAGTTCCATGCAGAGGGGAATAAAAGGGAGAAAAATGGGACAATTGTAATAGCATAATCAATAAAATATACTTAAAAATAAAATAAAATATTTTAAAAAAAGAACTCCTACAACTCAACACCAGGAAGACAAACAACCCTATTTAAAAATGGGCAAAGGACCTGAACGGGTGCTTCTCTTCTCCAAGGAGGACATACACAGGGCCCAGAAACATATGAAAAGATGCTGAACATCAGTAACCATCACAGAGATGAAAATTAAGACCACAATGATATATCACCTCACACCTGTCAGAATGGCCATCATTAATAAATCAAAAAACAACAAGTGCTGGAAAGAAGGCAGAGAAAAGAGAACCTTAGTGCACTGTCACTGGGAATGCAGATTGGTGCACCCACTGTGGAAAACAGTATGGAATTTCCTCAAAAAACTAAAAATGGAACTGCCTTTTGACCCAGCATTTCTGCTGCTGGGAATATACCCTAAGAATCCCAAATCACCAATTCTAAAGAACGTATGCACCCCTATGTTCATAGGAGCATTATTTATTATAGCCAAAAGCTGGAAACACCCTAAGTGCTCATCAGTAAATCAATGGATCCCAAAACTGTAGTACATTTAGGAGAATCAAGGTGGCGGAGGAGTGAGTCAAAGTCATACTGACCTCCCAGGACCAACCTGGAATAACAACTAAATTGGGGAGAAATCACCTGGAACAAACAACTGAACAATAGCAAGAGAGGAGCCTTGTAACCTCGGAGACAGAAGAATCAGCTTTAGCGCAATCTAACTGGTAAGGAGTGAGGTACAGACATGAGAAGGCGGGCAGGGCGCCCATGGGCAGCAGCACCCAAAGGATATTGAAACAGCCAGTTTGATCCCCCTGAGAAGAGCAGGGTCTAAACCAAAAGTGGAGATGTCTATCCCACAGCACCAGAGCCCAAAAAGTACACAGAAAACAGCCAGCGGCGAAAAGCAGCAGGATTGCTCTCTGCCAGAGACAGATGGCTGGAGACTCAAAGAACTGTTTAAAGGGCCAACACATAAATTTTCATTTGCAGCCACTTACCCTGGTCTCTGGGAAAGGCGGGGGCAGAGTGGGCTAGAGACACCTGAAGAGACACTGGGGAAGGAGGCTTTGGAGAAAGAACTGAGAGAGCAGGCGGCGGGCCCTCGGTGCTGACTCATCCCTGATGTGGCAGCAGCCATCTTGCTCAAGCAGAGACCACACCCCCTGAGCAGCACCTGCATCAAAGGACCTACTAGCCCCGCCCCCAGGTGGGATTCCACCCTTCCCCTTGCTATCTAAGCTGCCTGCTGTGTGCAGAGTGGCAGCCACAGAGTAAATCTCTGGCAAAAGGGGACACAGAGAGGTCTGGCAACACTTGAGGAGAGACTGAAGATGGAGGCTTTCGGGAGAAAATTGAGAGAGTAGCCAGCAGGATCCCATTGTGGACTCCTCCCCCATGTGGCAGCAGTGAGAAAGAACTCAATAACCCCGCCCCCAGGAGGGACTCCACCCTGCCCTGAGCTGTCTAAGGCGGCCTGCTGAGTGCAGAGAGAATAGGTTCACAGCTATAGGAGACAGCCACATCAGTAGATTACTGGAAGGCGAACAGACTGCTTAAGGTCGGATAGGGTCAACACCTGACATCATCAGAGGCAGATCCAGAAAGTAAAAACAGTGGTCTCCAACCACAGAAGTTCACACCACAAAGTCAGGAAATGAAGACAGATCAACTTAAGAAGCAGAAGCAAAAGAGAAGAGTCTCACAAATAATGGGAAGACAAAGAAATACCCCCCATTCGACGGGAAAGAAGGAATCCCCAGAAAGAGAACTAAACGAGATAGAGGCAAGTAAACTATTGGATATTGAGTTTCAAACAATGGTTCTAAGGAAGCTCAATGAGCTCAGTGAGCTCAGACAGAATTACAAAAAACTACAGGGAAACTATGAGGAACATACTGCAAACTATATCAGCATGAAAGAGGACATAGAAACTATCAATAAGAGACGTGAGGAAATGAAGAATACAATTTCTGAATTGAAAAACACATTAGAAGGAATCAAAAGCAGGCTAGATGAAGCTGAGGACCAAATCAGCGAGCTGGATGACAAGGTAGAAAAAAGTTCCCAGAAAGAGCAAGAAAATGAAGAAAGACTCAAAAAGCATGCAGAGGCATTTCAGGAAAGGCAGGACAACCTGAAACATAATAATATCCATATAATAGAGATACCAAAAGGTGGAGAGGATGAGGAAGGGATAGAGAACTTGTTTGAAAAAGTCATGATGGAAAACTTCCCTAATTGGAGGAGAGAAAAATTCACACAAGTCCAGGAAGCACAGGGGGTCCCATTCAAGAGGAACCCAGTGATGCCCACTCCAAGACACACCATCATTAAAATGACAAATATCAAAGACAGAGAATCCTAAAGCAAGCAAGGGAGAAAGAGGTAGTAACATATAAGGGAGCTCCAGTATGGCTAGCAGCTGACTGCTCAACAGAAACACTGCAAGCCAGAAGGGAATGGCAAGAAATATTCCAAGTCATGAAAAGCAAAGGCCTGCAACCAAGACTGCTCTACCCAGCAAGGCTCTCAATTAAAATGGAAAGCGAAATAAGGAGTTACCTAGACAAAAGAAGGCTAAAAGACTACACTTCCACCAAACCAGCACTGCAAAATATGCTAATGGGACTGCTTTAAGATGAAGAAAAAGTTTCAATGAATACCCAGTTCCTTTCAGAGTTGCCAATACTTGATATTACCAACAATTTTAATACTCATTAATCTGATTGTCACAATGATGTTATTTTAATTGTTCCTTTACTATTTGTTGAAACTAAACCGGTTTTAGTATATTTCTTGCCTCTTTCTATTTTTTTTTGAAGTTTTAAATGACATTGTTATTCTTTATCCACTTATTGATTAAAGGTTTGTAGAACTTTTTTCCCTAAAAACAAACAAACAAAAACCATTAACCATGTCTTAAATTTGTTGCAAATACTTTTCTATTCTATTCCTTGTCTTTTAACTTTTTTATATGTATATTAGTATATACTTAAGTGTTTAATATAGTCATATTGTCAATATTTACTTCATAGCTTCTGGGTTTGAATATTTCCCTTCAGGTCATGAAAAATATTAGCTCTATTTTCTTCTAAAACTCCTTCGATTATACATATTGATTTTTAACTCACCTGAATATTTCTTGTATAATGTGTGAAATAGGGCTCTATATTTCTTTTAGTTCAGGTAATAGTGGTCCCTGCACCGTGTTTGTTGAATAAGCCTTATTTTACCCATTGATTTGAAATATCAACTTAATCATATATTATCTTGTTAGACAGATATATACATTTGTCTCTATACTGCTCATTATATTTCATTGGTCTAGTTGATTATTTCTGTGCTGATGTCATGTTGGTTTAATTGCTGAGACTTTATAATGGTTTTAATTTTTTTAATATTTTATAATTATTTTGACATTTAAAAAAATAAATAAAATTAATCTGCATTTAAGAAAGAAGAAAGAAAGAGAGAGAGAGAGAAAGAGGGAGAGATGGAACTCCTACCTTTTGCAACAACATGAATGGAAGTGGAGAATATTAAGCTAAGTGAAATAAGCCAGTTCATGAAAGAAAATTACCATATGATCTCACCTATAAGTGGACTCTATTCAACAAAATAAATTAACGAACAAAATAAACCACAGGCACGGAAACATGGAGCAGACTGAAAGTGACCAGAGGAGATGGGGAAGAAGGATGATCGTGGAAAGAAGGAGAAGGGACTAAACAAAAAACATGTATGAATGACCCATAGACATGGGCAAAAGAGTTGGAATTGACCGTGGGATTGAGGGGTGGGGGTGGAATTGGTGAGGGGGGTAAAGGGCTAATAATTAAGACAACTGTAATAGAACAAACATGATTTATACATTTAAAAAATAATAAAAAAGGAAAAATAAAAATAAATAAACTCTTTTAAATAAAAGAAAATTAAAAAATCATATAAATGGATTCAACTACAGCAGTCCTCCCTTATCCACAGGGGGTATGTTCCAAGGCTTCCCAGTGGGTGAAATCACTGATAATATCAAACATTACATAAGCTATGTTTTTCCTATAACATATAGACACAGTTATGATAATTTTAATTTATAAGTTAGGCACAATTATGAGATCAACAACAATAATAATAAAATAGAACAATACATGGCTTCTCTTTGGCATATCTCAATTATTGGCATCACTACTCCTGCACTTAGGACATATTATTAAGTAAAATTGGGTAGTTGTTTTTTACTGATTTATTTGAGAGTTGGCGGGGGGAGAGAGAGTTCCATTTATTGTTCCATGTATTTATGCATTCATTGGTTGACTCTTTTATGTGCCCGGACCAGGAATCAAACCGACAACCTTGGCATATGGGGGCAATGCTCTAACCAATGGATTTACCTGGCCAGGGCAAAATTAGGGTTATTTGAAAACAAGCACAACAATACAATGATAATTGAGATAACTACTAAGTGACTAAAGGATGGTTAACACAGCATAGATACACTAGACAAAGAGATGATTCACATCCAGGGTGAGACAGAGCAAAATGGCACAAGATTTCATCACACTACTCAAAATGGTGCACAATTTAAAACTAATGATTATTTATGTCTGCAATTTTCTATTTCATATCTTCAGACTACAGTTTGCCCCAGGAAAGTGAAACTGTGGATAAAGGGGAATTACTGTATATTTCAAATAACTAACAACTACAATCAAGGGAAAAATGGAGACATTCCTACCAGGATACAGACTAATAAAAGTGATTCACAAAGAAATATATAATCTGAAGAGCCCTATAAGTGAAAAGATTAAATTAGTAATCAAAGAAATGCCCACAAAGAAAACTCCTGGCCCATATAACTTCACTGCTAAATTTTAGTGAACATTTAAAGAATTAATGTCAATTCCTCACAAGCTCTTCCAAAAAGCATAAGAAGAAGCAACACTTCCCAACTCCTTATAAGAGGCCAATATTACCCTGATATTAAAACCAGACAAAGAAATCATAATAAAAAAACTACAAACCAATAAATATTATGAATACAAATGCAGAAGTCTTCAACAAAATACTAGCAAAACAAATCCAAAAATATATTTAAATAATTATACACCATGATTAAGTAAGATTTATACTAGGTGTGCAAGGGTGAACTGGAGATCATTATGCTAAGTAAAATAAGCCAGACAGTGGAAGACAAATACCATATGATCTCACCTATAAGTGGAACCTAAACGACAAAACAAACAAGCAAGCAAAGTAGAACCAGAGACATGGAAATAAAGAACAAACTGATAGTGACCAGAAGGGAGGAGGGAGGGGAAAAATGAAGGAAAGAAGGGGAAGGGTCAACTCAAGGACCCATGGACAAAGAAATGAGGGGGATTGAATGGGTGAGGTTGGGGTGGGTAGTATGGGGGAGAATAACAGAGAAAAATGGGGGCAACTGTAATTGGACAACAATAAAAATATCAAATAATGTAATATATTAATAGAATAAAAAACAAAAATATAATCATCTCACCAGATGCAGAGAAGTCATTTAACTAAATCATAAGGAACACACTAAAAAAACTACCATGACTAATAATGAGTTTAGCAAGTTGGAAAATATAAATAAATATTTAAAAAATCAATTGAGGAGATCCAAGATAGTGGAGGAGTAAGTGGAAGCTGCACTAACCTCCTCTGAGGGTCAATCTGGAATTACAACTAAATTGTAGAGAAATAAGCTTGAATAACCAAGTGAACACTAGCTGGAGAGAAGCCTTACAACCAAGGACAGAGAGAAGACACTTCGCCACAACAACAAGACGGGTAGGGAGTACCGAGGAGGTGCAAGAGGGCTGGTTGGGCTCCTACAAACAGCAGCTAAAGTTCTGGAGGGAAATTTCAGTGGCCAGGGTTCCCCCTGAGAAGTGTGAGATCTAAATCCCAAACTGGGCTCCCCAGACTACAGCACCAGAGCTGGAAAGGAACACAGATAACTTCCAGCTGTGAAAAGCAGCGGGTTTTCTGTCTGCTAGGGACTGATGCCTGGAAACCCAGGGAACCTCTTAAAGGGCCAATGCACAAAATTTTGTTTGCAGCCACTTACCCTGGGTTCCAGCAGAGAGAGGGCAAAGTTGAGTAGAAAGGCTTGAGGAGAGTATGGGGTTGGTGGCTCTAAGGAGAAAACTGAAGAAACAGCCACCAGGATCCCTGTGCTGAGTCCTTCCCCATACTACAAAATCCATCTTTCTCAGGCAGAGCACTCCTCTCCAAGTGGCATCAGCCTGAGGAGAAGCAATAGCCCTGCCCACAGGAATTACTATGCCCCACTCTGTGTGCTGCTTAAGGCTGGCTGCTGATTACAGCTTGAGGCCATATCACTGATCAGTTTAACAACTAAGATGGAAAACAAAAAGAAGCAGCTAAAATGGGAAGACAAAGAAACAGACCCCAAGTGAAGGAATAAGAAAATTCTCCAGAAGAAGAAATAGGTGAAATGGAGGCAAGTAATTTATCAGATAGAGAGTTTACAGTAATGATTATAAGAATACTCAACAGTATGAAAAAGACATAGAAACCACAAAAAAGGATCAGTCAAAAATAAAGAATGAAATATCTGAAATAAATAATACACTGGAAAGAAAAAGCAGTAGGTTGGATGAAGCAGAGGATTGAATCAGTGATTTGGGAGACCAGGAAGGAAAAAACAATCAGGCAGAGCAGCAAAAAGAAAAAAGAACTTTAAAAATGAGGAGAGCTGCCATGGCTGGTCTGGCTCAGTGGATTGAGTGCCAGCCTGTGAACCAAAGGGTCACTGGCTTGATTCTCAGTCAGGGAACATGCTCAGGTTTAGGCAAGATCCCCAGTTGGGGGCATGAGAGAGGCAAACACACATCAATATTTCTCTCCCTTTCTTTCTCCCTCCTTTCCCCCATCTCTAAAAATAAATAAATAAAATCTATAAAAAATGAAGAGAGCTTAAGAAACATTTTGTACAACATGAAGCATAACAACATCTACATCTTGGAAATAATAGAAGGAGACGAGAGTGATCAAGGGATCAAGAACCCATTTGAAGAAATAATGATTGAAAACTTCCCTAATCTGGTGAAGGAAAAAGACACACAGGTCCCAGAAGCTCAGAGAGTCCCAAACAAGTTGGACTCAAAAGGCCTACACCAAAACACATCATAATTAAAATGACAAGGCAAGAATCCTAACAGCCACAAGAGAAGAGCAGGTAGTTACCAACAAGTGAGCACCAAATGAAATGTCATCTCATTTTTCAACAGAAACAATTCAGGACAGAAGGGAGTGGCATGAAATATTCAAGGTGATGAAAAACAAGAACCTACAAACAAGGCTACTTTACACAGCAAGGATATCATTTAAAGCTGAAGGAGAAATAAGGAGTTTCCCAAATAAGAAAAAGCTAAAGGAGTTTGTTAGCACCAAACCAGTACTACAACACATGTTAAAAGGCTTTAAGAAGAAGACGAAAAAAAGAAAGGAATAAAAACAGAGGAAATAGTCTAACAATAAAATGGCACTACATACATATCTATAAATAATTACCTTAAATGTAAATGGCTTAAATAATCCAACCAAAAGACATAGGGTAGCTGAATGGAAAATAAAACAAGACCCATATATATGCTGCCTCCCAGAGATCCACCTCAGATTGAAAGATACACATAGACAAAAAGTAAAATGATGGAAAAAGATATTTCATGCAAATACAAAGGAAAGAAAGCTAGGGCAGCAGTATATATAGCAAACAAAATAGACTTTAAAACCAAGGCTATAGTAAGAGACAAGGAAAAACACTATATAATGATAAAGGGAACAATCCCACAAGAGGATATAACCCTAGTAGTCATTTACACACCCAATATAGGAGCACCTAAATATGTGAAGCACATCTTGATGGACATAAAGGGAGAGATCAACAGAAATACAGTCATAGTTGGGGATTTTAGCACCCCATTGACTTCAATGGATAGATCTTCCAGACAGAAAATCAGCAAAGAGACAGCAGCCTTAAATGACACACTAGAACAAATGGATTTAATTGATATATTCAGAGCATTTCACCCCAAAGCAGAAGATACATAATTTCAAGGGCACATGAAACTTTTGCTAGGATAGAATGCCTGTTAGGACACAAAACAAGTCTCAATAAACTTAAGAAGATTAAAATCATATCAAGCATCTTCTCTGACCACAATGCTGGAAACCAATCACAAGAAGAACACTGAAAAACATGCAAAGACATGGAAGCTAAATAACGATACTAACAATGAATGGGTCAACAAGATCAAGGACAATAACAAAAGATACCTTGAAACAAATGAAAATGAGAACACAACAATCCAAAATCTGTGGGACACTGGGAAAGCAATCCTGAGAGGGACATTCAGCTGTCTAATGTTTTTCTCCCCTTTCTCCCTCATGGCCCTGCACCCCCCCTCCCCCCAGCATTGCCCCCAGACACACTTACTTCATGCCCATGGGTCATACATATAAGTTCTTTGGCTCCTCCATTTCCTATGCTATTCTTATACTCCCCCTGTCTATTTTGTATCTACCAAATATGCTTCTTATTCCCGGTACCCTTTCTCCCATTCTGCCCCTTCCTCTTTCCTGCTGATAACCCTCCATGTGGTCTCCATTTCTGTGATTCTGTTCCTGTTCCAATTGTTTGCTTACTTTGTTTTTGCTTTTGTTTTTCAGGTTCAGTTGTTGATAGTTGTGAGTTTGTTGTCATTTTACTGTTCATAGTTTTGAACTTCTTCTTTTTCCTAGATAAGTCCCTTTAACATTTTGTATAGTAAGGGCTTGGTGATGATGAACTCCTTTAACTTTATCCGGGAAGCACTTTATCTGCCCTTCCATTCTAAATGATAGCTTTGCTGGGTAAAGTAATATTGGAGGTAGTTCCTTCCTCTTCATGAATATGAATATTTCTTCCCAGCCCCTTCTTGCCTGTAAGTTTTCTTTTGAGAAATCAGCTGAGAGTCCTATGGGAACTCTTTTGTAGTTACTTATCTCTTTTCTCTTGCTGCTTGTAACATTCTCACTTTATCTTTAATCCTGGGTGATTTAATTATGGTGTGTCTTGGTGTGTTTCTCCATGAATCCAACTTATTTGGTATTCTCAGAGCTTCCTGGACTTGCATGTCTAGTTCCTTTGCTGGAATGGAGAAGTTTTCCTTCATTATTTTTTCTATTTTTTTAATTTTTTTTAAATCCTGTTTATTCTATCACAATTGTCTCAAATTTTCCCCCTTTGCCCTCCACCCATTCCACCCTGCCCCCACTCCCACAGTCAATTCCAACTCTGTTGTCCATGTTCATGGGTCTTTCATACATGTTTTTTTGCCCAGGCCCTTCTCCTTCTTTCCACCATTGTGGTCACTTTCAGCCTGCTACATGTTTCCATGCCTGTGGTTTACTTTGTTCGTTAATTTTGTTGAATAGGTTTCACTATAGGTGAGATCATATGGTTTATCTTTCACAGACTGGCTTATTTCACTTAGCATAATATTCTCCAGGTCCATCCATGTTGTCGCAAAATGTAGGAGTTCCTTCTTTCTTTCTTCCTCTTTTTTTAATGCAGATTGATTTTATTTATTTATATTGTTAAATGTCAAGATCTATTATAAAATATTTAAAAATCTGAATCCATTATAAAATCTCAGCAATTAAAACAACATGACATCAGCAGAGAAATAATCAAATAGATCAAGAAAATAAAATGAGCAATCTAGAAACAAACTTATATATCTGTCTAACAATGTAATATAGGATTAAATTGACATTTCAAATCAATGGGGAAAATAAGGCTTATTCAACAAATAAGGTGAATTGATCACTATGTTTTGAAATAAAACAAATATAGAGCCCTATTTCACACATTATACAAGAAATATTCTGGTGAGTTAAAAATCAATATGTAAAATCTAAGGAGTTTTAAGAGAAAATACAAAATAATATTTTACTTACCCTGAAGTAATAGATTCAAATCCGGATGCTATAAGTGTAAAATATTGGCAATATGACTATATTGAACATTTAAGACTACATAGTAACATACATATAAAAAAGTTAAAGGAAAAGAAATAGAATAGGAAAGTATTTGCAACACATCTGAAAAAGGGTTAATAGGGGTTTTTTGGAAAAAATTCTACAAACATTTAATCAAAAACTGAATAAAGAATACCAATATGTCATTTAAAGCTTTTTAAAAATAATAGAAATAGGCAAGGAATATACAAAAATAGGTGTAGTTTCAACAAATAATCAAGTAACAAAATAACACATCATTGTAACAATCAGGTTAATAGCTATTAAAAATATTGGTAATATCAAGTATTGGTGACTATGAAAGGAACTGGGTATTCATAGATGCTTTTTCTTCATCTTCTTAAAGCAGTCCCTTTAGCATATTTTGCAGTGCTGGTTTGGGGGATGTGTATTCTTTTAGCCTTCTTTTGTCTGGGAAACTCCTTATTTCGCCTTCCATTTTCATGGACAGCTTGCTGGGTAGAGCAGTCTTAGTTGCAGGCCTTTGCTTTTCATGACTTGGAATATTTCTTGCCAGTCCCTTCTGGCTTGCAGTGTTTCTGTTGAGAAGTCAGCTGCTAGCCGTACTGGAGCTCCCTTATATGTTACTACCTCTTTCTCCCTTGCTTGCTTTAGGATTCTCTGTCTTTGATATTTGTCATTTTAATTATGATGTGTCCTGGAGTGGGTCTCATTAGGTTCCTCTTGAATAGGAGCCCCTGTGCTTCCTGGACTTGGGTGACTTTTTCTCTCCTCCAATTAGGGAAGTTTTCTATCATCATATTTTCAAACAGGTTCTCTATCCCTTGCTCCTCCTTTGTCCTTCCGGTATCTCTATAATATGGATATTTTTATGTTTCAGGTTGTCCTACATTTCCCTAAATGCCTCTTCATTCTTGAGTCATTTTCCATTGTCTTGCTCTTTCTGAGAGTTTTTTCTTCCTCCAGCTCGCTGATTCAATCCTCTGCTTCATCTAGCCTGCTTTTGATTCCTTCTACTGTGTTCTTCAATTCAGAAACTTTATTCTTCATTTCCTTTTGTGTTATTGATAGTTTCTATATCCTTTTACATGCTGATATAGTTTGCAGTAAGTTCTTCATAATTTCCCTGTAGTTTCTTGTAATTCTCTCTGAGCTCATGGAACTTCCATAGAACCTTTGTTCTGAACTCAGTATCTGATAGTTTACTTGCCTCTATTTAATTTAATTCTCTTTGTGGGGATTCCTCCTTTCTCTTTGACTGGGGGGTGTTTCTTTATCTTCCCATTATTTGTGAGACTCTTCTCTTTTGCTTCTGCTTCTTCGGTTGATCTCTCTTGATTTCCTGACCTTGTGGTGTGAACTGCTATGGTAGGAGACTGCTGTTTTTTCTTTCTAGATCTGCTTCTGATGATGTCAGATGTTGACCTTATCTGAACTTAGGCAGTCTTTTCAAGACTTCCAGGAACCTACTTTCTATGGCTGTCTATTTCAGCTGTTAATCTAGTCACTCTGCACTCAGCAGGCTGGCTTAGACACCACAGGGTGGGGCAGAGTCCCTCTTGGGGGCAGAGTTATTGGGTCCTCTCAGGGTACTGCTGCTCAGGGGAGTGGTCTACCTCAGCCAGATGGCTGCTGCCATCTGGGTGATGAAACAGCACCAGGAATTGTGCTGGCTATTCTCTCAGTTCTCTCCCCAAAGCCTCTATCTCCAGTCTCTCCTCATGTGTCTTTAGACCACTGTGCCCCCTTTAGCCAGGGATCTACTATCTGTAGCTGTCACTCTGTACTCAGCAGCCATGCTTTATCACTACCGGGCCAGGGCCAAGTCCCTCCTAGGGACAGGACAATTGTGTCCTGTCACGCTGTTGCCACTCAGTGAAGTGGTCTGCCTGAACAAGGTGACTGCTGCTGTATGGGGGATGAGTCAGCACTTGGATCCCACTGGCTACTCTCTCAGTTCTCTCCCCATAGCCTCTTTCCCCAGTCTCTCCTCCAGTGTCTCGAGCCCACTCTGCTCCCACCTTTACCAGAGACCAAGGTAAATGGTTGCAAATAAAAATTTATGCGTTGGCCCTTTAAAAGGCTCTTTGAGTCTCCAGCTGCCTCTCTCTGGCAGAGAGCAACCCTGCTGCTTTACACAGCTGGCTGTTATCTGTGTAATTTTGGGGCTTTTGTGCTGTAGGCTGGGATCCCCGCTTATAGTTTAGACCCCACTCATTTCAGGGGGATCCAACTGACCATTTCAATGTCCTTCTGGTGCTGCTGCATGAGGGCGCCCCACCCGCCTTCTCGAGTCTCTACCATACTCCTTACCACTTAGGTTGTGCTAAAGCTGATTCTTCTGTCTGTCCAAGGTTATAAGGCTCCACTCTCACTCTTGTTCAGTTGTTTGTTCCAGGTGATTTCTCCACAATGTTGTTGTAATTCCAGGTTGTTCCTGGGAGGAGGTCAGTATGACTTTCACACACTCCTCCGCCATCTTGATTCTCCCCAAGCAAAGCTGTCTTTATTTGTGGATGACATTATACTGTACACAGAGAACCCCAAAGATTCCACCAGGAAACTAGAACTGATCAATGAATTCAGCAAAGTAGCAGAACACAAAAATTAACATTGAGAAGTCAGTTACATTTTTACATGACAATAATGAACTAAGAGAAATGGAAATTAAGAAAAAAACTCATTCACAATTTCTTTGAAAGGAGTAAAATACCCATGAATAAACCTAACCAAGGATGTAAACGACCAATGACTTGTACTTGGAAAATTATAAGACACTGAAGAAAGGAGTTGAAGAAGATACAAATAAATGGAAGCACATACTATGTTCATGGATAGGACGAATTAACATCATTAAAATGTCTATACTACCCAACGCAATTGAAAGAGTCTATGCAATTCCTATCAAGATTCCAATGACGTATTTCACAGAACTAGAAAAAATATTTCAAAAATGTATAACCACAAAAGGCCCCACATAGCAACATCCATCCTGAGAAAGAACAAAGTTGGAGGAATCATGCCACCTAATATCAAACTATACTACATAGCCATAATAATCAAAAAAGCCTGGTACTGGCATAAAAACAGATACATAGATCAATGGGACAGAATAGAAAGCTCAGAAATAAACCCACACCTTTATAGTTAATTAATATTCAACAGAGGAAGCAAGCACATACAATACACTATAGATAGTTTATTCAATAAATGGTGTTGGGAAAATTGTACAGATATGTGCAGAAAAGTGAAACTACACCACCTTCTTACACCACACACAAGAATAAATTCCAAATGCAACACAGACATAAATGTTAGACCGGAAACCATAAAAATTTTTCGAGAAAATATAAGCAGCAAAATCTCA
Organism: Pteronotus mesoamericanus; assembly: GCF_021234165.1. Lineage (NCBI taxonomy): Eukaryota > Metazoa > Chordata > Mammalia > Chiroptera > Mormoopidae > Pteronotus > Pteronotus mesoamericanus. The sequence goes on along the minus strand of NW_026555093.1, from coordinate 742,753 downwards.
GACATTGCTCACAGAAATTTTTTATTAGATACATCTCCCCAGGCAAGAGAAAATAAATAAATAAATAAATAGGACTTCATCAAACTAAAAAGTTTTTCCACAGCAAAGGAAATCATCAACAAAATAAAAAGACAGCCCTAGCTGGTGTAGCTCAGTGGATTGAGTGCCACTCTGCGAACCAAAGAGTTGCCAGTTTGATTCCCAGTGTAGGGCACATGCCTGAGTTGCAGGCAAGGTCCCCAGTAGGGGATGCTACATGTGTGAGATGCAACCACACATTGATGTTTTTCTTCCTCTCTTCCTTCATTCTCCTCTCTAAAAATAAATAAAATTTAAAATAAAATTTAAAAAACTGACAACCCACAGAATGGCTAACATAATCGCCAATACATCTGATAAAGGGTTCATATCCAAAATTTATAAAGTACTTACAAAACTCAGCACCTAAAAACACAAACTACCCAATTAAAAAACAGGCTAAGGACCTGAGTAGATGCTCCTCCAAAAAGGACATACAGATGGCCAATAGAGGTATTAAAATATGCTCAACATCATTAATCATCAGATAAATCAAATTAAAACCACAAGCAGTTTCCAGCCAAGATGGAGGCATAAGTAGATACACTTTGTCTCCTTGTACAACCAAGAGAAGGACAACAAAAAATTTAAAAACAAAAAATAACCAAAACTGCCAGAAATTTGAACTCTGTCAGAGTCCAACAACCAAGTAGTTAAAGAAGAAACATTCATCTAGGCCAGTAGGAGGAGCGGAGATGGGCAGCCTGGTTGGAGAGGATGTGCAGCAAGGCATCAGCTAGAGGACCAGGTGGTCTCACATTTGCATGTGGATAAACCGTGAGGAACAGCAGAAGAGTGAGACAGACCCCACAATCCAGGATTCCAGTGCAGGAAAAAAAAGCTTCAGAACCTCTGGAGGTAAAAACCTGTGGAGATTGTGGCGGCAGGAAAAACTCTCAGCCTCACAGGAGAGTCCATTGGAGAGACCCACACGGTTCTAGAACATACACAAACCCACCCACCTTGGAATCAGCACCAGAGGGGCCCAATTTGATTGTGGGTAGTGGGGAAGTGGTTGAAACCCTTCCAAGAGCCAAGCAAGTGGCATTGTTCCCTCTTGGACCACTCCCCTACACAGAGAATCACAACACAGCAACCTGGGTTGTCCTGCTCTGGCGAATACCTAAGGCTCTGACCCTTCCGATATAACAGGTGCACTGAGACAAAGAAACATGGCCCAAATGAAAGAACAGTTCAAAGCTCCAAAAAATAGATCTAAGTGATGAAGAGGTAGCCAACCTATCAGGTGCACAGTTCAAAACCCTGGTAATCAGGATGCTCATTGAATTGGTTGAGTATGGTTGCAAAGTGGAGGAAAAAGTGACGGCTGTGAAAAGTGAAATAAAGAAAAACATACAGGGAATCAACAGTAAAGGGAAGGAAGCCAGGACTCAAATCAATGATATGGAGTAGAAGGAAAAGATAAACATTCAACAAGAACAGGATGAAGAAATGAAAATTCAAAAAATGAGGAGAGGCTTAGGAACCTCTGGGACAACTTTAAACGTTCCAACATCTGAATCATAGGGGTGCCTGAGGTGAAGAGGAAACCAAGAAATTGAAAACTTAAATGAACAAATTAAAGAAAACTTCCCCAATCTGGTGAAGGAAATAGACTTCCAGGAGATCCAGGAAGCTCTGAGAGCTCCAAAGAAGTTGGACCCAAGGAAGCACACACCGAGGCACATCATAATTGCATTACCCAAGATTAAATATAAGGAGAAAATCTTAAAACAGCAAGAGAAATGGAGAGAGTTACCTACAAAGGAGTTCCCATAACACTATCAGCTGATTTCTCAAAAGAAATCTTAAAGGCAAGAAGGGGATTGGGAAGAAGTACTCAAAGTCATGAAAGGCAAGGACCTACATAAAAGATTACTCTACCCAGCAAAGCTATCATTTAGAATGGGAGAGCAGATAAAGTGCTTCCCAGATAAAGTTAAAGGAGTTCATCATCACCAAGCCCTTATTATACAAAATGTTAAAGGGACTTATCTAGGAAAAAGAAGATGATCAAAAACTATGAACAGTAAAATGACAACAAACTCACAACTATCAACAACTGAACCTAAAAAACAAAAACAAAAACAAACTAAGCAATCAACTATAACAGGAACAGAATCATAGAAATGGAGATCAGGGGGAGGGGCGGGGGGAAGAATGGGGGAAAAGGTACAGGGAATAAGAAGCATAAATAGTAGGTGCAAAATAGGCAGGGAGAGGTTAAGAATAGTATAGGAAATGGAGAAGCCAAAGAACTTATATATATGACCTGCAGACATGAACTAAGGGGAGGGGAGGGGCAGTACAGGGTGGAGGAGAATGAAGGGGAGAAAAAAATGGGACAACTGTAATAACGTAATCAATAAAACATATATTTAAAAAACCATGAGGAAATATCATCTCACACCTGTCAGAATATCTATCATCAATTAATCAAAAAACAAAAGTGCTGAGGATGCGGAGAAAGGGGAATCCTTTTGCATTGTTGGTGGGAATGCAGGCTGGTACAGCCACTGTGGAAAGCAGTATAGAGCTACCTCAAAAAATTAAAAATGGATCCGCCTTTGGACCCAGCAATCCCACTTCTGGGAATATATATGAAGAAATCCAAAACACTAATTTGAAATAATGTAAGTGTTCCTATGTTCATTACAGCATTATTTACAGTCACCAAGATATAGAAACAGCCCAAGTGTCCATCAATAGGTGAGTGGATAAAACAACTATGGGACATTTACACAATGGAATTCTACTCGGCCGTAAAAAAAAAAAAAAAAAAGAAAAGAAAATGAAGAAGAAAACTTTATCCTTTGCAACAGTATGGATGGATCTGAAGAACATTATGCTAAGTGAAATAAGCCAGTCAGAGAGAGGCAAATATTGTAGCAAATGATTTCACTCATATGTGGAATCTAAAAAACAAAGTGAACTAACAAGCAAAATAGAGACAGACGCATAGCTAGAGCTCAGGCTGAACCTCTGGGGGCTGTGGTTAGCAGGTAGAGGGATCAAGTGAAAAGGAAAAAGGACTCATGGACATGGACAACAGTGTGGTGATTACAGGAGGGTATATAAGGGGGACAAATGGTAATGGAAAAATACAATAAAAAAGAAAAATCAATTGCATTTTATACACTTGCAATGAGCAGTTCAAAAATAAAATTTAGAAAACAATTCTGCAACATTTTAAATCCTTTAAAATTTCATTTTATTTTTATTTTTTAGTGTGCAATTACTGTTGTCCTTATTTTCCCCCATTACTCTCCTCCACCCTACCCACCCCCACCTCCCACATTCAATCCTCCCCACCTCAGTTATCTTTGTCCGTGGGTCCTTTATACATGTTCTTTAATGACCCTTCCCCTTCTTTCCCCCTTAATCCCCTTCCCCCTCCCTTCTGGTAACTGTCAGTTTGTTCTTTATTTCCATATCTCTGGTTCTATTTTGCTTGCTTGTTTGTTCTTTGATTACGTTTCACTTATAGGTGAGATCATATGGTATTTGTCTTTCATCGCCTGGCTTATTTCACTTAGCATAATGCTCTCCAGTTCCATCCATGTTGTTGCAAAGGGTAGGAGTTCCTTCTTTCTTTCTGATGCATAATATTCCATTGTGTAAATGTACCACAGTTTTTTTGATCCTCTCATTTACTGATGGGCACTTATGTTGTGTCCAGTACTTTTTATTGTAAGTTGCACTGCTATGAACATTGGGGTACAAAGGTTCTTTTGAATTGGTATTTCAGGATTCTTAGGGTATAATCTCAACAGTGGAATTCCTGGGTCAAAAGGCCATTCACAATAGCATCAAAAAGAATAAAATATTTAGGAATAAGTTAGCCAAATGAGTGTAAGCCTTGTTCACTAAAAACTATACAACATTACTGAAATTTTGAATGACCTAAATATATGGAAAGATATCCTATGTTCAAACATTGGAAGAATTAATTTTATTAAGATGACAATAGTCCCCAAATTGATCTACATATTCAATGAAATCCCAATCAATAGTCCAGTTGCTTTATTAATGGAAATTGACAAGTTGATTTTTAAATTTATATGAAATTGTAGAGTCCCAAATATTCAAAATAATCTTGGGAAAGAAACAATAGGAGAACTCACATTTCCTAATTTCAAAACTTACTACAAAGCTACAACAGTCAAGACCATGTGGTACTGGACTAGACATACAGACCAATAAAATTAAAATCAAGAGTCCAGAAATAAATCCATAGTCTATGATACATTGATTTTCATCAAGTGTGCCAAAATCATTCAATGAGAATAATAATAATCAGTCCAATAAATGGTTCTTGGACAACCAGATATCCACATGCAAAAGAATAAAGTTGTAACCCTACAGTGTATGTAAAAATTAATTAAAAATTTATTCACAAAGATATATGCACTCATATGTTTATTGCAGCATCATTCACAGTAGCCAAGACATGGAAACAACCAAAATACCTTTCAATAGATGATTGGATAAAGAAGATGTGATGCACATAAACAACGAAATATACTCAGCTATAAGAAAGATAAAATACTGCCATTTTTAACAACATGAATGGATCTTGAGAATATCATTCTAAGTGAAATAAGTCAGATGGAGAAAGTCAAAACCATATGATTTCACTCATATGTGTGATATAAAACTGAAAGCAACAAACAAACTAAGAAGAAAAACAAACCAAAACATAGACACAGACAATGGTATGGTGGTTACCAGAGGGAATGGGGTAGGGGGAGGTAGTAAAGAACAAAGGGGGTCAAATATATGGTGACAGAAGATTCGAATTTTGGTGGTGGGCACACAATGCAATATACAGGTAATGTATCATAATGTACACTTGAAATCTATATAATTTTATTAACCACTGTCACACCAATAAACTTAATTAAAAATAGATTATAGACCTAAATGTATAAGATAAACCTAAAAACTTCATAGAAGAAAATATAGGAATAAACTTTAATGATCTTGGATTTGGCAAAGTATTTTAGACTTGACACCAGAGGCATAAGCAACAAAAGAAAAAATAGATAATTTCTACCTCTTCAAAATTTAAAACTTTGTTTCCTTGGCGGGATTACCCATCTCACTGTACAGGGACAGGGATAAGACCTGCAGAGCCTGGGCCATCAAAATTTAAAGGACACCCTCAAGAAAGTACAAAAAAACCCACACAGAATGGGAGAAATTATTTATAAATCATATATCTGAAAAAAGACATACACATAAAATATATAAAGAACTCTTACAACTCTATAATATTAAGACAAATAATACAGTTAAAATTGGACAAAGGATCTGAGTCTACATTTCTCCAAGGAAGATATACAAATGGCCAATAAGAATGTAAAAATATTCACATTGTCCTTAGTCACAGGGAGATTCAAATCAAAATGACCATGAGATAATAGTTCATATCCACTAAGATTTCTAAAATCAAAAAGTCAGAAAATAAAGTGTTGGAGGAGATATGGAGAAATCAAAACCTTCATACACTGGTGGTAGGAAGGTAAATTGTGCAGTCACTGTGAAAAGCAGTCTGGAATTTCCTCAAAGGATTTAACATAAAGTTGCCATAGGACCAGGAATTCCACTCTTAGGTTTAAACCCAACAGAGTTCAAAGAATATGTTCAAACAAAAACTTGTACACAAATATTTATAACAGCATTATACAGAATAACTAAAAATTAGAAACAACCCAAATGTCCACCATTCTAATGACTGGATAAATACAATGTTGTCTATTCACACAATGGAATATTACTCAGCCATGAAAAAGGGATGAAGTGACTGATTCATGCTACAACGTGAATGAACCTTGAAAACATCACAATAAGTGAAAGGAGCCAGACAAAAAAAACACATATTGTATGATTACATTTATATCAGTGTCCAAAATAGGGAAATGTACAGAGACAGAAAGTAGATTAATGGTTGCCTAGAAAGGAAATGGGACAGAGGATGTTGGCTTAAATGTAGGAGCTTCTTTTTAAGGTGATTAAAATATTTTAAATTTGTGGTGATGATTCGCAAAACTCTGACTATACTAAAAATTATTGAATTGTACATTTTAAGTGAGCAAATTATATGATATGTGAATTATATATAAATAAAACTGTTTTAAAAAACAAAAGTGAGTAAAGCAATGATAGCAATGATGAAAGATTACACAGAAAAAAATAAAAAGGACTTGAGGAGGCAATTCCCAGAAAAGGAAATACAAATGGCCAATGCACCAGACATGGTGTTGATCTCATTAGTAGTCAGGGAAATGTAAAATAAAGCAGAGATACCTTTTTGTTTAATTACAACAGATTGGCAAGAATTACGAGAGAATATGGCATATGATAATGAAATCATGCAAAAACCGGTCTTTTCACAAATTGCTGACTAGAATTTAAATTAGTAAATATTTTTGCAAATTGCATATAATGCCTATATCCACTACATTTAAAATGCTCATACTCTTTGACTTCCTAAGCCCTCTTCTAAGACTCCATCTCAAGGAAATAATGTATTACTATACTTAAGAGAATGTTTATTGCAGCACTGTCATGACAAAAGAAAGATTAGTTGCAAATGGAGAGATGTCTGTGATTCTTTGTTAATTGTAAAAAGCGACTGTCAGAGTATTGGTCCAATTTGATCCCATTGTTATAAAATCAAAAAGCAACAAATGCATATATGTATATGTTTTATTATATATGTACATGTACCTATATACATACATATTTTGCAGGAAATCCATGTGGAAGAATATATAACAAGCTGTTAAATATCTTGGGAAGGGAGGGGCACAGATAATTATGGACTTTCTTTTTTGTGTACATTTTTGTATTGTTTCCCTAGTTTTAATAAGAGATATTACTTTTGCAATTTGACAGATAACATTAAGAAGAAGGGGTGGGTGGAGAAATTAGAGAAGGGAACAACGGTTTTCAGTCGTTTCTGTGTGCGCTCCTTTTACAGACAGTGCGGCGGCTCCAGGCGACGCGTCTACGCGGGGGATTACAGTAACCCGGTTGTCGGTGATGAGTCAGAGTGCGTGGTGCTGATGCTGCTGCCATTTCATCACCTCTGTGAGCGCAGCATCCATCCCTCCGCTCTCCTTGCGCCTGGGCCTACCTCGCCTCCGGCTTCCCAAGCGATGTGCTCGCAACGGATCTAGATCCAGACCGAGCCGCACTCTCCGAGGCCTTGGCGGGACGACCCCTCTCGCCGCACAGGGCCAGGGATAAGACCTGCGGAGCCCGGGCCATGGAGGCCATCTGGCTGTACCAGTTCCGGCTCATTGTCATCGGGGATTCAACGGTGGGCAAGTCCTGTCTGATCCGCCGCTTCACTGAGGGCCGCTTTGCCCAGGTTTCGGACCCCACCGTGGGGGTGGATTTTTTCTCCCGTCTGGTGGAGATCGAGCCAGGAAAACGCATCAAGCTCCAGATCTGGGATACCGCGGGTCAAGAGAGGTTCAGGTGGGAGCGCAGTCCGGGCCCGCAAACAGTGGGAGGGTCTTCGGAGCTTACACAGCCCCTGGGGAAAGAGGACTTCCTGGTCCTGGTCGCGGCCCGCTCGTAGGGATACCAAAGGTCTGGGGATTTTTGCTTAAGCCCACCTTCTGCTAGCTGGGAGTTCCGTGCAGGGAAAGATGAGCCCTGGCAGGAAAGGCCGGTCAATAACACACATTGCTTGCACCGCAACTCCACCAACCTGCTCCTCGGTGGCTAACCAGTAGAAACTGATCACTGTAATTCATCAATCTCAGTCCTTACGCTACATACTTTTTAAAATGGGACCAGGTCATCCCAACATATATCGACATACATGATATAAAGATAGACATAAGTACAGATATAGATGTATTACGTTATATATATATATATATATATATATATATATATATATATATATATATATATGAAATAGATACTGATGATTGATTCCCCCTGGCAACCAACACTTATTCAGTGATCATCCACTCCATTCCAGACATCGGGCTTGTTTCTAAGGAAAGTTACACAAGAGGATGTCATGTAAACAAAACAGATACAGGCCCTTCCTATTTAAAACTTCTGTGCTAGCATAGTGGATGGGGTGGGGAATAGATCAGCAATTAAACAAAGGAGAGTCTTGTTTATATATGTATGCCCACTCCCTAGTATAAATCCTAGCATATAATGTGTAATCAATGAACGGGTTTAATTTTCTCATACAACCCTTTGTTTTTTCCTTTGTAATATGTATCATTTGTAAATATATGTATAATATATACAAAGGGAGAAAGACTACCTGGAGAATATGATGCCTGATGAGTATGACAGAAAAAAAGCCCAGGGAGAGGAAACAGCATATGTAAAGAAAAAAGTGAGAGAGAGCAATGTACACAGAAAACTTTGAGAGAGCAACTTGAGCTGAAGTCACATAGAGCATCAGGAACTAGATCAAAAGGACTCAATAGCCTATGCTGACGATCATTTATTCATCCAGTGAACACTAATTGAGCACAGAAGATGCTGGTTAGGGAGTTGAAGAGAGATAAGGAGAAAAGATAACTACAAACTTAAGTTGTTTCTAAATCCCCAATTCCACCAACACTACTGGTAAATATCCTTGTACAAGTTCACTTTGAACTTGTGAATACATTTCTTATAATTGAAAAAAAGGTGTCTTTTTTATATTTATTGGAATATCTGTATGAAAAGCCTTTTCATATCCACTGCTTATTATTATTGGGTGATATCAATTTGTAAGAGTTTTTTTTTTTTAGATTAGGAATATTTACCCTTTTTCTAGCATGTGTGGTATAAAATATTTTCCCAGTTTTTCATTTGTCTTTGAACTTTGTTCAAGAATTTTTTTTATCCTCACCTAAAGATATGCTCATTGATTTTTTAAAAGATTTTATTTATTTTTATTTATTTTTAGAGAGAGGGTAACCGAGGGAGAAAGAGAGAGAAACATCAATGTGTTGTTGCCTCTTGCATGTCCCCTACTGGGGACTGGCCTGCAACCCAGGCCTGTGCCCTGACTGGGAATCCAACCAGCGACCGTTTGGTTCGCACGCGGGTGCTCAATCCACTAAGCCACACCAGCCAGGGCTCACTGATTGTTTTTTAGAGAGAGGGGGAGGAAGGGAGAAAGAGAGGGAGAGAAACATCCATGTAAGAGAGAAACATTGGTTGACTTTTGCAAGTAGCCCTAACAGGGACAGAATCCACAACCCAGGCATGTACCCTGACTGGGAACTGAACCTGCAGCCCTTGGGTTTTCAGAACGACGCCCAACCAACTGAGCCACACCAGCCAGGGCAAGAAAATGTTTTGATGGACTGAAGGTTTTAATTTTTATGCAGCTTTATGTTGTGCTTAGAAAGGGTTTTGTTCCTTTCTACATACTCATTTTGTTACACTCTAATACTAATGTAATAATGTATTTTAGAGTTTTGAAAGGCATCTACAGCTTTCTTATTGATGTCTTGAAACAAGCTGTTCACAAACCGAAATCTCTGATCATGTATCCGTGAATCTTCAAACCTAAGAGAATTAGAACTGTTTTCATTTCCTAGGGCTCATTTGTCCAGTTCTAAAGACTTGAATTTGGTTTGCTCTTCCCATCATTTAGTTTGGACTTTAACCCTCTGGACAATGTTTATTCTGTTACCATTAAGCCATTTGCCTTAAGCCTTAACTATTCAGCCCTCATTTTTATCTTCTTCATCCAAGGAGACAGAAAACCTAAAAATAGGCATAGATCAAAAAGCCTAGTAGTCTAAAGCAAGTGGTTGCAGAAGCAAATAATCCTAAGCTCAAAAATGCTCTAAGCAAAGTTTTATAATGTATATTGATAATGAAGTTCTTCAAATCAAGAAATTAAAAAGATGAAGCGTGGCCCTGGCTGGTGTGTCTCAATGTATTGAATGCCGACCTGCAAACCCAAAGGTCACTGGTTAAATTCCCTGCCAGGGCACATGCCTGGGTTGCAGCGCAGGTCATACAGAAGGCAACCGGTTTCTCTCACACATTGATGTTTCTCTCCCTCTCTTTCTCCCTCCCTTCCCCTCTCTCTAAAATAAAACATAAATAAAATATTTAAAAAGATGAGGTTTCTTCTGTTTAAGAAGTACAGCAAATTTATATATTTTTTAAAATACTGTAATTAGAAATATTCTAATTATACTGCTTTAAATAAATCATGTCATTTTAAGGGGAAGCTTTGGTGACTGAGGCAGTTTTTCCCAACTGGTGGCTCTTTATTCAGCCTCTCTGAAATGTGTCAGGAAATATGGCTGATAGGCCTTTGCTAAGGCCTTTGCAGGCCATCTCTCTTTCTCCTGTTCCCATTGGCCTGGAAAATAAAAATGAAATTGTGTTTCTCCTCACATAAGATTGAGGACCCCTGTTAGATTAAAATAATAATGGAATAATAGAAAGACAAATATGCAAATGATAATTGGAGGAAAATGGAGTATATTACAATATACCTATATACTTACAAGCATTTTCTGTCAACGACCATAAATTTGTCTTTTTAAAAATTCTGTTTCAACTACTAGAATTTATAATGAGCTCTCCAAGTCACAGAACACTCTGACATCCATTATTTCCTTTTGCATCATGATAACCTGTGACTTAGGTATCTTATTTTGCAGAACAGGAAGTCTCATTCAGTTATTCAGCTGTAGGGGAGAAAGAGTTAGCTGTGGTTCTACCTGAATCAAGGGAAAATGCCTGTAAGTCCATGAGCATTCATTTCTAGAAAATGTCATTTTAAACTTTCACCCAATTGAAAATTCACATATCATTATGATTATGTGATGACATTTGTATTCTGTTGTTAAAAAAAAAAGAAAATCATTTTTACTAAAGAACTATATCAGTAACCAGAAACACTAGAATACACTGAGTTCATTGAAGTACATTCAGGATTTGGGGCATGACCTTTATTCTTTCCTTCTTTCTTTTAGATCCATCACTCGAGCCTACTACAGGAACTCAGTAGGTGGTCTTCTCTTATTTGACATTACCAACCGCAGGTCCTTCCAGAATGTCCATGAGTGGTTAGAAGAGACCAAAGTACATGTTCAGCCCTACCAAATTGTCTTTGTTCTGGTGGGTCACAAGTGTGACCTGGATACACAGAGGCAAGTGACTCGCCATGAGGCAGAGAAACTGGCTGCTGCGTATGGCATGAAGTACATTGAAACATCAGCCCGAGATGCCATTAATGTGGAGAAAGCCTTCACAGACCTGACAAAAGACATATATGAGCTGGTTAAAAGGGGGGATATTACAATCCAGGAGGGCTGGGAAGGGGTGAAGAGTGGATTTGTACCAAATGTGGTTCACTCTTCAGAAGAGGTTGTCAAATCAGAGCGGAGATGTTTGTGCTAGTCAGGCCTTTTTATTTCTAAAACATGCTCTCCCATCTGAACCTAAAAGTGATCGAAATGAATAGAATCCTTGTGTCACTGAAGAGAACCCAGCCTTCATTTTGGATACCAAGTGGACCTCCTTCCCAAGGGGTACTCTGACAGGCTGTGGGCAGATGGATGGGGGAGCCTGGGTGCTGTGACTGAGGGACTACATTACTGGCATGGGCCAAGCACTGTTTTGTGGCCCATGCTGGGCAGTGGCTATTCCGTGTGCCCTCTGTAAGCCACACGTCAAGAGCCTGAGGTTTGGGGAGCGAGGCCCCAGGAAAATACACCCACAGACAAAACAACTATTTCTTGGTATTTCAGCTCATTCATTGGTCATGAACATAAAGACATATGTAAGGGGGAAAAAAGTATATCATTGGGAATAATTAGCAAAACTAAAAAACTGAGACCATGTTACTTTGTGAGATTATCCTATACCAAGTGTGTGTGCTGGGTTTGGTTAAAATGTACCAATTAGCTTCTAAATAGCTCGTCTGTAAAATGAAGGGTGTGGACCAGCTCTTTACTAAGACCCTTTCAAGGCCTGGTGTTCTAGTAAAAATCATGTGACTATGAAAAGGGAGGCTATTTACACGCTGTTATTACCACATTGGAGACAATGTACACCTTTGTGAAAGAATAACCAGCTGTGTGAAAGAAATTGTCCCATGAAAAATACCTTGTAAGTAGAAGAGAGAAACACTGACCCAAATGCCATAACCTCTTTCCCCTCTGACCATGCCTGGGGTTTCACTTCATTGGCAACTGCAGTCTAGAAGTAAATGACATGGCTGTTTCTTCAGGTCATGGCAACAACACAGGGATTGCCTCTGAAAAGAGAGGCACTCACTCATCAATCCTGTACTGAGTACCTTCTCTCAAGAGGAGGCACTATAACTCTTACAAACACATTACAGTCACTTGAATTATTTATTTAGTCAGCATTAACAGGCTTGTGAGGTTTTTGTCCCCATTTTACTTTTTTTAAAGATTTTATTTATTTTTAGAGAAAAGGAGGGAGAAAAAAAGGGAGAGGAATACCAACGTGTGCTTGCCTCTCACACGCCCCCAGCTGGGAACCTAACCCGCAACCCAGGCATGTGCCCCAACTGGGAATAGAACCAGAGACCCTTTAGGTTCGCAGGCCAGTGCTCAGTCCACTAAGCCACACCAGCCAAGACCTCATTTTACGAAAGTAAACTAAGAGGCAGGAGATTCACTTGACCAAGGTGAAGGTCTCCTGACTCCTAGTTCTTGTTTCACTGCATTGTCTTGCTATCAGATGAAGGAACTGTTACTAATTCGTTCACTTTGAAAGAGATGTGACTGTAAATAAATGTTCTCTACATGTTAGGATATGTTTCCTTATTGATTACAACTCAACTATAATGCTAAGGGAAGCTAGGGATGAATTAAGGTAAAGTCCATTCAGGTGTTATTATTGACAAGAAAAGGCTTTAAACAAGTGAATAATTGCACAACTCAAAATACATTAGAACTGTGTATGCTAGAAGTGTTCTTATCACTGAAACACAGTGGACATATTATTGAAAGGAACCAAATACAGCAGTGGGAAGAAGGATGGGGATAAAATATTCACTTCACAATGACCTTGGCCACCTGTTTGCCATATACCTATACTAGGTCCCTGTCTACCCTAGAAAGTCAGCTCTTAACTCTCAGGTGAACAGACAGATAACTGCATCTGAAAATTGGAACGGTTGGCTCGAGGTTCCATTACCTTCTTGAAGAGAGGTGATGCATTAAGTTATTTTTTGAATTGTAGCCAGTTCAGCTAGGCAAAAGCCATACTTTTCACAGTAAGAAAATTCTGATTAGAGTCAGATTTCTCATATTCATTGTGATAGGAAAGCCTAAGAATGGTAAATTGCTTTGAGATATCGTGTTAAACTTCATTATAAATGTGATTGAATTTGTAAATGTGGGCATTTACTTCAGCCGGAATAAAGAAGCCAAATCATGAATACATGGAAACAAACCTTCTTGGACCAACCCGCAGCATCAACTACAAGTGAACCAATCGTGACCTCTACATTTGTTTAACATGACCAGGCTTGGGTAGAGTAGTTAACAGTTTTGTGATTGTAGAAGACAAAAGATGGTAAATTGGGTTAATACAAAGTTTATCAACTACTATACTTAATTATGTTTAAGAGATTCTGAAAGCAAGATTATCCAGTGGATAGATGAGAGTTGACTGGATTCTGTCAGATCAAAAAACAAAGATAAAAACAAAACTTCTCTACAGTTTTTTGACTAAAATACACTATATGTATACTTTTCCCACTCCTTGCATTTTTAGGCAGGTTTAAAAATACTCAGCATAGATCCAGCGAAGGTGGCTGAGCTTAATTGCTTAAACAAGTGCTAGAAACTTTAAAAATCAATTTAGTAGAATTCAGTGCTGTTGTCACTGCAATAAGTGGGTTTTAGAAAATAAGTGTGAAAAAATCAGGTGTTAATACAATACTAAGGATAAAGCTTTAGAAGCTATTTTACTACATAAGTAAAGAAAAGATTAACTTGTAACAAAGACCACAACTGCATGTTGGAATAGACTGTCTCATATTCCAGAATAAAATGTACTGTATACTTTTCCTCACTTTATTGTGCACTGTAATGAAATGTGAAAAAAATGTTTTCTTTAGCTGTATGTGAATGAAAATATGCTTGTATTTAGTAAAATGGTTGATTATGTGACTGTGAGATTCTAAGTGTGTGTTGTAGCTGTTTCCAGAATCTGTCACTACAGTGTAGCCACCACTACCACGGATATCAATTAGATATGACATATACTATGCACCACAGTATTTACCGGTATCTCAAAGCCAGAAAGAGAATATGATTTTTGAAAATGGAGTGATCATAATGTTAAAAGTCACAAAGAACTCACTACCACCTGGGAATCTCGTGCCACTTTTGGAAAAGTTCTGTCAAGTCTAAATCACAAACATTGCAGTTTTTAATCAAGGATTTTAATTCTGACACTACGTAGCTGATTATAACTATTGTCTTCCCTGGAAAGTCTTCTTTTCTCCAGGCCAAATTGCCTCAGCTTTTTAAAGTCCTACTATGGTATGCTTTTTTCCTCAGTATCACTTGCAGTGTGGGGCCCAGATTGGAACATAATAGTTCAGAATACTGCCTAGGGTTTATAGTGCATATTTAGAGGGGGGTAAGAGAAGAAAAGATACTTGATTCTGACTTTGAGCATAAGTAGATTGAGTTATGCACAGCTTTATTATGTTCATAGTCACAAGTGAAAGGGAGGAAGAAAGGAAGAGAGGGAAAAGCAATGATGCAACAGCATTTAATATAGTTTTTGACTCCATTCTCCTTAAAACAGTCCCCAGGGCTTGATCATTTTGTCTTGTTACATTAATTCCCTTGGCAACTTCATTCAGTCCCATGCCTGTAAATACCATCGTTAAGGCAATGAATTCTAAATTTATATCTCCAGCTAGTCTCTTTGGACTCCAGACCTTTATAACCAACTGTTCTATCCAACATTTCTATTTGAATGTTTATTAGGTATTAGACATTTAACATGTCCCAAACCAAGCGTCTAATCATCCTCCCCAAACCTGTTTCTCCCATAGCCTTCCCCTTCTCATCCTTCCATATACTCTTGCCAAGAACCTTGGAGTCATCCTAGTCTCCTCTCTTTCACAGTTCACATTTTATCTATCTGGATGTTATGCTTGTTCTACCTTAAAACTATAACCAGAATCTGACAGCTTTTCAACGTTTTCACTGCTACCATGCTAGTCCTGGCCACTATCATTTGTTGCCTGCATTATTGTGATAGCTGGTCTCTCTGCTTCCACTCTAGTCCCCCTCAATCCATTTTACTTAGCTTAAAAAACAAAGTCCTCCCAATGGCATTTAGAAGAACCCTTAGAAATGAATTCTATTTTCATCCCATAACATCTGTAACCTTGTTTCTTTTTAAATTATTTATTTGTTTATTTATTTATATATGTATGTATGTTTAGACAGCAGGGAAGGGAGGGAGAAGAGAGGGAGAGAAACATCAAAGTGTGGCTGCCTCCCACACCCCCCGCCACTGGGACCTGCCTGCAACCCAGGCATGTGCCCCAACTGGGAACCAAATGGAAGACCCCCTGGTTTGCAGGCCAGCACTCAATCCATTGAACCACACCAGCCAGGGCCATAACCTTGTTTCTTATTGCTGTTCCCTTGATCATTCTACTCCAGCTACATGGGTTTCTTTCCTGTTCTTCAAATACTTCAAGCATATTCATATCTTAGGGCCTTTGTACCTGCTCTTCACTCTGTCTGGAATTCTCCCTCAACTCCATAAAGTTCTGGAACCAGCAGCTTCCAAAATTTGCAAACAGCTTCTTGATTCTGGAGAAGATGTGGCTCCAGAAGCCCTTCCTGACAGTCCAACATAAAGTCTAACTCTTTGGTCTTCCTTGGGGAACAACAAAGTTTAAGGTGAACAAAAACAGTAAAGGAAACATATAGGGAAGAATGGAAAACCTCGAAAGTAGTTTCACAGGAAGTGAACAATAGTATCACAATGCAGTAGTGAGTTCAGAAAGATAAGGACTAAAAGATATCCATAGGATCTGAGGGAGCATGAACTCATGAGTGATCTTTGCTGGCACACTATTGGTAGAATGAATTCTGCCTACTCGAAGCCTCTCAGGAGTCAGTGTTGTCAGCTCTGCTGGAGGCCTAATTTTTTTCTCACTCTCCATCCTCTCCTCTCCTATACAATCTTACATATTCTCATGATTTCAGTGAACTGTCTTTGCATTTATGACTCCCAAATGAAAGGATCCAGCCCATTCTTCTGAGCATTATACCAACACAGTCAACTTGCCTACTAAACACATCCACAAATTCCTCAAACTCAACATATCCAACATAAAATCAACATCAATCAAAATGTGCTCCTTCCATCCCAACATTTATCTCTATAAATGATGAGTTATCCTAAATCCCTTACTTCATCTCACCTCCAATATTAAATCCATTATCAAGTACAGTCAGCTCTATCTTCAAAATATATACAGGTCTGCCATTTTTCATCTCCATTGTCATCACCTTTATCTAAGACACTATCAACTCGCCTGAACTACTTCAATATCTTCTTAACTGGTCTCCCACTTCTACTCTTATTTCCATGATACATTCTCAACATAAAGACAGAATAACCTTTTCAAAACAGAAATAAGATTAGGTCATTCCCCTGTATAAAATCCACCAATGGTTTCTCACCACATTTATAACAAAATCCAAACAAAACTTAAATTTCTTAAGAAGACTCCAAGGCCTTGCATAATCTGGCCTCTGTACAATTCTCTAGTTGTAAGCTCCATAAAAGTAAGAATCTTATTCATCTTGTTCACCAATATTTCTGCAACTTGTAGCATAGATAAATGCTTGAGTAATCAATAAATATTTCAAGGAATGATTGTTTTCTTACCCTACTTTAATACAATGATCTTGGCTGTTACGCTATTTCACTTCAGTAAAATAGACGCATGGCCCTGTGCTGAAGCTTTACCAAATTTTATACAGCCTCTAAAATTCCTCTCTGATTATAAGCTCTGTTTTTCCTCTCTATCCCAAGAACCCTGTTTCAAACTTCCACAAGACCTTCAGGCAATCTACTACTACTACCTGTTGCCAATCTATTAATGTATCCTTTAACTTTGTCCCATCCCAGTTTCTTCTGGCTCTTGTGGTTAACTTCATTTAAGCCATCAGTTACAAAATAAAATGACTGAAATCCAGCCAAGATGGAGGTGTCAGTAGATACAATTCACTTCCTCACACAACCAAAAGAAGGGTAACAACCAATTTAAAAACAAAAATCAGCCAGAACTGCCAGAAAATCGAATTGTATGGAAGTCTGACAACAAGGAAGTTAAAAAAATATTCATCCATACTGGTAGTAGGGACAGAGATGGGCAGCCAGGGCATGAGGACGTGCAAGGTGGTGGCTGGCAGACCAGGTAGTCCAACATTCATGTGTGGATAAACTGGGATGAACAACTGGGGAGCAAGACAGACCATGCAACCCAGGGTTCCAGTGTGGGAAACTAAAGGCTCAACACCTCTACTTGTGAAAACCTATGGAGGTTGCAGTGGTGGGAGAAACTGCCAGTCCAACAGGAGAGTCCATTGGAGAAGCCCAAGGGATCCTAGAACATAGACAAGCCTGCCCACCTGGTAATCAGCACCAGAAGGGTTCATTTGTGAGCAGTGGGGGAAGTGAATGAAAGGGGGACGAGAGCTGAACAAGCAGCATTGTTCCTTCTCTGACCCCTCCCCCATATACAGTGCCACAACACACTGAGGTGGGTTGCCCCACTCTGGTGAATACCAAAGGCTCCACCCTTTACAATGTAACTGGTGCACCAAGTCAAAGAAATATGGCCCAAATGAAAGAACAGATCAAAACTCCAGAAAAAGAACTAAGCAATGAGGAGATAGACAGCCTATCAGATGCACAGTTCAAAACACTGGTAATCAGGATGCTCACAGAAAAAACAGAGCATGGTCGCAAAATAGAAAAAGAAATGAAAGTTATACAAAGGGAAATAAAGAAAAATATACAGGGAACCAAGAGTGAAGGGAAGGAATCAGGGACTCAAATCAACAATTTGGAACAAAAGGAAGAAATAAACACTCAACCAAAACAGAATGAAGAAATAGGAATTCAAAAAAAATGAGGAGAGGCTTAGGAACCTTTGGGGCAAGTTTAAATATTCTAACATCCAAATCTTAGGGGTGCCAGAAGGAGAAGAGAAAGAGCAAGAAACTGAAACTTATTTGAAAAAATAATGAAAGAAGCCCTGGCTGGTGTGGTTCAGTGGATTGTGTGCTGGCCTGTGAACCAAATGGTCACTGGTTTGATTCCCAGTCAGGGCACATGCCTGGGTTGCAGGCCAGTTTCCCCCAGTGAGGGGTGCACACGAGGCAACCACATATTGATGTTTCTCTCCCTCTCTCCCTCCCTTCCCCTCTCTAAAAATAAATAAATAAAATCGTTTAAAAAAAGAAAAAATAATGAAAGAAAAGTTCCCCCATCTGGTGAAGGAAAGAGACATCCAAGTCCAGGAATCTCGGAGAGTCCCAAACAGGTTGGACCCTAAGAGGAACACACCAAGACACATCATAATTAAATTACCTGAGATTAAACATAAGGAGAGAATCTTAAAAGCAGCAAAAAAGAGAAAAGAATACAGTTACCTACAAAGGAGTTACCATAAGACTAGCAGCTGATTTCTCAAAAGAAACCTTAAAGGCAAGAAGGGGCTGGCAAGACGTATTCAAAGTCATGAAAGGTAAGGACCTACATCTAAGATTACTCTACCCAGCAAAGTTATCATTTAGAATGGAAGGGCAGATAAAGTGCTGCCCAGATTAGGTCAAGTTAAAGGAGTTCATCATCACCAAGCCCTTATTATATGAAATGTTAAAGGGATTTATCTAAGAAAAAGAAGACCAAAAACTATGAACAGTATAACAGAACGGAGGGTAAGAGGGAAGAATGGGGGAAAAGGTACAGGGAATAAGCAGCATAAATAGTAGGTACAAAATAGGCAGGGGGAGGTTAAGAGTAGTACAGGAAATGGAGAAGCCAAAGAACCTATATGTATGACCCACAGACATGAACTAAGTGTAGGGAGGAATGCTGGGGGTAGAGGCAGTGCAGGGTGGAGGGGAATAAAGGGGAGGAAAAAAATGGGACAACTGTAATAGCATAATCAATAAAATATACTTTAAAAGAAAGTAGCCCTGGCTCATGTGGCTCAGTGGACTGGGCACTGGGCTGCTAACTAAAAGACTGCCAGTTCAATTCCTGTTCAGGGCGTGGTCTGGGTTGGAGGCCACATGGCCCGTTGGGGGCATGCAAGAGGCAACCAGTTGATATATGTCTCACACGTGGATGTTTCTCTCCCTCTTTCTCCCTCCCTTTCTGCATCTCTAAAAATAAATAAATACATAAATAATCTTTTTTAAAAAATACCATAAAGTGAAATAAAAAAAATGACTGTAGTTTGTTCTGTTTCCTTTCAGATTTTTTTTTTGTTTTTTACTTTTTAAAGGGTTATTTAACATAGTAGTTAAGAGTATGAATTTTGGAGTAAGACAAACATGGTTTCAAATTCTGACTATACTAGTTAATATATGTGTGATTCAATCTCTCTGAGTCTCAGTTTACACATACACAACATTAACCTGGATAATAAGAGAATTTAACTCATAGGTTTGAGGATGAAATGAGAAAATCCATTTAAAGTACCTAGCACAGGCCCTGGCACTTGATAAACATCACATAGTAATCATACTCAGAAAATGTTTGCACCTAAATGAATCTTTTTTCATAAATGGTATCATATAACATATACTGTGCGGTTACCTTTTTCACTATATTTTCTGTAAATACATGAGGGCAGGAACTATCTATTTTTGCTCATTATTGTATCTCTGCAGTCAATCAGTACCTGGTACGTTTGTTGAATGTGATCAGGAAGAGAATTAATTGACATACTAAAGAAGACAAAGAAGACACATAAGAAAGCTGGGTCTTTGATGACTACCCTAAAGCCACTCTACAGTAAAACTCCTTATTACATAAGATAATAAATCCCCTTTTACTTTTTGCCATTTTCTCCACTTGTAGCTGAAAACTTCCTAACTGATACAATAACAGTTTACTATATGGACAGCAAAATTTTGATTGTTATTCAATCAATTCTCATTGGTGGACATTAGGTTTTATACAGTATTTTTTGCTGTTATAAAGCAATTCCAGCCCTGGCTGGTGTGGCTCAGCGGACTGAGCACCAGCCTGTGAACCGAAAGGTCACCAGTTTGATTCCCAGTCAGGGCACATGCCTGGGTTGAGGGCAGGTCCCCAGTTGGGGGTGTGCAAGAGGCAACCATGTATCTCTCACACATTGATGTTTCTCTCCCTTTCTTTCTCCCTCCCTTCTGCTCTCTCTAAAAAAGTAAATAAACAAAAAAATTTTAAGAAAGCAATTCTGTAATGCATATATAGCTTTGTGCATTTGACCAATTGTTACCTCAAGTCAAAATCATGAAAGTAGAATTTATGATTTAAAGAATATACACATTTAAAATTTTGATATAATTAATTAGATTTCTCTCTAGAAAGGTTTTATTGAACCCATGAACAGTGTATGATAATACTTATACTGAGTATTACTGTCAACCTTTTAACTCTGCAAATTTGAGAGGTAAATAATTTATACAGAATCATGGATATGGAGAAGGTTTTGATGGTTGCCAGATGGAAGGTGGATGTGAGGGAATGGGTGAAAAGGTGAGGAGGTTAAGCAGTACAAATAGGACTGCCTTTTGACCCAGTGATTCCACTGCTGGGATTATACCGTAAGAATCCCAAAACACCAATTCAAAAGAACCTATGCACCCCAATGTTCATAGCAGCACAATTTACAATAGCCAAGTGCTGGAAGCAACCTAAGTGCCCATCAGTAAATGAGTAGAGCAAAAAACTATGGTACATTTACACAATGGAATACTACGCAGCAGAAAGAAAGAAAGAGCTACTACACTTCGCGACAGCATGGATGAAACTGGAGAGCATTACGCTAAGTGAAATAAGCCAGGGGGCGAAAGATAAATATCATATGATCTCACCTATAAGTGGAACTTAACAAACAAAACAAATAAGCAAGGAAAATATAACCAGCAACATTGAAAGAAAAAAGAAACCAATAGAATCAAGAGGAAAGCTGGGAGGGGGTGCAGGGAAAGAGAATGGAAGGGTCAAGGCAAGGAACATGTATAAAGGACCCATGGACAAAGCCAAAGTGGGGAAGGATCGAGGCGGGGAGGGGGCAGGGGAAAGTGGTGGCAGGAAAATGGAGACAAATATATTTGAACAATAAAAAAATTAAAAATTAAAAAGTGCACACACACAAAAAGAAGTACAAATAGGTAGTTACAGAATAGCCATGAGGATGTAAAGCACACTATAGGAAACGGAGTAGCCATAGAACTTGCACACATGACCCATGGGCATGAACAATGGTCAGTGGATTGCCTGAGGGAGTAGGGGGTACTGGGTGGCAGGGGGCAAAGGGAGGAGAATCAGGACAACTGTAATAACATAACCAATAAAATATAACTAAAAAATAAAAAACAAAATATCCCTTTAAAGTTCACATATCTTTGGTTATTAGTTTTTTTGCTGCTTGTAGCTCAAAATATTCTTAATGAAAAGGTACTTTTCTTATTAATTAGTAAGTTCTCCTCATAAGTAGGTATTCTCTATTCATCACATATATTACAAAATTTTTTCATGTTTTTCTGACTTTTAACTTTATTTATGATGTTTGATAATACAGAAGTCTAATACTTAAATAATTTATTAAATAATTTAATAACTAATATTTATTATTTAATCATTAATGTGTTGTCTACAAGAAAGTGAAAATAGTCATCTCAGAGTTGGAGAATTGGGTAACTTAGGGACAAGGTATGGAGAAAACAGTTTCTATTGGATAACCTTTTGTACCTTTTGATTTTTGCACCATGTACCTTATTATTTTACTTAGATAGCCTGTTGTCTTAAGGGTTTTTTTTGTGGCAATAGTGTTAGTTTGAGATAGGCCTTCTCTACACAAATCCTAAAAAGAAAAAAATTTCCTGTAATGAGTTTAGGGTTCCTTTGGGAACTGACATGTATAAGATGCGGAGGTAGGGATAACAACTATTTTTCCCAAATGGTCAACTATTTACCCCGCACTATCCACAGTACACTCCATTCTTTCTTTAATGGTTGGGAAGTTTATCTTCTTCAAATACTAAATTGTCACGTACACATGGATCTGGTTTGGGATTTACATTTTATAGTTCATTAATCTGTCTATCCCTGCCCTAATACCATTTTGTGTTAGTTATAGTAATTCCACAGTATGTTTTATCTTTTTCCCTTCAAAATTTTTTGATATTCTCATGCAGTATATTAACACAAGACTAAATGTGTCAATTTCTTTATCCATCCATTGAAAAAGCCAGACCCAGAAAGAAAACTACATGCATGATCTCACATGATTTTATATGTGGACTATATAAAACACAAATACACAGAAGCAGAAGGTAGAAAGGAAGTTACTAGGGCCAGGGAGATGGGGGAAACGGGAAGATGTTGGTCATTTGGGCAGAACGAGTACATTCTGGAGAGCTAATGTACAAAATAATTACTATAGTTATTAATAGCTTATTGAACACTGGAATTTGTTGAGACTTCAGGTGCTCTCACCACACACTCAAATAATAGTAACTCTGAGGAGATGGATATTTTAATTAGCTTGACTGTAGCAATCATTCATATATTCAGGGTGGGGCAAAAGTAGGTTTACAGTTGTGAGTACATGAAACACATGTTTCACGAGTTTATTCTTGTATTGCAAATTATTATATCATTTTCCATAAGAACTTTAAATCTACTTTTGCCTCACCATATATATATATATATATAAAATCATGTTGTACAACTTAAATGTTTTAGCTATTTCTAGATATTTTATATTTATAAATCATAAATATGATATTTATATTTTACTTGAATGTTTTCTCATTAGCTGTTCTAATTGGTCATTGCTAGTATGTAGGAAATCTGTGGAATTATGTGTTACATCTTGCAACCCGACACCTTACAAAACTCTAATTACTTCAAAAAGTTTTTCAATTGATTTCTTCAGTTTTCTAGGTAGACATAATCTATAATGAAAATCTCTCTTCCTATTTAATTTTCATACTTCATTTCTTTTTGTCTTTTAACACTAAAACCTGTAGTAAAAATGATAATAACAGTGGTGATGTTTTTGTCTTGTTGCTATTATATGCTTCCAGTATTTTAACTTTGAATTACTCTTATTAGGTCATCAAACTTTTCACTGCATTACTATTTTACTAAGTGTTTTTAGAAAAAATGTATGGTGTTTTTCAAATGTCCTTCTAGTATCCATTGAGATAATCAAATAATTTCCTTCCCTTAACCTATTGATGTAAATAATTTTATTAGTAAATCTGTTTGTATTTAACAATAATTATTTATACTCTTCAAATAAACTCTACTTGTTCAGTGTATTTTTAAAACACTGCTTGATTTAATTTACTAATATTTTATTAACATCTTTGCATGTATATTCATGTTTGAGATTGGCTCGTAACAGTTTTTCCAAAAAAGTATTCCACAGGAAGTAAGAGTACTTGGGGTGGGCAGTCGGGAGGACTCACAAATGAATTTGGGAAGTTTCAGATTAAACAAAGCAAAATATTCTGTAAGATTACACTATTATATGTTGAGGCTCTCCAATGGGAGGCAATTTTGTACAGCATCTTAACTTTTATGATAAAGTAATTCTTATTTTCTGGAGCATTTAAAAGAATTACCGTTCAGTGAAAGAACACATTTGAAAATGCTGATCTTTTGTGCTTTCTGTCAGGTTGTGGCATCATGGTTATTCTGGTCTCAAGAAATCGTAAAATAATTGAGAATCTCTTTGTCTTCTTTTTCTATACCTTAGAATGGTGTAAACAATATAGGATAGAATTCACTCATGAAAGCTTTTGGGTTTTTTTTTCCGTTTATTTCCAAGAGGATGCAGATCTTTAACAATCTTTTCCATTTATTTCATGGTTATGGTTAGATTCAGTTTTAAACCATACAACAAACTGTTTTGTTATGCATATATATTCATTGCCCTTCCTTGGAATAGCATAGTTCCCTCCTATGATGTAGGCTTCCCATCAGCCTGAATTCCAGATGAAATGGTCATGGAGCAGGGACACCCCAACATGCAGAGGATGAGGTCACAGGAATTAGGAATGACTAAAACAGCATCATGTAGCCTATCTAAATACATACATCCTCATGAGTAAATTTTAGTAATTTACATTTTTCTTGAAAGTTATCCATTCTACCTAGATTTTCAAGTGCATTGGTATATATTTGTATTTAGCATAATTTTAAAAATCTCTATACTGGTGGATAGAAATCTCTCATTAGTGATGGTATTTTTTTTCTTTTTATTATTGAGTTGTCAGGGATCTGTTTTTACCAGTATTTTCAAAGAACTTGTTATTGGTTTTATCAATTTTACTTTTTTGCACCCTAATTTATTGATTTTTATGTCATCACCTACAGAAATTTATACTTTGTCTTTTTTCATGTGAGTGAATGTTTTCCTGGTTCTTCGTATGCCAAGTAATTCATTGTACTCTGAACATTTTGAATATTATGTGACCCTGGGTCCTGTTAAAAGTTCTGTCAAGAATGTTATTGTTTTAGCTGGCAATTTATCTAAATGGGTTCATGTCACATGTTTCAATTTGGCCTCTGTGGGCTGTTGTTCAATGCCAGTTCAGTTTTCAAACCTTTTGCATCAAATCTTTCCGTAGTTCATACACCACCCAGTGGCCAGTCAGAAAACTGGTCAGTGGTCTACCTTTTGTCCAGTTCTAGAAGTCTTTAGTTTGTTAATTAGGAACACAGGGAACCCAGCAGTTGGTAATCAACATGGGGTGGGTCACTTTCTGGAACTCGTCCCTCTCTAAGTGTCTCACCTCAGTACTTGCCAGTTCTCCTGGGTTTCCCTTTTCTGTGCTCCAGACAGAAATCCCAACCAAGTTGGGACAATACTGAAAGTAGAAGGGGCCACTAAAAAATCAATAGGTGTTAACTGTTCTACAACAGGTATAAACCATAATTCTCCCTGGAAAACCATGGCATACAGTTAGAGCTCACTACTAAGCAGTTAAGAAAGGAAGAAGGATAAGAATATGCATTTGTGTATGTGTGTGGGGGGGTGGCAAGTAGTAATGGCAAAAGTATATATGGTGGCCATATGAAGCTTATTTATGAAGTTACATTTGAATGGCAACCTGAAAGAATTGAGGAGTGAGAAATATAGCTATCTGTAGATTCCAAAGAGAGGTGTGCTAGAGCAGAATACACAAGGGGAAGAATGATAGGGGGTAAATGAAAAGAGAGATTGGAAGCCATCTCACGTGAATGAACTTAGAGAAGGAATGGGGGATCCAGATTGGGTAGGGCTTTAAAAAAGACCATTTTAAGGACTTTGGTTTGCCCTGAGACGGGAGGCACTAGAAAGCAGTAGAGACACCTGATCCGACATATTGTACCAGAATCCCTCTCCTCTGGCTTCCTTAGAGAATGGACTGAAGAGGGGCACTTTTGGAAGCACGGAGCCCGGCCAGGAGCTGTTGTAGTGATCCAGATGAGAGACGTTGGTGATTTTGACCAGGGTGGTAGCTGAGTGCACAACTGTTATGAGTTGAATTTAATTCTCCAAGAAAATATGTTGAGGTATTAACCTTCAGTAGTGTGAATGTGACCTTATTTGGAAAGAGTCTTTGCAGACGTAATTAGTTGAGGTCATACTAAAGTAGGGTAGACTCCTAATCCAAGTGACTAGTGTCCTTATAAAGTGGGGACATCTGGACACAGACATGCACACAGGGAGAACACCATATGAAGATTCGCATGATGCTGCCACAGGCCAAGGAATTATCAGAATCTGGGAGAGAGGTTGGGAACAGATCCTTCCCTCACACTTCGAGAGAGTCGTGTGGCGGTGCTAACACCTTGACTTCAGACTTCTGCCTCCAGAACTGTACATTTCTATTGTTTAAGCCACTCAGTTTGTGATACTTTATTACAGTAACTGCCAAAATAATATGC
The DNA here is from genome assembly GCF_021234165.1 of Pteronotus mesoamericanus. Lineage (NCBI taxonomy): Eukaryota > Metazoa > Chordata > Mammalia > Chiroptera > Mormoopidae > Pteronotus > Pteronotus mesoamericanus. Next base: position 716,479 of record NW_026555093.1, on the reverse strand, counting down.
CAACAATACTAAGATCTAAGAGGGGCGGGGACAAAAACAGGTTTGCAGCATTATCACTGATAGTCATTGGTACCTGGGAGATAACATGTACGTTGCCAGTCCAGAACTTGGGTGACTGAAGTGCCCCAGGGATGTTAAAAATGCTCCCACAGATTGCCCAAAAATGTTTATAATGCTATTAATATTTCAGTTAGGGCAGGGCTGGAGGCTGAGATGAGGATAGAGCCAAGTTGTTGGGACACCCGTGGAGAGAGGTGCAGAAGACAGTGCAACCTGCTAACAGAAAGTGCCACTGGGGGCTGCACTTGGGAAGAGTCTTATATGAAAAGCTTGTTTTCTGGGGTTTTTTTTAACTTTAAAAAGATTTTTTAGTTTTATTTATTTTTTCCAGAGAGGGAGAGAGGGAAACATGATGTGAGAGAAACATTGATCAGTTGCCTCTTGCATGTGCCCCAACTGGGAATTGAACTGGCCACCTTTCGCTTTGTGGAACGATGTCCAACCAACTGAGCCACAATGGTAGGGCTGTTTTGTTTTTTTAGTTCTTGTTTTCACTTTTTTAGTTTACTTAAAATATAGCCCAAGGTGCTCTTGCTGACAGCAAAGCAGTTGACCTGAGGGCATTAGTTATAATTCTTCTCCTGCTATTCTGACTCCTCTTGCTTAGGGGGAAAAAAAAAAGCCTATTCTAACAGCACAGGGTTATAAATACAGGCTGAAAATGGGTAGACAGATGTGCGGTGGAGGACGTGCTGATTCCTTGGTTATTATTTACTCTGAATGAGTAATTTTCTCTAGAGTTACTAGTTACCTGAATTTCTCCCAGAACCAGTTTGGGCCCCATCTACTTTCAGTTCTTAGTGTATTCAACTTTTACCTGTGGGATAAGTGGAGCATGAAGGAAGTGGGGAATAGTAGGGAGCAGAGGAAGGGAAGGGGTTCCATGCTGAGTTCCCAGCTTGCCTGCCCTGCCTCCATCTAGCCCTAGAGCCAAATTCCCTTGCTCTTCCTGCCTTTTGTTTTCCAGCGCCATCTTTATTGCCCTGCAACTTGAGTACTCCTTCCCTAGGAGAAAATTTATTTTTCCCAGGATCTTTCCCTCTCATCTGACCTACACAGACTCTAGCCAGAAAGCCGTTAGTCCTAGACCCTGGTCATCTCTTAGGTAGGTGAGGACCAAGTGGAGAAGACAAGGGCAACCACAACCCACTTTTTAACCAAACACTGGTGTCAGTGTTTTAGTGTGACACCATATATTCAATAGATACTGAAAAGCTAGCACTGTCACCTTGTTCTGGTATTACAACCATCAGAGTTGAAATTAAGTATCTAGGGTCAATTAAAATTTAACTCTCAAGCTGCCTCTGGACCACTTGAGAAATTACTGCCTAATCCAGGCCAGACATGGGCTGAAGTAATCAAGGATGTGAATATTAAGAAAAGAGATTGTTATATGCTGACCTTTTGCTTTTTAATTTTTATATTTTTTTACTCTCTAGAATCCACAGGTTTGATCTGGGGAAAATAAGCTGATTCAGTCTAAGATGAGTTTACTTGAGGAGCTAAAAAAATCTAAAAGAAATTTCGTATTTGGTCATAGCCTACCTCCAAATAAAGTATCGCCAAAAGGCAAATAGAGCTGTCACATAATTGACTAAATATAAAAATATTTGAAAACCAAGAGGTACGATCCTTTATAAACTGCTCAAATACACTGTGCACACTAGGTCCATGCTTTTTGTTCAATGTGTCTATAACCAAATCTGACATCAAAAGAGGTACAAATAAAAGTTCTTTAAGGCACAATCCTCACTTGAGTTTTCATGTGCAGCTAGAACCCTGAGACAGATTCTGATAATAACAAAACCAAGAAAAGCAGCTCTGTGCACCTAACACATGAACCGATTTCTCCAGCCTCAAACACTTCCAGTCTCAAATTCATTTCTTCTCACAACTGATCATATAAGCAGCACTCCCTGGGGCCAGAAGAGTATTAATATGTAGAAAATATGATTAATCAGTAGGCCCATCTCTTTTATGACACTGGTTTTAGTTAATAACATACCCAAAGTGTAAAAAATGAGAAATTTTATCAATTTTGGCAACGTCTAAAAAAGTCACTCTGCAAAATGGCCTCATAGTCTCACTAAATTTATGGCATCTCTAATCCATTGTATAATTATGAAACTTTGGAGACTACTTGGACTTCCCAGCTGATGCCTTTCTTTCACCTAACATAGACAAAAATGCTTTAATCCAGCCCCTCAAAATACACGAACTATTACTATGGGGTTTTTTGTTGTTGTTGTTGTTGGGGTTTTTTTTTTGCAGAACATTTATTACCTAAAGGGCTTATATAAAAGGAACTGGAAAAGGAAGTAAACCATTGTCAAAAACTGGGCCATAATTACACAAGATTCAACAAGCTATGAGAGGTGTACCAAACCCACTTTCCTTTTGAGACAAACTGACCTCGAATTAGCTTTCTAGCTCAGTTTCCCTAGAAACGTGATGAATGTGGGCCATCAACTGTGTGACCAGGAGAGCTTGATTCTGGTAAAATGCCCTGAGTAGTACCTTGTGGTCAAGCTGGTAGGTCTGTGAGTGCTCATTAATACCTACTAGAAGTCACAGCTCTGGCTTCCCAAGTGCAGTGTGCCTGCTGTTCTAGGGATCTTTCCCCGGTCAGGATATGGGGATGGTATGCACAGGGGACTGTTACAAGAGGGAGCGGTCCCTTAGGGCTTCTAAGCCAGGGAGGTTCCTGCAACCATCTGTGTAGTCTGTGGAGACTGTTGTGAGAATTCCCACATAATAACTATGCCTAAAGCTGCCCCATCATGGTGCCCTGCCACCTCATGTCCTCCAGAGTAAACTGGTGCCACACATGGCCTGTACAGGTCCTGGGAGTTTCAATGTTCAGGTAGTTGAACCCAACACCAATTGTGATGGGTGACGCGCATGTACTCCGCAGTGTCTTCAGAGACGACACAATCCCACATTCGTACAGAACAGGCATAGGCATGGCTATCAAAAGGGTATGGGATCAGAACCAAGACAGGCTTTAAGAAATGGTTTAAGACCCTTAAAGGTATCACTGAAGTTCAGGGCAGAGAATAGCAAACATACAAAGAACAGTATTCATTCACTAAAGGATTAAACTTAACATTTTTACCAAACTTAGTTATATATATATAGGAGCGAGGCATCATGGTACAGAGGGAGAGAAATTTGCTGAGGAGCTGGACCTGCATTCTGGTTATGCAGCCTTGGATAATGTCCTTCCCTCTGTAGCCATCGGTATCTATATGGTAGAGGAGAGTAGGGGATGATGAATTGTGCTTTCCATTAGCCCCTGCTGTTGCTTCTGACCAAACTTCTCTGTTAACCCCATAAAATAAAATGTTATCTATAATCGTTAACTCCCTAAGTATATTTTTGGTAATCTCCGGAAAAAAAGCCTAAATACAAAGAAAAATCTTATGTAAGAATGTAAACTGAATTATTTCTCACTAATAATAGAGAAAAATTTTAAAACCATCCAAATGTCAGTGGGTCAGTTTACTACAGGCTCACTCATTTGACTACTATTATGAAAGTAGTAAAATGTTAATGTAATTGCACTATGTAATAAGCAAATTCCATGTTAAGTGAATAAAGGATAGAAATTACACAGAAAAATCTGTCATTAAAAAAAAAAAGACCTTATGCATAGAAAAAGAAATAGAAGACAGAATGCTAAGGGAGGGAATCTACATGTGAAACAAAATCTTTCTTCCCCATTTTCTAAATATTCTCAAATGAACATCTTTTTTTTTAAGATTAAAAAAATATTTTATTTATTTATTTTCAGAGAGAGGGAAGGGAGGGAGGAAGAGAGAGAGAGAAACATTAATGTGTGGTTGCCTCTCACGCACTCCCCACTGGGGACCTGGCCTGCAACCCAGGCATGTGCCCTGACTGGGAATCAAACCAGAGACGCTCCAGTTTGCAGGCTGGCACTCAACCCCATGAGCCACACCAGCCAGGGCAACATGTTTCATAATAGGAAAAAAGTTACATTTGTTGCATTTCTAACACACTTGTTACCCAGTATCAAGTTTTATAGTTAAATCTTTTGCCCATTATCTTCTATAGCTCTATTATACTAATATTAAAATTAAACTTGAAAGCATCATGTCAAATCAGGTTAATTATGTTATTCTGAAAATGTAAACCATTATAAGAAAAATTATCTAGCTGAGGCAGAATTTAAATATCTTCCCTTTTACTTAACAGCGCCTAACATCATTCCTGAAACATATTGGGTGTGTATACAGGCTTGTTGAATAATTAACTTTATTTTTGCTCTTTTATTCATATTTCTAAAGAGTGGTGTCTCTTTATATTACCTGGAGTACCTAAAAATTTGTATCTCGAATTTCATGGACTTAAGAAAATAAAGATCTGAGAAAAACATTCCTGTACTAATATCACCAAAGACATTTTGCAGCAGTATACTTACCATAGTAAAGTTTGGGGGAAAGTAGTGCTTACAATATCTCAAAATGTTTACAAACCTCAAATTCTAAAACATGGGAATTTAAAATTATGAAAGAAAAACTGACTCAAGGACTTTGGTATCTTTCAGATTTAACTTCTCAACTCTTTGCTTATCTGCATTCCTTCGAATGGGATTTTATGTTTTTTCTATAAACATAAGAAGTTCTTGTGATATGCAACTTGTATGTACAAGTAAATAAACTTTACAAATATGTGAAAATACCCATGTTAATTTTAGAAAGAATAACATTAAAAAAAGTGCCATGCCAGTTTTAACTTCACTATTTTAATATCATGAAATACAAGTACAAAACATGTACACGTAATACCCTTTATTACATGGAGATGGAATAATACATTTGTGTTTTACCCAGAACCTGTATCACCCACTACTTGCCATTGTACCAATGGCTTTCCATGGGGATTTTCTACTACTCCTAATAAGGTTTTATCATGGATTAAAAAACTCACAAGTCTTTTGAACCATTGCAGATATTTATTTATCTTAATATTCCTGTTCAGCTGCTTTGGAGAACTAATACGGTATACAAAATCACCTTAGCCAAGAGTTTTGAGTGGGCAATTTTGTTATTTCACGTTGGCTGAAAACTTCCTTATGTTGGCATTGCAAGGACACTGTGTGCACTTACAGAAGAAAAGAAAAAGTGTTGTCTTAATAGCCCTCTTAACGTTTAGGAAGCAAATGACCATATCCTGAAAAGCACAGAATATTATAATAAATAGTTATTGGCTAAGCAGTAATTCATGAAACTCCATTTACATAAGACAAATAACAGCAACAGAGGACCATAAAGCCCCACGTGTACTAAAGAAAAGCAAGTTGGCAAATATTCAAACTGACTCTTTCCTACCTTTAAACTGGTTTAACCACATCAAATGAGAGTAACATCAGCTAATAAAGAAAAAGTAAACTGTGCTAAAGTGTCCAGAATTCAGCCTCCATAGCATACATTAGTTTTCAGTCATTTCAACTGAGACTTTTCCTATTACAAACAAAAAAAATGATGAAAGTTGCATTTACTTTGTTGAAATGCAAAAAAATAAAAATAAAAATACTGCTAATTTCCTAAAATATTTGAAACTAATTTTGTTTTTATAAATAAATAAAAGGATGTTTATCTTTTCTTAAAGTTTTAATTATCATTCTTACTGTTAAAAAATCATTAAAAGTTACATCAACCTTTAAGGATAAACTTTGGAGTATTTAAAAGAACATGTTTGGAAAACTGAACCACATTTTTTGTTGTCAGCATTACGCTTTGTTCTTGGTAGAATCATCTTTGTTTCTTCTTTTTACATCCCAATTATAAACCCTGGCCATATCTGCAAGAATTGTCAAAGAAAATGCATACACAATTCTAAAGGTAACATGTGCAATGACTAAGTATGAACTCACACACTGAATCAAAAACAGAAATCACACACACGAAATACTGGAGACAAGTAGTGTTGTGAGCCATCTTGCTGTAATATCATTTGCTTGCTAAGAAATTACTGGAACTAAATTCCACCAAAAATGAATTTGAGGCCGGAAATCAACAACTGTTTAGCATATACAATCAACTATGGTATTGTATTTAACAAATATGTACTTGACACTGCCAACAGTTTTAAAGACAGCCCCTCATCCACAAAACTTCAAAGAACGCTCAAACCTTATTGTGATATGTAATATTGAAATTAGTATAATTACCAATTTTATCTTTCACCTTCCCTTTGGCTTAAAAGGACATTCGCTCAGTTTATTAAGCACCTGTATCTTTCCCTTTCCACAAGCAGCACCCTGTGTAGGCCCTCACATATCAATTACTTCTTTCATGGATCATGACTTTGGTGTTGTATCCAAAAAGTCATCATCATACTCAAGGCCATCTAGGTTTTTTTCTGTTACCTTCTAGGAATTGCACGGGAATTTTTTCCCCTCTGGACAAAGTCTTTACATTATCAGTCACATGCCACCCTCACTCGAGGCCTCAAACAGGCCTGCCTTCCCTCACCCAAGCACTCAATGCCTACCCTGTGCCACATGCTGTGGAGAAGAGAGAGAAAGTACAGATTCTACACATGAGTAGTTCTCAGTCTGACATGGAAACCAAATAAAGAACCATGTGCAAAGTGCTAAGTAAGCACAGAGGAACAACAAAATGCCCTGAGAGGGTTAGAAAAAATTCAGAAATGTTCTGATACTTGTGCTGAAATATGAAGGATAAAAACTGACCCGGGTAAATAGGAGGAAATCATTCCAGGTAGGAGGAACAAAGAGAGAAAATGCAAAGGGCATGACACTTTGATGGGAGGTGGCTAAGAATAAGTGATTATCTAGAATCTAGGGTTCACTGGGGAGGGCCAGGGCAGAAAGAAGTCAATGGCATGAGGTAAGACTGGCTGGTCTAAGAATCAAGGATATTTTTCTCATTAAAGCAATGCAAATAAGAATGTTAATAATATCTTTATCTTTTCCTCCCTTTTTTTTAAAGAAAGGATACTGACTTCTGTGGTAGTAAATTGATCTCGAAGAAAGTCAAGGTCTTCCTCAAGAGAATCAAGATTCTTTGTGGCAGTCGATAAATTCTTTTCCAACAATGCCTGAGCTTCATCAATATCATATTCAAGCATTACATTAGCCTAAAGAGAGAAAGTCATGACAATTACTAAGCATTTACATTGGTGCTTTATAGGTCAGAGCAGGAGTTGGGCAAACTAAAGCCCTTACGCAAAATCCACCTGGCTGCCTTTTGTCTTCAATTTTATTGGAATTCAGCTATTCGCTACTCTTTTATGCTTCCATGCCGCCATGGCAGAGCTGAGTACTGCGAGAGAGACCAAGTGGACTACAAAACCAAAAATATTTACTCTCTGGCCTTTATAAAAGTTTATTGACCCCTGGGTTAGAGAATATTTACATATATTATATCATTTACTCCTCATAACAACTCTGGTGAAGCAAGTTATCTTTATCTTTTATAGTTAACAGGTTAAGAGAGGTCAGGTTGCTTATGCCTGTAAGCTAGTAAGTAAATGGAAGAATTAGGATAAAACCAGTATGTTTAGACACCAAATCCTATCTTTCTATTAATTCCATCATGATACTAAATAGTACTACATTTGAATCCATTTAAATAGTTGTTTTTGAGCTTAAGATACTATAATTTAAAAGTTTTCAAATATATCTACATTCGATCCAATAAGAAAAATAGCTAGCTTTTACTGCCCTCTTCTTACCTCTAACAGATGCTAGAGGCAAAGGGCAAGGTGATTCTGTCTGGAATTCTGATGACTTGGTGTTACTGCCAACACTTGGGGATGCGTGCACTCTGGAGGTGGGGAACCATACCTTTTCCAGCTCTTAACTCTTACCACCTGACTTACCACACAGCATTTCCTGAACCACTCTCCTCACCTGACAAACGGAACTTAAAAATTACTCAAAGGATTGTTGTAAGAATCAAATGAGACAAAATGAAAGTGTTTGGCACAAAGTAGGTGCTACGAAGGTACTTATTGACTGAATAACACAATCCACGATAATTAGAAAACTGTGTAAAAATTCAGACAGGACAAAAAAACTCAATGAAAAGTACATGTCCTTCCAATCCCAGACCCACAATCTCATTCCTCAGAGTCAACTGCTGCAGTTTCTTATTACTTATTACTTTTTCTCCCCCAGAAAACTTCTGCACTTTGGTTACTTTTAACAAGAAAAAATAGAATACATTTAAAAACATTTTGTTCATGTCAAAAATTCCATCTTTCTTCAGGAAGTACCCTATGCCAAACATTTCTTAGTTGAGTCACCCCTCAAACAATGCCTTAATCAGCTTCTCCATGTGACAGTCAAATAGGCATCTCAAGACTGAAATGCCAAAACACATCCTCAAGTCACCCTGCAAACCTGTTAGTCTTTTGCTGCAATATGAGTCACAAATGTTTTTCCTGTTAATTGTATTTTGGCTTTGCTTATGATTTCTGACTTTCGTGGCCTAAAAAATCTATTCCTATTGCAGGGTTACACAATTAACTCATCTATCGCTTAACCTAAACTTTGATGGTGTATTTCATATTAAGTATGTGATCCATGCATAATTCATCCTGGTATGAGATGTGAGGTGGGCTCCAGCCATAATTCTTACCAGAGAGTTCCCTGTTGTCCCAGTCTAATTTATGGAACCATTTTTTCCACACCTGCTGATGGAATATGGGTAGAGGGAAAGAGAGGCCAAGGTGAATAACCTGTAGGATTTGTGCCACTGGGTGAACGGCTTTTACAGAACTAAAATTAAATAAATATGGGAATTATGGTATAGAATTAAATGTACAAACTCTGAAAAAACTACAACTAACAAAAATCAGGAGGAACTAAAGGACAAAGAAGATAGAAGTGAGTTTCCATGTACTAAGCTGCCCATCTTTCATAGCACTAAAATGTTTCTCAGGGGAGATTCCAAAGAACAGCAGCAAAGGGAAGTCCCCCTGGTGGGGAAAGCTGGGAGTGGCACACATGACTTTGTACGGGAACTTGCCTGAGGTAACAAGACCTGTGGACAGCTAGCTAGTCAGAATTGGCTTGGGTAGGGGACTGAGAAGAGTAAGATAGAAAAAATGAAAGCCAAGGTCTATGAAGGAGACTAAAATTGAAATGTATGATTTAAAAAGTGGACTCCAATCTCAAGATTTTTTTGTAATAATCTTTTCTCCCTTAAGTTTAGAGAGATCTTTCTAGAACTTATAAATCTCTACTGGAAAGAAACATTTGTGGTTCAGCAGTACCTTCTATTTTACTTCTATTGCTCTTCCTTATGTTACATATAAGATAAAGCATTAGTTGAAAGGAAGTAGGGTTTTGGTCAGTTTTGTTTATTTGGGAGACTTGAACATGTCTTTGGGGGCAATCTTCTTCACACTTCTAATTTCAGTCAGTTTCTAACATGGACTACTTGAATTCTACCCCTGCCTTCAACAGTCAAAGAGAGATGATCATTTACACGGTTCAAACAATATTGTTGTGCTGGGGAAAAAAATGTCAGCCAAGGAAGCTGCGGCTATTTCATTTACTTACCCCCAACCACAGACACACTTTATCAGTAGGAGGAACTGAAGCTTTGCAATACAGGTTATCTGCCAGTAAGAATCTGGTCTCCAGTGAATTGGTAGACTCCTTCAAAAAAAAAAAAAAAGACAGTACTGTAAACAGGTGAGTTTAATACCAAAGTTATAAAGGAGAGAGCTCACAGCTGAACCTAACCCATTTAAAACAGTACCATCATGCAAATTAAGTATAGTGGTAAAAGAAATGAATGCCTGGAGCCAGATGGCTGGGCATGGAGGGACATGGATTCTGGCTCAAATGCCTACCACCTGTGTAAATATGGTATATCACTTAATCTCTCTGTGTCTCAGATTCCTCATCTGTAAAATACTACTAATAATAGTCTCTACACCTCTGAAGGCCATCACGAACACAGCTGACACAGACACGCCAGTGCCTGGTACAGAGTAAGCACTACACAAGAATTAGCTTTTGTTACTATTTCATCAGTGCTTCGTGCCCAACCAACCAGTTTTCTGAAGTCTCTTACAAAGTTCGTCACATAAAATAATGTACTGGAGCACTGACTGGTGTGGCTCAGTTGGCTGGGCATTGTCTCACAAAGTTCAAGGTCACAAGTTCAATTCCCAGTCAGGGCACATGCCTGGGTTGCACGTTTGGTCCCTGGTCAGGGTATGTGCAACCAATCAATTTTTCTCTCTGTCTTTCTCCCTATCTTCCCCTCTCTCTAAAAAAAAAAAAAATTAAAATGAAATAAAATATACTGGAAATGTAGTTATTCTACCAGTCAAGTAATAAATCATATACATTCACACATATAATCTTTTAAATACAATATTCTTATGAAATTCAATCTTTACAGACTGCTTGTACTTAATGAGTATTGAATTAAGGCTCAGAAGATTCTCAAATCCAGTTCTTCTAGTAACTAGCTATGCAACACTGGTTAAGTGTAACATCTCTATAACTGTATCCCCAACTGTGAAATAAGAATCTATAACATAATTTCCAAGATTCTTTCCAGCTCTATAAGTCTTCGATTCACTCCTTATTCTTAGGGAGAACAGTAACAACAACAACACCCATAGATGCTGCTACTTCAAAATAAGACATCATCTTTTTACATCTAAAATAATTTCAAATTGCATTTAAACTTTGAAAATACTACATATAAATAAAACAATCCAAGATGTATGGTCCCAAGAATTAAACCTGATTTAGAGGGGGATAGCCACAAAACCACATTTATCATGGAAGCACACTGTCTATAACATCAATACATGTGCTCAAGAAGGCAAACTGGATCTTCCAGCACAGATCAAACAGCAGTGACTAGAGTCAAGGAAGACACATTCTGCTTAAGTATCCTGGTTCGTTCACATTTACAAACAAAATATACTTACTTTTTTCTTCTGCATGTATTTTAGAATTTCTAAAGTCTGCTTAATTTCAGGAATCTGACCTTTCAGCCTGTGAATAAGAAAAAGGGTTAATTAAGTATCTTGCAGCAAGAATAAACACCAGCACACAGTCTTACAAACTTCAATTCTTTTTTTCAAATTATATTTTATTGTTTATGCTATTACAGTTGTCCCAATTTCCCCTTTTTGGGGAGACACCGCGTGCTCACCCTCACGGAGCAAGGGAGGCTGTGGAGTTGAGAACATGCAACTGTGCATTGCACTTGCCTCCTCAGTGCTTCTTTCCTTGTTGGTTCCTCTACCTGGAATATTCTCTCTTCAGATGAGTGATGTAGAAGCTGGTGGTGCCACTGTCTTCCCAGACCTGGGGGCTGTGATTTCACCCAAGAAGAGAGCCAGATAAATGGCATAAAAGGCATCCAAAGAGCAGCAAGTTCAGGAGCTCAAGGACACTGCACCACTGAATCTCACAAGTCTCCTACTATAGAAGTTCACACCACAAAGTCAGGAAATCAAGGCAGATCAATTTAAGAAGCAGAAGCAAAAAAGAAGAGTCTCACAAAAAATGGGAAGACAAAGAAACATCCCCCAATCAAAGGGAAAGGAGGAATCCCCAGAAAAATAACTAAATGAAATAGAGCAAGTAAACTATCAGATATTGTGTTCCAAACAATGGTTCTAAGGAAGCTCAATGAGCTCAGTGAGCTCAGAGAGAATTACCCAAAACTACAAGGAAACTATGAGGAACTTGCTGCAAACTGTCAGCATGAAAAAGGACATAAAAACAATCAAGAAGAGGCAAGAGGAAATGAAAAACACAATTTATGAATTGAAGAACACAGCAGAAGGAACCAAAAGCAGGCTAGATGAAGCAGAGGATCAAATCAGTGAGCTGGAGGACCTTTTCCAAACTAATTGATCATTGGTTTGCACACAGGAATTTAAGAAAATGATGACTACATGATGGGATTGATCACACACAACAGTAAGTTATATTATAGCTACTAGCAAATCCATTAGCCTGGAATAACTGGACACACACACACACACACACACACACACACACACACACACAAATGTATCTAGACACAGGCTTTACACACTTCACAAAAATCGTGTCAAAGTGAATCACAGACCTAAATGTCAAAATGCAAAACGATAAAGCTCCTAGAAGGTAACGCAGGGAAAAATCTAGATGACCTTGAGTGTGGTGATGATTTTCTAGATAAACACCAAAGATACAATTCATGAAAGAGATAATTGATATGCTGGACTTCATTAAATTTAAAAACTTCTGCTCTGCAAAAAACATTGTCAAGGGAAAAGACAAGCCACAGACTAGAAGAAAATCTTTGTAAAAGACTTACCTGGTAAAAGACTATTACCCAAAATACACAAAGAACTCTTAAAACTCAACAAGAAAACAAGCAACTTGATTTAAAAATGGGTCAAAGACCTTAACAGACATGTCTCAAAGAAAATACACAGATGGAAAATGAGCATATAAAAAGATGTTACACATCATATGTCATCAGGGAAATGCAAATTAAAAGAGGATATATCATTACACACCTATCAGAATGGCCAAAATCTGGAACACTGACACCATCAAATGCTGGTGAGGTTGCAGCCAGCAACAGAAATTCTCATAAATTGCTGGTGGAAATGCAAAATGGTAAAGCCACTTTGGAAGGCAGTTTGGTATTTTCTTACAAAACTAAACATACTCTTTCCATAAAATTCAGCAATCACATTCCTTTGGTATTTACCCAAAGGAGTTGAATACTTAAGTCAACATAAAACCTGCACATAGATATTTATAGCAGCTTTGTTCATAATTGCCATAACCTGGAGGCAACCATGATGTCCTTCAATAAATGAATGGATAAACTGTAGTACACCCAACAATGGAATATTATCGGCACAAAAAATAAATAATCAATCCATGAAAAGACATGGAGGAACTTTAAATGCATATTACTAATTCAATGAGCTGATTTGTAAAGGCCACTCAGTATATGATTCCAAGTACATGACTGCTGGAAAAGAAAATTATGAAGATAGCAAAAAAATCCATGGTTGCCAAAAGTTAGGAGGAAGGGAGGGATGAATAAGCAGAGCACAGAGAATTCTTAGGGCAGTGAAACTACTCTGTATACTACAATATAATGGTAGATACATGATAAAACATGTCAAACTCAGACAAGAGTAAACCCTAAAGTAAACTATGGAGTTTAGTTAGTAATAATATATCAACATTGGCTCATAAATTCTAACAAATATACCACTGTAGTTGAGGATGGTGATAATAGGGGAGGCTATGCACGTTTACTGGCAGAGGATATATGGGAAATTTCTGGACCTTCTGCTCAATTTCACTATGAATTTAAAAGTGTTCAAAAAAAAATAAAGTCTATTACAAAATAATTGTTTAAAAGACTACTAGGCAACTGATTCCCAAATGCAATCAACCTCACTAACAAGAAAATGAGAGATAAAAATATGCTGAAAACAAAATTATTTAGAGAGGAAAAATAAAACATTTTTTTTGTCACTGAGGTTTACCTTTTTATAAATGATGACTAGAAGTTGCCCAAGGCTTTAATGTCTTTTGCATGAGAAAATATGCAAAACAGCTCCAGGGTTCCTTTCAAATCAATGTAATTTATAATAAAACAGACAAAATACAAAAACAAAGTTGTGGTTCATTGTTAATGACCCTGCTGCTTAAAAAAAACAAACAGTACCATTATCTGGTAATTTAGTATAGTAAATAATCTAGAAACACTTAACATTCATTTTTTTTTTTTTGCTTAGTTTGAAGCCTAGTGTTCTGTGACCTGTTTACAATTCAGTACAATGTTGCAGATCTTTCAATTTTGCTTATTTTTGTACGATATGTTGATATACTTAAATGCTAGAAAGATGTAGATGTATTCATTTGTAAAATACTGATACACAACATAATAAGTATGTTCAGATCAAGTTTTTTGGTCATGTGCATGATTTCTATGATATATATTTATATGTATAAATATTACATGTATTATATAAATTATGAAGCATATTAACGAATTAGGCAGATGCAACCCCAGCCATCTTAGGAACCAGACTGCCAAGACCACACTGTGCCATGTCCAAGCAATACATCCCTCTTTACCTTTCTCCATCCCAAGAGAAAGCAGCTCCTGAACTGTGTGTTCTCAGTCCCTTTTTATCCTTTTTCAAATAGTTTCAACACATTTATGCATATCCCTAAACAATATATTCTTTACTGGCTTCTTAGCTTAATACAAATGATACCATGCTATACACATTTTTGGGGTGTTTGCTTTTTAAGCTTAGTTTGTTTCCTAGGATATGTTCATTCCTTTTTCACTGCTGTGTAATATTCAATGATGAATATATCAAAACTTACTTGCTCTTCTTTTAACGTACACTTAGGTCATTTCTCAGTCTTTGTTATATATGAACAGTGGAAATCTCTAGGTCCTGGGAGTGGATGGGGAAGTGACATAGCTTAGAAAGGAGTGGACCAAGTCTTTAAGACTGGAGTAAGAGGCTAAGGGAAAAACTTTCTGCGTGTTTTTTCCCCTAAATTTTTAGCCATGCGTGAATCACAATACCTATACCTACCACATAACTGCTACAAGGTAGAAAAACAGCAGAATTGGCCAGAGGCAGGGGGAAGGTCAGGGAGGAACTAGGAAGATAAGTAATGGCCCTTCGCAGTCTCCCCTCCCTACTCCCACACTCAGGAGTGATGACAGTGAATTAGAGAGCCAAGGGTAGAGGAACAGAAAGAATCTGAGGAACAGAAAGTTATGAGTAGCAGCATTTGTCTAATGTCCATGCCCTAGATTTTAACATCAGCAGCACTCTTCCTACCCCGCCAAACCAGGAGGGACTTAAATTACTCCTGCTTCCACATACATTACTGACCAAAGTAACTAATATCCCTGGGAGAATATAATAATCTAATAAACTCAACTATAATAAAATATAGAAAATAAACTCAGGTGGGGGGAGGTGGAGGAGGATATAGGGGATAAATGGTGATGGAAGGAGACCTGACTTGGGGTGGTGAACACACAATACAATGTACAAATGATCTGTTGTGGAATTATGCACCTGAAACCTGTATAATTTTGTTAACCAGTGTCACTCCAATAAAATCAGTAAAAAGGAAAATAAACATAGAGAAAATAAGAAAAATTAACAACCTCTATCAGATTAAACAAAATTATTTAAAATACCTCAAAGAGAAAAGACAGAATTTTGGTAATATGAAGAAAGAAGTAGATATAAAAAGAATCAACCAAAACTACTAGTTATAAAAAAAAATGTAATGGCTGAAATAACTCACAGATATCCACCCAATTGCCAAAAGACAAATTACCAGAGTCAGCAGAAGAGAAGAAATTATAAAAAGAAACAGAAGGCAGGATTGGAAGTGTCAACATCAATATTAACAGGAAACGGCAGGAGAGAAGGAAAAAAAATTTAACATGATAGGAAAAAAGAAAAGAAAAAATGACAATCACAAAATTTCCAGTTAAGGAAAGATAAAAGGCATATAATTCATATATTAAAGAGATTGCCACAAGAGAATTATAAAATACTAAAGAATTTTTATTCTACTATTTTTAAAGAAATTTTTAAAAGACTTTACTTATTTATTTTTAGAGAGACAAGGGAAGGGAGGGAGAAAGAGAGACAGAGAAACATCAGTGTGTGGTTGCCTCTTGCACACCCCCTACTGGGGACCTGGGGGCCTCGTGCCCACAACCCAGGCATGTGCCCTGACTGGGAATTGAATCAGCAACCCTTTGGTTTACAGACCAGTGCTCAATCTGCTGAGCCACACCAGCCAGGGCTAAATACTAAAGAACTTTTACACAGCTGAAGGTAAAGTTAAAGATAAATGACATACTACAAGAAGATTTACAACATATGTAAAGAAAAAGGTTAGTATCCAAACTATGTAGAGCCATCTGCTGGAAAACTCAATCATGCACAAAAAAAGGTTTTTGTTGCATACCTGATATCACAGAGATGAGGGAAAATCCAGAAAAAATTAAAGGGAAAAAAAACTAGAAAAGGCTCTGAGCTGAGCAGTGAGAAGACAGGAGAAAAGTAGGCATCATGAGGCAGGTGCCAATACCAACTATAGACCTGAGCCTAGGCCCCTGACTTGCTCAGTGGGGGAGTTCACATATTAAGCTCAAGAACTTGGAACAGTTCTCAAGTGGTTCAGGGCTTGTATAGATTCACAGCTCCTAGCAAAAGCAAAATCCTCTACGGATAAAGGCAAACCACATGGGTATACATAGTTACAAGAAGCTGACTTACACCGTGACCCTTGAATAGATGGTTTTGAACTGAGTGAGACCACTTATACGTGGATTTTTTAAAATAAATAACATATCTTTTCTCTTCTTTATGATTTTAACATTTTCTCTTCTCTAGCTCACTGTATTATTAGGATACAGTATATAATACATATAACATACAAAATGTGTGCTAATCAACTATGTTATCAGTAAGGCTTCCAGTGAACAATAGGCTATTAGTAGTTAAAATTTTCAGGAACCAAGTTACACACAGATTTTTGACTGTGTGTGTTAGGGAGTCGAAACCCCTAATCCCTGCGTTGCTCAAGGGTCCAATGTAGTTAGTTAAGAAAGATACGCACACATAGACAAATATAATGAAATAAAACAAAAGAGATGATCTTGAAAGTATCTAAAAAGAATAATTTGTTTATGTAAAAAGACAGGCTGGATTATAAAAACAATAACCATATTGTTTACATGGAACACCCTTAAATATAAATAATAAAGAAGTTGAAAGTAAAAGTACTGAAAAAGATACACCAACTAATAGCCAAAAAAAAAAAAAAAAAAAAAGATGGGGTAGCTTAATATGCAACAATTCAGACTTTAACACAATAAGTATTATTTCATATAGGGTTAAATTCACCAAGAAGACATAATTTTCAGATTGCATGCACCTAATAAAATAGACTAAAAAGTTTTTTTAAAGGATAGAAATTGCTTCAGGTTAAGATGGCAATGGACCAGCGCTTCTACCTCTAACTGCTCAAACAGCCAGAGGAAATGCACCTCTTTTGTTGGAAGGCAGCTGAGAGTTGCTGAGGTGATATACCTACATGGCTAAGACTCCTACAAGGGAAGAAATTGAAAGGTGAGCCGATTTCCTACACCAACGTTTACCAAATAGTACATGGGAGAACATAATAAAAAAGAAATAACTGAATTAGCACATCATTATTTTGCAATTAAGCATTAATGGACCGAGGCATTGAGTATCATAAAAAGGGACAACTAGATACTATCAGTCTCTTAATGGAAGAACACATAAACTTATGAAGAAGTGTTGCCAAAAAGCCTTAATATGATTAAGAATATATATCCAACTAACAATTTGTAGTAAATAGAGAGGACAGAGAAACATGCTTGAAAATACCACAAATGCTTTGAAATTTAGTAACACACTTCTGAGTAACCCATGGATTTATAGATCTAAATGTGAAAGATAAATCAATAAAGCCTTAAAAATAAAAAATTAAGAGCATATCTTCATGAACTTGGGATAAGCAAGTATTTCCTAAACAGGATAGAAAAAGCACTAACCACTAAGGAAAAAGATTGTTAAATGGGACTTTAATATAAGGTATTTAGATCAGAGCAGGAATTTGAAAATAAAAATTAAATGGTACCAAGTCATATAGTATATCCACCGCATATCCATTAAAAAAAAAAAGAAATTGAAGCTTGCTACATACCATATGTAAAAATAAATTTCTGATGATTAAGAATTTAAATCTAAAAAGCAAAATTTCACATTTTTTAGAAGAAAATATAGGGGCTTGTCTTTTTGAACATGAAATATAGGAAAGAATTTCTTAAATAAGACACCAAAAGCACTAACTATTAAGGGAAATTTGACTGAAAACATCTGAATTAAGGGTTTCTGAACTTTAGGCCAAGATGAAGGTGCAGAGAGATACACATTGCCTCCTCACACAACAAAAAGAGGGACAATAACAAATTTAAAAACAAAAAATAACCAGAACTGCCAGAAAATTGAACTGTATGGAAGTCCAACAACCTAGGCGTTAAAGAAGAAACATTCATCCACCAGTAGGAAGGGTGGAGATGGGCAGCCGGGACAGAGAGGAAGCGTGGCAAGACAGACAAGGCAGCAGCTGGTGGTCTGTGTGGTCCCACATTTGCTTACAGATAAACCAGGAGGAACAGCAGGGGAGCAAGAGAGATGGCACAATCCAGGGTTCCAGTGTGGGAAAAGAAAACTTCAGAACCTCTGGAGGTAAAAACCTATGGGGGTTGCGACAACCAGAGAAACTTCCAGCCTCACAGGATAATTCATTGGAGAGACCCACAGGGTCCTAGAACGTACACAAACCCACCCACCTGGGAGTCAGCACCAGAAGGGCCCGATTTGCTTGTGGGTAGTGGGGAAAGTGGCCAAAGGCCGGTGGAGAGCCAAGCAAGAGGCATTGTTCCCTCTCGGACCCCTCCCTCACATACAGTGTCATAACGCAGCGACCTCAGTTGCCCTGCTCTGGCCTGGCCAATACCTAAGACTCTGCCCTTTCCAACGTAATAGGTGTGCTGAAACAAAAAAAAAAAATATGGTCCAAATGAAAGAACAGATCAAAGCTCCAAAAATAGAATTAAGCAATGAACACACAGCCAACCTATCAGATGCACCGTTTGAAACACTAGTAATCAGGATGCTCACTGAATTGGTGGAGTATGGTCACAAAATGGAGGAAAAGGTAAAGGCTGTGCAAAGTAAAATAAAGAAAAATATACAGGGAACCAACAGTAAAAGGAAGGAAATTGGGACTCATATCAACAGTTTGGAGCAGAAGAAAGAGATAAACATTCAATCAGAACAGAATGAAGAAACAAGAATTCAAAAAAATGAGGAGAGGCTTAGCAACCTCTGGGACAACATCAAACGTTTCAACATCTGAATCATAGGGGTGCCAGAAGGAGAAGAGGAAGAGCAAGTAACTGAAAACTTACTTGAAAAAATAATGAAGGAGAACTTCCCCAATCTGGTGAAGGGAATAGACTTCCAAGAGATCCAGGAAGCTCAGAGAGTCCCAAAGAAACTGGACTCAAGGAAGCACACACCAAGGCACATTATAATTACATTACCCAAGGTTAAAGATAAGGAGAGAATCTTAAAAGCAACAAGAGAAAAGAAGACAGTTACCTACAAAGGAGTTACCATAAGACTAGCAGCTGATTTCTCAAAAGAAACCTTGCAGGCAATAAGGGGCTGGCAAGAAGTATTCAAAGTCATGAAAGGCAAGGACCTACATGCAAGATGACTCTATACAGCAAAGCTATCCTTTAGAATGAAAGGGAAGATAAAGTGCTTCCCAGATAAGGTCAAGTTAAAGGAGTTCATCATCACCAAGCCCTTATTGTATGAAATGTCCCGGGACTTATCTAAGAAAAAGAAGAAATCAAAACTATAAACAGTAAAATGATAACAAACTCACAACTATCAACAACTGAATCTAAAAACAAAAACAAACTAAACAAATGACTAGAACAGGAACAGAATCACAGAAATGGAGATCACATGGAGGGTTATCAGCAGGGAAGGGGAGGAGGGAGAATGGGGAGAAAGGTACAGGGAATAAGAAGCATAAATAATAGGTACAAAACAGACAGGGGGAAGTTAAGAACAGTGTAGGAAATGGAGAAGCTGAAGAACTTATTTGTACAACCCATGGACATGAACTAAGTGTAGGAAATGCTGGAGGGAGGGGAGTGCAGGGTAGAGGGAAATAAAGGGGAGAGAAAAAATGGGACAACTGTAATAACCTAATCAATAAAACATACTTAAAAATAAACATTCCTGTATTACAATCCTTAAAAATAAACTTATTACAAAAGCAGTACAAGAATACTGAAGAAAATTAAGAATATAAATAGGCAAAATAAGAAAAATGACATATTCCCAACACCTAAAGATGAACCACTGTTGATACACCATTATTGCAGATTCTTCCAGCTATTTCTGTGCACATATATATTTTTTTCCAAAATGAGAGCATACTGTTATACTGTTTTTTATCCAGGGTTTCTCTGTTAATACTCCCCGTTTGTCCATGTCAGTAACTATATATCTCATCTAACACCCAGTTCTTACTCAAATTTCCCCAATTATCACTAAAACCAAGTGAAAAAATATATCTAAAAATAAACTTATACTTTTGCATGAGTGATACCTTATGCCCTGACTATCCTTCCTCACTTTACTGCCTCCAAAGTCATAACCAGTCTTCAAAATTTTACACAGCAATTTGCTCGTCTAGGAAGCTTCCCCTGAACCTGTCATCCCCCTCCAGATGATACCTTCCCCTGTGCTAACTCATTACTTTGCATCAGAACATCTTACTTTTTGTACTTGCTATACTTCTTGTACTTATTTTATTTACATACCTATCATGCCCTTAGAATGTATCCCTATTGAAAACAGATATTGAACCTTATTTCACCCAAAGCAGTATCTGGCACCTCCTAGGAATTCTGTAAATATTTAACTGACAAAAGAATGCTGGTACACTAGGCATAAATTTAACCAAAGACACAAAAGACCTGTATGCAGAAAACTATACAACATTGAAGAAAGAAATTAAGGAAGACACAAATAAATGGAAGCATATACCGTGCTCATGGATTGGAAGAATTAATATCCTCAAAATGTCCATACTACCCAAAGCAATTTATAGATTCAGTGCAATCCCTATTAAGATACCAATGACGTATTTCACAGAAATAAAACAGACATTTCAAAAATTTATATGGAACCATAAACGACCCTGAATAGCCACAGCAATTTTGAGAAAGAAACACAAAGTAGGAGGGATCACAATACCGGACATCAAACTCTACTACAAAGCCACCATATTCAAAACAATCTGGTACTGGCACAAGAACAGACCCATAGACCAGTGGAACAGAATAGAAAGCCCAGAAATAAGCCCAGGTCTCTATGGGCATCTAATATTTGACAAAGGGGGCAGAAGCATAAAAAGGAGCAATAACAGCCTCTTCAACAAATGGTGTTGGGAGAGCTGGACGGCTCCATGCAAAAAATTGAAATTGGATCATCAGCTGACACCATACACAAAAATAAACTCAAGATGGATAAAAGACTGAAATATAAGTCGCAACACCATCAAAGTCCTAGAGGAGAACATGGGCAGGAAACTCCCAGATATCCCACGCAGCAATTTTTTCACTGATATGTCTCCTAAAGCAAGGGACATAAAGGAAAGAATAAACAAGTGGGACCTCATCAAAATAAGAAGCTTCTGCACGGCTAAAGAAAACATCAGCACAATGAAAAGGGAGCCAACCCTATGGGAAAATATATTCGCTAATGATACATCAGATAGAGGTTTGATCTCCAAGATATATAAAGAACTCACTCGACTCCACTCCAAGAAGACAAACGATCCAATCAAAACATGGGCAAAGGACCTGGGCAGACGCTTTTCCAAGGAGGAGATACAGAGGGCCCAGAGGCATTTGAAAGGATGCTCAGCATCACTAGCCATCAGAGAAATGCAGATCAAAACCACCATGAGGTACCTCCTCACACCGGTCAGAATGGCCATCATAAACAGATCCACAAACAACAGGTGCTGGCGAGGCTGTGGAGAAAAGGGAACCCTAGTACACTGTTGGTGGGAATGCAGACTGGTGCAGCCACTGTGGAAAGCAGTGTGGAATTTCCTCAGAAAGCTGAAAATGGAACTGCATTTTGATCCAGCGATTCCCCTGCTGGGACTATACCCTGAGAACACCAAAACGCCAATACAAAAGAACCTATGCACCCCCATGTTCATAGCAGCACAATTTACAATAGCCAAGTGTTGGAAGCAACCTAAATGCCCATCAGTAGATGATTGGATCAAAAAATTATGGTACATATACACAATGGAATACTACGCAGCAGAAAGAAAAAAAGAACTACTAAACTTCGCGACAGCATAGATGGAACTGGAGAGCATCATGCTAAGCGAAATAAGCCAGGGGGCGAAAGACAAATACCATATGATCTCACCTATAAGCGGAACCTAACCAACAATGCAAAGACGCAAGGAAAATATGACCAGCAACACTGAAAGGAAAAGAAATCAACAGAGACAAGAGGGAAGAGGGGGGCAGGGAAAGGGAAGGGAAGGGGAAAGTCAAGGAACATATAGCAAGGACTCATGGAAAAAACCAAAGGGGAAGAGCTGAGGGAGGGAAGGAGGGAGGGGGCAAGGGAAAGAGGTGGGGGGGAGGCAGAGACAAATGTATTTATAAAGTAAATAAATTTAAAAAAAAAGAATGCCGGTATACGTACATAGCAGATATCCATAAATATGTATTACAGTAAATTTACTTTATTAATTACTATAAAAACATAGAGAAATAAAGGAGTAAGAGCAAGGAAACCTTTGTCATACGCCTGTTAGATATGAAATCTTGGGAAAATCATAACCTCTGTGGGTATCTCATCTCATCAGCAATATGAGAAGAATGAATTAGATATGTAAGATATTATGATCCTAGACGCTTTGAAATAATAGGTCTTCAACAGTCATTCTATTAGATTTTCAAAACCACCTTTAGACTGATGATACCAAATGCTGATGAGGATATGGAACAACTGGAACCCAACTTAATTGCTGGGAGTGTAATATGGTATAGCCTCCTTGGAGGACTTTGACAGTTTCTCATAAAATTGAACATACACTTACTATACAAATCAGTAATTCCACCCCTAGATAATTCATCAAGAAGAAATGAAAACACATATCCATACAAAGACTTAAAAACAAATTGGGAAGCAACTCAAATGTCCACTGATAGGCAAACACAAAATCTGTGGTACATCCACATACAATGGAACATTACTCAGCACTAAAACTAATTTACTAATACACACAATATCACAGATGACTCTCAAAGCATTCCACTTAGTATAAGAAACCTGATACAAAATAATAGTTACTAATTACTTCCATTTATATATAAGTTCAAGAACAGACAAAACTAAGTCATGGTAAAAATAATCTGAACAGTGATTGTCTCTGGGAGTGGGAAGGTTGGTCAGGAAGAAGTGGAAGGGAACTTTCTCAGGTAACAGAAATGTTCTATATATTGATCTGGGCAATGGTTGTAAAAGTGGTTGTATTTGTCAAAATTCATTAACGTGAACATTCAACATTTGGACACTTTATTGTATATAAATTATGTCTCAATTTTTTTATTTTTAAAATAATTTTAATAATATATTTTATTTATCCAGTTTGTCCAAAACATTATCATTTCAACATGTCAATTTTTAAAAAGTTTAAGCCATACAAGATGAATTTTTTTAAAAACTTGGAAATTTCTACACTTACCTCCTTTTCTTTTGAGCAAGGTTGAGTTCCATAAACTTATACTTCTGGTACTGTTCATCCAGCTTCTTTAGTACCGTATCTGCAGTCTCATTCCCTGGCTGTTTCATAAAGGAATCTACATCTTCCTGTAAATCAAAAATAATACATTTCAAATTTTAGAATTTATACCTCTAATTTTTACTTCTTTTGCTCTACTTTTAAAACAGAAAAGAAAAAAACTTTTGTTTTTCACCCAAGGCATGTTTTTAACTAAAAAAGTAATTTTAAAAAGTCAGATCACTTCAGACAGTGCACTCCCATTTTATAGCTAATTTATTCTTCCTCCACCTTCCTCTTTTTATTTTTATTTATGCATAGGGAAAGAATGATGACTGTGCCTATTTTATGCATCTCCCATGGGACCCCAGTAGTAAATATGAAAGTTACCAACAAACACATTGCCTAGTCATGTGCCCTAGCCACAAAATGATTCAACAGATTGTATGCCAAAATTATTGATTTTGTTACTTAATTTTTTAACTCAACGACTTCTACCAGAGAGATCATGCTAAATATGATCATTAGGTTCCCGAGGCAAACCACAATACCTCCTTGGGTATCAAGTGTAGAAATAAAAGTAAACATAAAAGGCAAACAGAACAATCTTTTGTACACGAACAATTAACCAAAACAAAATCAGTAACACTGAATGGCATTTTTTAAATGTACACTACATGCTGGCCCTTTATTGTAATTAAGTTAAACTCAACCATCTTATGGTTTCTGGTATCTCTATATCATTATTCTTATCTATGCTTACTAACCACAAGGTAATATTTTATCTAAAACAAAGCAAGAAGAAAAAGGAAGAGAAATACA
Organism: Pteronotus mesoamericanus; assembly: GCF_021234165.1. NCBI lineage: Eukaryota > Metazoa > Chordata > Mammalia > Chiroptera > Mormoopidae > Pteronotus > Pteronotus mesoamericanus. Next base: position 692,118 of record NW_026555093.1, on the reverse strand, counting down.
GCAAGGGAGTGAACTACGAAGCCATCAAACTAGAGACACAGTAAAAGACATTGAAAAGGTGAAGCTGAGGCAGTAGCTGAGCTGTGCATGTAAAATGGAGATACCATCTTACTAGAAGGGTCACTGCAAAAAAGAGAAGCCAAAGTTTCTAGCACATGGTACATGTTATTAAGAGTTTAGAGTCTAGCAAGAAGTAACTACAGCAGCATAGGACTGTGGTTAAAAGATAGGGCTGCCTAGTTTGAATCCTGGCTTTACTACATACTAGATGTGCTGACCTCAATAAAGTTAGTTAACCTCTCTCTTTGCCTCAATTTCCTCACCTGTAAAATAAAAAAGTACCCTTTCCTCACAGGGGATTAAATGAGTTGGCATGTGTAAAATGCTTAGAAGAGTACATGAAAGCTCTTAACTGCTCAACAAACATTAGCTATGTCTATAGTACAATGTGCTGAGAGAACAAATGAAAGTGCCAAGAATTCCATCTTGGACAAGTGGTCAGGAAAAACTATAGGGAGGTCATATATGAACTGGATGTTGAGAGATGAAGACGGCAGCAAAAGGACAACAGGGAAAAGGACAGACAATTCAACTAGAAAAAGAAAACAAATTACTGCACCATTGGGAATGAGAAAAGGGAGAGTTCTGACTTCTAGCCAGTACAGTATATTGTCTATCATCACAAAAACTAATATACAGTCAGCCCCCTGCATCCCTGGATTCTGTGTGATTGTCCCTGAATTCAACTAAGGTTTGAAAATATTAGAAAAAAGTGTTATGTTGTTGTTGATGTGTACTATGTAAATAGCCCTACAATGGTTACATCTGTACTGAACATGTATAGGCTTTTTTTCTGTCATTATTCCCGAAACAATATAACAACTATTCACATAGCATTTCCATTGTATTAGGTATTACATGTAACCTAAAGATGATTTAAAGTATTTGGGAGAATGTACACGTGCAAAGGTTAAATACAAATGTAACATCATTTTAGAGAAGGAACTTGAGCATTTGTGAATTTTATATGGGAGCAGGTATGTCCTGGAACCAAATTCACATGGATACCAAGGGACAACTGTATACTAAGCATCAACTTGCAATACTGAAAGCATGTTTTCTATTTCTCATAGCAACTCTAAGTATCATTATCCCTAGTTCAGTTAAAGAAACTGAGTTTCAAAGCAGTAAAATAATATGCTTAAGACTAAGCAGCAATTGGGAAGTCGAGTCGGGATTCAACCCTGGTCTATTTAGAAGCCAATGTTCTTCCTACAATACCATGCGATTCCCAGTAGTTTGGGAACATAAAAGTAATTACGTAAAATTCGGATTATTATATCATCACGACAGAAATTTTAAATCTTAAAAAAACAAAAATTTTAGGGGGCTAACAGCTCTGGGGGGGTTGGGGGTACAATATGCAGCAAAAAAGAAAAAGAACTCATGAACATGGACAACAGTGTGGTGATTGCGGGGAAATGGGGGTTGCGGGAGATGGAAGAGGGTATAAGGGAGATAAATGGTAATGGAAAAATACAATAAAAAATAAGCTATTAAAAATATTTTAGGGAAAAAATCTATTCTAAAACTTTACATAGTCCTCCAATAAAGTTTATATTCCTGAATTAGATTTTTTTAAATTAAATTTATTGGGGTGACATTGGTCAATAGTATCATATAGGTTTCAAGTGTACATTTCTATGATACACTATCTGTATATTGCATTGTGTGTCCGCCACACAAAGTCAAATCAGCTTCCATCACCACATATTTGGCCCCTTTTGTCTTTTAATACGCCTGCCCCCTTCCCTCTGGCAACCACCATACTGTTGTCTGTGTCTATGAGTTTCAGTTTTATATCTTACATATGAATGAAATCATATGGTTCTTAGCTTTCTCTGAATTATTTCGCTTAGCATAATGTTCTTAAAGCTTCTGCACAGCAAAAGAAACTGCCAACAAAACAAAAAGGCAACCAACCAAAAGGGAAATATTTGCAAACAATAGCTGCAACAATGTCTAAAATGTATAAAGAACTCATACAAGCCAACACCAAACAAAGAATCCAATTAAAAAACTGAATTAGATTTTTAAAGCCAACTCTAGCTGAGTACCACAATATAGTATTGAAGACATTATGGAAATGCAAATTGACATCCAGTTATGAGCTTATACTTTGTGTCAGTAACTGTGCCAGGAGTAACTTCTACCAGGACAAGATGTCAGTGAGCAAGATAAACACCTCCCTTTTCTCCCAGTGGCAGTGCACCTGTAAGTAGAAGATCTGGAGGTCCACAGATTGCCCTAGGTAAAATCCTGAATAACTCATTTACACCCAGTATGGCTTGGGGCAAGTTACTCAAAGGTTCTACGCCTCAGTATCATCATCTACAAATTGGGGATAATAACAGTACCTGCGTTTTCTAGAGTTACAAAGCATTAGGAAAATGCCTGGAATGCAATGAATGCTATCTCTTGTTACCATTAGCTGGGAGATGAGTGCAACAAAATAAATGATACAGCTCAGGGAAAATACACAAAATAATTGAAGAAAATAAATACAAAACTGAATCAGCAAATACAAATATGCAACATACAGTGTATGTAAAAGTGGTTTAAATAAAATAAATGGGTCTTTTGAAGGATGTAAGATATGATTAACAAAAAAGTAGTGACAAGGCAATATGAGGTACAAACCAAAAGGTCGAGAAAATTCCACTAAGACTTTATAGTAGCTTAACCAGAACTAAGTGGGAAAAAACAGATAACACTGGCCTGGAAGGTCAGATAGGTTTTCTCTCGTTATTCAAATAGTTTTCAAATACTATTTCCAGAATAGCCTGATGGAAGAACGCATCTACTTGTTTCTCTTTGTTTGGACTTGGGTTGGTCTCGCTGTTTGTGAAGCTTCCAAATTGCATTCCATGCTTCCTCTCTCAACTCCACACAATTCATTACTAAATTGTTAGAATGATGTACCCAAAACCAAAAACGATTATACTGTGACTTTATCGACACCTTCTTTACACAGCCCGTTGCCTACTGGATAAAGCCTCAATTCCTCAGCAGAACAAACAAGGACTTCACATTCTCATCCTATCCTACTTTCCAATCAGTCTCTTCTTCCATTCTCCAAGGCAACAGAACACTCACTGCATTCCTTCAACAGATTAGGCTTCGCTTCCTATTTTCACATTTTAGCCCGAGATGTTGTCCCTACCCATTATATCCTAAGTCACCATTTATCTATCGGTCTCTCTAGCATCTAGGCTGAGTCTCAAGCTTCTCACTGCTTCCCATTTCCCACGCAGCAGGGGGTGAAACCTGGCGTTCGGGGGTGGGGGGCGGTTACCCCCTCTCCCGAGTCCTCCCGCCCCAGGCCGTCTTCTCGGGCCTTCTGGGACTCACTTTCCCCCGGGCGAATCCCAGCACCGCTAAGTCTGTTCAGGCGCGGAGAGAGAAACGGGAAGGGGCGCTCTCTCCCACGTTCTTTAGCTCAACTCTTTCCCCCAACAGTCAAGACCACGGTATGAGCCAGGAAGGAGGGAACTCGGTATAGCGTCAAGATGCGTAGGAGCAGCATATCTCTTACCACAAACACAGCCTCAGGAATCCCTAAGTGGAGCCGCCGCCCGTTTCCTACAGCCACTTTCCCTAAGCCACAACCATCTTTAGCGGCCGCCATCTTGAGGAATAGAGCGCGCGACTAACCGCCTCTCCAGCCGCGAGGGGCCCGTGATTGGCTCGCTCACATCTACAGGCCGCCCCTCCCCTGCAAGTACACACATTCGTAGGCAAACAGGAAGTAACCGCCCCTTCTCCCTCGAGGCCCAACCTGTGGGTACTGATTGGCTGTGCGCAGGTGAGTGACAAGTATGGAAGGGCCTAGGAGGAGTAGTTGGCTGCGCGGGAAGGACCAATACCGACTCCTGGGAAAAGGGATCTTCGGAATTATGTAGGCGGGCGGGGCTGGAGAAGCCTGGAAATCGGGGATGAAGTTCGACCTCACTCTCACCTAAGAACAGGCAGCCTCCTCCAGGATGGCCTTCACAGCGACCGGATCCCCTCTCGGATACGAGAGAAATTGGAACCTAGACGCCACCCCAGGGATCCGGTCCCACTATACCAGCGAGCTTGCTGGCCCTTGAAGGGGACTTATAATAAATAACCCGCCATTACACCAACCTTTCCTGAAAGCTACCTTTGATCACAATCTCAGGACCACAGCTCAAACATTTTCAAAGTTCATAGTCCACACACGAAATCCTGAGGAATCTTCCCAGGATTCTAGGCCCAAGGACTTACCCAAAATCCTCCACCAAAACGACGCTTTGAAAGCATGTGCATTATATAGACCCAAGTAATTATTCTCTGGCATCTAACCACGGTGTTTGTTCATGCCTTTGCTTCCACTGCAGTGCTTCCCAATGAAGTGGTGCTTCAACCACACACAGGATGCCTACCATGAGCCCGGCCCTTTATGAATAAAGGGCAAATGTCAGTTCCCTTACTTAGTGAAAACACGTATGTAATAAGAAGTGACTAAAATTTATTTAAAAACCGGGACAACTGTAACTGAACAACAATAAATTAAACTACATACCAGTTAAAAACTACATGCCAGTCACTGAGTTGTGTTATTTAATCATCACAGCCCAGTGTAAGAGGGACTGCTATCACCTCTCATTTACAGACAACCTTTAAAATGAACCATTCCTAAGATACCAGGTTAAATGTTATAATAGTCACATATTGGGTAAGATGGGAGCACAGATGGAAAACACTACCTAAGTCGTACTTTAAAATGGGAATAACAATGTGCACCAACAAGGCTGTTGTAAAGATTAAATGAGGGGGAAGACTTGACTTGAGTGGTGAATTCACAATATAATACACAGATGATGGACAATATTATAGAATTGTACATCTGAAACCTATATAATTTTATTAATGTCACCCCAGTAAATTTAATTAAAAAGTTAAAAAAAAGATTAAATGAAATTACACGTGTAAAATACCTAATAACTGCCTGCCACACAGTAGGGCTGTTACCAAACTCATGGGGTTTGCTACTAGGGGTGCTCTGTTCAAGAATGAGAGGTGGTTGTCACAAGGTAGTTTTATTGCAGCAACTAAAGGAGACAGGAAATTCATATCAAAACCTCTGTTTTCCCAAAGGGAGCCTTAACCATTGATTATTACACTATTTGGTCAATTACATGTTGATTTCTTCTTTGCAGTTGACTGCATTTATGGCTGTGTTCCTGTCAGGCTCATCCTGTTTAAAGCTGGCCTGCAAAATATTCTGCTACTTTTTAACATTTAGCAAGAATAGAATTTAATAAGAATGGCCTAGACCTTGAGAGCTTTGTCCTATTTAACAGGGCAACCAAATTATTTTTCTTTCATTATTTTGTTCCACCCAACATCCCAACATCCTTGAAGTCTGATACTTATAAGCACATATGTAAAATGACTTTGTCACAGTACAGTGCCAGAAGAATCAGAAAGGGATCAAAGAAAAGCCTCTCAAGGCCAAAGAAATGAAGCTATAAGTGCAATAAGACCCTGGGCTGGGGAGCCAAGAACCCAAAATCACCCAAACACTGAGCTAAAGAAGAGGTCAGACCTGGGGAACCAAAACTCCATGCCTCAAGTTGCAGGCAGGCAGGCTGCAGCAGAAATTTTCTAGTTCCTAACAGTATAAGGCAATCTTAATCAGTGCTAGAAATAGCAATTAATCTAGTTGGAGCCTCTCATTGTTACAGATGGTGAAACTGAAGCCTAGAAAGAGAACAGAATGTGCCTAAAATCCCACAGCAAGTCTTGGGATAGAGCAGAAAGAACCCCCCAAATTCATCTCTAAATCCAGTGTTCTTTTTGGCATGAAGATAGACAGATCTGTGGAATAAAGTCGAGAAACAGACAAGTTCATGTGGAAATTTAGTAAATGACAAATGTGTACAAATGGGAAGAAGGGTGAAGTGGGAGTTTTTGGAAATGGAGAGGGTTTGGTGGCTGAGAAAGCAGCTGGGGCAGGAGATATAAGTAAGGGGAATTGTGTGGGTTGCTGAAGGATGGGAGAGAGTGGAGTGGTTGGAGGACTGGAGTGGCGCTGAGTGGAAGCATGAGGAAGGCAGACTGGGCAGGATGGCTGGGGATAAAGGAGAGGCTAATGGGATGGGGAGAGAGCAGGGCTGAAGTTTTGGGGAGAGGGAAGTAAGAGGTGAGAGTGTTGGATAGACTAAATCAGACACTGAGGATAACAAGGTTCTACTGTGGCCAAACCATTACACTGAGTTCAAAAAGAAGTCTGTGTCAGTTCTGGGTCCTCTAAACACGCTCAGGAAACTGGTCAGGGAAAGGTCAAAGCTTGAAGCTGGGAAATGAGGAGGGGCTGGAGGGGTAGGAAGATAGGCTAGTGAGGAAGGCTTCAGGGATGGGCAGAAGTGAGGAAAGTGGGTGGGGCAGTAGGAGTGGGAGAGGGCCGTGACTGGGAGTCTGGAAAGAAGAGTGTGCAGGAGGAGTGAGGAAAGTAGGCAAGGCTTTAGGAAAGGAGAGAGGGATGGAGTAACTCAATGGATGTAGAAGAGAGGCTGGAAGACTGGCTAAAAGGATTTATTCGGGACAAAGGAAGGGTTGCAACCCAGTGTATGTGAATATAGCAAACCACATGTGCACTCTGCCCTGCATGCCAAGATAGAAGGTGTGGACCCTGAGAAAGAAGATATCTGCTCAGAAGGGCTCTTGGTGGCTAACTGAGCTCAAATTTAAAAAACAAACAAACAAACAAAAGCACAGAGCCTATCAGCCATTTCTACACAAGGGCTTCTCAGGCAAACTGCATCTCAGGGAGAAGCCTGTGTTGGCGGAAGAGACCAGGTTCTTCTTACTGACTCATGTAAAGAATTACAGATCAGCAAATCTATTAACGTGCAATCAGAGTTTATTAGTGATCCATTCCCATGGAAGAGAAGGAGCCAAGCTAGGGTGGGAGGGTGAAAGGCACAGGTTCAGGGCAAAACAGGGTGGCTAAAGTAACAGTAGCTGAAAGCCAGGGTGGCAAGCCCCCAGGTGGCCGGACGCTGGGCGGCCAGAGAGCAAAGGGAGCCAGACAGGAGAGCGGGTCCTTTGTTCTGAGGACTCACACAGTTGGTGGGATGGGAGTAAAAATGTTACATATTGATTGATGGGTAAAGGTGGTGCCAGCTTCCCCTGCTGGGGCATGACTACCCAAACTTGGCTATGTGTGGAGTCTGTTAGCCCGTATCCTTATCTTGCTCGACTCCATTTCTTCATCTTGTTGTAAAACAGATATGTGACAGGAGGCAGTTAATTAAAGTTGGGGCATTTACCTAAAGTTATTTATGGGCTTCTTCCTTTGGGCACTGTAGACCCTCTCCCTCATTCCAGACCTTGGGATGAAAACACAGTTTCAAGGCTTTCTTTCCCAGATAGTGGAAATGTTACATAGAATTTCAAGGACTCCCTCCTTCCTTGCTAACATAGTGTTACTTGTGATGTTGGAAGACCTGGCAATATTATCGGACCAGGCTCAGGACTGCTGAGTTAGCGGGTGAGACATGCCTTCTCCGTCCTCCTCCTTGCCTTGATTTGTTATTTATTCTACTCAAGCGATAAAAGGCATTTCCTGGCAACCAGGATGCTAGGCGCTGGCCAGTAACAGCAGTGCAGTCTCAGAGTTCTTCCTATGCTGTCTCCTGCCTCACCTGCACCAAGCTGCCTGCCTCCTGCACTGACTTGCCTCTCTCCACTGTTTCTGCCACCTGAGCCAGACCTTATACGGGAGTTCCTGAAGTCCTATTTTAAGCAATAGAACTGAGACTTTCCCTGTCCAATTAGAGCTGCACAGCTATATCACATCAGCATCTTCACTGGCCAGTCAGAGTGGCTCCATTCTGACCAATCAAGAGTGCTTTTTGGAGCACTCAAACTGAGAATTTGGAGTCCTCATTTGCATGAGGAAGGACCAATCAGGGAGAGAGGCAGAGATTTCTGTCTCTATAAGGCATTTCTCCTCTGGCTCAGAGAGTGCGCTTTCCCTTTCATCTGAAGAAAACTGCATTTCTTCTGCTGGAGCTGAAATACCAAAGACATCTTGCTGACAAAGAGTGGAACAGAACAGGAGCAGAGTAAAGCAAACCAGTGCTGAGCTGGACTGGACCACACTGGACTGGACAGGAGCAGGTGGAGCAGACCAGAACAGAGCTGTGTAGCCGGAAATCTAACAGCTATGCTGTTTCACAGCCACGCTGCTATCAAACTGAGCTGTGATACTATTAAGCTGTTCCTTGGCCCCAGCCATGCTGTATCACAGTTGAGCTTTTTGCACTGATTAAAGTTTTTTCTTCACTGCACCACAAATTTGGGATTCCTGTTGGTGTTGAATTGGTGCCAATGATCATTAGTTGAAAAGGAGTATTTATAGAAGAGAAAAGGGGGTCAAGGGAAGGAGGAAGTTAGAACCATAGAGTTTTATTATAAACATAGAATTTTTCCTGTATGGTTCTCACAATTACAAAAGTTTGAGAATGCCTCCCATAAACCCTAGCTCCTCCCATAGACCCTCCTGACTCATTATGTTCCCTTGAAGTTCCAGTTAGTTATGAGGTGATATCTCACTGAGGTTTTATTTTAAATTTTTATTTTTGTATTCATTGGTTGATTCTTTTAAGTGCCCTGACCACGGATCAAACTCACAACCTTGGTGTATTGAACAATGCTCTAACTAACTGAGCTTCCAGACCAGGGCTTCATTATGGTTTTAATTTGCATCTCTCTGATTATTGGTGATGTTGAGCTTTTTTTACTTGTCTATGGGTCCTCTATATGACCTCCATGGAGAAGTGTCTATTCAGGTCTTTTGCCCATTGTTTAATTGGATTGTTTGTCTTTCTGGTGTTGAATCAAACCCTTATCAGATGTACCATTTGCCAAATATGTTCTCTCATACAGTGGGTTTGCTTTTTATTTGATGATAGTTTTTTGAGCTATGCAGCAGCTTTTTATTTGATGTAGTCCCATTTGTTTATTTTTTTTGTTTCCCTTGCCCAAGGAGATATATCAGCAAAAGTATTGCTACACACAATAGCTGAAATTTTACTGCCTATGTTTTCTTCTTTTAATTTTTATTTTAAAGATTTTATTCATTTATTTATTTATTTGGTCTTAGCAAGAGGGGGAGGAAGAAAGAGAGGGAGAGAAGCACCTGTGTGAGAGAATCATTGATCAGTTGCCTTTTGAACGTGCCCTAACCAGGTACTGAACCACAACCTAGGCATGTGCCCTAGGGAATTGAACCTGCAACCTTTTCTTGGATGATGCCCAATGAACTGAGCCACACTGGTCAGGGCTGCCTATGTTTTCTTTTAGGACTTTTATGGTTTCACAACTTAAATTTAAGTCTTATATCAATTTTGAGTTTATTCTTGTGTGTGGTGTAAATTGATGGTCTAGTTTCATTTTTTGCATGTACCAGTCCAGTTTTCCTAACACCACTTATTGAAGAGATTGTCTTTACTGCATTGTATGCTCTATGTCCTTCGTGAAATAGTAATTGACTGTAAATATATGGGTCTATTTCTGGGCTCTCTGTTTTATTCCATTGATCTGTATGCCTGCTCTTATGCCAGTACCATCACCAGGCTGTTTGATAATAGTGCCTTTCTAGTATACTTTGATATCAAGTATTATGGTACCTCCAATTTTGTTCTTCTTTCCCAAGATTGCTGAGGCTATTCAGGGCCTTCTTTGGTTCTGTATAAATTTTTTATTTGTTCTACATCTATGAAATATGCCATTGGTATTTTAATAGGAATTGCATTGTACCGATGGATTGCTTTGGGTAGTATGGACATTGTATTGGTGTGAATTCTAATCCATGAACACAGTATGCTTCCACTTCTCTGTATCTTCCTCAATTTTTTCTTCAGTGGCCTATAGTTTTCTGAGTACAGGTCTTTTACTTCCTTGGTTAAATTTATTCCTAGGTACCTTATTTTTTTGTTGTTGTTGCTATAGTAAAGGGAACTGTTTTCTTGGTTTCTCTTACTGATAGTTCATTGTCGGTGTACAAAAATGCCATCAATTTCTGAGTATTGATTTTGTATCCTGCTACTTTGCCAAATTCATTTATTAGGTCTAGTAGTCTTTTGGTGACGTTTATAGGGTTTTGTAAGTGCCCATTAGTAGATAAGTGGATAAAAAACTGCGGTACATCCATAAAATTGAATACTATGCAGCTATAAAAAGGAAGGAACTCTTACCTTCTGTCATAGCATGAATGGACATGGAGATTATGCTAAGTGACATAAGCCAGTCAGTGAAAGACAAATACCATGTGATCTCACTTATATTTGGAATCTAATAAACAAAATAAACTAATAAGCAAAATAGAATCAGAGGCATAGAAACACAGAATAGTCAGAAGTGAGGATGGAGGGAGGACTGGATAAAAGAAGGTGAGGGGATTAGCCAAAGAACATACATGTATGACCCGTGGATACAAATAATGGTGTGGGGAATGCCTGAGGAAGTGGGAAGGCTAGGTGGAGGGGGGGAAAGGGGGTAAAATTGGGACAACTGTAATAACATAAACAATGAAATGTAATTTAAAAATAAAGTCCCAGTTAGCCTTTATCAGTAGTTATATAATGAAATATATTAGTAACTTTTAAAAACTCCAAATCAGCCCTGGCTGGTGTGGCTCAGTGGACTGAGTGCTGGCCTGTGAACCAAAGGGCTGCTGGTTCAATTCCCAGTCAGGGCACATGCCTGGGTTGCAGGCCAGGTCCCCAGTGGGGGGCACGTGAGAGGCAACTACACATTGATGTTTCTCTCCATCTATTTTTCCCTCCCTTCCCCTCTGTCTAAAAATAAATAAAATTAAATTAAAAACTCCAAATCAATGGAGAGAAATTATAAATGCCAGGATAAATAAATGGCTATGCCATATTCATGATTTGGAAGTGCTGATATTGTCAAGATATCTGTCTACTTTCTCGAAATTTAACTGAAGATTCAATATAGTACCAATCAGGTTTTTAGAGGCCTGTTTTTCCATAGAAATTGGTCAGCTGGTTGTAACATTTTCATGGAATTCAAGACAACCTGAATACCTAAAATAATCTTGAAAAATATGAATAAACATAGAAGATTAATACCACCTGATTTTGAGACCTACAGAAAGCCATGGTAATCAAGACAGTATGTTGTTAGACTAAGGATAGAGGTTTGGATCAATGGAGCAAAACAAAATAAAAAATAGACTCATAAATATATTGTCAATTGGTGTGTGTGTATGTGTGTCTAGAAGGGAAACAACTCTTTTATTAAAATTTTAACTTGTGAATTAATGCCATATATGGGAATTTTGATTTAATGAGATCAAAGTCACACATATAATAATGATATGACTCCTCACAAAGAAGACCCTATATCCACACACATTGACTAGCTATTTTATTATTTTTGCAGCTGCTTTTTTAAAAACCCTATCATTATTATATTCACTTAATTTGTTATCTCCACTTGCAATTTTTATTATTCAGCTGTCCCAGACATCCTCCAATGCACTGACATCTTCCTAAAAATTTGTTTTTAATTATAGTTGATATACAATATTTAATATTAGTTTCAGGTGTACCACATAGTGATTCAACATTTATATATCTTACAAAGTGATCACCATGATAAGTCTAGTAATCATCTGTCACTATACATAATTATTATTGACTATATTCCTTATGTTATTCATTACATCCCCATATTGTCCATTGATTTTTGAGAAATGTACCAAGGCAACCCATGGAGAAAGAAATTTGTTTTTCACAAATGTCGCAGGAACAACTAGATAGCTATATGGAAAAGTAAATCACTACTTTTACTTCTCATGAAACATAAAAATATGTTTTACATGGATCACAGATCTAAACATAAAAGATAAAACTACAGAGCTTCTAGAAGAGAAATGGAGAATATTTTTATAATGTTGGGACAGTAAAATATTTCTGAAGACATAATAAGTAATCATAAAAAAACTTGATCAATTGAACTTCAAACTTAGAAAATATATGCACATCAAATGATACCATTAAGAAAGTGAAAAAGGAAGTCACAGACTAGAAGAAATTATTTCCATAACTATCTAATAGAATTAATACTCAGAATATATAAAAACTATGATTCAATAATCAAAAACAAAGAAAATCATTAAAATGGATAAAATAGTTGGACACCTCAAAAAAAGATATTGAAATGGCCAATAAGTACGTGAAAAGTTGTTTAGTCATCATAGAAATGTAAATTAAACCAAATGTTTTACTACAAAGCCACTAGAATGGCCAAAATTTACAATATTGATAGCAGTAACTGCTGACCAGAACTTTGAGCACCTAGAATTCTCATACATTGGTGGCGGGATAAAGTGGTACAGTTTTTGAAAAACTTTTGGCAGTTTTTGTTTTAATTTTTAAAATATTCACCCAAGTATATATTTATTGATTTTAGAGAGAGTGGGGGAGAGACAGAGTGAGAAAAACATCGATCAACTGCTTCCTGTACGTGCCTCAGCTTGGGAGCGAACCTGCAACCTAGGTGTGTGCCCTGACCAGGGATGGAAATGTAACATTTTGGTGTATGGGATTACGCTCCAACCAACTGAGCCACCTGACCAGGTCTTGGCAGTTTTAATTTTAGACAAACATCTACTATCTGACCCAGTTATTCTACTATTTACCCAATAGATATATCCACAATTGTCCACAAAAGACTCATAGAAGAATGTTTATAGAGCCTGTATGTATACATAAATTTGAAATTTATTTTTAAAATAATGAGTATGAGGAAATATATTTTCACATTAACAAAAACAGTTTATCACCAATAAAATAAAACTAACTAAACTTCTAAAAGATGTACTTTGGGGATGGTAAACAAACATTTTCTAAACACATAGCTAAGTCTAAGCAAAACCAGTTTCTATAAGTACTAATACTTTCAATTTCAGAGGTCTAAAATATTTCACCACCATAGCATGTAAGTTGGTTAGAAATGCCCTTGTAACTTAAATGTGTTCTAAGGTACTAGTGTTCCTTGAGAGGAAAGATTAAGGTATTAAATTTAGTTTTTGATAATGCTGAAGAATAACTATTAAAACAAGAGAAATACAGTGTATCACCTCTAAAACATTAAATTGAAGAATCTCAAGAGTATTTAATGTTTATATTACTCGGAAGATGTGGATAACTTAGTTCAGGCTGTAGAGAGGTAATCATTTTTTTTCACCTCTAAATTCTAATCTTTTTTCTTCCATACTTCCACATAGATTGTACCTGCATGAAAGAAAGATATATATGTAAATCTTTCATCATTTCTCCATATTTTTCTCTGCAGTTGTAAAATAAATCATAAATATTATTACACACAAAACTGGTCAATCTTCTCATTAGGAGGTCAGGCCTCCTAAAACAAACATTTAGGAACCAGGGGGCCCAATACATTGGCTGAAGGCTGAAGGAGAAAATCTTGTAAAGAATTCTAGAGAATTCACTGACTGCTGGGGCTCAGTTGGTTGGACATCTTTCTGCAAAGCAAATGGTTGCAGTTTGATTCCTGGTCAGGGCACAAGCTTCCATTGCAAGCCCACCCCTGGTTGGGGCATGTGCAAGAGGCAACCAATCAATGTTTCTCTCATACATTGAGGTTTCTCTCCCTCCTTCTCCTTTCTTTCCCTTCTCTCTAAAAATAAATAAATAAAATCTTTTTTAAAAGACTTCTAGAAAACTACACTCTGGGTCAATAAACATTTGGATCATTATACTCTCCCATACTCTTCAGCTATACTCATCCATATTACCACTGCCTGCTTCCACTTCTGTGCTCAATCTATTTTCTCTGTCTGTAATGCCAAACTTCTATCATCTGTACATCTACTAGTTGAAATTCTCATCATTTGATACTCATGGCATACCAAGACCTTCCATCCTAAATTAATCATTCCCTCCTTTGACCTCCTATGGAACTTTGTGCTTTCCTATCTGTTTATATGTCTGTCTGGAATATCCTTTCCTTACTCCATTGACTGGCTACCTATTTTAAATCTTAGTATTCAACTTAGGTATCACTTCTTTGGGAAGCTGTCCTTGAAACTTTCATGCTGAGTTACACACCTCATGAGCATTGATCACAGTTGGGCTTGTTAAATGAATGAATAAAAGAACTGCTGAGTAGCTACCATAACCCAGTTGATGTTTAATAACACAAGTTTATAGAGGACCAGGCCTGCACAGATCTGTATCTCTTTATGATGATGAAAATGTGCATTAGTTTTTCTTCTGTGAGAGACCAACAGTGCAAAAACATTGTACATACTGTAAAACTCAGTTCTAATACTGTTCCCGCCTCCAGTGACTGTACATCTCTACCACAGCCCTAAGGAACAACTCAAACATACCTTATTTCTGGTTGATAGAGCGGAAATATTCTGGGCCCTAAACCTGGTTGGGTATAAATCACAGATTGAGGTTTCACTGAGAAAGGAGATCCCACTGAAACTGGAACCTATTAATTTGAATGGAAAAGAAAACAAAATGTGAAAAGTTTTTTTATTGCTTATTCTGTAACACTTGTCCCAATTTTTTCCCTTTTGTCCCCTTCCGCCCCCCCTCTCCCACAGTCAATCCCCTCTCCATTGTCCATGTCCATAAGCCATTCATACATGTTCTTTGACTAGTCCCTTCCCCTTCCTTCCACCATTATCCCTCTTCTTCCTCCTTCCTACAGCTATCAGCCTGTTCCATGTTTCCGTGTCTCTGGTTCTATTTTTCTCATTAGTTTATTTGGTCATTAGATTCCAGTTATAAGTGAGGTCATATGGTATTTCTCTTTTGCCAACTGGCTTATTTCACTTAGCATAATGCTCTCCAGTTCCATCCATGCTGTCTCAAAGGGTAGGAGTTCCTTTTTTCTTTCTGCTGTGTAGTATTCCATTGTGTAAATGTACCAATTTTTTGATACAGTCATTTACTGATGGGCACTTAGGCTGTTTCCAGCACTTGACTATTGTAAATAGCACTGCTATGAACATTGGGGTGCATAAGTTATTTTGAATTGGTGTTTCAGGATCCTTAGGGTATATTCCCAGCAGCAGAATATCTGTGTCATAAGGCAGTTTCATTTTTAATTTTTTGAGGAAATTCCATACTGTTTTCCATAGTAGCTGCACCAGCCTGCATTCCCACAAACAGTGCACTAGGGTTCCCTTTTCTCTACATCCTTGCCAGCACTTCTTTGATTTATTAATGATAGCCTCACACCTGTCAGAATGGCTATAATTAAGAAAACAGAAAGGTGAAAACTTTATTTGTATTTAATTTCTCTCCTAATACAATAGTACCAAGAGGACAAGGAGCTCCTTCAGAGTAATCATTACATTTGATGAATGTCAACTGAAAGGAATGTTAAGTGCCAAATACAAAAAAAGAGACAGAAAAATAGATCTGTGAAGTAGTTGCTACTGATAATGAGTGAAGTGAGAAGACCTAAAGAATAGTTCTTGAAAAGCAGAGACTCTATGAGAAATAGAACTCCTACATCTAAAGGCCAATAATTCTCATTGGAAAGGGAAGGGAAGACTATAGGCATGGAACATGTTAAATATATAATGGTATGTATATATCTTTGATGAAATATTTTAGTACAAATATGTGAGATCATATGAACATCATCATCATCACCAAGCCCTTATTATATGAAATGTTAAAGGGACTTATCTAAGAAAGAGAAGAAGAGCAAAAGAACTATGAACAGTAAAATGACAGAAAACTCACAACTATCAACAACTGAACCTAAACAAAAACAAAAACAAAAACAAACTAAGCAAACAACTAGAACAGGAACAGAATCACAGAAATGGAGATCAGAGGGGAGGGGGAAAATGGGGGAAAAGGTACAGGGAATACGAAGCATAAATAGTAGGTACAAAATAGACAGGGGGAGGTTAAGAATAGTGTAGGAAATGGAGAAGCCAAAGAACTTATATGTACGACCCATGGACATGAACTAAGGGGGGTGGGAATGTTGGTGGGAGGGAGGTGCAGGGAGAAGGGGAATAAAGGAGAGAAAAAAACTGGACAACTATAATAGCATAATCAATAAAACACACACACACACACACACACACACACACACACACACCCATACATAAAGAATTTTCAACAGTTCTCAAGGCCTGCAGCCTGGCTACATTTAGTAAAAGAAATTTCAGTAGAATGTGTCAGATCTCTCCCTGTTTTAATGTTTCTGTCAGACAGTGTAGGTTAATGTCGGTACTCTAGAATGCACTATCTATAGGCCTCCCTCTAGCTTGACATTACCGTTCTTTCAGGGAGATACGGACAGCACTGCCTCCAAACATGCTCCATGACCTTTGGATATGATGTATTTCAGTTTGAATGACAGCTGAGTTTGCTAAATATGACCACTGTGTAGCCTGGAGAAAATCTAACAAAACTCTTTATCAAATGATTTTTTAAAAGAAAGAAGGGAAGGGAAGGGAAGGAGAGGGGAGAGGAGAGTAGAGGAGGAAGGGAGGGAAAAGGAAGGAAGGAAGGAAGGAAGGAAGGAAGGAAGGAAGATGTGAAGAGTGTACAGGAATTTTCCTGGTTAAAGGAGTGAGAGCAAGGTAGGCACACCAGGTCAAGGGGGTGAGGGAAGATTGACTGAGGTAAAATTGACAAATAAAACTGTATATGTTTAAGATATGCAATGTAATATGGAGGTTTCTCAAAAAATTAAAAATAGAACTGCTTATGACCCAGCGATTTCACTTTGGGTATACAGGCATGGACAAAAGTAGGTTTACAGTTGTGAGAGTGTGAAATAACAAATAATACAAATAAATAATACAACAATAATAATATAAGAATAAACTCTGTGTTTCATGTACTCACAACTGTAAACATGCTTTTGCCAACCCCTATATATCAAAAAAAAAAAAACCCAAAACACTAATTCAAAAGAATATATGCAGCCCTATGTTCACCGCAGCATTATTTACAATAGCCAAGACATGGAAACAACCCAAGTGACCAGCAGTAGATGAGTGGATGAAAAAACGGTGGTACATGTATGCAATGGAACATTACTCAGCCATAAAAAACAATGAAACCTTAGTATTTGTGACAGCATGGATGAAGGTTAGAGGGTATTATGCTAAGTGAAATAAGTCAGTCAGAGAAAGACAAATACCATATAATTTCACTAATACATGGAATCTAAAGAACAAAATAAATTAACAAAGTGTAAATGGACTCATAGAAACAAACTGATGGTTGCTGAAAGGCGGGTATCTGGAGACTGGGTAAAAAAGGTGAAGTGATTAAGAAGTGGGAATTGGTAGTTACAAAACAGTCATGGGATGCAAAGTACATCATAGGGAATATAGTCAACAATATTGTAACAACTATGTATGGTGCCAGATGGGTATTGGATATATTGGGGGGACCACTTTGTAAATGTATATGATTGGGTAACCATTATGCTGTACACCTGAAACTAATATAAAATAATACTAAATGTAAACTGTAACTGAAACATAAAATTCTGAAAAATATACAATATGATTTGATATACACTATATATACAAATTTTAAAATGCATTCAAAAGATAAAAGAACATTTAATGAAGGACAAATATAAGGAAGTTGCACAGACCCATTAATATAAGATTCTGGCCATCTCCCACCCTGTTTAAAACTCTTAAAATAGATCCTCATTGACTACAGATAGTATGTAAACTCCTTAGTACAAGTTACCAAGCCTACTGCTTCTGTGTCTTTATTGTGCTTTTCCTTCACAAGTTGAGGCAATATGAAATGTACTCATGGACAACAGGGTAAATTACAAACTGTTCAAAATGACTCATATCTAAAGGCTAATGATTAACGTGTTGACTTGCTAAGAGGTGTCTGGTGATATGCCGCAGGACTATGTCCTTGGTCTTCTAGGTTCTTTATCCAAACTGTTAATGAAAATGGAGAGAACATGTTCATTGAACATGTGAATAACATATATATTGGAAGGTATAAAAACTACACTAAATAGAATCAGAAACCTTAATGTTCTTAACAGTCTAGAAATAAGATGCTAACTGAGTAAGATGAAGCATAACAAAAATAACTATTATGTTTTCCAGTGGGATATTAAAAAATACCTGTGCAAATGTTTTATATCCTCATGGGGAAGAAGTGACAAAGGCTAATAAAATTTTAGTTAATAGTAGACACATCCTTGGACCACAAGATGGGGGAGGAGTGAATGGGAGTCACGCTGACCTCCTCCCAAGACCAAACTGGAATTGCAACTAAATAGTGGAGAAATCACCTGGAAAACAATGGAACAATAGTGGGAGAGGAGCCTTGGTGCTGCGGACAGTGGATTCGACTCTCACACATCCCAACGGGTGAGAAGTGCGGTGGAGGCTCGAGAGGGTGGGCTGGGTGCCCATGGGCACTGGCACCAGAGGTACATTGAAATGGCCAGTTGGATCCCCCTGAGAAGAAGAGGGTCTGAACCATAAACAAGGACCCCTAGACTACATCAGGTGAAACCAGGAAAACGCGCAGACAAAACGCAACCCTGCTTAGGGGTTGTGTGAAAAGCTTAGGGGCGCTCTCTGCCAGAGACAGGTGACTGGGGATGCAAAGAGACATTTAAAGGGCCAACGAAAAATTTGCAGTGGCAGCCACGCTCCTTGATCTCTGGGTAGAGGCGGCAGCAGAGTGCACTGGAGCCTGGGAAAAGACTGGTGAGGAAAACTTTGTGAAGAGAACTGACACGGCGGCCGGTTGAGCCCCAGTGATGGCACGCCTCCCGCTCTGCAGCTACCATCTCCCTCAGGCAGAAGGGAATCAATTAACCTGCCTTTTGTGTGCTCCGCACACAGCTTGTGGGCGTGTGAGCTGGGGGTTTAAGTGCAGACAAGCTGGAAGAAAGAGAGGATCCCTGGCCAAAGGAGCCACACAGTTGCATAGAGAGCCTTGAGGAGACGGAGGCTTTGGGGACAGAACGGGAGGAGGAACTGGGGAGTCCCAACTCCCTCCCCATTCTGTAGTTTCCATTGCGGGCTGGAAAGGTGCACCCCCAAAAAGGCAGAAGCGGGGCGGGCATGAACCAGACTGCCTGCGATTGAAACGCAGTCCGCACAGGGGGTGGATCCTTGGACGAAGGGATCACGGAACTGCCCAGAGACCCATGAAGAGAGACTGGAAACGGAGGCGTTGGGGAAAGAACGGGAGGAAAAACCGGGGAATCCCGACTACTTCTCCTTTCCCTAGTCTCCACTGTGCGGGAACAGGCCACACCCCCAAAGAGCCAAAAGCTGAAAAGCACATAATAGACACCCAAAAACCACTCATGGAAGGTGCACACACTCGCGCCGAGTGGCCAACGAGGGCTGGCGAGCGTGAGTGTGGACCCACGTGGGCCGACGGGGCCTGTGAGGGAGTGGGCAGATCGGGGATGGCAGGCGAAAACCGACCCGACCGGCGCAGGCCCGTGAGTGCAGAGCGGTCCGCAGAAATAGTGGATCCCAGGCGGAAGCGGTCACAGAGCTGCCCAGAGTCCCTGGAGGAGAGTCTGGAGACAGGATTAACCGGAGAATCCTGGAGCTGACTTCCTCCCATTTCCGTAGTCTCCATTTGGCGAGGGCATACAACGCACCCAAAGAGCCAAAAGTGGGGAAAGCACACAATAGAAGACTCTAAACTGACCAGTGATGGGGTGCCCGCCGCCCTGGAGGCCCAGGCAAGTACATGAGGTCGCGAATAAGCCCCCTGGGCTGGGGCAAGCACGCGCTAGCCCAGGCGGGCGAGGAATCCTGTGGGGCCGGGGATCCTGAGGGGCCGGGGATCCTGAGGGGCCGGGGAGTGCGCTCAAGGAGCCGGCGGGAGAGTACAAAGGAATCCACAGAAATAGTGGATCCCTGGCTGAAGGGGTCACAAAGCTGCCCTAAACAGGAGTCAGACACACAAAATAGACTCCTGGAAGGCTCAAACAAATGACCCAAGGTCATATAGGGTCAACAACTGACATCATCAGAGGCAGGCCCAGAAAGAAAAGGACAAAAATACTTAACAGACTCTCACAAAAATGGGAAGAAAAAGAAGTTCCCCCAAATGAGTGGAAAAGGAGACTCCCCACAGAGACAGCTAAATGAAATAGAGGCAAGGGAACTATCAGATACTGAATTCAAAACAATGGTTCTAAGGAAGCTCAATGAGCTCAGCCAGCTCAAAGATAACTATGAGAAACTGCAGAGAAATTATCAGGATCTTACAACAAACTATATCAGCCTGGAAAAGGACAAAGAAACTATAAAGAAGACACAAGAGGATATGAAGAATACCATTTCTGAATTGAAGAACACAGTAGAAGGAATCCAAAGCAGGTTGGATGAAGCTGAGGATCGAATCAGTGAGATGGAGGATGACTCAGTGAGATGGAGGATAAGGTAGAAAAAAGCTCCCAGAAAGAACAAGAAATGGAAAAAAGACACAAAAAGAATGAAGAGGCATTTAGGGAAATGCAGGACAACCTGAAACGCAATAATATCTGTATAATAGGGATCCCAGAAGGAGAAGAGGAGCAAGGGATAGAGAACCTCCTCGAAAAAGTAATGATGGAAAATTTCCCTAATTAGAGGAGAGAAAAGGTCTCATGGATCCAGGAGGCACAGAAGACCCCACACAAGAGGGACCCAAAGAGGTCCACTCCAAGATGCATCATCATTAAAATGGCAACTATCAAAGACAAAGAGAGAATCCTCAAGGCAGCAAGGGAAAAGGAGAAAGTAACATACAAGGGGGCCCCGGTACCGGTAAGAGCTAACTTCTCAAAAGAAACACTACAAGCCAGAAGGGAATGGCAACAAATATTCCAAGTCATGAAAAGCAAGGGCCTACAACCAAGGCTGCTCTGCCCAGCAAGGCTCTCAATTAAAATAGAAGGGGGAATAAAAAGTTTCCCAGACAAAAGAAGGCTAAAAGAATACATCTCTACCAAACCAGCCCTACAAGATATGGTAAAGGAACTGTTTTAAGAAGATGAAGGAAAAGAGTGAGAAAGGAAAAACACAGGTACAAAGAGAAAAAATGAATAGGTTTCTATCAGTAATAACTCTCAAAGTAAATAGAATAAATGCCCCAATCGAAAGACACAGATTGCTGAATGGATAAGAAAACATGACCCACACATATGCTGCCTACAAGAGACCCACCTCAGAGCAAAAGACCTACACAGATTGGAAGTAAAGGGATGGAAAAAATTATTCAAAGCAAATGGGCAAGAGAAAAAAGAAGGGGTTGCAATACTTGTATCAGACAAAGTAGATTTCAAAACAAAGGCCATAAAAAGAGACCCAGAGGGGCACTTTATAACACTTAAAGGAAGAATCTATCAAGAAGACATAAACATTGTAAACTTACATGCTCCCAATATAGGAGGCCCCAAGTATATAAGGAAATTGTTGGACGACTTCAAGAAAGATATAGACAGCAACACACTGAAAGTAGGGGATTTCAACACCCCACTGTGAAAAATGGACAGATCTTCCAAACAAAACATTAATAAAAATATTGTGCAGCTGAATGACACACTGAATCAAAGAGACTTAACTGACCTGTATAGAACCTTTCATTCCAAAGAAGAAAAATACACATTCTTTTCAAATGCTCATGGAAGTTATTCAAGGATAGACCACATGATAGGACACAAAGCAAGCCTCAGAAAACTCAGGGAAATTAAAATAATACCAAACTTTTTCTCAGACCACAAGGCCTTGAAACTGGAAATCAACCTCAAAGAGAAACTTCAAAAACTTGGAAACTCATGGAGACTGAACAGTACACTATTAAACAATGAATGGGTCAATAATGAGATAAGAGAAGAAATCAAAAAATTGCTGGAAACAAATGAAAATGAACAGACAACAGTCCAAAACCTATGGGACACAGCAAAGGCGGTCCTGAGAGGGAAGTTCATACCAATACAGGCTTACCTAAAAAAGACAGAAACATTTCAAATAAAAGATCTAACACTACAACTTCAAGAACTGGAGAAACAACAACAAATAAATCCCAGAGCAAGTAGAAGGAAGGAAATAGTCAAGATTGGAGCAGAACTGAATGACAGAGATGAAAAGAACAATTCAAAGGATCAACCAATCCAGAAGCTGGTTCTTTGAAAAGATAAATAAAACCAACAAGCCTTTAAGCAGACTCATCAAGACAAAAAGGGAGAGGACCCAAATTAATAATATCAGAAATGAAAGAGGAGAAATAACAACTGATACCACAGAAATACAAATGATCGTCAGAAACTACTATGAACAATTATATGCCAAGAAATTTGTAAAGCTTGATGAAATGGACAAATTTCTAGAAAAGTATAATCTTCCAATACTGAAGGAGGAAGAAACAGAAAGCTTGAACAGACTGATAACAGCTGGGGAAATTGAAGCCGTAATCAAGAAACTCCCAGCACACAAAAGCCCAGGGCCGGACTGGCTTCCCAGGAGAATTTTATAAAACATTGAAAGAAGAGCTAACCCCTGTCCTTCTCAGACTATTCCAAAAAATCCAAGAGGAAGGAAGACTCCCAGACTCTTTCTATGAGGCCAGCTTCACCCTGATCCCAAGACCAGATAAAGACCCTACAAAGAAAGACAACTACAGGCCAATTTCGCTGATGAACATAGATGCTAAAATCCTCTACAAAATATTGGCAAACCACATCCAGCAATACATTAAAAAGATTATCCACCACGATCAAGTGGGATTCATCCCAGGGATGCAGGGATGGTTCAATATACGCAAATCAGTAAACGTGATACATCACATAAATAAAAGAAAAGACAAAAACCACATGATTATTTCGATAGACGCAGAAAAAACATTTGATAAGGTACAGTGCCCATTTATGATGAAAACACTTAGCAAAATGGGAATAAATGGGGCATTCCTCAACATAATAAAGGCCATATATGAGAAACCTACAATCAATATCATACTCAACGGGCAAAAACTGAAAGCTTCCCCACTAAGATCGGGAACACTACAAGGATGTCCGCTTTCACCGCTTCTTTTCAACATCGTATTGGAAGTCCTAGCCACAGCGGTCAGACAAGAAAAAGAAATAAAAGGCATCCAAATAGGAAAGGAGGAAGTAAAGCTATCATTGTTTGCAGATGACATGATAGTGTACATAGAAAACCCTGTAGACTCTACCAAAAAACTCCTCAACCTTATAAGTGAATTTGGCAAAACAGCAGGATACAAAGTCAACATTCAGAAATCAAAGGCATTGTTGTACACCAGCAATGAAATAGAAGACGAAGAAATCAGAAAAAAATACCATTCTATATAGCAACAAGAAAAATAAAGTACCTAGGAATAAATTTAACCAAAGAGGTAAAAGACCTGTATGCAGAAAACTATGCAACATTGAAGGAAGAAATTAAGGAAGACACAAATAAATGTAAGCATATACTGTGCTCATGGATTGGAATTAATGTCATCAAAATGTCCATACTACGCAAAACAATTTATAGATTCAACACAATCCCTATTAAGATACTAATGATGTATTTCACAGAAATGGAACAGACATTTCAAAAATTTATATGGAACCATAAACGACCCCGAATAGCCACAGCAATTTTGAGAAAGAGAAACAAAGTAGGAAGGATCACAATACTGGACATCAATCTCTACTACAAAGCCACTATACTCAAAACAATCTGGTACTGGCACAAGAACAGACTCATAGACCAGTGGAACAGAATAGAAAGCCCAGAAATAAGCCCAGATCTATATGGGCATCTAATATTTGACAAAGGGGGCAGAAGCATAAAATGAAGCAATAATAACCTCTTCAACAAATGGTGTTGGGAGAGCTGGACAGCTACATGCAAAAAATTGAAATTGGATCATCAACTAACACCATATACAAAAATAAACTCAAGAATGATAAAAGACATAAATATAAGTCGTGACACAATAAAAGTCCTAGAGGAGAATATAGGCAGGAAACTCTCAGATATTCCTTTCAGCAATATATTCCACAATGTGTCCCCTAAAGCAAGGGACATAAAGGAAAGAATAAACAAGTGGGACCTCATCAAAATAAGAAGCTTCTGCATGGCTAAAGAAAACATCAGCAAAATGAAAAGGGAACCAACCGTATGGGAAAATATATTTGCCAATGATGTATCAGATAGGGGTTTGATCTCCAAAATATATTAAGAACTCACACGACTCCACTCCAGGAAGACAAAATTCCAATTGAAAAATGGGGAAAGGACCTGGACAGACACTTCCCAAGGAGGACATACACAGGGCCCAGAGACACATGAAAGGATGCTCAGCATCATTGGCCATCAGAGAAATGCAAATTAAAAAACAAAATGAGATACCACATCACACCGGTCAGAATGGCCATCATAAACAGATCAACAAACAATGGGTGCTGGCGAGGCTGTGGAGAAAATGGAACCCTAGTGCACTGCTGGTGGGAATGCAGACTGTTGCAGCTACTGTGGAAAGCAGTGTGGAATTTCCTCAAAAAGCAAAAAAATGGAACTGCCTTTCGACCCAGTGATTCCACTGCTGGGATTATACTGTAAGAATCCCCGAACACCATTTCCAAAGAACCTATGAACCCCACCGTTCATAGCAGCACAATTTCCAACAGCCAAGTGCTGGAAGCAACCTAAGTGCCCCTCAGCAAATGAATGGAGCAAAAAAATCTTGGTACATTTACACAATGGAATATTACGCAGCAGAAAGAAAGAAAGAGCTACTACCCTTCACGACAGCATGGATGAAACTGGAGAGCATTATGCTAAGTGAAATAAGCGAGGGGGAGAAAGATAAATACCATATGATCTCACCTATAAGTGGAACCTAATCAACAAAATTAAAAAAAAAGCCAAATAGAACTGGCAACACTGAAAGAAAAAACTGACAGTAACAAGAGGAAAGGAGGAAGGGGGTAACGGAAAAGAAGGCAAAGGGTCAAATCAAAGAAGATGTACAGAGGGCCCATGGACAAAGCTAAAGTGTGGAAAGATTGAGTGTGGGAGGTGGGGGTGGTTGGGGCAGGGGAAAATGATGGCAGCAAAATGGAGACAAGGGTATTAGAACAAAAAAAATTATTTGCCCGTATGTATGTGTTTTATTTATTTATTTTTAATTAAAATATTTATCGATTTCATTTTTTTAACGATTTATTTACTTTTAGAAAAAGGAAGGAGGGAGGAAGAGAGGGAGAGGAACATCAATGTGTGGGTGCATCTCACGTGCCCCCTGCTGGGGACCTGGCCAGCAACCCAGGCATGTGCCCTACACTGGGAATCAAACCAGCAACCCTTTGGTGTGCAGGACAGCACTCAATCCACTGAGCCACACTGGATAGGGCTGGTTTATTGATTTTAGAGAGAGAGAGAGAGAGAAGAATGAGACAGACAGACAGACATCAGTGTGAGAGAGATATATCAATTGGTTGCCTGCAATAGGCATCCCAACCAGGGATTGAAGCTGCATCCTAGGTATGTGCCCTGACCAGGAATCGAACCCCCAACCTTTTGGTGTATGGGATGATGCTCCAACCAGCTAAGCCACACCAGCCCGGGCCATCCATGTGTTTTTATATCTGGGCTTTCAATTCTGTTTCATTGGTTTGTGTGTCTGTCTTTCTGTCAATACCATGCTATTTTGGTTACTGTAGCTCTGTAGTATAATTTGAAATCAAGCACTGTGATACCTCCAGCTTCATTCTTTGTTCTCAGAATTGCTTTGGCTATTCAGGATCTTTTGTGATTCCATATAAATCTGATTATTTTTTATTCTATTTTTGACAAAAAAAAATGACATTGGGATTTGATGGGGATTGCATTAAATCTGTCTATTGCTTTGGGTAAAATGGCCATTTTACCTATGCTGATTCTTCCAATCCATAAACACAGGATATGATTCCACTTCGTCTTTTTCAATCTCTGTTAATAATTCTTTGTAGTTGTCAGTATATAGGTCCTTCACATCCTTTGTCAAGTTTATTCCTAGGTATTTTATTCTTTTGGTTGCAGTTGCAAAATAAATTGTTTTTTCACGTCTTTTCCTGAAATTTCATTGTTAGTATATAGGTATGCAGTGGATTTTTGTACACTGATTTTGTATCCTGTAACTTTACTGTATTTCTTTATTGTAAAATAGTTTTTCAGCCCTGGATGGTGTGGCTCAGTAGACTGAGTGCCGGCCTGCAAACCAAGAGGTCACTGGTTCAATTCCCAAACAGAGCACAAGCTTGGGTTGCAGGCCAGGTCCCCAGAAAGGGGCACGTGAGAGT
Organism: Pteronotus mesoamericanus; assembly: GCF_021234165.1. Classification (NCBI taxonomy): domain Eukaryota; kingdom Metazoa; phylum Chordata; class Mammalia; order Chiroptera; family Mormoopidae; genus Pteronotus; species Pteronotus mesoamericanus. The sequence goes on along the minus strand of NW_026555093.1, from coordinate 665,694 downwards.
AAAAGTCAACCACACATTGATGCTTCCCTCCCTTTCTTACTCCCTCCTTTCCCCTTTATCTAAAAATAAATAAATAAAATCTTTAAAAAAATAGTTTTTATGAAGTCTTTAGGGCTTTCTCTCTATAGAAGCATGTCATCTCCAAAAACAGACACTATAACTTCTTCATTCCCAATTTGGATGCCTTTTCTCTTTTTTTTCTTGCCTGAGGTTGCTCTATGAGTTACAGCACTATGTTGAGTAATAGTGGTGAGAGTGGGCATCCTTGTCTTGTTTCTGATTTTGGGGAAAAGCTTTCAGTTTTTCACCATTAAGTATGATACTAGCTGAGGGTTTGTCATATATGGCCTTTATTATGTTGAGGTACTTTCCTTCTATACCCATTTTATTGAGTGTTTAATCATAAATGGATGTTGTATCTTATCAAATGCCTTCTCTGCATCTATTGATAAGATCATATGATTTTTATCCTTTGTTTTGTTAATATGGTATATTTCATTGATCAATTTGCATATGTTGAACCATCCTTGTGGCCCTGGAATGAACTCCACTGGATCGTAAAGTGTTATTTTTTAAATATATTGTTGCTTGGTAGAATTCACTAATGAAGCCATGTGGTCCTGGACTTATTTTTGGAGAGGTTTTTTATGGCTGTTTCAATTTCTTCACTGTTGATCGGTCTATTTAGATTTTCCAGTTCTTCATGATTCAGTTTAGGAAGTTTATATACGTCTAGGAACTTATCCATTTCTTCTAGGTTATTGAATTTGGTGGCTCACAGTCTTTCATAGTATTCTAGTGTAATCCTCTGTATATTGTGATTTCTTTCTCCTCTTTCATTTCTGACTTGTTTGTATGAATCTTTTCTCTTTTTTCCTTAGCAAGTCTAGCCAGGGGTTTATCAATTTTACTAATTTTTTTCTAAGAACCAGCTCTTTGTTGTATTAATTTTTGTATGGTCTTTATTTCATTCAATTCTGCTCTAATTTTTATTATTTCCTTTCTTCTGCTGACTTGGGTTGCTTTTGTTCTTTTCCTAGTTCTTCAACATGTAGTATTAGGTTGTTTACTTAGGATTTCTCTTTTTTCTTGAGATAGGCCTATAATGATATAAACGTCCCTCTTATCATAGCTTCTGCTGCATCCCAGAAGTTTTGATATGTCGTATCATCATTCTTGTGTGCCTCTATATATCTTTTGATCTCACCATTTATTTCTTCTTTGACCCAGTAATTTTTTAGTAGTATATTGTTTAATCTTCACATACTGTGGGTTTCTTTTCTTCCTTTTTGCAGTTGATTTCTAATTTAAAAGTAAGCTTAAGTTTTGAGGTTAAGTTTTCCTGTACTTCATCTTATCTTAACCCCATGCCCGAAATTTAGAAGCAGCTCCCAACTACCTTCAGTGTACAGAGCTGCCACCTCTACAGGACTAAACAATGGGCCTGAGTAAGGTACCAAGACTTTTCACCTTACAAACCAGTGCTGCTTAGAAATTATTCTTGCCTAGGGATGGAGATCTTGTTACACTTCCATGATGCTATCATATTACTGAACCCTGCAAGAGCTCCATGTGGTGGCTAAACTGAGCACCTATTCCCTTCCAGGAACCTAGTGTATATACCTCCTTCAATTCATCTGGGTCTGTAGTTTCTTGTGCTTGAGGAGCAGGATACCCCTTCTGTAGTCCAGCCAATCCTGCGGCTTAATTTGTATTTGGTTCCTGTAAACTCCACTCCCTAGGAAATTGGTTCTATTTCATTCACTTGTTTGGAATGAATCCACAATATAACCAGACTTTCTATGTGGCCCTTCAATTTTTAATCTGTGATCCACACATTTTGCCTTAAGCCCTTTTACACTATCAATAGATGCCCTTTGATTCCTGATCACTGACCTGGAATCTACCACACTTCTTTTGGGATTTGGACCCATCATGACTGCCCATACATTGTTGTGGAGTATCTCAGCTCTTATATTCCTTATATCACTGTTCCCTTATATTCCTATTAAAACTACATTATCCAGTCTTAAGTCCACATTTACTTCTAGAATACATGCACAACTTATTAGAGCATTATATAATACTCTAATCCTCTTCTAGGGATTCACTGACAAATAAAATTATCACAGAAGTTATACAAGGTCCAAAAAGAAGACTGAAAGTAGATGTGAGGTAGGAGGAAAATTAAGAGGGTATGGTGTTTGCAAAAAAGAGAAGAAAGTGTTTCAAGAAGCATTTCAGTTCCCTCACTGGTCATTCCTTTTCTACCTCCTTTGCAAGTTCTTTCTCATCTTCATGCCTAGTAATGATGTCATCCCAGGGTTCACTCCTTAGACCTGTGCACCAGTCTAGATTTCCCCCCCAGTGGTCTCATCCACTCTCTAATGACACTCCTCAAAGCTTTTGTGCTGACCATTCCCTCTCCATGAAACAATCTTCCACATAGCCTTTTTTTCCTCTTCTCTTTGAATTTCTCCTCAAGACCGAGTCACATTCTCAATAAAGTTTACTGAACAGCCTATTTGAAATAGAAACTTACCCCAATACTCATAATGCTTCTTCCCTGCTTCAATTTTTTTGCACGCTATTTATTTTATTTGTTTGTGCCACCACCACCATTAGAATGTGTGTCCCGTAAGTACATGGATTTTTGTTTCTTTTAAATATTGCTATATTCCCAGCTCCTAAGATAGTACCTGAAACATAGTAGATGCTTAATGAATATATGCTAGCTGAGTGATAAGGAGAGAAGAACTGAGCAAGAAAAGGACAGAGAACTATTAGATTTTGCCACATGAAGTACGTTGAAAAATGAACCAGGGAAAAAAACCTAAATGTCCATTAATAGAGGCATTGGTTATTTCTGTATTCCTTCAAGAAATATTTACTGAGCAGCCTCCATGTCTTAAGTACTAGGTATTCTGTACATAGTGATGAATAAGACAAAGTCCCTACAGTCAAGGGGCTGACATTTAAGTCAGGGGAGACAGACAATAAACAAACATATATATCAGGTATTCCTAAGTCTTATGGAGAGAACTAATGGTGGGTAAGGGAGGGGGAAGTACCTGGCAACAGTAGGGTGCTATTCATATGGGGTAGAAAAGGACTCTTTTGGTCAGATTCCTGAAGGAAGAATAGTAGTAAGCAAAATGGGCACCTAAAAGAGGAATGCTGCAAGCACAGGGCACAGAAAGTACAAAAGCCCTGAGGTGAGGGTACCTGATATACTCAAAGAACATCAAGGAAGCCCTATGCCTAGAATAAACTAAGAAAGGCAAGAGTGCCAGGAGATAAAGGCAGAGAGGTAGCATGGAGAACCTTGGTTTTTACTGAGACAAACTGGGGACAGGGGCAAGTTGCAGCAGAGTGGCTTGATCTAACTTACACTGTAAGTCAATCACTCTGTCTGCAGTGTGGAAAAGACTTTAGCGACAAGGGCAGCAGCAGGGAGACCAGGTAGGAGGCAACTGCAGTGATTCAGGTGAAAGATGATGGTGACTTAGAAAAGATGAGGATGCATTCTGAAAATAAAGCCCATAGCATTTGCTCATCAATTTTATATGGAGGAAAAGAAAGCGAGGCATCAAAGTAGACTCCAAGGTTTTTGGCCTGAACAACTGGACAGACAGAATTGTCATGAGCTGCGATTGTGAAGGCTATAGGAAAAACAGCTTTGGGGAGATCAAGAGTTCAGTTCTGGACATGTTAAGTTTGAGATGCCTATTACACATTGAAGTGAAGATGTCACTTAGTTCGATATATAAATCTGGATAACAGGGGAAAGCTCTAGGCTGGTGATACAATTTTGGGAGTCATGGGTACATAAAGCCATGTACCTATAAAGCCATGACTTGGAAGGAATCACCAACGGAGTGAGTGTCCATAGAGAAGGTGCTCAATGACTGACCTTGGGGTACTCTAATATTTAGTATTAGGAAAGAGGAGATTGAGAAGAAACAACCAGTTGGAAGCATGATATCCTGGAAGTTAAATGAAATAAGCAATTCAAAGAGGAAAGAGAGGTCAGTTGTATAAAAAACCACTGATAAGACACTACATGGACTGAGGAGTGACCACTGAATATGGTAGTATGAAGGTCATTTGTGACTGAGATCAGAACAATAAGGGTAGGCAGAATCCTTACTGTAAGAGAGGTTCAGGAGAGAAGGAGAGAGGAAAAGAAGTAGTGACATAGCATACAGAGAATTTTTTGATAAATTTTTCATTAATGGGATAAAATATACTACTAAACGGAACTACATTCATATGTGGAATATCAATGAGCCATTATAATGAATATGTATCAATCTAGATAGATCTCAAAAACATAAGTACAGAATAATGCCAATTATATTCAACTTTTAAAAATCATGTAGAATAGTACTATTTATTTTTCCATGGTAAAACAGTATGTAAAATTCACCATAGTCATTGTCTCTGAGGTGGTGGAGGATGACTGGGACTAGGAGTCTGCCAAGGAGACTTTGATTTTATTTGTAAAATTTCATTTTCAAATGAACTGAAAAAAATATGATAAAAAGTTAACATTTAGGCTTCTGGCCAAGATGGAAGTGTAGGTAGATACGTGTCACTTCCTTGCACAACCAAAAGAAAGATAACAGCCAATTTAAAAACAAAAAACAATCAGAACTGCCAGAAAATCAACAACCAAGGAGTTAAAGAAGAAACATTCATCCAGACTGGTAGGAGGGGCGCAGACAGGAAGCCAGGGCAGCAAGGACATGTGAAAAGGTGATGACTGGTGGATTGCGGCAGGCGAGGCTGTAGCTGGTGGACTGGGTGGTCCCATATTCACATGCAGATAAACCAGGAGGAACAACTGGTGAACGAGACAAACCGCACAACCTAGGGTTCCAGTGTGGGGAAACGAAAGCCTCAAAACCCCTCGTTATAAAAGTCTGCAAGGTTGCGGCAGAGGGAGAAACTCCCAGTCTCACAGGAGAGCCCACTGGAGAGGCCCATGGGGTCCTAGAACATACACAAGCCCACCCACCCAGGAATCAACACATGAAAGGGCACAATCAACTTGTGGGAAGTGAGGGAAGTGACTGAAAGCAGGGCGAGAGCCAAGCAAGTGGCATTGCTCCCTCTCTGACCCCTCCCCCACATATGACATCACAACGCAGCAAAGACGGTTGCCCTGCCCTGGCGAATACCTAAGGCTCCACCCTTTACAACATGACAGATGTGCTGAGACAAAGAAATATGGTCCAAATGAAAGAACAGATCAAAACTCCAGGAAAAAAAACTAAGTGACGAGGAGATAGACAACCTATCAGATGCAGAGTTCAAAACACTTGTAATTAGGATGCTCACAGAAATGATTGAGTATGTTTGCGAAATAGAGGAAGAAGGGAAGGTTATACAAAGTTAAATACAGAAAAATATACAGGGAACCAACAGTGAAGGGAAGGAAAATGTGACTCAATTCAATGATTTGGAACAAAAGGAAGAAATAAACATTCAACCAGGACAGAATCAAGAAACAAGAATTCAAAAAAATGAGGAGAGTCTTAGGAACCTCTGGGACAACTTTAAACATTCCAACATCTGAACCACAGGGATGCCAGTAAGAAAAGAAGAAGAGCAAGAAACTGAAAACTTATTTGAAAAAATAATGAAAAAAAAAAAAAACTTCCCCAATTGGTGAAGGAAGTAGACATGCAAGTCCAGGAAGCTCAGAGAGTCTCAAAGAAGTTGGATCCAAGGAGAAACACACCAAGACATCATAATTAAATTATCCAAAATTAAAGATGAGGAGGGAATCTTAAAAGCGGCAAGAGAAAAGGAGACAGCTACCTACAAAGGAGTTCCCATAAGACTATCAGTTGATTTCTCAAAAGAAATCTTTGAGGCAAGAAGGGACTCAAATAAGTATTCAAATTCATGAAATGTAGGGACCTACATCCAAGATTACTCTACCCAGCAAAGCTATCATTTAGAATGGAAAGGCAGATAAATTGTGTCCCAGAAAAGGTCAAGTTAAAGAAGTTTATCATCACCAAGCCCTTATTATATGAAATGTTAAAGGGACTTATCTAAGAAAAAGAAGATCAAAACTATGAACAATAAAATGACAACAAACTCACAACTATCAACAACTGATAAAAACAAAAACAAGCTAAGCAAACAGCTAGAATAGGAACAGAATCACAGAAGTGGAGATCAGAGGGGAGCAGGAGAAGGAGAATGGGGGGAAAAGGTACAGGGAATAAGAAGCGTAATTGGTAGGTACAAAAGAGATAGGGGGAAGTTAAGAATAGTATAGGAAATGGAGAAGCCAAAGAACTTATATGTATGACCCATGGATATGAACTGGGGTGGGGGGGTGACATTGGAAGGAGGGGGATGCAGGGTGTAGGGGTATAGAAGGGAGAGTAAAAATGGGACAACTGTAATAGTGTAATCAATAAAATATACTTCTTAAAGTCAACATTTAGTAATTCAGGATGTTGAAGTATGGATTTTTGTTATCTTCTCTACTTTCCTGTATTTTTTACATTTTCCAAAATACACACCAACAACAAAAACATGAGTTGAATGAACTGGTGGTGAGATTTGCAGATTGAACGACTTCGAAGTTTTCATTACCTGTACTATGTTACATGAAATTTATGCAACAATTTTTTACTGTGTAAAGAAAAGTTTTTAATTATGAAAACATTTCCAAACATGCAGAGCAGAAATAACAGATTAAAATGAGTTAGAAAAAGTTGGATAAAAAACCTGAAATCAGAAAAGTTCCAGATATTCCATCTGTATTAATTTCTCCCACTGGAAGTCTTGCATAATAAACAAAATTCAACCTTATTAAGTCCCACTTATTTTTTTTTTTTTTACCTGCTTGGTGCAGAGTGGAAGTGATCCCAAACAGCAAAATGGCAAATAAAACAAAACAAAATCGAACAACCAAATGTGTGTAGAAAGGGAAGAAAACCAGAAGCAAACAGTAGCTCATAACTCTTGGTATAAACCAAGAATGTAAACTAAGTTATATTTGAATCTCTATTATGTGCATATTATTCCTGTTTTGGATTATCTATTAATTCTGGAACAGCTTTCCTTAACCCAGTTCTGTACATCCCTTCTCTTCCCCATTTCTAGGATTCCTTTATCTATTCCATTTAGCCATCTCACAGAGCCTTTGTGAAAAGAGGGCTATTTGTTTTTCCAATGCAAGAAAAGGACATGGATAAATGACCTTCCATTTTAAATTATCTACATCTCATTGTTTCCTGTTAGTGTAAGTCATGGGAAGTTTCACCTCAATCTCCCACTTTTGATATATTAGAAGGTTTTTTCTTACCATTCCATACATAGGCACATGCTGTGAAGTCACTGGGCAGGCCACTGGAAGTGGTACCTTGAAGCAAAGAGTCAGTTACTATGTAGTACATCTTCTACTTTTATTTAATAAGAAATATTATAAAATTAGGAAACATTCTGCTATATATTTAATATTGATGACACATATAGTGAGTAATTTATAGCCAGGGCAATGATCTTTCCCTGAGCCTGAGAAATTTAGGAGTTTGAGGACTTCTAATTACTGGTATGTTGTGTTGGAAATCATAGCACAGTTCACGGTAGCTTAACTTCCCCAAGAAGTTGGAACTCACTTGGACAACATTACACACCCAAGAGAAATATGGACTTTCAGATAAGAAAGAAAAAGTTATAATTCTTCTTTTTATATTGCATAAATAAAATAGTAACATTAGTAAACAAAAGAAAATTTTCAACCACAATCTCACTACCTCCAACAAATAAAACTTTCTTAATTTTTCAATGTTCCCTTCCAGTCTTTGGTTATGACATCATTTAGCTATATGATAATGTGAAAAATAAATATAATTTGGCTTTCATCACATCAGATGAAAAGCAGAGTAATATACACTATTTAGTGCTATTGGCATAACATCCAATTATGCCTGGCTTTCAACCCTTAGTCTCCTAGCCTATACCAGTCACAACTTTACTTCTTGTCTTACTGCTTTGTGTGCTGCTAGGTGATATGAGAGACAGCAGAGAGCTTTGACCTTAAACATACCCCAAAGTGCTAGTAACTGGCCAGAAGGGACTAGAACAAAGAGGTAAAATACATCTTTGTTATCAATCTTTCTGATATTTTCCAAAGTATTCTATCCTGGCTCCTCATTCTGCTATAAAAAGTTTCCTTCATTCTTGAGATAGATACACACACACACACACGTATTTTTTTTCCTCAGCCAAACTGGTAACTGTCTCATAAATAATTTCTACTCTTGCAGCTTGTGCCCTATTACCAGGCACTTGCTACTCAAATCTGATCCATGGACCAGAAGCATCAACATCAGCTGGTAGTTTGCCAGAAATACAGATTCTCAATCCCCATCTCAGATCTGCTGCATTTTTAACAAGACCCCAGGTGAGTCATATGCACATTAAAGCTTGAGAATAAGAAAGTGTAGCAAGGGTCTAGGAAGGTCTTTCAAGGAAGAAGTATGCCCAGCATTTTCACAGTTCCCCCAGAACACCTTCATTATTGTTAGGGAGAATGCTTACTCTCCTTGCCTTCCTATTTTCATATCCCTGTCTGAGGGTTGAGGAACTTTAATTTAACGATCTATGTTTCATATACTAGTGAGTGGGAGTATTGTGCACAAAATCTCTATCATCATTATTGTCACCATCACCATCATCATACTGCTGGCTAATATTTACTGAGCACTTACTGTGATCTAGACAGTATTCTAAGCAGTTTACATGCATTGCTTCATTTAATACTCACAACAACACAATGGTCTACATCCTTTAAGTCCTTGAGAACAAATGTGTTTTGGAATTCACAATGGTTTGTACTTTAGAAAAATAATTAGAAATTACATATAGAACATATTAGTAACACCCCAGGGGAACTGGAATAGCACCCTGTAATCAAAGACACTAATATTTCTGCAGCAAAATGCAAATCCAAAATTCATGTATGAATATTTACACTTAGTGAAATAATGATGATAGCCTCATTATAGTTCAGATAATGTTTTTCAGCCAAAAGAGTTTGTTGCAAACTTAAATAAAATCTTGTTTTCCAGAGAGTTTTGAATTTTAGAATTGCAGATAGTTTAGTGGAGATCTATATTTCAAACTCCAATCTATTAGCAACTCCTATCAATTTTGTGTGTGTGTGTGTGTGTGTGTGTGTGTGTGTGTGTGTGTGTGTATCTCAAATCTCTTTCTTTCAATCTACTACAACTAGTGTAGCATTCTAGACCAGGCCACTCTAGATATCTTGTTTCAACAACTTGAAAAGATTTCTAACTGATTTTCCTAATCTGCATCTTATTTCCTTATTATCCATCTTTCACACTCTTCCTGGACTAATCTTTCAAAAATATAAAAGTGATCGCATTATAGCATTGGCTCCCATTGCTTGTAAGATAAAGCCCAAACTCCTACACAAGTTTCTATGAGGTATGGTCTCTGTTAAACACTCCAGTTTTATCCCTTGTTGCACCCATCATACATTATGTTATAGCCATGTTAAAGTACTTATAGTTCTCTGAATAGCCCACGAAGTTTTCTGCCTTTGCTCACACTGCTCCCTCTGCTTAGAATGCCCCACTTGCTAATCCGTGTTGTCAAGACACCTCATCTCCTTTTGCCTCACATTCAGCTCCTTTATGAAATTAACCAGCACACTCTCTAAAGTATTCTATCTTAGCACTTACAATATTCAATGCCTTTATTTGATGGCATGTCTTTCTGCAATACAGCTGCTGTATCTTTATCTCTCAGCATAGTCCCTGACACCTAATAAATGCTTAATAAATGTGGAGCAAAATAGGAGAAGTGAAGATTCTGTGATGTGGAGATAACTATAGACCTTATAGAAACCCTAAATTTGAATCTTCACATTTTAATTTATGAAACAGCTTAATATGTCTAAAACAAATGTTAGCACAATATATTAAGTTGATTAAAAAGAAGACAGTTATTGCTCTGCCCTCTTCCTTCATACAAATTTCTATGCTATTATTCATATATACCAAAAAAGGTTAAAATAAAAAGGTAAGGTAATAATACATCACAAATTTTACCTTCTGGACAAAAGGTTCAATAGAAATGGGACTCAACGACCAGTTCATTCCACCAGTAATTTCCATCTCTGAAGATTGGTAAGACTTCACGTCAAATCTAAAATGGGATTTAAAAATCAGTCTATTTAGGAGAATGACAAATCTACCATTTAAAACTCCAGTCAGGATACAGCCTTTGATACAATGTTTATATTTACCAACAAGTAAGAGATAATAGGACGGAATCACAAAACGAAGCCCAAAAAAGCCACTGGCTATTTTCTATAAAAAATTAAGTTATCATTACAAACTAAATGTCTCAGCTTAGGTTTGACAGATAATGCCAACTTTAAACTCCCCAATAACAAAGTTTGAGAGTCCACAGAAAGAATTCAATAGCAGCAGTTTTGTATAAGCAAACTGACTTGACTGACTATATTTTATTCTATTTTAATAGTTTTAGAGGGAAAAAAAACTAGTATTCTCCAAGGTAGTAGGTCAAAAGGGCATACGTACTGAATTCTGAGCCCCACCAAGGCTATTCGCTAGCCACCTTGACTACATAACCTCATTCCTTATTTGTAAAATGGGAAAAACAATGCTTTACCTATCTGCTCCATAGAAAGAGAGTTGTTAAGAGTTATGAGAAAAGTAATGTTGTATAGGATATATTTTGTATAAATAAGAGAATAAATAGAAAGAAAAGGAAACAAACTCTACTGGGTATCTATTCTTACTAGGTTCTATTAGGTGTTTTAATAATCTTAAGTATTATTTAATTTTCATAACAACTCTTTGAAGTATTATAAATTCTCATTTTATGGATGACAAAACTGAGTCTCAGAGAAAGCAAATATCTTGCTTAAGGTCCTACAGTTAAGTAATGGTAGGAATAGGAGCCTACACTCTAAATTAGTGGTTAAGTTTATTTTCCTTATCTTCTACATCTTTTAATCTCCTCTACCAAATCATGTAATACTCTATTGTTCATACACTTTAATGTTAATTCTAAGATATTCTTGTCTCTAAAAGCTCACATTTATTCCAAATTAATCATTTGACTAATCCACATTTAATTTTTATCTGTGATATGGATTTTAAAAGATCAAATAGTACTGAAAGATCTAAAACCAAAACATCAGTCACCAGCTCCCCTTCCCAAAAGTTGCTACTCTTTTTCTTATATTTCATTCCATTATCCTTAAGAAGCTGTTTATACTACTATGTCTTAATTTATAAATTTTAGATGTTATTAATTTACTCTAGAAGATACAGCACTCTGATACAATACTTCCCACCTCCTCTCAACTTTGAAATATTACATATGCCTACTATAGAGGTTATTAGCTCCAACTGTAGATCAAGACTGCCTGGGTTTGTATATTTATGTTATTTTGAATTAGTGTTTTGTTTTCCTATTTTAAATCCTACTTTACCCACTTAACTGTACAAAGTTGAACAAGTTACAGAATCTCTGTATCGCAGTTGTTCCATATGTAAAATGTGCACTGTAGATTCATTCCATTCATTCAACAAATATCCATTAAATATCTGCTAAAGTACCAGTTACTATTCTTGGTGCTTGGAATATATATAAAATAGATGAAAATATCTGACTTCGTGGAGCTTAGATCTCATGGAAATAATAGTTATTCCAACTAGAAAGATTAAATAAGTTATGTGTAAAATACTTAAAATGAACAGCATCTAGCTCAGAGTAAACAATAAATGTTAGCAGCAAATAATGTCATTTTCATTTTTTCCTGAACATCTCTTTCCTGGGGCTCTATATCCTTCTGTTCCAATCTAAACTGGCTACTGTACAAATGTCACACTGGGACTTTCATTGTTGTTATATTGGGACTTCCCTCCACCTCTCACTTAAGTAAGGCTCTTTGTTTCCTTGAATCCCATGTGTTCCTCTTTCTTAGTTCTTTTCTACTTTGCTGGAGCACACCCTGTAGGAGCTTCCTGAGAAAAGGTGCACAGTAGGATTTTTTTTTTTTTTTTTTAGGTTTTGGGTATCTGAAAATGTTTATCTCTTTTATTTGGCTGAGAGCTTGTCTGAGTACAAAATTTTAGATTGGAAATAAATTTCACCAAGAAGAATATTTGACAGGCTGAAATATTATCTTCTGCCTTCCAGGATTATTGTTTAAAGGCTCCATGCTATATTTATTCTTGATCAATTGTTTATACTTTCTTTTCCTTAATCCTTGACACACACCTTCTCTATTCAGCCTCCACAATATCAGGATATTTTGAAAGTACAATTCTGGACCTACTGTTACCCTTTTTATTCTCTATCAAGATGAGTTCATCTAGTCTTATAGCTTTTAACTACCACATTTATAACTCACAAAGTTTTATCTCTAACCCTAATATTCAGACTCGCATGTCTCTTAGGCGTCTAATGCATATCTCAAACATAACATGTCAAAGCACAACTTGATTCAACTTACCTACTTAAACTATTTGACTTCCAATCTTTTTCTCATCACAGTATATGACGCCATGATCCAAAAACCTAAACACCATTACTTAATTTCTCTTTTCCCCTCATCTCTAATACCAAGTACTATCAATTCTACCACCAAAACACATCCAACACACATGCACCTTTCATTATACCACCTCCTTGACTACCATCCCAGACAAGATGTTTCACATGGCACACTCCAAAAGAAAAGAAGCAGTCTGTACAGGTAGCAGAATTTAAAATATATTCCTGGATTTTATGTGTGAATATTTTATTTAAAATTCTGACATCTATAATAAATGAGATTGGTCAGCAGATTCATATCTTTGTTGGGCTTTGATATTAAAGTTACATAATTTCATACACTAAGTTGTAGATTTTTCCTTTTTTGCTATAGTCTGTAATTGAAATATCCTATTCTTTAATGGCTAGAGTTCAACCATGAACCCATGATGCATCACCAGTTCTTAAATTACTTTTACAAAAACTTATGTGGTGACTGTTCCATGCATGCTTGCGCTGCTTCTCAAATTTATTATTTATATTTTGCTTGGAAATAATCAATTTCCTCTAGATTTTCAAATATGTTATATCCAATCAGTTGCAAAAAGTATTCCCTTATAATTATTTTAATCTTTCCTACATGTGTTATGTCAGCTCTCTTATTCTTTGTGTCATATACTTTAACATTCTCTTCTCTGTTTAATCAGACAAGCCCACTTGATTGAACTTTAAAAGTAAATAAGTTTGGATTTATTTCTTCTTTCTTGAAATGTTATTAAGCTTTTATCTTTATGAAATTTTAGGGGTTTTCATACGTTAATTTTTAATTTATTATTGTACATTTTTTCCATTACCATTTAGTTCTCTTATATGCTTCTACCCCCAGCAATCACCACACTGTTGTCCATTTCCATGAGTCCTTTTTCCTTTTAGCTCAGTCCCTCCACACCCTAACCTCTCCTGCCCTGTAGCTGTCAACCTGCTCTCCATCTAAGATTCTGTCCCCATTTACCTCGTTAGGTCACTTTATTTATTGGATTTCACATATGAGTGAAATCATATGGTATTTGTCTCTCTCTGATTGGCTTAATTCACTTAGCATAATGTTCTCCAGGTCCATCCATACTGTCACAAACAGTACAATTTTCTTCTTTTTTACACATGAGTAGTATTCCACTGTGTAAATGTCTCATAGTTACTTTATCCACTCATCTATTGATGGACACTTGGGCTGCTTCCATATCTTGGTGATTGTAAATAACTCTTCAATGTACATAGCGCTGCTTATGTTATTTTGAATTAGTGTTTTGTTTTCCTTCAGATAAACTCCCAGAAGTGGGACAGCAGGGTCAAAAGGCAGATCTATTTTTAATTTTTTGAGGTGTCTCCATACTGCTTTACACAGTGGCTGCAACAATCTGCATCCCCAACAACAATGCAAAAGGGTTCCCCTTTCTCCACATCCTCGCTAGCACTTGTTTGTTAATTTGCTGGTGATAGTAATTCTGACAGGTGTGAGATAATATCTCATTGTGGTTTTACTTTGCATTTCTCTGATGATTACTGATGTCGAACATCTTTTTATATGTCTATTGGCCATCTGTATGCCCTCTTTGGAGAAGTATCTATTCAGATCTTTTGCCCATTTTTTAAATCGGGTCATTTGTTTTCTGGTGTTGCGTTTTATTTTTTTAAGGTTTTTGTGAATATTATTATTATTATTTCGCCATTTATTTATCATTGTATTCAATATGGTGTTGAGTTTTTAAAGTTCTTTATAGATTTTGGATATTAACCCCTTACCAGATGTATTGGTGAATGTATTCTCCCATTCTGTATGTTGTCTTTTTATTTTGTTGATGATTTACTTTGCTGTGGAAAAACTTTAATTTGATATAGTCCTATATGTTTTTCTTTTGTTTCCCTTGCCTGGGGAGATATATCTGATAAAATATTGCTATGAGCAATGTCCAGTTTTACTGCCTATGTTATCTTCTACAATTTTTATAGTTTTGGTCTAACCATGGTTTTATGTTTTTGATCCATTTTGAATTTATTCTTGTGTGTGGTGTAAGAAGGTAGTCTAGTTTCATTTTTCTGCTCATATTTGTCCAATTTTCCCAACACCATCTGTTGAATAAACTATGTTTAGCCTATTGTATATGCTTACTTCCTCTATGGAATATTACTTGACTATAAAGGTGTGGGGGACTGGGTTCTCTATTTTATTCCATTGATCTGTGTGTCTGTTTTTATGCCAGTACCAGGCTGTTTTGATTACTATGGCCTTAAAGTATAGTCTAATATTAGGTGGCATGATTCCTCCAACTTTGTTCTTCTTTCTCAGGATCACTGTTGATATGTGGGGCCTTTTATGGTTCCATATACATTTTTGAAAGATTTGTCCTAGTTCTGTGAAATACATCACTGGAATCTTGATAGGAATTGTGTTGAATCTACAGGTGCTTATGGTAGTATAGACATTTTAATGATACTAATTCTTCCTATCCATGAACACAGTATGTGCTTTCAATTACTCGTATCTTCTTCCATTTCTTTCTTTGGTGTTTTATAATTTTCAGAATATAGGTCTTTTACATTCTTGGTTAGGTTTATTCCTAGGTATTTTATTCTTTTTGAAGCACTAGTGAATGGGATTGTTTTCTTAATTTCCATTTCTGTTAGTTTGTTATTGGCATATAAAAATGCAACTGATTCTAGATATTGATTTTGTATACTACTACACTGCTGAATTCATTTTTCAGTTCCAAGTAGTTTCTTGGTGGAATCTTTGGGGTCCTCTATATACAGTACCCTGTCATCTGCAAATACAGTTTTAATTCTTCCATTCCAATTTAGATGCCTTTTATTTCTCCTTCTTGTCTGATTGCTGTGGCTAGGACTTCCAGTACTATGTTGAATAAAAGTGGTGAAAGCAGACATCCCTGTCTTGTTCTTGATCTTAATTGGAATGCTTGTATTTTTTGTCCATTGAATATGACACTAGCAGTGTGTTTGTCATAAATGGTCTTTATTATGTTTATGTATGTTTCCTCTATTCCCACTTTGCTGAGAGTTTTGATAATAAATGGGTCCTGGATTTTATCAAATACTTATTCTGCATGTATTGAAATGATCATGTGGTCTTTATCCATTTTGTTTACATGGTAAATCACATTTATTGATTTGCAAATGTTGTACCATCCTTGCAGTCCCAAAATAAATCAAACTTGATCACAGTGTATGATCTTTTTGGTGCACTGCTGTACTAGGTTTGCTAATATTTTGTTGAGGATTTTAGTGTCTATGTTCATCAGTGATATTGGCCTATAACTTTTTTTTATTTGCAGTGTCTTTATCTAGTTTTGGAATTAGGATAAAACTAGCCTTGTAAAATGAGTTGGGGAGCCTCTTGAAGTTTTTAAAATAGTTGGAGAAGGAGAAGTGTTACTTCTTCTTGGAATGTTTGGTAAAATTCACCTGTGAAGTCATCTGGTCCAGGGCTTTGGTTTGTTGGGAGTTTTTTTATTACTACTTCAATTTCTTTAGGTTTAATCTGTCTATTCAGATTCTCTGATTCTTCCTGATTTAGTTTTAGAAGATTGTCTGTTTCGAGGAATATACCCATTTCATCCAGGTCATCCAGTTTGTTGGCATATAATTGTTCATAATATTTTCTTACAATCCTTTGTATTTCTTTGGTGTCAGTTGTTTTTTCTCCTGTTTAATTTCTGATTTTATTTATTTGGATCTTTTCTCTTTTTATTTTTTTTGATGAGTCTAGTCAAAGGTTGGTCAATCTTGTTTATCTTTTGAAAGAACAAGCTCTTAGATTCATTAATCCTTTGTATCATTTTTTAAAGCTCTATTCCATTTATTTCTACTCTGTAATTATTTCCTTCCTTCTGCTCACATTGGGCTTTGTTCATTGTTCCTTTTCAAGTTCCTTTAAGTGTGTAGTTAGATAGTTTATTTGAACTTTTTCTTTTCTTTTCTTTTCTTTTTTTTGAGATAGATCTGTAGTGCTATGAATTTCCCTCTTAGGATTGCTTTCCTTATGTCCCATAAATTTTGGATTGTTGTGTTCTTGTTTTCACTTGTTTCAAGGTATCTTTTGATTTCTTCCTTGATCTCATTGTTAACCCATTCATTGTTTAACAGCACATTATTTAGATTCCATGTCTTTGGGTGCTTTTCAGTGTTCTACAAATGGTTGATTTCTAATTTCATAGCGTTGTAGTAAGAGATGCTTGATCTGATTTCAATCTTCTTAAATTTATTGAGACTTGTTTTGTCTCCTAACATGTACTCTATCCTAGAAAACGTTCCATGTGCACTTGATAAGTGTGCATATTCTGCTGCTTCAGGGGGAAATGCTCTTAAGATATTAATTAAATCCATTTGATCTAGTGTCTCCTTGACTGCTTTTCTCCAGTTGGTAAAAGCCAGCTGAAGTCCCCTAGAGCTCCCAGATTAGGGAAGTTTTCAGTCATTATTTCTTCAAATAGGTTTTCAAAGGCTGCTGTCTCCTTGTTGATTTTCTGCCTGGAAGATCCATCCACTGAAGACAATGGAGTGTTAAAATCTCCAACTTTGACTGTATTGCTGTCTGTCTCTCCCTTTATGTCCATCAAGATTTGCTTCACATATTTAGGTGTTCCAATGTTAAGTGTGTAAATGTTTATTAGGGTTATATCCTCTTGTTGGATTGTTCCCTTTAAAATTTTGTAGTGTCCTTCTTCGTTTCTTACTATATAGTCTTGGTTTTTAAAGCCTATTGTGTGGAGTATAAGTACTGCAATCCCAGCTTTTTTTCCTTTGCATTTGCATGAAATATCTTTTTTCCATCCTTTTACCTTTAGTCTGCATGTATCTTTTGATCTGAAATGTGTCTGTTGGAGGCAGCACATATATAGGTTTTGTTTTCTTACCCATTCACCTACCCTATGACTTTTGGCTGGAGCAATTTAAGCCATTTACATTTAAGATGATTATTGATAGATACGTATTTAATGTAATTTTGTTGTTAGACTGTTTTCCTCTGTTTTCTCTCCCTCCCTTCCCTCCCCTGCCTCCTCTTCCCCCTCCTCTTCCTCCTCCTCATTCTTCTCCTTCAAGCAAGTCCTTAAGCATTTGCTGCCATACTGGTTTGGTGTTAACAAACTCCTTTAGCTTTTTCTTGTCTTGGAAACTCCTTATTTCTCATTCCATTTTAAATGATAGCCTTGCTGCGTGAAGTAGCCTTCTTGGTTGTAGATCCTTGCTTTTTATCACCTTGAATATTTCATGCCATTTCCTTCTGTCCTGATGTAATTCTGTTGAGAACTCAGACGACAGTCTAATTGGTGCTCCCTTGAAGGTAACTACTTGCTTTTCTCTTGTGGCTGTTAGTATTCTCTCCTTGTCTTTAAGCCTTGTCATTTTAATTATGATGTGTCTTGGTGTAAGTTTCTTTAGTTCCAACTTGGTTGAAACTCTCTGAGCTTCCTAGACTTGTGCATCTTTTTCCTTCACCCGATTAGGGAAGTTTTCAGTCATTATTTCTTCAAATAGGTTCTCAATCGCTTCTTACTTGCTCTCTTCTCCTTCTGGTATTCTCATGATGAGGATGTTGTTATGCTTCATGTTGTCCAAGATGTTACTTAAGCTCTCCTCATTTTTTGAATTATTTTTCTTTTTGCTGCTCTGCTTGGCTGTTTTTCTCTACCTTGTTCTCAAAATCACTGATTCAATCCTCTGCTTCATCTAACCTACTGTTTATTCTTTCCAGTGTATTATTTATTTCAGATATTGCATTCTTTATTTCTGACTGGTCCTTTTTACAGTTTCTATATGTCTTTTTTCATGCTGTTGAATATCCTGGTAATTATTACTTTAAACTCTCTATCTCATAAATTGCTTGCCTCCATTTCATCTAGCTCTTCTTTGGGAGAATTCTCTTGTTCTTTCATTTGGCATCTGTTTCTTTGTCTTACTATTTTTCCCTCTTCCTTTTATTTGTTTTGATGTATTAGGTAGATTTGCAAAGACTCTGGTGTAGGCCTTTGCCACACACACTGTTTGTGACTGACCCTAGTCAACCTGGTTGGAACTATCAATTATCCACAGCATGTGGTTCCCTCTGCAGGTCCTGTTTGCGTGCAGAAATAACCAGGCTGTGTACACCAATGCTGGCTTTTACTAACTCCAGGCCCTGGAAAGGGTCAGCTGAAGTCCCCTAGAGCTCCCAGAGATCCACCTTCGTTGTTAAACTAATCGATGATATACCCTCAAACTATAATCAGGAGTCTGGCTTAAGCTCCACAGGGTGGGGCAGAATAATTCCTGTAGGTGGGACTACTGCTTCCCCTCAGGCTGATGCCATTTGGAGAGGAGTGCTCTGCTTAAAGAAGATGGCTTCTGCATTATGGGAGAATGACTCAGCTCAGGAATCCTGCTGGCTGACTCTTCAGTTCTCTCCCTAGAGCCACCAATCCCAGACTCTCCTCAAGCATCTCTAGTCCACTCTGTCCTCCCTCTGCCAGAGGCCAGGGTAAGAGGCTGCAAATGAAATTTTGAAATTTTGTGTGTTGATCCTTTAAGAGGTCTCTGAGTCTCCAGATCTCTCCCTAGCAGACAGCAACCCTACTGCTTTTCACTACTGGATGTTATCTGGGTTCCTTTCTGGCTCTGAGGAGCCCACCTTGAGGTTCATACCTCAAACTTATCAGGGGAAACCCTTTGGATGCTGAATTAACCCTCTGGAACTTCACCTGCTGCCATTGCAGCCCAACCAGCCCTCTCATTCCTCTTATGCTCTCCCTATCAGTCTTCTTTTGGTGAAGTGGTTTCTTCTGTGTGTCCACGGTTATAAGGCTTCTCTCCAGCTAGTGTTCAGCTGGTTACTGAGGATGATTTCTCTACAATTTAGTTGTAATCCCAGAATGGTCCTCAGAGGAGGTTAGTGTAGTTTTGACTTACTCCTCTGCCATCTTGGATCTCCTATATTTATAAATTTTATCATCTTAATACATTTTTATGTCTACTTACTTAATATTATAAAACTTAAATTATTTTTAATTTCTTTTTTAAACAATGAGAGGGCAAGATGGTGGAGGAGTGAATGGAAGTCACACTGACCTGCTCCAAGGACTATTCTGTAATTACAACTAAATTGTGGAGGAATCACCGAGAACAAACAACTGAAAAATAGTGAAAGAGAAGCCTACAAACCTTGGACAGACAGAAGAATCAGCTTTAGCACAACCTGACTGGTAAGGAGTGTGGTGGAGACTCAAGAAGGTTGGCTGAGCACCCATGGGTAGCAGCGCCAGAATTATATTTAAATGGCCAATTGGATGCCCCTGAGAAGAGTGGGATCTAAACCATAAGTGAGGATCCCCATCCAATAGCACCAGAGCCCAAAAAGTACACAGATAACAGCCAGCTGCGAAAAGCATCAGGCTTGCTCTCTGCCAGGGACAGGCATCTGGAGATGCAAAGAGCAGTTAAAAGAGCCAACAAAAAAAATTTTATTTGCAGCCACTTACCCTGGGCTCCAGCAAAGGTGGTGGCAGAGTGGGCTAGAGACACCAGAGAAGAGACTGGGGAAGGAGGCTTTGGGGAGAGAACTGAGGGAGCAGTAGGTGGGATCCCAGTGCTGACTCCTCCCCCGTACTACTGCAGTCATCTTGCTCAGGCAGACCACACACCTGGGTGGCAGCAGTGTGATAGGAAACAATAGCCCCACCCCTAGGAGGGACTCTACCCTGCCCTGTGGTGCCTAAGCCTGACTTCTGAGTGCAGCGTGAATAGATAAAACAACTGAAGGAGACAGCCACAGACAATATATTCCTGGAAGTCTTGAACACACTGCCTAAGGTCAGATGGGGTCAACATCTGACATCATCAGAGGTAGATTCAGAAAGAAAAAGCAGCAGTAAATACTAGAGGCTACAATGACAAATCCACTGTGGTCTTCTCTATGATTGGTGATATATTCTTTACTAATAGCTTTTAAACATTCATTTTGGGTCCATCAAGTCTGTGCATAGTAAGTCATTAGATTTTATAATAATAATTTATTTCTCTCCTTTCTTATAATAGCATTAATCTTTTTACAGCCTTATTAATACTGGTTCATTTAATTTTGATAGTGGGATTGCAGGGGGGAGTTATTTTTGTGGATGGGGGTTTGTTTCCTGGGCTTTGTAGTTTTCTCTATAAGCCCCTGCAAAAAACATGAAAGATGTGGTGCACAGAGTAAATTTCAGTCATCCAGCTGCAGGGTAGGACCCACCAAAGAATGACCAAACAACAATAAAATCCAAGTTACTTCCAGAGAGACAATATAAATGACATAAAAGGCATTCAAAAAGCAGCAAGGTCAGGAGATCAAGGAGACTGCACCACTGAATCTCAAACGTTTCCTACCACCAAGTCAGGAAGTCAAACAAATCAACTTAAAAAGCAGAAGCAAAAATAAGGATTCTCACAAATAATTGGAAGACAAAGAAACACCCTTCAAATGAAGAGAAAGGAGGAATCCCCAGAAAGAACTAAATGAAATAGAGGCAAGTAAACTATCAGATATTGAGTTCCAAACAATGGTTATAAGAAAGCTCAATGAGCTCATTGTGCTCAGAGAGAATTACCCAAAACTATAAGGAAACTATGAGGAACTTGCTTCAAACTATGTAAGCATGAAAAAGGACATAAAAACAATCAAGAAGTGGCAAGAGGAAATGAAAAACACAATTTCTGAATTAAAGAACACAGAAGAAGGAACCAAAAGCAGGCTCGATGAAACAGAAGATAAAATCAGCGAGCTGGAGGACAAGGTAGAAAAAAGGTCCCAGAAAGAGCAAGAAAATGAAAAATGACTAAAAAAGCATGAAGAGACATTTAGGGAAATGCAGGACAACCTGAAACATAATAATATACAGATAATAAGGACACCAGAGGGATAGAGGAGCAAGGGATAGAGAACCTATTTGAAAAAGTCATGATGGAAAACTTCCCTAATTAGAGGAGAAAAAAAGCCACACAAGTCCAGGAAGCACAGAGGGTTCCATTCAAGAGGAACCCAATGAGGCCCACTCCAAGACACATCATCATTAAAATGGCAAAATTAAAAGACAAAGAGAGAATCTTAGAGGCAACAAGGGAGGAACAGGTAGTAATACACAAGGGAGCCCCAATACGGCTAGCAGCTGACTTCTTAACAGAAACATTACAAGCCGGAAGGGAATGGCAAGAAATACTCCAATTAATGAAAAGCAAAGGCTTGCAACCAAGACTACTCTACCCAGCAAGGCTCTCAATTAAAGTGGAAGGTGAAATAAGGAGTTTCCCAGACAAAATAAGGCTAAAAGAATACACTTCCTCCAAACCAGCACTGTGAGACATGCCAAAGGGACTGCTTTAAGATGATGAAGAAAAAGAGTGAGAGAGAGAGGAACTGGGGTACAAGGGGAAAAAATTAATAAGTACCTATCAATAATAACTTTAAATGTAAATGAATTAAATTCTCCAATCAAAAGACATAGGGTAGCTGAATGGACAAAAAAAAAAATTACCTGCACATATACTGCCAACAAGAGACCTACCTCATAACTAAGGACATACACAGACTGAAAGTAAGGGATGGAAAAAAATATTTCAAGCAAATAGACAGGAAAAGAAAGGCCACGGCAACAATACTTATATTAGATAAAATAGATTTCAAAACAAAGCCCATAAAAAGAGACCCAGAAGGACATTTCATAATACTCAAAGGAAGAATCCATCAAAGAGACATAAACATTGTCAACCTATATGCACCCAACATGCAAGCACCCAAATATATATATGGAAAAACTTGGAGGTCGTCAAGAAAGATATAGAGAGCAACACACTGATAGTAGGGGATTTTAATAACACCCCACAATCAACAATGGATAGATCTTCCAAACAGAATATCAACAAGGATGTTCTGTAATTGAACAGCACATTAGATCAAATGGACTTAACTGATATATATAAAGGAAATTTCATCCCAAAGAAGCAAAATACACATGGAAAATTTTCAAAAAGAGACCACATGATTGGACACAAAACAAGCTTCAACAAATTCAAGAAAACTGAAATCATAACAAGCATTTTCTCAGACCACAAGGCCTTGAAAATGGAAACAAACGTGAAGGAAAAAACTCAGAAACATTCAAACTCATGGAGACTGCATAGCATGCTGTTTAACAAAGAATGGGTCAATAATGAGATCAAAGAAGAAATCAAAAAGTTTCTGGAAACAAATGAAAATAAACACACAATAGTCCAAAAATCAATGGGACACAGTGAAGGCAGTCCTGAGAGGGAAGTTCATACCATTACAGGCCTACCTAAAAAAGACAGAAATATTTCAAATAATCAACCTAACCTTCCTAACCTTACATCTTCACGAACTGTAGAAAAAACAACAAACAAAGCCCAGAGAGAGTAGAAGGAAGGAAATAATGAAGATGAGAGCAGAACTGAATGACATAGAGACGAAAAGAACAATTCAAAGGATCAACACATCCAGGAGCTGGTTCTTTGAAAAGATGAATAAAATCGACAAGCCTTGAAGCAGACTCATCAGGAAAAAAAGGGAGAGGACCCAAATCAATAATATCAGAAATCAAAGACAAGAAATTACAACTGATACCAACTGATGTGTAGGAAAAGTGCTACATAGGATTGTAAAAAATTACTATGAACATTTATATGCCAAGAAATTTTAAAATCTCAATGAAATGGACAAACTTCTAGAAAAATATAACCTTCCAACACTGAATGAAAAAGAAGCAGAAAGCCTGAATGGACTGACAGCAGCTGGTGAAATTGAAGCAGTAATCAAAAAACTCCTGGCACACAAAAGACCTGGACTGAACAGTTTCATAGGAGAATTTTAACATTTAAGGAGGAACTAACCCCTGTCCTTCTCTGAATATTCAAAACAATCCAAGAAAAGGGAAGGCTCCCACTCTTTTTATGAGGCCAGCATCATCTTAATCCCAAAAATGAAAGAAAACTACATGCCAATATTGCTTATGAATATAGATGTTAAAATACTCAACAAAATATTGGCAAACCACATGCAGCAATACATTAAAAAGGTCATCCACCATGGTCAAGTGGGATTCAACCCAAGGATGCAAGAATGGTTCAATATTCACAAATCAATAAACGTAATACATCATATAAACAAAAGGAAAGAGAAAAAGTCAACGATCATATCAATAGATGCAGAAAAAGCATTTGATAAGGTACAGCATCGATTTATTATAAAAACACTCAGCAAAGTGGGAATAAAGGGGGCATACCTCAACATAATAAAGGCCATATATGAAAAACCTACAGCCAACATCATACTCAACAGGCAAAAACTAAAAGCTTTCCCACTAAGATTGGGAATGAGACAAGGTTCTCCACTTTCACCACTTCTATTCAACGTAGTATTAAAAGTCCCAGCCACAAGAATAAGACAAGAAAAAGAAATATAAGGTATCCAAATTAGAAATGATGAAGTAAAACTGTCATTGTTTGCAGATGACATGATAGTGTACATAAAAAGGCCCTATAGACTCCACCAAAAAACTACTTGACCTAATAAGTGAATTTACCAAAACATCAGGATACACAGTTAATATTCAGAAATGGAAGGCACTTTTGTACACCACAATGAAATATCAGAATCAGAAATCAGGAAAAAAAATCCCATTTGCAATCACAACCAAAAGATAAAGTAACTAGGAATAAACCTAACCAAGGAGGTAAAAGACCTGAATTCAGAAAACTACACAGCACTGAAGAAAGAAATTAAGGGAGACACAAATAAATGGAAGAATATACCGTGTTCATGGATTGGAAGAATTAACATCATCAAAATGTTCGTACTACCTAAAGCAATTTATAGATTTAATGCAATCCCTCTTAAAATACCAATGACATATTTAACAAATGTAGAAAAAAAATTTCAAAAATGTATATGGAACCATAAATGACCCCGAATAGCTGCAGCAATTTTGAGAAAGAAGAACAAAGTAGGAGGGATCACCATACCTGACCTCAAAATATATTACAAGGCCATGTAATCAAAATAGTCTGATACTGGCATAAGAACAGACACATAGATAAATGGAAAAGAATAGAGAGCTCAGAAATAAACCCATGTCTCTATGGTCAATTAATACTCAACAAAGGTAGCAGAAGCATAAAATGGATAAAAATAGTCTTTTCAAGATATGGTTCTGGGAGATCTGGACAGCTACATGCAAATAAAATGAAATTTGACCACCAACTTACACCATACACAAAAATGAACTCCAGATGGATAAAATACATAAATATAAGTCGCAACATCATAAAGATCCTAGAGGAGAACATAAGCAGGAACATATCAGGATTCCATGCAGCAATATTTTCACTGATATGTCCCCTAGAGGAAGAATGTAAAGGAAAGACTAAACAAATGGGAATTCACCAAAATAAGAGCTTCTGAACTTCTACCTTTTGCGACATCATGGATGGAACTGGAGAATATTATGGTACATGAAATAAGCCAGAAGATGTAAGACAAATACCATATGATCTTACCTATAAGAGGAATCTATTCAACAAAATAAACTAATGGACAAAATAAGCCACAAGCATGGAAATATGCAGCAGACTGAAAGTAACCAGAGGGGATGGGGAAGGAAGACAATGGTGAAAAGAGGGAGAAGGGGCTAGACAAAAAACATGTATGAATGATCCATGGACATGGACAACAGAGTGGTAATTGACTGTGGGAGAGGAGGGTGGGATGGAATCAGTTCAGGAGGGCAAAGGGGAAAAAATTGAGACAACCGTAATAGAATAAACATAATTTAAAAATAAAAAAATTTTAAAAATGGGCAAAGGACCTGAACAGACACTTCTCCAACGAATGTATACACAGGGCTCAGAGACATATGAAAGGATGCCCAGCATCGCTAGCCATCAGAGAAATGCAAATTAAAACCACAATGAGATACTATTTCACACCAGTCAGAATTAGTTTTGTTTTTGTATTAGATTTTCCTTTATTAAATTGCAGTATTAATGATTATAATCTATAAAAAAAGATAAAATTTTCCTCTGAGTTTATCTTTCACATTGATCCATTGGCTTTGGTATGAAGTTCACTTTTTCATTACTTCTAGATAATTCATAACTTTATTTTTGGTTTTCTCTTTGACAAAAAGATTATATTTAAAATTTATAAGCACTTAAGATTTTTCATGGTACCTATTTATTATTTCTAATTTTATTGGATTATGAGAAAACATAGCCTGTAAAACTGTTAAGTTTTTGGTTAATCTTTTCTTTGTGATTGCTTGGAAGAAAATAAACATTCTGTGTGTGTATGTACAAGGAGTTTTATTATTTATTATGTATTATTCAAGTTCCTCTATGTCTTTGTTTTATCTGTTAGATCCATCTAATAATGAATGAGGTGGTTTGCAATCACTGATTACAATTGTATCTTTCTCCATATAGTCCTAATGATTTTGGCTTATGTATTTAGCTTTGTATATATAGTATTAAGACTTTTGTACATCCATAAATAGTACCCTTTATCATTATATGATATCCGTCCTTATTCTGTTTAGTGCTTTTAACCTTACATTCCACATTATTAATATTGTCAATATGATCACTCCTGCCTACCTTTAGTTTCCATTTGTCTGTTTGGGGGGCACCTGAAAATTTAGAGATTTACTTACTGGAGAAACATTGATTATCATATGATACTGATCTGGTAGTTTTATTGTCTTTGTTTAATAAAATAAAGTATCAGTATTAATCATTTAATACAGTCTATATCATAAAGTAAGAAAAAACTCAAGAATACAAAGAACTATGAGGATGCCAATACTTAAGACATGCTTAGAAAAAGATCCTTCAAATGAACCATAAAGAGATTGTCAGAGGGGAGGAGGAGAACTATGCAATATAATATACTTTAATCAAGAAATATACCTACAAAAATCAGGTTAGTATATAATGAATAAATTTTCTACCTTCATTTAGTAAAAAAAATTCACATGGTATAGAGTTTTATAACAAATTATTCTTATATCTAATTTTAAAATAGTTATCTGGTTGTTACTCTTATAAGTCTCTTCTTCTAACATGTATTTATTGGCTGCTTTTTTAAAATAACAAAAACTTACTTGTTGATTAGTTTTCACACTGGACAAAATAAACTGATTAACAACATAGATACAGAGGCATGGACACATGTAACAGACTGACAGCTGTCGGGGGGCTGGGGAACTGAATAAAGAAAGATGAAAAGATTAGCCAAAGAACATATATGCAGCCCACAGACACAGACCACAATGTGGTGAAGGCCAGGGAGGGTCAGGGGCTAGGTGGAGGTGGGCAAAGGTGGGGTGGAAACTGGGGGACATCTGTAATATTGTCAACAATAAAACAAACTTACTTGTTGACTAGGCTTTCTCCAAATTTAAAACTGCTTTCTCCAAATTTAAAATCTGTTTAATAAAACAAAAAAAATGCGTTATTTTTGTATAAATACTTTTTCTTAAAATACATTTAAAAGAAAAAAAGAGAAAGAACTCAGACACAAGAAACAATGTGATTGTGGGGGGAGGGGTGGGTGAGATGGAAGAGGGCATAGGGGGTATAAATGGTAATGGAAAAAATACAAAAAAAAGAATAAAAAAGAAAAAAACAAAAATAAATAAATAAGGACAGTACTTTCCTAGAATTAAAAAAATAAAAAACATATCTACATATAAAATATTAATTTAAAAAAGGATGCATACTTTCTAGAAGGCTAGTAAATGAGTCACCCAGGTTGTCTCCTGTGAATGTTCCGTAACGTTGTCTGGCTTCAACAGGTTTGTAGGCTTATGAAGGTAATGTTAGTTGTAATATGTCATGCAGACAAAATAATCTGAAAATAAAGAGAGAATTAGATGAAAATCTAAACCAAATTTATATCAATACAGTAATCACATATATGTACCCTCCAAGTACAAAATAACAGGATCTCAAATTATTAGGTTAATGAGTATAAATAATGTCATGTTAAATTACTCATTAAATAAATTTTAATTGAGCACCTGTTATGTGCCAAACCCTGTACTAGGTGCTAAAGATACAGCAGTGAATAAACAAGATAAAAATCCCTGCCTTCATATAGTTTACATTCTACTGAAGAGAGAAATTAACCAAGACAAATAAAGCACATAGTATGCTAGATTGTGATAAATGCTAAAGACGAAACATCAAGAAAAGTAGTATGATAGGCAGGTGGAGGGTGGGGATACTGAAATTTTAGATAAGAAAGGCTCACTGAGAAAGGGATTTTTAAGTAGAGAACTGAAGGATGTGAGAAAGGGAACCACACAGATCCAGCAGAAGGAACAACATAAGAAAAGGACCTGAGGAAACAGTCTGCTTGATCTGTTTAAAGAGTAGTGAGGAGGTCAATATATCTAGAGTCAGAATGATCAAAAGAGTCAGAAAAGCAATGGAAGGCCTTGTAAAGAGTTGTAAGGATTTTGGCTTTGCCTCCATGGGCACAATCTCCAGTTAACTTCCTTGATGTGGGGAAGCTATTAGAGAGATCTGAATAGAGGAGAACATCTACCTGAGTTGTATTTTAATGAGATCACTCTGTTACATAAAGAATGGAAAACAGTATGGAGTTTCCTCAAAAGGTTAAAAATAGATCTGCCTCATGACCCAGTGATTGCACTTCAGGGCAGTTTATCCAAAGAAACCCAAAACACTCATTCAAAAGAATATATGCACTGCACATTCACTGCAATGTTATTTACAATTGCCAAGCTATGGAAACAACCCAAGTGCCCATCAGTAGATGAGTGGGTAAAAATAGATGTGGTACACAATGGAATGTTACAGGCCATAAAATGAATGAAATCTTACCATTTGCGACAGCATGGATGGACCTAGAGTATATTGTGCTCAGTGAAACAAGTCAGTCAGAGAAAGACAAATAGCATATGATTTCACTTATATGAGGAATCTAAAGAATAAAATAAACAATCAAAATTCAAAAAACCTCATAGATACAGAGAGAGAACTGGTGGTTGCCAGAGGGGAGGGATTTTGGGGGACTGAGTGAAAGAAATGAAGGGATTATAAAGCATAATTTGGTAGCTACAAAATAGTCATAGAGATGTAAGCAAAGCATAGGAAGTATAGTCAATAATATTGTGATAACTATGTATGGTGCCAGTTGGGGTACTGGAAATATCAAGAGGAGCACTAAGTAAAATATATGATTTTCTAACCACTAAGCTGTACACCCAAAACCAATACACAATAAAAATGGGGGGTAAATGGACTGTAGGGGCAAAGACAGAAGCAGGTAAGTGGTCAGAAAGCTCTTGTCTAGGTTAAGAGATAATAATAACCTGGACTAAGGTGGTGGCACTGGACACAGTGAAAAGTGGTCAACTTTTAGATGTTTTGAAGGTAAAGTCAACAGATTCCCTGATGGATTAAACATGGGATATTACAGAAAGAAAGAAGTCAAGGAACTCTGAAGCTTTTGGCCTGAGCAACCAGAATAAATGAACTGTTATTTCCCATTAACTTAGTTGAGAAAATCCATGGAAAAAGAAAGTTTGGGGTAAAGTACCAGGAGTTTAGTTTGGGACATACTGAGTTTTGAGCCACTATCACATATCCAAGTGAAACCACTGAAAGGACACAATTTGGGAGTTCCGGAGGAATGGCTGTAGCTGGAGATACTAACTTGGTTGTTCCTGTCATATAAACGGTATTTAAAACCATCAGCCTGGATGAGATCATCTAGGAAATGAATATGTACAGAAAAAGAAAAGAAATAAGGATGAATCAGTGGAAAAACTCTTTTAAAAAAGGAGCCGAGAGTTTGATAAGAGGAAAACCAAAAGGCAAACCAAAGAAAGTGTATCAAAGTAGAGGAAATGATGAACTATGTCCAATGTTATTGAGGCATCCCAGTAAGATGAAGACTGAGAAATTACCATTGGATTCTGCAACACAGAAGTCACTTTAACAAGAGCCATTTTAGTGTTTTGATGGATTCAGAAACCTGATTTGCATTACCTAATTACTTAAAGTAATTCAAAAGCAAATAGGGGAAATATTAACACACTTTTCTTAGTAATTCTAAGAATAAGCAGACAAAATACTCAATTAAGATATAGAGAATTTAAACAACACAGTTAACAATTTTGACTTAATCGACACTGTATCCAACATGACGGGGTATGGTTTTCAAGTGCACATGAAACTAATCCCTAAAAAAATGATTATAGGCTGGGCCATGTATCAACAAACTCCAAAGGACTGAAATTTCTGAGAAGGTTCTCTGACATAGTGCAAATAAACTAGAATTCAATAGCAAAACAGATAATAAGGAGATCCCTATATACATGTGATTTTAAAATGTGCTTCTAAGTAAGACATGGGTCAGGCCCTGTTCTAAGCACTCTACATGTATTGACTCCTTTATCCTGATAACACCCTTGTGAGGATAAGGAAGCTGAAGCACAGCGAAGTTAAGCCATCTGCTCCAAGTCACAAAGTCCATGAATGGTAGAGTGACATTTGAACCCAAGCACTCTGGTTCAAATGTTTAAAAATATGGCCAATATTTTTAAATCACAGTGATTTAAGAGAAAAACTGGTTTCAGCTGGCCATAGAATTTTCAACGGAATTGGTTCAAGGAATGAGGGTTAGACAACCTGGGCCAAGTGCTCAGGGTAGCATGGGGGGAGATCACCCGAAGTCAGTTTGGGTCTGTTGGTAATCAGGCCCAGAGACCTTTATAATAGCATGGTAGTAGTTCCCTTACTCCCCCTACACTCTACTTGGGATTCATATTCACAGCACAGTCAATACACAGCTTGTCAAATACTACATTTAATAGTGTTGTAATATCTGTTGTAAGCACTAATTATTCCCAAACCATAGTGACTCGGAAAAGTAGTTATTCTTTAAGCAAAAGTACAGTTTCTGCTGTATATATGGTTTTACTCAAAGGAATTAAGTGCATCATAGTTTTGGTTACACTCACCCATGGAAATTGCAGGTGTATCCATTGAGAATATATGCACAAAAGAAAAATAAAAACATTTAAAATAGATAGTTTAAGTCTTTGAGTTAAATTAAGAACAAACTTCAATTCAGATACATATAGCTCATTATTACATGGATGTGTGTCTAGAAGATCCAGTAACATTGAAACAATCACCCATCAAAAAACAGAATATGGCTGATTATGGACAGTCATGTGCAAGTAAATTTGTAACAACCAGCTCTTGAGGAAAAAACAGAAAGCCTGTTTTGTAGTGTTTGTACATTCCTGTAGTGTAAATACATCATGGCCAATTTCAAGTTACTAATGTGACATCAATCAGTGTGTGAAATTCCTGGAAATTTAGCAACAGGCTCTTGTAAGCTGGTGTGAGCTGTATCTAGCACACTACTTAAATATGAAGCAAACTAACCTTAAGAAATTACAATAGATTTACATGCTAAGCATTATAAGGTATCACACTGTATGTATCTATGTGTTTCTTTGTAAAATTTGTCTTTAAATTAGTGATTACTTACATGTACAAGATTCAAAAATTACAAACTGGTATACAGTGAAGATTTTCCCACCTACCTCTTTCCACAAACTGCCAAGTTCTTTTTGGAGGAAGGGTATTTTATGTTTCTTGTATATAGAAATTATATAAACACATACATATATTCTTTCTCTGTTTTTTTCAAAAAGATGATAGCATACTATACTTTGTTTCACACCTTACTCATTTTCCATTTAACAATACATCTTAGCTGTCATTCTATTTCAGTACATAAAAACAAGTCCCTTATTGATAGTCATTTTGCTATTAGAATGTTGCAATGGATATCCTTGTTCATACATCATTTCAAAACTGTGAATATACACATTAGATAAACTCCTAGAAGTGAAATTGCTAGATCAAAGACTGCTTTCAGGAAGAGGCAGCAAAAACAGCAGGTGGCTATGCAGTGGAAGAATTAAAGATTCAAATCCTGTCCTTAATTATTACTGACATTCATATAATATGTTCATATTATATGACATAATCATATAATATTACCTGAAAACAAAGCTTGGCTTGATGAAGCTTTCACAAGTGAACTATCTGAGATGGAGGGAATCAATGAATGCTGGAGACTTAAGAGATCACAAGAAAGATGAGGCAAGGCACAGTCAAGAATAAATAAAATCACATATATACTACCCAACTGAATCTACATTTCTTTAATTCATCAATCTATATACCTTTCAATCAATCCATTCATCCAACTATATACTAATTCTAAATCTATCTGTGATGAAGAGATAATTAAGAAGTAATCAACAGACTTGTTTAACAGAAGGTGGTAATATAAATCAAGTATAATGAACATAACTAAAAGTGGAATGAATAACACATGATGTTTACAGAAATTTTAGACATCTGAAAAGTATAAAAAATAAAATTGAAATCAACCATAAATTTCCACTCAGAAATAGCTAGTGAGAACATTTTCACATGATATACTCCTTGAATGTTTTCATGCATACCGTTTTGTGGTTAAACAGTTTGCCGTGCCACTAAATAATCATCTACATCAGTTTTATTCATTAGGGGAGCCCGAAAAGGAGGAAATCAAATTCTTCAAAAGAAGGGGTTATTCCAGTGTGATCACTCTGGCTTTGAGAATCACTCAGTGTAATAAAAGATGTTCCTTTGGGAAGCAATCACCTTTGTGAAGAGCAATCACCACAAAAGACTGAAAAACTCTTCTGTATTATCATTTAAAATCACTGCATAGTATTCCATCATATTCAAATCCTATAATTTATTTAGCCACTCTCACATTGTTAAAATGAGAGAAATTATTTAGAGGGAAACAAAATTAACCTGTACTCAGATGTTTATTAAATATTTATTAACTTACTTGGAAGGAGGAAAATTGTCATTTTTCATTTCCAAAGAAGCTACATGTTGTTTTAGTGCTTCAAGTAAAGTGTGGGGTGCCTAAAAATAAAGTTATTATTAAAGAGTTATTTTCTGATACTTTTTAGCAAATTCAGTCTCCAACATCATAAAAAGGTTTGGAACAAAAATTAAGACACCTGTATAGCAAATTCATTAAAGCTAAATAACTGATACAAGTAAATTCTTATTAAAAGTGACATCATGGTACCAAATCAGATTTTCAAACTATGCTTTCACGTACATTCTTTAAAAACAGCAAAGGCAGGGAGATCGAAGATGGCGGAGGAGTGAACAGAAGTTACACTGACCACCTCCGAGGACCAATCTGGAATTACAACTAAATTGTGGAAAATCACCTGGAACAAACAACTGAACAATAGCAAAAGAGGAGCCTTATAACCTCGGAGACAGAAGAATCAGCTTTAGCACAACCTGACTGGTACAGAGTACAGTGGAGACTCGAGAAAGTTGGCTGGGCACCCACAGGCAGCAGCGCCAGAGGGATATTTAAAAGGCCAACTGGATCCCCCTGAGAAGAGTGGGGTCTACACTATAAGCGGGGATCTCCAGCCTACAACACCACAGCCCAAAAAGTACACAGATAACAACCTTTGGCGAAAAGTGGCACAGGTGCTCTCTGCCAGAGATGGGTGGCTGGAGATGCAAAGAGTTGTTTAAAGGGCCAACACATAATATTTTATTTGCAGCCACTTAACCCTGGGCTCCAGCAAAGGTGGGGTCAGAGTGGACTAGATATGCTTGAGGAGAGACTGGGGATGAGAGAGTAGATGTAGGAATCCCAGTGCTGAGTAATCCCCCATACTGCAGCAGCCTGCGTGCTCAGGCAGACCACTCCCCGCGGAGCAGAAGCAGCCTAAGAAGAAGCAATAGCTCCAGCCCCAGGAGGGACTCTGCCCTAAGTCTGAGGTGCCTAGGCCTGACTGCTTAGTGTTGAGTGACTACATTAACAACTGAAAGAGTCAGCCACTAACAGTAGATCCTTGGTAATCCCAAACAGGCTGGCTAAGGTCAGACGGGTTCACCATCTCACATCACCATAGGTGGATCCAGAAAGAAAAAACAGTGGGAAATACTAGATGCTACCAAGACAAAGTCGACCGTGGTCTTCATGATTTGCGGTATTTTCTTTCCTGCATAGCTTTTTAACATTCATTTCTTGTCCTTCAAGTTTGTGCATATTAAGTTACTAGGTTTTATACTATAGTTTATTTCAATTCACATATTTTGCCCCTTCCTTCTCTTACCCCATTTTACCTTCCTCTCTCCTATTACTCTTGTTTTAAATTTTGTTTTCTCTCTTGCTACAGCATGTTTCCATTCTGCACTCTTGCTATTTCTGCCCCATCCAGCCTCTAGAAACCAGTTTTCGTATGAATGACATCTCACACACTTTCCCCCACCCCACCCCCCACCTTTAAAGTACTGACATTCTCTCTCCACCTTTAGCAATCTTTGCTTGTTGGTTGTGGATAGGGTAGTTGTTCTTCCATTTTTAAAAATTTTATCTCTAGATCTATACTAGTTTTATATTTCAAATCTCAAATTTTACCGTTACCCTCTCCTACTCTTTTTTTTGTCTCAAATTTTAATTTTGCCATGTCTTAGCCTGTTTTTTTCTTTTTTCTCTTTCATCCTGCTCTTTTCTTCTTTTTCATATCAAATTTTAATTTTTCCCTGTCTTAGCCTGGTTTTCGTTCCTCACTCTTAATAATCCCTCTCCCTCTGTCATCTCAAAATCACTTCCCTTTCCTCTAGATATGTCTTAAGCTTTTCTTTCTTTTCTCCCCTTTATTCCCATCCCACCTATATTAAGTTTATCTCATTTGTTGTTGACAGTGCTATAGTGGATCATTCTCTCCTATTCAGTTCCTATTTTTTTAATTATTTATTTACATTTTTTCTTATTCTTTCTTTCACTTTAATTTCTGTTTCAACCTAATACTATATGCTTCCCTTCTCTTACTCCATTCCACCTTTTTCATTCTCTTTTCAAATTTATGATGTAAATTTTACTCTCTCTCTTTGGATTACTCCGATTTCCTACTCTTATTAGTACTCATCCTTCTACCCTACCAAAATCATTTTCCTTTCAGTAGGACATCTCATATTCACTCTCCTTTCTTATAATAATCTTAATCTCTTTACACCCTTAATACTGGTTCATTTCCTGTCCAATACTGGGATTGTGGGTGGGAGTTATTTTAGCAGGTGTGGGTTTTTTTCCAGGGCTTTGTGGTTATGTTCTGGCAGCACCTCCACAATAGCATATAAGACGTGGTAGCTAGAATGACCATCAACCAGCCAGCTGGAGGGAAGGACCCACCAAAGAATGACCCAACAACAATTAAAACCCAATTACATCCAGAGAGCCGACATAAAGGGCATCCCAAGAGCATCAAGTTCAGAAGATCAAGGAGAGAGCACCACTGAATCACACGGGTCTCCTACCATAGAAGTTCACACCACAAAGACAGGGAGTCAAAGCAGATCATGTTAAGAAGCAGAAGCAAACAAGAAGAGTCCCCCCTAAAATGGGACAACAAAGAAATAACCACTGATGAAAAGAAAAGGAGGAATCCCCAGAAAGAGTGCTAAATGAAATAGAGGCAAGTAAACTGTCAGATACTGAGTTTAAAGCAATGGTGCTAACCTCAATGAGCTCAGTGAGAATTACAAAAACTACAGGGAAGCTATAAGGAACTTACTGCAAACGATATAAGCATGAAAAAGGACATAGAAACCATCAACAAGAGCAAGGAGGAAATGAAGAATACAATTTCTGAATTGAAGAACACAGTAGAAGGAATTAAGAGCAGACTATATAAAGCAGAGGACTGAATCAGCAAGCTGGAGGAAAATAGAAAATAATTCCCAGAAAAGGGCAAGAAAAGGAAAAAAGAATGAAAAAGGGTTAAGGGGCCTGCAGGACAACATGAAACATAATTATATATGTATACTAGGGATATCAGAAGGAGAAGAAGAGGAGAAAGGGATAGAAAACCTATATGAAAAATAGAGACAAAAACTTCCTTAATTTGATGAGAGAAAAAGTTACACGAGTCCAGGAAGCACAGAGGGTCCCAATCAAGAAGAACCCAGAGGCCCACTCCAAGAAATATCATAATTAAAATGGCAAAATTCAAAGACAAAGAGAGAATATTAAAGGCAGCAAGGGAGAAACAGGAAATAACAAACACAGGAACTTGGATAAAGCTAGCAGCTGACTTAACACCAGAGCCACTACAAACCAGAAGGGAATGGGAAGAAATAGTCCAAGTAGTGAAAAGCAAAGGCCTGCAACCAAGACTCCTCTATCCAGGCTTTCATTTAAAATGGAAGGTAAAATAAGTTTCCCAGACAAAAGAAGGCTAAAAGAATACACCTCCACCAAACCAGCACTGAGAGACATGCTAAAGGGACTGCTTTAAGATGATGAAGAAAAAGAGTGAGAGAGAGGAACACAGGTACAAAAGGAAAATATGAATAAGTACCTGTCAATAATAACCTTAAATGTAAATAGATTAAGCGGTCCAATCAAAAGACACAGGGTAGGTGAACGGATAAGAAAACATGACCCACACATATGCTGCCTACAAGAGACCCACCTCAGAACAAAAGACCTACACCAACAGAAAGAGAAGGGTTGGAATAAAATAAACCAAGATGGACATGAAAAAAAAGACGGGGTAGCAATATTTACATCAGACAAAATATACTTCAAAACAAAGGCCATAAAAAGAGACACAGAGGGACAGTTCTTAATACTAAAGGGAAGAATCCATCAAGAAGATATAAACATTGTAAACATATATGCATCCAACAGAGGAGCATGCAAATATATAAGGAAAATCTTGGAACTTCAAGAATGATATAGACAGCAACACACTGATAGTAGGGAATTTTAACACCCCGCCATCAACAATGGATAGATCTTCCAAACAAAGTATCAACAAGAATATTGTGGCACCAATGAGGCACTGGAACAAATAAACTTAACGGATATATATATAGAAACTGTTATCCCAAAGAAGCAAAATACACAGTCTTTTCAAATGCACATGGAACATTTTCAAAGATAGGTCACATGATAGGACACAAAATAAGCCTCAACAAAATCAAGAAAATTGAAATCATATCAAGCATTTTCTCAGACCACAAGGTCTTGAAACTGGAAACCAACCTGAAGGAATAAACTCAGAAACATTCATTCATGGAGACTGCATAGCATGGTATTAAACAATGAATGGATCAATAATGAGATAAGAGAAGAAATCAAAAAGTTTCTAGAAACAAATGATTGAACACACAACAGTACATAGCCTATGGGGCACAGCGAAGGCAGTCCTGAGAGGGAAATCCATACCACTACAGGCCTACCTAAAAAAGACAGAAACATTTCAAATAAATTACCAAACCTATATCTACAAGAACTGGACGATCAAGAACAAACAGAGCCCAGACAAGTAGAAGGAAGGAAATAGTGAAGATCAGAGCATAATTAAATGACATAGAGACCAAAAGATTAAAAGAATGAAAAAACCCAGGTACTGATTCTTTGAAAAGACAAACAGCCCTGCCCTGGCTGGTGTGGCACAGTGGATTGAGCACTGGCCTGCAAACCAAAGGGTCACCGGTTCGATTCCCAGTCAGGGTACATGCCTGGGTTGTGGGCCAGGTCCCCAGTAGGGGGCACATGAGAGGCAACCACACATTAATGTTTCTCTACCTTTCTTTCTCCCTCCCTCCCCCTCTGCCTGAAAATAAATGAAGTCTTTAAAAAAGAGAAGATAAACATCCCTGGCTGGTGTGGCTCAGTGGATTGAGTGCTGGCCTGTGAACCAAAGGGTCGCAGGGTTGCCAGTTTGATCCCCCAGTCAGGGCAGATGCCTGGGTGGTAGGCCAGGTCCCCAGAAGGGGGCACATGAGAAGTAACCACACACTGATATTTCTCTCCCTTTCTTTCTCCCTCCCTACCTATCTCTCTGAAAATACATAAATAAAATCTAAAAAAAAAAAACACTTTTAAAAAATGAGAAACAAAATCAAAAGACTTTTACCAGACTCATCAAGAAAAAAAGAGAGAGGATCCAAATAAATAAAATCATAAATGAAAGAGGGGGAAATTATAAGATACCACAGAAATAAAAAGAATTGTACGAAATTACTAACAACTATATGCCAAGAAATTTGAACACATAAGCAAAATGGACAAATTTCTAGAAACATATAATCTTCCAAAATTGAGTCAAGAAGAAGCAGAAATCCTGAACTGACTGAAAACAGTTAGTGAGATCAAAAACCTCCTAGCATACAAAATCCCTGTACTGAACGGTTTCACAGGAGAATTTTACAAAACATTCCTTTTCAAACTATTCCACAAAATCCAAGAAGAGGGAAGACTCCCAAATTCTTTTTCTGAGGCCAGGACCATCCTAGTCCCAAAACCAGACAAAAATATAACAAAGAAAGAAAAACTACAGGCCAATATCACTGATGAACATAGACACTAAAACCCTCAACAAAATATAGGCAAACTGCATCCAGTAATACATTCAAAAGATTTTACACCATGATCAATTGGTATTGATGCCAGTGGTGCAAGGATGGTACAATATTCACAAATCAATAAACATAATACATTACATAAGAAAAAGGAAGGACAAAAATGGCACAATCATATCAATAGATGCAGGAAAAGCATTTGACAAGGTACAGCACCCATTTATGATAAAAACACTCAGCAAAATGGGAGTATAGGAAGCATACCTCAACATAATAAAGGCTGTATATGATAATTCTGCAGCCAACATCATACTTAACAGACAAAAACTGAGAGCTTTCCCACTAAGATCAGGAACAAGACAAGGATGTCCACTTCTACCACTTCTATTCAACATTGTATTGGAAGTTCTAGCCACAGCGATCAGACAAGAAAAAACATAAATAAAAGGCATCCAAATCAGAAAGAAGGAAGTAAAATTATCATTGTTTGCAGATGACATGATAGTGTACATAGAGAACCCTACAGACTCCACCAAAAAACTACTCGACCTAATAAGTGAATTTGGCAAAACAGTGGGATAGAAAGTCAATATTCAGAAATTGAAGGCATTTTTGTACACCAACAATGAAATATCAGAATCAGAAAGCAGAAAAAAAATTCCATTTGCGATAGCAACAAGAAAAATAAAGTACCTAGGAATAAGCCTAACCAAGGAGGTATAAGACTTGTACTCAGAAAACTACACAACATCGAATATAGAAATTAAGGAAGACATAAACAAATGAAAGTATGTACCGTGTTCATGGATTGGAAGAAATAACATCATCAAAATGTCCAGACTACCCAAAGCAATTTATAGATTCAATGCAATCCCTATTAAAATACCAATGACATACTCACAGATATACACCATTTCAAAAATTCATGTTGAACCATAAGCGACTGCGAATAGCTGCAGCAGTTTTGAGAAAGAAGAACAAACTGGGAGGAATCACAATACCTGATAATCTATATTACAAGGGCACTGTAATCAAGAGTCTGGTACTAGCATAAGAACAGACACATAGATTCAATGGAACAGAATAGAGAGCCCGGAAATAAACCCATGTCTCTATGGTCACTTAATATTCAACAAGGGGGCAGGAGCATAAAATGGAGTAAAAGTAGCCTCTTTAACAAATGGTGTTGGGAGACCTGGACAGGTACATGTAAACAAACAAACTCAACCACCAACTTACACCATGCACAAAAATAAACTCTGATGGATAAAAGACTTAAACATAAGTTTAAACACCATAAAAGTCCTAGAGGAGAACATAGGCAGAAAAATTTCAGATATTCCATGCAGCCATATTTTCACCAGTATGTCTCTCTACAGCAAGGGATAAAAAAGAAAGAATAAACAAATGGGACTACATCAAATTAAAAATGCATGGCTAAAGAAGATATCAGCAAAATGAAAAAGGAACCAACCGTATGAGAAAATATATTTGCCAATGATACCTCAGACAAGGCTCTGATCTCCAAAATACATGAAGAACTCACACGACTCCACTCCAGGAAGACAAACAACTCTATTAAAAAATGAGCAAAGTACCTGAACAGACACTTCTCCAAGGAGGACATAAAGAGGGCCCAAAAAGATATGAGAGGATGCTCAGTATCACTGGCCATCAGAGAAATGCAAATTAAAACCACAATGAGATACCACTTCACACCAGTCAGTACAGCCATCATAAACAGATCAACAAACAGCGGGTGCTGGCGAGGTTTTGGAGAAAAGGGAACACTAGTACACTGCTGGTGAGAATGCAGACCAGTGCAGCCACTGTGGAAACCAGTTTGGAAGTCCTTTAAAAAAAGTAAATATGAAACTGCTTTTTGACCAGATATTCTATTGCTTGGATTATACCTTAAGAATCCTGAAACACCAATTCAAAAACACCTATGCACCCTGATGTTCAGAGCAGCTTGTTTACAATAGCCAGGTGCTGAAAGCAACCTAAGTGCCCATCAGTAAATAGGAAGATCAAGAAACTGCGGTACACTTACACAATGGAATACTATGCAGCAGAAAGAAAGAAGGAACTGCTACCCTTTATGACAGCATGGATGGAACTAAAGAGCATTACACTAAGTGAAATAAGCCAGGGGGTGATAATCAACAAAACAAAACAAACAAAAAAAGACAAGCAAAAAAGAACCAGAGACTTGGAAATAAGAAATTGACAGTGACCAGGGGAGGGGGGAGGAGGATAATGGTGGAAATAAGTGGGAGAGTCAAGTCAAAGAATATGTATAAAGGACCCATGGACAAAGACAACGGGGAACTGGAGGACTGAATATGGGAGGTGGTGGGTAGATAGAGCAGGTGAGAGTAATGGGGGAAAATGGGACAACTGTAATTGTACAATAAAAATATTTTTAAAAACAATAGGAAAAGTCTCTTAAAATGATCAAAAAACTGCTAAAACACCTATCCTCTTTGGAGAATACATTGGGCTTGATATCATTTATTATCTGTGGTCCCTTCAAGAATCACAAGATCAAAAAATAAATTTAAGTAAAACATTAAGGCAAAGAGGGAGAAGAGTAGAGAATGAAACTGAGAGCTAGACAAAGAAAAAAGAGAATCTTCCTCATATTAGCAAATCTAATCATGGTTTCCAGTCTCTGCTGAAATGTCACTTCCTCAACAGAGATTTCCTTGACTACCCTACATAACACAGTACCTCCCAACAGTCTCTTTACTTTCACTATGTTTTATTTTCCTTCACTTATTTTTATTTTTATTGAAATTGTAGATTTGTTTCTTTGTATGTTTTTTGACTGTCTCCTAGCAACAGAATATAAACATCCACAAAGACATGATTTTTTTTTGTTTTGTTCACTGATGAATCTTAAGTGCTTAACACATAGTAATATTTGTTGACTGAATGTGGATGCATCTTTTCATTCTCTATTCCCAATTATAAATGGTAAAAGTGGAGTTCTGGCATAAGGTCAATTCTCCTCAGGGTTCTATATATCCAACCACCTCTCTCCTGATCCAGTCATTCACTCTTCCAAAAAATATGGATAAACAGTATACAAGGCACTAGGGATACAGCTACATGCAAAAACATCCTGTTTCCAGACTTCATGACCTTAAAAGCTCCAGTCTACGGGTCTAGAGGTGGAGACATATCAAATAATCTCATGAAGAAATGTGAAATCAAAGTTGTGAAAAGTACTATTATATGAAAGAGAGGTACTTGACACTCAGGTTTAAGCAGCAGAATCTGACCAAGTCAGGGAGGTCAGGGAAGCAAGCCTTCCTGAAGAAAGTAGCAGTTAAGCTGAGATATGAAGGACATCTAGGGCATAAGGAGGATGATAGGAGAAAAATGAGCATTGTAGGCAGAAGAACAACACATGCAAAGGACCTAGGAAGGGCATATGGCACAGACCAAGAATAAAGATGAGCCATGTTGCTAGAGCAAAGAGAGTAAAGGGGAATGTGAGTGAGATGAAGCTGGAGAGTAGACAGGGTTCAGGCAATGCAAGACCTTAAACAAAGGCAATGTTGGGAGTTTGGACTTTATCTGAAGAATACTGGCTGACCACTGGAGGGCTTTTAGGTGAAGGGTGGAATGATCAGATCTGTGCTCTTTGCAACCTATCAGATCAGCATTATGGTTTCACTGTGTAAAACAAACAGCAGGGGGCAGAGGATATGGAGGCAGACTGGAAAGTGAGAGATGACTGAAGTTAGGATGATGGTGTTGTGGCAAAGATAGACATAGATGACCGATGAAATGCCAGTTGGAGGAAGGTTTAATGAAGGAATTGTTTACGGAGCTGTGGGTAGGGCTAAGTGAGGATACTGAGAGGAAAAAAGGAATGCTGTTAATGATTATAGTGTCAGAACAGGTACTAGGAAGGGCAACAAACACATGGGCCTGAAAATAGTCAGAGAAGCCCGGATACCACTCACTGTAGAGGAGTTGCCAGAATAAGGCAGCCAAGCAGAAATCTACTCAGAGGGGTTCTCCTGTTGGGCCAATTGTAGGGACCAGAAGAAGATCTTCCCAGGGATGCATGATAACAACATACACACCTTAAGCACAAAAGAATTATAGAAACCGTCCCTTGACAGAGCTCACAGGCACCTCTGCAGTGGGAAGACGAGAAAGTCTGAGGTCCAGGGTGAATCTCAAAGGTTCAAACATACAAGATGGGCAGGAAGAGGTAGAGGGTCCCCCAAAATGATCAGGGGACTGACTGACAGTGTCACCAGGGCAAACACACATTTGGCACATGGGCCAAGTATTTCTGGTTCATTCAATCAGTCATTTAATAAATAGAAAACAAAATAACTAACAAAAGTAAATAAATATCAATATTTGAACAATGTTGGTCGAAAACATTCTTTTTCATCTGATGCACTTTCAGATGATTCACTGATAGCTATAAATTTGTGCAAATGCTGCCACCCAAGGTCAGCAGACGTGATTAGCAGAACACTGCTTAGAATTACTGAAAACGTAAAATGCAACACGGTGCTTTACAATGAAAGGGTAGCTGTGAGGCCATAAGACCTCTTCCAAGAAGCACACAGTTACCCTCCACCCACCCAAACCATCAAGCGCTGTGGTGAAGGTGGGAAAATGCATCGACACACCTCAGGGCGAAACATGAATAGGTCCCTGAATTTGTGTTCCTGGGGTTTTGATGATGGGTGTGGCCCAGAGACGTGTATTTGAACTATTCTAGTGAAAAATAAAAATACATCGGGTTGCAGACAGAGCAGACCCCGGTGAGTCACACCCAACACTAACTGCACAGAATGGTTAAAGGACAGGGATAGACACAGCTGCTCACAAGAGGAGGCTCTGAGAGCTCCAGACAACGTCAATGAAACCAAGGCAGAAAGGATGAGCTGAGGAAACCAGGGAGAGTGCTCTTAAGAAAACAAAAGGGGTTGAGTGAGCCTTAAAATGGTGAGCCTACTCCTAACAGCATCTACTCACATAAAGTAAAGACTGCTGGAAGCACAAGGAGAAACTGGCCAGCGTACAGTCACAGAGGGAGACCTTAACACCATTCGAGGGATGTAGCCGCAGATTGGCTGAAAATGCTCCTTGAATCTGTGCATTGTTTTGAGTGGACCTCTCTCAGAGACCAAATGAGTGGGGCAAAGGTGAAGCTGACTTAGTTCTCATCTCTCTCTAGGCTCCCTCCCCTCCCACAGAGCCTTGCATTTCACTCCATTCCAGGGTTTCCAGGACACCTGAGAAAGCTACCCAAGACCATATATGACAAGTGACTTTCTGTATTGGCTGAGGGCCAGAGGCCACATACTGATAAAAAAGCTTTTCTAGAGGCATGGTCAGGGCAGGGGAGAGCAAGGTGGGGGAACTGAGACAACTATAATTGAACAATATAAAAAAATAAAAAGTCCTTCTGGCTCTGACTGGAATGGCTCAGTTGGTTGAGCATGGCCCTGCAAGGCATAAGGCTGCAGGTTCAATTCCCGGTCATGGAACATGCCTGGGTTGCCAGCCCACTCCCTGGTTGGGGGCCTGTGAGAGGCAACCTCTAACACATCGGTGTTTGTCTCCCTCTCTTTCTCCATCCCTTCCCCTCTCTCTAAAAATAAATAAATAAATACATATTTTTTAAAAAGCAAGCTCTTTTAGTTGAAATGAGATGATGTACAGAGGAAGGAATGGGGATCTGCATGAAGGTTTACCAACAAAGACCCTCACCTATCTTCTGCAGCCTTTCCCACAGCCATCTACTTTGCTTTTGATTCAGGGGTCCTGGAGACCAGAGTCAGGGTAAGGAGGAGAGAGGGTGGCACAAGGGGAAACATGTACCTCCATTTTGGAGCTCCTCCAAATGTCCCCCTAGAGCTCCAGCTCCAGGCGCCGAGCACTGAAGGAGGCTGAGCCCAGGTCAGTTAACGCTCGCCTGTGACCCCATAATGGCTGAGCTGAGGTTCTCAGCAAAGAAACCCTTCCCACCTGCCTTAAGGAACTGAGCTCATTGTGGAGAAAAATGAGAGAACTACATTTTGGGAGATATCCAATCATGCTTGTATAGTCTTTGTTCTGTCTTTTTCAGGAACCCAAGGGCTCAGACTGTGTCTTATTCATTACAGCAGCTTCCACCTGGTAGGGGTCAAGTATTTGTTTGTGAATGAGCATTGATAGAAATGCACTAGTATGTGTCTTTGGACAATGGAATCCCATGTTCTCCCCTACTAACTCAGATATTCTCACTGTCTCTGTCTGGTTATCTGACTTCTCATTCAGGAAGCCATGCATTATTTTACCCAACAGTGGTTCCCATTGTGGACCACTCTGTGTGGTTCAATGTCTATGCACAAGTCCCTCATCTCTACTTGAGGAATGCTTGTGCTGTATATACCTGAGAGGTTGTGTGTGTGTGTGTGTCTGTATTTCTGAAGACATCAGACAGAAACTCCCTCCTTCTCTGCAACCACATCTAACATTTATTTACATTTGCAACCATCTTCTACTCCTTGCCTCCCCTATCCTCTTTTTTGACGCCACTACTTCCACTTGTGTTCTGGATCCAATATCCTCTCTTT
The DNA here is from genome assembly GCF_021234165.1 of Pteronotus mesoamericanus. Classification (NCBI taxonomy): domain Eukaryota; kingdom Metazoa; phylum Chordata; class Mammalia; order Chiroptera; family Mormoopidae; genus Pteronotus; species Pteronotus mesoamericanus. The sequence continues at coordinate 620,974 of NW_026555093.1, read as the reverse complement.
CCCTAGGGGATCTCAATCTGGTACCTCTCTCTTCACAGGCTTCTTCCCACACACATGACTACCGCCTGAGCCAGGCACTCTGAATAGTGTATATTCCTCCAGTCACCACTAAGGCAGGTCTGCCACACCAGGGCCAGGGACCTGGTTGGATAAAGAATAAAGCCCCTGATTTATTAAGTGGGGAGAGCTGCAGGGATGGCCTGAAAGTCCTGTGTCTCCAGATTCACTAGAAACCTCTGAGCCTGAAGAAGTGTCTTCCTCCATCCCCTTTGTTGGACATGATGCCCCACAAGTGACATGCTCCATCAGGATCTGTCCCCATCCCCCTCCTGACCTCTAGGACTCTAACTACAGTTAAGTCACAGCAGAGCCCAGCTAGGGACATGCCTCTGAAACAGCCTCCATCTGCCCTCCAGGATTAATAGTAAATAAAGAACAAGATTTCCCCCTCAGATGATGGCAGAACTTAGTGTCAATCTTAAAGATAAAAAGGATGCAGGGATAACAACCCCCATGATCTCCATGTAATTCACCAGTATGACCCCCCCCTCAAAGTAGTCAGGCCCTGGAGAATGACAAAACTACAGCATTCTCAATCAAGTAGTCATTCAATTGCAGCCATGGTGCCACTACGGTTTCTCTGATAGAGAGAACACAGTCTCAGGTTCATTGTAGGTACCTGAGCTGTAAGTTTAGTGAATGTTCTGCTTTCTATTGCTATCAAAACTGTGGATGAGAAAAAGTTAGCAGGCATATGAAATAAACAGTACAGTTTTGACCAATCCTCTGTCGTAATATGGTCAGAAAACATCTAGACCATTTAGTTACCCCTCAGAAAAATCACATGGATCCACTTGTATCCATGACTTCGTGCTGACTGAATCAGATGAGCATGAATTGGCCAGAACAGTAGAGACTTTTGAAAGCTACATGTGCTCCAGAGGGTAGTTAATAAAGATTCAGGAGCTTTCTACATCAGTAAAATGTTTAAGGTTTCAGTGGCCAGGGGTCTATCAGGAAATCTTCCCTAAAACATAAAGTAGGCATCGGGCACCTTCCACCATTTAAAAGGAAACACAACACCTGGTAGGTCCTTTGGATTCTGGAGACAACAATTTCCCACAGAAGGAAGACTGCTTTGGTCCATAGCCCAGGTTATCTAAAATCCTGCCACATTAGTTTGGGGCCCAGAGCAAAAAAGGTCTCTGTACAGGTTCTGGCTGGGCCAGCCCTAGGGTACAACTGGAATGGAGTACAGGCAGGTCCAGAGGGCACAAGCAGACTGCATGAGCAGGTTGCCAGACCCTCATTTCATCCACACCTGCTGAATTTCCACCTTTACCTCACATCACACCCATTGCCATGTGAGGGATTGATTCCCCATGACCAGCTTCTAGGGAAGGAAAAAACTTGAGTTCATTTGATTTTTACAATGCTGCTATGAGATAGACAATACTATCACACCAATTTTACAGTTGCAGAAATGAGGCATGGAGAATGGAATAAGTTGTTTGAGGTTACAATCCTGAAAAGTGGACAAGGCAGCCTCAAACCTAAGTTTATTATTCCAAATATTTTGCTGTTTCCACTGATCAGTTTTGCCCACTTAAAAAGCATATTCTAGTTGTTAAACTCATACTATGAATCATCATTTAGCACTCAAAAGGAAACAACCTCTTTATAAGATCAATAGCTCACAGATCTACTCAGAAGATATAAGTCTATGTGTATAGACCAGCAATTTTCAACCGATGTGCCATGAGAATTTGTACAGCATGCAATACCTCCCTAGTTCAGTGGTGTGGCTCAGTGGACTAAGTGCTGGCCTGCAAACCAAAAGGTCACCGGTTCAACTCCCAGTGTAGGGCACATGCCTGGGTTGCAGGCCAGGTCCCCAGCAGGAGCCACACGAAATGCAACCACACATTGATGTTTGTCTCTCTCTCTTTCTCCTTCTCCAAAATAAATAAATAAACAAAATCTTTAAAAAAATAAAAATACAGCATGCAATACCTAATTAGTCAGGGACACTGACTTCTTTTCCCTTAGACTGTCAAATAAAAAAGACAACAGCCAACACAACAGCCTTCCAGCATGAACGAATCAAAATTATACCTATTTTTTGGTCTAATTGGCAAAGATAAATTTTTTTGGTGTACAGCAGAATTTTACTAGTTTATGTGTGCCATATGAAAAAGGTTGAAATTGCCGGTATATACATATGTTATTCACGTGGAAACAAAAATACACACATAGGTATATGACAAAGGGTAGATTCTCAGATTATAATTAATATAATAAACACACAAAGATAGAAAAGTCATTTAAATACATAAGAGAGATACACTGACCTGAGTAATATATGGAATGTTGTTTTGGTCAATTCCAACTTCCTGAATTCACAAAAAGGTAGAGGGAAGCACACATTATAGCAGAGCATGGCAACAAAGAAAAGTAACTGTGAGACCAATGTATCCACAAAAGAGAAAATGCCGCAAGAACATGAATGCCTTGCTAGGCTGGTACCTATCTACTTGGGTTGGCCAAAAAGTGCATTTGGTTTTTTACTAAAAGATGTCTCTAGTAGCACTTAGTTGTCTTTAACTTCATTCAAAACAATTTTGTTAGAGAGTGTATTGTGACAGTTGCCATATCAGCGTGCATTTAAAAATAACTTATCAAATTGGTGAATTTTTGCCCTGGCTGGTGTGGCTCAGTGGATTGAGTTTGCATGCCAGCCTGCGAACCAAAGGGTCCCTGGTTCAATTCCCAGTCAGGGCACATGCCTGGCGTGCAGGCCCGATCCCCAGTAGGGGGCATGCAAGAGACAACTACACATTGATGTTTCTCTCTCTTTCTCCCTCCCTTTCCCTCTCTAAAAATAAATAAATAAATTCTTTTTAAAAAACTGGTGAATTTTTGTGTAGCCATTTTAATATTTAAGACAGAAGAAAAGAAGCAACATTTTTGGCATATTATGCTTTATTGTTTCAAGAAAGGTAAAAATGCAACTGAAACATAAGAAATGATTTGTGTAGTGTATGGAGAAGGTGCTGTGACCAACTGAATGTGTCAAAAGTGGTTTGTGAAGTTTTGTGCTGGATGAAGCTCCACAGTTGGGTAGGCCAGTTGAAGTTGATAGCAATCAAATCGGGACATTAATTGAGAACAATCAATGTTATACCATGTGGGAGAAAGCTGATATACTTAAAACAGCCAAATCAATAAAGTTATTGGTGAAGATAAAAAATGTGTCTTTTATTTTATGGAAAAAAATAAGCAGACTTTTTGGCCAATCCAATAGATCAAGAAAACTATCAGGCTAAATAAAGTAGGCCTTGTGCACTTAAGCACAAACTTATACTTGTCCTAAGGATAAAACTATAAAACAAAAGACTTGTCAGATACTGAGCCTTTGCTGTCTGGACATCATACAAATGTGTTCTAATTTTTCAATTAGTCAGAGTCAGCTATTATTCATATTGTTCCCCTGTGGGTAATATGTCTTTTTCCCCCGTTTTCAGAAGTTCTGCTATTGGTTGCCTAAGCATGGTTCTCTTTGTATTTATCCTACTTGGATTCCTCTAAATATCAGGGCAGATATGAGGCTCATGTTATGTGTTTCCTTCTCTCATTGACCACAGACCTGTTCTACCTGAAAAGACATCATATATATTTTGGCCCAGTTTTAGAGTTGTTTCTGCTGAGGGTGAGCTTATGAACGGTTATCCTCATGGCTGCAAACAGAAATCCTTGTCAGATTGCTTTTGCGCACAAGTGCACTGAATTAAGTACATTTGAGGTACTTTAATTTAGTTTTCCGTTTTATTGTTTACAAAATAGTTTAAACTACTATCAATTTCCGTGTGTGTGTGTGTGTGTGTGTGTGTGTGTGTGTGTGTGTGTGCTGGTAGTGGTAGGGGGGATAGTTATATTGGTTATTAAGCTACTATACAAAACAGAAAAGCCTGGGATAGAAATAGAGTTGTATACCTCTGCAACTTTCAGAAACTGTGCTAATTTGGTTGTTCTATCAAGGAACTTGATGTAGATATCCAAACTTGCCTCACATTGGCTTTTCCTCATGTCAAAAAACTTGCCTAAAATAGAAAAAATATTATCATGTAGGAGCCAATAACTTAGCAATTTTCAAGTTTCATTTCATTCTGATTATTCTATTTTAAGCTGCTCCTGGATATTATTTTAACTTGTTCAAAATAATTACAGTTTTAATCCAGTTATTTTGTTTTTAAAAGCAACAACGCTGCTCAATTTATATATTTAACAGATTATTATGGTGTAACTACTGCATGCCAAACACTGGTGCTGGGAATACATCTAAAATTTAATAGCATACAGAGATTGTTTGGATAGTTTAGTTTCAATTTCTACAACTTCTAGCCTGTAATCTTTTTGAAAACTCTGAAGCTCTCTGAGGGAAGGGGCTGTGTTTCCTACTCTTTTATAACTCTACAAATGTACAGGTACTTCTTCAGTATAACAAAAAAAATCTAATTCTCATCAATGAAGTCTGGAGAATGCTTTCTATAAAGACGGTGACAGTTAATTCTTGAAAAGCCTACAAAATATATGCTTCTATCTAATCAATAACGGTTACTTATGTTATAGGCTACATTTTCTTAGAAAAGTCTGAACTGCATTTTTGACCTTGGTGGAGTGTGCCTTAATGAGTAGTGCATAAATATGGCAACCCATATTGATTCCCTGGTAAATTTCCCAGAAATATCAGTTAGCACTTATGACCTTGAAAGTATCTTCTATCTTTAGTCTGAAACAAATATGAATCTAGACATAAAAGATTTTTACAAATAAGTTGTTTTTAACAGTTTTTTAAAAAGTATGTAATGTTTATTCTTTAGCCTACCTAGAAGATTAAGGATTCCCTCATTATAGGCTGCAAAGAGGCAAAGAGAATCCTTAAAGAGAAGCATGAAAGCAGCATGTATTATACCATTAGTTAGTTCATCAGGATTTGCCTGAAAGTTAAGTAAAAATGAAATCAATTACTAACACAGTTTAAAAAAATTTCTTCCCCCACCAATAGTTAAACAATGCCATTTACCAATATTTTAAAAAAGAATTTATAAAGCTCTTACATTAAAATTAAGAAGAGCATCAAACTGAATTTGAATTACTGGAAGTGTGTTGAGCAACTCTTTAGTATTCATAGTTCTCATCATACCATCCATCCTGTAAAAGATCAAAGAAATTTATAACATCAATAATTAACAGTTTGAGAAGTACTATGACATAAGCATATTTAAATACCGCTGTGTTTTTGACAAACTACATATCAGAGCACGTAATTATTTCAGTATTTCTTGCTTACACATTAATGATATTTACTGACCCTCTCTTGGTTTTGGTGATGTCAGATGAGATCAGTCTATATGCGAGTGACTTTTCATTCAAGTACCTGCTATACTGTCTGATGAAAGTTGACATAGTAGGGCCTAAAAATAAAATATTTTAATTATTTTTAATTTAACCAATATTAACCATTTGCAATATATGTCAATAAACACAAAGACTTATCATTCCACATTCACCCGTATACCTCAACAATATCTTTGAAGCACAAAAGCTAGAATGGCCTTCATTAATCATCTAGTCCTACATTCCTCAAACTTCCTGTTAAATATTACTTTTTATTTCCTCAAAGCCTTTATATCACTTCATGATGTGGTGTTGATGTTAACATTCCTGAACAGGGGAAATAATTAAACTTTATCAATTTCTTTCACATTTCCACAAAAACTATTGTAAATTCTTAGCATTTCCCTAAAACTCCCCATCTCATTGTAGTCATCCCTCCCTCACCTTCACTCCATGAAGCAAATGACCTTGACTCCTACTTCAAAAGCAAAATGGAGAAAAAGAGGCCATGATGGAAACTCAACTTCCAAACATACCTTGATTCATTTATTGAATTTATTTATTCATTCAACAATTGCTGAGTGCCTACCGAGCCAGGCACTATGCTAGATGCTGGAAGTTCAGCAGTGAACAAAATAGATAAAAATCTCTGCCCTCATGGAGCTTACATTCCAATGTGGAACTGATAGACAAGCAAAAGGAAAGAAAAACACAGAAATGGTTAGTCAGCAAGAAATGAAAAGAATAAAACTCAGGCAGAGAAGGGACCCAGGGATGTGCCACAATTTTTGGTAGACTGAACAAGGAAGACCTTACTGAGTAAATACTGATACCTGGAGAGAGCAGTTTCCTCTCTCTTTAGCACTTAGCATATTCTGTTACTCTCAATAAGCACCCGAATGTGCTGTATCAATGCATTTAGAAATTATCTACCATCATAAAATGTACAACACACCACACTCTTTATAATTTGGAACCATTTTTTAAAAGATTTTATTTATTTATTTTTAGAGAGGGGAGAGAAGGGAGAGAGAGAGAGAAACATCAATGTGTGGTTGCATTTTGCGCATCCCCTGCTGGGGACCTGGCCTGCAACCCAGGCATGTGCCCTACACTGGGAATCAAACTGGTGACCCTTTGGTTTGCAGGCTGGCACTCAATCCACTGAGCCACACCAGCTAGTGCAATAATTTGGAACCATTTTTAAAAAACAGGCATGGTTTTCAGAACTTTTCCCTCCTTGCCACATAAAAATATTTCCATCAAAGAATCATCTTACCTTCTGTGACACTTTTATCCAGGAAGTTGTGTAAAGTGAACAAAGAGTCTCTAGATGCAAGATGTTTGATAAAACGCTGTCAAACAAATGGGCCAAATCCAAAAATTAGTTTCTTCCCACAAACAGAGTTCATTAATGATTTTGTCATTGTGAACGAATCCTTAACATAATTCTTACCAGGTCTATGTACTTCATGAGCATTGATTAAGGTGAGCATGATCACTTCCTGGGCAACACAACATAGGACCTGCAGTGTTGTCCTCTGTTTATATACCTCCCCAGTAAATAAGGAGTTAAACATTAAAGCTCATGTGTATACATACCCTTCCCCTGCAAGACTTTCTATCTAGCCATTCCTCCTTTTTTATTTTGAGAATATTTAATTAATTATATACTTACTTTAATAGCACATTACTTAATAAATTAGAGAAAATTTTTTTAAATTTATACGTCCGTGTACTCCACTCCCCTACCCAGAAATGGCAACTGCTAACTTTTTGACATAGCTGCTTCAAGCCTATTTTTAAAATAAGAGAATTAAAGTATTACAGATAAAGTTAAAAATGTCCTTAACCCCATCCCTAAGTTCCATTTCTTTCTCTTACCTAGAATGAACCTGTATCATAATTGTAATGTGCTATCTTTAGTCTATTTTCTTTATAGCTTCATATATATTTGTTCCATGGAAAAATATTAAATGCATTTTTAAAATTTATATAAATGATACTATACTCTATCATTTTGCAGTTTGTTTCCTCTATTAGCATTGGTTTTTTTCCTAAGATGTAGCCTTGTTCGTATACGTCCCATTTAATGCAATGTAGTATTTCATTGTACAAACACACCTCATTTTAGTTCTCTGTTCCCTACTTACTGAAATTTAGGTGATTTTTACTTTCTAAGTATTATAAATATGCTATGAGTAGTGGATTTGCTGGGTTACTGCGCTGGGCATTTTCAGTTTTACTAAACATGTCTCAGTGCTCTCCTTTGATAGTGATAAACTGCAGCAACTAATATTTGCATGTCATCCAACGGTTTGTCAGCTACCAGTTCCTCAAGGTCTTTGAAACTCTTGAGACTGTCATACATTTTAAATTTTGCTCATATGAGCATGTTCTCTGATGGCTATCATTCTGGTTTCCCTTTCCATGAATTGTCTGTTCATTTTTTGTGTGTATTATTCTATTGTACTGCCATTTTCTTTCTTTCTTTTTAACCCTTACCTGAGGGTATGTTTTTTTTAATGAGTTTTTAGAAAGAGAGGAAGGGAGGAGGAGAGAGAGAGGTCAAGATCGATTGGTTGCCTTCCATATGCACCCTGATGGGGGATTGAAACTGCAACCTAGGTATGTAACCCTGACCAGGGGTCAAACCCACAACCTTTGGTGCACAGGACAATGCTCCAACCATCGGAGCTACCTGGCCAGGACTGCCCTTTTGTTATTGATAATATATTCTAAATATTAATCTTTTGTCTGTAATATAAAAAATCTTATTCCAACTTTATACTATCTTCCTTACTAAAATATCTTAAGCACATTCTCCTACATGTTTTTATTTTAAAATTTAAGTTTTTGCATTTATAGATATTTCATTCATGTGGAATTTATTTTTGTATATGAGGTAAGATAAAGATCTCATTCTATTTTTTTCACAGGGATGTTACTTGTACCAAAAGGCTTTATTTTTAATTCCATACTTTCCCCCATGTTTTTAGTGCCACCAAACTCCTATATAAGTACAGTTCTACTTCTGAGCTCTCCACTGTGATGCATTTATATAAAGGTTCCATCTTTACCAATACTATGCTATGTAGTTACTACTGCTTTATAGTAAGTTTCAAAATCCAGTAAATTTCCAAATCCTAATTTTTAATGCAAAGTTTACTGAGATAAAATGTTAATTTGAAGTAGAAAACAGTAAGTAATTTAATATTATAGAACATTTCATCTGTTCCACAAAATAAAAAAGTATATGTGGGAAGAGGTGGACAAGTGATGATATAATACACTCAAGTGTTCAGTTTCTTCTGGTAATATAAAGCAGTTATGTAGCAATACATTTTTGAGGGCTTTCTCTTTTTGGTCTAAATCATTTAAAGAACTGAGTGAAATACCCAACCTATTGTCCACTTTATTATCCAGTGGCTAAAATAGTATACCTTAAATACTGATTATAAAGATATATTCATATGTAAAATGAAAAAAAAAACAGTTTTAATATCCACTGCTCATTTCCCTTACTTGTCACAGTTGACAGTAAAAGGCGGTAAGCCTTTGTCAAATCAAGAACATTTTTGCAGTTGCAAATGACTACCATTTCTGTATCTACCATGCTCACCTCATTTCCATGCACCATAAGGTGATGCACAGTAACCAGGGCTTTGAACACCACTACCCAGCTGCTGCTCCTAGTTTTCTCAGAAAGAACATCAGCCAGGCCTTTAACACTCATATTTGTTTCATTTATGTACTGTATTAGATCTAAATTAGAGAAAGTGACAAGTATTAAAATGCGGAGTGAGAAATAATTTTCAAAACCAAAACTGGTAACTTTAATTTAAACACAGAATCAAATCTCAGAGTAATGACAAAGGGAATAATCCAAAACATTTTCTTCATTACAAGTATTACAATTTGTAATGACATGTTACATGACATTTAATGCCTATCTACCCTAGAGTTCTGTATACTTGACGAGGGTGGGGGCTGTATTCATTTTGGTCACCACTGTCCCCCCAAGATGCAGCACAACAGTTGGTACATAACAGGTTATGGTAAATAATTGTTAAATGAATAGGACTCGATAAGGTAAGTAACATACCCAAGGACATACAAGTAGTTAAGTGGCAGGGCTGGGATTTGAAATTGCCGTAATACATGCACATTGTCAAGATGATAAGAAGATAAAATTTCAGAAGGCAAATATATATTAAGCCAATGGAGTTTTAAAGCAAAATGCTAAGAGGCGATGAAAAGACTGACTGAGTCAGCTACGAGAGTTTCAACAGCAGTAGGATTTAGGTATATTGCCAACAGCACATACTATTCAAATAAGTCCTTGTTCACAATGAACTCAGACAATAGGGAGTCGGGAGATCCTGGAGGCTATTCTGTCTTTGAGCAAAAGGTAGCTTTAAGAATCAAAATTCTTTTCCCTGGAAACATACACAGGACAAAAAAAAATGTTGGGGTGAACACTGTAAAGCAGGGGTGTCCAACCTGTGGTCTGTGGGCCACATGCAACTCAGGATGGCTATGAATGCAACCAAACACAAAACTGTAAATTTACTTAAAACATTATGAGATTTTTTTCTGTGCTTACAAGTCACAATATATTTAATGTGTGCCCCAAGGCACCTCTTCTTGTTCCAGTGTGGCCCAAAGCCGCCAAAAGGTTGGACACCCTTGCTCTAATGTCTATTCATGGAACTTAGATAAGGACTACCTATGGGAAGGCCTGCTTGATTGTCTTTTCCTTCATTTCAAAAGACTTGCTAATGTCATGATTTATAAAAGGGCCTGAGGTGGACTTTGGAATTGAGACCTCTCTCAGAAACCTGAGGTGTTAATCCACCACCTCTTGTGTACTAAGTTATTTCGAAATTACAGCTTGGAGTTTAAAAACCCAGTGGTTCTCTTCTAGGCGCAATCAAAATTTACTAGAAGTGAGAACCCAATCTCACTGGTCCTGTAACGACACGGAGTACGGAGAGGAGGGCTGGGGAGGGGGAGAGGAGGAGGAGGGGGAAGAGGGGGAGGTTTCACCATTAGAGGTACTCAGAGCAGGCTAGCCCTCTGTGAGCCACCTGCACTAGACCTCCTACTTACCAGCTAGGTGTTTCGGCTCCGGTTCCATGAACTCATCCGTGGTGGCCCCGAGGGCAGCCTTGGACACAGACGACCCCATGTGTGCGTCGTCGTACACCGCCAGCCACGAGGGTGATGGCTGCTGAGCCTGGCCCCACCCCTTCCGGACCAACTGACTGAGCAAAAGAACAGCATCCCTAGTAACCGATGGGACGCCTGAGGTGACGGAAGAAAGAACTGGCTCTGCATGTAACTTTCACCAGATGACTTTCTCGTGGAGCCTGATGCAGATCTGCAGCACTATGAGGTGGGATTTAAAGTCTGAGATGCCGGGTTTCTTGCAGAAAGCTGGGAAAGATGGCCGCGGGTCTGAGTACAAATTCTGAAGACAGGATCGGGCTTAGGGCGGGGCATATCCAGTGGGGGTAAGGTAGACCCCCTGCATAGTAAACGCTCAAAACAAACAACCATAGAATGAATAGTTTGAGGGAGGGGGACATTTTGGGGGCTCCAGATGAAAGGTCTGGGTATGTTTAGATCTTGTGAAGTTAAGCAGTCGTATGACGGTACTTTGGGAATCCTTAGTGAGGCATTTTTAGGAGGGTTCAGTTACACATTATGGGGGCAGTATCTTTCCTGAGGTGACGTGCTCAAATACACAAGTCCATACAGTTGTTTAATAGTATTCCTTTATTATCCTTTTCATGACTCTGGGATCTGTAGTGATGTTAACATCTGTTCCTGATATTGGTAATGTAAAGGTCCTCTCTCTCTCTCTCTCTTTTTTTTTCCTCTTGATAGGCCTGGCTAGAGAGTTATCACTTTGAATGATTTTTCTTAAAGAACCACCTTTAGGTTCCATTGACTTTTTTTCTCTATAGTTTGTTTAATATTCCATTGATTTCTGCTCTTTATTATTCCTTGCCTTCTATTTGCTTTCACTTCCTTTTGCTCTTTATTTTCGGGTTTCCTAAGGTAAGTTAGCTTACTTAAGGTTCTTCTCTTTTAATAATATAGTCACTTACGGTTAAGTACTGCTTTTTTTAATAAAAGATCATGGTTCTTATAATTTCAATATATTAAAATTTGTTAAGTTATTTTATGGCACAAAATATGCTGTTAAGGTAAATTTTCTGAGTGAAATTTTCTTGAATATATTCTAGTTTTACATACTTGGACAATATACATAAAAATGACAAATTCTAAATATACAATGACCTTTAAATTCTTTTTCTTTTTATTTTTTAAAAATTTATTGTTGTTCTATTACATTTATCCCCATTTTTCCCCCCATTACACTCCCCTGCTCTGCCCACACCTCCTCTCCCACATTCAACCCTGCCCCCCCCACCAATCTCCTTGTCCATGGGTACTTTTTACATGTTCTTTGACTTGACCCTTCCCCTTCTTTCTCCCATTAGCCCCCTCCCCCTGCCCTTCTGGTCACTATCACTTTGTCCTTTATTTCCATGCCTCTGGTTCTATTTTGTTTGCTTGTTTGTTTTGTTCACTAGGTTCCACTTATAGTTGAGATAATATGGTATTTATCTTTCATTCCCTGGTTTATTTCACTTAGCATAATACTCTTCAGTTCCATCCATGCTCTCCTAAAGGATAGGAGTCCCTTCTTTTTCTCTGCTGCATAGTATTCCATTGTGCAAATGTACCAGTGTTTTGACCTTCTCATTTACTGAAGGGCACTTACACTGTTTCCAGCATTTTGCTATTATAAATAACACTGCTATGAACATTGGGGTGTGTAGGTTCTTTTGTATTGGTGTTTCAGGATTCTTAGGGTATAATACCAATAGTGGGATTGCCTGGTCAAAAGCAGTTCCATTTCTAGTTTTTTGAGGAAATTCCATACTATTTTCCACAGTAGCTGCACCAGCCTGCATTCCCACCAACAGTGTACTAGGGTTCCCTTTTCTCCACAAGCTTGCCAGCACTTGTTTGTTGATTTGTTTGTGAGGGCCATTCTGACTGGTATCTCACTGTGGCTTTAATTTGCATCATCTCTCTGATAGCTAGTGATGCTGAGCATCTTTTCATATGTCTCTGGGCCCTGTGTATGGCCTCCTTAGAGAGGTTTGTGTTCAGGTCCTTTGCCCATTTTTTAATCGGATTGCTTGTCTTCCTGGTGTGGAGTCATGTGAGTTCTTTATGTATTTTGGAGATCAAATCCTTGTCCGAGGTATCATTGGCAAACATATTTTCCTATATCGCTGGTTCCCTTTTCATTTTGCTTATGTTTTCTTTAGCTGTGCAGAAGCTTTTTAATTTGATGTAGTCCCATTTGTTTATTCTTTCCTTTATATCCCTTGCTCTAGTGGACATATCGGTGAAAATATGGCTGCAATGGAATACCTAATATTTTCCCTCACATGTTCTCCTCTAGGGCTGGTATGGTGTCACAACTTATATTTAAGTCTCTTATCCATCTTGAGTTTATTTTTGTGTATGGTATAAGTTGGTGACCAAGTTTCATTTTTTTTGCATGTAGCTGTCCAGATCTCCCACCACCAGTTGTTGAAGAGTCTATTTTTACTCCATTTTATGCTTCTGCCCCATTTGTCAAATAATAATTGACTGTAGATACATGGGTTTATTTCTGGGCTCTCTATACTGTTCCACTGATCTATATGTCTGTTCTTATGCCAGTACCAGACTGTTTTGATTACAGTGGACTTGTAATATAGTTTGATATCAGGTATTGGTTTTTTTCTTTTTAAAAATTTTGTATTGTTGTTCAATTACAGTTATACCTATTTCCTTCCCATTACCCTACCCTGCCTTACTCATGCCCCCACATTTAATCTTACCCTCCCCATTGTCTTTGTTCATAAGGACTTTATACATGTTCCAATATCAGGTATCCCTCCTACTTTGTTCTTCTTTCTAAAAATTCCTGAGGCTATTTGGGGTTGTTTATGCTTCCATATACATTTTTGAAATATTTGTTCTACATCTGTGAAAAATGTCATTGGTATTTTAACAGGAATTGTGTTGAATATATAGATTCCTTTGGGTAGTATGGACATTTTAATGATGTTAATTCTTCCAGTCTATTAAAACAGTATATGCTTGCATTTATTTGTGACTTCCTAATTTTGTTCTTCAGTGTTCTGTAGTTTTCTGAGTACAGGTCTTTTACCTCCTTGGTTAGGTTTATTCCTAGGTACTATATTTTTCTTGTTGCAATATCAAATGGGATTTTTTCCCTAATTTCTGTTTTTGATCTTTCATTGTTGGTGTACAAAAAGGCCATCGATTTCTGAATATTGACTTTGTATTCCTGTTTGGCCAAATTCACTTACTAGGTTGAGTAGTTTTTTGGTGGAGTCTATAGGGTTTTCTATGTACACTGTCATGTCATCTGCAAACAGTGACAGCTTTACTTCCACCTTTCCAATTCAGATTCCTTATATTTCTTTTTCTTGTCTGATCTCTGTGGCTAAGACTTCCAATACTATGTTGAATAGAAGTGGTGAGAGAAGACACCTTTGTGTTATTCCTTATCTTAGCAGGAAAGCTTTTAGTTTTTGCCCATTGAATATGATGTTGGCTGTAGGTTCTCGTACATGGCGTTCGTTATGTTGAGATATGCTCCCTGTGTGCTTGCTTTGCTGAATGTTTTTATCACAAATGGGTGCTATACTTTATAAAATGCTTTTTCAGAATCTATTGATATGATCATGTCATTTTTGTCTTTCCTTTTGTTTATGTGATATATTACATTTATTGATTTGCAAATATTGTACGATCCTCTTGCTTGCTGATTTAATCCTCTGCTTCATATAGCCTGCTCTTCGTGCACCTCGAGGATGAAGCCCACTTGTTCATGGTGTTTGATATTTTTAATGTATTGCTGGATGCGGTTTGCCAATATTTTGTTGAGGATTTTAGCGTCTATGTTCATCAGCGATATAGGCCTGTAGTTTTCTTTCTTTCTTGTGTCTTTATCTGGTTTTGGGATTAGGATGATGCTGGCCTCCTAAAAAGAGTTTGGGAGTCTTCCCTCTTCTTGCATTTTTTGGAATAGTTTGAAAAGGATAGGGGCTACCTCTTCCTTAAATGCTTTGTAATATTTTTCTGCAAATTCTCTTGTCCAGGGCTTTTATATGCTCAGAGTTTTGTTTTTTTCTTTTTTATTACTGCTTCAATTTTACTAGCTGTTATCAATCTGAATAGGCTTTCTCTTTCTTCTTGATTCAGTTTTGGAAGATTATATGTTTCTAGAAATTTGTCCACTTCACACAGGTTTCCAAATTCTTGGCATATAATAGGCCTTTTTGAGATAGGCCTGTATTGCTGAGAACTTCCCTCTCAGGACTGCCTTCACTGTGTCCCATAGGTTTTGGACTTTTGTGTGTTCTTTTTCATTTGTTTCCAGAAAATTTCTGATTTCTTTATTTATCTCACTATTAACACATTCGTTGTTTAATAGCATGCTATTCAGTCTCCATGAATTTGAGTGTTTGGTTTTTTTTTTTTTCCCTCCTTGAGGTTTGTTTCTAGTTTCAAGCACTTGTAGTCTGAAAAAATGCTTGATATGATTTCAATTTTCTTGAATTTGTTGAAGCTTGTTCTGTGTCCTATCATGTGATCTATTATTGAAAGTGTTTCCTGGGTATTTGAAAAGAATGTGTATTTTACTTCTTTGGGGTGAAAGGTTCTGTATATATCAGTTAAATCCATTTGTTCCAGTGCATCATTCAGTGCCCACATCTTTGTTGATATTTTGTTTAGATCCATTGTTGGTGGTGGGATGTTAAAATCCCCTGCTATAAGTATGTTGCTGTCTATATCTTTCTTGAAGTCCTCCAAGGTTTTCCTAATATATTTGGCTGCTGCTATGTTGGGTGCATGTATGTTTACAATATTTATGTCTTTTTGGTGAATTCTTCTCTTGAGTATTATGAAGTGTCTTTCTGTGTCTCTTTATGGCCTTTGTTTTGATGTCTATTTTGACTGACATAAATATTGCTATGCTGGCTTTTTTTTTTTTCCTCTCCATCTTGAAATATTTTTTTTCCATCCCTTTACTTTCAGTCTGCGTAGGTCTTTTTTTCTGAGCTGGATCTCTTGTAGGCAGCATATGTGTAGGTCACATTTTCTTATTCCTTCATCTACACTATGTCTTTCAATTGGAGCATTTAATCCATTTATATTTAAGGTTATTATTGATAGGTACTTATTCATTGCCATCTTTCCCCTTTGTACCTCAGTTCCACTCTCTCTCATTCATTTCCTTCATCTTCTTAAAGCAGTCCCTTTAGCATATTTTGCAATGCTGGTTTGGTCGAGGAGTATTCTTTTAGCCTTCTTTTGTCTGGGAAACTCCTTATTTCACCTTCCATTTTAAATTAGAGCCTTGCTAGATAGAGTAGTCTTGGTTGCAGGCCTTTGCTTTGCTTTACTTGGAATGTTTCTTGCCATTCCCTTCTGGTTTGTAGTGTTTCTGTTGAGAAATCAGCTGCTAGCTGTACTGGGGCTCCCTTGTATGTTACTAGCTGTTTCTCCCTTGCTGCCTTTAGGATTCTCTGTTTGTCTTTGATATTTGCCATTTTAATTATGATGCGACTTGGTGTAGGCCTTTTTGGGTTCATCTTGAATGGGACCCTCTGTGCTTCTTGTGCCTGTGTGATTTGTTCTCCCCTCAAATTAAGGAATTTTTCCATCATTAATTTTTCAGACAGGATTTCTATCCCTTGCTCCTCTTCCGCTCCTTCTGGTATCTGTATTAAACAGATATTATTATGTTTCAGGTTGTCCTGCAGCTCCCTGAAACCTCTTCATTCTTTTTTATTCTTTTTTCCTTTTCTTGCTCTTTCTGGGAATTTTTTTCTATCTTGTCCTCCAGCTTGCTGATTCAATCCTCTGCTTCGTATAGCCTGCTCTTAATTCCTTCGTCTGTGTTTTTCAATTCAGAAATTGTGTTGTTTATTTCTTTCTGGCTCTTATTGATAGTTTCTATGTCCATTTTCATGCCGGAGTAGTATGCGGTAAGTTCCTTGTAGCTTCCCTGTAGTTTTTTGTAATTCTCACTGTGCTCATTGAGCTTCCTTATAACCATTGTTTTGAATTCAATGTCTGACAGTTTACCTGCCTCTATTTTATTTATCACTTTTTCTAGTGATTCCTCCTTTCCTTTTGATTTGGGGTTGTTTCTTTGTCTCCCCATTTTAGCAGCAACTCCTCTTGTTTGCTTCTGCTTCTTAAATTGATCTGCTTTGACTCCCTGTCTTCATGGTGTGAACTTCTATGGTAGGAGACCTGTGAGATTCAGTGGTGCTATCTCCTTGACCTCCTGAACTTAATGCCCCTGGGATGCCCTTTATGACATTTATGTTGGCTCTCTGGATGTAATTGGGTTTTGATTGTTTGGGTTGTTCTTTCGTGGGTCCTTCCTTCCGGCTGGCTGACTGAGGGTCACTCCACCCACTGTGTTTTGTATGCTGTTGTGCAGGCGCACTGTTTTTTCTTTCTGGATCTGCCTCTGGTGATGTCAGATGGTCACCCAATCTGGCCTTATGCAGCTTGTTCATGACTACCAGAGATCTACTGTCTCTGGAAGGAGCCTTACATTGTTAATCTAATCACTCTGCAGTCAGCAGTCAGGCTTAATCACCACAGGGCAAGGGCAAAGTCCCCCCTGGGGTCAGGGCTATTGCTTTCCCTCAGGCTGATACCACTCAGGGTGGTGGTCTGCCTGGACAAGATGGCTGCTGCAGTATGGGGGATGACTCAGCACCACAATCCCGGCATCTACTCTTTTAGTTCTCTTCCCAAAGCCACCCCCCACCCAGTCTCTCTTCTGGTCTACTATGCAACTGCACTTGCTGGAGCCCAGGATAAGTGGCTGCAAATGAAAATTTATGCATTGACCCTTTAATGGCTCTTTTACTCTCCAGGTGTCCGTCTCTGGCAGAGAGAAATCCTGCTGCTTTTCATAGCTAGATGTTATCTGTATACTTTTTGGGTTCTGGTGCTGTAAGCTGGGGAGCCCAGTTTGGAGTTTAGACCCCACACTTCTCAGGGGCATCCCCCAGCTGCTTAAATATCTCTCAGGCACTTTGGCTGTCATCTGTGGAAACCCAGCCTGCCCTCTCACGTCTCCACTGCACTCCCTACCAGTCACATTGTGCTGAACCTGTCTCTTCTCTCTGTCCGTGGTTATAAGGCTTCTCTCTTGCTATTGTTCAGTTGTTTATTCCGAATGATTTCTCTACAACTTAGTTGTAATTCCAGATTGGTCCTGGGAGGAGGTTACTGTAACTTCCAGTCACTCCTCCATCATCTTGGGTCCACCAAAATTCTTTATGTTGTACATTTTATGCTGGAAGTGTAAATTTTTCATCTATAAATAACTGTATTGAAGTGTTCCATTCTTCACCTTTTTATATAACCCATGTTTTGCCTACCCTGGTTTGAACATCAAATGTATGTGTTCAGGAAAAATATATATGTATAACTCATTTAATTTTTTAATTTTTCAATTACAGTTTACTTTCAATATTATTTTGTATTGATTTCAGGTATACAGCTTAGTGGTTAGACAATCACATACTTTCCATAGTTTTCACCTCAATATTTCCAGTACCCCAACTGGCACCATATATAGTTACCGTAATATGATTGACAATATTCCCTATGCTGTAATTTACATTCCTGTAACTGTTTTGTGACTAACAATTTGTACTTCTTAATCCCTTTACCACTTTCACCCACCCTGGAGCCCCTCCCACCTGGTAACCATCAGTTTGTTCTCTGTATCTATGAGTCTGTTGGGGTTTTGTGTGTTCATTTATTTCGTTCTTTAGATTTCACATATAAGTGAAATTATATGGCATTTGTCTTTCTCTGGCTGGCTCATTTCACTAAGCCTAATAACCTGTAGGTAAATTCATGCAGTCACAAATGGTAAGATTTCATTCTGTTTTAAGGCTGAATAATATTCCATTGCATATATGTACCACAGACTTTTTATCCACTCACCTATTGATGGGCACTTGGGTTGCTTTCATATCTTGCCGATTTTAAATGATACTGCAATGAACATATGGGTGCATATATTCCTCCAAATTAGCATTTGGGTTCTTTGGATATACACTTCGAAGTTCAACTGCTGGGTAATAAGGCAATTCTATTTTTAACTTTTTGAGGAAAGTCCATGGTTGCACTGATCTGCATTCCCACTAATAGTGCATGAGGGTTCCTTTTGCTCCACATTCTTGCCAACAATTGTCATTTGTGAATTTATTAATGATAGCCATTCTGACAAACATGAGGTGGTATCTCATTGTGGTTTTAACCTCCATTTCTCTGATGATTAGTGGCATTGAGCATCGAGCATCTATTCACGACTATTGGTCTTCTATATGTCTTCTTTGAAGAAGTGTCTATTCAGATACTTGGCCCATTTTTTAATTGGATTGCTTGGTTTTTTGGTGTTGAATTGCATGAGTTCTTTATAAATTTTGAATATTAACCCCTTATCAAATGTATCATTGGTGAATACGTTCTCCCATTCAGTAGGTTGTCTCTTCATTTTTCTGATAATTTCCTTTGCTATGCAAAAAACTTTTTACTTTGGTGCAGTCCCATTTGTTTATTTTTTCTTTTGTATCTATCTCTTGCCCAAGGAAATATATCATAAAGAATATTGCTAAGAGAAAAGTCAGATATTTTACTGCCTATGTCTTCAAGGAGTTTTATGTATGGTTTTGAACATTATATTTCAGTCGTTAATATATGAGTCTATTCTAGTATATGACATAAGAATTTGGACTAATTTCATTTTCATCCATGTATCTGTCCAATTTATCCAACACAATTTATTGAATAGACTGCCTTTACCCCACTGTATATTCTTGCATCCTTTGTCATATATAAATGACCATATAGGAATGGGTTTATTTCTGTGTTCTCTATTCTATTCCATTGGTCTCTTCATCTGTTTTTATGCCAGTATCATGCTCTTTTGATTATTGCAGCCTGGTAGTATAGTCTAATATCAGGTAGTGTGATTCTTCCAACTTTGTTCTTCTTTCTGAAGATTGATGTGTCTATTTGGGGTCTTTCATGGTTCCATATAAATTTTTCAAATGTTCGTTCTAGTGCTGTGAAATACGTCCTTGGTACTTTGCTAGGAATTGCATTGAATTTATAGATGGTTTTGGGGAGTATCAACATTTTAACAATGTTATTTCTTCCCATCCATGAGTATGGTGATAAATGCTTCCATATAATTGTATCTTCTTCAATTTCTTTCTTCAGGGTCTTATAATTTTCCAAGTAGAGGTCTTTTACCTCCTTGGTTAAATTTATTCCTAGCTCTTTTTAAAATGCGATTGTAAATGAGATAGTTTTCTTAGTTTCCCTTTCTGATGGTTCATTATTTGTGTGCAAAAATGCAAGTAATTTCTAGATATTTATTTTGTATCCTGCCACTTTACTGAATTAATTTATCAGTTCTAGTATTTTTGTGTTGGAACTTTTAGGGCTCTCTATATACAGTATCCTCTCATCTGCAAATAATGCCAGTTTAATTCTTCTTGTCTGAATGCTGTGGTTAGGACTTCCAGTACTATGCTGAGTAAGAGTGGTGAAAGCGGACATCCCTATCTTGTTTCTGATCTTCAGGTAAATGCTTTTAGTTTTCCTCATTGAGTATGATGTTAGCTATGGGTTTTTAATATATGGCCTTTATTATGGTGAGATGTATTTTCTCTCTTCTCCTCTTGCTGAGCTTTTTTATCATAATAGGTGCTGGATCTCTTCAATTGCTTTTTCTGCACCTATTGATATGCTCTGATCATAGGGTTTTATTCTTCATTTGATTATGTGGTATAATTGATTTGTGGATATTGCCTTACCTTTGCATTCCTGGAATAAATCCCACTTGATTATAGGGTATGATCTCTTTCATGTATTGCTGGATTAACTTTATCATATTTTGTTGAGGATTTTTGTATCTATGTTCATCAGGGTTATTGGCCTATAAATTTCTTTCTTTGAGGTGTCTTTATCTGGTTTTGGAATTAGGATAATTCTGGCCTCATATAATGAGCTTGGGGGTCTTCCCACCTCTTTAATTTTGGGGAATAGTTTTACAAGGATAGGTGTTAGTTCTTCTTTGAAAGTTTGGTAAAAAAAAAAAATACCTGTGAAGCCATCCAGTCCAGGACTTTTGTTTGTTGGGAGTTTCTTCCATTACTGCATCAATTTCATTAGTTGTAAACAGTCTGGTCAGATATTCTTTTTCTTCTTGATTCAGTTTGGAAGATTGCATGTTTCTATAAATTTATCCATTTCTTTCAGATAGTCCAATTTATTGGCATATGGTGTTCATAATATTTTTTCACAGTCCTTTGTATTTTGGTGATGTCAGTTTTTACTTGCCCTTTTTTATTTCAGATTTTATGTATTTGGACCTTCTTGCGTTTTTTTTCTTAATGAGTCTGGCTAAAGATTCATTCATCTTGTTTATCTTTTCAAAGAACCAGCTCTTGGTTTCATTTATCTTGTGTATTATTTTGTTAGCCTCTATTTTATTTCTGCACTAATCTTCATTATTTCTTTTCTCAACTGACTTGGGCTTTGTTTGTTGTTATTTTTTCTAGTTCTCTTAAGTGTAATATTAGAATGTTTATTTCAGATTTTTCTTGTCTCTTGAGGTAGGTCTGTAATGCTATGAATTTTCCTCTTAGGACTGCTTTCACAGTGTCCCAAAGATTCTGAGTTGTTTTGTTTTCATTTTCTTTTGTTTTAAGGTATCTTTTGATTTCTTCCTTGATCTCATTAACAGTTCATTGTTTAGAAATGTGTCATTTAGCCTCTATGGGTTTGTGTGTTTTTCAGTGTTTTTCTTGAGCTAATTTCTTGTTTCATAACATTGTGGTTGGAGAAAATGCTTGATATAATTTCAATCTTTTTATTTTCTATTTTTCAAGATTTTATTTATTTATTTTTAGAGAGAGGGGAAGGGAGGAAGAAAGAGAGGGGGAGAGACATCAATGTGTGGTTGCCTCTCACACGCCCCTGACTGGGGACCTGGCCTGCAACTCAGGCATGTGCACTGACTGGAAATCGAACCAGCAACCCTTTGGTTCACAGGCTGGTGCTCAATCCACGGAGCCACAGCAGCCAGGGCTGATTTCAATCTTTTTAAGTTTATTGAGACTTATTTTTTTGTCCTAAGACGTGGCCTATCCTAGAAAATGTTTGATGTGTATTTGAAAAGAACATACATTCTTCTTCTTTGGAGTGAAATACTCCGAAGATATCAATCACATCCATCTGATCTAGTGTGTTATTTAAGGCCACCATTCCCTTGTTGATTTTTTGTCTAGAAGATCTATCCATTGATGTCAGTGGGGTGTTAAAATCCCCTACTATGACTATATTACTGTTAATCTCTTACTTTATGTTCATCAAGATTTGCTTTATATATTTAGGTGCTCCTATGTTGGGTGTATAAATGTTTACATGGGTTGTATCCCCTTGTTGGATTGATCCCTTCATCATTATGTAGTGTCCTGTGTCTCTTTTTATGGCCTTTGTTTTAAAGTCTATCTTTTCTGATATAAGCATTGCTACTCCAGCTTTTATTTCATTTCCATTTGCATAAAATATCTCCCTTCCCTTTATTTTTAGTCTGTGTTTTTCTTTCCTTCTGAGGTGGGTCTCTCGTAGACAGAATATATATGGGTCTTCTTTTCTTATCCATTTAGCTACCCTTTGTCTCTTGATTGGAGCATTCAAGCCATTTACATTTGAAGTTATTATTGATAGGTACATATTTATTGCCATTTTATTCTTCATAGCACTCATCCTCTTTTTCTTTCTTTCTTCTTCTTAAAGAAGACTGTTTAACATTTCTTATAATACTGGTTTGGTGTTAGTGAACTCCTTTAGCACTTTCTTGTCTGGGAAGCTCTTTATTTCTCCTTCAATTTTAATGATAGCCTAGCTGGGTAATGTAGTCTCTGTTGTTGGTCCTTGCTTTTAATCACTTCGAATATTTTGTATCAATCCCTTCTTGCCTGAAATGTTTCTGTTAACAGCTGACCATCTTATGGGAGCTCCCATGTAGGTAACTAACTGTCTTTCTCTTCCTGCTTTTAAGATTCTTTTTCTTTAACCTTTGGCATTTTAATTATGATGTGTCTTGTGGGCCTGTTTGGGTTCATCTTATTTGGGACTCTGCACTTTCCAGACTTGTGTGCCTGTTCCCTTCACCAGGTCAGGGAAGTTTTCAATAATTATTTCTTCAAATAGGTTCTCAATCACTTGATCTCTCCTTTCTTCTTCTGGTACCCCTATGATGCAGATGCTGTGACACTTCGTGTTGCCCCACACATTCTTTAAACTATCCTTTTTAAAAAAATATCCTTTTTCTGTTTTCTGCGCTGTTTTCTATGTTCTCTTCCAAATCATTGAGTCAATCCTCTGCTTCATCAAATCTATCATTGATTCCTTCTAGTATATTCCTCATTATAGATATTGTATTTTTCATTTCTGTTTTTTATGGTTTCTATGCCCTTTTTTATGCTTACTATCTCCTTATGTTCTAAGATCATACATTCTTCCCCTAAACTACTTGAACATTCTTATAACCACTCCTTTGAACTCTTTATCTGGTAGATTGCTTTTCTACATTTAATTTAGTTCTTTCCCTGGGCATTTCTCCTGTTCTTTCATTTGCAGCATGTTTCTTTGTCTGCTCACTTTTTAGTCTCTGTATTTGTTTCTGTGCATGACTTAGATATGTTATATCTCCCAACCTTATAAGGATGGCCTTATGCAGTTGATGAGCTGTTGGGCTCAACAGTGCAGCCTTCCTGATCACCCAAGCAAGGTGCTCTAGGAATGTTCCTCATATGGGTTATGTGAGCTCTCCTGTTATAGTTAAGTCTTAATTGCTATTCATCCATCTGTGCTCAGGGTCAATCTTCAGGCTGGCTGGCTGTGAGGATTGACCCTCCCAACCACAGTATAAAAGCTGCTGTGCAGATGCTAACTACATGAAGTAGAATTTGCCCCAGCATATTCTGGTGCCTTCTGAGATCCCCCTTTGGATGTGCTGCTTTTGGAGCTAATTGGGTCCTGCTCCAATTAGCCTGCCAACTGGTGTGCTGGTTCTGGGGCCTCTTGCCAGGGACTTCGGTGTAGGTCAACATCAGACACTGCCTGTGACTACCCCCGGGCTACCTGCTTAGAGCTAAAAAGCTATCCAGTTTGTGGTTGCCTCTGCTGGTCTTGGGTGTATGTGGGAAGGGCCAAGCCGAGCACCAAGGCTGGCTTCCACCAGCACTGAGCATGAGGGCAAGTCAGCAAAAGGTACCCCAAGATCCACCTCCACCTGTGTCCACCTGCCAGCTGCCTGTTAGGCTCAGTCACTGAAAGGGCCTCTGATGGTACCCAAGTTGCATGAGGTAGGTTTTCATGTGTCACCAGGTAGGGGCAAGTGGTGTACACCAGACTGATACAGATTCAAACTTGGTGCCAGTGCTGGGCCAGAGGCCACTCAGCAAAAGTCCCAGGATACACCAAGGCCAGCTGCCACCCACTAGGTGCCCAGACATTTTTGGTGTGGAAAGGTCTCAGGGATTCAGCAGCAGGAGGCCAGCAAAGTTCAGGCCCAAACAGACCAATATTTGGCCATATGAGGGCAGGATTCTACGGAGGCACAGTGGCACCAGTCAAGCATGTGAGGGAAAGATCGCCCTTGCCCTGGAGCCACATCACTGTTTCTTCTGGATTGTGTCTGGACCTCCTTGAATGCCCGAGCTTGGCAGAGGGGGGAAGGGGTCAGGAAGGTGGGGCTAGTGGATCTCCTATGGAGGGTGGTACATATCACGCTTTCAAAAAGGAAGGGAATGGCCCCTGCCCCAGTGCCACACCACTCAGCCTCTGACACTTTCTGAGTCTGCCTTGACCTCTACACCATGGGCTCAGGCAACTGACTCCTCTACAGGGGATGTGCTCTGCAGGGTGGTGCAACAGGGAGTCAGGAGTGTGGGGCTAGTGCATTCCCTCATGCTGATGCCATGTGGAGGGGAGTTCTTGATCCAAGAAAGATGGTGTCTTCAGTGTGGGAGAGGGACTCAGCACAGTAACCCTATCAGCTGTCCCTTCACTTCTCTCCCCAGAGCCACACATCCCAGTCTTTCCTCATATGACTCTAGTCCACTCTACTCTCCCTCTGCCGGAGCCTAGGGTGATTGGCTGTGAATGAGATTTTGTGCATTTGCTTTGTAAGAGGGCACCTGGGTTTCTAGCAAAATCCCATCTCTTCCTGGTGGACAGAATCCCTGCTCATTTTCACAGCCACGTATTATGTGGTCTCCTTTTCCTGGCTCTGGTGCTCTGGGCTGGAGACCCTGGCATGGGGTTGAGACCCCATGCTCCTCATGGGGGACCTTTGCAGCTGGGATATCCCTCCAGAATCTCAGCCACTGCACATGTCTCCGCCCAGTCTTGATATGGCTTCTGTAGATCCTTGATTATAAGATGTTTGTTCAGCTAGTCTTCAGTTGGTTATTCAGGTTGATTGTTCTATATTTCAGTTGTAATTCCAGTTTGGACCTGGAAGGAAGTTAAATGTAACTTTCCCCCACTCTGCTGCCATTTTTGGATGGAGTCCATTTTTTTATTTGAAAAAAAGTTTATATTAATGCTTCCAATTTCAGTCCAACACCATAAGGTTCATTTTACTCTTCCCCCATTTCACATTTGTAAATCATTTCTCTGACACTGAAAAACCTATCTTACCCTTTCATCAATATTTATTTCCACAATCAATTCACTTACTTGTTTAGTGTAACTGATTCCTGGTTCATGTGCCACTAAGACAGCTGAGTGGACATACATAGTAGGCAGGAGGAAATGTAGGTCTAGAGTTCAGATAAAGGTTCAGATGGAGACACAGATTGGTCTGTCAATTGCATACAGGTAAACAGTGATAGAGAAGCCTTTGAATGAATTTGAGAACAGCCAGAGAAGTGAAATACCAGAAAAGATTAGAATAGCAGAAGCCAAGACAGATAGATTTCAAGGAACAGTGGCCAATTGTGTGAAGACTGATATTCATTAAGGACAAAAAAGGCATCTATTGACTTCACTATGTAGAGGTCACTGGTGACTTTGGCAGCAGTGGTTTGAATGGAGTGATACAGGCAAAGGTCAGAATGCAATGAACTGAATAAATAGGAAATGAGAAAACAGTGTTTATTGTTCCCATCAGTCTTGGCTATGATTGAAAACAGAATCTGCTAACCAGAAGGAAATACAGGGTTCTGAGCAGAATGCAATATATTGTGTAAGCCAGATTGGTGCAGGTGGTAAGTAATGACGTATCTTTTTACACCACTGTCCTTGTAATTCTTAACACTTAAAGACTGAACACTTAAATAAGAGGAACCTTGGTTATATATTGGTCATCTATTCTAACCTTATTTTTAAGAAAAAAAGAAAAAGAAAATGAGGCTCAGAAAGAGAAAGGGACATGTGCTCAAGGTGGACTGTAAAAATATTCAAATCATTTTATTGCCCTTAGATTTTATTTTTATCAATCTTATTTCATAAAATAAGTACCATAATTTTAGTACCTTAATATTTATAACTTTTTATTTTGCAATAATTATAGTTTTACAGGAAGTTGCAAATAGTATAGTGAGTCTCATGTACCCAGTATCTCCCAGTAATAAGATCTTACGTAAGTATAGTACTACTTCAAAACCAACATATTGAAAATGGTACAATACTCCTTACTAGACTGTAGACCTTACCCAGTTTCATGATATAATGGTCC
This sequence comes from Pteronotus mesoamericanus, assembly GCF_021234165.1. Classification (NCBI taxonomy): domain Eukaryota; kingdom Metazoa; phylum Chordata; class Mammalia; order Chiroptera; family Mormoopidae; genus Pteronotus; species Pteronotus mesoamericanus. The sequence continues at coordinate 594,669 of NW_026555093.1, read as the reverse complement.
AATACACCTTACTAGATTGCAGAACTTACTTCAATTTTACATGCATTAATTTGTGGATATGTGTGCATCTATGTAGTTTTAGCACAGATATAAATTCATTTAATCAACACTACAGTCAAGATATAGAACTGCTCCATCAGCACAAAGGAACTCCTTGTGTTATCCATTAATAGTCACATATGTTCCATACCCCTCCAGTCCCTATGCTTGGCAACTATTAATCTGTTCTTCATTTCTGTAATTTTGTCATTTCAAGAAAGTTATATAAATCAATTATATAGTATGTGACATTTTCAGTCTGTTTTTGTTTTAAAGTTCACCATGATACCCTTGAGGTCCATCCAAGTTGTGTGTGTTAATAGTCTATTCCTTTTGATTGAAGAGTAGTATTCCATGTTATGGATGATTGGTTTAACCACTCAACTGCAGGACATGTGGGTTGCTTCCGGTTTGGGGCTATTACAAATGAAGGTGATAAGAACATTTGTATACAAGTTTTCTTGCCAACATAGGTTTTCATTTCTCTGTGATAAATGTCTAGGAGTTAGATGGCTGGGTCATATGGTATATGTATATTTCATTTTATTAAAATTTCATTTTATTTCCTTCCAGCCATGAATGAGAGATCCAGTATGCATGCTGAACAGCAAGCATGTGGTATTTTCAAGTTTTCTTTAACTGTTCTGATAAATATGAAGTAATAAATCATTGTGATTTAAATTTGCATTCCCTAATGACTAATGAAGTTCATGATCTCTTCATGTGCTTACTTGCTACCCATATATCCTCTTTAGTAAAATGTTTTTTGCTCACTTTCTAATTGGATTGTTGGTTTTTACTGTTATATATTCTAGATTGATCAGATATATGGTTTGCAAATAATTCCCTCAATAATTTCCTCCTCTTAAATTTTTTGCAGAGCAAAAGTTTTTCATTTTGATAAAGTCTAATATATCCACTTTTCCTTTTAGGATTGTGCTTTAGGGGTGAAGGCTGAGAACTTGCTGCCTAGCCCAACTTTTCTATGATTTCATTTCTAAAATTTTTATAGTTTTACATCTTACATTTAAGTCCATGATACATTTTGAGCTAATTTTTATATAAGCTGTGCATTTTATGTCAAAGTTCATTTTTTGCCTTGGGGTGTCCAGTTTCTCCAGCATCATTTGTTGAAATGACTATCCTTTCTCCATTGAGTTGCTTTTCCACCTTTGTCAAAAATCAGTTGGTTATATAGTATACCATCTTGATTGTTCCTGCTTTATAGTAAGTCTTGAAGTCAGGTGATGTGAGTCCTTCCAACTTTTTCCTCAAAATTGACTTAACTTATTTAATTTTATATCTGGATACTTTCATTTTTCCTATAGGGAAAGAAAAAAAAGAGAGAACTGTGGCTGTGAGAAATTAGAGAAAATACAGCATTTATACTGCATATGCCCTAGTGTAGTGGTTTGCAAACTTCTGCATGACTTAAAATCAACTGGGGAGTTCATGAAAGTGTCTGGGTCCCACCCAGAGATGGACTTTGACCTCCAAGTGATTATGGTGCAAGTGGTTCTGAACTGTATTTTATTTTATTTTTTTAACTCTACCTTAAAACATGAAAAACAATAATCTAAGAAGAAACAAAGCCAAAACCCAACACTTTGTCATTGTTGTTGGGATTGGGCGCTTGTTGTTTACTTTCTTTACTTATAAAGAAAGTAAACAACAAGTAAACAACTCCTTCAATTCCCACTTTAATTTCCAGTATGCAGTACGCTTGGCTCTTTTCTGAAGACACACTTACCATCTGTGGTTACACATGGTAAGAATAATGCAACAGAACTTTATAAAGTATGGATTTTTATGTCCTAAATCCTGAATACTTCTAGAGAAACACATTTATACTATAATGGAAGTTCCTAAGTAAACAAGACCTTCCTGATAGAATTTTACTTAAGAATCAAATATGCTAGAAATCATCTATTTGGTTAGAAAGGCACTCACATATTTGATACATATACTTTGTACATAGCTCAGTATATATATTTCAGAGATCAAGAAGGAAGACATAATCCTTGTGTACTTATTTACTTAGGTAACATAAATATCATAACTACAAAACTGAAACATTAAATACTCTTCTTCCTTCAGCTTATTCTAGGGAGTGAGTGTATCTAAAAATGAATATAAATATTTCCAAGTTAAACAAGGGGAAGATAAACCTTTAAAATATATTCCCCAGACCTTTTATTACAGGTTGTCCTTGCCAATGCACATTATATAGCCTTTAAAAATAACCTTTACTATTCTCCTTAAATCATCTTGTAATGTTCTTTCTCAGCCAGTTACAGATAGAAGGTTCATTAAGCCCCAATGAAACTTTTAGAAAGGTGTCTTGTGTTTATTCCATACATAAAACTCATCCATTGGGATATAAGAAAAGATACTCCATTGTCTGCCTACACATGAGGTATGAGAATTTTCAGACCATCAAAAAAGAATTTTTACCCCATTTTGTCTTCCACTTTATTCTAGAGAAGAAAGTTCTTGCATAAGCTCTTCCTTTTCTTGTTGCAACTCCTGCAAATGCTGTTGGTTTTGCTCCAGTCTGTCCTCCAACCACTGTAGGAGAGGCCCGCTGACTGCTGACATCTGACTGCACAGATTCTTGGTAAACACTTCAATAGGAAAAACACATGAGATAACACTCCACCAACAGCAGCCCCTCAATTGTGAGCACAGAAAGGAGGAGTTGGGGGAGGAAGTAGAAAAAGTGCACTAAGTAAGACTGGCAGACAATTTTGTACAGCCAGCCAGAGGAAAGAAAGAACAGTTGAGCAAATTTGCCTATTCTGAGGCATTCCTGAACATCCCTGGATCCATAGGCCAGAGGGAAGCCTAGCTGAGCAGAGAGCAAAAAATGACCAGCTTTTCACTCCTGTAAGCAAAAAGGCTAAGAGCTACAGAAAGGTTTCTTTCCCAAACCCTCAGCTCTTCCCACAGTGTAAGTGACAATAACTTCCTAAAGAGCTAGAACTCTGCCCTAGCTCTCTAGGAAGAGTTCTAACTTAGTTTTCCACAAGTCCAGGAGGAAAACTGCCTCCAAAATGTTATGTACATTGAAGAAATAAATAAATTTAACTCACTTTAAACCTCCTTTTTTAAAATGAGGAAAAACCAGAGAGATGAAGAGTAAGAGAGCCATCATCTTTCATGCCTTTACTATGAATGTTTAGCTTCAATGGCACTCTTAATTTTTTAAAACAAACTCCACCTAACAGAAGTATCTTTTTCTCTCTCATAGTACATGGTTTATTGAAAATGACCACTGTAATATGGTGGGATATATCTTCCAAGATATATGTGTATGTGTGTATACATGTGTGCATGTATACTTTAGAATAAAAACTTATTTTGGATGTTACTTTTCCCCACATAACAGTATGCTATAGACATCTTTCTGTTTCAATAAAGATCTAGCTTTCCCTCTCAAGATCTGTACAGTATTCATCGGAATGGATGTGCCAATTTAATAAATCCTCTATTGATGGACATTCCAGTGGCATGTTTTTTTGCAGTTATAAAGACTGCCATTAATACCCCTTTCAATTTATTTTTGCACCCTTGTCCTGCAAATTTTTGATGGGTACATTTCTGGAAGTGGAGTTGCTATATTCAAATCCATGCATATTTGAAAACTGATTATCCAGTATTTTCCAGATTATACTAAATTATACCTCTAGGAACAGAACAGGACATGGGAGTGTTCATTATTCTCTCTCAGTTTAATCTTTGCCAAAAGAAAAATGTGAAAAACTAATCATTTTATCTTAATCTATACTTCTCTTAAAAATTATTATGAACAATTTGATTTTTCTATAGGGGTCTATAAAAGGCTTCAATTCTTATTTAGTCAGTGTTTTCTTTTTGAGGTCAGGGTTTTAGATTATAGTTAGGCCATTACCTCCTTAGAGTTTGAAAAATACCCTCTTATATTTTCCTCCTGTATTTTTTTCCTTTTAAAATGAGCTTTTACAAAGGTGTAATTTACAGACAATAAAAGGGCCCTATTTTAAGTGTACACTTCAATAAGTTTTGTCAAATGCACACACCTTGTAACCATTCCTAGTCATGGTATATACCATTTCTATCAGCCCAGAGGTCCCTCTGCAGTCAAGGCCCCTTCACCTCTGGCCCCAGCAGCTACCAATGTGCTTGCTGTTACCATATGATAATTTTGCCTATTCTTGAACTTCGTACAAATGGAACTACAGAATATATAGCATTTTGTGTGGTGTTTCTTTCACTTGGTATACTGCTCTTGTGGTACATCAAGGTTGTTCATGTATCAGTACAGTAGTTTATACTTTCTGTTGCTGAGCAATACTCGTTCTATGGATGGATTACACTTTTTCCATTCACCCACTGACAGACACTTGGGTGTTTCCACTCTTTGGCTATTGTGAATAATGCTGCTATGAATGTTCCTGTACATGTTTCTGTTTGAACATGTGTTTTCAGCTCTTTGGAGTATATGCCTAGAAGAGTTGGTGGGACATTTGGTAATGGTAATTGCTAACTTCTTTCCCAAAGTGGTTGTACCATATTTAACAGTAAAAGTTTAAATATAGCTGGAATTTATTTTTGTGTAGGAAGTTAGCTAGGAATCTATTTCCTCCTAATGGAAATAGAATATATAATAAGGCCATGCATGAAGATTAAGACTGTCTCTTTTGTTCAGCACTGTGCCCCAGTCCTAGAATAGTACCTAGCTCAGAGTAGGTACTCAAATGTTTCTTGAATGAATAAACTAACAAATGAACTATCCCAATACTATTTAGTAAATAATTCATCCTTTTAAAATTGATTTTAAGTAATATCTCTCTTAAATATAAATTCACACACACACACACACACACACACACACAGCCCTATTTCTGGGCTCTATTGGGTTCTACTGATTTGTCTACTCCTGACTTAAATTACAATACTGTGGCTTTAGAGAATGGCTACGTTTTATACGAGGTCTGTCTGGAAAAAGTCCAGCCATATAATGAGAATGGTTCATGCGACATTGATATAACCTGGCAGCTAAGAAGAGTGGACTAGAATGCACATGCATTAACAATGATGACTTCACTGTACTAGTAGTCAGTGGGGGCAGTAGATGCTGTTGAGTTAGCGTGTACACTGTGTGTCCACTGCATTCAAAATGACTGATTAGAGCAACAAATCTGCATCAGTTTTGTGTTAAGCTTGATCACTCCTCTACAGAAACTATTCAGATGATTCAGAAGGCTTTCAGGGATGATGCAATGAGTGCGGTGCAAATAAAACTGTGGCACAAACACTTCAAAGATGGCGAGAATCTGTTAAAAGTGATCCACATTCTGGAAGGCCTGCAACGAGCAGAACACCTGAGAACGCTGAATGTGTACAGGCTGCAATTAACAAAGATCGGAAACTGAGTGTGAGAACTTGAAGCTGATCTGGGGATTCCAAAAACTACTGTGTCCTGAGATTTTTACTCAGGATCTTGGCATGAGACGTGTTGTGGCAAACTTCATTCTATGGCTTCTGCTACAAGAGCAGAAGGAACATCATCCTGCAGTTGCTAATGACTTGATTCAAACCGCTAACAATGAACCGGATTTCCTCAAAAAGGTCATAACCAGAGATGAATCGTGGGTCTATGGCCTTGATCGAGAAACAAAGGCCCAGTTGTCTCACTGGAGATCGCCTGGTTCTCCATGTCCAAAGAAGGCGTGGCAAAGTCACAGCAAGATCAAGACCATGTTAACTGTGTTTTTTGATTGGGAAGGTGTGGTCCATCACAAGTATGCCCCTCCAGGCCAAACAAGTAATAAATACTACCTCAATGTTCTTTGTCAGTTGAGAGATGTAATGCGACAAAAATGGGTGCACCTATGGGGAACTGATGATTGGTAGCTTCATTACAACAACACGCCCACTCAAAACATCAAATCACCCAGGTGACTCAGCCCCTCTATAGCCCAGATTTGGCACCCTGGGACTTCTGGATTTTCCCAAAACTAAAATCACCTTTGAAAGGGAAGGGATTTCAGACCATTGATAAGATTCAAGAAAGTACAACAGGACGGCTGATGACGATTCCAACAAGGATTTTCCAGAGTGTTTTAAACAGTGGAAGATATGCTGGGAGAACTGTGTGAGGTCCCAAAGTACTTACTTTGAAGGGGACTGAGGCATCATTGTCCTATGTACAATGTTTCTTGTATCCTGTATCTTCTTCCATAAATGTTTCTATTTTTCATAGTACATGGCTGGTTACTTTCTGGACAGACCTCGGTATATTACCAACTTTTAACTATTTGCCAGGTTTTGCCTCCACACACAGAAATTATGGGACAGATATACTGAGCCATCTTTCTCTTCTTTTCCCTGCAAAGTAATTACCTGTAACACGTGAAAGCCTCCCCCTCTTCCTCACTGGTGACTTTGTCAGCCACTGGGGAAGATTGCACAGAATGGCCTGAGAGGGTTAGAGAGGAAGTGGGGATGTATAGCTGTGTATATTGGGGAAAAGCAATTTTATATATTGTATTGAGCTTGCTGTTCCTTGGGCCTGTATAGGAATTCCTTTTATATTTATTGGCATGAAACAATTTCCTCCCTCATGCCCTCCCTTTCATCTTTCTATCTATCTCTTTCAACTCCCACCACAATAGGATGGTAATGCTGTGCTAGAACCACCTCATATGCTAGACTACGTCAGGAAAGCCAATTGTTGGAATTTCAGAAAGGCTGTGATCCGATTGAGGCCATGTAAGTGGTCTGAAATGAGCCATGGAGAGATATTACCCCATGGAAACTGGCAAAAACGCCAAATCAGGGCCCTCCCCACTCCGAGAACTGGTTATTTAAACATGTACCAGCACACAACAGAGGAGATCTATCGTAAAACTTGTTCCTGTCTTTCCTCTAGTCTTACTGTAGGTAGCATTTATATTATTCAAGGGTCCATGGCATTCAATAGAAAAGTCGGGAGCAGGATTAATGAATGGCAAAGCTTCTGGGAAGTGAAATTTGTGGATAACTTATACTCATCACTTCAATCACCAAAACTAAATTTGCTCCTGTCAGCTGAGTATTTAAGAGATTACTGCCTATACTCAAGAGAAAAAAATCTTACCTGAGCCATTATGGATCTTGGTTACCGAGTCCAGATGTGTGAGACTAAAGGGAGAAAATAGTTTAGGTTAGTAACAAAGCAGTAGTGGAGGGAAAATAAAATTGCCATGGACTATATAACAAAATGATAAACTGCACCAGACCTCTGCCATCTGGATTAGATGAATGTGTATAATTTAAATTCTTGTTATTGTTAAATTTTTCATGATTTTTGAGATGTGACTCTATTCAGAACTTTGATATAATTCAAAGAGATAATTTTGAAATTACTGTCTCATTGAAGCCTTCACACAGCACACATATATTGGGCAAGACCTAGTGCTTGGCATCTGGGCTACTAAGATTATTGTTATTTATTACTTTTTTATAACCAAAAAAGTGTCTTTGCCCTTGGAGGATCCAAACTGCAGCAGGAGATAAACAAATGTTAACAAGATTGCTTTCATACAGAATGAGAAACACTGTGATTGGAGACCACTATAAAGCATTCTCACAGAGATAAAAGGAAAGTATGCTCAAGAGTGGAGCTGCTAAGATGAAAGGACAGAAGAGGACAACTGGGACTAGGATCTAGAAGTGGAGAAGAGGGGCGAGGAAAGATTCTACCTGTGAATCCTTCTATATGCATCCTGCTCCTCTTGGCACAGGATCTTGGGCAGCTCAACTGCTGATTCAAGGCACACTTTCCCAATGGTTACATGAGGTACGATATGGATTGGGATTTCAATTCTCTCATACCTGCAAGACAGTCAATTCAAGTTAGTTTTTTTTCTTTTTTTGTTTCCAACTTTCTTGAGGTATAATTGGCAAATAGGAATTACATATATTTAAGATTTACAAATTCATATTTTGATACACACTGTGAAGTGATTACCTCACTCAAGCTAATTAACATATTCATCAACTCACATAATTATCATTTTTGTCGTGAGAACACTTAAGATTTACTTTCTAAGTAAATCTTAAATTTCATTTAAAATTCAAGTAACGTAAAGTAAAATTCAAGTATACAATATGGTATTGTTAACTGTAGTCACCATGTTGTACATTAGGTTTCCAGAAATCATTCTGAAAATTTGCGCCCTTTGACTAGCACTCCCTCATTTTTTCCTCCAAGAACCCACCCCTGGCAACCACCATTCTACTCTCTGCTTCTGCGAGTTTGACTATTTTAGATTCCACATATAAATGAGATCATATAGTATTTGCCTTTTTGTATCTGGCTCATTTCACTTAGCATAATGTTCTCCAGGTTCATCTCTGTTGATAAAATGATATGTATATACTCATACATATACACATATCACCTTTTCTTTATCCATTTGTCCACTGACAGGTTGTTTTAGTATCTTAGCTATAGTGAATAATGCTGCAGTGAGCATAGGAGTGCAGATACCATTTTGAGATCAATATTTAATTTTCTTTGGATATGTACCAAGAAGTGGCTCAGTTTTTAATGCTGAGTTGTCATAATCAGAAGTTATCTGTAGTTTTAACAGAAATTTCGGGATACAGCATGCTTCAAAGGTTAAACACTCCTGTAATTCATTTAGTAGCTCAACTTCAAAGTGGATAGAGTTCAAACTGTGTTCAACTGGGGAGCAAATTAGAAGTACATTTGCAGAGCCAATATACTCTAATCTCATAGAAAATCTGAGGCCACTTCTATAAACTTAACAGAAGCTTTTGGGACATCAAGGCCCTTATGCTTGTTGCCCAGACCAGGGTAATAGCAATTAATATTGTTTTTGGTCAGGAAGTCGCCAGTGAGATCAAACATTGATCATAAAGCCTGGGAAAGAGGGACTGCAGACTCTTTGATGGCTCCATTAGATTCATCATATAGGTGGAGTTACTCATCTAAATGTTTATTTGTTCTAACTCAGTGTTCACCAGTGGCCCTTACTTCCCATTCTCTTCCCTGGGGGGAAGTAGATAAGAAATTCACAATTGCTTGCATTTTCATGCCATGTGGGAGAATCAGCTTTGCTTGCTACTGAGGCCAACCAACCCACCTCCACCTACTTCTCACCCCAAATACACCTAAACCCAACCTGCTAGTGGGTTCAGTGCAGCATCCAGGTTGAGGGCTTCTGGCACTGTAAGACCTCATTGGCACACTGTGATACAGCAATCCAGATGGAACACAGATGGAGGATTACAAACACCCTTCCCCTCCCTACATCTAAGTCGTCAGGGAGAAACTCATGTAAGAGTACACCATAGCTGCTTGTGGTTTACGGAAGGTTATTTAAAGTAATACACTGTGACTATTATTACTAATATTTCCAGAAACCCTGAAAAAGTCAATCTGCTACTGCTGTTAGTCTGCTTAGTAGTGATTCCCACTGAGTTTGTCAGGACCAATGAGCAGAAATGGTTCCAGTGGTCTAATGAGACTAAATATACATCTTCATAAACTCCTAGTGGAAATGGCTAGAACTTCGGTCAGTTTACTCAAAACTACAATGTCAGGACATCAGTAGGTAGAGATCCAAAGCCTAGTAAGGATTCTGTTACTGCTAGTGAACTAGATAGTTAAGACCAATCATCCTATTGAGAGCAACTAGAATAGCTGGGCAAAACAGCATCTTTTGGAAGTTACTAGGTAACTACCAAAGCAGTAAGCAATTGTGGGGTCAAGATGTGGGAAAGGAGGAAAATCCAAAGAGATGAGCCTGACATTCAATGACGGTGTCCCTGGACAAGCATTTGCTGATTTCAGAGGAGGGCTTATGGGTGTTAGGTGACAAACTAGGCATTCAGGGCTTGTCAGATGGGAGAGGCCCTGGTAAGTTGTTTGCAGGTTTTGGATTGGGACCTTAACAGTATATATACTAAGAGCAAAATTAGACCAGGCCTTATAGGGACTGGGGGCCCAACTTTGAGTCATCTCAATTCCTAAATGGATTAATATGAGCTGGTAATTCTGCTACCAGTTATGACGTAGTTACACCCTCCACAATAACAAGAAAATAACAGATAAAACAAAAATATGTAGATTTAAGAAAATATCCCAGAGAACTGTGGATACAAAGATAAATATAAATGAACAACATTCCTGAGAAAAACAATGAGATGAGTAGAGACCAGTGGCTACACTCCTCCCTGAGGGCATCTGTGTTGTCTGGGGACACAGGTAGGTAAAGGTGAAGCTTGTCACACATAGGTGAATGTTGCTGGGTTAAGAGGAATGTAATGGGGCTTGTAACAATCGTGGGGTAGTGTGACAAACTGAAATATGGAGAAGCCTAAAACACAGTTCTCTCCTCCTGCTGATTTTCCCTCACAGGACTTGCTGAAAATATAGACACATAAGAAGCTGGAACCTGAGGTGGAATGCAGAAAAATATATTCATAATTCCATGTTGGTTAGATCTAAAGTTCTTGCTAAAAGGTGGAAACTGGAATACACATAGGGCAGATATCACCCTGTGCTGAAATTCCAACAAAATGAAAGTAAAACAGAAAATAACAAAAGTAGCAACACAGCTCTGACACAGCTAATGTCTGGTTGCATGGAAGTGATGAGTCTCCCATTCGAGTTGTTTCACAGAAGAATGGGCGTGCCCTTTCTGGGTAATAACATTTAGTTTAGAGTAAGGAGAGGCAAGATGGCAGAGGAGCAAATGGAAGTCACTCTGACCTCCTCCCAGGACCAATCTAGAATTACAACCAAATTGTGGAGAAATCACCTGGAGCAAACCACTGTACAATAGCGAGAGAGGAGCCTTATAACCTCGGACAGACAGAAGAATCAGCTTCAGCACAACCTGGGTGGTAAGGAGTGTGGTAGAGACTCAAGAAGATGGGCTGGGGACCCACGGGCAGCAGCGCCCGAGGGAGACTAAAATGGCCAGTTGCATCCCCCAGAGATGAGTGGGGTCTAAATTAAAGGCTCTCAATTAAAATGGACGGTGACATAAGGAGTTTTCAAGATAAAAGGAGGCTAAAACAAAACACCTCCCCCAAACCAGCACTGCAAAATATGCTAAAGGGACTGCTTTACGAAGATGAAGAAAGAGTCTATAAATACCCAGTTCCTCCCACAGTCACCAATACTTGATATTACCAATATTTTTAATACGTATTAATCTGATTGTGACAATGATGTGTTATTTTGTTCCTTTATTATTTGTTGAAACTAAACCGGTTTTTGTACATTTCTTGCCTATTTCTATTATTTTTAAAAAGCTTTAAATGACTTTTTGGTATTCTTTATCCATTTTTTTGATTAAATATTTGTAGAATTTTTCCCTAAAAAAAACCCCAAACTATTCATCCTTTTTCAGATGTGTTGCAAATACTTTATTCTATTACCTGTCCTTTAATTTTTATATGTATATTACTGTATATTCTTAAATGTTTAATATAGTCATATTGTCAATATTTTACTTTATGGCTTCTGGGTTTGAATATTTTACTTCAGGGTAAGAAAAATATTATTGTGTATTTTCTCCTAAAACTCCAGATTTTACATACTGATTTTTAACTCACCTGAATACTTTGAGTATAATATGTGAAATAGGGCTCTATATTTGTTTTATTTCAAGTAATAGTGATCAATGTACCTTGTTTGTTAAATAAGCCTTATTTTCCCCATGGATTTGAAATATCAATTTAATCATATATTACATTGTTAGATATACATATTTGTTTCTAGAATGGTCATTTTATTTCATTCATCTACTTGATTATTTCTGTGCTGATGTCACATTGTTTTAATTGCTGAGTTTATAATGGATTTAAATATTTTAATATAATGGATTTTGACATTTAAAAAAATAAATAAAATCAATCTGCATTTAAAAAAAAGAAGAAAGGAACTCCTACCTTTTGTGATAACATGGATGGGATTGGAGAACGTTATGCTAAGTGAAATAAGCCAGTCAGTGAACGACAAATAAGATATGATCTCACCTATAAGTGGAATCTATTCAACAAAATAAACTAATGAACAAAACAAACCACAGGCACGGAAACATGGAGCAGACTGAAAGTGACCAGAAGGGATGTGGAGGGAGGACAATGGCGGAAAGAAGGGACTAAACAAAAAACATGTATGAATGACCCATGGACATGGACAACAGAGTGGGAATTGACTGTGGGAGAGCGGGATGGGGTGGGATGGGTGGAGGAGGTCAAATGGGGGGAAAATTGAGACAACTGTAATAGAATAAACATGATTTAAAAATAAAAATTAAAAAGATAAAAAGAGTAAGGAGATTTTAAAAACAACAGAACACTCACTGGGTGTCATAATTTTCATTGTTCATGATTATTTTTATTATATTATTTAAGATGACATTTTGGCCCTAATCTGATTTCTATGTAGGTTCTAGATAATTTTTAACCCAATAAAGGTAGAAGCAAAAATTTAAAAGCAGAGTGGATATAAAACAAGGATAAGGCCCAGGAATTAAAACAACTAAGGAAGAGAGGATCATCTGCTTCTAACCCAGTCAAAATCTGTTTCTATGAAATGCAGAAGCAGCATTTGTAGTAATGACTCTGATGATCTTATCAGTGCCTTCATTAAATTAAATAGATTTGGCATTCTTAAAAGGAGACATAGAGTGAGTATTGGCCCTGCTCTTGCTCAGCCAAATGGTCTTGAAAAAGCCACTTTATGTCCACGGACTCAAGTTTCCAAAAGACAATCAGTGACTTTTTAAAGTACTTTAGGCTCTAGTGACCAATAATTCAATTATTCTCTCTTTTCTTCCATTATGGCAACATTTCTCCTTTACAATATCAGCACCATTTATTGAGAATACAATGAGAAAGACATTTTGAAACTCTAGTAGAACTAATATGGAGAATACACTTCCAGCTAAAAAAGTTTTCCCTACAGTAATGCACTCCCAAATAGATTTTTCAGACTTATAATCATCATCCTACAGAAATAAATTCGTTCTTAATACTTAAAATGTTTTCATTAAATCATTCCAAAGTTCATAGAGAAACCAGTGCTTTATACTTCAATTAACAATAATCATCAGTCATCCATAAAGAAAACTCATCATCATGAAGAACAGAGAGTTACCTAGGGGAATTCGTAAGCAATTATAGACATTTTCAAAAAATAAAAACAAGTGCAGCATCTAACTTTTATAATCCCTGTGTTTGCTTTCCATCTAGTGAAATAGCTCTTGTCCTTTCCCACCCTGAAAGAATGAAGACTGAAAGACAAAGGGGCTTTTTCTCTCAATTTTGCTTCTGAAATTTTTAAATTTATTCTTTGTGCTTTCATCTTGCATTGTTTTTCAGCTTTATTGAGGTATAATTAACAAGAAAAAATTATTTATAATTAAGGCATACAACTTGATGTTTTGATGTATAACTTGATGTTATATATATGTGTTATTTTAGTGACTCTGATAGATATGTAGGGGTATCTCATCATGATTTCAAGTATTTTCATCTCTCCATATAGCTAGTGATGTTCAGCATCTTTTCATGTGCTTATTTGCCATCCTAATATACTTGGCAAAGCATCTGCTTGTGTCTTTTTGCCCATTTTTAATTGGATGGCTTGCTTTTTCATTGTTGAGTTTTGAGAGTTCTTTATATGTTTCAGATACAAGTCTATTGCCAGATATGATTTACAAATATTTTTACTCATTCTGTAGTCTTTCCATTCTTTTAACAGTTTCTTTCACTCAGCAAATGTTTAAATTTTGGTGAAGTCTCATTTACCAAATTTTTCTTTTATGGAAAATGCTTCTGGTTTCATGTATAAGAACTTGTCGGCAAACAATCCCAACATCATATAGATTTTCTCCTATCTTTTCCTCTAAAACTTTCAGTTTTTGTTTTCTATTTGGACCTATGATCATTTTATGAGGTTTGGTAGGAGGTTTAAATTGATGTTTACTATTTTGTATTATGGTAGTCTAACTGTCCTAACATCATTTATTGAAAATGCTACATTTCCTCCAGTGAATAGCTTTCTCAATTTTGTAAAAATCAGTTGGCCATCTTTGTGTGGGTCTATTTCTTTTTTTTTTCCTTGACTGAAAATAATGTATTGACCTTTTTGATAGAAGCAGGAATTTATTATCCAGGAAGGATGATCCATACTTCTGTTGAAACCAGTGCATGGCCTCCTCTTTGTTGATTCTGTGTTTGGCCCCAGTGTAGCCTGTCCTGTTTCTTGTCTGTGATGCTGAAACCTGGCCTACCCAGTGCCACACAGAAGTCCAGGCTGTAGATACCAATGCCTGGTTCATATCTGGTCCCCAGATTGATGTGTTACTGGGTCCTAAAACCAAAGTTTCCAGTATCTGAGAAGTTATATTTTCATAACTCACACTATCACACCTTTAGACCTTTCTCCAGGATCTCTTCTGCCTCAGCCCCATGGTCTGTGCAGTGGATGGTGATATTTTCATTTCTCCTGATGCTAAAGGATCTGTTGATGTATCTGGCTTTGGAGAACACAAGTATCTGGCCCGTGAGCTGCTCTAGGACCTTCGGTGCCCAGGTCAGTCTGTTCCCACTTTCCCCCACACAGATGTTGAGACAGAACTTGCAGGTGTGAAGTTCCCACATGGTGCTCTCCTTCTCATCTTAATCCTGCACCATGATGAGAAACAGGAAGAGCTGTGTGGATCTATGTCTGAACTCTGTTCTGTTCCACTGGCCTAGGTATTTATCACTTGACCAATACCACACTGTCTTGATTCCTGTAGTTTCATAGTAAGTCTTAAAGTTGGGTAGTGTGATTCCTCTAAGTTTATTCTTCCTTTTAAAACTGTTGAAGGTATTCAAGATCTTTTGCCTTTCCATATAAATTTTATAATTTATCTATATCTACAAAAATATTACTGAAATTTTTATTGCTATTGCTCCAAATCTATAGATTAATTTGGGGAGAACTCAAATCTTTATTGAGTCTTCTAATCCATAAATAAGCATGGTGTGTCTTTCCATTTAACTAGGTTTCCTTTGACTTCATTCAGCAATTTGTGGTTTTCAGAATATAGATCTGATAAATGTTTTAATGAATTTACACCTGTTTCATTTTTGGAAGTACTGTAAATGGTACCATGTTAAAATTTTGTTTCCAATTTTATATTGTTGGCATATAGAAATATGATTGCTTTTGTGTGTTGACATTGTATCCTGTGACATTGCTTAACTCACTTGTTAGTTCTAGGAATTTCTTTGAAGGTTCCTTGGAATATTCTATGTAGACAAACATGCAAAAAAGGATGAATTTATTTATTCCTTCTCAATCTACATGCCTTTTATTTCTTGCTTTACTGAACTGGACTTTTTCAGCACTACACTCTTTCTATTCTACTTCAGGTATCTCTGCTCTGTTTGTTTTTTAATTGATGTAAAATTCAGAAAACAAAATTCACCACTTTAACCATTTTAAATTTGTGTATCTCCCACCAAATTCATGTAATGAAGCCTTAATCACAGTACCTCAGAATATGACTTACTTGGAGATTGGGCCTTTAAAGAGGTGATAAAGGTAAAATTAGGTTGAAACCTGATCCAATGATGAGTGCCCTTATAAGAAACAGAAATTTGGACACAAAAAGTGATACCAGGGATGTGCGCACACAGAGGATAGGCCACCTAAACACACAGTGAGAAGGCAGCTATCTTCAAGCCAAGAAGAGAGGCCTCTGAAGAAACCAAACCTGCCATCACCTTGATCTTGAACTTCTAGCTTCGAAAACTGTTAGAAGATAAACTTCTGATGTTTAAGCCACCAAATGTGGCCTTTTGCACCAGGCTCCTTTCATTTATCAAGTATTCAGGCTTCATCCATGTTATTGCATTTATCAGTTCTTCATTCCTTTTTATGACTGAATATTCCATTGTATAGACAAACTACATTTTTAATCTATTTTGTCAATTGATGGGCATTTGGGTTGTTAAATTTTTTGGCTATTCTGAAAAGTGCTTGTACAGGAACATTCATGTACCAGTATCTAAGTACTTGTCTTCAATTCTTTTGAGTATATACCCAGGAAGAGAATTGCTAGCTCAGATGAAAACTCTAATTTTAGCTTTCTGAAGAACCACCAAACTGTTTTCCATAGCAGCTACACCATTTTTCATTCCCACCAGCATATATTCCCCACATCTTTGCCAACACGTTATTCTTCATTTTTTTAAAAATTATGGTCAACTTAATAAATGTGAGGTGGTATCTTGTTTTAGTTTTGATTTACATTTTCCAAATGACTAAAGAGGCTAAGCATTTTTCCATGTGCTTATTGGCCATTTGTACATCTTTAAAGAAATGTCTATTCAAGTCCTTTGCCCATTTTTGAGTTGTTTGTTTTGTTGTTTAGCTTTAAGAGTTCTTTATACTAGACACATATCAGCTATATGATTTGCAAATATTTTCTCCTATTTTATGGGTTGTCCTTTCACTTTCTTGATAATGTCTTTAATTTTTATAAAATTCAGTTTATCTAGTTTTTATGTTATTCATGCTTTTGTTGTCATATCTAAGATTACAATGCCAAATCCAGTGTCATAAAGACTGAACTCCATATTTTCTTCTATGTGTTTTATTGTTTTAGCTCTTCTACTCAGGTCATTGATCTATTTTGAGTTAATTTTTGTATATAGTGCATGTGGATATCCAGTTGTCCCAGCACCACTTATTGAACATACCATTCTTTCCTTATTAAATGGCACTGGCACCCTTGTTGAAAATCAACTGGCCATAGATATACAGGTTTATTTCTAGAATTTCAATTCTATTCCATAATGGTCTATATATCTATACTTATGCTAATCCATAGTTTTATTTACAGAAGCTTTGTAGTAAGTTTTGAAATTTGGAAATGTGATTCCTCCAACTTTGTTCCTCTTTTCCAATATTATTTTGGCTATTCAGAGCACCTTGTAATTCCATATAAATTTTAGGATCATCTTTTTCACTTCTGTATAAAGGGCCATTGGAATTTTAATAGGGATTGTATTGAAGCTGTAGATCTCTTCGGGAAGTATTGTTGTCTTAATAATATTGAGTCTTTCAATCAGTAGACATGGAATATCTTTTGACATAAGTATTCTTTAATCTTTTTCAGTAGTATATTTTGGTTTTAACTTTACAAGCCTTTCTCCTCCTTAGTTAAATTTTTCCTAGGTATTTTACTATTTGGGGTGCTATTATAAATATAATTATTTTCTAATTTCCCTTTTGGATTGTTCATTGCCGGTTTGTAAAAACACAACTGATTTTTATATTGATTTTGAACACTACAACTTTGCTAAATTCATTTATTAGCTCTAGTAGCTTTTCGAGGCTTCTTTGGGATTTTCTATACATAGCATATGTCATCTACAAATACAGATAATTTTACTTCTTAGTTTCCAACTTAGATGCCTTTTATTTCTTTTTCTACATAATTGTTTTGGCTAGAACTACCAGTACAATGTTAAATAGCAGTGGTGAAAGTGGGCATCATTGTCTTGTTCCTGATCTTAGGGAGAAAGCTTTTAATCTTTTACCATTTAGTAAAAGATTAGCTGTGGGTTTTCATAAATGCCCATATATCCTGAGGAACAGTCCCTAGATTCCTAGTGTTTTATCATGAAAGAATGCTAGAATTTGTCAAATGCTTTTTGTGCATCGATTGAGATTATGTGTTTTTACCATCGATCTATTAATGTGGTATATTACATCCATTAATTTTTTTATGTTGAACCCTTGTTTGTATGCCTGGGATAAATCCCACTTTGTCATGGTATATAATCCTTTTAATATGCTGTTGGATTCATTTTGCTAGTATTTTGTTGAGGCTTTTGGCATCTATATTTATAAGGAGTATCACCTTGTAACTTTCTTGTCTTTTTTGTGATACTTTTGTCTGGCTTTGGTATCAGGGTAATGTGGGCCTCAAAAAATGAGTTAGAACTGTTGACTCTTCTATTTTTCGACAGCATTTCAGAAGGATTAGTGTTAATTCTTCTTTAAATGTGTGGCAGAATTAACACATGTAAGTCACTTGATCTTGGATTTTTCCTTGTTAGAAGATGTTTTACTACTGATTCAATCTATTTAATTTTTATAAGTCTTTTCAGGTTTTCTATTTCTTTTTTAGCCAGTTTGGACAATTTGTGTTTCTAGGAATTTGTCCATTTCATTTAGGTTATCTAATTTGCTGGCATATAATTGTTCAGTTTTACCTTATAATCTTTTTTATTTCTGTAAGATTGGTAGTAATGCCCCTACTTTTCTTTCAGATTTTAGTTACATAGGTCTTCTCTCATTTTTTTCTGTCTGGATAAAGATATATCAATTTTATTTATCTTTTCAAAAAATTAACTTTGGGTTTATTTGATTCTATTTATTATTTTCCTATTCCTTATCTTGTCTTCATTGTAATATTTATCATTTCCTTCCTTCTGAGTGCTTTGTAGTTTGCACTCCTTCTAGCTCCTTAAAGTGTAAAATTAAGTTATTGATTTGAGATATTTTGTTTTTAATATAGGCATGTACAGCTATAACTTTCCCTCTGAGAATTGTTTTTGCTGCATCCCTTAAATCCTATGTTGTGTGTTCATTTTCATTAGTCTCAAAGTACTTTCTAATTTCTCTTGTGATTTCTTTGTTTCATTGGTTAAATGTGTTCTAAAATTTCCACATATTTGTAAAATTTCCAGATTTCCTCTGTAACTGATTTCAGACGTTATTCCATGTCAGTAGAAGATGCTTTGTATGATTCAATCTTTTGAAATTTATAGGACTTGTTTTGCAAATTAACATGTGGTTTATGCTGGAGAATGTTTTATGTGCACTTGAGAAGAATATGTATTCAGCTGTTGGTGAGTAGAGTATTAGATGTAGTTGACTTCCACTTTAATTCTTCTATTTCCTTTTATTTTTTTTCTAGCTATTTTCTCCTTTATTGAATGTGGTATGTAGAAGTCTCCCACTACCATTGTTGAACCATCTACTTTTCCCTTCAATTCTGTCAATTTTTGCAGGATATATTTTGGGGCCTTTTGTAAGGTGCATATATGCTTATAATTATGGTATCTTCTTGTTTGATTGACACTTTTATCATTATGTAATGTACACCTTTGTCTTATTATAATTTCTGTTCTTAAAGTCTATTTTATGTCTTATAACACTATAGCCACTCCAGTGCTCTCTGATCACAACTTGCATAGACTATCTTTTTACATTCTTTTACTTTCAACCCACTTTTGTCTTTGTGTCTAAAGTGAGTCTTTTATAAAAGTTTTTTTTTAAACCCATTTTGCCAACATCTGCCTTCCAATTGGAGAATTTACTTATATTTATATTTAACTCAATTACTGATTAAAAAACAAGATCTCTGCCCTGGCTGGTGTAGCGCAGTGGATTGAGCATGGTGGGCCTGCGAACCAAAGGGTCACTGGTTCGATTCCCAGTCAGGGCACATGCCTGGGTTGCAGACCAGCTCCCCAGTTGGGGGCATGTGAGAAGCAACCACATACTGATGTTTGTCTCCCTCTTTCTCCTTCCCTTCCCCCTCTCTAAAAATAAATACATAAAAATCTTTAAAATTTTGTCTGCTATTTTGCTACTTATTTTCTACATGCCCTACTTTTTTTTGTCCCTCAAATTCCTCCACTACTGCCTTTTTTTGTATTAGACCAACATTTTCTACTGCACCCTGTGAGTCCCTTCTCATTTTTTTTTTTACTATGTATCTTTATATTTTCTTAATGGCAGCCCTGGAAATTACAATTAACACTTTAATTTATAACAATCTAGTACAAATCAATACCAACTTAGTTCCAGTCATATACACATTGCTCCTATATAGCTCCATTCCTATTCTTTTATATTACTATGTATTATATATTTTTACAGTATGTTATCAACATAGAATTATTGCTTTATGTAGTTGTTTTTTAAATCATATAGGAGAAAAAAAGAGGAGTTAGAAAATTGAAAATACATTAATATTGATTTTTATATTTAATGGTGTAGTTACCTTTTTGGTGTTCTTTTTTTCCTTAGTGTGGATTCAAGTTACTGTCTTGTGTCCTTTCATTTCAACCTAAAGATCTCCCTTTAGCATTTCTTTTAGGGCAGATCTAGTAGTGACAAAATGCTCTCAGATTTTTTTTTTAACCTGGGAATGTCTTCATTTCCCCTTCATTCTTAAAGGATTATTTTACCAGAAATAGAATTCTTGCTTAGTAGTTATCTTTTTTAAAAAATCTGCATTTAAAATATCTTTCCACTGCCTTCCTGCCTCCCTGGTTTCTGATGAGAAATTGCCTCTCGATCTTATTGAAAATCCCTTGTATGTAATCAATCACTTCTCTCTTGTTGCTTCAAGATCCTCTTTGAATTTCACTTCTGCACTTTGAATAAAACATGTTTCAATATGGACCTTCTTGAGTTTATCCTGCTTAGAGTTCTTTGAAATTCTTGGATATGTAGATTCAAGTTTTTCATCAAATTTGGGAAGTTTTGACCATTATTTCTTCTTATATATTTTCTGCCCCTTTCTATCTTCTCATGGGGCTCCTGTTATGAGCATATTGATATTGCTTTCAGGAGCCCCACAGGTCTCTTAGACTCTGTTCATTTTTCATTCTTTTTTCTTTCTGTTCCACAGACTGGGTAATGTCAATTGATCTGTCTTTAAGTTTGATGATTCATTCGTCTTCTCAAATCTGCTCTTGAACCTCTCCAGTGAGTTTTTCACTTCAATTATTGTATTTCTCAGTTCCAGAATTTTTATTTGGTTCCTTTTTATAAATTCTCTCTTTATTGATATTTTCCATTAAATATTCTCTCTCATTCTCATGGTTTTCTTTAGTTCTTTGTACAATGTTTCCTTTAGCTTTTTGAGAATATTTTTAAATAGCTGATTGAAAGTTTTTGTCTAATAAGTCCAATGTCTAGGCTTCCACCGGGAATTTTTTTAATGAATTTCTTGTTTAAAGGTCATTATTCGCTTCTTTGAATGGCTCTTTTTTGTTGAAAACTGGACATACGGAATATTATAATGTGGTAACTCTGGAAATCAGGTTCTACCCACTCCCCATATTTTGTAGTTGTTGCTTGTTTTATCTGATTTTGTTTGTCTGTTTGGTGACTTTCCTGAGCTAATTTTTTACAGTCTATATTCTTTGCTATGTGTGGCCACTGAAGTCTCTGTCCTTAGTTAGCTTTGTGGCCATCTAGTGACTTGACAGAGATTTCCTTAAATGCCAAGATTCTGGTGTTTGTTTGTTTTTTTGTTAATTAAGTACTTGCCTAATACTACAAAGTTTTAATTAGTTTCTAGAGTTGTAATAAAGTTGATTCTGACAATTTTTGCAAGATTATTTGCTGCTTTGTGGAAGAGGACTTCTGAAATTTCCTACTACTATGCCATTCTTTTATGTCACTCTATTCAATTTTTTACTCAATATTTTTTTCTGTCTCATTCATACTGGATAATTTCTACTGATTTATCATCAAAGTTAACTGTTTCTTTCCTCTGTCATCTCTGTTCTGCTCTCAGATCCATTCAGTGAGTCTTATATTTCAGTGGTCTTATTTTTTGGTTCTAAAGTTTGTACTTGGTTCTTTATGTCTTGCATTTGTTTAGTGAGACTTTCTATTTAATAAACATTTGTTGAAAGAGTATTTGTGATTGTTTTCTTTGAACATTTTTATAATAGTTGCTTTAAAGTCTTTAAAACCTTCTGTCATCTCAGTGTTAGCATCTGTTGATTATCCTTTTCCATGCAAGTTGAAATTTTTGTGGTTCTTCAAATGCCAAACAATTCTGCATTTTCTGCAGAATTTCTGCAAAATTCTGGTGTATTTTGAATATTATGTTAAGAGATACTGGGTCTTGTTTGTATTCTATGGAGAATGTTATTTTTGTTTTAGCAGACAATCTGCCTAGTTAAATTCAGGTTGAAATTTCCACAGTGGGCTGCATTTCCAATGTCCATCCAATTTTCAAAGCCTTTGTAGTGCTCTTCAGATCTTTCCTGCATGTTCACCACCTAGTGGTCACTATAGGACCTATGTGGTGGTCTGCTAGTTAATTCAGTTCTCAGTTATGCTAATTAGGATCAGATCCACACATACATGGCTGAAAAGTGAGCCCAGACATTTATAAACTTTATGAAGTTGCTTTATCACACTCCTTTCTTCATGTGATTTCCTGGAGACTACCCCTTTGGGCCTTCTGCCAGAAACATGGAACTCTAGTTACTCCTCTTTTGTACTCTTTCATAATTGAGCCTCTGAATGCACAGAATATTTAGTAACCAGGCTTCCATTCTTACGCCAAAATCATTATTATCATTGGCAGCAACAGCAGCAACAGCGACAAGAGTTCTCCTAACTAACAAAATAAACTCTCTAGGAGTAAACAATTATTAGGATCGGTATCCTAAAGCCACATACCCGAAATCTAACATTTAATGATCCCTGAGAAAAATGGCAGGCTCCTGACCCACTCACCCTAATATGAAGCTCTTATTGACAAGCCGAGACCACAAAAAATGAATTATCACTCATCTTTTTGTTGCCTTCTTCTTAAAAAAGGATAAGATAAAAATAAACATAAAACATGACCACCGAAGAAACAGATAACTAAAAAAAATATAAAATTTAATATTTCCATATTATATCAGTAAATCAGGAACAGGATGCTGTAAAATGGAAATAACCAGTAAACAAGGGAAGAACCTCTTGGAACTTAAAAATATAAAATTGCTAAAATAAAAACTTCAGTGAGTGGGTTGGAAGATAAAATCAAGAATATACCTGAGAAATCAGAACAAAAAAAGAGACAGAAAATATGATTGAAAAGAGTCACTGTGGTTACCCTAGGATCTTTAATATCTGACTAATAGTACTAGAAAGAGATAGGAAAAACAGGGGTAGAAATTATCAAAGAATAGAGAAAAGGATAGGACACCTCTGTCTTACTAACTTACATGGAGAAGGAGGGAGAAAGTCATAAGGGAGGAAGGTGTTAATTCATCACTTTATGTTGGGACTTCAAGTCCATGAGAGAAGAGAAGTATATTGGCTTAGGTGAAGGTAAGCACTGACCATGAATAGAAGGACTCCTATCCTGATTCCTAAAGCCAGCACATAGCCAGGAAGTCTTTCTCTACAGCATAATGTCGGGAACCGTCCTGCCTGGTTTCAGGGACTGCAGCGTCACCAACAGGCAAGAGGGGCCCAAAGCTGGAGCTGAGCCAGGACGCCTTGGGAAAATAAGCCACGGAGGAGACAACACCTGTTCCCCTGGCAGGGGTGCAGCCCCTGCCTCCCTCACATCACCCTGCATGGCCCCAGAGGATGGCTGGTTAGTCAATGATGGGTAAGATCCCTCAATGGCAGGGGCAACCTAAGACAGGCATAGTTGCATAGGAGCCATCAAGGAAGGACTTGGAGGACAGAGAGAAGGGGCAAAGACCCTCACCCCTCAGTTCTGTCATGGCTGGAGTCCTTATTCTATTTGAAAGAAGTCTCCTTATCTCTTGACTGCTCTGCTCCACCTGCTTGACCACCTGACTGGGTCAGTGAAACAATACTAAAGGCAGGTACGGCCCTAAACTGGATCACACAGTTCCCTGGGGGCAGTTAGTCCTGGGAAAGGAGTGCATTCAATTCTATGAAACTTACTTTGCTAAGAATGCCCTCGAGTTAATGAGTACTGATGTTTGGAGTCCAAGCATAGGATGAGATTTCCCAGGTTTCAGGGCCAAATGAGTGCCACCTTGTCTACCAGATCCTGATCTGAGGCAAATATCTGTGTTCCTTCAATTATTATCTATGATCTTTGTTTTCTGTAAACATAGTCTTTAAGCATTGATTGATAAGCTTTGCACACATGCTGTATACCCCTGTGCATACCATTCTCAATAAAAGCTACTTCAAAGGAAGGGCTTGCGGCTTTCTCCACTACAGGGAATCGCCACCCCTTTTTCCTGGCAGACTGAGGGTGTCTGGATGACTTATTTCCTCATCTGCAGCATCTGGCGGGACTCTGTGGGATGGGGTACCCCCCCTCAGCATAAGTTTGTTTACATCACCTCCCCAACACTGCAGATGCCATCTTAGAGTCAAACATCAGGAAAAAAGGAAGTAACTGAAGGATTGGCAAATTATCCCCTGAAGAGTGATTTAAACTTGGAGAAACTTTAAATTGTGGGATTGGATTGATTTATAAATAATATTTCTTCTTCCCAGGTAGTGAGTAGTTTATGGATTGTTTTATCTGGGGAGATAAAAAAAAATAGTAGAGAATTTCCCAGAAGGACAAATGCTGTGTGATTGAAAGTATGTGCCAATTTGAATCATAGAATAACCACAGTCTAGATATGTCATAGAAAATTTCACAACCTCAAGAATAGAGAAGTTCCTAAAAGCTATCAGAGAAAGAAAAAAAAATTCCCCTACAAAAGAACAAGAATTGAACTGGTTGAAGACTTCATCAACAACACTGGATGTTTAAAACAATGAAACGATGTCTTTAAAGTTCTGAGAAGGAAAATGCTGATGTAGAATTATTTCTCCATTAAGGTTATAATTAAAGAATAAAATTTTTTTTCAGACAAGCATAGACTCAGAAGGTTTAGTTCAAAGGCACACATTTCTTAGGAAGTTACTAGAGGATCTTTAACAGCAAAATGATAGACTGAACCAAGAAAGGTCACATGAAACCCATACAACAGCAGAACCAACCCCAGAGGATAATGAAGGAAAGTCCCAGGACATCAGCTGAGACCAGATTAGGGGAGGAATATGGAGGGTTTCAGGGAACAATCCTAGAAAAAGGAGGGAATCCAAAGAAATTGATATTACTTGTAAGGAATTGGGAGCTCAGTGAGGTGATAAAGGCAGAAGAATAAAGGGGGAAAAGCCATTCTAAAACCATATGAAGAAGCAAGCTATACAAGAAAGAAAATAGAATCATAGTATATCACTTTATACTGCTTGGTTGTACATGGAATAATATTTACATAATCATAATATAACAGTATATTTTCTACTCTTAGCATCAACTAGGAGACAAAGCACAGAAAACACAATTATTTTTACAACACAGAACAAATATAATTTGCACCTGTGAAAATATAAAGGCTTGTGGTAAAACTGCAAGTAACAGAGGGAGCCAAAAAATCTTGTGTATTTTCCGTTGTTGATAGAATAAATAAAAGGATAAACTTCATTTAAGATTAAAAAAAGTTACCAACCAAAAAATGAAAAGTAGTACCAAAAGTGCCCAAAAGAAAATGAGGATGGGGCAGTGTAAGTGAACTAAACCTTCATTTGTGAGAGCAAGATAACATAATAAGAAGAATAGTTAATATATAAAATTAGTAAACCAAGAAAGAGTATCAGCCCTGGCTGGTATGGCTCTGTGGATTGAGCACTGGCCTACAAACCAAAAGGTCACCTGTTTGATTCCCAGCCAGAGCACATGCCTGGGATGCAGGCCAGGTCCCCAGTAGGGGACGCACAAGATGCAACCACATATTGATGTTACCCTCTCTTCCTTCCCCTCTCTCTAAAAATAACTAAATAAAATCTGAGAAGAATCAAGATGGCAGAGGAGTGAGTAGAAATCACACTGACCTCCTTCCAGGACCAACCTGAAATTACAACTAAATTGTGGAGAAATTACCTGGAACAAATAACTGAACAATTAATAGCGAGAGAGGAGCCTTGTAACCTTGGAGACAGAAGACTTGGCTTTAGCACAATCTAACTGGCAAGGAGTGCGGTACAGACCTGAGAAGGCGGGCCAGGGCGCCGACGGGAGGCAGGACCAGAAGGATATTGAAACGGCCAGTTGGATCCCCCTGAGAAGAGCGGGGTCTAAACCAAAAGCGGGGATCTCTAGCCCACAGCACCAGGGCCCAAAAAGTACACAGAAAACAGCCAGCTGCAAAAAGTGGCAGGGTTGCTCTCTGCCAGAGACAGGCGGCTGGAGATGCAAAGAACTGTTTAAAGGGCCAATGCATAAATTTTTATTTGCAGCCATTTGCCCTGGTCTCCGATAAAGGTAGGGACAGAGTGGCTAGACATGCCTGCAGAGACACTGGGGAAGGAGGCTTTGGGGAGAGAACTAAGAGAGCAGCCACCGGGATACCTGTTTGGACTCCTCCCCCATAGGGCAGCGGCATGACATGGCCAAATAACCCCGCCCCCAGGAGAGACTCCACCCCGCCCAGAGCTGTCTAAGGCGGCCTGCTGAGTGCAGAGTGAATAGATTAACAGCCGAAGGAGATGGCCACAGACAGTGGATTCATGGAAGTCTGTAACAGACTACCGAAGGTCAGCCAGGGTCAACATCTGACATCATCAGAGGCAGATCCAGAAAGTAAAAACAGCAGTCTCCTACCACAGAAGTTCACACCACAAAGTCAGGAGATCAAGACAGATCAACTTAAGAAGCAGAAGGAAAAGAGAAGAGCCTCAAAAATAATGGGAAAACAAAGAAATACGCCCTACTCGAAGGGAAAGGAGCAATCCCCAGAAGGAGAACCAAATGAAAGAGAGGCAAGTAAACTATCAAGTATTGAGTTCCAAACAACAGTTCTAAGGAAGCTCAATGAGCTCGGTGAGCTCAGAGAGAATTACCAAAAACTAGAGGAAAATTACAAGGAACTTACTGCAAACTATATCAGCATGAAAAAGGACATAGAAACTATCAATAAGAGGCAAGAGGAAATGAAGAATACAATTTCTGAATTGAAGAACACAGTAGAAGGAATCAAAAGCAGGCTAGATGAAGCTGAGGACCGAATCAGCGAGCTGGAGGACAAGATAGAAAAAAGCTCCCAGAAAGAGCAAGAAAATGAAAAAAGACTCAAAAAGCATGAAGAGGCATTAAGGGAAATGCAGGACAACCTGAACTGTAATAATATCCATATAATAGGGATACCAGAAGGAGAAGAGGATGAGGAAGGGATAGAGAACCTGTTTGAAAAAGTCATGATGGAAAACTTCCCTCATTGGAGGAGAGAAAAAGTCACACAAGTCCAGGAAGCACAGAGGGTCCCATTCAAGAGGAACCCAATGAGGCCCACTCCAAGACACATCATCATTAAAATGGCAAATATCAAAGACAAGCAGAGAATCTTAAAGCAAGCAAGGGAGAAAGAGGTAGTAACATGTAAGGGAGCCCCAATACGACTAGCAGCTGACTCCTCAATAGAAACCCTGCAAGCCAGAAGGGAGTGTCAAGAAATATTCCAAGTCATGAAAAGCAAAGGCCTGCAGCCAAGACTGCTCTACTTAGCAAGGCTCTCAATTAAAATGGAAGGCGAAATACGAAGTTTCCCAGACAAAAGAAGGCTAAAAGACTATACCTCCACCAAACCAGCACTGCAAAATATGCTAAAGGGACTGATTTAAGATGAAGAAAAAGTTTCAATGAACACCCAGTTCCTTTCAGAGTTGACAATACTTGATATTACCCATATTTTTAATGCTCATTAATCTGATTGTGACAATGATGTTATTTTAATTGTTCCTTTACTATTTCTTGAAACTAAACCTGTTCCGGTATATTTCTTGCCTATTTCTATTACTTTTTTTTAAAAAGAAGCTTTAAATGACTTTTTGGTATTCTTTATCCATTTATTGATTAAAGGTTTGTAGAACTTTTTTCCCTAAAAAAAAAAAACACCCTATTAACCATGTTTTAGATGTGTTGCAAATACTTTTCTATTCTATTCCTCGTCCTTTAACATTTTTTATATGTATATTACTATATAGTTAAAATTTACTTTATAACTTCTGGGTTTGAATATTTTACTTCAGGTGATGAAAAATATTAGTTCTATTTTCTTCTAAAACTCCTTAGATTCTACATATTGATTTTTAACTCACCTGAGTATTTCTTGTATAATGTGTGAAATAGGGCTCTATATTTGTTGTATTTCAAGTAATAGTGGGCCATACACCTTATTTGTTGAGTAACCCTTATTTTACCCATTGATTTGAAATATGAACTTAATCATATTGTTAGATATATACATTTGTCTCTATAATGCTCATTGATCTAGTTGATTATTTCTGTGCTGATGTCATGTTGGTTTAATTGCTGAGACTTTATAGTGGTTTTAAATTTTTAAAATATTTTATAATAAACTGACATCTAAAAATATAAATAAAATCAATCTGCATTTAAGAAAGAAAGAGAGAGAAAGATGGAACTCCTACCTTTTGTGACAACATGGATGGAACTGGAGAATATTAAGCTAAGTGAAATAAGCCAGTTGATGAAAGACAAATATGATATGATCTCACCTATAAGTGGACTCTATTCAGCAAAATAAACTAACGAACAACATAAACCACAGGCACGGAAACATGGAGCAGACTGAAAGTGACCAGAGGGGAGGGGGAAAGAGGACAATGGTGGAAAGAAGGAGAAGGGACTAGACAAAGAACATGTATGAAAGACCCATGGACATGGACAACAGAGTGGGAATTGACTGTGTGAATTGGGGGTCAGGGTGGGATGGGTGGAGGAGGGTCAAGGGGTAAAAATTGAGACAACTGTAACAGAACAAACATGATTTATAAATAAAAAAAGGAAAAAATAAAAATAACTAAATAAAATCTTTAAAAAAAAAGAAAGAGTATCAAAAGTATATTATTTAGCCCTGGCTGGTAGGGCTAAGTGGATTGAGCACCAGCCTGTGAACCAGGGGGTTGCCAGTTTGATTCCTGATCTAGGGCATGTGCCTGGGTTGCAGGCCAGGTCCCCCTGGTGGGGGCAGCGTAAGAGGCAACCACA
The DNA here is from genome assembly GCF_021234165.1 of Pteronotus mesoamericanus. Lineage (NCBI taxonomy): Eukaryota > Metazoa > Chordata > Mammalia > Chiroptera > Mormoopidae > Pteronotus > Pteronotus mesoamericanus. The sequence continues at coordinate 565,756 of NW_026555093.1, read as the reverse complement.
CATTGATGTTTCTCTCCCTCCCTTTCCCTCTCTAAAAATAAATAAATAAAACCTTTTAAAAAGTGTATTATTTAGAGATATCAAAGTAAACATCAGAACCAAAATCAGAATTAGGAGAAAGAAGTGGTTTCTTTTGGCTGGGGCTATTTTAAGTCCTGTACCATTCGATATTTTTACGCATGTGCATCTATTACTTTGATGAACATTTTAGAATTACTGTTACATAATGAATCAACACTTTTGTATGGTTCAACATCCCAAAGCTATATAAAGGATAAAATGAAGTCTCCATACCCTCTACTTCCTCATCCCACTTCCTCTCTCTATGGTGTTTCCTTTCTTACATTCTATGTATCTATAAGCAAGTGTGCTGGTATGTTCATGTATATATTTTCTTCCATATTCCTACATGAATGGTAGCATGCTATATATAATATTCTTGCACCTCATCTTTTTTATTTAACAAATGAATCTTGGAGATATTTCTGTATTACTATCAAGCTTCCTCATATTTTTTTAATGACTACATATTAATCCATTATTTGGATACAACATACTTTATTTAATCAGTCTATACTGACAGACATCTGTTTTCTTCAGTTTACTGCTATTTCAAACAATGCTACAATGCTATAATAATAAATTAACAATTATAAAAAAATGTAAGACAGTCTTTGCTTATGTTCCCCAAATGGATAATGAATTTGGCTTTCATCTTTGCATCCTCAGTGCCTACCATAATGCTTAGCATATAGTATATATTAAATCAAGATTGTCTAATTTAGGTTGAATTGAATTTGAATGAGGAAACTAACCTATGAGAACATTTGAATGTGATACCGTAATTCTAAAATCAAGTTTATGGAACAGCAAAAACAATAGTCTATACAAATCTATAGTGCTCTGCATACTCAGTCTTTGTTTTATAATTCAACAGAAAAAAGGAAAAGTAGCACTGCAACTCAGTTCAGAATAACCGCAAGAAAGGAAACGCGGGACTGGGTTGTGATGATATAATTGCAATTAAAAGGCTGCTTATATGATCCCAGCTCTCTATGTCCCCCATATCCAAGATGTTATAAAGATTCAAACTTCCATGTTAATGGGTATAAGTATACTATAGGATTCTTAGTGTCTTACCAGTGAGAGAAATAAAATGATACAAAACAATCCAGTTCCAGGACTAGATTAACCCACCAATACATACATACATGTCTGTCATACTTACTCTGAGCTCTTTTGGGCCTGAATGGATTGAAAGCAAGTGTAGAGTACCCGGCCAGTCTACAAAAAAAAAAAAAAAAAAAACAAGTAAATAAGAAAAAAAGAAAGGTCACACAGAGAAAGATTAATTTTGAAAAATGTACAGCAATTTAGTAGACTGTAACCTAAAACTCAAAGGCCATTCTGAAAGTGGAAGGTTAAGAGATTACAAACATGGAATATGCCATAAATCAGTTTCTGTAAGAAGTATTATATAACTAAACATGAAATGGCCACAATCAAGTATCTGCTCACGTGACAGCAGAGAACTATTCACAAACATGAGAACCAGGGAACTAAGATCCAGAGTATTCAAACTGCTTTGTTGGAAGCTGACAGACTTATTCAACAACTATTTATAATAACAACAAATAAATTTATGATTACAAAACGAAAAGTACTTCATACGAAGTATGAAGTTCAAAATACTGAACTTCAGTGTCTGTGGTAAAGTGATTTTGTGAAGAGTAATAATTGTTAACACGGATTCTGAGAATATAACTTATGTACTAAATGATAGAACACACTTGGTATTCTTGGCAAAATTCATACCTACAATGTTAAAAAGAAATTTTCTTTTTGTTTCAAGTGACATATACAAAATCTCTTGACATGAACATAAAATTCAAAAAGCAGCACTCTAAATAGAGAAAGGCAAGACCAGCCATTGATTGAGTTAACATCTCTGAGCTTCAGTTTGCTCATCCATAAAATAAAGATAATAATAATCCTCATAGGCTTGTTGTCAGAGTTAGAGCATACTTATGTAAAACACCTTATAAGTATGCACCATACAACAGGCGATAAGTGGAAGCACTTGTTACTATTAGTAGCAATCAAAATATATGCAGAATCCAGCCACTTCTCATTGCCTCCACTCCTACCACTGCAATCAAATCTCTTTCTAGACTACTGTAGTATCTTCCTAACTGCCTTCAGGTATACCATGGACTTCATACCACCTCCCTCCCCATGCTCCCAACCCCACCTCGCGTCCAGTGTATTATCAACACAGTAACCAGAAAGATCCCATTAAAACAAAATCACCTTCTAGCCCAGCAATTTTCAACTGGTGTGCCGCAGAATTTTAGTAATTAATTTATATGTGCCATGAGATGAAAAAGGTTGAAAACCGCTGCTCTAGTGGCTTCTCAACTCAGAGTCAAAGTCAAGGCCTTACAATATCTGGCCCCAGTTATCTTTCACACCTCCATGTAGCATGACCGAATGAGTGATCGTACAAACCAGGACACTTCCAGGAACTGAATTAACTGAACAGGAGACTGGGATAACTGGGTAAAACTGGGACTAACAGAGGCAAACTGGTCAGAGGGACACATGGTCACGGTCTTCCTCACTCTGCTGCAGCCGCACTGGCTTCCTTGATGTCCCCTGAACATGGCACACTCACCTCAGAGTCTTTGCACTGGCTACTTCCTCTGCCTGGAATGCTCTTCCCCCAAGACATCCACAAGACTTGCTCCCTCACTTTCTTCAGGTCCTGACTCAATGACTTTTCTCACTGAAACCTTTCCTGGCCACTGTATTAAAATTGCAAAAAGATTTTTCTCTATTCTGTGTGTGTATAAACACACACTCATGATACACATGTGCATATGTGTGCACACACAATACCTTTGTGTTTTTATCTTCTATGAAACAGGAAAAAATAAGTCCTACAAAGCCTTGATCCATCATCTGGTACATGGCTTGTGTGCGAACATCTGTAAATAAAAATAAAATCTGCTGTCAATAAACTGTGTGGTATATAATCCTCCCAGGATTCAGATTCTATAGGCAGAAAGGGATATATTCTCAGGACATAATATGACTGTCAAAATATAAATATTTCACTAGGTTAGAGGAATACTATGGGAGGCCTGCAATTAAATAACAAAACTTATTAATAACTCTAGACCACCTAGCCCAACACTAGCCCTTCTATGAAATGTACCATAGAAAGAGAAAAATGGAAAACTTCAATTAGCCCCCAAAACTCTATCATTTCTTCCAGGGGACTCAAAGAGAAAGGACGGTATTGTAAGGAGACAAAAAGATTTCCTAGAATAAACCTTTTGATGGACAGTGTCTAGGGAAGTAAATATATTAGACTTTATACTAAAGAATGAAGTATAGAACTATTACAGAGGAAATTCTTATAGAGGAAACCAATGTATAAAAGTGATTGCAATAGAATTAAATTCAACATTCCAAGGAGCAGAAATAAAAATCTCACAATATGCTTATGCAATTTTTGAAAAGGGAATGATAAACAGGCACCAAATAATAACATTTGAAAGGATTAGTTAAAAGATTAGCAAAGACTGAAAAGAGGCAAAATATAAAGATCTGAAGTCTTCAGATCATTGTTAATATGAAGGATATTAAAGACCAGGTATTATAACAAAACACTGTAGTGCATGGTTTTGTCCAGTGACTTACGCTCACTTTGTTTGGCAATATGTTCTTAAACATTCTTTTGCACTTAAACCTTTTAATCTGGATTGGGACTTCTCCCTGATGTCTTCCTAAGTAAAGAGTGAGACCAAACAATACCTAGCAATGAATATGAAGGAAATACTGAAACTGTTGCTGAAAATGAAAAGCATTGTATAAACAATCTACATACTGCTATAAAACCTTGGTGAAAATCTTAATACCTCTAAGTCTATTTCCTCATTAGTTAAATAGGGATATACATCACCCCTACTCTCACAGAGTTTTGTATTTTAAAAATTGCAAGAGTTTTTAGCACAATGCCTAGCACATCAAAGGTACTTTATAAGCATTCTTTCCATTCCATTTCATCCACAACCATTATTGAAGAATTACTGAGTCTGAAAAGGATTACTGTCCATACCATCCCACCCAAATTGCTTTTGGCAAGATCACCAATGATCTATTCTTGGTCCTGAATTTACCTGATTGCTTCCTCCTTGAAACTGTCTTCACTTGGCCTCACACTCCCACTTTTCCCATCTATCCTAACTTCGTTGCTAATCTTTCCCAGTCTTTTTTGCTGGATCCTTCCCCTCTTCCCACTCCCGAAATATTGGCATACCAAGAAGTAAGTCTTCAGTCCTTCTCTCTTCTCTAGCTATACTCATTCCTTGGTGGATGTCATCCAGTTCCATGGTTTCATATCTCATCTTTACACTAGCTACTCCCAACTCACCCAATAAACTCTAGTCCCATCTTCTATCCCAAACTCCAGAATTGTATATCAGTTGTCTACCTGACAATTTGACTTGGTTGTCTGAATACAGTGATACTCAGAATAGCAGGTCCGTGAACTATTTGTTACCTGTTCACAAGGAGACAAGAGCTTGAGCTGGAATGCAAATTAATGCACTGCTTCCTTCATTGGTAAAGTCTTAAGGGAAAAAAATGACACTATGTGCTTAGTGTCATAGAGGACCTATGTTCAGTATTAAGCTCCTTATATCATTGATCGGATAGCTCACAAACCAATGCCAGCCTAGGTGAGTATCACTTGCCTAATGGGCATTTGAAACTCAACATGTCCAGAAGCCAAATACTTGATTTCCCCCACAAAATCTAATACCTCCCAAAGCTTCCCCATATTAATCAGCAGCAACTCCAACCTTCTAAGTGTGGAAGCTAAAAAAACTTGCGCACCTTTTTGATTCCTCTCTCATACCCTATAACCAATTCATCATCCTGTTAGTTCTACCTTCAAAACATAACCAGAACTTGATCACTTCTTACCACCACCTCAACTACTACCATGATTCAACAAAGCCACCATCGCTTCTATCTTGGATCACTGCAACAGCCTATTATCATCCTATAGTCTGTTCTTAACCCAGTATCCAGTGATCCTTTCAAAAGTTAAGCCAGATCATGCCATGCCTCTGCTGAAAACTGCAATGGCTTCCAACTGTTGGGGACCACTTTGTGTGGCATCAGGAATTGTAGCCCCGTGCGAGCTAGGCCCCCTGCCTGTAAGCCTCGACTGGAATGCCAGGAATGCTGGGAGGCACATGGACCAAGACGAACACCGAGGGTCTCCTGGGAAATCTGGCCTAAAAAATACAACCTAATTACTGAAGCTTGCTCTGCTTCACACTGCCCTGATATGGAAAAAAACAGGTGTTCTACTTCACCACAAGGAGATAATTTCTGAGCCCCGAAAACTGCCTTAATGGGCACCTGGCACCAACTTGTCTGACAGACCTTGATTTAAGACAAACCTCTGTATTTCTTCAATTTATTATCTATAGCCTTTTTGATGTAGATTGATAGGCTTTGTATGCATGCTGTGTACCCCTGTGCATATCATTCTCAATAAAAGCCACTTTAAGGGAAGGGCTCGCAGCATTTCTCTGCTAGAGGGAATTGCCACCCCCTCTCCTGAAAGGCAAATTGTGTCTGGTACAGTTTATTTCCTCATCCGCGGCAACCTGGAGAGACTGTGCAGAACAGAGCCCTCCTTCACTCAACCTCACTTAAAAGTTAGAATACACCATGTCCTACAATTGCCCACACATTTCCTGCTGCACCCATTACCTACCTGCCCTCATTTTCTATCACTCTCCCTCATTGTCATTCAGCTCCAGCCACACTGGTCTCCTTGCTTTTCCTCATACACTTCAGGCACTGCTCCTCAGGGCCTTTGCACTGGCTATTCCCCTCTGACTGGAACACACTTCCCCCAGATATTTGCATGGACAACTCCTTCACTTCCTTCATATTTTTGCTCAGCTGTTAGCCTCTCCATGAGACTTAATCATACTACTTAAAATGTAAACCTCACCCCCACCACACAGGCACTTTCTGTGTCCCTTATCCCGCTTTACATGATTTTCCTCAGTTACCTTAATTACTTCTAACTGACCTCCTAAAATGCCAAATCCATAAGCTATAGTTTAGTCTAAATAAGCACCACCCAAGAGAACATTCTGCAACTGCATTGTCCAGTTTTTCTTTCATCATTAGAGCAGATCACTATTTCATCAGTTGAATACTATATGCCATAGTTCACTTTCATTTAGAGGCAACATTATATGAAAAGTATTTGTTTGTAAACACTAGAGACATATTCTGAGATGTTCACAGAGAACATCACTGAGAAGTATAGGACAATAAAGCAGTCTAAAGGGATAAAAGACTCACACCACCTCCCATTTCCTGGTACGAGTAGAATAATGTAAACACAGTATTTTTTTCATTTGCTCTCAACTAAAAATTTCCCTAAAACAGAAACCACATCCACACAGTTGGCAATAAAGAATTTTAAAAGAATGGGAGACAATATACACAAGTGCTATAAAAATACATGCCCTGAGGCCCTGACTGGGTAGCTCAGTTGGTTAGAGCGTTGTCCCAACGTGCCAAGGTTCCGGGTTTGATCCCCCATCAGGACACATACAAGAAGCAACCAATGGATGCACAAGTAAGTAGAATAAATCAATATTTTGCTTTCTTTCCTTTCCTCTCTCTAAAGAAATCAATAAATATAAAAAATACAAGCCCTGAGATAGCCATTATGTTACAGTAAAATTTCAGTTTAGCATTCACTTATTCTATACTTTGTCCTAATAGAGTTTCCACCTAAGTCTGTTTGCTAAGAAAGGCATTACAAATGTATAATAATACCCAAGAATTTGTTTATAATGATTCTAAGGAGTATTGACTTCTCTAGAACAGAATGCTTGTTTTGGAAAAATGTTAATTTGTTAAAATGATTGGTTGTAGAAAACTGCTTAATTAAAGTTGCAGCCTGTATCTGTCATGGGAGGCTGATCTGACCCACTAACTTTGGTGATAAATTAAGTCACAACCTCACTATTTATAGCTGTGACTATCACCTCACTCTGTATGAAAGAATTTAGCAGGTCTCAAAATTAGGAATGTAACTACAGGCACATTTCTCCTTAATATGCATTTACAGTGACAACAGATGAATATAAGAGTAATTTTAAAATAGTGTCAAGTCTCATGAGTTTTATGAAATAGCCTGCATTATTTGAATCGCCTCCCTTTCACTTTTGCAAACCATATATATATGTAAAATTCAGGTAATTTAATTGCGTGGGTATGATATAACTCAACTCTTTCACTATCACCAAACCTATGCTTCCTCCATTTCCTGTTTTCATAAATAGCATTCCCTCCTGAAACACTACCATGATCCAACAAAGGCACCATCACTTGTATGTCGGATCAAAGTAAGATGCTGTAAAATGCCTAGGCCGCTGAGTCTTACAAACTTCAGTTCAGATACTGGTTCTACCGCTTACTTAGCTGCCTGGTTTTGGACATTTCAACTCTGAGCCTCACTTTAGTTTCTTCCCTTAAGAGCCACACACTCTTCATGATCACTCCAGAAGTGTTTCAAGAAGTAGAGCATAATTACAGTGTCAAAAGCTACATAAGATACTTGAAATGTTCACTAGATTTTCAACATGGATGTCACAGGTGACTTTAGCAAGATCCACTTCAACAGAGCGATAGGCTAGAAGCCAGTCTAGAGTGGGGTGAGGAGTGCGGGCAAATGGTGAGAAAGTGTGAGTGTAGGTATCTCTTTGAGTTTGCCTATGAAGGTGAGGAGAAAGACAGTATGTACTTGAAGGGGAAGTGTGACTGGGAAAAGTTTTTAGTTGTGTTTTCCTTGACATGAGAGGTATGAGCATGTTTGAAAGCTCCATGAGGGTAGAGACCTTATTACTCTCTTTCACTGCTTTATCCGCAGCACCTTGACGAGGGCCAGACACATAGCAGACACTAACTTATTTGTTGAAGGAACAAATAAATTATGGGTAGAATCCAGCACAGCAGAAAAGGATACAAATGTAACAGAGAGAAGTACAATGAACAGTAAAGGTTCTTGAGAACATGAGAGGCAAAAATTGAGAGCAGGAGTGGATAGATGGGTATTAGCCTAGAGAAAAGGATACATTCTTTATTGTAACGAGAGAGGAGGAGAATATGGGTACAGTAATAAGTGAGTAAAGAAAAATGGAGAAAATTCCTTTTTAATTGTTCTGTTTGTTCTTTTAAAGTAGGAAGGGTGTTATCTGCTAAAAGGAAAGGAGTAAGTGGGGAGTTTAGAGCTTTCAGAATGAGAGAAAATCCATACTTGAGACTAAAATATCCTGAAACTAAATGACATGCATGATCTCAAATTGGACCCTGGACTGGAAAGGAAAAATTGTTATAAAGAACAAAATTGGGACAAATGGCAAAATTTGAATAAATTTGGTACATTACAAAGGAAAGTGTAACAATTTTCCTGATTTTAATAACTGCACTGTGGTTATGAATGTGAACATCCTTGTTCTTGAGGAATAAGTTATTTTCAAATAGTGTGTGAGTTGGGGGTATACAGAGAAAAAATAATAATGCAAATTTGCAAAAGGTTAACAATGGTTGAATCTGGTTCTTTATACTATTCTTGCAATTTTTCTGTAAGTATGATTTCCTTTGTTGTATGTTTTTATTTTTTTATTGTTGACACTACTGCAGATGTCCCCCATTTTCCCCTCCTTCGCCCACCTCCACCCAAACCCCACACTCCCTTCACTTTGGCCCTCACAGTTGTCTGTGTCCATGGGCTATGCATATGATCTTTGGCTAATTTCTTCATATTCTTGCATCCAGTCTGCTCCACCCCATTTCCTTTCTGACAGCTGTCAGTCTGTTACAAGTTTTAAAGTCTTAGTGTGTCTGCTTGACCTACATTACCCTTGCCTTTGGAAATCCTAACCCCAAACAAAACAAAAAAAAAAACCCTATTTATTTATTTAAAGATTTTATTTATTTTCAGAGAGAGGGGAAGGAAGAGAAGGAAACATCAATGTGTGGTTGCCTCTTGCACGCGCCCTACTGGGGACCTGGCCTGCAACCCAGGCACGTGCCCTGACTGGGAATCAAACTGACTATCCTTTGGTTCATAAACCAGTGCTCAATCCACCAAGCTGTACCAACCAGGGCAAAACTCACTTTATACTCTTAAAGGAAGGGATAGTTTCCTTTCCATTCCTTACATGGAAAACTTTGTCCTTTGCATATTTTATTTCTATGGTAGGGAACATAATTTAACATTGTTACTCTCATTATTTACTGTGCTTTTCATTACAGAGTGGTCTGTCTTCTCTCACTCTTTTGCTAATAATGTAACTGCTGCTTTTATTTTCTCCTTATAGTTTATCCTAGCCTGTTATGTTTTGTTCAAGTTTTTAGGCTTATAGCTTATCATTAATGGTATATTATTGTGTATATTTCTTAATCTTGAGGCTTTATTTTTATAGGTGTTTGCCCTGTTTAAATTGTTGGTACAAATGTTCTATTTCTTCTTTTTTGTTGTTACCCTTTGTTTTCCCCTTAGTACTGTGTTTTTCTTCCCCACAAAATCATAAAGTCCAAATCATAAGTTCCAAAACAGCAGAAACCATTACTGTATTATTCCATAAAGGTATCCAATAAATTTGTTGAATAATCATTTATTCAATAATCCTTTTAAAATATGTTGAAAACACTGTCTTACTCAACCCATTGGAACTTAACCTAATTCTACTAATTACCTTATCATAAAAAGCATTACAAATTTTTGTTACACACACACAAATACACATCACTGTCACATCGCTCTCCTTCCCCACTTTTCTTTAATGGAAAAAAAATTTACTCCTTCTCACTTGTCATTTTTTAACATAGCTTGGGATTATTTTCCTATTAAATATACTTACTGTACATACTTTAAGTCAACCTTTTTTAAGGTTTCTGAGAATTTAATAATTAATAATGGATTAATAGTACATAAGCTTTTGATATGAGGTAGACTGTATTTTTTTCCTTAATTTTTAAATTATGTTTATTCTATTACAGTTGTCTCAATTTTTCCGCCTTTGCCCTCTTCCACTCATCCCCCCACTCCCAGAGTCAATTCCCACTCTGTCGTCCATGTCCCTGGGGCATTCATACATGTTCTTTGTCCAGCCCCTTCTCCTTCTTTCCACCGTTGTCCTCCTTCCCCATCCCCTCTGGTCACTGTCAGTCTCCTCCATGTTTCCATGCCTGTGGTTTACTTTGTTCATTAGTTTATTTTGTTGAATAGATTCCATTTACAGGTGAGGTCATATCATATTTTTCTTTCACTGATTGGCTTATTTCACTTGGCTTAATATTCTCCAGTTCCATCCATGTTGTCGCAAAAGGAAGGAGTTTCTTCTTTCTTTTATTTTTAAATGCATATTTTATTAATTTAAAATATCAAAATCCACTTTAAAATATTAAAAATTTTAAATCCATGATAAACTCAACAATTAAAACATGACACCAGCACAGATATAATCAAATAGATCAATGAAATAAAATTGAGCATTCTAGAAACAAATGTATTTATCTGCCTAAAACTGTAATATATGATTAAATTGATATTTAAATCAATGGGGAAAATAAGTCTTATTCAAAAAATAAGGTGCATGGGCCACTATTACTTGAAATAAAACAAATACAGAGTCCTATTTCACACATCATACAAAAAATATTCAGGTGAGTTAAAAATCAATATGTAAAATCTAAGGAGTTTTAGGAGAAAATACACAATAATATTTTTCTTACCCTGAAGTAAAATATTCAAACCCAGAGGCTGTAAAGTAAAATATTGACAATAAGACTACATTAAACATTTAAGACTATATAGTAATATACATATTAAAAAGTTAAAGGAAAAGTAATAGAATAGGAAAGTATTTGCAACACATCTAAAAAAAGGGTTAATAGTTGCTTTTTTTTAGGGAAAAAATTCTACCAACCTTTAATCAAAACATGGATGAAGAATGCCAAAAAGTCATATAAAGCTTTTAAAAATAATAGAAATAGGCAAGAAATATACAAAACAGGTTTAGTTTCAACAAATAATAAAGTAACAACACATCATTGTCACAATCAGACTAGTAAGTATTAAAAATGTTGGTAGTATACAGTATTGGTGACTGGGAAAGGAACTGGATATTCATAGACTGTCTTTCTTCATCTTCTTAAAGTGGTCCCTTTAGCATATCTTGCAATGCTGGTTTGGTGGAGGTGTATTCTTTTAGCCTTCTTTTGTCTGGGAAATTTCTTATTTCGCCTTCCATTTTAACTGAGAGCCTTGCTGGGTAGAGAAGTCTTGGCTGCAGGCCTTTGCTTTTTGTGACTTCGAATATTTCTTGACATTCCCTTCTGGCTTGTAGTGTTTCTCTTGAGAAGTCAGCTGCTAGTCGTATTGGGGCTCCCTTACATGTTACTACCTCTTTCTCCCTTGCTTGCTTTAAGATTCTCTGCTTGTCTTTGATATTTGCCATTTTAATGATGATGTGTCTTGGAGTGGGCCTCATGGGGTTCCTCTTGAATGGGACCCTCTGTGCTTCCTGTACTCTTGTCACTTGTGTGACCTTTTCTCTCCTCCAATGAGGGAAGTTTTCCATCATGACTTTTTCAAACAGGTTATCTATCCCTTCCTCATCCTCTTCTCCTTCTGGTATCCCTGGGGAGTGTTTCTTTGTCTTCCCATTATTTGTGAGACTCTTCTTTTTTGCTTCTGCTTCTTAAATTGATCTGTCTTGATTTCCTGACTTTGTTGTGTGAGCTTCTATGGTAGAAGACTGCTGTTTTTTCTTTCTGGATCTGACTCTGATGATGTCAGATGTTCACCTTGTCTGACCTTAGGCATTCTGTTCGAGACTTCCATGAATCCACTGTCTGTGGCTGTCCCCTTCAGCTGTTAATCTAGTCACTCTGCACTCAGCAGGCCAGCTTAGGGAGACTACAGGGCAGGGCAGAGTCCCTCCTGGGGGTGGAGTTATTGGGTCCTCTCATGCTGTTGCGGCTCAGGGGAGTGGTCTGCCCGAGCAAGATGGCTAGTGCCATGTGGGGGACGAGTCAGCACCAGGATCATGCTGGCTATTCCCTCTGTTCTCTCCTCAAAGCCTCCTTCCCCAGTCTCTTCTCAGGCATCTCTGGCCCACTCTGCCCCCACCACTGCTGGAGACCAGGGTAAGTGGCTGAAAATAAAAATTTATATGTTGACCCTTTAAAAGGCTCTTTGCATCTCTAGCCGCCTCTCTCGCAGAGAGCAACCGTGCTGGTTTTCGCAACTGGCTGTTATCTGTGTACTTTTGGGGCTCTGGTACTGCAGGCTGGAGATCCCCATTTATGGTTTAGACCCCACTCATCTCAGGGGGATCCCACTGTCCATTTCAATATCCTTCCGGTGCTGCCACCAGTGGGCGCCCTGCCCACCTTCTCGAGTCTCTACCGCACTCCTTATCAGTTAGGTTGTGCTAAAGCTGATTCTTCTTTCTGTCCAAAGTTATAAGGCTCCTCTCTTGTTATTGTTCAGTTGTTTGTTCCAGGTGATTTCTCCACAATTTAGTTGTAATTCCAGGTTGGTCCTGGGAGGAGGTCAGTGTGACTTCCACTCACTCCTCTACCACCTTGATTCTCCTAAATCAACCTGTTTTTATGCATCACTCATTTTTTTCCCCAAGGCTTGCTAATATTGGGCCCTTTTGACTCAATTCTTGAACAACTGTTGGAGGTGAGTTATATCTTTCTATCTACAAAGTCCCATAGGCTCTGGAAATCCACAGCAATCTATTCATTGTGAACACCAGCTTAGTTGGGAGATTATTTTTTCTTTAGTTCTACCTATAGTTTTATTACCACAAATATTTTGAGATCTAGTTGAGAGACATGATGTATTCTTATTGTTAATTCTTCAAATATTGTCTGCCCTTCAACCTCAGGTATTTAATCATACTCTCTCTGTGTTGTGTCTTTAAGAGTTTTATAAATAAATGCTTTGGTATCTATCTTTGGTATTGTGATAAGCATGGAACAAAATGCCACATATAAGATTTCATATACTGCTCCTAACAACTCTGAGACCGCTAATATGTTTTCTATTTCTGTCAGGAAGGAACGTATGCCACAGAGAGATTAAAAGGTCTTCTCAACTAGTAAGTGACTGAAACATGGAACAGACTAACAGCTGTAAGAGGGGAGAGGGAAGTGGAGACTGGTTGAAAGAAGGTGAAGGGAGTACCCAAAGAACATATATGAAGTACTAAACTTTGCGACAGCATGGATGGAACTGGAGAGCATCATGCTAAGTGAAATAAGCCAGGGGGCGAAAGACAAATACCATATGATCTCACCTATAAGCGGAACCTAACCAACAATGCAAAGATGCAAGGAAAATATGACCAGCAACACTGAAAGGAAAAGAAATCAACAGAGACAAGAGGGAAGGGGGGGGGCAGGGAAAGGGAAGGGAAGGGGAAAGTCAAGGAACATATAGCAAGGACTCATGGACACAACCAAAGGGGAAGAGCTGAGGGAGGGAAGGAGGGAGGGGGCAAGAGAAAGAGGTGGGGGGGAGGCAGAGACAAATGTATTTAAAAAGTAAATAAATTAATTTAAAAAAAAAAAAGAACATATATGCATGACCCATGAACATGGGTGGAAGGGTACAAAAGGGGAAAATTGAGATAACTGTAACAGCATAAACAATAAAATATTAAGAACTGGGATTAAAAAAAAAAACAGTAAGTGACTGAAATGAGATTTAACACAGACCTACTTCCTAACAGAATCCAAAGCTGGTGTTCCCAACCCTCATGGTATGATAACTCCCTGAACTTTCTATTTGCAATTTAAAAAGTTAACACTCTTAGTAGTGCCTTTGAGTATAGCCTTTATTACAGTTTCTGTTATTTGTTCCTTTGGCTTATCCCATTAAGAATTATTGTTTCCAGGTAAGATCTCAATGTCTGGTCTCCAAATCCATTGTGTTGAATTATTTTCATTTGGCCCCTTAATCATTTCATAATTTAGAGTTGATTTCTTTTTCAGTTACATTCTGCAGTATCCTTGTTTTCCTAACTACTCTCACTGCTGCACTGCAAATGATTCCTTAGGTTCTTGTTTAATGGCTTGGCTTTTCTATCCCATGAAAGGAAAATTTCAGCATTATTTGAATTATGAACACTTTTTGGGTATTAAACTTCAGAGACTGATACTGGTTTTTTTTCCCCTAAGTTCTTAGGGGGGTATTTTTTCTAAAACCACAAAATTTTACATCTTTTCAATTCTAACTTATTACCATAGTGACAATAAATGTTCAGAAATGTACTCTCCAATAATTTCTCAGGAATATATACTCCACTTTTATTAGTGGTTGGTACTTACTCTTTCTGGCTGATGACACTATCATAGGAGAAATCTGAGGCCAATCTGATTTTGGTGTTCATGGTGGCAGGAAAACAACAGCTTTTATTACTGAGTAAAAGTTAGGTACAATCAAACACTGAATTTATTCAATGATATTAAGGTTTTACAGAAATGAATTTATAGCTATAAAAGAAACCTTTATTGGGACACTAGTGAGCCAACTAAAGAATGTGAAGATGGTCAGAAATTTAAATAAGGTCAATAATTTAAATAATAGTATTATATCAATCTTAATTTCTCAATTTTGATAAATATACTATAGTTATGTAAGAGAATATCTTTGTGTTTAGGGAATTCACACTTATGAGTATATGAGTAAAGGAGAATAGTGTCTACAACTTACTTTCAAATATTTCAAGGAAAACATTGTACTCAGATGCACATACACACACATACATGTACACATGGATATGGTAGAAAGAGAGAATGACACAGCAAATGTAAAATGTTAACATTTGGCAAATCTAGGGAGAGTATTCAAGAATTTTTTGTACTATTTTATTAACTTCAACCCTCAAATTATGTCAAAATAAAAGTTAAAGATACCTCTACTCTTGTTATTGCAAGTTCTAGTTTCAAACTTTTCCATTGAAAAAACTATTTGATAATACATTTTTGGTTAATATAGGATATCTTAGGCATGCCCCTGTTATGTTATAGCAGTCAGGTGTAAGTTTCTGTCAGCAAGAAACAGAGCAAGTCCATTACCTCCTTTATTCTAAATCAATATTTAACTGAGACTATGCACCAGAATTCCTTGAGGAGTTTTTTCACGATACACCCAACTAGGACCTGCTCCCAGAGGTTGTTACAGGATGTCCAGGTTGGAAAAAATTAATTTAGCACAGTACATTTTACAAAAGCTCTCCCAGGTGATTCTGATAAGTATCCCTCACCACATTGAGAATCACCACTCTAGATATAGAACCACTCATCTATAATTAAAGACAGAGACTGCACTGCTATCGATTTTTTGGCATTCATATCACAGCATAGATGAATATAGCATTTGCAATCAATTCAAGCCCCTATAACTAGAAACAGAACATCACAGTGGAAAGAGCACAGACTTAGGAGACAGACCTGGGTTCAAACCTTAGCTCTGCCTCTTAGTTAACCCTATGAGTCTCTATTTAATCCTCAGTCCAAGGAGGAAAGATTTCTAACTCACAGGTTACCATGAGGATTAGAGAAGAAAACATTCATAAAACAGTAGCACATAGTTAAATGCTCAAGAATGTTATTTTCCTTTCCCCAAGTAGAGTTATTCTACTTCAGGAGAGTCAGGTAGAAACAAAAAATGACCATGATTCAGGGAAGGGGTAAAGATAAAAAGAGAGAAAGTAATTTTGTAACATTATACTGATTAGAGGGATAAGGAGATAGACTGAGAGCTGCAGCAGCTAGGATGGAATGTGTGTTAAACAGATTGTGAATATCAGTTTTGTAAATTTCACCCTTCACACAGGGGTGTGTTGGACAGTGACATTCAGCAATCACCAATTTTCAGTTACCTTTTTAAAAAGATTTTATTAATTTATTTTAGAGAAGGGGGAAGGGAGGGAGAAAGAGAAGAAGAGAAACATTGATTGGTTGCCTTTCGCGCACACACCCAAGCCAAGGACCTGGCCCACAACCCAGGCATGTGCCGTGTCTGGGAATCGAACTGTTAACCTTTGGCTTTGCAGGACAGTCAGGGATCAACCGATTGAGCCACACTGGCCAGGGCAAAGTTACATCTTTTTTATATTAGCCAATTGTAAGGCTTTAGTTAGACTTGATTTCCTAAATAGTCAAAATAGAGTGCTGAAATTTTATCTCTATTAAAAACAATCAATACGATATAAATCATCACTTTTAAAACATAGCACAATAAAATTAAGG
Organism: Pteronotus mesoamericanus; assembly: GCF_021234165.1. NCBI lineage: Eukaryota > Metazoa > Chordata > Mammalia > Chiroptera > Mormoopidae > Pteronotus > Pteronotus mesoamericanus. The sequence continues at coordinate 549,370 of NW_026555093.1, read as the reverse complement.
ACATCTGTTTAAGAAGAATTAGATTTTGGTTTAAAACAACCATAGTCCATGTCATGGAAAAGGAAAACTGTATTCATTTCTAAGAACAATAAACATTGCAACCCCATGATACTTACCAACATGTGAAGGCCAAACAGTTATGTGAGGATGGGAATGATACCAGCCCACAACTCTCATGGGGCGACCTGTTAGTTCAGCCAACCTGTGTGTCTGTCAAGGTATTTTCAACTGGTGGGAACAAAATCTGTGATGCTAATAAGGGCTCAGAAAGTATCCTGAGGTTTAAAACAAATGACTTACAATATAAGGTCAACAAAAGAATGAAATAAGGTTGATGCCCACAATTTCCCAGATTTCCCATTGAAAAAAAAGGTATTTCTTTTTGAAAAATGGAACCCATTTGATTTCCATTATTATATATAGTTACATCCTCTTAATCCAATTTAGCTAATGTTTGATCACACAAACACTTATCAGTGTGCTACCTGAAAAACTTTTTTAATCTTTGGAAGTCACATTATTAACTTGAGTATTCTTCTATCCTCTCTCTAGTTCCATCCTACTCTTATTTTTGAAAAAGAATTACAAGATTTAAAAAATTAATTTGATTTCTCTCTGGCAGGCCCCCAATGTCAACAAGAGCAACTATGGTGGTTTCAGAGACCAAATAAACCTAGTTCGGTCTCCCCATTTGTCTGGAAATATCGCCCAAAGGAATATTTTCCTCCTTTGTTCTAGAAATAAAATTTTCCCATAATTCTGAGTCTCTAACTTGAGATACTCAACTCAGAGATAAGGAGGTGTCCCTTTCCGTTACTGCGCACTGAGACTGCTGCTGCTCGAGTGTAAAATGCTGGCTCACATCCCTGCAAGTTACATTAAAACACAATAATTCTTTCTATACAACTAAACCTGAGAAAGAATGTATTTTAAGTAATTTTTTTTTATTTTCAAATGCCAAGAGAAATCACTTAAGTGTTCTGAACCCACTTCTTCAGCTGCAGACTAGGGGGAAATCCAGCTCACACAACAGTGAAGAGTAAATGCAGTAATCCAAGCAAGGTGTTTAGTTTACATGGTGCCTGGCACCCAGTTAAGTGCTTAACAGACACTCATTGTCAGTTTAGTACATTAACATGCAACAATGTGTCCAGCCATCCCTCTCCCATTTTGGGAATGGCCTAGTTTTAGTTTGAAGTTATAATATATAATCACAATAGTAAGTATCTTTTATACAATTATCTTCTGGGAATTTTATTTTGGCAAAGTTTGTTTTGTTTGTTTAAATACCAATGAATGGGCTTTCTGCTTCTGGCTAAAATGGAATAAAATAGACTGGACTTATCCTCCTGCCTGAAATAAGCAAATAAATTGTATTATATGAAACAGGAAAGCCAGTAAATGGGAAACAAACAAGATGAGCCCTTGAGAAAACTTCCAGGCCACAGAGCAGAGAGGGGAATCGAGGTAGAGCTCACCAGTTCCCTGGGTTTAAGACAGTCCAGTAGGTAGAGTTTGCAAGGTAGAGGACCACAGGGAAGAGAGAGGCAGAGGGCAGGAACATTGCATATCCCAGAGGGTCCCCTCGGAGTATTCCACAGGCCACTGAGCAGCACAAGCGTGTGAGGAAACTGCATGAGGCCCGGGGAGAGGCGGGGTGGGGGTGGGGGGTGAGAACTACCTGAAGGGATGAAAGGTAACCACGCCCAGGGCTCAAGCAGGACAGGGACTAGTGGCTGTCCCCGCCGGCCAGGATGGTAAACCTCACAATTTGGGAGGCATCAGGCAAGGTGCGCCCACGGGTTTTGCCTCAGTAGGGTGTGGCAAAAATGACTCCCATTCTGAAAGGGCCCACACAGCAAATCTTGAGAGCCAGACTCTAAAGGATCCAACTATTCTGCATAACTTAATAGCATTGACAACTAAGCTGAAAAATTATGTCTAGTAATAACTACAAAGATATCTAGCACCCAAGAGAAAACCATAATATGTGGCATGTGACCTATAATTACCAGACATGTAGAGAAACAAGAAAATCCAGTCCTTAATGAAGAGATGGAAAACAGATTGGTATGGTAAGGGTAAGAATTCGGGGAGAGGCAGAGTGAAAAAAGCCAATCTTAAAAGGTCATATACTATATGATTCCATTTATCAAACATTCTTGAAATTACAACATTATACTGATACAGAACAGATTAGTGACTTCCAGGAGTTGAGGTAGGTGTGACTATACAGGAGGAGCATGAGGCAGGTATTTATGGTGATGGAATAGTTCTACATCTTGACTGCTATGGTGGTTACATATATCTATACATGTTACAAAATGGCCTAGAACAACACATTATATCAATGTCAATTCCTGGTTTCTATATTATATAAAATGTAACCCTCAGGGGAAGGGTACAGGGACTTTTCTATACTATCTCTGTAACTTCCAATGAATCTATAATTATTTCAAAATAAAGAGCTTTAAAAAAGGTACATGCTACAAAAACAAATTGCTACCTCTGATTATATAAATATACAAAAACAATATGGACAAAAAACGCATACACCCCGAGTAAGATGAGAAAAATCATTATCCTTATCACAAAGGTTTAATTTTCTTAACATACAGAGTGCCCATAAATTAAGAAAAAGATTTCCAAATAAACAGAAAAATGGGTAAAGATATTAAGCAGATATTTCAGAGAAAAATACAAATAGCCCTTAAAAATTAAAAGCTGATTAAATTTACTCACAATTTTTAAAATGCTACTTAAAGTTGCAAGAAACAAGATACAATTACAGATTGGCAACAATCAAAAACTTTGATCTACCAGGGCCTAGTAGCACAAAAACAAAACTTTGAGGACGCACAGTTTATAAGTGTGCAGGGAAACAGCAATTTCACCTCTAGGAACTGGTCCTACAGGCACATGCACACATTTGTGAAATGCAGAATATGTTAAATACTTCTAAAAAAATAAAATACTCATATGTTTCTACAGTCACAGAGTTTATCTATAAGGATACATGAAAACCTGATAACCCTGGTTATGTCCAGGGAGGACCATGGGGAAAACTGGGGCACAGAGGTTGGAGATAAATACTTATTTTGTGTACCTTTTTGTTCCTTTTAAAGTTTATACTATGCATATGTACTGCCTATTTTTAAAAGTTACTTTTAAATTGACTACAAGATTAACTTAATACAAAAGACTGATAAATTACTAAAACTACTGATGCAAATTTAACTTGCTATAGCTGACGTAGGGAGTCCAGATCATAGGAAGCAAATGTCCCATTTGATCATTCTTTTGTTGTATTTAACATGGAATGTTGCATTCACTTTTCAGCATTGCACCTTTTTAGACACAGCCTCAAAAGGTAATCTTTCCAAATGATAGAGACCAAGATAGTAAAAAGCCTAGAAATTAAATGGTACTAGGACAACTTGGGGCAGGGGTGGGTAGAGGGCACTGAGAGGTGGTGGGAAGAAGGAGGAAGGGATTCCCCACAGAGCTCATCGTCACAGGATTTGACCTTGGGATCTTTTGATATTTAAGAGCTGGAATGTTAGAAATTTCTAATTCATCGAATCAAAAGGAATGGGCAAAAATTCTGAGTAACCAAGCAATTGGACCTAAGGGATAAATATGTAAACTGAGACCGAGCCACCAGGAAGAGAACCTGTGAAGTCTGCTAAAGCAGGCTAAGGTAACAAACAGAGGAACCTGGCCTAGAAACCCCAGAGCACATATAAGCTTCTTATCAACCAATAAGGATATCTCTGCCTCTGTTGAGGCCGCAGAGAGCTGCTCTGGAGAAATTTCCACTCGATCCTTCCTCTTATCAGAGCGTCGCAAGATGATGACAGAATGAATGTGAACAATTCTGACGGTGTCGACCTAAAGGAAAATCCACAGAAATGTTTACTTCTGTCTCTGCAGTAATATCTCTCCCTGCAATTATAGAATTGTATTGTATTACATTATCAGGTTAAAGATTCCATTTCAGAAAACCGACATTTTTCTCATGGATAATGGAATGCTTCAAATAAAAGACATTCAAACTCAACATATACATTTCAAAACAGAAAAATACCAAAGCTAATATTTAGATCAAGGAAGGACTTCTCAAATGATCAACTAATAATCATTTGATTCATAAATATGTGCAAGACACTGTCACACAAAAGAATACAAATCAAAATGCTAACAGTCTGGTTGAGCAGCAAGTATCACACATGAAACGACACTAAAATAATGTAGTAAATTAATGCTACAGAAGCTCAGGGGAAAGGAATCACTTAAATTAGAAAAAAAAGTCTTCATAGAAAAGGCAGACGAATGTATCTATTTCCTGACTGCTGTTGTAAGTGTGTGCAGATAGAATTTCTGTAGATGCTAAATGGATACTAGCAATATGTTTGAGAGACAAGTTGGCCAACTGACTTAAATATTAATATAAAACTTTAGATGGAATGGCAGACAGTAAGGCAAAGAAAGAAGGCTAAAGCATTGATAAAAATGTGCAGGACGTCAAATGCCAAGCCATGATCTCCAGGATGAACTGGATGGGGTAAAATTATTTCAGATAGCCTGCATATGAAGTAATATAGTACCGGATAAAGTACCGGACTAATTGGATGGCAGAGATGAAAGAGACAGAATTGAGATTCATTATAAAGGAAGAATCCGCAAGATTTGGTAGCTTATGGACTACAGGTGATAGAGGACAGGAGATTGTCAAGGATGACTCTTCAAGGCTGAAATGGTGAAACACAGAAGGCAGGTCTAAGTTTAGCAAGGATCAGGAAGGAAGATGAGCATGTTTTCCGATGAGCTGATCTGGGATGAGAGGATGTAAATAAAAACAAGGAAGTGTGTGGAGAGAGGGGGCAGAGGTCCAGGCCTCAATCAAGTGGATGCCCACATTTTGTATGGGGTACAAGAGGAGCCAGGAAGGCAGAGGAGTCAAAACCAGGACAATGAGATGGTTCAAAAGTTACACGGGAAAAGATGGGTGTGGCATTGCCAGACATTGCAGGGACATGGGTAAGATCTGAGAGGAGACTTTTGGAGTAAGCTATAGACCTACTACAGTGCAATACAGCAGCCATTATACTCATATGGCTATTGAGCCTGAAATATGGACCCCTTTCATGCCTTTTCTACCTGATGAACTCTTTCATAGCATTTAAATTCCCTTTGATGAGGCCTTTAAATGCTCATACTACAAAGAATCATTCTCCTCACCATATGACATTATTAAATAATTCCAATACATATCTTTGCTAGAGGTTTTACACCTTGCATTCTCTTTGTTGACATAATTTCTTCCTCTATTAAAATGTAAGGTCCTAAGGGCAGGAAATGTGTTTTAATTGTTTGTACCCCAGTGACTCTACAGTGTCTGGCAGGCACAGAGTACACAATATAGAAAATGGGGATTCAGAAGATGGAGGCTGAGTAGGTGGAAGCTGAGCCCATTTGCTTGTGCCCCCAGCATGGGTTTTTGGCGTATCTTCCAATAAGTGACCTGAACAATCAACAGAATCTCAGCTGATAGGAATTTTTGAAGCCAATGAGTACAGAGGATGCTTTGCACCACCTGGTAAGGGATTTTATAAGTTGGGGGGAAAATGCCCTGTGCGAGGTGCCTGCAGCAGAGGAGAGAACAGACAGAAAACACAGCTTAGTGGCTCCCCATCCCCTCCCCGACTCCCAGAGCAGGGCCCTTGGTCCCACACAGGGAAACTACCAACCCTGACCAGAAGAGACTTGGAAGGATACACAAAGTCTGGGAGACTTAGGCTACACACACACAGCGAGCAGCAGGTCCATAGCTGTAGCTCCAACTGGGAGAGTTGCAAAGAGAAACTCTATCTCCTAAAACTGTTGGAGGCACTTGGCAGGCTGTGGCCAGCCCTAACCAAGAGAGACTTTGCCCTTTTGGGGAGGTGGAGCGTGTGGAGAACTGACCCAGTGCTGTGCTGCAGTGTGTTGGCCACATAGAGACTTAAAAGCGGAGCTAAGATGAGACTCGGTAGGGACCCTGTGCTCACACGCATGCAGGCAGCGGCTCTGCCAACAAAGAAACAAAAGTGAAAGCACAGTTCAGTCCCACTGAGTCCAGCTGCACAGGAAGAACAAAAACTGTCACACTGACGGGACTGTGGGACCTGACCCAGCATGGCTGGCAAGCAGGGGCTGTGCAGAGTGGAGAGTTCAGGCCTGACTCTCCTGCGAGAGCAGCAAGCTGGCAACTGGATGGCCAGGAGCTGAACCCCTGAGATTCATTTCAGCCAGGCAGGTCCCCTCACAGGCAGGCATGCCCAACCCCACCTGCAGGATTTCAGGTTCTGCAGATCAGTGACGCCAGGCTCAGAAGCCCCCTGCTCAGCCATACCCACAGAGGAAAGCAGCAGCAGCTCTGGAAGGGCCCTTTCTGAACTTCTGTCAGACACTACGAGCTATGCTGGTTCCCCGGGTCCTCATCCACTGAAACAAGCAGAGCAGAACGATTAGAGACAGGCACAACCCGCCCAGACTCGGCTCTTATACAGAGCGGCCCTTTTTACACATATTGGCCCCTCACAGGAAACGGACAGCTAATTCACCAGAAACTATACATTACTGGAAATAATCTGGGACTAACCAAGGCTTGTGGCAGGGGGTCAGGGAAACATTCCCAACACCTTCCATGAATACTGAACAGCACCCCCGAGGGGTGACCCAGGGATTCTACCCTCCCGATTGCACCAGAGGCCCCCTCTGGAGGTAGGGGGAGGTGGTACCGGCAGTGCTCTCGGACATTAGATGAACCACTCTTGGGCCTTTGCTGATGGGAAGCCAGCAGGGCAGAACAGCGGCAACCAGCCACGCCTGAAGGAGACAGCCACAGAAAGTGGATCACTTGTACTCATGATCAGGCTGCCCAGGGCTACACTAGAACACCATCTGACATTACCAGGGGCAGATCCAGAAAAAGAAGACAGTGGCAAACACTGGACTCTGCTGAGATGAACTCTACCTGGGTCTTCTTCATTATTTGCATTATTTTTCCTCCTGCATAGCTTTCTGTTGTTTTTCCTTTTTGTTCATATTTGTTCCTATTATTTTACTCTTTTTAAAAATTTTTAGTTTATTTGAGCCCTGGTCAGTGTGGCTCAGTAGACCAAGCACCGGTCTGCAAACCAAAGTGTCCCCAGTTCGATTCCCAGTCAGGGCACATGCCTGGGTTGTGGGCCAAGTCCCCAGTAGGGGGTGAACGAGAGGCAACCACACATTGGTGTTTCTCTCCTCTTTTTTCCCTCGCTTCCCCTCTTCCTAAAAATAATCTTTAAAAAATATTTATTTCAAATTTCATATTTTGCTCCTCCCTTCACTTACCCCATTTTGCCTTCTTGCTGCTGCTTATTTTTGTTTTAAACTTTATTTTTTCCCTTTGTATGACTTGTTCCTATTCCACACTCTATTTCTCCTCCCTCCAGACTCTCAAAATGATTTTTCTTGCCATTAGTCATCTCACATTGTTTTCCCCTTTCTTATAATATTCTTGTTTTCCCTCCACCTTCATTAATCTATGCTCGTCAGTTGTTAACATGGTGGTTGTTGCATTTCTTCAGTTTTATTCCTAGATGCTCACTATTTTTGTATTTCAAATCTCAAATTTTACTGTTCCCTTCTCCTATTCAATTTTGCTTTCCTCCTGCCCTTTATTTTTCAATTTTCAATTTTACTTTTTCCCTTTCTTAGCCTGGTTTTCATTCCTCACTCTTATTATACCCCCAACCATCCTCTCAAAAATCACTTTTCCTTCCCTTTTTTTCTTTTTTTTTCTTCTTATTCCTTTTCCAACAGTATTAATCTTTGCTCATTTATTGTTGATATTGCTGTGGTGGATGTTTTTCTTCAAGTTTGTTACTATTTTTTCACTAATTAAAATTTTTAAAAAACCTTGTATTGTACTCATCCTTTTTCTTACTCCATTTTGCCTTCAACTCCCCTCTTTAATTTACGATGTAAATTTCATTTTCATTCTATTTTCGCCTTGTTTCTATTCCCTACTCTTCTATCTTCGCCTTGTTTCTATTCCCTACTCTTATTATTTCTCCTCCCTCTACCCTCTCAAAATAATTTTTTTCATTAGTCTTCATATTCATTTTCCCTTTCCTACAATAGTCTTAATCTCTTTCCACATTTATTAATATTTCCTCATTTCTTGTTGATAGTGGGGTTGTGGGTACAGGATATCTTTGTGAATGTTGGTTTGTTCCCAGGGCTGTGTGGTTTTGTTCTCACAGCACTTATACAACAGCTACAAGGTGGACAGAGTGACCCACAGTCAGCCACCCAGAGGGAAGAACCCACCAAAGAATGACCCAACAACAACCAAAATCCAATTACAATGAGAGCCCCATAAACAGCATAAAGGGCATTCCAAGAGCATCCAACTCAAGAGATCAAAGAGACCGCACCACTGAATACCACAGGTCTCCTACCATAGGTCACACCACGAAGACAGGGAAGACAGTCTAAGAGCCCATCAGTAGATAAGTGAATTAAAAAGAAAAACTGTGGTACATTTACACAATGGAATATTATCCAGCAGAAAGAAAGAATTCCTACCTTGTGCGACAGCATGGTTGGAATTGGAGAATGTTATGCTAACTGAAATAAGCCAGTTGGTTAAAGACAAATACCATATGATCTCATCTATAAGAGGGATCTAATGAACAAAATAAACTAATGAGCCATACAGAACCAGAGGCATGGAAACATGGAACAGACTGAGAGTGATCAAAGCGGTTGGGGGAGGGGATAATGGGTGAAAGATGGGGAAGGGATCAGTCAGAGAACATATAGAATGACCCATGGAAATAAACAACAGTGTGGGAATTCACTGTGGGAGCCGGGGGTGGGCTGGGCGGAATAAGGCAAAGGATGAAATGTTGGGACAGCTCTAATAGAATAACAATAATTTTTTTTATTTTTTTATTTTTAGACATAGGAGAAGGGAGGGAAGAAGAGGGAGAGAAATATCAATGTGTGGTTGCCTCTCACATGCCCCCAACTGGGGACCAGGCCCACAACCCAGGCATGTGCCCTGACTGGGAATCGAACTGCTAACCATTTAGTTCGCAGGCCGGTGATCAATCCACTGAGCCACACCAGCCAGGGAAGAATAATTTTAAAAAGAGAGAGAGAAAATGGAATACTTCTCAGCCGAAAAAAAAAAAAGAAAATTTTAGCCTTTGCAACAGCATGGATGGACCTGGCCAACATTATGCTAAGTGAAATAAGACAGGCAGAGAAAGACAAATGCCATATGATTTCATTCATATGTGGAATCTAATTAAAAAACTGAACTAACAAGGAAAACAGAGACAGATTCATAGATGGAGAGCTGATGACAGCTAGTTGGGGGACGGTAGAGGGTGGATGGACCAAGCAAAAAGCAAAAAGGACTCATGGAGATGGACAACAAATGGACATTGAAGGGGTTAGGGGATGTAAGGGGATTATATGGTAATGGCTAATAATACAATAAATATTTTTAAACAAAAATAAAATCAAAAGTACAGACTTGACCTTCCAAGGAGCAATAAGACAAAGAGCTGAATTTTCATTGTAGATTTCCTTTTTTTTTAGATTTTATTTATTTTTTTTAGAGAGGAGAAGGGAGGGAGAAAAGAGAGAAACATCAATGTATGGTTGTCTCTTGCACAACCTCTACTGGCTACCTGGCCCACAGCCCAGGCATGTGCCCTGACTGGGTATCGAACCGGCGATCCTTCAGTTTACCAGGCCAGGACACAATCCACTGAGCTATCCCAGCCAGTGCTTCATTGTAGTTTTCATTTCATTTCCCTAATAGGTAGTTGAGCACCTTTTCACGTATTTGTTGTACATTTGTATATCTTGGGAGAAGTACCTGTTCAGGTCCTCTGCCAATTTTTTAATTAGATTGTTTTAAGTTGTATGACTACTTTATGTGTTTTAGATACTAACGTTTTGTCAGAGCACTTGTTTGCAAATATCTTCTTCCATGTGGTTGGTTGTCTTTTATGTTTTGTTGGTGGTTTCTTTTGCTGTGCAGAAGCTTTTTAGTTTGATATAGTCCTATTCATTTATTTTTGCTTTTACTTCCCTTGCCTTTGGGATCAAATTTATAAAATCCTCTCTAAGACCAATGTCCATAAGTTTAGTACCTATGCTTTCTTCTATGTAATTTATTGTTTCGGGTCTTATAATTTATCCATTCTGAGTTAATTTTTTGTATATAGGGACAAACAGTAGTCTAGTTTCATTGTATTGCATGTGGCTTTCCAATTTTCCCAGCATCAATTATTTAAGAGGCTTTCTCTTCTCCATTGTACCACCCCACACCTTTTAGAATGGCTGTTATAAACAAGACAAATAATAACAAATGTTGGAGAGGTTGTGGAGAAAAAGGAATCCTTTTTCAATGCCGGTGTGAATGTAAATGTACAGCCACTATGGAAACCTGTCTGGTGGTTCCTCAAAAAATTAAGAATAGAATTACCACATGAACTGGCAACCCCTCTTCTTGATATCTACCCAAAATTTTTGAAACCATTTATTTGCAGATATATGCACCCCTATGTTCATTACAGCATTATTCACAGTGGTCATGACATGGAAACAACCGAAGTGTCCCTCAATAAATGATTGGATAAAGAAAATGTGCTAATATATACAATGAAAGACTGCTGAGCAATATATTAAAGACTGGAATTTGTGACAACATGGATGGATCTTAAGAATATCATGCCAAACAGCCCTGGCTGGTGTGGCTCAGTGGATGAAGTGCCGGCCTGCGAACCAAAGGGTTGCAGGTGCGATTCCCAGTAAGGACACATGCCTGGGTTGCAGGCCAGGTCCCCAGTAAGGGGCGTGCGAGAGGCAACCACACACTGATGTTTCTTTCTCCTGCCCTTTCCCTCTCTATAAAAATAAATAAAATCTTAAAAAAAAAAAAAAAAAGAATAGCCCTGGCTGGTGTGACTCAGTGGATTGAGTACCAGCCTGCAAACCGGAGAGTCACCAGTTCAATTCCCAGTAAGCACACATGCCTGGGTTGCGGGCCACGTCCCCAGTAGGAGCGTGCGAGAAGCAACCACACATCGATGTTTCTCTCCCTCTCTTTTTCTCTCCCTTTCCTTCTCTCTAAAAACAAAAAAATAAATTCTTTAAAAAAAAGAAAATCATGCCAAACAAAATTAAGTCAGACCAAAAAAGTCAATAACCATATGATTTCACAAGTATGTGGGATATAACACTGAAAGCAGCAAATGAACAAACAAGAAAATCAAACAAAAACTTATATACACAGAGGGAGGGGCAAGATGGTGGAGGAATGAATGGAAGTTACACTGACCATCTCCAAGGACCAATCTGGAATTACAACTAAATTGTGGAGGAATCACCCAGAACCAACAACTGAACAATACCGAGAGAGAAGCCTTATAACCTCAGGCAGACAGAAGAATCAGCTTTACCACAACCTGACTGGTAAGGAGTGTGGTGCAGACTCGAGAAGGCGGGTGGGTTGCCCACAGGCTGCCACACCAGAGAGATATTTAAATGGCCAGTTAGATCCCCCTGAGAAGAGTGGGGTCTAAACCATAAGCAGGGACCAGCAGCCTACAGAACCAGAGTCCAAAAAGTATACAGAAAATAGCCAGCTGTGAAAAGCAGCAGGGTTGCTCTCTGCCGGCAGGGTTGCTCTCTGCCAGAGACAGAAAGCTGGAGAGGCAAAGAGCTGTTTAAAGGGCCAATGCGCAAATATTTGTTTGCAGCCACTTACCCTGGGCTCTGGCAAAGGCGGGGGCAGAGTGGGCTGGAGACGCCTGAGGAGACACTGGGGATGGAGGTTTTCGAGAGAGAACTGAGGGAATAGCTGGGGTGATCTCGGTGCTGACTCATTCCCCATACAGCAGCAGTCATCGTGCTCTGTTAGACCACTCCCCTGAGAAGCAGCTACTTGAAAAGAAACAATAGCCTCATGCCCAGGAGGGGCTCTGCTCTGGCCCTGTGGTGCTTAAGCCTGCGTGCTGAATACAGAGTGGCACCCACAGATGGTAGATCCTTGGCTAAATGGGGCACAGGGTGGTCTAGAGACACTTGAGGAAAGGTGGGAGAAGGAGGCTTTGGGAAGAAAACAGAGAGTAGCTGGCAGAATTCTGGTGCTGAGGAATCCCAGATACAGCAGCAGACATCTTGCCCAGGCAGACCACTCCCCTGAGCAGCAGCAGTGTGAGAGAAAATAATAGCCCCACTCCCAGAAGGGAGTCTGACCCACACTGCTGAGTGCAGAGTGACTAGAATAACAATTGAAGGAGATAGCCACAGACAGTAGATTTCTAGAACTCTCAAACAGACCGCCTAAGGTCAGATGGGGTAAACATACAACATCATCAGAGGCAGATCCAGAAAGAAAAAACAGAAGTAAATACGAGAGGCTACTGAGAAGAAATCCACTGTGATCTTCTCCATGATTTGAGATATTTTCTTTACTACATAGCTTTTTAATGATCATTTCAGGTCCATCAAGTTTCTGCATATTAAGTCATTAGATTTTACACTAATAGTTTATTTCTCTCCTTTCTTATGATAGTCTTAATCTCTTTAAGATTTATTAATACTGATTAGTTTGCTGTTGATAGTGAGATTCCAGGGAGCAGTTATTTTTGCAGAAGTGGGTTTGTTTCCTGGACTTTGTGGTTTTGTTCTGGCAGCACCTGCACAAAAACACACAAAACATGGTGGTCAGAGTGACCCTCAGTCAACGAGCTGGAGAGCAGGACCCACCAAAGAAAGACCAAACAACAATCACAACCCAGTTACTTCCAGACAGCCAACAGAAAAGGCATAACAGGCATCCAAAGAGGAGCAACTTCAGGAGATTGAGGAGATTGCACGACTGACTGTCACTGGTCTCCTACCCTAGAAGTTCACACCACAAAGACATGAAGTCAAGACTGATCAATTTAAAAAGCAGAAACAAAAAAGAAGACTCTCACAAATAATGAGATGACAAAGCAACACCCCCCAATCTAAGGGAAAGGAGGAATCTCCAGAAAAAAACTAAATGAAATAGAGGAAGGTAAACTATCAGATATTGAGTTCAAAACAACGGTTCTAAGGAAGCTCAATAAGCTCAGTGACCTCAGAGAGAATTACAAAAAACTAAAGTGAAACTTTGAGGAACTTACTGCAAACTATATCAGCATGAAAAAGGACACAGAAACTGTCAACAAGAGGCAAGAAGAAATGAAGAATACAATTTCTGAATTGAAGAACACAGTAGAAGATTTCAAAAGCAGGCCAGATGAAGCGAGGATCAAATTAGTGAGCTTGAGTAGAGGTAGAAAAAAGCTCCCAGAAAGAGCAAGAAAATAAAAAAAAAAGACTCAAAATGCATGAAGAGGTGTTTAGGGAAATGCAGGACAACCTGAAACATAATAATATCCGTATAATAGGGATACCAGAAAGACAAGAAGAAGAGCAAGGGATAGATAACCTTTTTGAAAAAGTAATGATGGAAAACTTCCCTAATTGGAGGAGAGAAAAAGTCACACAAGTCCAGGAAGCACAGAGGGTCCCATTCAAAAGGAACCCAATGAGGCCCACTCCAAGACACATCATCATTAAAATGGCAAATATCAAAGACAAAGAGAGCATCTTAAAGTCAGCAAGGGAGAAACATGAAGTAACATACAAGGGAGCCTGATATGGCTAGCAGCTGACTTCTCAACAGAAACCCTACAAGACAGAAGGGAAAGTCAAGAAATATGCCAAGTAATAAAAAGCAAAGGCCTGCAACCAAGACTGCTCTACCCAGCAAGGCTCTCAATTAAAATGGAAGGCAAAATAAGGAGTTTCCCAGACAAAAGAAGGCTAAAAGAATACATCTACACCAAACCAGCACTGCAAGATATGCTAAAGGGATTGCTTAAATAACATGAAGGAGTGAAAAAGAGAGGAACACAGGTACAATGAGAAAAAATGAGTAAGTACATATCAATAATAGCTTTAAATGTTAATGGATTAAATGCTCCAATCAAAAGATGTAGGGTAGCTGAATGGATAAGAAAACATGACCTGCCCATATGCCCCCTACAGAGATGCACCTCAGAACAAATGACCTGCACAAAGTGAAAGTAAAGGGATGGAAAAAAATATTCCAAACAAATGGACAGGAAAAAAAAAGGTTGGGGTGGCAATACATATATCAGACAAAATAGATTTCCAAACAAAGTCCATAAAAAGAGACTCAGAAAGACACTTTATAATACTCAACAGAAGAATCCAAGAGAAAACATAAACATTATAAACCTATATGGGCCCAAATAGGAGCACCCAAATATATAAGGAAAATATTGGAGGACTTCAAGAAACATATAGACAGCAACACACTGATAGTAGGAGATTTTAACACCCCAGTGTCAACAATGGATAGATCTTCCAAACAAAATATCAACAAGTTTATTGTGGAACAGGAAGATGCATTAGATCGAAAGGACTTAACAGACATATGTAGGACCTTTCATCCCAAAGAAGCAAAATACATATTGTTTTCAAATGCACATGGAAAATTGTCAAAGATAGACCACATGATAGGACACAAAACAAGCCTCAACAAACTCAAAAATTGAATTCATAACAAGCATTTTCTTGGACCACAAGGACTTGAAACTAGAAACCAACCTCAAGGAAAAAACTCAAAAACATTCAAACTCACGGAAACTGAACATGCATGAGTCAATACAATGAATGGGTCAATAGTGAGATCAAAGAAGAAATCAGAAAGTTTCTGGAAACAAATGAAAATGAACACACAACAGTCCTAAACCTATGGGACACAGCAAAGGCGGTCCTGAGAGGCAAGTTCATAGTGATATAGGCCTACCTAAAAAAGATTAAAAATATTTCAAATAAACAACCTAATCCTACATCTACAAGAACTGTACAAACAACAACTAACAAAGCCAAGAACAAACAAGTAGAAGGAAGGAAATAATCAAGATCAGAGCAGAATTAAATGACACAGAGATTAAAAGAACAATTCAGAGGATGAATATCTAGGAGCTTGTTCTTTAGAAAGATAAACAAAATCAACAACACTTTAAGCAGGCTCATCAAGAAAAAATGAGGAGGACCCCAATAAATAGTATCAGAAATGAAAGAGGAGAAATAACAACTGCAATACAAAGGATTGTAAGAAATTACTATGAACAATTATATGCCAAGAAATTGGAAAACCTCGATGAAATGGACAAATTTCTAGAAAAATATAACATTCCAACACTGAATGAGGAAGAAGCAGAGCGTGAACAGACTGAACAGCTAGTGAAATTGGAGCAGTAATCAAAAACTCCTGGCACACAAAAGCCCTAGAGTGGACAGTTTCACAGGAGAATTTTACAAAACAGTTAAGGAAGAGCTCCCCCTGTCCTCATAATATTCCAAAAAATCCATGAAGATGGAAGACGCCCAAACTCTATGAGGCCAGCATCATCCTAATCCCAAAACCAGAGAAAGACACAACAAAGAAAGAGAACTATAGGCCAAAGTCGCCGATGAAGATAGACGCTAAAATCCTCAACAAAATATTGGCAAACCACATTCAGCAATACATTAAAAAGGTCATCGACCATAATCAAATGGGATTCATCACAGGGATGCAAGGATGGTTCAATATTCGCAAAGCAATAAACGTAATACATCACATACAGAAAAGGAAAGACAAAAATCACATGATCATATCAATAGATGCTGAAAAACCATTTCATAAGATACAGCACCCCTTTCTGATAAAAACGCTCAGAAAGTGGTAGTAAAGGGGGTATACCTCAACATAATAAAGGCATCCAAATTGGAAAGGAGGAAGTAAAACTGTCATTGTTTGCAGATGACATGACAGGGTACATAGAAAACCCCATAGACTCCACCAAAAAACTACTTGACCTAATAAGTGAATTTGGCAAAACAGCAGGATACAAAGTCAATATTCAGACATCGAGGGCATTTTTGTACACCAACAATGAAATATCAGAATCAGTAATCTGGAACAAAAATCCCATTTGCGATAGCAACAAAAAAAAAAAAATAAACTCCTAGGAATAAGCTTAACCAAGGAGGTAAAAGACCTGTACTAAGAAAACTACACAACATTGAAGGAAGAAATTAAGGAAGACACAAATAAATGGAAGCATATACCATGTTCATGGATTAGAAGAATTAACATCATCAAAATGTCCATACTACCCAAAGCAATTTATACATACAATGTGATCCCTATTAATATTCCAACGGTGTATTTCACAGACATAGAACAAACATTTAAAAAATTTATATGGAACCATAAATAACCCCGAATAGCTTCAGGAATTTTGAGAAAGAAGAACAAAGTAGGAGGGATCACAATACCTGACCTCAAATATATATGAGGCCACTGTAATCAAAACAATCTGGTACTGGCATAAGAACAGACACATAGATCACTGGAACAGAATAAAGAGCCCAGAAATAAACCCATGTGTCTGTGGTCAATTAATATTCAACAAAGTGGGCAGAAGCATAAAATGGACTAAAAATAGCCTATTCAACAAATGGTGTTGGGAGCTACATGCAAAAAACTGAAATTCAACCACCTACTTACACCATATACAAAATGAATTCAAGATGGATAAAAGACTTAAATATAAGTCACAACACCATGAAAGTCTTAGAAGAGAGCATAGGCAGGAAAGTCTCAGATATTCCAAGCAGCAATATTTTCACTGATATTTCCCCTAGAGCAAGGGACATAAAAGAAAAAATAAACAAATGGGACTTCTTCAAAATAAGAAGCTTCTGCACAGCTAAGGAAAACATCAGGAAAATGAAAAGGGAACCAACCGTATGGGAAAATATATTGGGCAATGATACCTCAGACAAGGCTTTGATCTCCAAAATATATAAAGAACTGACATGACTCCACTCCAGCAAAACAAACAAGCCAATTAAAAAATGGGCAAAGGACCTGAATAGACACTTCACCCAGGATGACTTACACAGGGCCCAGAGACATAGGAAAGGATGCTCAGCATCAGTAGCCATCAGAGAAATGCAAATTAAAACCACCATGAGATACTACTTCACAGTGGTCAGAATGGTCAGCATAAACAAATCAATAAACCACAAGTGCTGGTGAGGTTATAGAGAAAAGGGAACCCTAGTACCCTGTTGGTGGGAATGCAGACTGGTGCAGCCACTGTGAAAAACCGTGTGGAATTTCCTCAAGAAGTGAAAAATGGAACTCCCTTTTGACCCAGTGATTCCACTGTGGGGGTTATATCCTAAGAATCCCGAAACAAAAATTCCAAAGAACCTATGCACCCCAATGTTCATAGAAGCACAATTTACAATAGTCAAGTTCTGGAAGCAACCTAAGTGCCCATCGATAAATGAGTGGATCAAAAAAGTATGGTACCTTTACACAATGGAATACTACCCAGCAGAAAGAAAGAAAGAGCTCCTAGCCTTCGCGACAGCATGGATGGAACTGGAGAGCATTATGCTAAGTGAAATAAGCCAGACAGTGAAAGAAAAATACCATATGATCTCATTTATAAGTAGAACCTAATCAACAAAACCAACAAGCAAGAAAAATATAACCAGCAACATGGAAAGAAAAAACAAACCAACAGTAACCAGAGGGAAGGAGGGAGGGGATAACAGGGAAAAGAAGGGGAAGGGTCCAGTCAAGAAACATGTATAAAGGACCCATGGACAAAGCCAAAGTGTGGAAGGATTGAGGGTGGGAGTTGGTGGTGGGTGGGGCAGGGGAAAGTGGTGGCAGCAAAATGGAGACAAGGGTATTTGAACAAAAAAAAAAAAAAACAACTCATAGACACAGACTACAGTATGGTGGTTACCATAGAGAAAGTGGGTGAGGGGGAGGAAAGGATATAGGAGGAAGACATGTGGTGATGAAAGAAGATTTGACTTTGGGTGGTGGTCACACAATGCAATATACAACTGATGTAGCATAGGATTATACACTCGAAACCTATATAATTGTATTAACCAATATCACCCCAATAAATTTGATTTTAAAAAAGAAAAACAGGCTGACTTTCAACAGAAACAAAGCCTAAAGAGAAGGGGGTAACATGTTAGAGCACAAAAAGAAAAGATCTGTGAACCGATAATTCTATATTCAAAGAATACAACCATCAGAAATGAAGGCAACATAAAGACATTTTCAGATGCGAAAAAATTGAGAGAATTCATTATCAGCAGAGAAATACTAAAGGGAGTTCTTCTGGCAAAAGGAAAATCCCAGCTATGAAGGAAGGAATGAAGAACACTTTAAAAGGTAAAATATGTGTGTAAATATAAATGAATATTGATTGTACAAAACAGTAATAACAACGTCATGTGGGGCATAAAATATCCATAGAATTAAAATGCTTGACAACAATAATCCCAAAGGTGTGAGGGTGTAAATGAAAGTGTTCTTAGCTTCTAGTATTATCAGAAAGATGGTAAAAATAGTCATTATATGAGACTAACATATCAAAGATATATGTTATAATATGTAGGATAACCACCAAAAGTAAAGTAAAAGAATGTTAATAACTAATTAATGGAGGATTAAAGTGGAATAATAAAACATGGCTGCTAATTCCAAAAGACAAGAGCAGAGACAAACATAAAACAAAGAAGTGGGTCAATAATGGAAAAATACAATAAAAATAAATTTTAAAAAAGAAGTGGGTCAAACAGAAAGCAAAAGATGGCAGCAATAACCCACATATATCAATAAGTACAATAAATGTAATTGGACTAAATTCTCCAATTAAAAAGATTATCAGACTAGATTATCAAAACTATGTTGCTAATAAGAGACACACTTTAAATATTAGTACACAGAAAGGCAAAAAATAAAAGAAGGGAAAAAGATATGCCATACCAACACTAAAAAGATAAGGTCACTGAAGTCATGAAGTTTAATATCGACCTGGATGGCACAAATTGACATAGAATTCAAGATAAGGGAATAGATTCTTGAAAAATAAAATTATGTAATTAAGACTGGAAATGCATTTTACTAGGAGTTGATGTCAAGGGTGAATATTCTCTCTTTACTCAGAGAAGGTTTCAGTGCCTAAGAGGAGTGAGCAAAAGAAGTTCAGGAAAGGATGGCAAGGTCAGCCCAGGAATAGATGAAAAACAAAATATAACAAGCGTAAATAGAGGCCACCAAGCACTGACAGATGTCCCTGAAAGCCACAGGTGGCTGAAGGGCCAGAGGAAGACTGTTCTGGTCATAGTCACATAAGAAGTAAGATATTCCACCTCGACTAAATCGGCCCCTACACCTTTTCAGTCTTGGAATTAAGATATTAAAGCCCAGTTCTTTTTTCTCCTCTGTCTTGCTCCTGTATATAGATCAAGGGTCGGCACAGAATGACCTTCCCTGGCAATGTTCATTCATTTATGTATTGCAGCTGCTTTTGTGCTACAATGGCAGAGCTGGGCAACTGCAACAGAGACTGCACGGCCCACAAAACTAAAAATATTTACCATCTGGTCCCCTCCAGAAAGTTTGCACTCCCTGGCATGGCTTTCCATGGGTAATGGTCAGGTAACACTAATTTCCTACTATAGGAAATTCATACATACAACATGTACTTATTGAGTACATACTATATGACAGGCTCTACATGATGGCCTAAGTATATAAACAGGATACAATAGTCACATCCAGGAAGAGAGACAGTATATAAGCACTGTAATAGATATGTTCAAGGATCTAGTGTAGCACAGAAGAGGCTATCTAACCTTAGCCTGGAGATCAGGCAGGTTCCTTAAAGGAGACAAGTGGCACCTGGGCTGAACTGGCAGGAATAAATTATTAACCAAGCAGAGAAGAGGGAAGCAGTTCATGCATAACACCCAGCAGATACAAGAAGTGAAACAGCACAGCATAATCTGGAAACTGACATAGTTTACCACAGTTAGAACTTGGATCCATGTAAAGAAATGTAAGGAGATAACAGAAATGAGATCACAATGGGCCCTGAATGCTTCATTAATGAGACTTTGTCTTAAGGTAATGGGAAACTCATTGGATTTTAAGCAAAGGTAATATCAGACTCATGTAAGAAAGGACTACAGGCAAGAGAGATTCGAGCCAAGGAGACCAGTGGAGAGGCTAGCATAGTTGTCAAGGAAAGAAGTGATGAGTATCTCAAATAAGGTAGTAGTAGTTGGGATGAAGTGTTAGAAAGAAATATGAAAGCAATTTGGGTTAATGGTTCTGAATGGTAGGCAGTGGTTTCCAAACGGCTGCACATTAATCACCTGGGTAGCTTTTCAAAATTCTGTCACCCAGGTCTCACTCCAAGCCAACTGAATCAGCATCAGAACTTTGTAAAGATTACTGGTTGATTCCAAGTTGTAACCAGGCTTTGGAACTACTGTAGCAGGAGTAATATTGAAGGGTTTGAGGAAGAGGAAAGGCTGGGTTTTGAACATGCTAGTTTAAGATGCCTAGGTCTAGCTAAACTTGGAAGTCCAGTAGGCAGTTGAGTGTGATGTTCTAGAGCTTGGGATAATTTATACTAACTAGCCTCTATTGGGTATTAACAACAACAGTCAGAATGACCAATATTTATTGGCTACTTGCCATGTGCCAGGCACTTGTAAAAGTGCTTTTCAAGTATTAAAGTAACTCTCCCAATGACCCAGTGAGTTTGGTACTATTGTTGTACCCATTTTACAGATGAGCGTTTTATATACATTACCCAAATCCAACTCTCCCAACAATTCTATGAGGTTGCTGGCTGTCATTATCCCTGTTTTACAGATAAAGAATGCAAAACTCGCAGATGTTAAGTAACATGTCTAAAGTCACGCAGTAGAAGTATCAGAAAAAGGATCTGAAGACAGATCTCTCTAACATCAATGTCTGTTGCAGCTAGATCCACAAGGGAGATAATGTTGCCTAGGAAGACATCTGGGAAGAGAAGGAGGCCAAGGCAGAAACTTGGAGGCTATTTAATGCACAGGCAGGGAAGGAAGGGTTCAAAAAGGATGGGAGTGAGGGGAAGGAATAGGGAGACACAGCAAAAACAAAACAAACAAACAAAACCTCATGAGAGTTCTGAGTTCCAAGTTAAAAGATTAAGATTAATACCAAGAAATAACTCACTGATGTAGCAATGAGGACGTGGCTGGAGAGGTAGAATTAGAAACCAGATTTTGGTGGGTCTGAATGGAGAAGGTAAATAAGTTATGATTGCAGCCTATTCTTTTAAGAGATTTGGCTATTGCCCTGGCTGGTGTGGTTCAGTTGGTTGGGTATCATCCTGTAAACCTAAAGGTCACTGGTTTGATTCCCAGTCAGGGCACATGCCTAGGTTGCAGGTTCGGTCTCTGGTTGGGGCAAGTACAGAAGGCAACTGATTGATGTTTCTCTCTCACACTGATGTTTCTCTCCCTCTCTTTCACCCTCCCTTCCCCTCTTACTAAATAAAAATTAATAAATAAAGTTAAAAAAAGAGGTCTAGCTATTAAAGGTAGGATGTAAGAGTAGTGAGTACAGGAAGATACAAGATTGAGAAGTTATTTTTCTTTCCTTTCTGAAAATAAAAGTAATTTAACCACATTTGAATCACATGGGGAAAGAGCCAGGTCCTGGCTGGGTAGCTCAGTTGGTTAGAGTGTCATCCTGATACCCCAGGATTGCAGGTTCGATCCCTGTCAGGGTACATACAAGAATCAACCAATGAATACATAAATAATGGGACAGCAAATCAATGGTTCTGTTTTTTTCTCTCTCTCCCCTCCTCCCCCCTTCACCTCTCCCTAAAATCAATAATTTTTTTAAAAAGAGCCAGATAACAGGAAAAGGTTGAAGACTCAGAATAAATCAGAAGATAGGCTATTTTATAAACAAGCAGTTGAAGAAGCTGCAGCTCTGAACAGGAAATGAACTTCTTTCCTCCATATGGGAAGAAAGGAGACAAAGTAGTTGACACGATAAAGTTTGTATATAGGGGTAATAAGTAGATGAGTTTGTTACCCTATAGCTTTTATCACTTCCATTATCTGCTTGGCAGGAGGAGAGGGCATAACTTATTTTTACCATCTTTTACAAAACCATTGGTCTGCACCATACTGGAGAAAAAATTAACTGTTCCTATACAACAATTAGGTTGAGAAGCATTACACTAGACCATAAAGGCTAGAATATACTAGAAAAGAGAAAGTCAAGGTAGACTAAAAACTATGAGCTTTGGATAGTTTGCCTACAAGGAGAGAGGGGTTGCCCAGTAGACAAAGGGACTCAGGATAAAAAAATATAACAATGGCATGAACCAGCCAGAAAACAGGTAGATGTCAGCAAGGAGAAGAG
This sequence comes from Pteronotus mesoamericanus, assembly GCF_021234165.1. Taxonomy (NCBI): domain Eukaryota; kingdom Metazoa; phylum Chordata; class Mammalia; order Chiroptera; family Mormoopidae; genus Pteronotus; species Pteronotus mesoamericanus. The sequence goes on along the minus strand of NW_026555093.1, from coordinate 526,947 downwards.
CTGACAGTGATTACTCATCTTGGTCAAGTAGTAATAATTTGCTACAAAGAATGGAAAATTTGGTACGATTCCTAGTGACTAGACCTTACTAGAGAGAACACCCCACCCAGCTACAATGTGGCCCTACACAAAATGGATTAATCCCTGGCTGAATTCATCAAACAGAGCACAGAAATCCCTCCCCAACTGCAAGTTTCCATCATGCAAAATTCTAGCACACGTACCTTTTCAGCAACTGTGCGCATTTCAGTTCCGGCATATGTAAATTTAGAGTCACTCCTTTTGGAGATAAATTAGAAAAAAGGAACAATAAAACCTTAGCAGAGACAAAGAAAGAGGAGGGACAGTAAACTGAAGCTAAAGCTGTGTTCATACATCTATTAGTAGCAGTCTGAGACACACGCATACGCAGCTGAGTGCATGAAGTTTTCATGGACAAAGCTAAACTCCTATACTCCTCATTATTAAAGAGGTGGGCTTGAGAGTACACATCCTGCCATCCTTTGAAGTTAAAATTAAAATAACCCAAAGTCTTTACCACCTCAAGCATCCAAGTTACTGGGGATCTCTGAGATGATGGTAGGGCTCACCTACAATGGGAGGCAGAAAGCTATGGAGATGGAAGAGCCAATTTAGACAGAGGAATGGATCAATGGGAAAAATGTCTCTTACTATGCACCTTAACTGCCACAAAAAATTATCAGTATCTCATTGTCATTTTAGGAAGAGAGAACATAAAACATATCAAGCAAGGAAATGGAAAATAATAGCACCATATCAGTCAATAAAATTCTACCTGTAAGAGCTTTCACAAGTTCACTCAATCTTGTTTCCCTCAACCACATTTTTCACATAAGGTCATACATATCTCAGCTAAAAATCCTCCTACCAGGAAGTAAGGTGGAAACCAAACTTCAGGGTTAGGACTTTACTCAAAGTGTATCATTGGGGGAGCTCCGCACTGACAATGGTAACTTAAAATACAATCCATAGAAAAAAAATACAATCCATACACAATATTGCTGATCTTGTCATAATTCTGAGTTAATAATGACATATAGACCAAAAGACATGAGTAAACAAATATTGTCTTACCTTGTGTCATCATTCAACTAGAGTGGGAAAGAGGAGAAAACATTATTGATCACATTACGCTTATTTGATGTACATGGATGCAGATTATACGAAAATTAGGTCATATGGTCCTGTACACGGGCATGAAGAACTGGAGAATTTTTAATTCGGATTGTAAACTACTAAATTCTATTTCCTCATCCTCTTTCGCCCTTCTCCAACACCTAACGCTGCGGAAATTTACGCGTCTTTGAAACCCTCTCCTCTCTTAGGTTGATACAATTAAAATGTGTCCTAGAAGGAAGACTGGAGGCGAGGTAAAGGGCCCTAATAGTGATCAGTAGCTTCCTAATACACTGATATCCTGTTATACTATAATGTCTTTCTGGCCTGACTTGCGGCTTTGGTCAATGCGGTGATAATTCCAGATTTAAAGAGGCCAGAGGTTACCAGAAAAAAAAAGCCCTCCCGCATCCCCAGACTTATGCGGAACGCTAGGAGGTGACGGGAGGCTAAGCAAGCGTCAAGCAACCAGAGGATACCGAACCCTTGCGACAGGGCCATCCAAAGGATCTGTCCAAGGATCTAAGTCAGAAGCGACTGTGGCCTCCGCAGCTCTGGGTGCTCCGAAGACACGCTGGACTGCTCATCAGGGTTCCGGCCAGGCTAACTGACCTACTCACCTCCCCTATACAGAGTCCCATCACTTCCTCCTTCTCTGTGCTCAGAGCGTGGTTGAGACAAACTAGGAAAGCATCCGATTCGAGATGAACCGCCTGCACCGCCTGCACCACCTGCACCGCCATCTTGGTCCGACCCTGCACACGTCCGCCTAGGGCCCACTCAGGCCTGACCAACCCGGAGCTCCAACAAGCGGGTTCCGCGGAGGAGGGACTTGGGGAGCGCGGGCGGGGCGGGAGCGAGGCTGGAGCGTGGAGGCGGAGCTTGGGGGCGGGGGCGGGGCGGCCCGGCGGCACCTGGGAAACGCCCGCGCCGGTTGGGGCAAGGCGTGGCCGTCGGAACGGAGGGTGGTGGCCGGCTGCTGACGGGGCTTTAGGCCGGGCGGCGGGGGCGGCGGGGGTGGCTGGGAGGCGGTGCTCTCGGGCCGCAGGCGGACGTGGAGTGTGAGCGGCTCCGGGGCGGCCGGGCAGGCGTTTCCCCAGCGCCGGCGCCCATTTTGCCCGCCCGCTAAGGAGAGCCTCACGCGGCCTACACGCTCTGGGTACAGCCCTGAGGCAGCATCGTCGCGCGCGCCAGCCCCTTTATCTAGTGGGACGCTCTTTTGAAATTTAGTCCTAAGATAGTTAAGGTTTTATTTTGTTTTGTTTCCAAGTTACGGCCCCTGAATTTTGTACCACTCTCCCTGGACCACTTCCGGTTGCCGGCCCTTGCCTCGTAACTTCGGTTCGAGTGACCTCGGCCCCAGATGCCCCTCGGCAATCCTCGGGCTCACGTTCTGATACCGGCTTGACTGGCCCGAGGTGGGGGACCTGGAAGTTTTAGCCTCGCTGATCTCGAGGCGGATTAATTAGCCCAAGAAACATTATATTCATGTGAGTAACCTCTTGCAGAAAGTGCTATACTGTATCTGAAAAAGTATCACTGTCAAGCTTAGCTGCTGCTACTTTCTACAAAAGCTTTTAAGTATTTGTTACAGGGAAGGGGAATGGGGGACTTCAGTTTTGATTCAAGGTCGATGTATCACTGTAGTTATCCACCATACAAGTTTCCTCAGCTCTCCTTGTCTTGATGTTCAGACATGGTGAAATTATAGGTAAAAGTGATTTTCTTTTGACGTATGCCAAACGTGCTATGGGTACAGCTCTTTTAACTCCCAAGGTTAGGAGTTACACGTGGATTTTAGGAACGATTCTAAATCAAAGAAAAATATATGCCTTGCCGCCTCCACAGCCCATCAGTGTTTATGTTTGTTTGATCTCATTTCCTATTCCCTGTGTAGTTTTGAAGCAAGGCAGACATGGCAGTACTGGAAAGGGAACATTCATAAGGTGCTACCTGAAGAGGTGTTGATGCTTTGCTCTTTTCTCCCAAGTCAGTTCCAACACAAGTCCCCCCACAGATAGGGCCCTCATACAGTAGAACTATTTGGTACGCATGCTAGTAACCTCCATTTTTGCCTAATGCTTAAGGATCACGTGGCATATCTTTCCATGATAAATTTTGATAATGATGAAGCTTGGGAGAAATTTTAAGTGTGCAATTACATTGGACCCATCTAAATATTCTCGTTTCAATGTGCACCATATATTATTTTCAATTACTGTTCGTGGCTAATATGCTCTGCCCTGATGGGGCAAGAATGGCTGTTATTATGTTTAATCATGGGATATTTTGAGTTTATAATTTGTTTTTAGGCACCGTCAAAAAGAAAACCACCTTTGTTGTTGATGTTAATCTCATAATTTAGAATGACGTTCTCTAACTTTTATAATGCTAATGGCTGCATTGTACAATCCTAAATGTTTAATTGGAGTAGAAAAAATTATTAACATTTATGGCAAGCTTATTCTGGGTTAGATGATCTACTAAGCGTTTATATACTTTTTATATGTAAAGTGCCCCAATTGAAATCAGGCTCTGAAACAGCAGTGTGACCTCAAGCAAGTTACCTAACTTCTCTGTGCCTTATTACCCTCATCTTTAAGTGGGGAAATCCATCTAATCAGGTGATTATGAAGATTAAAAGTATCTATATATAAAACTTTAGGAAGTGCTAAATAAGTGCTATTATCATCAATATGTTCTTTAATTTTATACCTCAGAAAACTGAAGTGCAGAAAGGTTAACTTGTCAGGTCACAAAGTTAGTAAGTGGCAAAATCAGGATTAATACACAGGCCAGGCTGACTCCAGGGCCTACGTTCTTGGTAACCTCATCCATTATAGTTGGGTAAGTTCAGTAATTGACTTCAAGTGAAATAAGTGTATTCAACTGATTGATGTTTAAAAACTGTTAAAAAAAAAAACCTGGAAATTAAATTATCCTTTTAAAAAAAGACAAAATAGTTAATTCTATAGAGGAAAAATAATGGTTTTACTTAGATTACGACCTAAGGAAGCCTTCTATGTTGTATATCATCCACTTAAAATGTAATTTACAAAATGCCTTACCAAGAAATAGTCTCTCTAGGCCAGTGTGCTCTCTGACTAGGGCATCAAGGTGACCCCCTATGGGGACAATCACTTTCAGTGCCTTCATGGATGATAAAGCTATATAAACACTTTTAAAAATCCATTTGAATTTGCAGCTGGTAGTATTCCTTGAGTTGAGTGGAGCAAGTTTAGGTTCCGTATATTATGTTGTACCTTGTACCTAAGTTTATCTTGAGGTTATAAGAGATTCATCCCAGTTCAAGGGGTCCTGAATTTTGTGAGCAATTGTCACATGCAGGGAAATGTTTTCTAGTCAAATAAATTTGGGAAATGTTAAAATAAAGTTTCTTTTTTGCATAACTTGCCAGAGCTTTTACTATGTTAATGTGCTTTATGACTCTACAAGATTCCCAAACTTATTTGACCAAGGAAAAAGTTAGGGGCAAGTGTTCCGGAATCATATTTATACAACCTGTAATTTTGTGGACTTTCATCTTAATCCCTCTCACTCAGCCTTTGCGATTCTCTGCTGAGGATGTTTACGTTCACAAGACAGCTGCTCAGTCCCTTTACCACTGCAGTTGCCTTTTACTGGGAACTTCATGTTATCTCTGAGTGGTAGCATACAGGGTCATGTGCTGGGATTTCTTCCCAGGCTCATCCTGCTGATGCCCAGCAATATCGGCTTTTGGATCACAGCAGAACACCATGCTGCCTTTCCTCGAAGAATATTTTGTAATGATTCATAGGCCTTTTTGTAGTGATTCATAGTAACTCAGACCATCATCTCTAATTTGCCTGGCCTCTATTCCACTGGAATTATTTCCTTGTAATGTTAGGGTACCCAGTAAAATGTTGCTTTTCATTCAAAACAAATTTAAATGTTAATGATGTTGATTGTTGCTAGGACCTATCTGTGAAGTTGAAATGGTCCTGAAATCTACAACACTTGGTTTCTACTTTAAAAAAAAAAAAGTAGTCACACTTACTTCTTTTGTACTTGACATCCAGGTTTTAATATATTTTATTTTGCCATTAGCATTTACTGGGGTTTTGCTTGTATCACTCCTTCCCAAAGATCTGCTAAATGGAAAAAAAATGGCTTTGAAAAAATATATATATATATAATCACTCACACCTAGAGATTCAGTCTCTACCCATGTATATATGGTCTTCATCTGTTTCACCTCTCTACTCACCATACATATCCACCCACTTGCAGGAATATTATTTGACTAGTATTTGAGATTTGGGTTGCCCAGTACTGTATCATTACTGCTATTGAAGAGGTTATAATACTGCATTTGGGGAGAGACAGTACTTCTGAAAAGAGCAGAGAAAATATGCAAGACAATTTATAATTAGATGCCAAAATATAAGCTTTAGTTTAGACATAAATGCTATAGTAGTTATAGAAGCAAGAAGTTTTCATAGAGAAGGCAGGCATCTGCACTCTGCCATAATAGTACTGAGGTAGATAGGCCTGAGGAGACATTTTAGGCAAGTGGAAAACAAGATCAAGGATATGGAGCTAAAAATGAACCTGGTATTTGGGAGAAAGTTTATCTCAAATACGGTGGTAATGGTGCTTCCTGGAATTGGTGACAGATAGGAGGTAGCAACTGAAGCTGATGAAGAATTTGAAGGGAACTGGTAAATTTCCGCAGGATCAGGAGGGGTGGTGTTGCCATTGAGAGAAATGAGAATTTAATTAAGGAGAAGGGGTTTCACTTTAGATGAACTTGAAATGAGAGAGCCATATAATATGGGAAATTTGAAATGAGAAAACCCTATAAGGCAGGAGCTTACAATGGGCTCAGAGTCAGAGTACAATGGGCAAAGCAACTGTGATCTTAATTTATTCACTAAAGTCAAGCCATTTCTTAAATCTATAAAAGATATTTTCTACTTTCCTTTTAAAGGAAGATAAACTAACAGTGTTTAGAGAAAAAAATCAGATTGTTGTCTTTGAAAAAGGGGCTTGGTTTAGCTCAGTTAATTCTTTCTGGCTAACTTTGTCCTGGGCTGCATCATACTGTGCTCTGGCATCTCATTTGCTCTTGACAGTTTCACTTGAGGGTTTAACAGCTTCCCAAGCTGTGCTACACTTCCTTTCCCACCTAATGACCACCTAATGGGAATAGGAGGCCTTCGTTTTGGTGGGGGTGGTAGGTAGTGCTGAATCTGTGCTCTGCCAAAAGTAGAAACACAGTGAAAACCATGCCGTACAAAATACAAAATGCAGGTTAAGTTATTGTAAGGCCCTGAAATGAGATCAGGGCTGGGCAGAGGGTCATTATGGGTTTAAAGACTAGTCTGCCTTATGTAAAGAGTTTGCCCAGAAGGTGGGTTTCCTCTATACCTCTCAAGGGGCAGGGGGACTTTTCTGGCCTTCTGACTTGGAAAATCGGAATTTAAATTCACACTTGTATGGAAAATGGGCTCCTGTGAAATCCTGAAGCATTATTAAAATGAAACAAGGACCTAGGTGGATAACTATCATTTTCTCTCACTCAGCTCCAAATCACCATGATCCTTGAACTCTCTTGCAGCTCAAAAACTCTATTAAGCTACCTTAAATATTTTCCCTAATATGAAAACCCCCTTCTGGAAATGCCCATCTGCTATAAGTAACCTTTCTAAGGAAACTGATAAATAGGTTATTTGCTCTTAAAACAAACTTTTAATTTCAATTTAGAAAGCCATGCATATGATTCAGCCTTCACAATCTTAACCTTTTAAAATGAAAACTGCTTTTACATGGGGAATATGGCATACATGTATCTGTTATACTGCATTCCTGCCAAATAACTGTGTGCCCTTAGGCACACTCCTCTGCATATTCTGTTACTGACTACATTTTGTCAGACACTGCTTTGTGAATGCAGACTTGAGATCACTGCCAGCTTCCTGTATTGCTACGAGGGGGGGGACCCCAAAAAAACGGAATTTATTTATAAAAATTGTGTATTTATTCTTACATGTTTAAACTTCAGTCACCTTCAAAGTACTCTCCATTTGACGCAATACATCTATCAAGACATTTTTTCCACTGCTCAAAACAATTTTTGAACTCGTTGATTCTGATGCCTTTTAGTGCTTCTGCTGTTTTTTGTTTCACCTCTTCCACATCAGCAAAATGTTTCCCATTGAGGACCTTTTTCATCCAGGAAAACAAAAAAAAGGTGCCAGGGACGGGGCAGGGAGGGGGCGGGGGGGAAGATCTGGTGAATAGGGAGGGTGGGGCATGGGGGTCATACCATTTTTGGTCAAAAACTGCTGAACACTCAGTGCTGTGTGGGAGGGTGCGCTTGTAAATCATCCATCATGAAATGGGCAAATGCGTTGAAAGAGTCTTCAAAAAAATTCACTGAAGCCGAACACAGCCTCTCACAACAACGCCAGCTGGTACACTGATACAGACGTGTTCCTAGAACACTCACCTACCGGGGGAAGCCTGTACTACAAGGGGCCCACCCTCCAGAAGATAATTCCGGTTTTTTTGGGGGGTCCCTCCTCATAGTCCTACATTTCCACAGAACTTACCTAACCGAATTCTTGACTGCTTTGTAGTCAACCCGAGGCTCTGCCTGAGTGTCACTTGAGTGTCTTGTGGGGAGCTTCAGGTGTCCTTGGTTCTATTTAGGCTGTTCAAGTAGACATGTATAAGGTTTGGTACTGGTTGGTGGTTGCTAGTACCAGGTCACCTTGCTCACTGGTGAGTTCATTCAAACCCAAAAAGTCACACCTGTGTCCTGTGCGCGGGTGCTGCAGGCTTAGGTGGAGAAAAGCAGGGCTAGAATTGGAACTCAAAGCCCAGAATGGCAGGAGAGGATGTGGGGGCTCCACCCGATCACCTCTGGGTTCACCAAGAGGGTATCTACCGCGACGAATACCAGCGCACGTGGGTGGCCGTCGTGGAAGAGGTAAATGTTTACATTTTGCTTATTTATTTATTGATTTTGCTTTCAAGAAACTTGGTTTCTAACTAGTCTCAATATCCTAAAGTCTTTGGTTTTATTTTTGATCATTTTTTTCCATTAGGGGACGAGTTTCCTAAGGGCACGGGTCCAGCAAGTTCAGGTTCCCTTAGGTGACGCAGCTAGGCCAAGTCACCTTCTTACCTCCCAGCTACCTCTCATGTGGCAACTCTACCCTGGGGAGCGCTACATGGATAACAACTCTCGCTTGTGGCAGATCCAGCATCATTTAATGGTACACATGTTGCTTAATCATTTTCCATTGTATTGGGACTCTTGTAACAGAGTACTCTATAAACTTTTCTTTTTCTGACAGGTCAGGGGAGTAGAGGAGCTGTTGCTTAAGCTTTTGCCTGATGATTAACCTGGTACGTATTTTTGTTTCTCCAGCGTCTCTCCTTTTTTCAGTCTGTTTGGTTGTGGTGATATTAATGATCTATTTTTTTTCCAGGTGCTGGAATTCTAGGAAGATATGCTCCTCTGTTCTGTTCAGTATATGGCAATCACTTCATCCACCACTGCAGTGCACCCACCTGTGGGCCTGGGGGAGGGAGTGGGTTGAAAAACTGCTCAAGAACACAGAAGTTTAGGAAGGGTCATGAAGAACACCGCAAGTGGAACTGCAGAGAGAGGGTTACGCAGGCAGAAAGCGAGTCAACAAAAGCACTTAGTCAGGATATGTAACTTGAAATTGACTCCATTGGAAGTTGCCATAGAACCTTTAATGGACATCATCAGCTGGAACTGGGATCTGATGAATCCCACAAAAGTCAGCACCTGCTACAGAACAGATGCTCTGATCACCAAGGACTTGGTACTGATTTAGAGAGAAGAGAGCAGCTCCTAGCAGCATCAACATCTATTGGTCGCTTATTTGCCCTGTAGCAATTCACCTGCCTTTCCTTCTCCCACCCTGTAAATATTCTAGGTTTTGCTCCAGTGTTTCCCATCCCAGTACTGACCTAACTTGGATCTACTGAAAACTTAGGGGGCTCCGGGGAGGGGGAAGAGGTCATTTGCATTAATGAAATCAGCTACAAAGGCTCCTGGGCCTTTTTTCTTTCTGAAATTGTGTCTTCAAATTATTAGAAGTTGCTGATCAAAATTGTGGGCACTTAAGTTCATTCTCTGGTTACAGATATTTTAAATAGTCTTCTGTAAGAGCTCCAAAAGACATTTTAGCTGCTTAACTAGCACCTTTCTCAGGGCCAAATATTGCTGCTTCCTAGGAAAGCATTTACTGCCTGATAAAGAATTTCCTGAGTTAAAATAGCTATAACAGTTTATATGTAAAAACCTTAGTTTTACTTTTTAAAAATCTTGGGAACAATAGCTACCATGTAGCAAGTCCTTACTGCCTTCCATACACTATTCTATGCACTTTGTATACTTTATCACATTTAATTCTTCCATCAATGCTTTGAGGTAGGTATGATCCCCAGTTTACACACGAATGATAAGAAAAAAGGCTCAAGGAGCTTGATCATTTACCAAGGGTGGTTTTGTGAATGACAAGAGTCAGGTAGTGGGCAGGCCCTTCAGGCTGCAGTGTAGCTTCTCTAGCCCAACATTGGTTTACAATATTCAAAATGAGTTAACTGAATTCAAAGGTCTTTATTTACATGTAAAGCTACTTATATCTTCCGAATCAAATGAAATGCATATTATAAAAATACAGTTGATTCATCATATGAATGGGAAGAGTATTTTTTAGTGTAATTGTCTTCCAGCAATTGGAAGTGCATACTGCTTGTCTCTGAAGAAAATTCCTTCTAGAGAGGCTTTAAAGTTTTTATGAATAAAAGGCAAAATAAAAATCATTTTTCTTATTTTAGTTTTCTGGAAATGCTGCAGAAGGATCCGTGCCAGAAACAAGCCTGTGAAATACAGAAATGTTTACAAGGTACTATGTTCAATGCTTTTCAAATATTTTTCCACTTTATCTGTGAACTGACTAAAATGACCAATTATTCTTTTTATCAGCAAAATATATTAACTCCTCTCAGAATATAATATTTCTGTAATTAATTTAGCCTGAAGATCTTCCTCAATGTATAATCAAAGATGCAGAAAATAAAAAGTGGAGAATTACTAAGCTGAGGAAAGTACTTTTAAAGAGACTAGTTTTTTTCCTTTTTATTGAATTTATTGGAGTGACACTGGTTAACAAAATTATACAGGTTTCAGGGGCCCAATTCCACAACAGACCATCTGTACACTATATTGTGTGTTTACCATCCTACGCTGGGTCTTTTTCCATCACCAGTTAGCTGTCCTATACCCTCCTCTACCACGCCTCACCCACCCCTGCCCCAGGAATCCCCACACTGTTATATGTCCATGATTTTTTTCTTTTCTTCCTTTTTGCTCAATCTCTCCACTCCCCCCTTATAGCTGTCAGCCTGATCTCTGTTTATGGATCTATCTTTGTTTTGCTTGATAGTTCATTTTCTTCATTAGATTCTACAGATAAGTGAAATCATATGATATTTGTCTTTCTCTGACTGGCTTATTTCACTTAACATAATGCTCTCCAGGTCCATCCATGCTGTTGCAAAGGGTAAGATTTCCTTCTTTTTTGTGGCTCAGTAGTATTCCATTGTGTAAATGTACCACAGCTTTTTTATCCACTCATCTACTGATCGACATTTGGGCTACTTCCAAGTCTTGCTATTGTAAATAACGCTGCAGTGAACATAGGGGTGCATATATTCTTTCAAATTAGTGTTTCAGGTTTCTTTAGATATATTCCCAGAAGTGGAATAACTGGGTCATAAGGCAGTTCCATTTTTAATTTTTTGAGGTAACTTCATACTGCTTTCCACAGTGGCTGCACCAGTCTGCATTCCCACCAACAGTGTGCACAAGGGTTCTCTTTCCTGCACATCCTCACCAACACTCGTTGTTTGTTGATTTATTGGTGATAACCAGTCTGGCAGGTGTGAGGTGATATTTCAGTGTGGTTTTAATTTGCATTTCTCTGATGAATAGTGATGTTGAGCATCTTTTCCTATGTCTATGGTCCATCTCTATGTCCACTTTGGAGAAGTGTCTATTCAGTCCCTCTGCCCATTATTTAATTGGACTGTCTTTTTTTAAAGATTTTATTTATTTATTTTTAGAGATGAGAAGGGAGGGAGAAAGAGAGGGAGAGAAACATCAGTGTGTGGTTGCACCTCATGTGCCCCCTGCCGGGGACCTGACCTGCAACCCAGGCATGTGCCCTACACTGGGGATTGAACCAGCGACCCTTTGGTTCACAGGCCAGTGCTCAATCCACTGAACCACACCACCTAGGGTTATTTTTTTTGTTGGTTTTTTTTTTTTTGGTGTTGACTTTTGTAAGCTCTTTATAAAATTTGGATTTTAACCCCTTATCAGATGTATCATTGGTGAATATGTTCTCCCATTCAGTAGGTTGTCTTTTCATTTTGTTGATGGTTTCCTTTGCTGTACAAAAACTTTTTAGTTTCATATAGTCCCATTTGTTTATTTTACTTTTGTTTCCCTTGCCCATGGCACTATATCAGAAAAAAAATATTGCTACAAGAAACGTCCAAGATTTTACTGCCTGTGTTTTCTTCAAGGATTTTTATGGTTTCAAGTCTAACGTTTAAGTCTTTAATCCATTTTGAGTTTATTCTTGTGTATGGTATAAGAAGATGGTCTGGTTTCAATTTTTTGCACATATCGGTCTAATTTTCCCAACACCATTTATTGAATAGACTATCTTTACCCCATTGTATATTATTGCTTTCTTTGTCAAATATTAATTGAATATAAATGTGTGGGTTTATTTCTGAGCTCTCTATTCTGATCCATTGATCTATATGTCTTTTTATGCCAGTGCCATGCTGTTTTGATTACTAGGCGTTTGTAGTCTACTTTGATATCAAGTAGCATTCCTCCAACTTTGTTCTTTTTTCTCAAGATTGCTGTGACTATTCACAGTCTTTTGTGCTTCCATATGAATTTCTAGAATATTTGTTCTAGTTCTGTGAAATATGCCATTGGTATTTTAATAGGAATTGCATTGAATCTATAGATTGCTTTAGGTAGTGTGGACATTTTGATGATGTTAATTCTTCCTGTCCATGAACACAGTTTATGCTTCCACTTATTTGTATCTTCTTCAGTTTTTTTTTAAAAAAAGACTAGTTTTAAAATAGGGTGGTTATACTTACCTGTGACTGACATCTCACTTTTTAAAAGCAGTCAGATTAGAAGGAGGGTGTTGAAAATACAATTGCAATTCAAGCTGCCTAAGTCAGCAATTAAGTCTTTTTTAAAAATATATTTTATTGATTGTGCTATAACAGTTGTCCCAATTTTACCCCTTTGCCCCCCTCCACCCAATACCCCCATTCCCTCCAGCAGTCTCCCCCTTAGTTCATGGCCATGAGTCATGCATATAAGTTCTGTGGCTACTCCATTCCCTATATTGTTAACATTCCCCTCTCTATTTTGTACAAACCAAGTTGTACTTCTTAATCCCTACACCTTTCCCCCAGTCTTTCCCCTTCCCATTCCCAACTAACAACCCTCCAAATTATCTCCATGTCTATGATTGTTTCTATTCTGCTTGTTCACTTAGCTGGTTTTTTTAATTCAGTTGTTGATAGTTGTGAATTTATTGCCATTTTAATGTCCATAGTTTTGATCTTCTTTTTATTATATAACCCTTTAACATTTCATATACTAATGACTTGGCGATGATGAATTCCTTTAGTTTTATCTTGTCCAGGAAGCACTTTATCTGCCCTCACATTCTAAATGATAGGCTTACTGAATAGAGTGATGTAGGTTGTAGGTCCTTGCTTTTCATACTTCTTGTCAGTCCCTTCTAGCCTGCAAAGTTTCTTTTGAGAAATCAGCTGACAGTATCATGGGAACTCCTTTGTAGGTAACTATCGGCTTTTCTTTTTTTTTATTTTAATTTTAATTTTTTATTTTATTATTCAAATACACTTGTCCCCATTTTCCCACCACCACATCCCCCTACCTGATCCACCCCCACCTCCCACCCTCATCCTTCCTCGCTTTGTCTTTGTCCATGGGTCCTCTATACATGTTCCTTGACTGGACCCTTCCCCTTCTTTTCCCCATTACACCCTTTCCTCCTCCCCTCTCATTACTGTGGTTTGTTTTTTCTTTCAGTGTTGTTTGTTATATTTTTCTTGCTTGTTGGTTGTTTTGATTAGGTTCTACTTACAGGTGAGATCATATGGTATTTGTTTTTCACCCCCTGGCTTATTTAGTTTAGTGTGATGCTCTCCAGTTCCATCCATGCTGTCACAAAGAGTAGTGGCTCTTTCTTTCGGCTCAGTAATATTCTATTGTGTAAATGTACAATTGTTTTTGATCCACTCATTTATTGATGGAGAATTAGGTTGTTTCCACCACTTGGCTGTTGCAAACTGTGCTGCTATGGACATTGGGGTGCATATATACCTTTCAATTGGTGTTTTAGGATTCTTAGGGTATAATTCCAGCAGTGGAAATGCTGTGTTAAAAGGCAGTTCCATTTTTAGCTTTTTGAGAAAATTCCAAACTGTGTTCCACAATGGCTGCACCAGTCTTCATTCCCACCAACAGTGTACTAGAGTTCCCTTTTCTCCACAATGTCACCGGCACTTGTTGCTTGTTGATTTGTTTATTCTGGACAATCTGACTGGTATGAAGTGGTATCTCATGGTGGTTTTAATTTGCATTTCTCTGATGGCTAGTAATGATGAGCATCCTATCGTATGTCTCTGGGCCCTGTGTATGTCCTCCTTGGAGAAGTGTCTGTCCAAGTCCTTTGCCCATTTTTTAATTGGCTTGTTTTCTTCCTGAAGTGGAGTCATGTCAATTCTTTATATATTTTAGAGATCAAAGCCTTGTCTGAGGTATCATTGTCCAATATATTTTCCCATACGGTTGATTCCCTTTTCATTTTCCTGATGTTTTCCTTAGCCGTGCAGAAGCTTCTTATTTTGAAGAAGTCCCATTTGTTTATTTTTTCTTTTATGTCCCTTGCTCTAGGGGTCATATCAGTGAAAATATTGCTGCGTGGGATATCTGAGAGTTTCCTGCCTATGCTCTCCTCAAGAACTTTAAGGTGTTGCGACTTATATTTAAGTCTTTTATCCAACTTGAGTTTCTTTTTGTATATGGTGTAAGTTATTGGTCAAATTTCAGTTTTTTGCATGTAGCTGTCAGGCTCTCCCAACACCATTTGTTAAAGAGGCTATTTTTACTCCATTCCCTTTGTTGAATATTAATTGACCATAGACATATGGGTTTATTTCTGGGCTCTGTATTCTGTTCCAGTGATCTATGTGTCTGTTCTTATGCCAGTACCAGATTGTTTTGATTACAGTGGTCTCATATATATTTGAGGTCAGGTATTGTGATCCCTCCTACTTTGTTCTTCTTTCTCAAAATTCCTGAGGCTAATTGGGGTCATTTATGGTTCCATATAAATTTTTGAAATGTTTTTCTACATCTGTGAAATACACCATTGGTATTTTAACAGGGATTGCATTGAATCTATAAATTGCTTTGGGTAATATGGATATTTTGATGATGTTGATTCTTCTAATCCATGAACATGGTATATTCTTCCATTTATATGTGTCTCCCTTAATTTCTGTCTTCAGTGCTGTGTAGTTTTCTGAGTACAGGTCTTTTACTTCCTTGATTAAGTTAATTCCTAGGTACTTTATTTTTCTTGTTGCCATAGCAAATGGATTTTTTTTCCTGATTTCTGATTCTGATATTTCATTGTTGGTGTACAAAAATGCATGTGATTTCTGAATATTGACTTTGTACCCGCTGTTTTGCCAAATTCACTTATTAGGTCGAGTAGTTTTTTGGTGGAGTCTATGGGGTTTTCTATGTACCCTATCATGTCATCTGTAAACAATGACAGTTTTACTTCCTCTTTTCCAATTTGGATGCCTTTTATTTCTTTTTCTTGCCTGATCACTGTGGCTAAGACTTCCAATACGATGTTGAACAGAAGTGGTGAAAACGGACAACCTTGTCTTGTTCCCAATTTTAGTGGGAAAGCTTTTAGTTTTTGACTGTTGAGTATAATGTTGGCTGTAGCTTTTTCATATATGGCCTTTATTATGTTGAGGTATGCCCCCTTTACTACCACTTTGCTGAATGTTTTTATCATAAAGGGGTGCTGTATCTTAAGAAATGCTTTTTCAGCATTTACTGATATAGTCGTATGATTTTTGTGTTTTCATGTGTTTATGGGATATTTTATGTTTATTGCTTTGCGAATATTGAACCATACTTCCATCCCTGTGATGAGTCTGACTTGATCATAGTGGATGATGTCTAAAATGTATTGCTGGATGAGGTTTGCCAGTATTTTGTTGAGGATTTTAGCGTCTATGTTTGTCAGCGATATTGGCCTATAGTTTTCCTTCTTTGTTGTGTCTTTGTCTGGTTTTGGGATTAGGATGATGCTGGCCTCATAGAAAGAGTTTGGGAGTCTTCTGTCTTCGTGGATTTTTTGGACTATTCTGAGAAAGACAGGGGTAGCTCTTCCTTAACTCTTTTGTAAACGGTTCTCCTGTGAAGCCATCCAGTCCAGGGCTTTTGTGTGCCAGGAGTTTTTTGATTACTGCTCCAATTTCACTAGCTGTTATCAGTCTGTTCACGCTCTTCTGCTTCTTCATTCAGTGTTGGAAGGTTATATTCTTCTAGAAATTTGTCCATTTCATTGAGGTTTTCAAATTTCATGGCATATAATTGTTCATAGTAATTTCTTACAATCCTTTGTGTTGCTGTGATATCAGTTCTTATTTCTCCTCTTTCATTTCTGATACTATTTATTGGGGTTCTCTCCCTTTTTTTCTTAATGAGTCTGCTTAAAAGCTTGTTGATTTTGTTTATCTTTTCAGAGAATCAGCTCCTGGATTGGTTGATCCTTTGAATTGTTCTTTTAGTCTCTATGTCATTCAGTTCTGCTCTGATCTTGATTTTTTCCTTCCTTCTACGCATTCTGGTTTTGTTTTCTGTTGTTTCTCCATTCTTGAAAATGTAGGGTTAGGTTGTTTATTTGAAATATTTTTTATCTTTTTTAGGTAGGCCTATATCACTATGAACTTCCCTCTCAGGACCGCCTTTGCTGTGTCCCATAGGTTTTGGACTGTTGTGTGTTCATTTTAATTTGTTTCCAGAAACTTTTTGATTCCTTCTTTGATCTCATTATTGACCCATTCATTATTTAATAGTATGCTAGTCTATCTCCATGAGTTTGAATGTTTTTTGAGTTTTTTCCCTTGAGGTTGGTTTCTAGTTTCAAGCCCTTGTGGTCCAAGAAAATGCTTGTTATGATTTCAATTTTCTTGAATTTATTGAGGCTTGTTTTGTGTCCTAGCATGTGGTCTACCAATGAAGATGTTCGATGTGCATTTGAAAACAATGTGTATTTTGCTTCTTTGGCATGAAAGGTTCTATATGTCATTTAAGTCCATTTGATGTAATGCGCCATTCAGTTCCACAGTATCCTTGTTGATATTTTGTTTGGAAGATCTATCCATTGTTGACGGTGGGGTGTTAAAATCCCCTATCAGTGTATTGCTGTCTATGTCTTTCTTGAAGTCCTCCAAGATTTTCTTCATATATTTGGGTGATCCTATGTTGGGTGCATATACGTTTACAATGTTTATGTCTTCTTGATGGATTCTTCCTTTGGGTATTTTGAAGTGCCCTTCTGGGTCTCTTTTTATGGCCTTTATTTTGAAATCTATTTTGCCTAATACAAGCATTGCTACCCCAGCTTTTTTTCCTGTCCATCCTGGAATATTTTTTTTTATCCCTTTACTTTCAGTCTGTGCAGGTGCTTTGTTCTGAGGTGGGTCTCTTATAAACAGTATATGTACAGGTTATGTTTTCTTATATATTCAGCTATCCTATGTCTTTAGATTGGAGCATTTAATCCATTTACATTTAAAGCTATTATTGATAGGTACTTATTCATATTTTCCCTTTGTACCTGTGTTCCTCTCTTTCTCATTCTGTTTCCTCATCTTAAAGCAGTCCCTTTAGCATATCTTGCAATGCTGGTTTGGTGGAGGTGTATTCTTTCAGCCTTCCTTTGTCTGGGAAACTCCTTATTTTGCCTTCCATTTTAATTGAGAGTCTTGCTGGGTAGAGCAGTCTTGGTTGCAGGCCTTTGCTTTTCACTACTTGGAATATTTCTTGCCATTCCCTTCTGGCTTGTAGGGTTTCTGTTGAGAAGTCAGCTGCTAGCCGTATCGGGGCTCCCTTGTATGTTACTGCGTTTCTCCCTTGCTGCCTTTAGGATGTTCTTTTTGTCTTTGATATTTGCCATTTTAATGATGATGTGTCTTGGAGTGGGCCTCATTGGGTTCCTCTTGAATGGGACCCTCTGTGCTTCCTGGATTTTTGTGACTTCTTCTCTCCTCAAATTAGGGTAGTTTTCCATCAATAATTTTCAAACACATTCTCTATCCCTTGCTCCTCTTCTTGTTCTTCTGGTATCCCTATTTTACGGATATTATTACGTTTCAGGTTGTCCTGCATTTCTCTAAACTCCTCTTCATTCTTTTTGAGTGTTTTTTCATTTTCTTGCTCTTTCTGGGAGGTTTTTCTACCTTGTCCTCAAGCTCACTGATTCAGTCCCCTGCTTCATCTAGCATGTGTCCTTCAATTCAGAAATTGTATTCATTTCCTCTTGCCTCTTGTTGATAGTTTTTATGTCCTTTTTCATGCTGATATAGTTTGCAGTAAGTTCCTCATAGTTTCCTTGTAGTTTTTGGTAATTCTGTCTAAGCTCACTGAGCTCATTGAGCTTCCTTAGAACCAATGTTTGGAACTCAATATCTGATAGTTTACTTGCCGCTATTCAATATGCTCTCTTTGTGGGGATTCCTCATTTTCCTTCGATTGGGGGATGTTTCTTTGTCTTCCCATTATTTGTGAGACTCTTCTTTTTGGCTTCTCCGTATATTGATTTGTCTTGACTTCCTAACTTTGTGGTGTGAACTTTTATGGTAGGAGACCACTGTTTTTACTTTCTACATCTGCCTCTGATGATGTCAGGTGTTGACCCCGTCTGACCTTAGGCAGTCTGTTGGTGACTTCCAGGAATCTCCTGCCTGTGGCTGTCTCCTTCAGTTGTTAATCTAATCACTCTGCACTCAGTGGTCAGGCTTAGGCACCACAGGGAGAGGCAGAGTCCCTCCTGGGGTCAGGCTATTGTGTCTTCTCACACTGCTGCCACTCAGGTAAGTGGTCTGCCTGAGCCAGATGGCTGCTGCTCTATGGGGAGGAGTCAGCACCAGGATCTTGCCAGTTACTCTCTCTGTTCTCTTCCCAAAGCTTCCATCTGCAGTTTCTCCTCAAGTGTCTCTAGACCACTTTGTGCCCCCTTTAGCCAGCGATCTACTATCTGTGGCTGCCAGTCTGTACTCAGCATTCAGGCTTAAGCACCACTGGGCCTGGATAGAGTCCCTCCTGGTAACTATCATGTTTTCTCTTCCTGCTTTTAAGATTCTCCCATTATATTTATATTTTGGGACTTTATGATGTTTCTTGGTGTGGTCTTCTTTGGGTCCATTTTGTTTGGGACTCTCTGTGCTTCCTGGACTTGTGTGTCTATTTCCTTCACCAAATTAGGGAAGTTTTCTTAATTTTTTCAAGTAACTTTTTGATTTCTTGCTCTTCCTCCTCTCCTTCTGGCACCCCTATGATTTGGATATTGGTACATTTGAAGGTGACCCAGAAGCTCCTTAGCCTATCCTTGTTTTTGTTTTTTTTTTTTTAATTATTTTTTCTTCTTGCTATTGGAATTGAATATTTTTTTGTCTTCCTTATGGTCCAAATCATTGATTTGATTCTCAGCTTCATCCCCTCCATTGTTGGTTCCCTGTAGACTTTTCTTTATTTCACTTAATGTAACCTTCATTTCTTCCTGGGTCTTTTTTATGCTGTTGAAGTATCCCATGAGTTCCTGGAGCATCCTGATAACCAGTGTTTTGAACTCTGCATCTGATAAACGGCTTATCTCCATTTTGTTTAGTTGTCTGGAGTTTTGTTCTGTTCTTTCATTTGGGCCATAATTTTTGTCTCCTCAAGTGTCAGCCTCCCTGGGTTTTTTCTGTGTATTAGGAAGAGGTGCTTTGACTCCATGTCTTAGTAGTGTGGCCTATTGTAGAAAAGTGCACTTTTAAGCTGGATGGGGTGGAGCCTCAGGTAATCACTAGGGCAGGGTAACCAGTATCACTGCTCTGTGGCTCTGTGTGTGGGAGGGCTCAGAGAGGGGACAGTGCTGCTGACTAGCCTGTGCAATTTTGCCTGAGATGATGCTTTCTCTCAGACCTTGCCCTGATGCCAGTCACTTCACTTTTACCCCATATGCCACTGGTGCCTCTCCAGCTGTTGCCCCAGAACTGAAGCCCAGAGAGAGTGAGGCTGCATAAGTCCTAAGACTGTTGTCAGCCCTTTAAGAGGAGTCTCCTGTGAGTCTTGCAGTTTCTTCTGCTGTCCCAACCCTCAGTGGGTTTTTCACACAGAAGTTATGGAGATTTAACTTCCTGGCACTGGAACCCTGGGCTGGGTGGTCCGGTCTGGGGCTGGGATCTGTTGCTCCTGAGGTGTTCACCACATATGGACGTGGGACCACCTGTTCCATGTCTCGTGCCTCTCTGTCTCTCTCTGTGTGTCTCCATGTCTCTGCCCCTTCAACCCATCTGGATGATTGTGACTTCTTTAAATCTTTGGTTGTTGGACTTCCATACAGCTCAGTTTTCTGACATTTCTGGGTAATATTTGTTTTGTAGTGTAGTTGTAGTTTTTCCTGTAGTTGTGCAAGTAGGCAAGGCATGTTTTCCTATGCCTGCATCTTGACCAGAAGCCAGCAACTGTCTTAAAGGCAAAAGTGAATTTCAGCTAAGGTATATTTGATGTGATTTGTCTATTTGGTTTTAAATCAGCCAATGTGTTTGACTAAATGCTAGAGGACTTCATTTTTTTTTAAATCAATGAATGATTATTGGGGGAACAAATACAAAAAAACTTCCAGACAATCTGAATTTGAAAACTGACTTTTTAAGTAATTTTCCCATTATTAGAGTAGAATAGTAGACATGGATACCCATAAAAATATATAAAGGTGGAAGGAAAAGTGTTGAGTTCCCCCAAAGACTCAGCACCAAAGGAACCCTTGTTTGTATATTTCCTTTGACTTTTAACTTCAATTCTTGAAATTTTCATTTTATGAAGTAAGCAATATTTTATTTAAAATCTTTTATTTTTTAAATCTTTTACTCTGAAGTGTTAATGTACAATAATGCCATTTTATTCATCCCTTTCTTCCTTTTCTCCATATTTAAGAAAAACAAAAAAATCTTTTTCAATTAATTTCTTCTCCCAGGTAAATTCCTAATTGATTTGAATTAGCAACCCTTGGCTAACAGAGAACAAGAATCAAGTTAGAGTAGTTATACCCCTTGTTACACTGTGGGAGGATTGAGGGCTTGAAGGATTAAGAATCAGCATTAAGCATTCCCTGGATGACAAGCGGAGCCAAAAGGGCTTTAAACATATTAAGTCATTTAATCATTTCATCCATGAGGTATATGTTACTATGACTCCCCATTTTACAGATGGGTAAATCAACACAGAAGTTATACAACTTGCCCAGGGTCATACAACTAGCAAGGGTTACAGTGAGGATTTGAATCCCATTGGTCTGGCCCCAAGCCTGCACTCAGCCACTCTGCTATATTCTCTTTGTAATCAAAATTGTCTTTCCTAACACAGGCTAGCCCCTATGCACCCCATTTTAGTATCAGGGGACTCAGGTCAATTCCTCCTTGACTTAGGATCTATGTTTAGTAGTGGGTCTGCAGATGTTTTCTGTAAAGGGCTAAACAGAAAATATTTTAGGCTTTGGAGGCCAGGAGGTCTTTGTTAGAGAGAACCAGAAAGAGAGGCAGACAGAGAAAGAGATTACAACCCTTTAAATGTAAAAAACAAAACAAAACACATTATTAGCTCACAGCTATAAAAAAGAGTTGACCCTGAGGCTGCAGTTTTTGAACCCCAGATGCATAGACTTAGTAGGGAAGGTCTACCAGCTACCTTAAAACTATGCAAAATAACATGCATGGTATGGGCATTTTTCTAATTGACCAAATTATAAAGGAGTTAGTGACTCACCCCCCCCAAAAAAGGGGGAGGTTAAAAAAACACTGCCCTAGAAAAAGGTACATAAGCTATTAACTCAACCTAAAGAAAATAAAATTGATAGAAAAATGCCTTTTGACCACTTTGTAAATGACATTTTTATTCCTAATTAACCTGTTGACTGGTTCCTAAATCAGAATGAATTCAGTGGACTTTGATACATCCTCTTTCTTCCAGATCCATAGATACAATAAAGTGAAAAAGAGTGGGAAGCATTGATCTAAAACTCTCTGTGCCTTAGTCCTATGAGATCATGACTAGGGTCTGCCTGTCTGTTTTTCAGCCAACAACTACAGGGAATCTAAGTGTCAGGCTGTCATCCAGGAACTTCGTAAGTGTTGTGCTCGCTGTCCCAAGGGAAGATCTCTCGTCTGTTCAGGATTTGAAAAAGAAGAGGTAGAAAAGCTGACACTGAAGTCTACATCAAAGTAAAGTTCTGCGGAGAAGTTAAATGCTGCACCACGTTTCCACCAAGCGAGTTTTATTTATCCTCCTATTCTTCAGGCCAGGTAGCAGCAAATATCAAATGAAAAAGTCAACTATAAAAGTTAATAAATATGCCATCTATGCAGAACAGATAGAAATATATTAAATATGTAGAATGTAATAAAACTGAGCTGCTGAAATAAGCCTGTTAAGTGAAGTTTTTTTGGTTTGGTACTTGTGATATTGTCACTTACAAGAAATATATATTTGGTTTTTGTCTGTTCCAGGCAGAGCTCCTAAAACCTTTGGAATTTCCTAAGTGATAAAAGTGATAAAGGTGTCTTTTGTTACGTTGATGAGGTGACTTTTAATGAGGAAAGCCACTAGGTAATCAATGGATGGGGGCTGGTTGCCAGGGGAACCAACCACATGATTAGAAGGTTGGAGCTTTTAGTCCCCACCCCAACACGTACCCTCAACTTCTGTGGAGGGGAGAGGGGCTGGAGGAGATTGAGCTCAATCACCAGTGGCCAGTAATTTAATCAGGTAAGGTGTTAGGTGAAAGCACTCAGCCCTCCAGTGTCATAATCATGACACCTTTTATAGACTAGGTGCTAAATTCAAAGGTTTCTCTAACCAACTCAATACCTGTTGTATTTCCAATAATTTAGAGCAAAGTGTCTTCCCAAATGCAAGCAAAAAGATTTCCTGCTTTTGCATCACCATCATGTTATACTTATTCAGTGATAGGAAAGGCATAGAAATGATTCTTCTAATGTTTAATGACCCCTAATTTGTCAAGAGAACTTTACTGGAAGTCAGGCAGGCAGCAATAGTATTAGAATTCTTAGGTGGTTTATCTATCTTTATATTAAAATCAAAACCTATTACAGCAGATCCTGATGTTAATACAAGGCTGTCAAAGGAAACCTGTTGGCAGTTGTCAGTGACTTCATGTAGTGGATGAAGGGTGAGGTAGGGAGTGACAGTATCAAACAGACCATTTGCTTTCCTCTTTGCCCCCCACCAAAAAAAGAAAACAATAACTTCCTAGGAAAGAGCAGAAATAAATTCTGATAGGTTCTCGTCTTAGTCCATTCGAGCTTCTGTAACAAAATACCACAGACAAGATGTTTATTTCTCACAGTTCTGGCAGCTGAAAGTCCAAGGCCGAGGCACCACGGATGCAGTTGTCTGGTAAAAGCCTGCTTCCTGGTTCGTAAATGGCTGCCTTTCTCGCTGTGTCCTGACATGGTGGAAGGGGTGAAGGAGCTCTGTGGGCTCTATTTTATGAGTACTAACCCTTCATGAGGGCTCCACCCCTGTTAACTAATCACCTGCCAAAGGCCCCACAGCCAAATACTATCACATTGGGCGTTAGTATTTCAACATAGGAATTTTGGAGTACACAAACATTCAAGCCCTGGCACGGAAGATCCTTCCTTGCCTCTTCCAGCACACTAGAAAAAGCCTATCTTGCTATGAATGGACTGAGATAGTCCCTAATGTTCAAATACCATTATGATTTGAGACCAACTGTTCTTTAAAACAGCATTCCCTAAAGTGTTTCTAGAAATTACCATGACAAGGAAAAAAAGTCTTCTGCGTTTAGATAAGTCTGGAGAATGCTAGAAGAAAACAGGTTTCTTTTCTGTAAGATTTCAGAGCTTTTCATATGCTAATGTGAGTGATGATTCTTTGGAAAGGATTATTGTATGCAGTACTTTCCAAAGTGTACCCAGCAAACTCACTTTGCAGACAGCATCTCTCAGGGTGAATGTTTTCCAGGGAGACTTGGAGAAATGGTGCCTTAAAGATGTTTGGTCCACATACCAGATTAACAGTGCTACAAGCTCATGAAATCATTTAAATGAACTCTTGTATTAGTAGTGAAACAATTTAATAAAATATTTTAAAACTATGTTTACATCATAAAAGAATCTAAATTACATTTAAATTATCCATTGGCGCTGGCTGGCGTGGCCCAGTGAATTGAGTGCCGGCCTGTGAACCCAGGGGTCGCCGATTCAATTCCCAGTCGGGGCACATGCCTGGGTTGTGGGCCAGGTCCCCAGCTTGGGGTGCGTGGGAGGTAACCACACATTGCTGTTTTCCTCCCTCTCTTTCTCCCTCCTCTCTCTAAAAATAAATAAAATTTCAAAATTTCAAAATAAAAAATAAAATTATCAATTGATGCCCTGGCCAGTGTGGCTCAGTTGGTTTGTGTGTCATCCAGTAAACTGAAAGGTTGTGGGTTTGATTTTTGGTCAGGGCACATGACTAGGCTGCAGGTTCAGTGCCTGGTAGGGGTGCATGCAAAAGGCAACCATTGATGTTTCCCTGGCACATCAGTGTTTCTCTTGCTCTCTCTAAAAGCAATAAGTATGTCCTCAGGAGAGAAAAAAAAAGAAAAATAAAATTATCAATTGATAATGGTGCTAGGATTTACATTAGGAATCACATGATCAAATAGATTGCTTTCCTGTGTTTTATTACAAAATTATTTTTATTGAGTTACCTACTCAAGTTTCAGACTTTTAAATTTTTTTCCTAAGGTATATTACTTTAGGGCTTTTAAAACTTCAAATCAGATTCCTTCCTATCCTTAAATTCAGTCCTGTCTCAGTTTAAGTCAATATCTATTGGCAAACATTGATTTAAATCTTATTCTTCTTAGCTATTATGACATACAGAAAAGTAGCCATCAGAGAAGCTTAACGTTTACCGATTGTTATTATGTGTTAGGGACCATAATTAGTACTGAATCTTAGTCTTCATGGAAGAACTGGGAAGGTAAGAAGTATGATCTCATCTGCATTTTAGAGACTAAAATGCTTGTAAGTAGGTTAGTGACAATAAGTCCAATTACTTGGTTAAGTAGAGACTGATGGACCTCTTGGCTGGAAAGGTAATTTTCTGTTTGTAATGGGTAATATGCGAGATGATATGTTGGTGCCTTATGAACATCCCACAACCTTTTGCCTAATAGCTTTGGCATCCACTGATGACAAAAGCCCCTGCTCTGCCATTATGCTACAGTGTGACAACACTCTTCCCAGCATCCACTCCACACTGTTCCTGTAACATTTAATAAACTGTAATATTACACTTATGTTCAGCATCTGAAGTTGTATGGCATTTAAAAGGCTTTAAAGGGCCAGTTAAGCAGTCACTTTTAACAGCAGAACTATATAATTTTATTAGCACCAGCTCCCAACTCTGTATTTCATGGTTCTCAACCTTGGCTACTCATTAGAAACATCTGAGGCATGTTAAAAGCTCAGGCGGTTTCAATGGTACCCCAAACCAATGAATCAAGAGTCTCAAGGATGACAGCCAGGTGTCAGTAGTTCGCAAAATTCCACAGGTTGATTCCCATATGCAAACAAGGACAAGAACCACTGCTCTCAATAATCTTAATGACATTTCTTACCATTTCAAATTCAGAAAGGTAGTTTGAGTCATAAGCTGACTTATGTTTTATAAAAAAGTGGGGAAAGTGCAACACTCAGTTTTCTTTAGAAAAATAGTGATCTTAAAATTCAGGATTCCTTAAGAATCAAACACCACAGATATAAGCCACACCATATGATTTCTGGGAAATCAGGTCCAGATTAAGATATATTTTCTGCCCAATTCTCCAAGGGACCTAACATTTTATAAGTGATTAAGAAGGTCCCAAATCTGGACTTTGTGACAAAGAAACAAAACTGGTAAGTTGGTGGAGGAAGCAGAGAGGGCAGCAGTCTAATTTTCTCTACAAGGTCTAAAACTGGCCTTTAGTGAGTTTCCTTCAGAGAAGAAACTGAGATCATCATGAAAATTAATGATATTCAGAAATTTCAAATCCACCCCTATACCACTTTTTCCAACCAGAGATTTACCGTATTTTCCCAAACTATACAAAAGTAGAGATTTCAAGTAAGAGCCCAGCCATTAGTCATGTCCATCTTTCTGGCAAATGCCAAACAAAATGATGGTGAAAACATCCTTACAATAGTTAACTACAAGTAATTGCATTTCAAAACCACAAACATCCTCCTAAAGAGTTTGTTACCGACAATTATGTAAGATTCATTCCTGCAAAAAAAATAAATAAATAAGGGGGAGAGGGAGGGAAGGAAGGAGAAAGAGTGGGGATAAATGTAGGGGTGGGAGAGCGGGAGAGGACGAGAGCATGAATATGAATAATCCAATCCTTTCTCCTGTCTGTTACATGACAGGAACAAATCCCCATGTGAGGATACTGTTAACCAATTTTATTATGCAATAAAACATTTGAAACCTAATAATAATAATGATATCCTTGGACTTTAATCACCTTCTGTCTTCTGCCAGCATTCATGAGATGGGTAACTGCCCAGTCCAGTAGGGAGGGTTTTCACCCAACTTTTGTAGGCCAGGGGGGAAGTCAAGCCCCTCTGCCTAAGTCCTGTTGCTAAATGTCCTAGGCAGTGGTGAGAGGTTGAAGCAAAGAGGGCAGCAGCAGCAAAATGTTATTAGTATGTTATGACAATGACAGTGACACTCATTACAACAGGGATGCCTAGGCAGGAATCCCATGAGCTCACTGTGTCAGCAATGAGGAGCTTCTCCTTAAGAAGACTGAAAACATTGGAGTATTTGTTGAGCCTGAATGCAGCCATGTAAAAGGAAAACAAGCCTGGTTAACTCTCCCCTCTTCTCTGACAACAGGAAGAACTTCGAGAAGAGAGTCAAGCTTTATAGAGCTCTAGTGCACCGGCCCCAAGTCCCCACCCCATTCGGTTCCATTGCAGAAGGGACGCTGGGTCAAAGGGTAGCTCAGGGTGGCCCAGAGCGGTGAGGATGCCGCGGTGTGAGGAGCCAAAGGGGAGAAAAGCCTTGAAGGGGTTCCAGCCACCAGGTGTGGATGGATGGCTGTGTTTTGTGCCAGAGGAGATTCTCCCAACTGGGGTCAAGCTAGAGAAGCCCTGAGCCCGGCGTTACCACATCCCTGTCAGCAGTGGTCATGGGAACCATGAACATGTTCAAAGTCAAGTCGCTGGCGCGGATCCTTATAGAGCACGCTGAATCCCTCAAAGAAAAACTGCTGTTTCTTTGCCCCACCCCCGCCCTCGCCACTTAAAAGTAGGCCTAGCACGTTATTGGACTCTGGAGAAAAATTGGGTACTGGAGAAAAATACGTGCCTCGCTAATCAAATGAAAGCAATAAATTCACAGCTACAGTAGCCTGGCCCTGGTGTCTTGGTTTTTGCATGGAGTGGCAGCTCTTCCTTTGAGAGAAATCTCATTCCCCACTTCACCACCTGAAGCGAAGCTGCTGGCCATAGTGCCTCAATTTAGAGGCTCCTCTAAATGCCTGAGCCTATTTCACTGGAGGTTCAGCTTAGCTGAAATCCAGTGTGCCACAGCACTGCCATTGTTCAACCTCAGCACCAGCTCTGCACAGCCATGGTGGGCAGAACTCAAGGCCATTCTCATTGCAGCAGGATGAGGCCAACATGGAATATGAACCTCAACTATGTCCCTCAGGGTCCGAGAAGCAGAGAGCTGGAATTAAACTTTAGGAAGGACCTATTGATCTTATTTCAGGCTATTATCTACTCTTACAACTCACTCAAAGCAGCTTAGACCAACCTGCTAGTCTTTGTTGTCATCACCAATAATCACAGAAAAAAAAATAGATGGACAAAAGCCAACCCACACCTTACTGGAGAGGCATTCAGTGGCCACTCTCCCCCACATGCAACCCAAAGGTGCACAGGGCACTGTAGTTAGGTTTTAGTCATCATTCCATTGGTCTAGGTGAGCCATGTGAGTAGTCATCAAATGGCTTCAGTCCTGATTGCCATGAATGACATAACCCAGGCACCCAGGCATCAGAAGCAGAATGTGGGGGACTAAGAACAAACAAATCAGTGTCTTCAATAAATATAATGGAAGTCAAAATAAAAAGAGCATGTAAGAATGAAATTTGTGACATAACCACATACAATATGGACCTTATATGGGTTTTGATTCAAACAAATCAGATGTAAAACTTAAGAGAAAGAAAATCTTGAACACTGACTAGATATTTGATGATATTAAAGAATTATTGAGTTTGGATACGGTAATTAGGTATTATATTTATGATTTTTAAAGAGTTCTTACCTTTTAGAGATACACACTAAATATAAGAAGACACATTTGGCACTTATTTCAAAATAGTTGATTAAACAAGGTATAATTTGATTATCATTGTAGGTGAGTGGTGATCACTGTACTATTTTCTCTATTTTTGTATGTTTGAAAGTTTCCATAATAAAAAGTGAAAAAATTAAGTTCTTGTATAAAAATATGTAACAAAGAGGCCGATAGTATTATTAGGGACAATTCACAAACATTGTAAGCAAAACAGCTTATTCCGCCTTAAAGTACTACCGTAAAGAGAAAAATGCAAATAGATGAATTCTAAAAAATTCCACAAATCCACTGGTAGCTACAATTTCCACATTCAATACATCATTCCCAAGTTAAAAGGCAAACATTTTAAAAGGAAGGTCTTGAACTTGCAAGGGATCACCCACAAGTTTAAGAATTCCAAACTTTCTGCATTCTCAGAACTTAGTCTCAATTTTTCACTTCAGTCCTTTTTCCAGATACCTTTGTATGAGATCATTATTCATATATTCAACAAATAGTGAGCACCCATTAAGTGCTAGGCTCCATGGGTATAATGGTGAACACAGAAGCGTTGCCCTCTAAAAGCAGATATTCTAGATAAGGTTGCAAATGTGGCCATTACAGCAAAATGTGCTAACAATGTAAGCGTATGTTTCTATAAACTTTTATTTTAAAGAATAAGTCTAAGAGTCAGAGTCATCATGAGACAGATTACATTTCATGATATAAATAATTTATTTTATATGTGCTATTGCCACCATTCTCAATTCTGAATACCTAAAATGCTATCTCTTTAAAACTCTGGTTCAAATGTTACATATTTTATACTAACTGGATAAAGAAATAGAATTGGCAGAGGAGCTTTGACTACCCCTAATGTTTTGACAAGAATACTTCACATTTCGAAGCTTAAAACCTTTTTTATGAAATAAAAATCAAAGAGTTTCTTCCCTCCTCCCACCTAAAGTCACTTATTTTACCATAAATAAACCCCTTGGAAATAGCCACGAGCTCCATTATCCTGTATGGTGGAAGCCCCCACCTCTTGGATAATATCTTAATGCCCCTAAATGATTCATTAAGTCTGACTATCCAACAATGTATCTATTGGTTGATTTCCCTGAAAATTTTCCCACCAAACACAGTATACTTTTAGCACAAGTTCATTCTATATTCATAATTTTTCAATTATAGTGCTTATGCCACTATTTTGTCAGGATAATTTATCAGGTATAAATACCTCTTTTTCTGTAATCTAAAACCAACTAAAAAAGAAAGCAGACACCAAGATACCAAAATCTTTCATGCTTAAAGGCAAATGTATTCAGTCCCTTTCCATGCAGCACATAACATGGTACTTATGTGCTTGTTATGCCTTTTCCAAATCGTTTGGGACAACCTTTGAGGATCCACTCATCCTCCAAGGTGAGCCATCTTGCAGTATGTTCTAGTAAGTATCTTATGTAGGGGGAAAGGAACATTGTTGCTGACCTACAGATTAGTCAAATGGGGAGTGTTCTGGGAGGAGAGTTAATGTCTATTGTCTCTTCCGTTGTTGTCATGAGGCTCACAGTAGGGCCATATCAGTTTGTACCAACAGATGCCTATAGAAGCCATTCAGATATGCTGCAGCAGGGAGGAAGGCACAGGAGAAGAGGAGGAGGAAGAGGAGACTCGATGTCCGATGATGGAGTGAAGAGGCTGCTAGTAAGAAAAAGCAGGAACAATGAGCCGTCCTCCTTAGGATGCCATGCCAAGGAGAAAGCCTCCAAAAAATCCACCAGTCACTAGAACGTTCTTCTTCACGAACGACACCATCTATAAACAGAAGATAGCACAATGGGCTATTTTGCTAAGGACATTATTATTATTAGAAATCATCTCTATTATCTATGTAATCTTGACAATGTCAATCCCCTCATCTGTTGAGTGGTTTGTACTTTAGCCACAGAGCAATAGAAGCCATGAACAGACTAACATGTAAAAGTGACCCCTGGCTGCTACGGGAAGCCCGATGGGAAGCAGGACAGATCAGGAGGTGAGACGATAGGTCTTTGGATCAGAGTGGTAGCAGAGCTGCTAGTGCACAGTGATCAAATTCAAGTGACAGGACTCTGTGTAACCAGATAACTGGCCATATGGGAGATGAGGAGGAGACGTCAAGGGCAATTAAATGGATTCTCTCTTTAGTAATACAGCTAAGAAATAGGCCCAAACATTCATGCAGGCACAGGGAAAGAAACAAAGTTCATGGGGGCAGTTACGGGGAAAGAGTAAAGCTGCATTCGATAAACTGGTTACAGAGGCAATTCATGATTTCCAATTTCATTCCTTCCATTTTCAACACCTACTCTCCAGTAGAGGCTGCTCACTCTGAAATTTCTCCTCCAAATTTCTCCATATATCCATCCTATCCATCCATCTGTCCATCTATCCACCTATCCTGCCCCCCACCCCGAGACCTCATCTTAAGTAGATGTTCTGAATTCTTCTCCTCACACTTCACATTAAGAAGAAGATTAACAGGAGAGGTCCTTATTTTGTTAAATTCCCAAGTCTCCAAACTCCTGTAAAAGTTCCCAGTTATCTGAAACTCAGAGCATATGCTTAGCACCCCTTTGCTTCTATGTCTATACTCTATAATCATTTCAGAGAGAACTTTCTTCCAAGTACAACCACCACCTCGGAAAGTGTTACTAGGGACAACACACCTGGTATTCTGGCCTAATCATTTCTTCAATCGAAGTACAATGACTTCATCACCAAACTATTTAAAGCCACTCACATCCTGACCTTCCCCTGACCTTTTCCACTCTCTACTCCACTCTTCGGAGACCCTCTAGCCCCCTCACTCCCACTGGGCCTAAGTCTCTTGTGTCACTTTCACTCCCCGACTCAACTGGACCTCACATTTCCCTACTTGAGGCGCTGTCTTTTCCATCTGCCATCAAGGGGAATGGAAAAAAAATCATACAACTTCCTAAAATAATTGTTTTCATTCATTATCTTTCTTACTTCCTACTCATTCTTCAAGTTGCTATAGTTTCACTTTCAACTCCACCACCTCACTAAAACTGTTCTCAGTGAAGCCACTGTTGTGGCTAAATACTGAATTTGTAGTTTTCATTCCCTACTTCCCAAGTGAGATAATGGGCTCTGAGGGGGGAACCAGCCACTATCCCTGAGGCATGTGACAGTGCCAGGCCATGGACAGGACTACAGAAATTTGCCCTGGCAGGCATGGCTCAGTTGGCTGGGCAACGTTCCACAAAGCACAAGGTTGCCAGTTCAGTTCCTGGTCAGGGCACAAGCCTAGGTTGGGGGGTTCAGTCGCCCATCAGGGTGCATGTGGAAGACAATGGATCAATGTTTCTCTCCCTCTCTCTTTCCTTCCCCTCTCTCTAAAAAAATAAAGAAATATGCTTTAAAAAGCGAAGAAATACAGAAATTTGTGGAATAAACCAATTCCAAACCTTTTGGTTAGTTTATAATAAGTTTCCTCTGTGAGTCAACAGTTGGTTCTAATCAAACATAAACCTCATCATTAAAGAAGTTTTCAACAATCATGTATTACTTTTATAACTGTTTGAATAATAAAGTTTTGGCACAATGACAAATGTCTAACTTTCATAACCTGAGTTTGAAGAAGAGGAATGGAAGGAGGGAAGGAAGAGGAGGAACTATCCTGGGCCCCCACAAATGCCACTTTCCACTCTGGGACCAGCTTTGGCCAACTATTTGCCACCATACAAAAGCTGTCATCATGTACTTGGTAATGCAGAGTTCTGTTCAGTATTTTTCTAGTCTGCTAAGTCATTTACCACTCATCTATCTGCTTTCCAACTCCCAAATATTTGCTGACATTTGTTGTCTACTGGTATTCTTCTCCTGTTCTATTGGTCCTTGTGGGTTTAATTATTTTTGTTTTGTTACTGCCATTTAGATAAATTTCATAAGGAAGCAGACATAAATGCTTGTGTTTAATCTACCATGTTTAACCTAAGTTCCTCTGCTACCACATATTCTATTTGATTGCACGACTTCCTCCTATCACTGCTACTAGAGTGTAAGTGCCTCAAGAACAAGGCCTACTTCAATCTACTCTTAAATCATAAATCCCTCCTCTTTTCTCTGTGAAATCAGAACTCCATTGCTCCAGGATATGAAATGTGCCAGGAACCTTGATCCTGGTTTATTTCCCTCAAGTTCAGGGTATTTATGTCTTTTTTTAAAGAATTTATTCATTTATTTTTAGAGAGAGGGGGAGGGAGGGGAAGAGAGAGAGAGAAACATCAATGTGCAGTTGCCGCTCGAGCCCCCTGCCAGGGACCTGGCCCGCAACCCAAGCATGTGCCCTGACTGGGAATCGAACCAGAGACCCGACCCTTTGGTTCACAGGCTGGCACTCAACCCACTGAGCCACACCAGTCAGGACGGGGCACTTACGTCTTTGGGACATCTGACATATTTTTAAAGGTAATAAAGCAGTAGTAAAATGCATCCTTTTAAAAAGGAAAAAATTTCCCTGTTCCTTCAGTGCCAGCCTATATAACCTAACTTGCCTTTATGCATTAGATCAGGGGTCAGCAAACTATACCCCATAGGCCAAATCCAGCTGGATGCATGTTTTTAAATAAAAGTCCATCACAACACAACTGCACTCAGTTGTCTATATATCACCTATGGTCATTTTTTTTACTACACAGTGGAGTTCAGTAGTTGTAACAGAGAGCACATGCTTACAGAGCTGAAATTATTTACCATTTGGCCATTTACAAAAAAAGGTTGCCAACCGCTGGGCTAGACATTCCACTAGTTATATGTAGGACAAGTATGGACATTTCAGAGATGTGTGTGCATGGATATAAAATGATCATATCGGCTATACAAGCTGCATCCTTATCCTCCCACTTGTTGCACTGTCCCCATCCCTACAAGAACTAGTTAAAGGTGACTGACTCACATACATGCACATATTGCTTCTCATTCTCACTCACTGACATGTCACCAAACACTTCAATTAACCAACTTTAAAAAAAAAAAGTCTCTGAGGTGAAGCTGTTCCATCCAAAGCTGGCAAATAGGTGTGTCTAGCCCCATTTTTGCACATACAAAATTGTCTGCACCCTTCACACATTTCACAGAAACAAAACCAGTCTCACCTCCTCAGCTTTGCTTTTCACCTCCGTAGGTAAGTGGTTGCTCTTACGGATCTTCAGCTGTTCCTTGGCTTTTTTCATGTCCTTCTCTACTCGTTGCCAGTCAACTTTGATGTATCCAGTATGGTTTGCAAGCTACAGTTTCAACAACAAGAGCAAGTAATAAGGAACACGGGCTTGTTGTTTCTTTTTGTCAGGATAGATCACTGAAGTACATTATCAAAAACCTTTCTGACTTTCCATTTTTGGAGACATTTGCCATCCAGTTCTCTGTACGACAATGACATTCACTCCACATTGTGCAAGGCCCAACATCTGGCACCAGATATCAATAGATTGCCCTATAATGACTGCTGACAATTACTTTATTTATACTCTTACGCCTCGCTAAAAAGTTTTAAATTAGCTTTAAAAAATAAAATGGTAAAATCAGAATTGGAAGTAAAGATGTAAGGTTGCCCTGGCTAGTGTGGCTCAGTGGACTGAGCACCGGCCTGCGAACCGAAAGCCTGATGGTTTGATTCCCAGTCAGGGCATATGTCTGGGTTGTGGGCCAGGTCCCCAGTATGGGGTGCTCAAGAGGCAACCACACATTCATGTTTCTCTTTCTCCCTCCCTTCCCCTCTCTCTAAAAATCAATAAATAAAATCTTTAAAAAACAGATGGAAGGTTAAGAAACAAACTTTACAGCCAACGTAAGTCTGAGTTTTGTTTTGTTTTTTTTTAATAAAGCAAGGCTGTCAGGTAGTAATTATTGCTGCCTTAGAAAAATCTAGCACATGGCCCCATGGAGATTTCTCACAAGTGACTTCATATAAAGGGTACTGAGAGAAGTACACCCAAACATAACTATAGAATATGTCTACGACCCTTGGCAAACACAGCAGGTACAAACACTAAAATTCAGTGAAAACAATTTCATTGAGAATGGATAAAACTGGATAAAATATTCAAATATACAATTTTCTGGTGGATTAGCACTATCCATGAAACCAAGAAACTGATAACAGCCTAGCAATCAATCCTCCATCAATATCACTTCTCTCCACCAAATTTATGTTAAGTCATATCTACCTCTAAATATCTAAATATCTAAATATCTGACTATCTCTAAATATCTCAAGCTCTTCTCCCCTCTATAGTTTCCTCCTGCACTGTTGCTCTTCCTCTAGTCTGTATTTTAGTTAGTGGTACCACCAACTAAGTTGCCCAAACCAGGCTGGAGAAATTATTTGCAATATATATAATAAACAAAACAATATTCATAAAAAGTGAAATTTTCCTAGAGCTCGGTAAGAAAAAAACCCACTAGAAAAGTGGGTAAAGGCAACTGACAGAAGAAAGTGGCCAAAAAAAGGAAAAGTTCAACTTCACAAGCAATCAAGGAAATTAAAATTAATGAGCAACTATAATTTTTTATCAGATTGGAGACAATTAAAAGATTGGAAATATCCATCATTCATAAGGATGTGCGAAAACAGACACTTTTATCCACTCTTACTGAGAGTGTTATAAATTGGAAGATAGCCTTACGAGTGAGAACAAATGTGCAAGGGAAGCCATGAGAGCAACTAAAGCTATCATGTATCTAGGAATAAAATCAAACCATAGATATATAAGAACTATATGGAAAGAAACAATAAGTTTATGCAAAGACATTAAAGAGGCCCTGTAAGGGAGCTATGATAAGAAATATGTACTTATGTCCCCATTTTATAAATAACAAAACAAAATGCAATTAGTAATTGATGAAGTTTGACTCAAAAGTCACTAGCATTTCAAATAGTACATGTAAACAAGTGCAAAGGCTATTCTAGTGTAATAGAACCAGGACTATATTACAGCTGCTCACACCACGTCCCTAATGGTCAAGTGGAATTTCCAAACATCTAAGAATATTTCACATACAGACCTGAAGGAGAAAAAATCCTCCTCCCACAGCTGTTGCAGCCAACTTTCCAACTTTCTGGAATATGAAACCCGTGCACCTACAAAAATCAAACCAACAACAGACAAGTTGACAGGCTGTCAGGTACACGGAAACAGTTGTGAGATACACACACACACACACACACACACACACACGCACGCATTAAATATATAAATATTTTATATATATCAACTATTATCCAGCCATAAAAAATAGAAAAAAACCTTATCATTTGCAACAACATGGATGGAGCTTGAGGGCATTATGTTAAGTGAAATAAGTTACACAGAGAAAGGCTGTACGATCTCATTTACATGTGGAATCCTAGAAAAGGGTTAGAGGGCAAGGGGAGGGAGAACTGAAGGGAGGGAGTCAAAAGGTACAAGCCTGCAGTTATAAGACAAATAACAGGGACATAATATACATGATATATAGGAAAGTTATATCATAACTTTCTTCTTCTGCTATTTCATTGTGGGTGTACAAAAATGCCTTCGATTTCTGAATATTGACTTTGTATCCTGCTGTTTTGACAAATTCATGTATTAGGTCGAGTAGTGTTTTGGTGGAGTCTATAGGGTTTTCAAATATACAATTTGAAAGTATATTCAAGTCGTATATATAGGAAAGTTATTACAAGAGCAAATCCTAAGAGTTCTCATCACAAAAAGAAATTTTTTCTTTCCTTTTTATTGTGTCTATATGAAAGGATGGATGTTAACCAAACCTATTGAAACCATTTTACAATATATGTAAATCAAATCATCATACTGTACACCTTAAAGTTATACAGTGATGTGTGCCAATTATTTCTCAATAATACTGGAGTAAAATGAAAATAGATAATAACTACCAATTTCAGAGGTGTTGTGAGAAGGAAAATACACAGTATATAATACTATATAATATATATAAATATTAATATATATTATATATTATATGTTTTTTAAACAGCCCCTGGTATGTAGTAAATACTATGTGTAACCATCAAATGGCACTTAAACATGTTGTTCGGATAAATGCTACACATCAAGTGATCTATTTCACTCAATGTCAATGTGCCTTTTATTGGTTAAAGAAAATGGTTCCTATAACTGCAACATTAAACCATGTTAAAAAAAAAGACACTTGACATCTTTCACATTACTTACCATCCAGTGACACCTCCAATTAACAGCTGGGTTGCCACACTATACTTTTCAGCTGAGGGTCCAGATTCCTGGCCAAACAGCTTGCGCCACCATGGCTGCTTCTTAGCAAGTTCTGCAAGGTCCAGTGAGTCAAAATTTCCTACAAGAATTAAGATGTTGAATGAGAAAATAGTTACTTTTACAATGAATCACTAACATGCCCTACTAGATTAAGAGATTTTTAAAGAGGTAGTTGTAGTAAGAACCTCCACATATTATTCTATTTTAAATAGTAAATTAACTCTGAAATTCTGACTGGCAATTTTTAAAAATCAGAATAAAATCAACAGGTAATATCTCTTAGAGGAAAAAAAACCTAGACAATACAGAACCAGTACTCTAGTTTTTCCTCTCAAATTTAAAAACAACCAAAAGGACCTAGGAAAAACTGCTAGTAATCTTTAATAATGCATCCTAAATGAAATGGATTTTCTTCATTTCCTCCTGTTCTTCAGGAGTAACTCAATACTATTCAGGAGCCCACAAATTCACAAATTCTCAGTTATTATGTGGATCTATAGTGATAATAAATATAAGAGGTAATGTTGCATTGAGCTCTTACTAGTTACCAGAAAATATGCTAAGCAATAAACATGTATATCTAATTAAATCCACAGAACAAGGTGTTATTTATTAACCCCACTGTACAACTAAAAAATGGAAGCTCAGAAGTTATTTTGCCAAGAAGGGAAGAAGACTTAATAAAATGTCTAATCCCTAAAACTATCATTTTTTGCAGATGACATGATAGCATACATAGAAAATCCTATAGACTCCACCAAAACACTACTCAACATAATAAGTGAATTTGGCAAAACAGCAGAATACAAAGTTAATATTCAGAAATCGAAGGCATTTTTGTACACCAACAATGAAATAGCAGAAGAAGAAATCAGAAAAAAATACGATTTTCTATAGCAACAAAAAAATAAATAAATAAAGTACCTAGGAATCAATTTAACCAAGGAGGTAAAAGACCTGTACACAGAAAACTATAACAACACTGAAGAAAGAAATTAAGGAAGACACAAATAAATGGAATCATATACCATGTTCATGGATTGGAAGAATTAACATCATCAAAATGTCCAGACTCCCCAAAGCAATTTACAGATTCAACGCAATCCCTATTAAAATACCAATGATGTATTTCGCAGATATAGAACAGACATTTCAAAAATTTATATGGAACCATAAATGACCCCAAATAGCTGAAGCAATTTTGAGAAAGAAAAACAAAGTAGGAGGAATCACAATACCAGACATCAAACTATATTACAAGGCCACTGTAATCAAAACAGTCTAGTGCTGGCACAAGAACAGACACATAGAACAGTGGAACAGAATAGAAAGCCCAGAAATAAACCCATGTCTCTATGGTCAATTAATATTTGACAAAGGGGGCAGAAGCATAAAATGGAGCAATAATAGCCTCTTCAACAAATGTTGTTGGGAGACCTGGACAGCCACATGCAAAAAATTGAAATTGGATCACCAACTGACACCATTCACAAAAATAAACTCAAGATGGATAAAGGACTTAAATGTAAGTTGTGACACCATAAAATTCCTAGAGAAGAACATAGGCAGGAAACTCTCAGATATCCCACACAGCAATATTTTCACCAATATATCCTCTAGGAAAGAATAAACAAGTGGGACCTCATCAAAAGAAGAAGCTTCTGCATTGCTAAAGAAAACATAAGCAAAATGAAAAGGGAACCAACCGTATGGGAAAATATACTTGCTAATGATATATCAGATAGAGGTTTGATCTCCAAAATATATAAAGAACTCACACGACTCCACTCCAAGCAGACAAACAACCCAATTAAAAAATGGGCAAAGGACCTGAACAAACACTTCTCAAAGGAAGAGATACAGAGGGCCCAGAGACATATGAAAGGATGCTCAGCATCAGTAGCCATCAGAGAAATGCAAATTAAAACCACCATGAGATACCACCTCACACGAGTCAGAATGGCCATCATAAGCAGATCAACAAACTACGGGGGCTGGCAAGGCTGTAGAGAAAAGGGAACCCTACTACACTGCTGGTGGGAATGCAGACTGGTGCAGCCACTGTGGAAAACTGTGGAATTTCCTCAAAACCTAAAAATGGAACTGCCTTTTGATCCAGTGATTCCGCTGCTGGGATTACAGCCTAAGAATCCCAAAACGCCAATTCAAAAGAAGCTATGCACCCCAATGTTCATAGCAGCACAATTTACAATAGCCAAGTGCCGAAAGCAACCTAAATGCCCATCAGTAGATAAATGTATCAAAAAACAATGGTACATTTACACAATGGAATACTACGCAGCAGAAAGAAAGAGCTACTACCCTTCACAACAGCATGGATGGAACTGGAGAGCATTATGCTAAGTGAATAAGCCAGGCAGTGAAAGAAAAATACCATATGATCTCACCTATAAGTGGAACCTAACCAACAAAACAAACAAGCAAGGAAAATATAACCAGCAACATCAAAAGAAAAAAGAAACCAACAGAGTCAAGAGGGAAGGGGGGGTGGGGGAAGGGATGGGAAGGATCAAGTCAAGGAACATGTATAAAGGTCCCATGGAGGAAGCCAAGGTGGGGAAGAATGGAGGGAGGGAGGTGGAGGAGGGGCCAGAGGAAAGTGATGGCAGGAAGGTGGAGACAAATGTATTTGAACAAAAAATAAAAATTAAAAAAATGTCTAATCCCTTTCTCTGGGGGAAGATAATTAGGGAATATTTAATGAAAAATGCACTACACTGTAAATAACAAAACACCACACAGAGAAATTGAAGAATGACCTTAATTAATGGATATATATCTATGTTTTGCAAGACCCAATATTTTTAAGATGTTCATTCTCCCCATATTGGTCTATAGACTCAATGTAATCCCAATCAAAAACCAGGTTTTTATCTAGAAATTGACTGCTTCTAAAATTTATAGGGAGATGCAAAGGGCCTAGAGTACTGTTCCCGTTACTGTGGCTATACAACAAATTACCCCCAAAGCTTCATGGAGCAAAACAATCATTTATTATGCTCTCAGACTTGGTGGATCAGGAATTCAGACAGGATACAGTATCACAGCACATGTGTTTCATGATGTCTGAGGCTTCAACTGGAAGACTTACAGGTAGGGGTCTGGAATCACCTACTACAGTCATACACAGTCTGCCTCTGTATGTAGAGTAGTTTAGGCTTTCTTAAAGCATAGTGTCTAGGTTCAAGCATGCCTGTTGTCCCAAAGGAGGAAGTGAGAGAGAGAGGGAGTCCGAGTGCTGGGCAGAAGCTATATTACCAATTGACACCTAGCTTCTGAAGCCAAGCAATATTACTTCCATGGCAGATCATGTTGGAGCAGTCACAAACTCCCATTCAGATCAAGAGGAACTACAGACCACATCACTCAGTGTAAGAAATATCAAATTCACAGTGAAAGAAAATAAAAAAGGATGTGGAATGGAAGCTGTTGCTGCAGTTATTTAGGAAAAGACAATGTGCCATAAGTAGCCAAAGCGATTTTTGGGGGAAAAAAAAGGGACAAACGTCAAGGACTTTGCAGACTTACAAAGCTACCATATTTGACACAATGGAGACATCACCTAAGGATACACAAACATATAAATGGAAGAGAATATAGAGTCCAGAAGCAGATCTATACATACAGTCATTTGATT
Source organism: Pteronotus mesoamericanus (assembly GCF_021234165.1). NCBI lineage: Eukaryota > Metazoa > Chordata > Mammalia > Chiroptera > Mormoopidae > Pteronotus > Pteronotus mesoamericanus. Next base: position 487,034 of record NW_026555093.1, on the reverse strand, counting down.
TTCAAAACATGACACCAAGGTAATTCAGTGCGGAAAAAAAGTCTTTTCAACAAATTGTGCTGGAACTATTAAGTATTTGTAAAAACAAAAACCTAAATATGCACCTTACATATCATATAGAAAATATAATTCAAGAATTAATTCAAGATGGATTATAGATCTCAATTCAGCAGAACCAAAATATGAATGTGAGGCCCTGGGCCTTCTATGGCCTCACAGGTAATTAAATAGGAAAAAAAATTCTAATGCAATAACAAAACATTATTGCTATGTTGAAGGAACTCTCTCCCTGGGTTAAATATCACTGAAAACAAGAATGAGTTTTGAGTTTTGCTTTATCGTAATTTTACCAAGCCCCTTAGCTCAAAAAGAGCTCCAAAGGGGGATCAAATTACAGACACTTAGTTGACACAATTTCATTCAGTCATTCAACAAACACTACAGAGCACTATATAGACAAAAATAAGTCACTAGCCTTGCTCATGGGATATCAATGATCAGTGTTTTATGATCATCACAATGATAAAGATTGAAATTCCTCCAAACAATTTCCTAGGGGCAAATACTTGGTCAACCTACACATTTTAAGTAATAAAAGCAGTCTGCTCTGCAGGAAAATAATTATATTGTGTACTTCAATCCCTTAGCCACATATATTCAGTGGTGTGCTGGTAAATGTTTAACAACCAGTTTTAATTTCCATGGTGGGTTCACTCAGTGTGAGTGTAACATCACTGAATTGTGACATCACTGAACACAGAGTTTGGGAAAAGATGCTCAGTAGCGTTCTATGCTATTATTTCCACCACACAGACAAAATAAATGTAAATAGCCTTAAAAGCATAGATAACAGTATAACACAGCAAACAATAAAGTGATGAGTTTTGAGTATTTTCATTGCTTTTTTAAAATCCTCACCCAAGAACATGCTGATTATTTATTTTTACTGTTTATGCTATTACAGTTGTTCCCCCTTTTTCTCCCTTTCCCCACCTCTACCCAGCCCCACTCTCTCCCGCCTCTAAGTCAATCCCCATATTGTTGTCCGTGTCCACGGGCTGTACAAAAATGCTCTTTGGATAATCCCTTCACTATCTTCCATCCAGTCCCTCACCCCCCACCCTGCCCCGGCACAGATGTCAGTCTGCTTCATATATCTAAACATGCTTATTGATTTTATTTTCTTATTTATTTTTATCTTTTAGATTTTATTTATTTTTAGAGAGGGGAAGAGAAGGAAAAAGAGAGGGAGAGAAACATCAACGTGTGGCTGCCTCTTGAGCGACCCCTACTGGGGACCTGGCCCGCAAACCAGGCCTGTGCCCTGACTGGGAATCAAACTAGCGACCCTTTGGTTTGCAGGCCGGCACTCAATCCACTGAGCCGCACCAGCCAGGGACAAACATGCTTATTGATTTTAGAGAGAGAAGGGAAAGAAGGGAGAGAGAGAGGTAGAGAAACAGAGATGTGAGAAACAAAGATGGGTTGCCTCTCGAACGCGCCCCAACCAGGACCAAACCCGTAACCCAGGCATGTACCCTGACCAGGAATCAAACCCAGCTTTTGGTTTCCCGGACGGCGCTCCAACCAACTGAGCCACACCGGCCAGGGCCACTGGCTCTGTTTTAAACATAATTTATGCAATTTTAATTTTATATAATTACGTTTTCAATGATGGCTCTGTTTAGTTATCAGATCTTGTAAGCAAGTACTAAAGTGAATATAACCATGAAGCATTCAAAGAAGTAGGGTAAGAAGAACAATTTAAACACGTGCTCCACTGCGTATTATTTTATTGGGAATCTTCTTTTGGCTACGCAGACTAATTAAAAAGACTATTTCAAAGTACCATCCCAAGTATACTCCTCTCTGAAAACCATCAATAGCGCCAAGGGAGGCGCCTTGCACACAGAAAAACACTTGCCAAGTGTTTGCGATGAACGTCCAAAGGGATAAAGCAGCCGCCTTAACCTCAAAGTGCCAGTGCCTTCCGAGAACAGTGACGGAATGTCTCAGGGCTTAGATTTTTGGGGACGGCGCCAGAAGTCTAAATGAACCCAATAGGAGACAACACCTCGGGGCAGTTCGGCCCCAGCCTAGCGCCTGACCTTGACCGGACCCTGGGATCGGGCGGGCCGGGGGCAAACCCGGGATGCCCTCCCCGCCCCTGAGCTGCTTGGGTTCCCTGGGAAATTATGCCAGCGTGTGAAGCCCTTCACGTCCGCAAACCCGAAAAGCGGCCCCCCGCGGCGCCGACGACGCGCGCACCCGTCCCTACCTTGACTGGACGCGGCCATTTCAGCGATCTCGTCTCGCGATGACACCCGCGGAGGCTCAGCGCTGTAGGACACGGAGTGGCGTGCCGTTTTCGCCGCAACCTGGCTTCCGGCACGTGGGACAGATGTTTCCATTCCCCTGGCCGCAGCGGAAGAGGGCGGGCTGTGCTCGCCGCGGTCACTCCCTACCCCTGGCTCACATATGCGTCACAAGGCTCCAGAGGCTGAGTCACGGGCCCCGACGCCACGCCCAGCAGATGCCTCGGGACGCGCGTGCGCAGAAAGAGTTTCCCAGCAGCGTTTCGCTTTAGTACAATGCTGAGGTTGATGTGCACCTGTCAGAAGTTTCATGGGCATAGTCCTGACTCAGCCCTCCGCTAGTAAAGATTATTTTACCTATTACTTTACTAAAAATAAAGGAAACAGGCATGTCATGTTTGTTCATGTGAACATTGAGCAAATATTTATCAGTACTGGCTCTGTGTCCAACGTGTTCTAGTGGAGGAAGACAGTCGTTTTAAAACCATTTAAACAATAACAATTAGAGAAGCGCTAAAGAAAAGCTCTTTAGAGATGCTCCTTTAAAGAAAAGAGCTTCACTGCCTGCAATGCCTACGGAGCCCTTTAACTGTGCAAGGGCACATCTCCCCACCTCACTCCTAAACTACTCCTCTCGTTGTCACCCTATCCCAGTTAATGGCAACTTCACCGTTCCTGAAACCTTGGTGTTATTCTGAACTCCTGCCAAACCCCACAAATTCAATTCATCAGCGACCTCCATAAACTCTACCTTTACAGTGAATCCAGACATTTATCACTCCCCTATTGCTACCATCTTAGGCCAGGTCACAATCATATCTCACCCCAGTTACCAGGTTGACCAGCTCTTACTCTTGTACCCCTAAAGTCTATTTTCTCCACCATGACCAGAAAGATCAGTCCAAAAGGTAGTAGCGGTGATAAGGTGAAGAGATTTAAAAAACTGATAGACAAAAGCTGAGTGGGGGAAGGTAGAAGAAGGTAAACAAAGGATAAATGGTGAGGGAAAAACACTTGACTTTGGATGGTGGACACAATACAATACACATATGATGTGTTATAGAATTGTACACTTGAAACCTGAACCAGTCCACAGTGTCTGAAGAGTCCCTTTTTTAAAAATTTATTTTAATTTATTTTTTCAAATACATTTGTCTCTGCCAACCCCCCACGACTTTCCCTTGCCCCCTCCCTCCATCCCTCCCTCAGCTCTTCCCCCTTTGGTTTTGTCCATGAGTCCTTGCTATATGTTCCTTGACTTTCCCCTTCCCTTCCTTGTCCCCGCCCCCCTCCCTCCTTCCCTCTGTTGATTTCTTTTCCTAGGAGTACATACCAATTGGAAGAAATTTGACCCTGAGTCCCTCAAGAAAAAGGCTAATCTTTTGTAACATGGGCTAGTCTCAAAGTGGGCAATGGAGATGTTTAGTCAGTCAATGACACCATTAATTTCAATCCTATCTTGCAACTGGACCTGGACAGAGGTTTCATACATTTAGGCCTTTATAGCTCTCAGAGATGACCCTAAGCTATATGCTGTCAGTAAACTGGAAAAATATACTCAGATGAAAAAAGCATTTCAAATATAGGTAAATGAATTTGTCAGTCCTTTTCAAACACTTGAGTGGCTACCCAACTGTTGAGGTATTAAAAATAACTCCTTGTTTTATGAAGAAAGTCTTTACAGGGCCAGAGGTGTGGCTCCAAAACATCAAAGCCCACCAAATCCTTTTACCTTCCCAAAACCTCCTCTATTCATCTTTAAAAACTTACTGGTAATTGGCTTAATGAAACCAGTCTTTCTAGGAGAAGCTTGCTTTTCTTTCCCTACATTTTTGAAGTGCAAGCACCTGGTCTTCTCCAAGAACTCTTGTCTAGGCCATCTTTTTAAATACAAAGTTTGAGGGGGAAAATTTTTTTTAGATTTTATTTATTTATTTTTAGAGAAGAGAAGGGCAGGGCGGATAAATGAGGGAGAGAAACATCAATGTGTGGTTGCATCTCGTGTGCCCCCCACTGGGGACCAGGCTTGTAAGCCAGGCACATGCCCTACACTGGGAGTTGAACCAGCGACCCCTTGGTTTACAGGCTGGCACTCAATCCACTGAGCCACACCAGCCAGGGCTTAGAGAGATAATTCTTATCAAGAGGGGGAAAACCTTAGTTATATCTGAGCAAATCAACTTAATATATTTCAGCTATTCCTTTCTAAGTTAGTAAATTCTGATAGAAGTTATTGAATGTCTAGGTATTTTGAAATAACATGAAATACTAAAATGTTGATTGCTAGGCCTGCTTCTGGCTTTTTATTACAAAGAGGCTGTAAAATGGGTTTGGAGCTGTAGATAAATGTCTTCTGCTTTGTTGGAGGCATATTTCTTGAAAGTGAGAATGTGTTTGCCAATAAAGGAACCTATGTTTCTAAAGATCATGAGATGTGTGCCTGAAAGTCAATCTAAGGAATGCCATTTGCTTACTTTTTAGTCATCGTTGGAAACTGATAATTCTAAAAATTAAAAGTTCAAATTAAGTTGGAAAGAAGTTTCTATGGTTTTAATAATAGAAGGCATAAGGCATGGAGATGCCATTTTGAAGGACAAGGATTGAAAGTGAGTTATTCTAAAGATAGTTATTTCTAAAGGAATAAGAAAGTTTGTGAAAGTTGCAGAAAGGTTTGTGAAAATTGTAAAAGTTTGTAAAAGTTTTAAATTTGTAAAGAAAAAAACCTCAGTCAGACTCCAGTACCCTTTTTCCACCTAATTTCTCTCTGGTCATTCTTTGATGACTCTGGTGGTACCTGGAGTTGTTTTCATTACACTTTCTTTTGCCCTTGTCAGTGTGGGAAAACCTACCTGTCAGTTGTGGAATAAATCCTTCATCAAAATGCATTTTGTCAATGCTGAGATAGAAGGTAAGGCCACCCTCAGGGCATGGAGTAAACACATCTGCATGTCAAATGGACTTCATCTCTCAAACTAGTTTTCTCTCTCTCTCTCTGCCAGTGTGGCTCTCTCAAATGAGCTTTCTATTGAGTCCCTTGTCTGAGTGGGTTAAATCTATACCCAGGGCATCTGGCTGACCCTCAGACACAGGTCACCCTCAGACACAGGATAAACACACCCATCTCTTTGTCCTTTTCTGCTGGTGTGGACTACAACTCCCAGCCCTCCATCTGCGGAAAGTATCTTCTGTCACCAGGTTTCTGACCTTTCAGGGGGCCAAAGTAGCCCCGCCCAGGCTCTTCCCTGCTGCTATACTCCTTGGGTCCAATACTTTCTTTCCACCTCTCATTAACAGTCCTTGAGGCCCTTGAGAGTCTCAACAGGTCTTCTTGCTTGGTATTTAGGACCTTCCATCCCCTTTCCAGTCTTCTTAAAAGTTGTCAAAAGCAAATTAAAAAATCTTATGTTTTCTCTACAAAAATTAGTAATTCAAATTATGTGTATGGTCTTTATGTATTCAGCCTTCATGTGTGTGGTCTTTATGTGATATGTGTTTGTCTGTGTGTTACATGTGGTGCTTTTTCTGCCTCCAGATGGCATAACTAGGTAGTAATATTTTATTGGCCTAAAGATATTACGTACCTATATAAATTAAACAGGATCTTATGCTCTGGACAAAATATTTGATGTTAAAACTGGTTTTAAGTTTGGTTAATGTCTTCTAGGGTTATTACAAAAAAAAAAGTCTTGTTTTACAAAAAGGTTATATTATAATCTTTTGGTTAAGTACACTTGACAACTTTCCCGAAGTTTAAATTTTAAGAAGTGAGAAATGACTTTGAGTTACTCCAATGAGCCCCTGTGATACCTCAAGGATTTATTCTCTCTCCTTACAAAAGAAAAGTTCTTGAACTAATTAGGCCTATTTAATATGCTTGAAATTATACGGGAAGTTTGCCAAACAGAATAACAATAACTATTTTATTTGTATACATATATTTTTTTATCAAAATAGATTTTCTAGAAATTTCAACCTGCCCCAGAAAGAAGCTTGCAAAGATTCAGAGTCAAGTTCAAACAGGAAGCTCTCACGGGGACCAGCTCTCCTGTCGGTGACACTGGGCAAGCCAGGAGTGATGGGGACATCAAGTAGTAGTACTCTTGAGTATTTGTAATCCACACATTGGGTATTTATGAATTGTTTCCAATGCTCAATGCACACTTTTGATAAATCCTGTACAGCATTTTAAAAGCTTATATACTGTTTGGTCTTTATATATTAAGATTGTGTGTTAAATCTAAAACTATAGGCTTTATATTGTTCTTTTATGTCATTTTATAGTAATTATTACTTATCAAGAAATTGTTATCTTGAAATATTATATCTTACAAAGAAGAAAAGTTATTTATCAATTGCATTTTAATTGAATCTACAACCACGTCATTTTAAATTTGGTCATTTATAAACAGACACTGTTTTCCTCTAATGCATTTGTGAATGTATTTTTGGATAGGTTCATGAAAAGGACTTTGACTTACTCTAAGTTGCAGGTATCTAAGTAGGTCATGTCTTTAAAGTAAATAAAGATTTATAGAACACTTAGTGTAACTTGGTTCAGGGAAATACTGGCAAACAGTTAAGACAAATAAAATTGGTTACATGGGCCTGAATGAACTAAAGATAATTGTTTTTCTTGTGACTTTATTCAAAATATTGCTAGTTTTAAAACTTTTTGTTTTCCAGATATAAGAAAACTTTGTTTTTTTCTCCAGAACAATTTGTAAGTTATACCCCCATAAGCAATATTGAAATATTTCTGTTTTTTGCTCTAATTCCTCCAAATTCAGCAACTCTTAATGAGTGAGTATTATTTTTATGGTAACATGTTTGTTTGCATAAACTCAATAAGAACCTGTTCTCTTAATAATAGCACCAGTTTCCAAACGTGGTTTTGTTAACCAAGTCTTTGTCTGAAAGGTCATAATCAAAAGAGCCATGCCTGAGACGCTTTTCCAAGCAGGAGATACAGAGGGCTCAGAGGCATTTGAAAGGATGCTCTCAGCATCACTAGCCATCAGAGAAATGCAGATCAAAACCACCATGAGGTACCGCCTCACACCGGTCAGAATGGCCATCATAAACAGATCTACAAACAACAGGTGCTGGCGAGGCTGTGGAGAAAAGGGAACCCTAGTCCACTGTTGGTGGGAATGCAGACTGGTGCAGCCACTGTGGAAAGCAGTGTGGAATTTCCTCAAAAAGCTGAAAAGGGAACTGCCTTTTGATCCAGGGATTCCCCTGCTGGGACTATACCCTGAGAACACCAAAACGCCAATACAAAAGAACCTATGCACCCCAATGTTCATAGCAGCACAATTTACAATAGCCAAGTGTTGGAAGCAACCTAAATTCCCATCAGTAGATGATTGGATCAAAAAATTATGTTACATATACACAATGGAATACTACGTAGCAGAAAGAAAAAAAGAACTACTAAACTTTGCGACAGCATAGATGGAACTGGAGAGCATCATGCTAAGCAAAATAAGCCAGGGGGTGAAAGACAAATACCATATGATCTCACCTATAAGCGGAACCTAACCAACAATACAAAGATGCAAGGAAAATAAGACCAGCAACACTGAAAGGAAAAGAAACCAACAGAGACAAGAGGGAAGGAGGCAGGGCGGGGACAAGGAAGGGAAGGGGAAAGTCAAGGAACATATAGCAAGGACTCATGGACAAAACCAAAGGGAAAGAGCTGAGGGAGGGAGGAAGGGAGAGGGCAAGGGAAAGTGGTGGGGGGTAGGCAGAGACAAATGTATTTGACAAAATAAATTAAAATAAAATTAAAAAAAATATATCTCATGTAAAGCTGAACTATACTAACTAAAATGCCAGGAAAAAAATTTTTCTTAATAATAAGTAAAAATGCAATAAATATATACTTAGTTAAAAAAAAAGAGTCATGCCTGGACTCTGGATGTCACCAGAAAGCTTTAAGGAATTAATATTTACTTTTGAGGCCAATAAGAACCTCTTGGAGAAATGGCCTGATACCTCGCTTGGTCACATGGCTCATAGTTATCTTTCTAAGTAAGGAACAAGGGTTGCTTTCTTGAAAGAGAGCAAAAAGTCTATGGCCAAATCACATTGAATGCACCTGATCTCATCTAATCTCATGAACCTGAAAGATGGCAAAGAAGGAACCTAAAGACATTTCAGGGACCTCAAAGACTTGAGAAATCCAACGAAACCTATAAATATTGCAGGCAAAGCCATATGGAAACTGTGTGGCTTGGCTTTTGTGCCCTGAAGGGCTGACTAAAACAGTCTGAAGGTTCCTTGTAAAATTCTAGCAAAGCAAATTTAAAAGAGCCTATATGATCAGTTACTATTCTTGTGTTCATGAAAATAATCAGGCCAAATTGAAACTGGACTGATATGCAGTCTCTTTAATAAAATGAGGGTGATTTTAGGGAGAGAAATTTTGATGGGAATCACAATGTCGAATTGTCACCCACAAACTGATTGAATCCTAGTTTTCCTGGTTTTCTAGCAAGCTAAATTTTCATTTTTTTTTCTTTCATCTTTTGACTTGGAATTATTGAGATCTACTGATTCAGTGTCAGCCACACAGAATTTACCTACTACTCTGACTCTCCCTTTTTGGGGATTTTAAGGTTAATATCTGGTCCTGTTTTTTGTGGCTAACACCGTTCCCTGGACCTATAGCAACCTTTTTCTTTATTCTTGATTTTAGGCCATGTCTCCTCAAATATCTCCTATCCTTCATTCAACAGTGTCCAGACTCTGAAAGATTCCCTCCACAAATGGCCTCCAGCCACAGCTCTCACTTTTTGGGCTGTCCAATTCCACTGTCTTCTCCTTAAGGAGCCATACCCAGATCCACAGACAGGGACAGCTCTACACCCCTAGCCCATTTGAAGTAGTTACAGAATAAGAGAACTTTGTCCCTATTGTCCAGAACAAGAACCAGGCCAGGTCATTAAGAATAAATCCTTTTTAAAACCAGAAGGGGAAATGAAAGGACAAAGCCAGTGCCATTCGCTATCATGGTGCTATTGGCCTAGCAGGTCTATGACCTTGTTAAACATGACTGCCATTTTATTCTTCTGAACTTATGTACCCAGGACTGGAAATTACTAGAAAGCACAAACAGAACATGACTATCCACTCCCTATAGCCACAGGCAGAAAATAACTTTGGAACAAACTGCAGCCTCTGTTACAATGCCCCTAACATCCCAGGGGCCGCACAACAGCAGCCCCAACCCCTTTTTAATCCAGTTATAATCTAGCAAAAGCTCAAACCCCCACTCCTCAATGCTGGTGTATCTCTCCACACCATGCCCCTCTCCTTTCTTGGGGAGTAAATAAAATCATTACTCTCCACACTTGCTTCGTTTTGTGAATTCTTTCACAGCCTGCATTACTTACCATCCTAACAAAACCTATGTAATTTTAATAATAAATGTCACCTAAGTAAATTCGATAAAAGATAAAAATAAAATGTAATTGTGATCAGGTCCATACTGTACTCAGAACCCTGCCATGGTTCTCTAATGTCCTCAGTGTAGAAGCCAAAGTCCCTTTGCTGAATTATAACCTTCTCATTGAAACTTTTCATCATCCATCCTCGTTTAAAATTGCAACTTGGTACACACACCCCTTCTCCTTCTCCTGCCTACAGTCATCCCTTGATATCCATGGGAGGTTGGTTCCAGGGCCCCCAACAGATACCAAAATCCCCAGATGCTCAATTATCTTATGTAAAATGGTGTAGAACAATGCTTTCCACAAGTGAGGATTCCCAATCCTGGGAGGCAGAACCCATGGATACAGAGAGCTGACTGTACTTTCTTTTTGTGCACAATATTTCTTTTATCCTTTATCTTCTAACACAGTGTATAAAATACTCGTGTGGTATAAACATTATAATTATTACTTATTATCTCTCAGATGTTTTTATTTTTCACTACTGTGCACCCAGTGCCTATGACAGTGTGTGGCTTGGACAAGTGGGTAGTTGCATGGCCTTAGGAAAACCATTTAACCTCTCTGCACCTCAGATGATTCATCTGTACTACTCAATTTGCAGTCTCATTGTGACAATTAAATCAGATAATGTGCCAAGCATCTGGCAGAGAATTTATCATCCTGTATTGTAACTATCAAGCTACCTTTCTGTCTTCCCATTGGACGATATCTCTCAGAAGGTAGGAACTGGATTTTATTCATCTGTGAGGCATAGGGGTTAGGATCATGATTTCTGGAGCCAGATTACATGAGTTTAAATTCTACCACTTACAAGCTATGTGACTGAAACCAGAAAAGCCAGCATTTGTGCTGCCTGTCACTACCAGAACCAGTAAGCAGAGACAAGGATTGAATCTTTATGAGTGCTTTATTCAGATACTGACAATCTGAGAAGACAGCAGGCTATGTACCTTCAAAAACTATCTTAGCATCTCATTTCAAGCCGACCTTTTTATAATGAAAAGAAAAGGTAAGTAAGAAGGTTGAAAAAAGTTTAATTGGATAAGAGTTGCAGTCTGGCTATGATTTTCTTTTTTTTTTTTTTTTTTTTTTTTTTTTTCTTCATCTTTTTTTTTTTTTTTTTTATAATTCTTATTAATTTATTTACTTTTTAAATACATTTGTCTCTGCCTTCCCCCCCCCTTCCCCTTGCCCCCTCCCACCTTCCCTCCCTCAGCTCTTCCCCTTTGGTTTTGTCCATGAGTCCTTGCTATATGTTCCTTGACTTTCCCCTTCCCTTCCCTTTCCCTGCCCCCCCCTTCCCTCTTGTCTCTGTTGATTTCTTTTCCTTTCAGTGTTGCTGGCCATATTTGCCTTGCTTCTTTGCATTGTTGGTTAGGTTCCGCTTATAGGTGAGATCATATGGTATTTGTCTTTCACCCCCTGGCTTATTTCGCTTAGCATGATGCTCTCCAGTTCCATCCATGCTGTTGCGAAGTTTAGTACTTCTTTTTTCTTTCTGCTACGTAGTATTCCATTGTGTATATGTACCATAATTTTTTGATCCAATCATCTACTGATGGGCATTTAGGTTGCTTCCAACACTTGGCTATTGTAAATTGTGCTGCTATGAACATTGGGGTGCATAGGTTCTTTTGTATTGGCGTTTTGGTGTTCTCAGGGTATAGTCCCAGCAGGGGAATCGCTGGATCAAAAGGCAGTTCCATTTTCAGCTTTCTGAGGAAATTCCACACTGCTTTCCATAGTGGCTGCACCAGTCTGCATTCCCACCAACAGTGGACTAGAGTTCCCTTTTCTCCACAGCCTCGCCAGCACCTGTTGTTTGTGGATCTGTTTATGATGGCCATTCTGACCGGTGTGAGGTGGTACCTCATGGTGGTTTTGATCTGCATTTCTCTAATGGCTAGTGATGCAGAGCATCCTTTCAAATGCCTCTGGGCCCTCTGTATCTCCTCCTTAGAAAAGCATCTGCCCAGGTCCTTTGCCCATTTTTTGATTGGATCGTTTGTCTTCTTGGAGTCAAGTCGAGTGAGTTCTTTGTATATCTTGGAGATCAAACCTCTATCTGATGTATCATTAGCAAATATATTTTCCCAAATGGTTGGCTCCCTTTTCATTTTGCTGATGTTTTCTTTAGCCGTGCAGAAGCTTCTTATTTTGATGAGGTCCCACTTGTTTATTCTTTCCTTTATGTCCCTTGCTTTAGGAGACATATCAGTGAAAAAATTGCTGCGTGGGATATCTGAGAGTTTCCTGCCAATGTTCTCCTCTAGGACTTTGATGGTGTTGCGACTTATATTTAAGTCTTTTATCCATCTTGAGTTTATTTTTGTGTATGGTGTCAGCTGATGATCCAATTTCAATTTTTTGCATGTAGCCATCCAGCTCTCCCAACACCATTTGTTGAAGAGGCTGTTATTGCTCCATTTTATGCTTCTGCCCCCTTTGTCAAATATTAGATGTCCATAGAGACCTGGGCTTATTTCTGGGCTTTCTATTCTGTTCCACTGGTCTATGGGTCTGTTCTTGTGCCAGTACCAGATTGTTTTGAGTATAGTGGCTTTGTAGTAGAGTTTGATGTCCGGTATTGTGATCCCTCCTACTTTGTGTTTCTTTCTCAAAATTGCTGCAGCTATTCGAGGTCGTTTATGGTTCCATATAAATTTTTGAAATGTCTGTTCTATTTCTGTGAAATACGTCATTGGTATCTTAATAGGGATTGCGTTGAATCTATAAATTGCTTTTGGTAGTATGGACATTTTAAGGATATTAATTCTTCCAATCCATGAGCACGGTATATGCTTCCATTTATTTGTGTCTTCCTTAATTTCTTTTTTCAATGTTGTATAGTTTTCTGCATACAGGTCTTTTGTGTCTTTGGTTAAATTTATCCCTAGGTACTTTATCTTTTTTCGTGCTATATCGAATGGTATATTTTTTCTGATTTCTTCTTCTTCTATTGCATTGCTGGTGTACAAAAACGCCTTTGATTTCTGAATGTTGACTTTGTATCCTGCTGTTTTGCCAAATTCACTTATTAGGTTGAGGAGTTTTTTGGTAGAGTCTACAGGGTTCTCTATGTACACTATCATGTCATCTGCAAACAATGATAGTTTTACTTCCTCCTTTCCTATTTGGATGCCTTTTATCTCTTTCTCTTGTCTGACCGCTGTGGCTAGGACTTCCAATACGATGTTGAAAAGAAGCGGTGAGAGCGGACATCCTTGGCGTGTTCCCGATCTTAGTGGGAAAGCTTTCAGTTTTTGCCCGTTGAGTATCATATTGGCTGTAGGTTTTTCATATATGGCCTTTATTACGTTGAGGAATGCCCCATTGATTCCCATTTTGCTGAGTGTTTTGATCATAAATGGGTGCTGTACCTTGTCAAATGCTTTTTCTGCATCTATCGAGATGATCATGTGGTTTTTGTCTTTTCTTTGATTTATGTGGTGTATCACGTTTACTGATTTGCGTATATTGAACCATCCCTGCATCCCTGGGATGAATCCCACTTGATCGTGATGGATAATCTTTTGAATGTATTGCTGGATGCGGTTTGCCAATATTTTGTTGAGGATTTTAGCATCTATGTTCATCAGCGAAATTGGCCTGTAGTTTTCTTTCTTTGTAGGGTCTTTATCTGGTTTGGGGATCAGGGTGATGCTGGCCTCATAGAAGGAGTCTGGCAGTCTTCCCTCCTCTTGGATTTTTTGGAATAGTCTGAGAAGGACAGGGGTTAGCTCTTCCTTAAATGTTTTGTAAAATTCTCCTGGGAAACCGTCTGGCCCTGGACTTTTGTGTGCTGGGAGTTTCTTGATTACTGCTTCAATTTCCCCAACTGTTATCGGTCTGTTCAAGCTTTCTGTTTCTTCCTCCTTCAGTGTTGGAAGATTATACTTTTCTAAAAATTTGTCCATTTCATCCAGATTTTCAAATTTCTTGGCATATAATTGTTCATAATAGTTTCTGATGATCATTTGTATTTCTGTGGTATCAGTTGTTATTTCTCCTCTTTCATTTCTGATATTATTAATTTGGGTCCTCTCCCTTTTATTCTTGATGAGTCTGCTTAAAGGTTTGTCCACTTTATGAATCTTTTCAAAGAACCAGCTTCTGGATTGGTTGATCCTCTGAATTGTTCTTTTTGTCTCTATGTCATTCAGTTCTGCTCTAATCTTGACTATTTCCTTCCTTCTACTTGCTCTGGGATTTATTTGTTGTTGTTTCTCCAGTTCTTCAAGTTGTAGTGTTAGGTCTTTTATTTGAAATGTTTCTATCTTTTTAAGGTAAGCCTGTATTGCTATGAACTTCCCTCTCAGGACCGCCTTTGCTGTGTCCCATAGGTTTTGGACAGTTGTCTGTTCATTTTCATTTGTTTCCAGAAATTTTTTGATTTCTTCTCTTATCTCATTATTGACCCATTCATTGTTTAAAAGTGTACTGTTCAGTCTCCATGAGTTTCCAAGTTTTTGAAGTTTCTCTTTGAGTTTGATTTCGAGTTTCAAGGCCTTGTGGTCTGAGAAAAAGTTTGGTATTATTTCAATTTTCCTGAATTTACTGAGGCTTGCTTTGTGTCCTATCATGTGGTCTATCTTTGAAAAACTGCCATGAGCATTTGAAAAGAATGTGTATTTTTCTTCTTTGGGATGTAAGATTCTATATATGTCAGTTAAGTCTCTTTGATTCAGTGTTTCATTCAGCTCCACGATATGTTTATTAATGTTTTGTTTGGAAGATCTGTCCATTTTGGACAGTGGGGTGTTGAAATCCCCTACTATCAGTGTGTTGCTATCTATATCTTTTTTGAAGTCATCCAACAATTTCCTTATAAACTTGGGGGCTCCTATATTGGGAGCATATAAGTTTACAATATTGATGTCTTCTTGATAGATTCTTCCTTTAAGTATGATAAAGTGCCCCTCTGGGTCTCTCCTTATGGCCTTTGCTTTGAAATCGACTTTGTCTGATACAAGTATGGCAACGCCAGCCTTTTTCTCATGTCCATTTGCTTGGAATATTATTTTCCATCCCTTTACTTTCAATCTGTGTAGGTCTTTTGCTCTGAGGTGGGTCTCTTGTAGGCAGCATATGTGTGGGTCATGTTTTCTTATCCACTCAGCTACCCTGTGTCTTTTGATTGGGGCATTTAGTCCATTCACATTGAGAGATATTACTGATAGAAACTTACTCATCTTTTCTCTTTGTACTTGTGTTCCTCTCCGTCTCATTCTTTTCCTTCATCTGCTTAAACCAGCCCCCTTAGCATATCTTGGAGTGCTGGTTTGGTAGAGATGTATTCTTTTAGCTTTCTTTTGTCTGGGAAACTCCGTATTTCTCCTTCTATTTTAATGGAGAGCCTAGCTGGGTAGAGCAGCCTTGGCTGTAGGCCCTTGCTTTTCATGGCTTGGAATATTTGTTGCCATTCCCTTCTGGCTTGGAGTGTTTCTGTTGAGAAGTCAGCTCCTAGGCGTATCGGGGCCCCCTTGTATGTTACTTTCTCCTTCTCCCTTGCTGCCTTGAGGATTCTCTCTTTGTCTTTGACATTTGCCATTTTAATGATGATGTGTCTTGGAGTGGACCTCCTTGGGTCCTTCTTGAGTGGGGTCCTCTGTGCCTCCTGGATCCATGAGAGCCTTTCTCTCCTCAAATTAGGGAAATTTTCCATCATTACTTTTTCGAGGAGGTTCTCTATTCCTTGCTCCTCTTCTTCTCCTTCTGGTATCCCTATTATACGGATATTATTGCGTTTCAGGTTGTCCTGCATTTCCCTAAATGCTTCTTCATTCTTTTTGAGCCGTTTTTCCATTTCTTGCTCTTTCTGGGAGCTTTTTTCTACCTTATCCTCCATCTCACTGATTCGATCCTCAGCTTCATCCAGCCTGCTTTGGATTCCTTCTACTGTGTTCTTCAATTCAGAAATGGTATTCTTCATATCCTCTTGTGTCTTCTTGATAGTTTCTATGTCCTTTTCCAGGCTGATATAGTTTGCTGTAAGATCCTGATAGTTTCTCTGCAGTTTCTCATAGTTCTCTTTGAGCTGGCTGAGCTCATTGAGCTTCCTTAGAACCATTGTTTTAAATTCCATATCTGATAGTTCCCTTGCCTCTATTTCATTGAGCTCTCTCTGTGGGGAGTCCCCTTTTCCACTCATTTGGGGAGAACTTCTTTTTCTTCCCATTTTTGTGACAGTCTGTTAAGTATTTTTGTCCTTTGCTTTTCTTTCTGGGCTTGCCTCTGATGATGTCAGTTGTTGACCCTATAGGGCCTTGGGTTGTTTGTTTGAGCCTTTCAGGAGTCTAATGCCTGTGTCTGACTCCTGCTTGGAACAGCTCTGTGACCCCTTCGGTCAGGGCTGGGCTATTTTTTGGGATCTCTCTGCGCTCTCACGAGAGCTCCTTGAGCGCGTTCCCAGCGCGGCAGGGTCCCCCACCTGCCTGGGCTCGCATGTGTTTGCCCCAGACCAGAGGGCTTATTCGCGACCTCCCGTGCTCATCTGACCTCCCTGGCACGCGAGCTTCGCGGCACTGGTCAGTTTAGAGTCTTCTATTGTGTGTTTTCCCCGCTTTTGGCTCTTTGGGTGCGTTGCTTGCCCTCGCCAAATGGGGACTACGGAAATGGGAGGAAATCAGCTCTCCGGTTAATCCTGTTTCTGGTCTCTCCTCCAGGGACTCTGGGCAGCTCTACTTATTTTGTGGGCCGCTCTGCAATCGCGGCGGGCGGGTCAATTTACGCCTGCCCTTGCCCCTCTGTGCAATCCCTCGCAGGCCGTATGGGTGCCAGTCTGTGTGAGGCCTTGCCGGCAGGTGCAAGCGTTTGCCAGCCCGGGTGGGTCACACACACGCTCGCCAACCCTCGCCAGTCACTCGGCGCAAGTGTGCGCGCCTGCTCTGGGTGTTTTGGGGGTGTCTATGTTTGCTTTTCGGCTTTTGGCTCTTTGGGGGTGTGGCCTCTTCCCGCGCAATGGAGACTTCGGCAAGGAGAAGGAGTCAGGACTCCCCGGTTCCTCCTCCCGTTCTTTCCCCAATGCCTCCGTTTCTAGTCTCCCCTCAGGGGCCTCTGGGCAGTTCTGTGACCCCTTCGGCTGAGGATCCAACCCCTGTGCGGACTGCGTTTCAATCGCAGGCAGTCTGGTTCATGCGCGCCCCGCTTCTGCCTCTTTGGGGTCGCGCCTTTCCAGCCCACAATGGAGACTACCGAACGGGGAGGGAGTCGGGACTCCCCGGTTCCTCCTCCCGTTCTTTCCCCAACGCCACTGTCTCCAGTCTCTCCTCAAGGCTCTCCCAGACAGTCTGCACTCAGCCCCGCAGGTCACAGGCGCACAAGCTGTGTGCAGAGCGCACAAAAGGCAGGTTAATTGATTCCCTTATGCCTGAGCGAGATGGTAGCTGCAGAGTGGGAAGTGCGTTATCACCCGGGCTCCACCGGCCGCAGAGTCAGTTCTCTTCACAAAGTTTTCCTCACCAGTCTTTTCCCAGGCACCAGCCCACCCTGCTGCCGCCTCTACCCAGCGATCAAGGAGGGTAGCTGCCGCTGCAACTTTTGCGTTTGCCCTTTAAATGTCTTTTTGCATCCCCAGCCACTTGTCTCTGGCAGAGAGTGCCCCTAAGCTTTTTGGGGTTGCGTTTTGTCTGTATTTTCTCGGCTTTAGCGGCTGTAGTTTAGGGGTTCCTGTTTATGATTCAGACCCCGTTCTTCCCGGGGGGACGCTAACTGGCTGTTTCAATGTCCCTCTGGTGCCAGTGCCCGTGCGCACCCAGCCCACCCTCTCGAGCCTCCACCGCAATTCTCACCCGTTGGGATGTGTGAGAGTCGAATCCGCTGTCCGCGGCACCAAGGCTCCTCTCCCACTATCGCTCCACTGCTTTCCAGGTGATTACTCCATTATTTAGTTGCAATTCCAGTTTGGTTTTGAGAGGAGGTCAGTGTGACTCCCTTTCACTCCTCCGCCATCTTTCTGGCTATGATTTTCTTAGGACTTCTTTATCTGTTGATCAGCAATTCTTTATCTGCATCATGACCGCCTCTCCCTGGAACACAATGGCTCAGATACTACCTCCAATAGTTTGTACACCCACTGGGGCACAAAAGTGGAATTGCTTGTTGACCTCCTGGAGTCACTTGGTCATGCATTCCAGTTCCTGGAATAACAGATTTCCTAATGAATTAATCACTTAAGCCTATCAACTAAGGCTAAAATCTTTAACTCTGAGTTCCTCTATCATGACCATGGCCAAGTTGCCTAGCCCCTCTATTCTTCAGTTTCATCACCTGTAAAATGAAGACAAGAATAGCAGCTGCATTAAGAAACACTTAGAACTGTTCCTGGCATATGGTACATGGCAGCTATTACCTCTGCATCCTAGTGCCTGGCAGAGAATTTTGTGTACAGCAAATTTTAAGCAAATTCTTACTCGTGCAGAACTGGACTCTCGGTGATACATTTCTTAATGCAACTCTAACCCTAACCAAGTTTCTTCTCATTGTGTTCTCTACTTTGAGGCCCTTGGGGAGGCCCTTACTCCTCGTAATATACATTAACTTGAGTAGGGTCACCACTTGAACTAAGCATAGCTACATTCAGATTTAAGGAGATACAGTATCCTATATCTGGGTCAAAATAAACAACCTTAAGAAGCATCAGGTAACAACAATGAAAGTTAAATAAAATATTAAGTCTGTGTGGTTATGAGTGCTATGTAGAAAAATTAAGCCAGGAGGGCTATCAGTAATATAAATATTGGTAGAGAGCTTACCATGGAAATGTGATCCATATTTGAGCTCATTGGGAAGGCAAGATTTAAGCCAAGACTTGAAGGAAATGTGGGAGTGAAATGTGTGGAGTCTGGGGGAAAGATGTTTCAGGTAGGGGAAATAGCTAGTGCTAAGGTCTAGGTGCAAGAGGCCCATAACCAGAGTGAGATGGGACCATGGACCAGAGAAAGGGGCATGCTGATCATGGCAGATGCTCTAGGCCCTGGTAAAGACGTAGGATCTTACTCCAAGTTAGGTCAGAAGCCAGTGGAGGTTTTTGAGGAAAGGAGTGACAGGATCTGCTTTATAGTTCTAAAAAGTCACTTTGTGGTGGTTGTGTGAGGTACAAGGGTAGAAGTAGACAAACTGTTAGGATAGTGATTACTCTTGCTTATGCAAGTGGATTCCAGAATCTGCAGCTACTACTAAGGAAGAGAGTTGGGGTAGACTAGGAATATGAGTACAAATTAAAGATCATCTTCACCTTGACTTCTCCCTTCCTCTCTTCCTTTCCTTAAAGGTTCAGATTAAAGCAGTATTCTTGTGCCCCTACTGCTCTCAGAAGTGAATGGGTTAAGTTTTAGCTCAGCCTTCCTTTTCCTATTCAGTTCTTCCTGTGGCTGCTTCCCATTGCCAAAAAGGAAGCAATCCTATCCCTTACTGCTTAGTGCTGCTGCTGTCACATCCAGCAAGTAAAGTTCCCTAAAATTCTCTGCCAGACTTTTGGAACTTTTCATTAAATCCTAGAAAATTTACCTGTTCTCTCTTGGAAGCCAAGGATATTTTAGAGAAGAATTAATCTTCACTTCTCCAGTTGAACATTTCCTAGCCATAAGAGCCATGCAAATAGAGCTCTCCACCTGCTTCTTTCTGTGCCTTTTACCGTTCAGCTTTAGTGCCATCAGAAGATACTACCTGGGCGCAGTTGAACTGTCCTGGGACTACATGCACAGTGAACTTCTCAGTGAGCTCTACGTGGATACAAGGTAAAGACATACTCTATAGTGCCCAACCAGGATGTGGGGATGTGACTCTGGTTGGAGGAAGGTGCAGACATCAGGTAAGAATGGCTGTGATGCTAGTTAAGCCCTGAAAAAGTATTTTCTGGTAAGGTAATATATACATCTGTGCTATTAGCACAAATGCTAACTGCCAACCCTTTTTATAGATCTGACCTATTCGTTGATATTTTGTTCTGTTTTGTCTATTGATTTTTATTGTCACATGCTGCCACTCTGGAAACTAGAGAGTGGAGTAAAGAAAGGGCAAAGGGGCAAGGAGCATAAGAGAGAGAACAAAACTTCCATAGAGAGAAGCAGAGCAATGAGATCCTATCAATATTACACACAAGTTTAATCTCTAGTTCGTATGCGCGCGCGCACACGTGTGTGTATGTGTGTGTGTGTGTATGTGTGTTATGGTTTTGATCTCTTTGCCCAATTTTGGTGTAAGGATAATACCTGCCATGAGTTCAGAAGCTTTTCATCTTTTGGGGGTTCTGGTGCATTTTGGGAAAATAGTATTAAATAACCTTTTCAATATTATCTATGGGCATTGATTTATTCAGATTTTTCTACCTCTTCTTCAGTCAAATTTGGTTATATATATTTTCCTGGAAAGCAATTATCCCTACATTTGATAATGTATTGGTATCAAGTTACATAATAATCTTGTGATACTGTTAAACTATTCTATGTCTGTAATTATATCTCCTTTTTCACTTTTATATTGTGTATATTCTCTTTCTCTCTCTTTAAAATAATATTTCCAGGAACTTTCTCAGTTCTTTACTGGTCTTCTCAGGAGCCATATTTTGGTTCTACCATTTTCTGCTTTTACCATTATTATTTCATTCCTTCTTCCTAAATTCCTTTGGTTCATTTTGTTGATCTATTTTTTGCTTATTAAGTTGACTGCTAAAATCATTTATTTTCAATTTTTTGTTTTCTTTAAATGTGAATTATAAAGATTTAAACTCAATACATATATAATGGCATATAAGTATTAAATGTCATGTCATACATATTTTATGGTCATTTTTGTTCTGTTTGGCTCCCCATCCTCCTCCTACATTAGCCCCCTTTTTGCTTATCCTCAATCAGGTAACCCCAGTATAATAATATATATTCACGCACACACACATATACATATATATGCAAATAAAGGTTTTCTTAGTCATTAGGTTTTTTTAACAAAAATGGCATATTACAACACTTTTTTCGCTCATTAAAACTTAGCAGAATTCTGTCCAAGTCATTCGGCATAGCTTCAATTTATTCTTTTTAATGGCCATATAAGACTCCACATTATTCCAGGGTTTGAGGTTTAAAAAAATTTTTTTTTGGCCATTATAGCCTATCTCATTACATCGTGGTGCTTTTATTCCAATGGGACAGATTCTCAAAAGTGATATTGCTGGAATGAAGCTAATATTTCCTTTTTAGTTTTGACTTCCAAAGAGGCCAGAATTATTCAAATATTTCTAACATCAATGTATGGAAATGGTCTTCTCCCTGTATTTGCATCAGCAATAAGTTTTATCTTGCCTTTTAATGTTTGCCAATCCAGTATGTGTAGAATGATATTGCATCATTAATTGTGTTCCTTTTATTTCTGATGAGGTTGAGTATCTTTTCAAATGTGTGTTGGCTATTGCATTTACATATTAAGATTTGATTATATTTTTTTGTATAAACATATGTTTTTGATATAAACATATTTTTATATATGTTCTTTTCTTTTTTAAAATTTTATTTTAATTTATTTTTTCAAATACATTTGTCTCTGCCTCCCCCCCACCACTTTCCCTTGCCCCCTCCCTCCTTCCCTCCCTCAGCTCTTCCCCTTTGGTGTTGTCCATGAGTCCTTGCTATATGTTCCTTGACTTTCCCCTTCCCTTCTTTGTCCCTGCCCTCCCTCCCTCCTTCCCTCTTGTCTCTGTTGATTTCTTTTCCTTTCGGTGTTGCTGGTCTTATTTTCCTTGCATCTTTGTATTGTTGGTTAGGTTCCGCTTATAGGTGAGGTCATATGGTATTTGTCTTTCACCCCCTGGCTTATTTCGCTTAGCATGATGCTCTCCAGTTCCAGCCATGCTGTCTCGAAGTTTAGTAGTTCTTTTTTTCTTTCTGCTGCCTAGTATTCTTTTCTTTGAGCTTTTTCATTTTCTTAAATTAAATGAGAACACTTTTATTGTTACAAGTGTTAACTTTTTTGTTCTTGACTTTGTTTATAACTTTTATAAAAAAAGTTTTTAATTTTTACAAATATATCTATATTTACTTTCACAGCTTCAGAATTGCCAGTGTTGGTTAAACATGTTTTCTGCACATCAAGATTGTATATGTATTCTTTCAGATTTTCTTGCAAAAAAAATTACTGTTTTGCTTTTTACATTTATGGCTCCAATTCAGCTGATAGTTATTTTTGTGTATGGTATTGGAGTGGGATTATGTCTAGGCTTATTTCTTTTCATATCAATAGCTCATTGCAATGGCATCATTTATCATATAATACATCATTTGCCACAGATTTGAATGGATATATTTATCATATAAAACTCTCATATATATTGCTATCTATTTCTGGATTCATTATGCTGTTTCACTGATGTAATTGTTTCTTGCTATGTCAATGCCATATTGATTTGATTACAGTGGGTCTATAATATCTTTCAGTGTCTGGTAAATGAAATCAACCGTTGCTGGGGTTTTTGGTACTTTTTAAAAAGCATTTCTTAGGAATTTTATTTTTCTATGTAAAAATGTTAAAATATTTTCCAGTCAAAAAGGCCCAAGTCCTGTTATGATTTTACTTTGTATTTCATTAAATTTATCCACAAGTTTAATAATATAACAAATGTATGTAATTTGTTATTACATTTAACTCTATGCATTTTGTAAATGAGTTGCTACTGTTACTAAATTGTTTTCTATTTCCATTTCTTGATATTTAGTATCAGAAATGTTTTCTCCTATTTCCATTTCTTGATATTTAGTATCAGAATTGTTTTTTCCTATTTCCATTTCTTGATATTTAGTATCAGAATGTATAGATCCATCTTTTTTGTTGTTTTCTTTTTTGTTTGTTTTTTAATATATATTTTATTGATTATGCTACTACAGTTCCATTTTTTTCTCCCCTTTATTCCCCTCCATCTTGCACCACCCCACCCACCAGCATTGCCCCCTTACCTTAGTTCATGTCAGTGGGTTATACATATAAGTTCTTTGGCTTCTCCATTTCCTATACTGTTCTTAATCTACCTCTGCCTATTTTGTACCCACCATTTATGCTGCTTATTCCCTGTACCTTTTCCCCAATTCTTACCCTCTCCCTCCTCTCTGTTTTACTGTTCATAGTTTTCATCTTCTTCTCTGTCTGAGATAAGTCCCTTTAACATTTCATATAATAAAGGTTTGATGATGATGAACTCCTTTAACTTGACCTTATCTGGGAAGCACTTTATCTGCCCTTCCATTCTAAATGATAGTTTTGCTGGATAGAGTCATCTTGGATGTAGGTCCTTGCCTTTCATGACTTTGAATACTTTCCAGCCCCTTCTTGCCTACAAGGTTTCTTTTGAGAAATCAGCTGATAGTCTTATGGTAACTCCTTTGTAGGTAACTGTCTCCTTTTCTCTTGCTGCTTTTAATATTCTCCCCTTATCTTTAATCTTGGGTAACTTAATTATGATGTGCCTTGGTGTGTGTTTACTTGGATCCAACTTCTTTGGGACTCTTTGAGCTTCCTGGATCTCCTGGAAGTCTATTTCCTTGGCCAGATGGGGGAAGTTCTCCTTCATTATTTTCTCAAATAGGTTGTCAACTTCTTGGTCTTCCTTTTCTCCTTCTGGCACCCCTATAATTCGGATGTTGGATCATTTAAAGTTGTCCCAGAGGTTCCTCAGCCTCTCCTCATTTTTTTGAATTCTTGTTTCTTCATTCTGTTCTGGTTGAACGTTTATCTCTTCCTTCTGCTCTAAATCATTGATTTGAGTCCCAGTTTGCTTCCCTGAACTGTTGGTTCCCTGTATATTTTTCTTTATTTCACTGTGTGTATCCTTCACTTTTTCCTCTATTTTGTGAACATACTCAACCAATTAAGTGAGCATCCAGATTACCAGTGTTTTGAACTGTGCATCTGACAGGTTGGTTATATGTTCATCACTCAGTTCTATTTATGGAGCTTTGATCTCTTCTTTTATTTGGGCCATACTTCTTTGTCTCAGCACACCTGTTACTTTGGAAGGGGTGGAGCCTTAGGTATTCGCCAGGGCAGGACACCCAGGGCAGGTCGCTGCATTGTGATGCTGTCTGTGGGGGGAAGTGTCCAAGAGGGAACAATGCCACTTGCTTGGCTCTCGGCCGGCTTTCAGTCACTTTCCCCCCTACCCACAATCAAATTGGGCCCTTCTAGTGCTGATTCCCAGGTGGGTGGGTTTGTGTACATTCTATGACCCTGTGGGTCTCTCCAACGGACTCTCCTGTGAGGTTGGGGGTTTCTCCTGCTGCTGCAACCCCCACAGGTTTTTACCTCCAGAGGTTTTGAGGCTTTCTTTTCCAGCAATGGAATCCTGGGTTGCGTGGCCCGTCTCGCTCCCCAACTGTGGCTTCCGGTTTATCCACATGTAAATGTGGGACTGCCTGGTCAACCAGCTGCCACCTTGCCCTGTGTCCTCTCTACCTTGGCTGCCTATCTCCACCCTTCCTACTGGTCTGGATGAATGTTTTTTCTTTATCTCCTTGGTTGTTGGACTTCCATACAGTTTGATTTTCTGGAAGTTCTAGTTATTTTTTGTTTTTAAATGTGTATTGTCCTTCTTTTGGTTGTGCGAGGAGGCAAAGTGTATCTACCTATGCCTTTATCTTGGCCAGAAGTCTTGTATATATTCATCTTGAATCTAGCTACCTTACTGAATTCTCTTAATAATTCTAGTAATTTTACTCTAGAGTCTCTGTGATTATTGAGCCATATCCAAAATGAGTCAGATTTTAGCTCTTTTCCAGTGTTTATAGGCAATTGTTTTTTTCTTATCTTACTGAATTTATTAAAAAATACAATACAATGTTGTGATATTGGTAAAAGCGAGCATTCCTACTTGAAATATTCTTAATATTTTGCTTTTAAGAAGCATTTGCTGTTTGTTTTTGGCAGTCTTTGTTACTTCTATTCCCATTTGGCATAAAACATTTTTTTAAATATTTTATTTTATTTTTTAGAGAGAAGAGAAGGGAAGGAGAAAGAGAGGGAGAGAAACATCAATGTGTAATTGCCTCCTGCACACCCCCCACTGGGGACCTGGCCCGCAACCCAGGCATGTGCCCTAACTAGGAATTGAACTGGCAACCCCTTGGTGGCATAAAATTTTTATTGGAAATGACTTCTCAACATCTAGTACCACCTGAATTTTACTCTTCAATATGTTGATAGACAAATAGATTGTTAATAGATTTCCTCACATTGAATACCCTTACATTCTTGGAGTACATTCTAATGTTCATATAATTCCATTATTGCTGATGTCTATTTCCTAATATTCCTTTAGAAACTGTGTCCTTTTATTATGTGGAATTGATCTATAGCTTTACTTGTCACTAGTCTTATTAGATTTTGGCATTAAAGGTTTATTGGTTTTATCAAATGAGTTAATAAATGCTCCATCATTTTCTGTTGCATAGAATAGCTTAAATAACATTAAAAATTAGGCAAGACTTGGTTATAAATTCATTTGGTCCAAGTGACTTTGCAATATCTTTAGTCATCTCTTCTGGCTTTTCTATGACAATTAGTCAAATCAAGTTTCAATTTTTTTGACTCACCTTTAATAATGTTATACCTTTTCAGGAAATGACTTCTTTTATTTCTCAACTTTGTTGCTACCATGTTGCCTATAGCAGGGGTCCCCAACCTCTGGGCCAAGGACTGGTACCAGTCCAGTGGCCTACAGGAATTGGACCACACAGCAGGAAGTGAGCTTCAATGTAATGCACTTCAATCGCCCTGAAACCTCCCCCGACCCTTGGTCCATGGAAAAATTGTCTTCCAAGAAACTGGTCCCTGGTGCCAAATATTTGGTGACCATTGGTCTATAGCACTATCTCATGATTCTTTTACTCCACATTATTGGTAGTTCTGTAGTTTCTCATTCTTAAATTCCTATATCTTTGTTATTTATCTGTATCAATGAACAGGTTTGCCAGGGATTTGTCTCTTTTGTTATTGATGATGGTGTTTTCAAAAAATGAGCCTTTGGGTTTCTTTGTTCTTCCTAGTTATTTTTAATATTTAATTCACTTTTTAGATTTTTTATCTTTATCAAAGATCTCTCCTTAGTTTCCTTTTTTTTTAAAACTGAGCTATATTTTTCTAATACCTTAGGAAAAGTAGTGTGTTCTTTTCTCTCTTTTTTTGTCCTTTTTTTAAATGGTGAAGGCACTATATTTTTCTGTGAGAATAACTTTTCCCACAGGTTATGGTAAGAAGAGTTTTCATTGTTTTTAGTATAGTTTGTAATAAATATCCTCTTTGATTTCATTTAGGAGCATGTTTTTAATTGCATTTTTAATTTACTTGTCAAGTCATTTTTAATATTTAGACCAATTTTGAGTATCCCCTTAGTTTTCTATTGCTGTGTAACAAATTACCTCACTTAGAAGCTTGCAAGAAAACCCATTTATTATCTCACAGTTCTTGTGGATCAGAACTGGGTACTCTGCTCAGGGTCATCCAAGGCCAAAATCAAGGTGTTGACAGAGCTATGTTCCCTACTGGAGGCTCTGGAGAGAGTCCACTTCCAGGTTTATTTAGAATTCAGTTCTTTCACTCAATTTCCATGTAGCACCCTCCATCTTCAAACTAGCAAGTGTTCATCAAGTCTTTCTCATGCTTTCAATCTATCTGACTTAATTTTCCACATCTCTCTAACCTTCTTTTCCTGCCTATCCCCCTTTCACTTTTAAGAACCATTGTGATTACATTGGGTCCCCCCAGGTAATCTCTCCTTCCAAGGTCAACTAATTAGCAACCGTAATTCCGTCTGCAAAGGTGTTTTTTTTGTGTTGTTGTTGTTGTTTGCCATGTAACATATTCATGGGCACAGCAACAAAGGTCACAAGGGACAACATTTTGCCTACTTCAGGTATAATTTATATACAATGAAATGCGCAGATTTTAAACATGCAGTTTGGTAAGTTTTCACAAATGCATAACCACCACCCTAATCAACATGTAAAACATTTACATCAACTATCCTGCAATGTTACAGTGAGTCTCCCTGCCCTGACCCAGCCCCCAGGCAATGAGCTGCTTTGTGGAATTATAGACTCATTTTGAAACCAGAAAAGTCAGTGTTCATGCTGCCTGTTACTACCAGGACCAATAAGTAGAAACAAAGATTAAATCTTTATGGGCGCTTTATTCAGATGCTGGTGATCTGAGAAGACAGTGGGTTATATACCTTCTAAAACTGTCTTAACATCTGATTTGAAGCTGACTGTTTTCTAAATTTTGTTTATTTTTATTGTATTTTTTCATTACCATGTATCCCCTTTATACCCTCTTCCATCTCCACCATCCTCTTTCCCCCACAATCACCACACTGTTCTCCATGTCCATGAGCCCTTTTTCTTTTTGCTTTATTCCTCCACCCCCAAAGACCCCTACCCAATGTTGTCAGCCTGCTCTCTATCTATGAAACTATCTTTATTTTGCTTGTCAGTTCAGTTTCTTCATTGGATTCCACATATGAGTGAAATCATATGGTATTTGTCTTTCTCTGACTGGCTTATGTCACTTAGTATAATGTTCTCCAGGTCCATCCATGCTGTTGCAAAGGGTAAATTTTTCATGTCCGAGTAGTATTCCATTGTCTAAATGTACCATAGCTGTTTTATCCACTATCTACTGAGGGACACTTGGGCTGCTTCCAAATCTTGCTATTGTAAATACTGCTGCAATGAACATAGGTGTGCTTCTTTTTTTTTTTCTTTTTAAGATTTTATTTATTAGAGAGAGGGGAAGGGAAGGAGATAGACAATGATGTGTGAGAGAAGCAATTGATCGCCTCTTGCACACCCCCAAATGGGGACCTGACCCACAACCCAGACATGTGCCCTGACTAGGAACTAAACCAGCCACCTTTTGGTTCTCAGGCGGACACTCAATCTACTGAGACACACCAGATAGGGCAGCTTATTTTCTTTTGAATTAGTGTTTTGAGTTTCCTTCGATAAATTTCCAGAAGTGGAATTACTGGGTCATAAGGCAGTACCATTTTTAATTTTTTCAGGTGACTCCATACTGCTTTCCACAGTGTCTGCACCAATCTGCATTCCCACTAGCAGTGCAAAAGGGTTCCCCTTTATCCTCATCCTTGCCAGCACTTGTTTGCTGATTTACTGATGATAGCCACTCTGACAGGTGTGAGGTCATATCTCATTGTGGTTTTAATTTGTATTTCTCTCATAATTAGTGACATTGAGCATCTTTTCTTATGTCTATTGGCCATCTGTATGTCTTCTTTGGAGAAATGTCTATTCAGGTCCCCTGCCCATTTTTTAACTGTTTTGTTTTGGTTTTTTGGTGTTGAGTTCTTGTGTGTGTCATAAGAAGGTGGTCCAGTTTCATTTTTCTGTATGTAACTGTCCAATTTTCCAAGCACCATTTATTGAATAAGCCCATTGTATGAGCTGGTTTCTTTGTCAAGTATTATTTGACTATGTAGGTGTGAGTTTATTTCTGGGCTCTAGTCTGTTCCATTTATCGATGTGTCTGTTTTTATGCCAATACCATGCTGTTTTCATTACTATGGCCTTATAGCATAGTTTGAGACGAAAAAGTTTTGAAAAAGGATTTAAAAAAAGGTTAATCAAATAAGGGTTGCAATTTTCCTAGTATTTCTTTATCTAATGATCAACAATTCTTTATCTGTATCACAGCCTTCCCTCCCTGGAACATAATGGCTCAGATACAACCTTGATCCATAACTTGAAGACCCCCTGGGGCACAAAGGTTGAATCGCTTGTTGACCTCCTGGAGACATGTATTCCAGTTCTTGGAACAATAGCTTTCCATAGACATTAATCACTTAAGCCTATCAACTATAACTACAACTAAAATCTTTAACTCTTGAGTTCCCCTATCAATTTTTTACTTTTCAAGACTTTTACATAAGTAGAATTATAGTATGTACTCTTCAGTGTCTGGGTTTTTATATTCAGCATGATGATTTGAAGTTCACACAGGTTGTTTCATTAAATAGTTCTATCCTTTTAAAAAAATCCTCACCCAAGGATATGTTTATTGATTTTAGAAAGAGAAGAAGGGAAAGACAGAGAGAGAAAGAGAGAGGGAGGGGGAGAGAGAGAGAGAGAGAGAGAAACATTGATGTGAGAGAGAAACATCAGTTGGTTGTCTCTCTTATGCACCCCAACCGGGGATCAAACCTGCAACTTAGGTATGTGCCCTGACCAAGGATTGAACTCACAACCTTTTGGTGGACGGGATGATGCTCCAACCAACTTAGCCATGGAACCATGGTAATTCTATCTTTTTTATTGCTAATTACTTGTCTATTATGGCAATATATAATTTGCATATTCATTCACTGTTCACATGGACCTTTGGAGTGTTCCTGGTTTGGGTGCTAATATAAATAAACCTGCTATGAATATTCTTGTACAAGTTTTTGTGTGGACATCTGTTCTCATTTATTTTAGTTAAATATCTACAAGTGAAATTGCTAGATCATATGGTAAGTGTGTATTTAAGTTTATAAGAGACTGCCAGTAGATTTCCGGAAGCATTGTACCATTTTCTACTCCTACCAGCAACACATGAAAGTGCCAGTTTTGACACATCCTGGACAACATTTGATGTTGCCATTATTTAATTTTCACCATTTTAATCACTGTATAATGGTATCTTACTGAATGCATATGGTATGAAAAAGGTTTATAAGTTATTTTATAGTTTATTGTTGCTGGAAGTTGTGCAGTGTTAATGATCCAGAAGTAGAGGCCCAGAGGGTCAATAGCCTGGTATCTAACTGAACATTTAACCACGTATTTGTTAATGTTGGTTGTTAAAAATTAATATTGAGCTAATTATACATTGTACTTTGTTTTGTAGCTTCCATCTAACATGCAACTTGTGGCATAGTGAATAATAGTCTGAGTGTAAAATTGAATTGAATGGAGAAAAAGATTTATTTGTTATCTAGTTTTCTGTTGTTGTATAGACAGTCACATGTATTTACCAAGAAAAAGTTGATAGAATTTTTATTTTGATGATACCGTTATATGGTCAAGATTATTTTGATACTGATTAACAGGATAAGCTGACTCTGGACACATCCTGACAACCTCTGCCAAGGTTTGAAGTAAACATCTGGGAAAATTCAGTTTTATATTATCTGTTCCTGCAGCTGCTCAATTCTTCTCAGCAAGGGTCAGGGAATATAATAGGTTTTCTGATTGGTTTTAGATAAAATGTGAAAGAACAGTTCATGTCAAGGACATTGTTGCCAAATATATTTGGCAAGACTTATATATCAAATCCCAAGGGAAATACACAAACAAAAAACTGCACAAAAGTTAGGAAAGAGTAAAACCTGTAGTCCTAGAACATTTTGTCACTTACTGTGTAGATTATCCTGAAACTGATACAGGCACATAAATCACGTGTTTTTGTTCCAGTGAAAAATATTCACTCTAATGGCAAAGGTCTCAGGTTGGGGAGCTATTGTCCTGTATAGGCTGATCTCTGAAGTGAATCTCACACGTGGATGGTGCTGATGCTCTTAGGAAACTCTAGTATGTCTCTTTGAATAGAGTCCTACTCTGAACCTAGACCTAGGTCTTCTGTTTCCCTCTCTCACAACCTTGTTTCTCCATCTAGCTTCTGTTTTTTTTTCATTCTTCCCACAGAGGGATAAAAACATGTTTATGGGTACTCTTGATCTTGTTCCCTCTCTGCTCTTTCAAGCTCTTGCTCTAGTAAACATTTTCTGTGTGTCTTATATTTTTATTATAGTCAGAAATATTGAACTGGGCTAGTGTGTGTCAAAATACCTATCTTTGGGCATGGATCTGAGCCTTGTTAGAAACCTATGGAAACTTTGGAGAAACTGGCTAGGGTAGACTCAGCAGAATCTAGGAGACAAAATGAGAAAGAAAGAAAAGGAACAAAGTAGGAATGAGTTGATATCTTTGGAAGTACATAAGTCTCAAAGTGGCCAGGAGATGGGACAAATGTACTAAAGGGAGGAGTGCACACAATGACATAGGCATCAAATTATGTTGTGAAATGACTAAAAACCATGTAGGTCTATGCCAAGGCTAGTACCACAAAAGTCTGTAAAGATGGATGAATTTAAAACACATTTAAATATGAGTTAATATCATATTTAACTCCAGAAGCATATTGTGAGACAGAGATTAATGTGCAGAAAGTTTCTTTAGAGTGCTCTAAAGACCATCACCGGAGAAGGGAAAGGAAGGACACGGAAGAAACAGGAGTGGGCAGAGGGAGAAGCTGGCCTGTGGTGCAGGCTAACCCTACAGGGAGTTGGAATGACCCTTCAGAGTTGTCCCAAGTTGGGCCAACGTGGCTAGGACTTCATATCTCAGCAGTTTGATCATTAAGCACTGACTGTCCTCAGGTGGGGCATGGCATGGGTCTTCTGGTAATGGGGCATGGCCTGCTCTGGTAAGGGGCATGGCCCTCAGTGGGAAGGGACTAAGGGCTGCTTTGGGAAAGGGAGGGGTCCTCAGATTCTGACCCCAGGCCAGGAGGCTCTGTGAAGAGACCTCAGCTGAAGGCCATCCTCCAACAGCCTCCTCCCCACAAGTGACTAGGGGTCAAAGTTTTTCCTGGCCATCTTATCCCTGTTTCCATCACAGCCCCCATTCACTTACTGTCTTCTCCTGTATCGGGAAAGAGCTTTTCCAGGTCCCAGTGGCCTTTGTACTGTGCCCCTCAGGTAGCATGGGTGCTATTGAGTGTGGCACATTTCTGCCCAACCCCCATGTGACATCACACCCCCTCCTCCTGATCATGCCCTTGGGGCTCCAAATCTGGCCTGCTACTCCTTTGGTACTTACAACTAGCCCCAGGTGCACAGCTGGCACCCCAGGCTTCTAATTCAATGAGACTCTTGTGTTTCTGCTATGGAGACCTTCTAAACTGCTGAGCCCAGAGCTGCAAGGAGGAGTGGCACATACTCCCCAGGTGGGTCGTTGGGAGTCATGGTAAGCAGAGCTTTTATTGCTGCCACTTTTTTGTTCCTACATCCATGTGTTGGGGACACAACCATCTTTGAGTTAATGCATATACAGCAACCTAGAGATTGGCCCTCCATCCTCACAGGACCTTGCACAGCTGGATCTTTAGCTGTGCTTTAAGAGGTCATTCTGCTGCTCTGTCTAGAAGCTTCTGGATGAATAGCATGTAATAAAGCCAATGGACACCATGGTCATGGGCCCACTCCAGCACATACTTTGCTGTAGAATTGGTCTCCTGCTCTGACATGATGTTATACGGGATCCCACATCAGTGACTCTAACCCTCCGTAAGCCCTCAGTGGTGCTGGCCAAGGACCTGTAGGCAGGAAAGGCTAACATATACCTAGAATACTAGTCTCCTTTAATCAAAATAAAGTGCTATCCCTTCTAGGATGGAAAGGGTGGGTCCAATGCAGTAAACTTGCTGGCTGGTCTCCATGATAGACAGTGCCATATTGGGAACTCTGCATTGTTTTTTCTTGTGGACTGGTTGGACTTTGCGGGGCAACACTAGGTAGATCTGCCTTCATCAGTAGGAAGCCATGTTTCTTTTTTTAAATTATATTTTATTGATTATAATATTACAGTTGTCCTGATTTTTACCCCTTTGCCTCCCTCCACCCAGAACCCCCACCCAGCATCCCCTACTCCCTCATGAAATCCCCACACCATTGTTCACACCCATAGGTCATGTGTATATGTTCTTTCTCCACTCCATTTCCTATACTGTACTTTACATCCCCATGGCTAATCTCTAACTACCTATTTGTACTTCTTAATCTCCTCACCTCTTCACTCATTCCCCCACAGTCCCCTCCCACCTGGTAACCATCAAAACACTCTCCGTATCCAAGATTCTGTCTCTGTTCTTGTTTGCTTAGTTTGTTTTTCAGATTCAAGTGTTGATAGATATGTATTTTTTGCCATTATACTGTTCATAGTTTTGATCTTCTTTTTCTTAAATAAGTCCCTTTAACATTTCATATAGTAATGGTTTGGTGATGATGAACTCCTTTAGTTTTTTCTTGTTTGGGAAGCTCTTCATCTATCTTTCAGTTATAAATGACAGCTTTGCTGGGTAGAGCAATCAATAAGGTCCCTGCTTTTCGTGCCTTTGAATATTTCTTGCCAATCTCCTATAGTCTGCAAAGTTTCTTTTGAGAAATCAGATGACAGTTTATGGGAACTCCACCACAGATAATTAACTTCTTTTCTTTTGCTGTTTTTAAGATTCTCTCCTTAACTTTAACCTTAATTTTAATTATGATGTTTCTTGGAGGAGGCCTCTTTGCATCCACCATGTTTGGGACTCTCTGTGCTTCCTGGACTTGCATGTCTATTTCCTTCACCAAATTAGGCAAGTTTTCTTTCATTATTCTTTTGAATAGATTTCCAATTTCTTGCTCTTTCTCTTTTCCTTCAGGCACCCCTATGATGCAAATGTTGGACCTCTTGAAGTTGTCCCAGGCACTGCTTACACTGTCTTCATTTTTTTCAGATTCTTTTTTTCTTCTAGTTGTTCTAATTGATTGTTTGATTGTTTTTTGCTTCCTTATGTTCCAAATCATTAATTTGATTCTCAGCTTCATCCACTCCACTTTTGTTTCCCTATAAATTGTTCTTCATTTCAATTACTGTATCTTTTGTTTCTGATGAGATCTTTTTATGCTGCTGAGGTCCTTACTAAGTTCCTTGAGCATCTTTATAACCAGTGTTTTGAACTCTGCATCTGATAGATCGCTTAGCTCCCTTTTGTTTAGTTTTTTTTTCTGGAGTTTTGATCTATTCTTTCATTGGGGCCATGTTTCTTTGTCTCCTCGTTTCAGCAGCCTCCCTGTGTTTGTTTCTATATATTAGGTAGAGCTGCTTTGACTCCATGTCTTGGTAGTGTGGCCTAATGTGGTAGGTGTCCTGTAGGGTCCAGGGGAACAGCCTCCCCTATCACCAAAGCTGGGTGTGCAATGTGGGTACGCAAAGCTGAGTATACCCTTATTTTGTAATTGAACCTTGGTTGCTGTTGGCAGATCAATGGAAGGGATTTACCCAAGTCAGTAAGCTGCTAGGATTGGCTGTAACCACTGACCACCAACTTCTGCCCTTTGTGGAGGATCTGTTGTGCAGGGGCAGGGTTGTGGTGCTCTGATGTGGTCTGTAGCTGTTCACTGGGTGCGCTGGCCCTGGGGGTTTCCTGTGTGGTGCAGGCCAAGGTCAGCCCCGACCTGTGTTTTGCCCGGGGCCACCCTGCCTGAGATATAATGCAATCTGAGATGGCTGCTACTTGTGCTGGCCTTGGAGATTCCTAGGCAAAGCCAAGCTCTGAATCTAGGCTGGTTGCTGCTAGTGCTGGGCCTAGGGCTCACAGTTGAGGCCAACTGTTGTTGATTGGGAGGATTTAGAAAGTTGTGCAGTAATGCCAAGAGCCAGCCATTCATATTGAAAAGCAGCTTGGGTGGGCCCATATGTTGGGTGGGGCAGAATCTGTGGGGCTTTCCAAGACGAGTGAAACAGTGTTAGCCAGGTTGATGGAGTCTCAGATATGGCACCAGATTGCCAGCCCAGTGGCTCTGTGGGGGGAGGGCTCAGAAAAGGGACAATGGCTCCTGCTTGCCTTGATGCTAGACATTCCAGTTTCTCCCACTATTCCACTGCTGCCTTTCAAGCTGCTACTCTGATGCAGGAGCTCAGAAGGAGTGAGTCTGAGTAGGTGAGTCCATGTATGGGTTCTTTAAGAGGAACTGCTTGGGGCTCCAGAAGTTTCTCCCACTGACTCTATCCCTGCTGGGTTTTGCAGCCAAAAGTTGTGGGGACTTATCTTCCTGGCACTGGAACCCTGAGCTGGGTGATCTGGTGTGGGGCTGAGACTCCTCACTTCTAAGATATCCCTCCCAAATTTTTATCCATTACTTGTGGATGTGGGACCAGCTGGTTCTGTGTCTCCACCTTTTCTACCAGTCTGGATGGGTGTGTTTTCTTTAATTCCATAGTTATCAGACTTCCATTCAACTTGGTTTCTGATGGTTATGAGTGATGGTTGTTCTATATGTTAGTTGTAATTATGATGTGGCGGTGCTAAGAAGTGAACCATGTCTGCCTATCCTGTCATCTTGACTGGAAGTCCAGGGAGTCTTGCTTTTGTGTCCATGCATATATTATCTCCTTGCTACCATAAACACTTAGCTCATATCTTGCTAGCCCTGGGATGTCCCATGTAGTGGCTGGCTGATGTTAATTGCTAGTCATTTTGTCCACATTATTGTTATGTGTTTTTTCCATGGTAGATGTTCTGTGATGGCATTAACATATAACATGAAGATCTTTCTATTTTGTGCCCACTCACCAATAAGCCTTTACCAGAGATATCTTTGTCCCTGGACATTTCAGTCTTCTTTTTTCTCATAAGCCCCTGGCCAGACAGCCAAACCATATGCTGCTGTCCATTAACCTGTATATATTTGAACCTTGGGCTATTTCTCCTTCTACACAAAGTGGATAATCAACAGCAATGGCCAAATTTGGCCCCTTGGGGGATTTACAACAGTCATTTTTTTGCTTGCACCTGCATATCAAGATGTCCTATCTGTAAATATAGCTCAGGATTTTTCTTCCACTAGTGATTGGTAAGTAGGGATCGCCCATATGGCCCCCAGTGCGATTTGAAGTAGAGGTGGTAGTATAGCAGTAGACAAGATGTGCCTCTGACAACCTGCTCCTACAGCATATTTGTGCCTCCTGGTCAATGCAGATCCCCATTCCTTCCTCCATAAATCAACTCCTTTTACTGGAAGAGCTTCCTTATCAGTATTCTGGCCTCTGGCCCTCAGCCAGTACAGAAAGTCATTTGCTGTGGCCTTGGATTGGCACAGCTGCTCTTGCTATGTGCTTTCGCGGGTGCCCTGGAAACCCTGGAATGGAGTGAAATGCAAGGCTCTGTGGGAGGGGAGGGAGCCTAGAGAGAGATGAGAACTAAGTCAGCTTCACCTTTGCCCCACTCATTTGGTCTCTGAGAGAGGTCCACTCAAAACAATGCACAGATTCAAGGAGCATTTTCAGCCAATCTGCGGCTACATCCCTCGAATGGTGTTAAGGTCTCCCTCTGTGACTGTACGCTGGCCAGTTTCTCCTTGTGCTTCCAACAGTCTTTACTTTATGTGAGTAGATGCTGTTAGGAGTAGGCTCGCCATTTTAAGGCTCACTCAACCCCTTTTGTTTTCTTAAGAGCACTCTCCCTGGTTTCCTCAGCTAATCCTTTCTGCCTTGGTTTCATTGACGTTGTCTGGAGTTCTCAGAGCCTCCTCTTGTGAGCAGCTGTGTCTATCTCTCTCCTTTAACCATTCTGTGCAGTAAGTGACTCACCGGGGTCTGCTCTGTCTGCAACCCGATGTATTTTTATTTTTCACTAGAATAGTTCAAATACACGTCTCTGGGCCACACCCATCATCAAAACCCCAGGAACACAAATTCAGGGACCTATTCATGTTTCGCCCTGAGGTGTGTCGATGCATTTTCCCACCTTCACCACAGCGCTTGATGGTTTGGGTGGGTGGAGGGTAACTGTGTGCCTCTTGGAAGAGGTCTTATGGCCTCACAGCTACCCTTTCATTGTAAAGCACCTTGGTGCATTTTACGTTTTCAGTAATTCTAAGCAGTGTTCTGCTAATCATGTCTGCTGACCTTGGGTGGCAGCATTTGCACAAATTTATAGCTATCAGTGAATCATCTGAAAGCGCATCAGATGAAGAAGAATGTTTCCGACCAACATTGTTCTTCAGGTAATGACAACTTCTGTGCTTCCTTGAATATTTGGATGGCTTTTGAAGCACAAAAATTTCTTAAAATGAATGTCTGCTGTTTTCATGTTTGTGTGTTTGTGTGTGTGTGCGCGTGCATGTGCGCGCACACACACACACACAAAGTTTATTTGGGGTAGTTTCCTGGTGCTTACTGAGGATCACCAAGTGTCTGAATGGTTTCCTTCAGAAATGGAGACATACCAGAGCCTGATGTCGGGCTCTTTTGCTGGCAAGTTGAATGTTCCCGGCTGCATTTTCTAGATCAGCCTTGGTGTTTCCAAGATGTTGGACCGATGCACAGCCTCCACCATGGCTCCTTTTTTCATGTGTCCATTTTGGCAGCATTCCAGTGCCAGCAACTGAGCCTGGCTAACATCAACTGTCTAAGTCATTCCAATCTACTTGGTGTTTGGTGTCTTTTCTACGAAGGAGGTTCTCTTCACTTATTCATTCTCCAATGTTCTTCCTTTCTTTCTGTAGATCCAAATTTTTGACCTATATTAATTTCCTTGTCTTTGTAAAATTTATTTTTATATTTCTTTCAAGGCAAGTCAAATTCCTTCAATTTTTGTTTGTCTAAAGAAGTCTTTATTTCTCTTTCACTGTTGAAGGATAATTTCACAAGGTACAGAATTCTAGCTTGTTTTTTTTTTTCTCTGAACATGTTAAATATTTCACCCCACTCCTGTCTTGCTTGAATGGTTTCTGAGAAGTTGGATGTAATTTTTTTCTTTGTTCCTCATTAGGTAAGATGTTTTTTTCCCCACTGTGGTTTCATTCAAGATTTTTTCTTTATCTTTAATTTCTGAAGTTCAAGTATAATATGCCTAGGAATAGTTTAGGGGGCATTTGTTCTCCTTAGTGTCCTCTGAGTTTTCTAGATTAGTGATTTGATGTCCAACATTAATTTGGGGAAAATCTCAATCATAATTACTTTACATATTGCTTCTGTTCCTTTATATCTTCCTTCTCATTCTGATATTCTCATTATGCATATGTTACACCTATTGTAGTTGTCTCACAGTCCTTGGATAGTCTATTCTTTTCTTAGTCTTATTTTTCTCTTTGCTTTTCAGTTTTGGAAGTTTCTATTGTCATATCTCCATGCTTAGAGATTCTTTCCTCAGTCATATCCAGTCTGATTATGAGCCTATAAACGGCACTCTTCATTTTCTTGTTAGTGTTTTTTTATCACTATAATTTATTTTATTTTTGTGTATACTCACTCATAACATTTTGTGTATACTCACTCATTGACATTTTGTGTATACTCACTCATAACATTTTGTGTATACTCACTCATTGAGTATACACATTTTGTGTATACTCACTCATAACCTTTTACCATCAAAGCACTTTGTTATTTCTTCTTTTGTAAATCTGCAGAACATTTGTGTAAAAATTTTTAAGGAAATTTTTATTTTTAAATTACATTTGGCATATAATTTTATATTAGTTTCAGGTGTACAACACAGTAATTTAACATTTATATAAATTACTAAGTGATCACCCTGATAAACCTAGTATCTCTCTGACACCATGAATAGTTATTATAAGATTATTGACTCTATCCCTATGCTGTACTTTACATTTCCATGACTATTCCGTAGCTACCAATTTGTACTTCTAAGTCCCTTTACCTTTTCACCCATGATCCCAACCCCCGTCTCATCTGGCAACTGTCAAAATATTCTCTGTATCTATGAGTCTGTTTCTGTTCTGTTTATTCATTTATTTTGTTTGTTAGAATCCACATATAAGTGAAATCTTATGACATTTGTCTTCCTCTGTCTGACTTTTTTTCACTCAGCATAATACCCTCTAGATCATCAATGTTGTTGCAGATGGCAAGATTTCATCCTTTTTCATGTATGAGCCATATTTTATTGTATATATGCACCACTTCTTTTCTATCCATTCATCTATTGATGGACACTTAGGTTGCTCCCATATCTTGGCTATTGTAAATAATGCTTCATTGAACATAAAGATGTATATGTCTTTTCAATTTAGTGTTTTGGGTTACTTTGGATAAATACCCAGAAGTGGATTTGCTGGGTCTTTCTTTGTCTCTAATTGTATAGCCTTTGTTTCAAAGTCTATTTTGTCTTGCCTAAGTACTGCTGCACCAGTTTTTGTTTGTTTCCATTCTTATGAAATATCTTCTTCCCCCCCTTTATTTTCAGTCTGTGCGTGTCTTTCAATCTGAAGTGAGTCTCTTGTAGACAGTCTATGTAAGGGTCTTGTTTTGTTATTCATTCAGCCTCCATATGTCTTTTGATTAAAGCATTTATTTAATTTGCATTTAAAGTCATTGTTGATATATATGCATTTATTGCTATTTCATAATTCTTATTTATGATCTTCTTCTTAAAGAAGACCCTTTAACATTTCACTGAACACTTGTTTGGTGGCAATGAACTCCTTTAGCTTTTTCTTGTCTGGAAAGCTCTTTACCTGTTTCAATTCTAAATGATAGCTTAGCTGGAGAGAGTAATCTTGGTTGTAAGTACTTGCTTTTCACCACTTTGACTATTTCTTGCAGCCCCCTCTAGCCTGCAAAGTTTCTGTTGAGGAATCAATTGACAGACTCATGGGAGCTCCCTTGTAAATAACTATCTGCTTTTCTCTTTTTGCTTTTAACATTCTCTTTGTCTTTGACCTTTGGCATTTCAATTATGATGTGTCGTGGGGTGGTCCCCTTTAGGTTCATCTTGTTTGGGATTCTCTGCACTTCCTGGATTTGTATGTCTATTTCCTTCATCAGGTTAGGGAAGATTTTCATCATTTTCTTTATACCTGTTTGATATCATCTCCATAGATAAATAGAAATATCTATCTCTGTTTTTCCTGTAAAATATTATATCTTACTTATATAAAGCACTTCAAAATATAAAACCTTTTGATGATATCACAAAAAATGTCAAAAACTTTGCATTTATAGAATGCAAAATTTATGTAGACTACAAAAACATAAACAACTTAGAGAATACATTTTTTTATTAATTTATTTACTTTTTAAATACATTTGTCTCTGCCTTCCCCCCACCTCTTTCCCTTGCCCCCTCCCACCTTCCCTCCCTCAGCTCTTCCCCTTTGGTTTTGTCCATGAGTCCTTGCTATATGTTCCTTGACTTTCCCCTTCCCTTCCCTTTCCCTGCCCCCCCTTCCCTCTTGTCTCTGTTGATTTCTTTTCCTTTCAGTGTTGCTGGTCATATTTTCCTTGCTTCATTGCATTGTTGGTTAGGTTCCGCTTATAGGTGAGATCATATGGTATTTGTCTTTCGCCCCCTGGTTTATTTCTCTTAGCATGATGCTCTCCAGTTCCATCTATGCTGTCGCAAAGTTTATTAGTTCTTTTTTCCTTTCTGCTGCGTAGTATTCTATTGTGTATATGTACCATAATTTTTTGATCCAGTCATCTACTGATGGGCATTTAGGTTGCTTCCAACACTTGGCTATTGTAAATTGTGCTGCTATGAACATTGGGGTGCATAGGTTCTTTTGTATTGGCGTTTTGGTGTTCTCAGGGTATAGTCCAAGCAGGGGAATCGCTGGATCAAAAGGCAGTTCCATTTTCAGCTTTCTGAGGAAATTCCACACTGCTTTCCATAGTGGCTGCACCAGTCTGCATTCCCACCAACAGTGGACTAGGGTTCCCTTTTCTCCACAGCCTCGCCAGCACCTGTTGTTTGTGGATCTGTTTATGATGGCCATTCTGACCGGTGTGAGGTGGTACCTCATGGTGGTTTTTATCTGCATTTCTCTGATGGCTAGTGATGCTGAGCATCCTTTCAAATGCCTCTGGGCCCTCTGTATCTCCTCCTGAGAAAAGCATCTGCCCAGGTCCTTTGTCCATTTTTTGATTGGATCGTTTGTCTTCTTGGAGTAGAGTCGAGTGAGATCTTTGTATATCTTGGAGATGAAACCTCTATCTGATGTATCATTAGCAAATATATTTTCCCAAATGGTTGGCTCCCTTTTCATTTTGCTGATGTTTTCTTTAGCCGTGCAGAAGCTTCTTATTTTGATGAGGTCCCACTTGTTTATTCTTTCCTTTATGTCCCTTGCTTTAGGAGACTAAAGTGAAATATTTTTTCACAGATATCAGTGAAAAAATTGCTGCGTGGGATATCTGAGTTTCCTGCCAATGTTCTCCTCTAGGACTTTGATGGTGTTGCGACTTATATTTAAGTCTTTTATCCATCTTGAGTTTATTTTTGTGTATGGTGTCAGCTGATGATCCAATTTCAATTTTTTGCATGTAGCCGTCCAGCTCTCCCAACACCATTTGTTGAAGAGGCTATTATTGCTCCATTTTATGCTTCTGCCCCCTTTGTCAAATATTAGATGTCCATAGAGACCTGGGCTTCTTTCTGGGCTTTCTATTCTGTTCCACTGGTCTATAGGTCTGTTCTTGTGCCAGTACCAGATTGTTTTGAGTATGGTGGCTTTGTAATAGAGTTTGATGTCCGGTATTGTGATCCCTCCTACTTTGAGTTTCTTTCTCAAAATTGCTGCGGCTATTCGGGGTCGTTTATGGTTCCATATAAATTTTTGAAATGTCTGTTCTATTTCTGTGAAATACGTCATTGGTATCTTAATAAGGATTGCGTTGAATCTATAAATTGCTTTGGGTAGTATGGACATTTTGAGGATATTAATTCTTCCAATCCATGAGCACGGTATATGCTTCCATTTATTTGTGTCTTCCTTAATTTCTTTTTTCAATGTTGTATAGTTTTCTGCATACAGGTCTTTTGTGTCTTTGGTTAAATTTATCCCTAGGTACTTTATCTTTTTTCGTGCTATATCGAATGGTATATTTTTTCTGATTTCTTCTTCTTCTATTGCATTGCTGGTGTACAAAAACGCCTCTGATTTCTGAATGTTGACTTTGTATCCTGCTGTTTTGCCAAATTCACTTATTAGGTTGAGGAGTTTTTTGGTAGAGTCTACAGGGTTCTCTATGTACACTATCATGTCATCTGCAAACAATGATAGCTTTACTTCCTCCTTTCCTATTTGGATGCCTTTTATCTCTTTCTCTTGTCTGACCGCTGTGGCTAGGACTTCCAATACGATGTTGAAAAGAACCGGTGAGAGCAGACATCCTTGTCGTGTTCCCGATCTTAGTGGGAAAGCTTTCAGTTTTTGCCCGTTGAGTATGATATTGGCTGTAGGTTTTGCATATATGGCCTTTATTACTTTGAGGAATGCCCCATTTATTCCCATTTTGCTGAGTGTTTTGATCATAAATGGCTGCTGTACCTTCTCGAATGCTTTTTCTGCATCTATCGAGATGATCATGTGGTTTTTGTCTTTTCTTTTATTTATGTGCTGTATCACGTTTACTGATTTGTGTATATTGAACCATCCCTGCATGCCTGGGATGAATCCCACTTGATCGTGATGGATAATGTTTTGAATGTATTGCTGGATGCGGTTTGCCAATATTTTGTTGAGGATTTTAGCATCTATGTTCATCAGCGAAATTGGCCTGTAGTTTTCTTTCTTTGTAGGGTCATTATCTGGTTTTGGGATCAGGGTGATGCTGGCCTCATAGAAGGAGTCTGGCAGTCTTCCCTCCTCTTGGATTTTTTGGAATAGTCTGAGAAGGACAGGGGTTAGCTCTTCCTTAAATGTTTTGTAAAATTCTCCTGGGAAACCGTCTGGCCCTGGGCTTTTGTGTGCTGGGAGTTTCTTGATGACTGCTTCAATTTCCCCACCTGTTATCGGTCTGTTTAAGCTTTCTGTTTCTTCCTCCTTCAGTGTTGGAAGATTATACTTTTCTAAAAATTTGTCCATTTCATCAAGATTTTCAAATTTCTTGGCATATAATTGTTCATAACAGTTTCTGATAATCATTTGTATTTCTGTGGTATCAGTTGTTATTTCTCCTCTTTCATTTCTGATATTATTAATTTGGGTCCTCTCCCTTTTTTTCTTGATGAGTCTACTTAAAGGCTTGTCAACTTTATTAATCTTTTCAAAGAACCAGCTTCTGGATTGGTTGATCCTCTGAATTGTTCTTTTTGTCTCTGTGTCATTCAGTTCTGCTCTAATCTTGACTACTTCCTTCCTTCTACTTGCTCTGGGATTTATTTGTTGTTGTTTCTCCAGTTCTTGAAGTTGTAGTGTTAGGTCTTTTATTTGAAATGTTTGTATCTTTTTTAGGTAAGCCTGTATTGCTATGAACTTCCCTCTCAGGACCGCCTTTGCTGTGTCCCATAGGTTTTGGACTGTTGTCTGTTCATTTTCATTTGTTTCCAGAAATTTTCTGATTTCTTCTCTTATCTCATTATTGACCCATTCGTTGTTTAATAGTCCACTGTTCAGTCTCCATGAGTTTGCAAGTTTTTGAAGTTTCTCTTTGAGGTTGATTTCGAGTTTCAAGGCCTTGTGGTTGGAGAAAAAGTTTGGTATTATTTCAATTTTCCTGAATTTACTGAGGCCTGCTTTGTGTCCTAGCATGTGGTCTATCTTTGAAAAACTGCCATGAGCATTTGAAAAGAATGTGTATTTTTCTTCTTTGGGATGTAAGGTTCTATGTATGTCAGTTAAGTCTCTTTGATTCAGTGTGTCATTCAGCGCCACGATATGTTTATTAATGTTTTGTTTCAAAGATCTGTCCATTTTTGACAGTGGGGTGTTGAAATCCCCTACTATCAGTGTGTTGCTGTCTATATCTTTTTTGAAGTCATCCAACAATTTCCTTATAAACTTGGGGTCTCCTATATTGGGAGCATATAAGTTTACAATGTTGATGTCTTCTTGATAGATTCTTCCTTTCAGTATGATAAAGTGCCCCTCTGGGTCTCTCTTTATGGCCTTTGCTTTGAAATCGACTTTGTCTGATACAAGTATGGCAACGCCAGCCTTTCTCTCATGTCCATTTGCTTGGAATATTATTTTCCATCCCTTTACTTTCAATCTGTGTAGGTCTTTTGCTCTGAGGTGGGTCTCTTGCAGGCAGCATATGTGTGGGTCATGTTATCTTATCCATTCAGCTACCCTGTGTCTTTTGATTGGGGCATTTAGTCCATTCACATTGAGAGATATTACTGATAGAAACTTACTCCTCTTTTCTCTTTGTACTTGTGTTCCTCTCTGTCTCATTCTTTTCCTTCATCTGCTTAAACCAGTCCCCTTAGCATATCTTGGAGTGCTGGTTTGGTAGGGATGTATTCTTTTAGCTTTCTTTTGTCTGGGAAACTCCGTATTTCTCCTTCTATTTTAATGGAGAGCCTAGCTGGGT
Organism: Pteronotus mesoamericanus; assembly: GCF_021234165.1. NCBI lineage: Eukaryota > Metazoa > Chordata > Mammalia > Chiroptera > Mormoopidae > Pteronotus > Pteronotus mesoamericanus. Next base: position 443,180 of record NW_026555093.1, on the reverse strand, counting down.
AGAGCAGCCTTGGCTGTAGGCCCTTGCTTTTCATGGCTTGGAATATTTGTTGCCATTCCCTTCGGGCTTGCAGTGTTTCTGTTGAGAAGTCAGCTCCTAGGCGTATTGGGGCCCCCTTGTATGTTACTTACTCCTTCTCCCTTGCTGCCTTGAGGATTCTCTCTTTGTCTTTCACATTTGCCATTTTAATGATGATGTGTCTTCGAGTGGACCTCCTTGGGTCCCTCTTGAGTGGGGTCCTCTGTGCCTCCTGGATCCATGAGAGCCTTTCTCTCCTCAAATTAGGGAAATTTTCCATCATTACTTTTTCGAGGAGGTTCTCTATTCCTTGCTCCTCTTCTTCTCCTTCTGTTATCCCTATTATATGGATATTATTGCATTTCAGGTTGTCCTGCATTTCCCTAAATGCTTCTTCATTCTTTTTGAGCCGTTTTTCCATTTCTTGTTCTTTCTGGGAGCTTTTTTCTTGTCCTCCATCTCACTGATTCGATCCTCGGCTTCATCCAGCCTGCTTTGGATTCCTTCTACTGTGTTCTTCAATTCAGAAATGGTATTCTTCATATCCACTTGTGTCTTCTTGATAGTTTCTATGTCCTTTTCCAGGCTGATATAGTTTGCTGTAAGATCCTGATAGTTTCTCTGCAGTTTCTCATAGTTATCTTTGAGCTGGCTGAGCTCATTGAGCTTCCTTAGAACCATTGTTTTGAATTCCATATCTGATAGTTCCCTTGCCTCTATTTCATTGAGCTCTCTCTGTGGGGAGTCCCCTTTTCCACTCATTTGAGGGGAACTTCTTTTTCTTCCCATTTTTGTGAGAGTCTGTTAAGTATTTTTGTCCTTTACTTTTCTTTCTGGGCTTGCCTCTGATGATGTCAGTTGTTGACCCTATAGGGCCTTGGGTTGTTTGTTTGAGCCTTTCAGGAGTCTAATGCCTGTGTCTGACTCCTGCTTGGAGCAGCTCTGTGACCCCTTCGGTCAGGGCTGGGCTATTTTTTGGGATCTCTCTGCGCTCTCACGCGGGCTCCTTGAGCGCGTTCCCAGCGCGGCAGGGTCCCCCACCTGCCTGGGCTCGCATGTGTTTGCCCCAGACCAGGGGGCTTATGCGCGACCTCCCGTACTCATCTGGCCTCCCTGGCACGCGAGCTTCGCAGCACTGGTCAGTTTAGGGTCTTCTATTGTGTGTTTTCCCCGCTTTTGGTTCTTTGGGTGCGTTGCTTGCCCTCGCCAAATGGGGACTACGGAAATGGGAGGAAATCAGCTCTAGGACTCTCCGGTTAATCCTGTTTCTGGTCTCTCCTCCATCATTTTTTTTTAACATAGATTTTCAATTCTTTTCTCTCACTCTTTTCCTTCTGGCACACCCCATAATAGAAATGTTGGTATGCTTGAAGTTGTTCCAGAGTCTCCTTATACTATCTTCATTTTTTCGGACTCTTTTTTTCTTTTCTGATTGGAGTGTACCTTTTTTTTTCTTTAAATTTGAATTTATTGGGGTGACATTGGTTAATAAAATTATATATGTTTTAGGTGTATAATTCTATATTTTATCAACTGTATATTGTATTGTGTATTCTCTACCCTGAGTCAAGTATCCTTCCATCTTACAGATCTCTGATTTGATTCTCTGCCTCATCTACTCTGATGTTGATTCCCTGTAATGTATTCTTCATTTCAGTTAATGTATTCTTCATATCTGACTGGTTCTTTCCGATGTTTTCTATCTCCATTCTTATTTTTTTTAAATCTCTTTGTTGAAGTTCTCATTAAGTTTATCTACTATCCTCCTAGGTTCATTCAGCCTCCCTGTAACCGATGTTTCAAACTCTGCATCTAGTAGATTGTTCGTCGCCATTTTGTTTAGTTCTCCCAGAGTTTTGTTCTGTTCTATCATTTGGGACATGTCTCTTTGTCTCCTTATTTTGCAGCCTCCTTGTTTCTATGAATTAGGGAGAGCTGCCACGTTTCTCAGTCTTGGTAGAGTGGCCTACTGTAACAGGTGTCCTGTAGGGTCCTGTGGCACAGCCTCTTTGATCACCTGAGCTGGCATTCCATGTACACTTCTTGTGTGGGCTCTGTACATCTCCTCTTGTAGTTGAACCTTGATTGCTGTTGGCAGCTCATTGGGAGGAATTTACCCCCAGGCCAGTCAGCTGGGAGGACTGTCTGTGACCACTGTAGAGGGTCAGCTGTGCCGGGGCCTATGCCACAGAGCAAGATTTACTTCAGTGGGGTTCTGGTGCCTTCTGAGTCCTCCCCTTGAGTGTGTACCTTGTGGTTTGGGGTTCTTCAACATGGTCTGAAGCTGGCCACCAGGTGCACTGGCTCTGGGGCCTTTTGGGAAGTGCAGGCCAAGGTCAGTAGCCACCTGTGCTCTGCCTGGGGTTGCCCAGCATGAGTTATAAAGCTATTTTCAGATGACTGTTACTTGTGCTGGATTTGGAGGTGACCAGGAGAGGCCAAGCTATTAACCAAGTCTGGTTGCTGCTAGAGCTTGGCCTGGGGCCACTTAGCAATAGGTAAAGGGCACACTAAGGCAAGATGCTGCTTGTGTGTGAGATTTTTAAAAAGTCCAAATACATGAACCCAGACAGGTTATTTGTATGGAAAAGCCACTGGAAACAGCTTGGGTGGGCCTGAAAGTTGGATGGGGCAGGGTGTCAGTGAATCACCAGGGCAGGGCAAATAGGGTTGGCCAGGTTGATGGAGACTCAAATATGGCACCAGCCTGCCAGCTCTGTTGGGGAATATCCCAGAAAAGGAATAATGGTCTCTGCCAGTGCTCTGTCTAGGAGAAAGTAGCTCTCTCTCTCTCTGATTCCAGACTACTCAGTTCCTCCCCATATGTCCCTGGTGCCCCAGCACTGGAACTCAGTGAGAGCCTGAGTAAGTCCATGTGCAGGCACTTTAGGAGGAATGCCTTGGAATCCAGAAGCCCTCCATCTCACTCTGTCACAATCTGAGCTGGTTTTGACAGCCATATTTTATGGGGACTTTTCTTCTTTGCACTTAAACCCTAGGGTAGGGAACCTGGTGTGGGACTGGGACCCTTCCACAGGGGGAACCTCTGGAGCCGAAATATCCCTCCTGACTGTAAACACACACAGGTATGTGTTGGTCCAGCCTATTCCATGTCTCTGCCCCCTCCTAAAGTCTTGATGTGGCTTCTCCTTTATATCATTAGTTGTAGGCAGTCTGTTCACCTAGATTTCAGGAGGTTCCAAATGATGGTTATTCTGTAGTTTAGCTGTAATTCTGATGTGGTTGTGGGAGAATTTGAGTATTGTATTTACCTACACTACCACCTTGACTGAGAGCTTCTAACATTTATTTTTAATTTTATTTTTTATTTTACTGTTGTTCTATTACATTTTTCCCTGTTGCTCTCCCCTGCTCCAGCCCCCCCCCCACACTCCCACAGTTAATCTCCACCCTGTTGTCCATGTCCATGGGTCACACATATTAAGTCTTTCTTAGAAATCTGTCTTTCTGCTTTCATTAGCAATGTGTTCTTCTATGTTATCTACTTTTTCCATTAAAATCTTTAGCATATTAATCATAGTTTAAAAAACTTCTGGTCTAATATTTCCAACCGTCCTGCATATCTGACTCTAGTTCTCCTGATTGTTTATTTTTTCAAACTATGTTGGTTTGTGGGTTTCTTGTTGTTTTTGTTTTTTAGTATGCTTTGTAACTTTTTTTTTGAAAGGTGAACATGATGTATTGGATAAAATGAATGTTAATAAATTAGACCTTCAGTGATGTGGTAGTGAGGTGTGGTGGGAGGGGAAGCATTGTGCAGTCCTATGATTAGGTCTCTGTTTTGGTGAGCCTGTAACTATGGACTGTGAACTTCACCAGCCTTTCCCCTTAGGTAGCAGAAGATGGCCAGACGTGGCTGATGTTGGCTATTTCTCTTCCCATGGGTAGTTTAGGTTATGATAAAATCTTCCACATGTTAAGCTCTGGTAAAATAGTTTCTCTTAGGGGCAGGCATTGTTAAAGTGAACAGAATGCTTTGGCACATTTCAAAATGTTTACTTTTTCTCTCCTCTTGCTGGAAGTATGAGGATATTTTTTTCTGTTAATCACTGTGAGGATCTCACAGAGCTTTGGAGTTAAAACTCACATGTGGGGGAAGGCACCTGATGAAAGTGTGTAACTCTCAGACTTCTTTTCAAGCTTCCAGTAATTCATCAATTACAATTCAGGCTTTCTTACTTCAACTCTGGCTCCCACAGACATTTCTGCTGAAAGGTTTCTACGCTAGTTAGTTCTATTTCTCTGTATTCACCTATTTCCCAGATTGTGGGACAGCAGTTTGTCCTGTGACTTCACTTCCCTGATGGATGTTAGGGATGTTAACAAATCTTTCAGTTTGTTAAGCTTTACTATTGTTAGTATGGAGTGGTGACTTCTAAGCTCCTTACATGCTGGGCTGAAAAACAGAAATCTGACTGTCCACATTTAAGTTATGTTAAAATTTAATTTTAAAAATTCCTAACACTAATACTTTTTAAACTTTTCCAAAAAATTAGAGAATGGAGATTACTCCTTAACTCACTTTAAGACTGGTATTACCCTGATACCAAAGCCATACAATGACACTACAAGAAAACTACAGCCCAATATCTCTTATAAATCACTGATGCAAAAATCTTCAACAATACTAGGAAACTGAATTCAGCAGCATATTAAAAAGAATTACACACCATGGCCAAGTGGGATTTATTCCTGGAATGCAAGGATGGTTCAACATACAAAACTCAGTCAATATAAAACACAACATTAACATCAGTGCTCAAGGTATCAATGTGATGCCGTACTTGAGTCTTACTGCCTATCGGCCAATTGTGCATGCACTGACATGGCCTCAAACGACTATACCCAACAAGAAAACCGAAGCTGTGGGGCCTAACCCACCTAGCCTGGGCAGGATTATACCCAGGAGAGCAATCAGCCCTATGGACAGCAAAGCTATGATGGCTATAGCCAGTCAGGGGACACTTCAGGCTATGGCCAGAGCACCTATAGTTCTTATTACAGACCCAGAACAGCTATGGCACTCAGTCAGCTCCCCAGGGATATAGCTCATCTGGTGGCTATGGCAGTGGCCAGAGTTCTCAGTTGTCTTATGGGCAGCAGTCCTACCCTGGCTATGGCCAGCAGACAGCTCCTAGCAGCACCTTGGGAAGTTACACTAGCAGTTCTCAGAGCAACAACTAGGGGCAGCCCCAGAGTGGGGACTGTGGTCAGCAGTCTGGCTGTGGTAAATAGCAGCCTAGCTATGGACAGCAATGAAGCTCCTATAATCCTCCTCAGGGCTATGGACAGCAGAACCAGTACAAGAGTAGCAGTACAGGAGGTGGCAGAAGGAGTGGTGGAGGTAACTATGGTCAAGATAAATCCACCATGAGGTGGTAGTGGCAGTGGCTATGGGGGAAGCCAGCAGGGTCATCAGGGACGAGTCTGGGGCTGTGGCAGTGGTTACGACCGCAGCAGTGGTGGCTATGAACCCAGAGGCTGTGGAGGTGGCTGCGGAGGCAGAGGTGGCATAGCAGAAGTGGCCATGGTGGCTTCAATAAATTTGGTGGTTCTCAGGACCAAGGATCACGTCACGACTCTGAACAGGATAATTCAAACAACAACACCATCTTCGTGCAAGGCCTGGGCGAGATTGTTACAATTGAGTCTGTGGATGATTACTTCAAGCAGATTGGTATTATTAAGACAAATAAGAAAACAGGACAGCCCATGATTAATCTGTATACAGACAGGGAAATGCGCAAGATGAAGGGAGAGGCAACAGTATCATTTGATAACCCACCTTCTGCTAAAGCATCTATTGACTGGTTTGATGGTAAAGAAATCTCTGGGGATACTATCAAGGTCTCATTTGCTACTTTGTGAGCAGATTTCAGTTGGGATGGTGGCAACAGTTGTGGAGGCTGAGGGCGAGGAGGACCCATGGGTGGTGGAGGCTATGGAGGTGGTGGCAGTGGTGGTGATGGCTGGGGAGGATTCCCCAGTGGAGGTGGTGGTGGTGGAGGGCAGCAGCAAGCTGGGGACTGGAAGTGTACTAATCCTACATGTGAGAACATGACCTTCTCTTGGAGGAATGAATGTAATCAGTGTAAGGCCCCCTAAACCAGATGGCCCAGGAGGGGGACCAGGAGGCTTTCATATGGGGGATAGCTGTGGAGACGATCATCGCGGTGGCAGAGGAGGCTATGATTGGGGTGGCAACCGAGGCTGAGGCAGGGACCATGGGGGCTTCTGAGGGGACCGGGGTGATGGGGGCAGAGGTGGCTTTGGCCCTAGAAATATGGACTTCATGGGTGACCACAGACAGGATCATAGGGAGAGGTCATATTAGCCTGCCTGCTGAGGTTCTGGAACAGCTTTTCTTCTCTACCCAGTGTTACCCTCATCATTTTGTAACCTTCCAACTCCTGATCACCCATGGGTTTTTTTGTGTTAGACTATGTAATTGTAATCATATCTCTGGTTCCCATTAAAAACCATCATTTAAAACAAACAAAAAAGCAAAAACAAACAAACAAAAAACCCTACAACATTAACAGTATAAAGGGGGGAATACACAGTCATCTCAATCGATGCATAGAAAGACTTCAACAAAATTTCACACCATTCCACAACAAAAACACTCAACAAACTAAGGATAGAAGGAAACTACATCAACATAAAAAAAGCCATATGTGAAAACCCCATAATGAACATCACACTTAATGGTAAAAGACTGAAAGATTTTCCTCTAAAATTAGGGGCAAAGCAAGAATACCCACTTTTTCTACTTCTAGTCAACACAGTATTGGAAGTTCTAGCCAGAGCAATTAGACAAGAAGAGAAAGAAAAGTCATCCAAATTGGAAAGGAAGGAGCAAAATGATCTCTATTTGCAGATGATATGATTGTATATGTAAAAAACTTAAGATTCCACACGCAAAAAAGAAAGTTTTTAACTAATAATTTCAGAAAAATAGCAGGATACAAAGTTAACACACAAAAATGTGTTGTATTTCTACATGCTAACAATGAACAATCCAAAAAAGAAATTTTGAAAATAATTCTATTTATAATAGCATGAAAAGGAATAAAATACTTAGGAATAACTTAGCCAAAGAAGTGTTAGACTTGTAAACTAAAAACTAAAAAACATTGTTGAAATAATTTAAATAAGACATATTAAATGGAGGCACATCCTGTGTTCATGGATTGGAAAGCTTAATTTTGCTAAGATGTCAATACTACCCAAAGCAATCTACAGATTTAATGCAATTCCTATCAAAATCCTAATGTTATTTTTCAGAAACAGAAAAACCCATCCTAAAATTTATAAGGAATCTCAAAGGGCCATGAATAGCCAAAGCAATCCTGGAAAATGAAAAAAGTTGGAAGATTCACACTTTCTGATTTCAATCCTTATTACAAAACTACAGCCATCAAAACAGTGTGGTACTGGCATAAACACAAACACGTAGACCAATGGAATAGAATAGAGTCCAGAAGTAAACTCTTGCATGTATTGAAATGATTTTTGAGAAGGATTCCATGACCATTCAATATGAAAAGACAGTCTTTTCTACAATGGTGTGAGGAAAGCTGACAGCCAAGTGCAAAAGAATAAGAGTGCACTTTTACATAATAATACATATAAAAATTAACTCTAATAGATCAAAGGCCTAAACATGAGAAATAAAACTATAAAACTCTTAAAAGAAAACATAGAGCAAAAGATTTATGACATTGGATTTGGCAATGATTTCTGGATATGACATCAAAGGAACAGACAACAGAAGAAAAAATAGACATATTGGACTTAATAAAAATTTTTTAAAAATTGTGTATCATAAGACACTATCATCAGAGTAAAAAAGAAACTCACAGGATGGGAGAAAATATTTGCAAATCAAATTCTTGATGAGGAACTAATATCCAGAATAAATAGAGAACTCTTTAAAACTCAACAAGAAAGCAAACAACCTGATTCAAAAAATGGGTAAAGGGCTCCAATAGACATTTCTCCAAAGAAGATATACAAATCACCAATAACCACATGAAAAGATGCTAAATATCACTAATCTTTAGGGTAATGCAAGTCAAAACTACAAAAGAGATACAGTTCACACCCATTAGGATGACTATTTTACAAAACAAAACAAAACAGGACAAGGCAAAGTATGTGTTAACAAGGTATGAAGAAATTGAAATTCTTGTGTGCTGTTGGTGAGAATGTAAAATGGTATAACCACTGTGGAAAACAGTATGGTGGTTTCTCAAAAAGTTAAAACAATTACCATATGAGCCATTAATTCTACTTCTGTACATATACTCAAAATAATTGAAAACAGTATCCTGAAGGTATATTTGTAAACCTATGTTCATAGCAGCATTATTCTCAATAACTAAAACATGGAATCATCCCAAGTGTCCACCAATAGATGAATGGATAAACAAAATGTGGTATATACATTGAATGAAATATTATTCAGCCTTTTTTAAAAAAGAAAATTCTTTTTTTGTAGATAATAAAGTTTTTATTCACTCTCTAAGAAATGAGAGAGGCATATGTGCAAAAGAAAATTCTGACTGCTCTAATATGGATGAATTGTGAGGACTTTATGCTAACTAAAACAAGTCAGTCACAAAAAGACAAACACTATATCATTCTAATTATATGAGATACTTAGAGTATTCAAAATCACAGAGACAAAAAGTAGAATGGTAGCCTCAGGGGGTGGGGAATGGCAAGTTATTGTTTAATGGATATAGAGTTTCAGTTTTGTAAGATTAGAAGAGTTTGGGAGATGAATGGTGGTGATGGTTGTACAACAATATTAATGTATTTAGTACCACTGAACTGTACAAGTAAAATGTTTAAGATAGAAAATTTTATGTGTGTCTTACCACAATAAAACAAAATTTGAAAAACATTTAAATCCCTGCAGGTCATCGATTTTCCAACTTAGCAACTTTCACAACTTTTAGATTGTATTTTCCTTCTCTACCTCAGCATTTCCACTAAAGCCTTTATAAGAAAAAGCAAAATTTCTTATGGGAATGAATGATTCTCTGGTGTGGCTGCTTCTGAACTAAACATTGATATTTTTGCTACTTTAGCAAAAGACCGAGAAAGAAATAAGCAATAGATGCCATATGCCTCACTATTGATTTCGCATCCTGATAATCTTAAGTATGGTGTGGCTTTTGCTACCAGCACACTAATATACACAGTCAGAAGCTGCCTTTCCTTTCCCCCACTTTATCCTTATTGTTGCCATTTGTAACAAGAGAGTATGTGTCTTACTGGCTGATGTTTGGGGTTCATTCTTCAGTAGTATCCCATACCAGGTATATCAACATTTATTTGTGCTGTCCTCCATTTGACACATCTCCTGCTTTTCAAAAGCCCTTGAGGGTCAACAAGACATTAGAAACAACACCCACTCCACAATTATATATCTTTAAAACCACCTCTTTTTCTATATTTATTTCTAGTATGTGTTTTGTGATGGCATAGTGGATGTAGAAGAATATGGTTTATATATGAATGGATATACATCTGTGGTGGGGCTGAGTGCTCAATTTTTTTTTTTGACTGAGAGAGATTTGGAGACCAGGATCTTCACATGAAAACTTTTTTCCAGGGAAGGAGCCTTTGCTCGATCCACATGAATATTCATGTGTCCACGCCTTGTGCCTCTACTCCCCTGACTTGTTGAAACAGTACCAATTGGTAAAATCTGGTGAGAGATAAGAGCTAGATGTCCAGAAGCATAAGCCAGGAAGAGAGGCTCTCTATGGCATATAGAAAACTGCAAAACTATTCCATGGTACAAATCCTAGGTACAAATCTAGAGACATCATTTATTAGATTGACAAATAGTTTAATCTTACTGAGTCCTCATTTCCCCCCAATTACCTGGGTGCTGATAATAATAGCTACTTGGTAATACTGTTGGAAGAATGAAAATTAAAAATTGTACAAAAATAATTAGTATATAAAAAACAGTGAGTGGAAAATGTCACCTTCAACCACTTTGTATTTTCTACCAATTTACCTGGGCCTTCTTTACCAGGATTCACATTGGTCCTTTTGATTACTCAACCTAAACTGGGCCCCAGAAAATGACAGCCTAACTTGTCAGGTAGGGAAAGAATAACAGGATGGAGATGAGCCTTCACCTGAAAGATTTTTGTTTTTTTAGAGTTTTAGTTTTTGATTTTTAATAACTAAAGTATAGAATGACATTTTGGAAATGTTTATATCATTAATTATAAAATTTCTGATTTAGTAGCTGATCCACCAATAAATGGATAATTGGGAGTATCTGACTGGAGACAAGAATGAACATTAATGGAGGATTGACTCTAAATTACAGCTCCTGGCACCTGTAGGTCTCAATTATACATAGTCTTCACTGGAAGGTAGTTTTCTCTGTGGTATTTCTTATTTTTGGTGTCCTTAAGAAAGGAAAAGAAATCAACAGAGACAAGAGGGAAGGGGGGGGGGGGGGGGGTAGCGGATGGGGAGAGTGAGGGGGGGGTGGGGGGGGGGGAGAGGGGGGGAAGGAGAGACAAATGTATTTAAAAAGTAAATAAATTAATTAAAAAAAAAAAGAAGGAAAGTATAATTTTAGGTACACACTGACAAAATTTGAATACACGTAAATAAATAAAAGTTGTAGTCTGTTTTAAAGAAGAAATGGAAGGATGCTGTAGTTTTTGCTTTGGCAAAGGATTTTTTTGGCTAATTCAGTGTATGGGTATCAATTTTATGATTTATCTTATCACATGGCACCTAATGTATCAGATGACTTTTGAAAACAGGATTTTAGTTTGATAGATGTTAGGGACTGTATTAGTCAGTTCAGGCTACTATAACAAAACCGTAGACTGGGTGGCTTATAAAAAGCAGACATTTATTTCTCACAGTTCTGGAGGCTGGAAGTCCAAGATGAAAGTACTGAATTGGTGTCTAGTAAGGGCCCTCTTCCTGGTTCATAGATGGTCATATTTTTACTGTAACTCCACATGGTAAAAGAGGCAAGAGATCTCTCTGCAGTCTCTTTTATAAGGGCACTAACCCCATTCATGAGTGCTCTGCACACAAACATTCAATCCATAGCAGTAATTCATACACAACTTTCAATTTACTTTAACAGTCAAGGAGAATGGGATGGAAGCATTATTCTAGCTACCTTTCCAAATGGGTTAAAAGAAAGTCCACTAAAATGAATGACTTTTTCATTTCTTCACACAGGTTTCCTCCTGGAATGCCAAAATCTTTTCCACTCAACACCTCAGTCATGTACAAAAAGACTGTCTTTGTGGAGTTCACGGATCACCTTTTCAGCATTGCCAAGCCCAGGCCACCATGGATGGGTAATGGAAACAATATTGACTGTTAATTATAAAACTGGGTATCCTATTTCCTAGAGAGGATTTCTCAGTCTTGGGGCTACAGTCGAAGAGAACAGCCACCAAAGAAAATGTTTTTCCCTACTACCACCTCTCAAGGAAATACACGGGCTGAATGTTCTCAATCTTTTTGCTGGACCCTCCTCCTCCGCTTATTCTCTATATATTGAAGTGCCCTGGTTCTTGGACCAGAGTTTGTTTTCTTTTCTCTCTACCTTCAATCCCTAGATGATCTTGTCCAGTGTTATAGCTTTAAAATATCATCTCTATGTTAACAACTCCCTTTTATATCTTCAGTTCAGACTGCTTGCTTGATACCTTCATTTAGATGCCAAATAAGCATGTAACAAGACATTAAAATGGGACATTTTCTACCTTAGAATTATTGCTTAAAATTATAGGAGACAAGCATCTCCAAATTCTAAAGAGAGATATCAAACCATCTATCCAAGACTTGTTCATTCAGTTAGTGGTCCAAAATTGGTTCTGCAACCCATCATACACCACCAGCGTATAGATAAAAAGGCTAGGAACTTATAAAAGAGTTTAGATTTGAGCATTCATTTGGAAGGCATTTTTCATGTTTTGTATGTCCCCAAACCCCATGAGGGGAGGGAGGCCTCCCCTCATATCAAACTAGAGTGAGGGAGGCTTCAGGAGAATTACTTAGAAGACTTGAAACAGGACCTCAGGAGTTTAGGAGACATTGACTCATGCCTGGTTTTTATTTGGAAAAACTTTCAAGGTCAAAATCTTGAAGGAACTTCTCAAGATGGCATAGTAAGGATAGTGGGCTATAGCAGAAGTTAACTGTACTTTCACTGTTCATGTGAAGTCAGGAAGGTCACAGGACAAGATGTGTCAAGAAGATCCTATGTGAGAGGTCTTCCTTCCAGAGCTAGGTGATCCCAACAGAAAAAAAAAAGTTATACAATGTGATTGTACTGCCAGAAATAGGAACTGGGAGGAGAGATACAAGTGATGGGTGGAGAGGACATATGTCATGGCAGCGAATGGTAGAGTGGAGTATATGTATATTTGAAGGGAGAAAATCTCCAAAGAACTCATATAAGTTCCCTAAGAAAGAAATAGCCAGAATTTTGGCATGTGCCACAACTAGGGGGTACTAAAGTCACTTGACCACTGCTCCTTCTAGGAAAAATCTTGTCTCCGTGCCTCTTTTTTCATCCCTGTCCTTTTTTTCATTAGCTCCAACCTTAGAAGGTCGAGAGGCAGTAAGATGAGTGGGAGAGAAGGATTAAGAGACAAGAATGAACATCCAGTGAAACTACCAACCAAATAACCTTTTTCCCATTAGGGTTTCTGTGCTTGTCACAACTTAGCTGGAGGAGGGGGGAACCCTTAAATTGCAGGGGATATCAAAAGTTTGATATTAGGCCAGACTGGACTTATTAGTACCTAAAACTTATACTGTCGTAAGTGAAGATTGCTGTAAAAAAATTGAGGATTGTTAAAAGTGCAGGAAAGGGAAATTCCACCTAAAGCAATTACAAACTATGAAAAATAAAGCTATTTCATATTTTCACCCCACTGAATCTAGTTCATTCAATAAACCATTTGTAGGTGTCACACTTAATATGTCTGTAAGTCAGAAGTCTTGATTTTTCACTTAATTTTCTGTGTCGTAGCTTGAAAACCAGTTGCACAAACCAAAATCACAGGAGTCATCCCTGGATCCTCTCTCTCTCTCTCTCTTTTATATTTCCAACGTCCAATTCAGCAGCAAGTCTTATTCACTTTTCCTTCAAAATGAGTCCTAAGTCTGCTTACTTCTTATAAATTCCAAATTCCTCCAAATTCCCGTGACCTACAAAGTCCTACGTGTTATGTTCCCTGCTTTCCTCTATGCTCTCATTTTCTATTACTCCCTTGCTCATTCACTTTGTTTCAACCACATGTACTCTACTATGCCAAGTTTATTCCTGCCTCAGGACTTTTGTATTTATTTTATTTGTGTTGAACACTCTTCCACCAGATCTTTGCAAATCTTGCTTTTTTTTATTAGTTATATCTCTACTAAAATGCTACAACCTCAGAGAGGCCCTTCTTGACTACTATACTTAAAGTATCTTCCACCTCCTGCCTCATCATTTTCCAGCACATCACCATATTTTCTAGTATTTATAACAACCTGAAACTTTCTTGTTTATTTCTTTATGTGCTTAATGTCTCTCAAATGTGATCTCCATGATCTGTCTTATTGACTACTGCATCTCCACTGCCTAGGACAGTTTTTAGAATATAGTAGGAACTCAACTAGTATTAGTTAAATGAATGAATGCATTGAATGAATTGCCAGAACTCTGTCTTCAGAACAACCATAAGGTTGAGCTGGTGATAACAATTTCTACATTCATTCATTTAACTACTTTTTATCAATCATCATATGGGCAAGCTTCTCTACTGTAACTTTGACCATAATTTTCATAACAACAGGTTTTCAGGAGTGACCTTTGGGGACCATCTCATTCTTGCAGGTCTGCTGGGTCCTACCATCCGGGCTGAGGTTTATGACACAGTGCTCATTACACTTAAAAACATGGCTTCTCATGCTGTCAGTCTTCATGCTGTCGGTGTATCCTACTGGAAAGCATCTGAAGGTGAGTCAAATGTCCTCTTATTGTCCTGTCATCTAGGGGTAGAAGAGTATTGAGTATAAGGCCATGCAACTAGTGAATAGTAGAGTTAGGATTCAAACCTAAGCCCATTTCATGAAGTTAAGAATATTGTCATATTGGTCTAATCCCCAAAGTTTTGATTTCCCTGTTTTCCCAAACGGAGCCACGCCACAGATCCTAAAATTCCCACTTCATTTGCCTTTCTATGCCAAGGAAACTTCCTAGGGAGGGGTCAAGACTCAATGTATAAAGTTGAAATAGAATTCTCCTTCTCCTTCCTTAGATTCTGACTTTTCAGATATTTCCTCTCCTTCTACCCACAATTTCTAAATATGGGTACTGCTGTGTGATAAGAGCCAACTAGCAGAAGCACAAGCTGACCTTGTTAAAAACATACAATCTATTTGGCCAAAGTCCCCACTTCAACTATCTTCTCCTTTAACTTCACAGTGCAGGGAGTGAAGAGGATGCCACAATTGACTTTGATATTGTTCAGATAGATTATAACATATATAGATCAAGAAAATTCCAGGAAATCATTAAAATATTGGAGCCTATGCCCTGTGTTGTACAGCCTAACTGTGCTTACATACTGACCAATTTCTCATTCTGGAATTGAAAGGTGTTAATTTTCTGGATTTCATTCATGTGGCCAGGCCCTACCTGAATTGAGGGAAAGAGACAGCATAGGGCAGGTAATACAGAAGAAAAGTCATCCCAGGTTCTGGCCAGAGGCTGGCTGGCTATTTTCATGAGGCTTATCTACTCGGGAGCTTCTAGAACAAATCTAGGGGCACTTTTGAGAGGCCAGCATTCTCACAATTTTGCAGCTGTGTACTGTGCATAGAGATGACTCTTTTGTACTTCAAGCCAGGTGAGGTCTGGGAAAACGGATGACCTAATCTCATACAGGGGCATCTACAGTGGTTCTGCCCAAAAACAACACAGTGAGGTGATGGCCTAATGCCCATGTGATTTATGGTCCTATTTTAAGCCTTTATATTTTTATGTTATGATCCACAAGCTTATGGCCTTCTTATACTAGTCTGGGGGTCCCAGATTGTTAAGTAAATCTGTGATGATGTTGAATATCATTTTATATGTTTGTTGACCTTTCTGATATCCTTTGGTAAAGTATCTGATCAAGTGTTTAAGTGTTTGTCCTGTTGAAAACAAATGAGTTATCATTTTCTTATTGATTCATGGAGGTACTTTACATATTCTGACTATACACCCAATGACAGATATAAATATTTGCCTATCTTCTTCTAGCATGGGGGTTGAATTTTCACTATCTTAATTTTTTTGGTAAACAGAAGTTCTTAAAGTTAATGAAGCATGGAAGTTCAACAGTTAATGAAACACAAAAATTGATCACATTTACCTTTTATTTTAGAGCTTTATATCCTATTTAAGACATTTGCCTATCCCAATGTCACGAAGAGTTTCTTCTATGCTTTCCTCTAGAACTTTTATTATTTTACCCTTCACATTTAGGTCTGTGATCCATCTCAAATTAATTTTTGTGTATGGCTACCTCATGGCATTTTTAGACAGCTTTATTGAGGTACAAATTAAATAAGACAAAATTTACCCATTTAAGATAGTTTGTTGACTTTTAGTAAATTTCGACAGTTGGGTAGTCATCAGAACAATCCAGCTTTAGGGCACTTCTGTCATTTCAAGGAGTTCTGTCTTTGCAGTTTAAGCCTCATTCCTGCTCCCAGTCCCAGGCAACCACTGATGTTCTTTGTTTCTCTATGGCTTTGCAAGCCTGTCATGTTTATCTCCCAAGCCAACTCTAGTAAAGTGTATATTACTGGTTGGCAAATAGTCAACCCCTACCCCAGAGTAGGAGGAGTATATTTCCCCACCATATTGACATTGGGCTTAGTCATATGACTTCCTTTCACGAATAGAATCTAAAAGCAAATGATTTAATCCAAGATAGTTTGCATGAAGTGTCTGTGAAAGGAGCTAAAGATGAAAAACTTTGAGGGAGATCTGAAAGACAGCATGGGGACATACAACTCAAGAAGTATCAACACAAAGCTGCTTAGTAGAGATCAGGCAAAGGATAAATAGCTGAAGGCACCAGAAAGTGGGTTGCAGTAGCCCCTAAAGCACAACACTTGGATAGTGTTAGAACAGTTGTGCCCAGGGGTCACTAAGCTGTGGCCCTCCAGCACTGACACTAACAAAAGTCTTTGGCATGTGGACTCCTACTGGACACAGGAATTTGGGATGCCTGAGCAGGCTAGCATCCAGGGCCCTAGACTAGGGTGGGGCAAGGCTGATCTACCAGCTGCTGGGGGGTTGAATACAGGATTATCTAGGACAGACAGTGCAGCAGAGGCTAGGCAGAGAGAGGATGGAAATAAAAAGCCATAAACAGACATCAGAGGACACAAAAGGATTAGGATTGGGGTGGAAGGTAAAGACCAGATTCCCACAGCCCCTAACCACAAGGTCTTTGTATAAAGTACCCAACAGTCTTGGTTATTGAGAGTACATTGTTTTCTGGGACACCTGTCAACTTCAAAACACAATGGTTGCTCATTTTTACAATGCCATGGTGTGGTGGTTTTAAAACATGGTAGCATGTATCTTGACATACCTCCCATCGAAAGCAGGAATCTATATTCTTCCCCTTTAGTGTGGGCTTGTAACTGCTTTGACCAATAGTGTATCTCAGAAGTGATGTCATGTGACATCTGAGGCTGAGTCATAAAAGAACATGCTTCTTCTAATTTGTTTGTGGGAACATTCACTCTTGGAGTCCTCAGATTCCATGTAGGAAGCCTTAGTTACCAAGGTCCCCATACTGTGAGAAAGCCAAAGTCAAATAGAAAGGCCATGTGTAGATGCTCTTGTTGACAGTGCCAGCTGAATCCAGTTTTCAAGTCATTCTGGCCCAGTTACTAGATATGTGACTGAGAAAAGTCTCCAGATGATTCCATTCCTCAGCTATTCAAGTTATGCCAGGTGATGCCTGGACATCATGGGGCAGAGCAGCCATCTTACCTGTGCCCTGTCTGAATTCTTGATCCACAGAATCAGTGAGCATAATAAAATAGTGGCTGTTTTACACCACTGCATTTAGGATAGTTATTCAGTTTTCTCAACAGGAAGTCTTATGATTTCCTACTCAACGTTTCTCTTTTCATTGTGTATCTCAAACCCAAAAGCACTTTAGAAAGATTTGACTGCCTCAAGGAATAATTACAAAATGACTTCCTTTCAGAAGTGGATTTCTGTTTTTTCAGTACACTCCCTAGGTTATCTTCTATGCAAAAGGCTCTTTGGAAGCAGACAGTCAGACTCCCTGAACTCTCAAATGTGTCAACAGTGTTTTTCCTTGTATAGTAGAAGATGAAAATTACACAAAACACATTCTGCTTAGAATATTTGCAGGTGGCTGATGTATAAGTTCAGAAAAGACTGATGGAGGCAGAAATCTTCCAAAGGAAATACACATTAGTAGATATGTAAATTTTAAGAGCTGTGCACAATGCTTTTTCCCAAGCACCACTCACTCTACTTGGTCTTCACAATCAACTTTGTCTTCATTAAAGGATAAACCTTGTTATTAGCAACTTATGCAGCCCCTGAAATTTCAAGTTCAAGCCTTCAACATTTTGAGTATCACCTCCTATTTTTTTCAGCTCTCATTCTCTTACTGCCCACTCCAACAACTCTTTTTTCTCATTGAGATCACCATCCTTCTATCGTACAATTTTTTCACCATCTACTTTGCCCCCTTAATTCTTCATTTCCCTCGTTGCCCAGTTTAGATGCCCTGGCTCATCACAACCACAGTGCCCTTACATGTATTCTCAAGTTCCTGGCCTCCCTGATCTCAATTCTTTTCACTTGGCTAAACCTCTACCCTGGTTAAACCTGTTCTTCATCTATTCTGCTAGCCATCAAGTGAATAGCCGTAGTTAAAATAAAAATCACACAACCAAATAGAGTTGTATCACTAGGTTCATAATACCTTACCTCAAGTAGTTCCTCAGCACTGACTGACCATCCTAATGCTACATTTCTCCCAATCAATTCACTGTCCCTCTCCCCAAGAAACCTATAGTGTTTCACACATTCTTGGTCTCTCATCAAAGCTCTTACACTCCTCTCCCAACCTTAGTATTAGGAAAAAGGGTATTCTGTTCTTAATTGAATAGTTCAACAAAAGAAAAGTATAGGAAATAATATTGCAAACAAACATGTACCCACAACCTTACTTTGCCAAAACTTAACACTTGGGCGTCTTTGCTTAAACATTATAGATATAGTTGAAGACTCTTCCATACCCCTCCATGATCCCCTCCCTCCCTACCCATACATATCCACTATCTGGAACTAGATACAAACCCTTGATCACATAGACAGATGAACCACACACTCTATCCCTAGGTGCCAACTAAGTTTTCCTAAATGTCCACCAAGCTTTTCTAACCACAAATGTTGGTCTGCTGCTGTTTCTTGATGAAACCAGTTGTTCCTAGTGCCCCCTGGAAGGGAATCTCCCTATACCTCAGAGAGGCTGACTTTATAGTGGGGACTACCCACCTGGACTTTGGGGGTGGCCTCTGGTTGCTGAGAGTTTGTAGTAAAAATATTGGCAGAACAAGGGCAGTACAAGGGTCACTTGCACTGCTGTTGGCGAAGGTGTGTAAATGTTGTAGGATGAGATAGGGTATAAATGAAGAGCACCCTGAATGCCTTTGCTGCTCTGGAACTTCAGAGACCATTATGAATCTATGGTTAGTTACTAGAAAAATGTTTCAATAGAAACAATAGAAGACCTAGATGCAATGACACTTCATTAACAATAAACACATATAACGCTCAATTTATTTTATTTATTTTTTTAATTTTTTTTATTTTTATTTTTTTTAATTAATTTATTTACTTTTTAAATACATTTGTCTCTGCCTTCTCCCCACCTCTTTCCCTTGCCCCCTCCCACCTTCCCTCCCTCAGCTCTTCCCCTTTGGTTTTGTCCATGAGTCCTTGCTATATGTTCCTTGACTTTCCCCTTCCCTTCCCTTTCCCTGCCCCCCCTTCCCTCTTGTCTCTGTTGATTTCTTTTCCTTTCAGTGTTGCTGGTCATATTTTCCTTGCTTCTTTGTATTGTTGGTTAGGTTCCGCTTATAGGTGAGATCATATGGTATTTGTCTTTCGCCCCCTGGCTTATTTCACTTAGCATGATGCTCTCCAGTTCCATCCATGCTGTCGCGAAGTTTAGTACTTCTTTTTTTCTTTCTGCTGCATAGTATTCCATTGTGTATATGTACCATAATTTTTTGATCCAATCATCTACTGATGGGCATTTAGGTTGCTTCCAACACTTGGCTATTGTAAACTGTGCTGCTATGAACATTGGGGTGCATAGGTTCTTTTGTATTGGTAACGCTCAATTTAGAATAGATGTATCAGGCTAATCCAGGGATCAAATTTAACATCACTAAGACAGGACATCCAGAAAATATCTGCCTCTTATGTGATCTGCCCCTCTAGAGAGAACCAAGTTAAAAATGTTTTTTAAATAATTATTCTTAGTTATTTTTTTAAAAAAAGATTTTGTTTATTTATTTTTAGACAGAAGTGGAGGGAGGGAGAAAGAGAGAGGAACTTCAATGTGTGGTTGCCTCTCAATTGTCCCCTAACTGGGGACCTTGCCCACAAACCAGGCATGGGCCCTGACTGGGAATCGAACCGGCAAGCCTTTGGATGGCAGGCCAGTGCTCAATCCATTGAGCCATACCAACCAGGGCTAAAAATATTTTTAACAATCTCTGTATCTTCTCCTTCCCTGATCTTCATTAGTGCTTATTAAAGAGTCTGGGACAAAGTATATACCCAATATATGTCTGTTGAATTGAACTGATTCCAATTAGGTTAAAATATGGAATAATAAAAGCAACTAGTTGGTTAGAGTGTGGAGGTATCATTGAGAAACACTCAACCACTTTTGTTTGCATTAGTGGTCTAGAACTCCCCTGGAATATATGAGGCTTCTCCCCATTTATAGCTGCTCCTTGTTAGTCTTCCAAATTAAGTTACAGAAAGGCTGTTTCTTGTGTAGAATCTACTGGTAACAATGAACTTGATATGTTTCCTTGAGTGGACAATGGACATAAAAAGGACAATTTTATGCATTCTTGCTTTAGGTGCTGACTATGAGGATCAGACCATCAAAAGGGAGAAGGAAGATGATAAAGTCATTCCTGGTGAAAGTCACACCTACGTCTGGCAGGTCCTGAAAGAGAATGGTCCAATGGCCTCAGACCCCCCATGTCTCACCTACTCCTATTTTTCTCATGTAGACCTGGAGAAAGACCTGAATTCAGGCCTCATTGGAACCCTGCTGGTTTGTAGAGAAGGTAAGTGTAAGAAAGGGTAGGGATGAGAGGAAATAAGGAGGGAAGTACAAACATCTGGACCTCTTAATAAAAGATAGCATTTATGTTCTTTAATATGAAAGAAGAGCCTTTTCCCTGGCATCATGCCCACGAAAAGGAGAATAATCCAGTTTCTTAAAGGAACAAATGCCCATCCTATGTTGCCACAGTGCACTTTTAAGATCAATAAAATTCAACTTCTTGAATTGTATTTCTTCTCAAAACACTGCTGCTTTCCACTTAACATCCTGTGGACTGTCCCAGCAGTGTCTTTTGTAAGTTTTTTTAGGTTTCTTGAAAGCTTCATGAAGGTAAACACATCCAGGTGTGTGATCAGTGGTGTATAAACTACTTTGGAAGGTTAGGTTAGTTTGTCATGTCTAACCCAAAAGCATATAAATATCTAAGAAAAGTAAGCATTTTAAAAATGTTTATAAGTTGTTGTTTTTAAAATCATCATAATTTTAATTGTCTTCTTTTGTAGTTTTATAGTATAAACTAAATTAGAGAATAAACTGCATAATCTATTTTAACTTTAATTTTTTTAATGGTGAAATCAGCTTCACTGGACTTTTATTTTGTTCCAGTTATGAATCTCAGGAGCTATGAGAAGATATGATACTACTTATCCCTACAATTTTGTGGCTTGAAATGACAACAATCTTTCATAATTTCTCATGGTTTCTGTGGGTCTCTGATGGAATTTGGGAGTGTTTTGACATAGCGGCTTGGAAGATTCAAAAAGCTGGGGTTCTTTCCACATGAGAAGTTTTAGGTTTACAAAACTGAGCAGAAAATACGGAGAGTTCCCAAATATTAGCTGTCTACCCACATGCACAGCCTCCCCCACTATCAACATCCCTAACCAGAGTGGTACATTCATTACAATTGATGAATCTACATTAACACATCATCGTCATCCAAAGCCCATAGTTTACATTAGAGTTCACTCATGGTGAGATTCATCTATTGGTTTGGATAAACATATAATGACAGGTATCCACCATTGTAGTATCATATGTAGTAGTTTCACTCCCTTCAAATTCCTCTGTCCTCTGTCTATTCATTCTTCCCTCTCCTACACACTGGCAACCACTGATTTTTTTCAATTGTCTCCATAGTTTTGTCTTTTCCAGAATGTTATGTAGTTGTAATCATACAATATGTGGCATTTTCAAATTGGCTTATTTCAGTTATTAACATGCAAAAAGGAAGGGAGTAAAAGATGAATAAAGCCAGAAGAGTTTTTACTTCTTTCATTTGGAAGTATGACCTTCCGTATACTGAGTTGTTTTATTTTAGAGCCATAATTTATGACAAAGTGCTAAAATCACAGTGTGTCATTTGTAGGATATAAAGGCTAATAAAACAATAAAATCATCAAAACATGTGTTTACATATAAAATATAAATAAATAAGTTTATAATTAAAAGAATTCTTTGACAAAGAATTGAATTAAAAAGTCATCGGAGGTTCTAGTTCTGGATAAGATAGAGGAAACACACGGCACCTTTTATCTCCCACTTAACTATAGAAACTTGAGAAAATGCACAGCCTAGCCATTTGAGAATTCTAAAAGGCAAATAAAACAGACAGATCGGGAAAATGCATCAGAATTCAAAGTACCGCCAAACTGATGGGGAATTTAACTTTTTATTCCCCTCCAATATTACCCAACCTGGCAGAGGATCTGAATAAACATTTTTTCAAAGAATACATACAAATGGCCAACAGGTATATTAAAAGGTGCTCCACATCACTAACCATTAGGAAATTGTAAATCAAAACCACAATGAGATACCAGGTCATACTTGTTAAGATGGCTATTATCAAAACGAGAAGAAATAACAAGTGCTGGCAAGGATGTGGAGAAAAGGGAACACTGTGCACTGTTGGTGAGGATGTATGCTTGTTTAGCCACTGTGAAAAGCAGTATGAAATTCTTCAAAAAATTAACAATACAACTACCATGTGATCCAGCAGTCTCATTTCTGGTATGTATCCAAGGGAAATGAAATCAGAAAAAGAGATGCCTGCAGTCCCATAATTCATAGCAGCAGTATTCTAAACATTAGTCAAGATTGAGATGAATGGATAAAGAAAAGATGATATATCAAAATCACATGGATATATATGTGTGTGTGTGTATATATATATTTATATATATAAATATATATTTATATATGGATATATATGTATGTGTATATATATATATAAAATGGAACATTATTCAGCCTTAAAAAAGAAAATCTTACCATTTGCAAAAACATGGATGACCCTGGAGGGCATTATGCTATGTGAAATAAGTCAGTCACAGAAATACAAATACTGCATGATTCCACTTATATGAGGTGTCTAAACTAATCATAGAATAGTCTTAAATTCTCATAAAAACAGAGAATATAATAGTAGTTGCCGGGAGGTACGGTGAAAGAAATGGGGAATTGCTATTCAAAGGGTATAGTGTTTCAGTTATTTTTAGATGAGCAAGTCCTAGAAATTTTCTGTGCAACATACTTTCTATAGTTAACAATATGGTATTGCGTACTTCACAATTTGTTAAGAGGGTAGACCTCATGTTAAATGGTCTTAATACACACTCACACACACACACACACCCTAAGAGACACAAGGAGACCCTGGGAGATATTGGATATGCCTATTACCTTGATTTGGTGATAGTATCATGGAGTGTTTTCCTATGTCCCAATTTATTAAATTATACACATTAAATATGTGTAGTTCTTTGTATATCAATTATATCTCAATAATACTGTTAAAAATAAATTGTATACACTATCAATTAATAACTGAAACACAAATATTTAAAAAATAATGTTTACAATACCTCAAAAATTCAATAACTTGGGTCTAAACCTAACAAAACATGTATATATATAGTAAAAACCAGAAAGTACTGATGAAAGAACAGAAGCAGACCTAAAAAAACAGAGAAATACAGTGTTTGTGAACTGTAAGAATCAACATAATGAAAGCCTCAATTCTCCTCAATCTATAGATTTTTTAAAATTTTTATTTATTAATTTTAGAGAAAGAAAGGGAGGGAGGGAGGGGGGAGAAAGAGAGAGAGAGAGAGATTTGTTGTTCCATTTATTTATGCATTCATTGGTTGCTTCGTGTATAAGCCCTGACCAGAGATTGAACCCTGAAACTTGGTGTATTGGGATGATGCTTTAATCAACTGAGCTATAATTTTAATCAAAATCCCAGAATGATGGTTCCTTCTCTAGCTATAGAAAGCTGATTCTGAAATTTATATGGGAAGGCAAAAGCACTAGATTAGCAAAAACAATTTTGCAAAAAAAAATAAATTTAGGGGAATGATTCTACTCAAATTTACAACTTACTGCAAAGCTGCAGTAGTCATGTTTTGGTTAATGGAATAGACTCATAAATTAATGGAACAGAATAGAATCCAGAAATAAATACACATAAGTATGCCCAATTGATTTGGTATATAAACAGTTCAATGGAGGAAGGATAGTCTTTTCAACAAATGGTGTTAGAAAAATTGGACATCTATATGAAACGATCCTAAGCTTTACTACTTATACAAAGATTAACTCAAATGGATTGTAGATATAAATGTAATATGTAAAACTGTTACCGAATGTAGATCCATTGCTGGGGGGAGTCCCAGATGCAACTACTGAAACAAATCCCCTGCCTTCCCCAAGTTCCCTCTGTTCTAGGTTCTCTGCCCGCTACCCTTAAAAATTATGGTGCTCAATGGCAGGGTTTGGTGAAAAGGAAAGGAACAATTTATTCAAAAGTTATACAGGTTTTGAATAATGACTAAATGTCACCGTTAAATCTCAAAATCCTTTTAAAACACCCACCAACGCACACAGTCCTGCCTTCCTCCCCTTTGCCCAGTTAGGCCAGTCAGGCCATTCAGGGTACTGTCCTTCAGAAGAAACAGAACAGAAGTCCAGAGCTGGGCTAGGTAGACCTCTGCCTACTATGGAAAACATACTATTTTATGAGGTATTGTAAACCTTCTATGGAAAATGCTACTCTGGAAAACAATTTAGTAGTGTGATATATGGTTTAAAATAAAAACTATGTATTTGATCTTCATCCCATTCCTGGCAGAGCTCCTAAAACTCTTGGAATGTCCTGTGATGACAGTGATAAATGTATCCTTTGTTATGATAACGAGGTGACTTTTGGGAAGCACTTAAGGTTTGGAGCTGGTTGCCAGTGGAGCCAACCATGTGATTAGAGGGTTGAAACTTTCAGTCCCATTTGCTTGATGGGGTGTTGGGGACTGGAGGTTGAGTCCAATTGCCAATGGCCAGTAAGTTAACCAATTATGCCTATGTAATGAAACCTCTATAAAAACCCAAAAAGCAGGGTTGGAGAGCTTCCTGGTTGGTGAACACCTGAAGGTGCTCTGAGAGTGATACACCTAAAGAGTTCATGGAAGTTCTCTCTTTTTCCCATACCTTGCCCTATGCGTATCTTCCATCTGGCTGTTTCTGTTATAACTTTTTATAATAAACTGGTAATCTAGTAAGTAACATATGTCTCTGAGTTCTGTGAGCCAGTCTAGAAAATTAATGGAACCCAAGGGGGCCGTCATTGGAACCTCTGATCTATAGCTGGTTGATCAGAAGCACAAGTGACAACCTGGACTTGCAATTGACATCTGAAGAGGTGGGGGGAGGGCAGTCTTGTAGGACTGAATCCTAAACCTGTGGAATCTGATGCCAACTCCAGGAAAATAGGGTCAGAATTGGGTTAAATTGTACGACACCCAGGTCTTGTCCCAGGATTGCTTGATGTTGGGGAAAAACCCACAACACTGAAATTGTCAGAATTGTAGGCAGTGTCTTCTAAAGTTAAACATAAACTTTATTTCCATTCCTATTTACCCTAGAGAAATGAAAGTTTAACATTCACACAGAATCTGTATATGAATGCTCACAGCAGCTTTATTTGTAATAACCAAAAAAAGGAAACAACCTAAATGCCCTTTGGTATGTGAATGGTTAACCAAACTGTGGTACATCCATACCACAAATTACTACTCAGAAATAAAATAAATATAGCACTGATACATGCAACAAAATGGGTGAGTCTCAAAGGCATTATACCACGTGAAAATGTCAGACTCGAAAGCTTATATATTGTATGGTTCCATTTATATCACATTCTCAAAAGTTACAACTCTATAGTATGTATATATACCCCAGTATATACACACACACATAATGGATATATGATTTAAAGAGATTCAAAGAGGGAGTTTGGGGAGCTGTTAGAACTGTTCTATATCCTGATGGTGGTGGTTTCATGAATCTATACCTGTGTTAAAATTCATAGACTTATTTATCAAATAGTGAAAGTCAGTTTCACTATTTGATAATTTAAAAAATAAAATAAGAAGAATTAAAATATTTTCAGACAGCTTTGCCTGTATTTTAAATTTGTATGAATGAGTTTCTTTGTTCAATCTAACTTTTACTTCCCAAGCATCAAGGGTACAAGACAAAAGGGGACTATCATAAGCAAAAATCTTACTACTTGAAATAATTTTTCAAAGAAAACTTTTCAATAAAGTGAAGAAATACAATGCTAAGAAAAACAACCAACAAATTCAACCTATGAAAGTGTGAAGCAAGCTCATTTTTAACATTAACAATTTAAAATATTGGTGTACATGGTGTTCATTTGAAGTGACTACAGGTATTTAATATGGACAGTTGTTATTTTGCTCATAACATTTTGTTTATTTACAACTGCAAAAAGTAAAAAAAGTTAAAACATAATAGAAATTCTCTATACTAATTGCTTATATGCACATTTTCCATGAACAGCAGGTATGGTTTTTATAATTTTTCTTTTTCTCTTTTATATTTGCTCTGAACACATATATACATATAGGGTAGTGCAACAGTAGGTTGTAAGTTCAGGAAGCACAGAGTTTATTATTTTATTATTTATTAATTATTTAATTATTTTCCATATAAACTGTAAACCTACTTTTGCCCCACCCTGTATATAAGATATGATTATGTGGGCTTATATTTTGTATGTCTTTTTAATTTCATTTTTCAGTAATTATTTTTATTGCATTTTACAAAAGTAATGGTCTGCAACAAATTTGAAATTTAAAAAAAAAACTTCTTTACCCTAAATAGTTTTAGAAACAGTGATAAAGGAGACCTGATGCCAAAGAAATGATGTTATGGTAAAGCTAACAAGAGACTAAGGACTACATTTGTGCTTACTTTTAAGCTATTGATGAAATAATGTCTCCTTTTAGTGTCAATTTGCTATGAAAGGAGTTTTAATAGGAGATAAATACTCTCACTTCTTTTGCAGGGAGTCTGCCCAAAGAAAGGACACAGACCTTGCACGAATTTGTACTGCTTTTTGCTGTATTTGATGAAGGTTAGTGAGCTGCAAACTGAATTTTGGGCTCCTGAAAGAAAGCAAATATATTAATTTATTCTGTTACTACTTGAGATGAGAGCTGCAATTGTTCAGAGGAAGTGATTATAGAAAGATCATAAACTACGTTACTATTCAGGAATGAAGCATATGGAAATGACAATGAATCCCCCCTCCCCAAATGCACCCTTAGTTCATTGGCAGCTATGAGGTAAGAAGATACAGGAGCTGGGTAACTGGTTAGCCTCATCCCCCTCATTAAATCCACTAACAAAGACTTTTTACTCAACTTAAGAAAATTTTAATAGAAATTGCATATTGTGTATATTTAAGGTGTACAACATGATAATGCGATGTATGTATACATAGTGAAATAGTTACTACGGTCAAGCTAATTAACATCCACCTCCTCACAGGTACCATTTGTGTGTGAAATCTATTCTGTTAGCTTATTTCCAGTGTTCAACATACTCTTTGTAACTATAGTTATCATGCCTGTACCTTAGATTCCCAGAATTTATTCACTTTAAAACTGAAAGTTTCTTTTTCTTTTTCTTTCTTTCTTTTCTTTCTTTCTTTCTTTCTTTCTTTCTTTCTTTCTTTCTTTCTTTCTTTCTTTCTTTCTCTTCCTTTCTTTCTCTTTATTTATTTCTTTCTTTTTTTCTTTCTTTCTTTCTCTTTCTTTCTTTCCTTCCTTCTTTCTTTCTAATGAGGGGAAGGGAGGGAGAAAGAGGGGGAGAGAGACATCAATGTGTGGTTGCCTCTCGTGCGCCTCCTACTGGGGACCTGCCCCGCAACCCAAGCGTCTATTCTGACTGAAAATCGAACCAGTGACCCTTTGGTTTGCAGGTTAGCACTCAATCCACTGAGCCACACCAGCAAGGGCTTCATTTATTAACTTTGAAATAACTTTGGCAAGTTACTTAACCTCCCTGTATCTCAATTTCCTCACATTTAAAATGGAAATAATATTACAGTTGACCCTAAAACAACATGGGGATTATGCTGACCCCCTGTGCAGTCAAAAATCTACATATAACTTTCGACTCCCCCAAAACTTAAGCTTAGTCATCCCTCGGTATCTGTAGGGAATTGGTTTTAGGAGGCTCCCTCATAAACCAAAATCTGTGAATGCTCATGTCCCTTACATAAAATGGCAAAGAAATGCATACAGTTGGTCTTCCACATCCTAGGATACCCAACTGTACTGTTTTCAACCAGCAGTTGGTTGACTCCAAGGAGGTGAAACCCGCAGATACTTAGGGCTGACCAGATATTATCGAAAAAAAAATGTGTATAAGTGGATCCACATAGTTAAAAACTTATGTTATTCAAAGGTCAACTGTACTTTTTTCATATGATACTTGTGAGTGATTTCAATTAAATAACTTCAAACACTATGTGGCACAGAATAGGTCCCCCATAGTGTTAGTACTTCTGCCTCTTCCTCCTCCTAATCATTATATAACGGACAATAACAACATGATCATCTGTTCTCTTACCCTCTTACACTGCCATCTTCTGAATTGAGCCCCCCGTAATCTCTTTCCTGATTAGTCTCCCTGTCTGTTTGTATGTCCTGACACTCCATTATTACTATAGCAGCCAGAGGGAGCTTACTGAAATACAAAATTGATCTTGCCACGCTAGCCTTTAAAATCCTTTCATTTTACCATAAGAGAAAAAATGCAAACTTGTTAACACAAATACACCTAAATTGTGTTCCTCTTCCTACCTCATCATCCAGACTCCAGCCACACTGAACACATTTTGTATTTCACCCAAATATGCCATGTTTTTTCTTTCATCCAGACCTTTGTTTATGTTGTTTCTTCTGCCTGGAAAGCCTGTTTCCTCCTTCACACCAAATGAGTTTCTCCTCCTTCCGAAACAGGAAAAGTTGGTGTTCATGCTGCCTGTCACTACAAGAACCAATAAGCAGAGACAGGGATTGAATCTTTATGTGTGTTTTATTCGGATGTCTGGTGATCTGAGAATTTCATGATTAGGGTGCATTATGTACCCTAAAAGACCGTCTTCCATTTCCTTTCAAGCCAGCCTTTTTTATAAGGAGGAAAAAATGTAGATAAGGGATTTGGAACTCAGGAAAGAAGTTAATCAGATAAAAGCTGCAGTCCAGCAATTTCCCTAGCATCCTTTCATTTGTTGACCAGTGATTCTTTATCTGTGTCCTGAGTGATTCTTTCTATCTGTGTCCTTTGTCCTGTGTCCTGGGTGATTCCCTTTTTCCATCTCCTGGGTGGCAGATGTCTCTTCCTGGAGCACAATGGCTCAGGTACCATCTGGATTTCTTGCAGCCCCTCTGGAACACAAAAGTCAAATTGCTTTCAGTCTCCTGGAATCAGGGTGGGCCACACCTTCAGTTCCTGAAACCATAGCTTTTTACATACATTAACTACTAAGCTTATTAACTATTACTTAAAACTAAAATTTTCCAGCTCTTGAGTTCCCCCATCACCTCTAGTTGCAGTTTTGGGCTCTTTATATATTTCCACAACAGCTTGAATTTCTTCCTTAACATACTAAATCATCATTGTCTGCTTTAATTAATATTTATCTTCTTTGACCTCATGTCCCTTTCCCTTTAAACAAAATGAAGTTTCTTATCCTCTCTGTTCCCATAATACCCTGTTTCCATCTCTATCACATCACTCTTAACTTTTTATTATAATTGTCAGCTTCTCTGCCTATTCAAACTAAATTGTAAGTACCTTGAAGGCAGAGGTTGCATTCTCTGTTACCAGTGCCTAGCACTCAGTAATGGTCAGTAGATATATTTGGATGAATAAACAAATTAGTGAATGAACAGATAAATGAACTTATGAGAATTTCCACAAAGGCTGGGTGCTTTAGGAAGCTTCAGCATTGGCTGCCAGTCCTTCACACAAAGAGGCAACTTTAAGGAGCTACTGTCCAGTAATGATGTTTACAGTGCTTTCACTCTTATTAATTTCATGGGATAGGTTGGGAAACTTTCAGGTTCTTGTGCTTTTGTTAATACAAACTTGATAAAACAATTAATGCAGGGACAAGAACTGACATATCTTTCCTAGGATGATTTTCACCTCCTTCCTTTTTATTTATTTTTTAAAGATTTTATTTATTTTTAGAGAGAGGGGAAGGGAGGGAGAAAGAGAGGGAGAGAAACATCAATGTGTACTTGCCCCTTATGCGCCCCTTCCTGGGGACCTCGCCTACAACCCAGGCATGTGCCCTGACTGGGAAACGAGCAGACAACTTTTCAGTTCACAGGCCAGCACTCAGTCCACTGAGCCACACCAGCCAGGGCCCTTCTCTTTTAAATAAGCAAATGAATAGAATGAAATTCTTATGGGGCAAATAATCTCTATTTTCCTAGTTATCATTTGTCATTATCCCTTCCCTGTCATGGACAAATAGAGAGATCATCAGTTTGAGCCAGAAATGCTTGCCTTTTAGTAATTGTTTACTCCTTCTCTGTTACTGACTCTGAAGGCAAGTCATACATTCCTACTGTGCTGACAAAAATGCTTAAGGTATGAGCAATCTTTGCCCCATGGGAGAGAGGGAAGGAGAAAGGGAAAGTCAGTCATGAGACAGACACTTAGCTGACCCTACATGTCTACTCCCTCTCTCTTACTGACTCTGAAGGCAAGTCATACATTCCTACTGTGCTGACAAAAATGCTTAAGGTATGAGCAATCTTTGCCCCATGGGAGAGAGGGAAGGAGAAAGGGAGAGTCAGTCATAAGACAGACACTTAGCTGACCCTACATTTGCATCCTCTCTCATCAGGGAAAAGTTGGCATTCAGAAACATATGAGTCCTCCGCACATACTGTGGATCCTGCATCTGCTTGGGCCCAGCCTGAAATACACACAATCAATGGCTATGTAAACCGGTCTCTCCCAGGTATGTACACACTTGCTCAAGAATCTTCAGGGGCTTCAGCATTCACTACCAGAGCTCTTTTCTCCAGTTTTCCACAGATAACCATGCACCCAGGAGGAAAGCCCACTGAATCTGGGCCTCTTGTGGAGGGTCTTAAAGTACAATGGCTGATTCCTCTTCCAGATTCCTAAAAATGAAGGCCTGCCCATGTACACAAAGTTCACAGATCTCTCTTTCCTTTTGCTTAATTATAAGTGGACAACCAAAGTTGAACAGATATTTTTAAAAATCTGAAACATAAAAGGGATATTCAAAGATAAACAAAGAAAATAATAATCCCAGAAGAAAAAGAAGTAATGCTTGGTATCTATGGCCATACCACCCTGAATGTGCCCAATCTTCTCTGATCTCAGAAGCAATAATGCTTGAGTGAGAAGAGAACTTTTCAAAAGCTCTAATTCGTATTTGTAGAAATATTCAATGAAATACTGCATCAGGGAGGGGGGTATAAGGGGACTAAATGGTAATGGAAAAAATACAGTAAAGATTAAAAAACAAAATACTCTATCAATAAAGTAATAATAGGATTCTATGAAAAACAATTAAAACAAAAATATGCTCACAAAAATTAGGAATACAATGGTCAAAATACAAGCTCAATAGAAGGTAGGTAGAATAGAGAACATCTCCCAGAAAGTAAAACAAGAAGAGATTGATATTATATATATATATATATATATATATATATATATATATATATATATAAACAGATTTTAAAAATCAAAGGAATGTGTTAAGAATGAAAAGATTTTAATCTTTTTATTAAAATTTCTCAACAAGATAATTTTTTTAAAAAAAAGATCTCAACACAAAATAATGATTGTGGAATTCCAGAAAACATAGAGAAGATATTTAAGCTTCCCCTGAGAGAAATAGGTCACATACAAAGACATGAGAATTAGACTGGCAATATAATGAAGCAATATCTTTAAAGTTCTAAGGTAAAAGTAATTTTCAACCTAGAATTCAGAGCCAAATTATTTTTCAGCATTGGAGGAAGAATAAAGACATTTCTAGAAATGGTAGTCCTTAGGAGCCATTGAAGATGTACTACAGTAAAACTAGAGTGTAAATCATGAAAGAGAAAGTTGGAAAATTTAGAAACACAAGAAAATAATAAAGGACAAGGATGGATATTTTTGTTACTATTTTCTGTATTTCCAATAATTCTATGTATGATTTTAGAATTAGAAATTAACTTCCAGAAAAAAGAAACCAACAGAGTCAAGAGGGAAGGAGGGAGGGGTGGGCGGGGAGAGGGAAGGGAAAGGTCAAGTCAAGGAACATATATCAAGGACTCATGGACAAAGCCAAAGTGGGGAAGGACTGAGGGAGGGAGATGGGGGAGGGGGGGCAGGAGAAAGTGGTGGTGGGAAGGCAGAGACAAATGTATTTGGACAAAAAAATGAATTAAAAAATATATATATGTTAATTCAACATTAATGGATGTTACCAGGACATATTGTGGTGATCATTTTGCAATATATAATTATCAAATTATTTTGTACACCTAATGTTACATGTCAGTTATACCTCAGCTAAGAAAATGTATTATGAAACACCATTACTGAAAGGTGTGGTGGAAATGTGTTAACCATAAGTACTCTTGGAAACTAGTTCAGTCTGTAAAATAAAGGCACTGTACTCTCAAAAAAAGAAAAAGAAATTAACTTTCAAATCATGCAAATCCCTGATCTCATGTTAGCTTATAGCATAATAGGCACACATGTAAGAATCAAATAATTATAATAATAAATTCAAAGTTACAAACCAAGAATTTCTTTGAAGGAAAATTACATAATTATATGTGAACATATAATAAAGGACACTGATCTAGACTGGGGAATCAGAGAAAGCTTCCCTAAGGGAAGTGTCATTTAAGTTGAGCTTTGAAACAAGATTAGTTAATAGGGAAATGAAGTGATATGAGACTGGAGAGGTACTAGGGATCAAGCCATTTAGGGCTTTCTAGATCTTCCAAGAGTTTGGATTTGATTCTATATTGAATGGCAGTCACTGAAGAGTTTTGGGTTGAAGGATACTGTAATCAGATCTGAAATGCAAACATATCACACTAGTTTCCTTGTGAGTTAGAAGTTTGAAAGGAAGTATAACCAGGTGTGGGAAGACCTGTAAAGAAGCTCTTCCAGTGGCTCAGAAAAAAGATAATGGGGGGAGGGGGAGGGGAAAGTGGTGGTGGGAGAGTGGAGACAAATGTATTTGAACAAAAAATAAAAACTAAAAAATAAAAAAATATTTTAAAAAAAGATAATGGTAGCTAGCTAGCTTGGCTCAATATGGTAGAGGTAGTAAGGACAGTGAAAACTGCATATATATGTTTACACATACATAAAACTATACATGATGCTTTTATATATATGAAGCTATATATACAAACTTATATATGAAAGCTGCAAGAGCCAAAATAGAAAACAGCTGTACCCTAGTAGTTAACACTGTGAAATCTAAACATACAGCTGCTTGGGTTTGAATTTCAGCAAGTTACTTAACCTCCCTGGGCATGAGTTTCCTCTCCTCTAAGAGAAGGATGATGATAATAATTTCTACATTCATAGGGTTACTGTGAGGAGTAAATGAGGTAAAACTTGTAAAATAGCCCTGACTGGTGTGGCTCAATGGATTGAACATCGGCCTGTGAACCAATGGATGGCTGGTTCGATTTTCAGTCAGGGCACATGCCTGGGTTGTGGGCCAGGTCCCCAGGAGGGGGTGTGCAAGAGGCAACCACACAGTGATGTTTTTCTCCATCTCTTTCTCCCTCCCCTCCCTTCTGTCTAAAAATAAATAAATAAAATCTTTTAAAAAACATAAAATACTTTGGACAGTGCTTGCAATAAAACAAGTAAATATTAGTGTGATTTTTTTAATCAGACAGACTTTATTTTTTTAAGATTTTATGCATTTATTTTTAGAGAGAGGGGAAGGGAGAAAGAGAGGGATAGAAACATCAATGTGTGGCCACCCCCCAAGCACCCCCCACTGGGGCCTAGCCAGCAACCCAGGCATGTGCCCCTACTGAGGATCGAACTGGCGACCCTTTGGTTTGCAGGCCAGCACTCAATCCACTAAGCCACACTAGCCAGGGCAGTGTTATTAATTGCATTGTCATAATTGGTGTTAGACTGGATGTGAGAAGTGAGATTGGAGACAAGAATAACTCTCACTTGAATAATTGAATACAGGATGGTGCCATTCACTGAAATAAGGAACTCTAGAAAGAAGATGAGGTAATGAAGATCTCAAATCTGATTTTGGATGTGTGGGTTTTATGAATAATCCAGGTGAAGATATTGAAAAGGTTATTGTATTAGTCTGGAGTTGTAGAAGTCTAAAACAGTAGAGTTATCAGCATATGGATGATCATTAGCACCACGAGAGTGGATAATATTGTTTAGGGAGAAAATATTGGTTAACAAAGGAATAAGGCCAAAGCTGAGCACTGAGGTGATCTGTCACCTAATGGGTGAGTAGAGAAAGAAGGATCAGGGAAGGAGACAGAAGAAGGAGTAGTCTAAGCAATAAGGGAACAAAACCCAGAGAGGTATTGGCATAGAGGCCAGGGGAGGAGAGAATTTTAAGAAGGAATGAATGGTCAACAGGTGCAAATGAAGACTAAAATATGTCCATTGGATTTAGCACCATGACAGTCATTGGTGACTTTGGCAAGAGCTGTTGCTTTCACAGTACCCCAGTGTCCTTAGAAAGTTTGGTTCCAAGTCAAGATAATAAAATTTATAAGGTCAATTTGTTCATTCTATCTCAGGAAATGTTTCCATTTCAAATTCTCTTCATGATAATAGCTATCTTATTTTTACTTTATAGGTCTGATTGGGTGTCACAAGAAATCGGTATATTGGCATGTCATTGGAATGGGCACCACCCCTGAAGTGCACTCAATTTTCCTTGAAGATCACACATTTCTTGTGAGGAACCATCGACAGGCCTCCTTGAAAATCTCACCAATAACTTTCCTTACTGCTCAGACACTTCTAATGGACCTTGGCCAGTTTCTACTGTATTGCCATATCTCTTCCCACCAACATGGTAATAACTGTGGATCTTAAAAACTAACATTATGTCTCCAACTCTTATTTATTGGAATTTACTGTCCACCGCCCAGTGTAGGATTGTTAGTTAGACCTCAACTGAGATTTCCTGGTTACCAGTTTTCAGAGTAAAGATTTTACCTTGAGTATAAGAGGGCTTGAGTATTTGTAGTGTTGGTGAGTTTTTAGTTAAATACCTGTGATAGAGGTAAGGCAGATGGTTTATGGATAAATGAAGTGACAAAAGTGAGGAGGTCAGCATATTATTGGTTTTCCAGCCTGATCCCATTAACAAGACTTTGATCCTGTGGAGAGACATGGCAGGTCATACATAGTTGAATAACTGTTTTATGATAAATTTAGGGAAATGGGAAGAAAACAACACTGCTCAGGTTGTAAACACAAGAGCTCCAGCATATCAGTAGAGATACCCAGAACAATAACTAGCAAATGTAAGGGGATACTGCAATGCTCAATATCACACCAGAAAATTAGTGCACATGGAGGCACTCTGCAAATACCTGGTAGGAGGTGAAAGACAGCTGGAAAACTCAAAGGGATAGTGGATACTGGCAGAAGCAACATGGGAATGGAAGTTGGTGAGTATACCTGAAGTACCACATGAGGCTTTTAAGGACTATATGATGGGGACTTTGCAAAGGGTCAAAGTTCCTGTGAAAGCACTTTGGAACAATAGTAGCTAGAGTTTCAAACTATTGTTAATGTGACCTCATTTGTAGTTACAGGCTATATAAATTCATATTACATAATCATCTCACCCCCATTTTCCTACTTATGCATTCCTTCTGCTAACTCTTAATTTTGAATCAATCCATCAAGCCTCTTTGCCTAAACCTCTGTTGTGGCCATTGAGCGCTATTGGAGGAAAAGGTGGAGGAGGCCTAAACTCCATGTTCAACAGGACTTCTTTGTCCTATCACTCATTTTATTTCTTCATTATTCTCTGTTCTTTTCTTTTCCTTTTTTCTTTTTTTATTGTAGTTCAGTTACAGTTGTCTCCATTTTCCCCCACTGCTCTCCTCTACCCCATCCAATCCCTGCTCCTAAAGACAATCCCCACCCCATTGTCCTCATCCATGAGTCCTTTGTACATGTTCCTTGACTTGAGCCTTCCCCTTCTTTCCCCTGATAGCCCTTTACCTCTCCCCTCTAGTCACTGTCAGTTTGTTCTTTATTTCTGCGTCTCTGGGTCTTTTTTATTCCTTTGTTTGTTTTGTTGATTCGGTCCCTCTTATGAGGGAGATCATATGGTATTTATTTCACTGTTTGGCTTATTTCACTTAGCATAATGCTTTCCAGTTCCATCCATGCTGTTGCAAAGGGTGAGAGTTCCTTTTTCTTTCTCCTGTGTAGCATTCCATTGTGTAAATGTACCACAGTTTTTGGACCCACTCATTTACTGATGGGCACTTAGGCTGTTTCCAGCACTTAGCTATTGTAAATAGCATTGCTAGGAACACCTATGCTGGGATGCATAGGTGATTTTGAATTGGTGTTTCAGGATCCTTAGGGTATAATCCCAGCAGTGGAGCTGTCAAGTCAAAAGGCAGTTCCATCTAGGGTTTTTTTTTTTTTTTTTAGGAAATTCCATACTATTTTCCACAGTGGCTGCACAAGCCTACATTCCTACCAACAGTGAACTAGGGTTCCCTTTTCTCCACATCCTCAGCAGCACTTGTCGTTTGTCGATTTGTTAATGATGGCCATTCTGATTAGTGGGAAGTGGTATCTCATTGTGATTTTAATTTGCATCTCTCTGATGGCTAGTGATGTTGAGCATCCTTTCCTATGTCTCTAGGCCCTCTTTGGAGAAGTGTCTGTTCAGGTCCTTTGTCCATTTTTTAATTGGATTGTTGTCTTCCTGGCCTGGAGCTGTAAGAGATCTTTATATATTTTAGAGATCAAACCCTTGTTGGCGGTAATATTGGCATATATATTTTCCCTTACGGTTGGCTTCTTTTTAATTTTGCTGATGTTTTCCTTAGCCATGCAGAAGCTTTTCAACTTGATGTAGTCCCATTGTTAATTCTTTCCTTTATGTCCCTTGCCCTCGGGGACATATTGATGAAAATATTGCTGCATGGAACATCTGAAATTTTCTTGCCTACAACTTGCTTTTTTTTTTTCGTTTGTTTGTTTTTTTTTAAATTTATTTACTTTTTAAATACATTTGTCTCTGCCTCACCCCCACCACTTTACCTTGCCCTCTCCCACCTTCCCTCCCTCAGCTCTTCCCCTTTGGTTTTGTCCATGAGTCCTTGCTATATGTTCCTTGACTTTCCCCTTCCCTTCCCTTTCCCTGCCCCCCCCCCTTCCCTCTTGTCTCTATTGATTTCTTTTCCTTTCAGTGTTGCTGGTCATATTTTCCTTGCATCTTTGCATTGTTGGTTAGGTTCCGCTTATAGGTGAGATCATATGGTATTTGTCTTTCGCGCCCTGGCTTATTTCGCTTAGCATGATGCTCTCCAGTTCCATCCATGCTGTCGCAAAGTTTATTAGTTCTTTTTTCCTTTCTGCTGCGTAGTATTCCATTGTGTATACGTACCATGATTTTTTGATCCAATCATCTACTGATGGGCGTTTAGGTTGCTTCCAACACTTGGCTATTGTAAATTGTGCTGCTATGAACATTGGGGTGCATAGGTTCTTTTGCATTGGCGTTTTGGTGTTCTCAGGGTATAGTCCCAGCAGGGGAAACCCTGGATCAAAAGGCAGTTCCATTTTCAGCTTTCTGAGGAAATTCCACACTGCTTTCCATAGTGGCTGCACCAGTCTGCATTCCCACCAAGAGTGGACTAGGGTTCCCTTTTCTCCACAGCCTCGCCAGCACCTGTTGTTTGTGGATCTGTTTATGAAGGCCATTCTGACCGGTGTGAGGTGGTACATCATGGTGGTTTCGATATGCATTTCTCTGATGGCTAGTGATGCTGAGCATCCCTTCAAATGCCTCTGGGCCCTCTGTATCTCTTCCTTAGAAAAGCATCTGCTCAGGTCCTTTGCCCATTTTTTGATTGGATCGTTTGTCTTCTTGGAGTGGAGTCGAGTGAGTTCTTTATATATCTTGGAGATGAAACCTCTATCTGATGTATCATTAGTGAATATATTTTCCCATAGGGTTGGCTCCCTTTTAATTTTGCTGATGTTTTCTTTCGCCGTGCAGAAGCTTCTTATTTTGATGAGGTCCCACTTGTTTATTCTTTCCTTTATGTCCCTTGCTTTAGGAGACATATCAGTGAAAAAGTTGCTGCGTGGGATATCTGAGAGTTTCCTGCCAATGTCCTCCTCGAGGACTTTGATGGTGTTGCGACTTATATTTAAGTCTTTTATCCATCTTGAGTTTATTTATGTGTATGGTGTCAGCTGATGATCCAATTTCAATTTTTTGCATGTAGCCGTCCAGCTTTCCCAACACCATTTGTTGAAGAGGCTGTTTTTGCTCCATTTTATGCTTCTGCCCCCTTTGTCAAATGTTAGATGCCCATAGAGACCTGGGCTTATTTCTGGGCTTTCTATTCTGTTCCACTGGTCTATGGGTCTGTTCTTGTGCCAGTACCAGATTGTTTTGAGTATGGTGGCTTTGTGGTAGAGTTTGATGTCCAGTATTGTGATCCCTCCTATTTTGTGTTTCTTTCTCAAAATTGCTTTGGCTATTCGGGGTCGTTTATGGTTCCCTATAAATTTTTGAAATGTCTATTCTATTTCTCTGAAATACGTCATTGGTATCTTAATAGGGATTGCGTTGAATCTATAAATTGCTTTGGGTAGTATGGACATTTTGAGGATATTAATTCTTCCAATCCATGAGCACGGTATATGTTTCCATTTATTTCTGTCTTCCTTAATTTCTTTTTTTAATGTTGTATAGTTTTCTGCATAGAGGTCTTTTGTGTCTTTGGTTAAATTTATGCCTAGGTACTTTATATTTTTTCTTGCTATATCAAATGGTATTTTTTTTCTGATTTCTTCTTCTTCTATTGTATTGCTGGTCTACAAAAACACCTTTGATTTCTGAATGTTGACTTTGTATCCTGCTGTTTTGCCAAATTCACTTATTAGGTTGAGGAGTTTTTTGGTAGAGTCTACAGGGTTCTCTATGTACACTATCATGTCATCTGCAAACAATGATAGCTTTACTTCCTCCTTTCCTATTTGGATGCCTTTTATCTCTTTCTCTTGTCTGACCGCTGTGGCTAGGACTTCCAATACGATGTTGAAAAGAAGCGGTGAGAGCAGACATCCTTGTCGTGTTCCCGATCTTAGTGGGAAAGCTTTCAGTTTTTGCCCGTTCAGTATGATATTAGCTGTAGATTTTTCATATATGGCCTTTATTACTTTGAGGAATGCCCCATTTATTCCCATTTTGCTGAGTGTTTTGATCATAAATGGGTGCTGTACCTTGTCAAATGCTTTTTCTGCATCTATCGAGATGATCATGTGGTTTTTGTCTTTTCTTTGATTTATGTGGTCTATCACGTTTACTGATTTGCGTATATTGAACCATCCCTGCATGCCTGGGATGAATCCCACTTGATCGTGATGGATAATGTTTTGAATGTATTGCTGGATGCGGTTTGCCAATATTTTGTTGAGGATTTTAGCATCTATGTTCATCAGCGAAATTGGCCTGTAGTTTTCTTTCTTTGTAGGGTCTTTATCTGGTTTTGGGATCAGGGTGATGCTGGCCTCATAGAAGTAGTCTGGCAGTCTTCCCTCCTCTTGGATTTTTTGGAATAGTCTGAGAAGGACAGGGGTTAGCTCTTCCTTAAATGTTTTGTAAAATTCTCCTGGGAAACCGTCTGGCCCTGGGCTTTTGTGTGCTGGGAGTTTCTTGATTACTGCTTCAATTTCCCCAGCTGTTATCGGTCTGTTCAAGCTTTCTGTTTCTTCCTCCTTCAGTGTTGGAAGATTATACTTTTCTAAAAATTTGTCCATTTCATCAAAATTTTCAAATTTCTTGGCATATAACTGTTCATAATAGTTTCTGATGATCCTTTGTATTTCTGTGGTATCCGTTGTTATTTCTCCTCTTTCATTTCTGATATTATTAATTTGGGTCCTCTCCCTTTTTTTCTTGATGAGTCTGCTTAAAGGCTTGTCAATTTTATTTATCTTTTCAAAGAACCAGCTTCTGGATTGGTTGATCCTCTGAATTGTTCTTTTTGTCTCTATGGCATTCAGTTCTGCTCTAATCTTGACTCTTTCCTTCCTTCTACTTGCTCTGGGAATTATTTGTTGTTGTTTCTCCAGTTCTTGAAGTTGTAGTGTTAGGTCTTTTATTTGAAATGTTTCTATCTTATTTAGGTAAGCCTGTATTGCTATGAACTTCCCTCTCAGGACCGCCTTTGCTGTGTCCCATAGGTTTTGGACTGTTGTCTGTTCATTTTCATTTGTTTCCAGAAATTTTTTGAAATCTTCTCTTATCTCATTATTGACCATTCGTTGTTTAATAGTGTACTGTTCAGTCTCCATGAGTTTGCAAGTTTTTGAAGTTTCTCTTTGAGGTTGATTTCGAGTTTCAAGGCCTTGTGGTTGGAGAAAAAGTTTGGTATTACTTCAATTTTCCTGAATTTGCTGAGGCTTGCTTTGTGTCCTATCATGTGGTCTGTCTTTGAAAAACTGCCATGAGCATTTGAAAAGAATGTGTATTTTTCTTCTTTGGGATGTAAGATTCTATATATGTCAGTTAAGTCTCTTTGATTCAGTGTGTCATTCAGCGCCACGATATGTTTATTAATGTTTTGTTTGGAAGATCTGTCCATTTTTGACAGTGGGGTGTTGAAACCCGCTACTATCAGTGTGTTGCTGTCTATATCTTTTTTGAAGTCATCCAACAATTTCCTTATAAACTTGGGGGCTCCTATATTGGGAGCATATAAGTTTAAAATGTTGATGTCTTCTTGATAGATTCTTCCATTAAGTATGATAAAGTGCCCCTCTGGGTCTCTCTTTATGGCCTTTGTTTTGAAATCTACTTTGTCTGATACAAGTATGGCAACGCCAGCCTTTTTCTCATGCCCATTTGCTTGGAATATTATTTTCCATCCCTTTACTTTCAATCTGTGTAGGTCTTTTGCTCTGAGGTGGGTCTCTTCTAGGCAGCATATGTGTGGGTCATGTTTTCTTATCCATTCAGCTACCCTGTGTCTTTTGATTGGGGCATTTAGTCCATTCATTTTGAGAGATATTACTGGTAGAAAGTTACTCATCTTTTCTCTTTGTACCTGTGTTCCCCTCTGTCTCATTCTTTTCCTTCATCTGCTTAAACCAGTCCCTTGAGCATATCTTGGAGTGCTGGTTTGGTAGAGATGTATTCTTTTAGCCTTCTTTTGTCTGGGAAACTCCGTATTTCCCCGTCTATTTTAATGGAGAGCCTAGCTGGGTAGAGCAGCCTTGGCTGTAGGCCCTTGCTTTTCATGCCTTGGAATATTTGTTGCCATTCCCTTCGGGCTTGCAGTGTTTCTGTTGAGAAGTCAGCTCCTAGGCGTATCGGGGCCCCCTTGTATGTTACTTACTCTTTTTCCCTTGCTGCCTTGAGGATTCTCTCTTTGTCTTTGATAGTTGTCATTTTAATGATGATGTGTCTTGGA
Organism: Pteronotus mesoamericanus; assembly: GCF_021234165.1. NCBI lineage: Eukaryota > Metazoa > Chordata > Mammalia > Chiroptera > Mormoopidae > Pteronotus > Pteronotus mesoamericanus. Next base: position 401,650 of record NW_026555093.1, on the reverse strand, counting down.
GTGGACCTCCTTGAGTCCCTCTTGAGTGGGGTCCTCTGTGCCTCCTGGATCCATGAGAGCCTTTCTATCCACAAATTAGGGAAATTTTCCATCATTACTTTTTCGAGGAGGTTCTCTATTCCTTGCTCCTCTTCTTCTCCTTCTGTTATCCCTATTATACGGATATTATTGTGTTTCAGGTTGTCCTGCATTTCCCTAAATGCCTCTTCATTCTTTTTGAGCCGTTTTTCCATTTCTTGTTCTTTCTGGGAGCTTTTTTCTTGTCCTCCATCTCACTGATTCGATCCTCAGCTTCATCCAGCCTGCTTTGGATTCCTTCTACTGTGTTCTTCAATTCAGAAATGGTATTCTTCATATCCTCTTGTGTCTTCTTGATAGTTTCTATGTCCTTTTCCAGGCTGATATAGTTTGCTGTAAGATCCTGATAGTTTCTCTGCAGTTTCTCATAGTTCTCTTTGAGCTGGCTGAGCTCATTGAGCTTCCTTAGAACCATTGTTTTGAATTCCATATCTGATAGTTCCCTTGCCTCTATTTCATTGAGCTCTCTCTGTGGGGAGTCCCCTTTTCCACTCATTTGAGGGGAACTTCTTTTTCTTCCCATTTTTGTGAGAGTCTGTTAAGTATTTTTGTCCTTTACTTTTCTTTCTGGGCTTGCCTCTGATGATGTCAGTTGTTGACCCTATAGGGCCTTGGGTTGTTTGTTTGAGCCTTTCAGGAGTCAAATGCCTGTGTCTGACTCCTGCTTGGAGCAGCTCTGTGACCCCTTCGGTCAGGGCTGGGCTATTTTTTGGGATCTCTCTGCGCTCTCTCACGGGCTCCTGGAGCGCGTTCCCAGCGCGGCAGAGTCCCCGACCTGCCTGGGCTCGCATGTGCTTGCCCCGGACCAGGGGGCTTATGCGCGACCTCGCGTACTCATCTGGCCCCCCTTGGCACGCGAGCTTCGCAGCAGTGGTCAGTTTAGGGTCTTCTATTGTGTGTTTTCCCCGCTTTTGGCTCTTTGGGTGCGTTGCTTGCCCTCGCCAAATGGGGACTACGGAAATGGGAGGGAATCAGCTCTAGGACTCTCCGGTTAATCCTGTTTCTGGTCTCTCCTCCAGGGACTCTGGGCAGCTCTACTAATTTTTGGGCCGCTCCGCAATCGCGGCGGGCAGGTCAATTTATGCCTGCTTTTGCTGCTCTGCGCACTCCCTCGCAGGCCGTATGGGTGCCAGTCTGTGTGAGGCCTTGCCGGCCGGTGCAAGCATTCGCCAGCCCGCGTGGGTCACACACACGCTCGCCAACCCTCGCCGGTCACTTGGCGCAAGCGTGCGCGCCTGCTCTGGGTGTTTTGGGGGTGTCTATGTGTGCTTTTTGGCTTTTGGCTCTTTGGGTGTGTGGCCTCTTCCCGCGCAATGGAGACTACAGCAAGGAGAAGGAGTCGGGACTCCCCGGTTCTTCCTCCCGTTCTTTCCCCAATGCCTCCGTTTCTAGTCTCTCCTCAGGGTCTCTGGGCAGTTCTGTGACCCCTTTGGCCCAGGATCCACCACCTGTGTGGCCTGCGTTTCCATTGCAGGCAGTCTGGTTCATGCGCGCCCCGCTTCTGCCTCTTTGGGGGCGCGCCTTTCCAGCACACAACGGAGACTACCGAACGGGGGAGGGAGTCCAGGCTCACTGATTCCTCCTCCCGTTCTTTCCCCAACGCCTCCATCTCCATTCTCTCCTCAAGGCTCTCACAGCCAGTCTGCACTCAGCCCTGCAGCTCACACACGTACAAGCTGTGTGCGGAGCGCACAAAAGGCAGGTTAATTGATTCCCTTATGCCTGAGCGAGATGGTAGCTGCAGAGTGGGAAGTGCGTTATCACCCGGGCTCCGCCGGCCGCAGAGTCAGTTCTCTTCTCAAAGTTTTCCTCACCAGTCTTTTCCCAGGCACCAGCCCACCCTGCTGCCGCCTCTACCCAGCGATCAAGGAGGGTGGCTGCCACTGCAACTTTTGCGTTTGCCCTTTAAATGTCTTTTTGCATCCCCAGCCACCTGTCTCTGGCAGAGAGCACCCCTAAGCTTTTTGGGGTTGCGTTTTGTCTGTATTTTCTTGGCTTTAGCTGCTGTAGTTCAGGGGTTCCTGTTTATGATTCAGACCCCGTTCTTCTCAGGGGGAGCTAACTGGCTGTTTCAATGTCCCTCTGGTGCCAGTTCCTGTTGGCATCCAGCCCACCCTCTCAAGCCTCCACCACACTTCTCACCCGTTGGGATGTGTGAGAGTCGAATCCACTGTCCGCGGCACCAAGGCTCCTCTCCCAGTATCGCTCCACTGCTTTCCAGGTGATTACTCCATTATTTAGTTGCAATTCCAGTTTGGTTTTGGGAGGAGGTCAGCGTGACTCCCATTCACTCCTCCGCCATCTTCTCTCCCTCTCTTGCCTACAAGTTGTGCCTACAAATTATCTTGCCTAAAAGTCTAGGACTTTTATGGTGTTGTGACATATTTAAGTCTTTTATCCACCTTGAGTTTATTTTTGTGTATGATGTAAGTTGGTGGTAGAGTTTCTTTTTTTTTTGCATGTAGCTGTCTAGCTATCCCAACACCATTTATTGAAGAGGCTATTTTTACTCCATTTTATGCTCCTGGCCCTTTGTTAAATATTAATGGACATGAAATTTGGGTTTTTTTCTGGGATCTGTATTCTGTTCCATTGATCTATATGTCTATCCTCATGCCAGTACCAGACTGTTTTGATTACAGAAGCCTTGTAGTATAGTTTTATATCAGGTATTGTGATCCCTCCTACTTTACTCTTTCTCAAAATTGCTGAGTCTATATGGGGTCATTTATTGTTCCATGAAAATTTTTTAAATATTCTCTATCTGTGAAATATGTCATTGGTATTTTAATAGGGATTGTGTTAAATCTATCAATTGCTTTGGGTAGTATGGACATTTTAATTCTTCCAATCCATGAACACAGCATATGTTTCCATTAATTTGTGTCTTCCTTAATTTCTTCATGTTCTGTAGTTTTCTGAGTACAGGTCTTTTACCCTCCTTGGTTAAGTTTATTCCTAGGTACTTTATTTTCCTTGTTGCTATTATAAAAGGGATTTCTTCCCTTAATTTCCATTTCCAGCATTTCATTGATGGTGTACAAAAATGCCTTCCATTTCTGAATATTGACTTTGTATCCCGCCATTTTCACAAATTCATTTATTAGGTCAAGTCGCTTTTTTGGTGGAGTATGTAGGGTTTTCTATGCGTACTATCATGCCATCTGCAAACAATGACAGTTTTACTTCCTCCTTTTCAATTTGGATGCCGCTTATTTCTTTTTCTTATCTGATCACTGCGGCTGTGTTGAATAGACATGGTGGAAGAAGACACCCTTGTCTTGTACCTGATCTTAGTGGGAAAGCTTTTAGTTTTTTCCCGTTGAGTATGATGTTGACTGTAGGTTTCTCATACATAGCCTTTATTATGTCGAGGTATGCTTCCTCTACTCCCAGTTTGCTGAGTGCTTTTATCATAAATGGGTGCTGTACATTATCAAATGCCTTTTCAGCATCTATTGATATGATCATGTGATCTTTGCTTTTCCTTTTGTTTATGTGATGTATTTTTTATTGATTTGCAAATATTGTACCACCCTTGCATCCCTGGGAAGAATCTCACTTGATCATTATATATGCCCTTTTTTAATACATTGCTGGATCCAGGTTGCCAATATTTTGTTGAGGATTTTAGCATCTGTGTTCATCAGTGATATTGGTCTGTAGTTTTCTTTCTTTGTTGTGTCTTTATCTGGTTTGGGGATTAGGATGATGCTGGCCTCATTAAAAGAGCTTGGGAATCTTCACCCTTTTTTGATATTTTGGAATAGTCTGAGAAGGACAAGGGTTAGCTCTTCTGTAAATGTTTTGTAATATTCTCCTGTGAAGCCATCTAGTCCAGGGTTTTTATGTACTATGAGTTTTTTTTTTATTACTGCTACAATTTCACTAGCTGTTATTGGTCTACTGAGGCCTTCTGCTTCTTCTTGATTCAGTTTTGGGAGATTGTATGCTTCTAGAAATGTGTCCATTTCACCCAGGTTTTCAAATTTCTTGGCATATAGTTGTTCATAGTAATTTCTTACAATCCTTTTCATTTCTGTGGTATTAGTTGTAATTTCTCCACTTTTGTTTCTGATTTTATTTATTTGGTTCCTTTCTCTTTTTTTCTTGATGAGTCTGGTCAGAGTCTTGTCAATTTTGTTGCTCTTTTCAGAAAACCAGCTCCTGAATTATTGATCCTTTGAATTGTTCTTTTAATCTCTATGTCATTTAATTCTACTCTGACCTTGATTATTTCTTTCCTTCTACTTGTTCTGGGCTTTGTTTGTTTTTGTTCCTCCAGTTCTTATAGTTGTAGGGTTATGTTGTTTATTTGAAATGTTTCTATCTTTTTTTAGCTAAGCCTGTATTGCTACGAACTTCCCTCTCAGGACTGCCTTCGCTGTGTCCCATAGGTTTTGGACTGTTGTGGGTTCATTTTCATTTGTTTCCAGAAATGCTTTTATTTCTTCCTTGATATCGTTGTTAATTCATTCATTGTTGAAAAACATCTTATTCAGTCTCCATTAATGTGACTGTTCTTGAATTTTCCTTTAGGTTGGTTTCTAGTTTCAAGCCATTTTGGTCCAAGAAAATGCTTGATATGATTTCAATTTCGAATTTGTTGAGGCTTGTTTTTTGTCCTATCATGTGGTCTATCTTTGAGAATGTTCCATGTGCATTTGAAAAGAATGTATATTTTACTTCTTTGGTGTGAAATATTCTGTATGTCAATTAAGTCTATTGGATCTAGGGTGTCATTCAGTGCCACAATATCCTTATTAATCCTTTGTTTGGAAGATCTTTCCATTGTTGATAGTGGGATGCTAAAGTCCCCTACTATAAGTGTGTTGCTGTCTATATCTTTCTTGAAGTCTTCCAAGATTTTCCTTATATATTTGGGTGCTCCTATTTTGGGTGCATATATGTTTACAATGTTTATGTCTTCTTTTTTTAAGTTCATTTTTAAAAAGATTTCATTTATTCACTTTTAAAGAGAGGGGAAAGGAAGGAGAGATGGAGACAAACAATGTGCAAAAGCTACATCAGTCTGTTGCCTCTCACATACCACGAACTGTGGACCTAGCCTGCTACCCAGGCATGTGCCTTGACTGGGAATTGAACCAGTGAACTTTCAGTTCACAATCCAGCACTCAGTCCACAAGCCGGGGTGTTTATGTCTTCTTGATGAATTTGTCCCTTCAGCATTATGATGTGACCGTCTCTGTCTCTTTTTATGGCCTTTGTTTGGAAATCTATTTTGTCTGATATAAGTATTGCTGTGCTGGCTTTTTTTTCCCCCTTCTGTCTTGGAATATTTTTTCCAAACCTTCACTTTCACTCTGTGTAGGTCTTTTTTTTCCAAGGTGGGTCTCCTATGGGCAGCGTATATGCGAGTCATGTTTTCTTATCCATTCAGCTACCCTATGTCTTTTGATTGGAGCATTTAATCCATTTACATTTAAGGTTATTATTGATAAGTACTTATTCATTGCCATCTTTCCCTTTTGTACCTCTGTTCCTCTCTCTCTCACTCTTTCTCTTCATCTTCTTAAAATAGTCCCTTTAGCGTGTCTTGCAATGCTGGTTTGGTGGAGGTGTAGTCTCTTAGCCTTCTTTTGCCTGGGAAACTCATTTTGCCTTTCATTCTAAATGAGAGCCTTACTGGTAGACTGGTGTTGGTCACAGGCCTTTGATTTTCATTACTTAGAACACTTCTTGCCATGCCCTTCCAGCTGGTAGTGTTTCTATTGAGAAATCATGTGCTAGCCTTATCGGAGCTCCCTTGTATGTTACTATCTGTATCTCCTTTGTTGTCTTTGAGATTCTCTCTTTGTCTTTGAATTTTGTCATTTTAATTATGATGTGTCTTGGAGTGGGCCTCTTTGCGTTCAACTTGATTAGGACCCTCTGTGTTTCTGGGAGTTGTGTGACTTTTTCTCTCATCAAGTTAGGGCTGAGTTTCCTGTCATTATTTGTTCAAACAGGTTTTCTATCTCTTGCTCCTCTTTTTGTCCTGCTGGTTTCCATATTATATGGATATTATTATGTTTCATGTTGTCCTGCAGTTCCCTTAACCCCTCTTTGTTCTTTTTGAATCTTTTTAAATTCTTTTGCTCTATCTGGGAATTTTTCTCTATGTTGGCTTCCAGCTCATTGATTCGATCCTCTGCTTCATCTAACCTGCTTTTAATTTCTTCTACTGTGTTCTTCATTTCAGACACTGTATTTTTCATTTCCTCTTGTCTCTTATTGATAATTTCTATGTCCTTTTTCACACTCATGTAGTTCACAGTAAGTTCCTTGAAGCTCCCCTGAAATTCTTTGAAGTTCTCACTGAGCTCCTTAAGCATCCTTGTAACCATTATATTGAACTCAATGTCTGATATTCTGGTTGCCTCCATTTCATTTAGCAGTTGTTCTGGCGATTCTTCCTTTCCTTCTGATTGGGGATTGTTTTATTGTCTCCCCATTCCAAGTGGCTCTTCTTGTTTTTTTCTCCTTGTTAGCTTGATCTGCCCTGACTCCCTGTCTCTGTAGTGTGATCTTTTGTGGTAGGAGACCTGTGGGACTCAGTGGTGCAGTCTCCTTGATCACCTGCACTTGATGCTCTTGCACTGCCCATTATGCCTTTTATGTGGTTGTAATTGGGTTTTGGTTCTTGTTAAGGTGTTCTTTGGTGGGTTCTTCCTTCTGGTTGACTGACTGAGAGTCACTCCAACCTCCACGTCTTGTATACTGCTGTACAGGTGCTGCCAAAACAAAACCCAAAGAGCCCAGGAAGCAGACCCACACCTGCAAAGATATCGCCCACCCATGATTACATTATCAATACCCAATGTGCTTATATTAATAAAGGTGTGAAGAGATTTAGACTATTATAAGAAAAGAAAAATGAATATGAGATGACTAACTGAAAGAAAAGAGATTTTGTAAGGGTAGAGGGAGGGGCAATAATAAGAGTAGGGAATAGAGACAAGGCAAAGAAGGAAAGAAAAGAAAATTTACTTTGTTACTAAAAGAAGGAGGAGGGAAGGTGGAAAGGAGTGAGAGAGGAGAATCTTACAGTAGTAGGTTAAAACCAAAATTTAAAGAAAAAAAATATATATATTTGTATATATTTAGTGAGAGAGAAAAACAGACAACCACAAAAAAATATAAAATTGTAGAAAAATTGCCACCACAGAGATATCAAAACCAATGAGCCAAGATTTATATAAGCGGAATGGGAATAAGAGGGCACAAGGAAGGACAGAAGCGCTTAAGAGATGTCTAGAGGAAAGGGACGTTATTTTGAGAGGATAGAGGGAGAAGGAATGCTAAGAGTGTGGGCGGGGGCGGGGTGGGGTGGTGGGAAACCCGGCTAAGACAGGCAAAAATTAACATTGAAAACAAAAAAGGGAGGGGCGGGAGGGAGGCAAAATGGAGAAGGAGAGGGGAACCGTGGAATCTGAGACTTGAGGGACAAAGATAGTCACTATCTGGAAATAAGACTGAAGAAGTGTAACGACAACCAGCTCATCCACTACCTATGAGCAAAGATTGAGGATAAAGGTGGAGAGAGACTAAGGGTATTTTAAGACCTGGCGAAGGAGAGCGCGATGGCTGATGACAATCACAAATGGTTTTGAGAGGCTGGAGCGGGGAGCGATAGTAATAGTGCGGGATAGAAACAAGTCGTAGCAAGAGAAAACCAGAATGAAAAACAAATATACGAAGGAGGAGGCAGGAGGTAGTGTGGAGTGAGAGAAGGGACGAGCAATATATGAGATCTGAAATAAAGTATATTATAAAACCTGGTGCCCCATTATGCCCACACTTGAAGGCTATGCAATGAATGGTAAACAGCTTTGCAGGAGAGAGGACAGCGTCTTGTTGCGCCTGCCTCTATTTTCTCTGCTCCGCTGGGTTTAGTAGATCGGGCGGAGCAGCCGTGCAGCACCTAGTGTCTGGCGAAGGGCCTTTTTCTTCTCTCCCCCGAGGGAAGGTACAGGGCAGCAGGAAGCTCCTGGGCCTGACCTCGCCGCTCCGCGCAGCCTGTAATCCCGCAGGTGGGGGTTGGGTTCGCCCGACGGTGAAGGGCTCCGGCTGACTGGAGCAAATCCCAGGCACCCAGCTCCGGCCTTCCAGACCGGAGCCTGCCGCTCTCACCGGGGGTTCCGGGTCGGCCGAACTGGGCACTCTGCTCTGCCCTCGGCTTGCGAGCGGTGTTGGGTCGGGTCCTCCCGCTCCTTCAGGGATTCTCTGCCTCTGCGTATTTTGGTTCGCAAAGCTGCTGCGTGCGGCCCTCGCCCGCGGGGGGGCGCATAGGCCTACGCGCCCGGGTCCCTGCCAAGCCTTAGGTACGTCTCAGCCCCCCTTTGCAAAGAGTTTCTCTATGGCCCCCATGCTGTAGCGCGGGTCCCTGCGGGTCCTGTCTTCCCCGTGCTCCCTCTCCCCCAAAACCACACAGTCTCCCAGGGTCCGGGCGGGCCCCCCTCCTGATGGGGCCTCCGGCAGTTTTAGGGACAGTTTCTCCCTGAATGCTTCCCGGACGGCGCTGGGAGGATCCCCTCAGCTCTGCTGTAGCACCAGGAGGTGACAGCGTGCTGTGCCTGCTCCCTCCGGACGGTCTTCAGCCTCCGGCCTGCCTGTTCCCGGCCTGCCCGTTCCGCGGTGCGGTTTCTGAGCCCGCACCTCGCAGGCCTCCTCTCGCCGCCCTGGTAGCTCGCGGGTCCGGAGCCGATCTACAGCCGCCCCAACTCTGTGCAGCCAGCAGTGCTGGGCTGGGCAGCGGTGGCGGTCCGCCTGGCAAGCCCGGGTCATCGGTCCCCGGACGCCCCGCACGGCCGGTACACGCGTCCTCCTGCGCACTCACCATGCTCTCCTCTGTGTACCCTATCCCTCACACTTTTACTAACTCTCAGCTCTATGTTCTGACTGCAATTCCAGTCCGTGTCTGAGTGCCCAGGAACAGAGCTGCCTGCTGTTCTGCTGCCATCTTGGATCCGTCCTATCCCTCTTGAATTAACCATTTTTTTAGGTTCCTTGATTGTCTTGGAAGAAAGATTTTATGTTACTCTGTATCCACCATTTTCCCTTTATGTTCTGTGGGTGACATAATGTAGTGATGAAGAATAAGGATCTCTTTATTCATCTGTTATATAATATTTATGGAATTTTTGACAAAACATAGGGGACAAAGTATGTCTTACTGGGTGAGTGTCAGGAAGTTGATCATATGGGCACAGAGAAATAAGTCATTTATTTTTATGCAGCTTGGTCATTGTCTAGTCTGAGCCAGAATCAGTTTAGGAGGATTTTGTTGCATGTCTTGTTTTGTTTTATTCTTTGAGAACTTATTTTCTCTGATTTTAATCCTTTTTTTTTCAGAAAAATGTTTTGCCTTATTGGACCTCAAATAAAATCTTCCGTTTTTAGTTCTACAATGAATTATATTTAAACCTGTGTAAACCCCAGACTAGTTGTTTGCTGCTTCTGAAGTCTGCCCTATTCCTCATCATTCAGTAAATGGATTTCCTTTGTTAGTATTGATCTTCAAAATAGCCCTATGGCATAGATAGGGTGGGAATTATTACCTACATTTTATAAAGCATAAAGATGTGATTGATATGGCTTCTAACTGGTCGCAGGCAGATATGTTCTTAAAATATATAACATATTTCTTTTATGTTCTACCTTTTCATGTTTTTGTGAACTTGGAATGCATCTTGAAATTTATATCTACCATAACATTTTTCCAGATAAGCTGTTAATAAATCAATGTTTTGTGTCATACTTCAATGGAATAAATATACTTTGGCCAAAAGTTTCATTTCGTGTTAAGTAAAAATAAAAGTCATAGTTTTTCTTTCACCAATAACTTCATTGAACAGTGTATTCACCATTTTGTTCCACTACCTTCTGCCATCTTTCAGGCAACTTCATAATTCCACCTTCCCAAATTGTTTTATTCTTTTGAGCAAAGAACTATTCCAGGTGCCTTTTGCAGTCTTCCAGAGAACTGAAATTCTTTTCCATTAAGAGAATTTTGTGAAGACCTAAATAAATGGAAATTTGAAGGTGCAATGTCTCGTGAATAGAGTGGATGCATCAGAACTTACCAGCCAAGCTGTAACAGTTTTTGCCTGGTCATCAAAGAAATATATAGTCTTGTGTTACCCTAATGGAAGATTATACATATTCTGTTTACTAATTCTGAACACATTTTGCTGAGTGCTGCTTTCAGTTGGTCTAATTGGAAGCAGTCCTTGCTGGAACTAATTGTTTGGTTTTCTGGGAGGAGCTAGTAATAGAGGACTCCTTTTCTATCTCTCCATATATACAACATCACCTTCTTTGGACGAAGACTGGGTTTTGGTGTGGTTTGTGGTGGTTTACTTCTTTTGCCCCACAATCTCTTCTGTTCCACGTTATTGTAAAGTTTCCACTTTTGATCATCCATCACAATTTGTTTTAAAAACAGAATGTCATTGTTACCTTTAAGTAGAGAATTGCATGCAGAAATGTGGTCAAGAAGGTTTTTTTCTCTTAACTTAGATTAGAACCCAAGCATCAAAGCAATTAACATAACCAAGCTGGTGCAAATGATTTTCAGTGTTTGATTTGGATATTTTAAGTATGTCAGCTATCTCCAACATGGTATAACATTGATTGTTCTCAACTAATGTCTTGATTTGATTGCTATCAATTTCAACTGGTCTACCCAACTATGGAGCATCATCCCGTGAGAAATCTCCAACATGAAACTTCTCAAGCCACTTTTGACATGTTTGATCAGTTGCATCACCTTCTCTATACACTGCACAAATCTTTTTGCATTTCAGTTGGATTTTTACTTTTCTTGAAATAATAAAGCATAATATGCCAAAAATGTTGCTTATTTTCTTCCATCTTCAATATTAAAATGGCTACACAAAAATTCACCAACTTTGATTATTTTTAAGTGCACACTGATATTACAGCTGTCACAATACAACCTAACTAACAAAATTGTTTCAAATGAAGTTAAAGACAGCTAAGCACCACTAGAACCATTTTAAGGGAAATAAAAAAGGAACTAACTTTTTGGCCAACCCAACAGAAATCATTAGGTGACTGTGGGAATGGTGAGTTGGTCTGACCTAAGCTTCCATATGTTGAGAGTATGTAGTTCCTCAAGTCTCCTTGTTTATAATTTGGGAGTTGGGGAGTGATAAGCTCAGAGCCAGTTCCAGAAAGGAAATATTCACATGTATTAAAAGAGCAAATGAGTGAGTCTTAAAAAGGGGATAAAATGTGTATTGAAGGAGAGTCAAGCAGAAGGGAAATAGTGAGTGCAAAGACCACAGGAAGAAAACAGCAACTACCAAATACAGAGAAGGTCATCTACATGGAAGAGTGGCAAGAAAGAGTATTGGTGTGGGGAAGAGAACACTTAAGAGAGAGCCTTGAAGACCTAATAAGAGATAATGTCATAGAAGTTAAGACAAGAAAATTTTGTAGGAATCTGACATTGTTTGGTTTGTCTGATTCCAGGTGGTATGGAAGCTTATCTCAAAGTGGATAGTTGCCCAGAGGAACCCCAAGTACGGATGAAAAATAATAAAAAAGAGGAATATTATGATGATGATGATGATCTTTATGACTCTGACATGGATGTTATCAGGTTTGATGATGACAACTCTCCTCCATTCCAAACCCGCTCATTTGCCAAGAAGCATCCTAAAACTTGGGTTCACTATATTGCTGCTGAAGAGGAGGACTGGGACTATGCCCCCTCAGTTCCCACCTCCAACAACAAGTAAGTACATTTGACTCTTGCTACTTTCTCTTACCCATACTCAAAAGGTTCTTCCTAGTTATTCAAAACAAGATATTCTCAAACCACATTTAGGGTAGGTGCAGGTAAAGAATCAAATGTCAAGGGAATTAATATGTTTTCAAACTCAAATAGCTAAGCGTCAATGATGCTTATATTTTTCCCACTCTTTTCTTAGATTAAATCATATCCACTGTTTTAGGGTTGGATTTTTAGCCACCTGTCATCTACTTTGAATTCTCCATTCCAACCTCTCATCTGTTTGTGTCTCATACAGAAGTTATAAAAGTCTATATTTGAATAATGGTCCTCAACGGATTGGCAGAAAGTACAAAAAAGTCAGATTTATGGCATACACAGATGAAACATTTAAAACTCGTGAAGCTATTCAGTACGAATCAGGAATCCTGGGACCTTTACTTTATGGAGAAGTTGGAGACACACTGTTGGTAAGTTGAAAAAAAATGATATAAGGTTGGGTAAGAAGAAAAAGTCTGGAAGGTTTTGAGTTTCTTAAAAGTTTGTAATTAGCCTTATCTCTAATGGACATCATCTTTTAAAAAGTATAAATGTTACATAAACAAATGTGGGTTATAAATTTATTTAAAAATATGAGTATATACAACACATTTAATGACACCTTTTAAACCTACCACACTTCTTTGAAATATTCATTGCCTAGACTTTGATACATATCCTTCTAAAACTTTTTCCACCAATTATATGGTAGTATAGAATCAACAAATTTGGCTCATTGTCTGTTTTTGGACAGCCTATGAATTTAGAAGGACTTTACATTCTTAAAGAGTTGCAAGGAAAAGAATAAGAAGAATATGTGACAAAGACTAGATATGGCTCACAAAGCCTAGAGCATATACTATTCAGGTTTTTCCAAAAAATGTTTGTTGACCCTTGATATAAGGTACTAAGAATGTTTATGCTGCAAAGAATAAATTACTCAATGAACAGTGGTTTTAAAAAGAGGGGTTCATTTTTTCACAATGAGTTTGGAACTAGATGGTTGGTTACATCAATTCAATAGCTCAAGAATGCCATGAAGGCCCTGACTGGTGTGGCTCAGAAGGTTGAGCAATGTCCCACAAAATAAAAGTTCTCAGGGCACATACCTGGGTTGCGGGCTAGTTCCTGCTCAGGGCGTGTGCGAGAGGCCACCGATAGATATTTCTCTCACATGTTAATGTTTCTCTCCCTCCCTTCCTTTCTCTGTAAGAATAAATAAATAAAGTGTTTAAAAATATAAAAAGGAAGTCACAGAGGACGCTGATTATTATTCATAGAGTGTTGAGCAGAGCACCACGCATTAGTTACCTATGCCAGAGGAGTACTCTACATGGGGGATAGCAAATATCATTGCTGTGCTGGCTAGGTACCAGTAAAAGAAGTCCAGACACCTCTGCCCACTACATTTGTGTATGAGAGTAGCCAAGGTAGACACACCATAGTCAAATGCTGAGTGGAATAATGCTTTTACTCACATACAGAAGAGACATATTAGAGCAAGATTAGCTCCAATAGAGTGCATGAGCCCCCATGGCTAGCGGGTCTCCCCTGGGAGCCAACACAGGGCAGTTTAACTATGTGCACCCCTCTCATGCTGCAGCAGAAGGATCCCAACCATTCCCTCTCCCTCCCACCCCATTGATTCTAAAATGCTGAAAGCTGGGGGCATGCCTGAGGCCCATGGATGCACATGCTTATGCAGAACAAAGGAAAATTCATTGAGACTGAAACAGAAAAAGATATACTCACACAAGGTGATAAACTTGGAACAGGTTATGTGGACTCTATTTCTTAATAAACGAGTGTTCTGGGACTAAGGCCCATTTTTATGTAGCCAAGTGAGGGTCAAAAGACTGTGCACATGAGACTGCCTTTCCCAACATGGAGTTTTGTTAGATATTGTCAAAATACCTTTCAATAATTCTGTATCAATTTATACCCTCACTGAAACTATATGAATGCCCCTTTCCCCACATCATTGCCGACATATATATTATAAATTTTCATAAAATTTTCCAATCTGATAAGCAAAAAATTTATATATTGTCCTCATTTGCATTTCCTTGGTTAGTAGTAAAATTGCAGTGTTTCATTTTTGTTGCCTATTTATATGAAACCCTCTGTAAATTTTCTGCTTTTAAGTTTTGTCCACTTTTCTATTAGAATGGTCATCTTTGCTTACATATTTGTAAAAGGTTTTATGCAGTGTAGATATTAACACACTATTTATTTTTCAATAGTTTTTCTTAGTCTGTCAATTGTACTTTAACTTCTTTATGATATATTTTGTCCTACAAAGATTTTTGATCTTTATATAGTCAATCTATTATCAATCTTTTCACTTATATTTTCTGCCTAGGAATATATTCACCACCGCCAACAGATTATGTAATAGTCTACTATATTTTATTCTGTTACTTTTATAGTTTTATTTTTACAATAAACTATTTAATTGCTCTAGAAGTTACTTTTGGGTGTAGTGCATGATGTCAAATAAGGATACCCCAAATGACAGCCAATCAGTTCTTTCTTCGCTAATTTAAAAATGCCTTCTTCAATCAAACGATTTCTGGAAACAAATGAAAATGAACAGACAACACTCCAAAACCTATGGGACACATCAAAGGCAGTCCTGAGAGGGAAGTTCATAGCAATACCGGCTTACCTAAAAAAGATAGAAACATTTCAAATAAAAGACCTAACACTACAACTTCAAGCACTGGAGAAACAATGACAAATAAATCCCAGAGCAAGTAGAAGGAAGGAAATAATCAAGATCAGAGCAGAACTGAATGACATAGAGACGAAAAGAACAATTCAAAGGATCAAGCAATCCAGAAGCTGATTCTTTGAAAAGATAAATAAAATCAACAAGCCTTTAAGCAGACTCATCAAGAAAAAAAGGGAGAGGACCCAAATTAGTAATATCAGAAATGAAAGAGGAGAAATAACAACTGATACCACAGAAATACAAAGGATTGTCAGAAACTACTATGAACAATTATATGCCAAGAAATTTGAAAACCTAAATGAAATGGACAAATTTCTAGAAAAGTATAATCTTTCAACACTGAAGGAAGAAGAAACAGAAAGCTTAAACAGACCAATAACAACTGGGGAAATTGAAGCTGTGATCAAGAAACTCCTGGCACACAAAAGCCCAGGGCCAGATGGTTTCAAAGGAGAATATTACAAAACATTGAAGGAAGAGCTAACCCCTGTCCTTCTCAGACTATTTCAAAAAATCCAAGATGAGGGAAGACTCCCAGACTCTTTTTATGAGGCCAGCATCACCCTAATCCCAAAACCAGATAAAGACCCTACAAAGAAAGAAAACTACAGGCTAATATTGCTGATGAACATAGACGCTAAAATCCTCAACAAAATATTGGCAAACTGCATCCAAGAACACATTAAAGATTATCCACCATGATCAAGTGGGATTCATCCCAGGGATGAAGGGATGGTTCAATATACACAAATCAATAAACGTAATGAATCACATAAACAAAAGGAAAGACAAAAACCACATGATCATCTCGATAGATACAGAAAACATTCGATAAGGTACAGAACCCATTTATGATCAAAACACTCAGCAAAATGTGCATAAATTGGGCATACCTCAATGCAATAAAGGCCATATATGAAAATCCTACAGCCAACATCATACTCAACGGGCAAAAACTAAAAGTGTTCCCACTAAGATCGGGAACACAACAAGGATGTCCGCTTTCACCACTTCTATTCAACATAGTATTGGAAGTGCTAGCTACAGCAGTCAGATAAGAAAAGGAAATAAAAGACATCAAAATTGGAAAGGAGGAAGTAAAACTATCATTGTTTTTAGATGACATGATAGTGTACATAGAAAACCCGGTAGACTCCACCAAAAAAACCACTCAACCTAGTAAGTGAATTTGGCTAAACAGCAGGATACAAAGTCAATATTCAGAAATCAAAGGCATTTTTGTACACCAACAATGAAATAGAAGAAGAAGAAATCAGAAAAAAAAATACCATTCGATATACCAAGAAGAAAAATAAAATATCTAGGAATAAATTTAACCAAAGGGGTAAAAGACCTGTACGCAGAAAACTATACAACATTGAAGAAAGAAATTAAGAAAGACACAAATAAATGGAAGAATATACTGTGTTCATGGATTGGAAGAATTAATATCATCAAAATGTCCATACTACCCAAAACAATTTATAGATTCAATGCAATCCCTATTAAAATACAATGACGTATTTCACAGAAATAGAACAGACATTTCAAAAATTTATATGGAACCATAAATGACCCCGAATAGCCGCAGAAATTTTGAGAAAGAAAAACAAAGTAGGAGAGATCACAATACCGGACATCAAACTCTACTGCAAAGCCACTATACTCAAAACAATCTGGTACTGGCACAAGAACAGACCCATCGACCAGTGGAACAGAATAGAAAGCCCATAAATAAGCCCAGGTCTATATGAGCAACTAATATTTGACAAAGGGACAGAAGCATAAGGTGGAGTAATAATAGCCTTTTCAACAAATGGTGTTGGGAGAGCTGGACGGCTACATGCAAAAAATTGAAATTGGATCATCAGCTGACACCATACGCAAAAATAAACTCAAGATGGATAAAAGACTGAAATATAAGTCGCAACACCATAAAAGTCCTAGAGGAGAACATTGGCAGGAAACTCTCAGATATCCCATACAGCAATATTTCACCGATATGTCCCCTAAAACAAGGGACATAAAGGAGAGAATAAATAAGTGGGACCTCATCAAAATAAGAAGCTTCTGCATGGCTAAAGAAAACATCAGCAAAATGAAGAGGCAACCAACCATATGGGAAAATATATTTGCTAATGATACATCAGATAGAGGTTTGATCTCCAAAATATATAAAGAATTCACTCGACTCCACTCCAAGAAGACAAATGATCCAATCTAAAAATGGGCAAAGGACCTGGGCAGACGCTTTTCCAAGGAAGAGATACAGAGGGCCCAGAGACATTTCAAAGGATGCTTGGCATCAGTAGCCATCAGAGAAATGCAGATCAAAACCATAATGAGATACAACCTCACACCGTTCAGAATGGCCATCATAAACAGATCAGTCAAACTACAGGTGCTGGAGAGGCTATGGAGAAAAGGGAACCCTAGTACACTGTTGGTGTGAATGCAGACTGGTGCAGCCATTGTGGAAAACAGTGTGGAATTTCCTCAAAAAGCTAAAAATAGAACTGCCTTTTGATCCAGTGATTCTACTGCTGGGACTATACCCTAAGAATCCCAAAACACCAATTCAAAAGAACCTATGCACCCCAATGTTCATAGCAGCACAATATACAATAGCCAACTGCCGGAAGCAACCTAAACGCCCATCAGTAGATGATTAGATCAAAGAATTATGGTAGATTTACACAATGGAATACTACGCAGCAGAAAGAAAAAAGAAGTACTACACTTTGCGACAGCATGGATTGAACTAGAGAGCATTATGCTAAGCGAAATAAGCCAAGGGGCGGAAGACAAATACCATACGATCTCACCTATACGTGGAACCTAACCAACAGAACAAAGATGCAAGGAAAATTAGATCAGCAACACTGAAAGAAAAAAGAAACCAACAGAGGCAAGAGGGAAGGAGGGAGGGGTGGGCAAGGAAAAGGAAAGAAAGGGTCAAGTTAAGGAACACATAACAAGGACTAATGGACAAAGCCAAAGTGGGGAAGGTGAGAGAGGTGGACAGGGGGAAGTGGTAAGGGGTAGGTGGAGACAAATGTATTTGAATAAATAAATAAATAAATTTTTAAAAATGCCTTCTTCATCAAGCACTAAATTGCTAAGTTATCACACTGTTTTAATGATGAAAACAACTTTTAATATGTCTTCATATTTGTGTGGCAAGTCTTCCCTCGTACTTCTTTAAAATTTTAACTAGCTATTGTACATTTTTCTTCATAAATTTATTTACTTATTTTTGAATTAGCCAGTAGAATAATTCAAAAGGCAAAAAAGATTATACAATGAAAATCAAATTATCCACCAAGCAATCATTGCAGTCAATTTTTATATTCTCATCCAGAAGTAGTGTATACATATGCAAGTGTATGTGTATATATTTTACACAAAACAGGAGCACTATGGAAGTTGTTCTGTACCTTGATTTTTAAAATTTTAACAATATATTTTGGATTTCATTTCACATAAAGATATATAAACCTACCTCATTTTTTGCTTTATGTAAGCTATGCTCTAGACATCTTGCTGAATCCTGTTGAGCTTTTCTTTTAATGTAAGAACTTGAGGGTTATTCTTTACTTTTTATCTAGAAATTTTCAAATATAGCCAGCAGTAAAGAGAATAATAAAATAAACTTCTTTGAACCCATCACTCAGATCATAATTTATCAGCAAATGGCTGATTTCACTTGGCCTATAACACAACTAAGTTAACAACCATCTACAGAAAGTTCACACAACTCCAGTAGAATACACATTCTTTTCAAGTGCACATGAAACCATACATTAGGCCACAAAAAAAACCCTCAAAAAATTTTAAAGAAAACTAGGATTTTATACCCCTTGTGAATATAAATACAGAAATTCTCCACAGCACGTTAGTAAACCAAATCTAGCAACATTTTAAAAACATTATATACCATGATCAGCCCTGCCTGGTGTGGGTCAGTGGATTGAGTGCCAGCCTGCAAACCAAAAGGTCGCCAGTTTGTTTCCCAATCAAGGCACATGCTTGGGTGGCAGTTCAGATCACTGGTTGGGGGCATGTGAGAGGCAATAGATCCATGTATCTCTTGCACATCAATATTTCTTTCCCTCTCTTTCTCCCCTCCTTTATCCCTCCCTTCATCTCTCTTGAAAAAATAAATAAATAAAATCTCTTTTTTAAAAAAAGATGATATACCATGATCAAGTGGGATTTATCCCAGGAATGCAAAGGTGGTTCAACCTATGAAAATTAATGAAATACACCATAATAATTCCAATAAAAGACAAGACGCACATGATCATGTAATAGGTGGATAAAGGGGCTTGACAAAACCCAATACCCATTCACGATAGAAAAACTCTCAGTGAACTAACAACAGGAGTCAAGGTCTTTAACTGATGAAGAATATCGAAGAAAATTTTATAACACAATGAGAAACTGAAAATTTTCCCCTTGAGATTGGGAACAAGCTAAGATGTCCACTCTTATCACTTTTATATAATGTTGTACTGGATCTCTTCTGGGCCTTTTGGCTAAGATCAAGTGTAGTGTCTGTTCTTATCAGTTTAATATTGTACTGGAAACCAGTGAAATGAGCCAGAAAAAAAAAGGAATTAGAGGCATTTGAATTTGAAAGGAAGAAATAATAGTCTTTATTTGCAGATAACATGATCTTATATGCAGAAAGCTCTACTAAAAAGCTTTAGAACTAATAAAAAAGTTTAGCAAAATTGTGATATACAAAATCAATATTAAAAATTAAGCTTTAAAGGGAGAAGGAGAAAGTAACATACAAGGGGGCCCCGATACGCCTAGGAGCTGACTTCTCAACAGAAACACTCCAAGCCAGAAGGGAATGGCAACAAATATTCCAAGCCATGAAAAGCAAGGGCCTACAGCCAAGGCTGCTCTACCCAGCTAGGCTCTCCATTAAAATAGAAGGAGAAATACGGAGTTTCCCAGACAAAAGAAAGCTAAAAGAATACATCTCTACCAAACCAGCACTCCAAGATATGCTAAGGGGACTGGTTTAAGCAGATGAAGGAAAAGAATGAGACAGAGAGGAACACAAGTACAAAGAGAAAAGATGAGGAAGGTTCTATCAGTAATATCTCTCAATGTGAATGGACTAAATGCCCCAATCAAAAGACACAGGGTAGCTGAATGGATAAGAAAACATGACCCACACATATGCTGCCTACAAGAGACTCACCTCAGAGCAAGAGACCTACACAGATTGAAAGTAAAGGGATGGAAAATAATATTCCAAGCAAATGGGCATGAGAAAAAGGCCGGGGTTGCCACACTTGTATCAGACAAAGTAGATTTCAAAACAAAGGCCATAAAGAGAGACCCAGAGGGGCACTTTATCATACTGAAAGGAAGAATCTATCAAGAAGACATCAACATTTTAAACTTATATGCTCCCAATATAGGAGCCCCCAAGTTTATAAGGAAATTGTTGGATGACTTCAAAAAAGATATAGACAGCAACACACTGATAGTAGGGGATTTCAACACCCCACTGTCAAAAATGGACAGATCTTCCAAACAAAACATTAATAAACATATCGTGGCGCTGAATGAAACACTCAATCAAAGAAACTTAACTGACATATATAGAATCTTACATCCCAAAGAAGAAAAATACACATTCTTTTCAAATGCTCATGGCAGTTTTTCAAAGATAGACCACATGATAGGACACAAAGCAAGCCTCAGTAAATTCAGGAAAATTGAAATAATACCAAACTTTTTCTCCAACCACAAGGCCTTGAAACTCGAAATCAACCTCAAAGAGAAACTTCAAAAACTTGGAAACTCATGGAGACTGAACAGTACACTATTAAACAATGAATGGGTCAATAATGAGATAAGAGAAGAAATCAAAAAATTTCTGGAAACAAATGAAAATGAATAGACAACTGTCCAAAACCTATGGGACACAGCAAAGGCGGTCCTGAGAGGGAAGTTCATAGCAATACAGGCTTACCTTAAAAAGATAGAAACATTTCAAATAAAAGATCTAACACTACAACTTGAAGAACTGGAGAAACAACAAGAAATAAATCCCAGAGCAAGTAGAAGGAAGGAAATAGTCAAGATTAGAGCAGAACTGAATGACATAGAGACGAAAAGAACAATTCAGAGGATCAACCAATCCAGAAGCTGGTTCTTTGAAAAGATTCATAAAGTGGACAAACCTTTAAGCAGACTCATCAAGAAAAAAAGGGAGAGGACCCAAATTAATAATATCAGAAATGAAAGAGGAGAAATAACAACTGATACCACAGAAATACAAATGATTATCAGAAACTATTATGAACAATTATATGCCAAGAAATTTGAAAATCTTGATGAAATGGACAAATTTTTAGAAAAGTATAATCTTCCAACACTGAAGGAGGAAGAAACAGAAAGCTTGAACAGACCGATAACAGTTGTGGAAATTGAAGCAGTCATCAAGAAACTCCCAGCACACAAAAGCCCAGGGCCAGACGGTTTCCCAGGAGAATTTTACAAAACATTTAAGGAAGAGCTAACCCCTGTCCTTCTCAGACTATTCCAAAAAATCCAAGAGGAGGGAAGACTGCCAGACTACTTCTATGAGGCCAGCATCACCCTGATCCCAAAACCAGATAAAGACCCTACAAAGAAAGAAAACTACAGGCCAATTTCGCTGATGAACATAGATGCTAAAATCCTCAACAAAATATTGGCAAACCGCATCCAGCAATACATTCAAAAGATTATCCATCACGATCAAGTGGGATTCATCCCAGGGATGCAGGGATGGTTCAATATACGCAAATCAGTAAACGTGATAGACCACATAAATCAAAGAAAAGACAAAAACCACATGATCATCTCGATAGATGCAGAAAAAGCATTTGACAAGGTACAGCACCCATTTATGATCAAAACACTTAGCAAAATGGGAATCAATGGGGCATTCCTCAACGTAATAAAGGCCATATATGAAAAACCTACAGCCAATATCATACTCAACGGGCAAAAACTGAAAGCTTCCCCACTAAGATCGGGAACACGACAAGGATGTCCGCTCTCACCGCTTCTTTTCAACATCGTATTGGAAGTCCTAGCCACAGCGGTCAGACAAGAGAAAGAGATAAAATGCATCCAAATAGGAAAGGAGGAAGTAAAGCTATCATTGTTTGCAGATGACATGATAGTGTACATAGAGAACCCTGTAGACTCTACCAAAAAACTCCTCAACCTAATAAGTGAATTTGGCAAAACAGCAGGATACAAAGTCAACATTCAGAAATCAAAGGCGTTTTTGTACACCAGCAATGCAATAGAAGAAGAAGAAATCAGGAAAAATATACCATTCGATATAGCACAAAAAAAGATAAAGTACCTAGGGATAAATTTAACCAAGGACACAAAAGACCTGTATGCAGAAAACTATGCAACATTGAAAAAAGTAATTAAGGAAGACACAAATAAATGGAAGCATATACCGTGCACATGGATTGGAAGAATTAATATCCTTAAAATGTCCATACTACCAAAAGCAATTTATAGATTCAACGCAATCCCTATTAAGATACCAATGACGTATTTCACAGAAATAGAACAGACATTTCAAAAATTTATATGGAACCATAAACGACCTCGAATAGCCGCAGCAATTTTGAGAAAGAAACACAAAGTAGGAGGGATCACAATACCGGACATCAAACTCTACTACAAAGCCACTATACTCAAAACAATCTGGTACTGGCACAAGAACAGACCCATAGACCAGTGGAACAGAATAGAAAGCCCAGAAATAAGCCCAGGTCTCTATGGACATCTAATATTTGACAAAGGGGGCAGAAGCATAAAATGGGGCAATAACAGCCTCTTCAACAAATGGTGTTGGGAGAGCTGGATGGCTACATGCAAAAAATTGAAATTGGATCATCAGCTGACACCATACACAAAAATAAACTCAAGATGGATAAAAGACTGAAATATAAGTTGCAACACCATCAAAGTCCTAGAGGAGAACATTGGCAGGAAACTCTCAGATATCCCACGCAGCAATTTTCTCACTGATATGTCTCCTAAAGCAAGGGACATAAAGGAAAGAATAAACAAGTGGGACCTCATCAAAATAAGAAGCTTCTGCACGGCTAAAGAAAACATCAGCAAAATGAAAAGGGAGCCAACCGTTTGGGAAAATATATTTGCTAATGATACATCAGATAGAGGTTTGATCTCCAAGATATACAAAGAACTCACTCGACTTTACTCCAAGAAGACAAACGATCCAGTCAAAAAATGGGCAAAGGACCTGGGCAGATGCTTTTCTCAGGAGGAGATACAGAGGGCCCAGAGGCATTTGAAAGGATGCTCTGCATCACTAGCCATCAGAGAAATGCAGATCAAAACCACCATGAGGTACCACCTCACACCGGTCAGAATGGCCATCATAAACAGATCCACAAACAACAGGTGCTGACGAGGCTGTGGAGTAAAGGGAACTCTAGTCCACTGTTGGTGGGAATGCAGACTGGTGTAGCCACTATGGAAAGCAGTGTGGAGTTTCCTCAGAAAGCTGAAAATGGAACTGCCTTTTGATCCAGCGATTCCCCTGCTGGGACTATACCCTGAGAACACCAAAACGCCAATACAAAAGAACCTATGCACCCCAATGTTCATAGCAGCACAATTTACAATAGCCAAGTGTTGGAAGCAACCTAAATGCCCATCAGTAGATGACTGGATCAAAAAATCATGGTACATATACACAATGGAATACTACGCAGCAGAAAGAAAAAAAGAAGTACTAAACTTCGCGACAGCATGGATGGAACTGGAGAGCATCATGCTAAGCGAAATAAGCCAGGGGGCGAAAGACAAATACCATATGATCTCACCTATAAGCGGAACCTAACCAACAATGCAAAGAAGCAAGGCAAATATGACCAGCAACACTGAAAGGAAAAGAAATCAACAGAGAGAAGAGGGAAGGGCGGGCAGGGAAAGGGAAGGGAAGGGGAAAGTCAAGGAACATATAGCAAGGACTCATGGACAAAACCAAAGGCGAAGAGCTGAGGGAGGGAAGGTGGGAGGGGGCAAGGGAAAGAGGTGGGGAGAAGGCAGAGACAAATGTATTTAAAAAGTAAATAAATTAATTAAAAAAATAATAATAAAAAAAATAAAAAATAAAAAATAAAAATTAAGCTTTATTTCCATACATATTTCTGTATATTCTTATCAATGAACACACTGCCAATGAAATTAAGAAAACAAATTTACTTACTATAACATCAAAAAAAAAATAGAGACTTCTGGTCAAGATGGAGACATAGGTAGACATGCTTAGCCTCCTCGTGCAGCCACAGAGAATTACAACTATTTCCCAAAACAAGTAACAGCCTGAACCATCAGAAAATTGAGCTGTATGGAAGTCTGGCAACCAAGGATTTAAAGAAACTACATTCATCCAGATCAGTTGCAGAGACAAGCAGAGAGGCACAAAGACATGATGTAGCATGAAGAGGCAGCGGAAGCGGCGCAGGCAGTCCCATATTCATGTGTGGTAGATAAAAATCAGGAGGGATGCCTTGGGAGTGAGCGATCCTAGCCCCAGGCCAGACTGCACAGCCCACGGTTCCAGTGCCAAGAAGATAAATCCCCATGTCTTCTGGCTGTAGAAAACAGTGGGGGTTGGTGCAATGGGAGAAACTACCGGATTTTCAGGAGAGTTCATTTAAAGGGCCCACACTGACTTAGAACATACGCAAACCCACCCACTTTCAGATTCATCACCAAGGCAACAGCTGGAAGGGTGCCAGTTGCATACAGAAAGTGGGTCAAGTGACTGGAAACAGGGTGAGTGCCAGGCAAACCTCCAGAAGCCAGACAGCGGTATTGTCCCCTCTCCTAGCCCTCACCTCCACAGAGCCACAAAGCAGTGAAGTTAATTGCCCCATGCTGGCTATTGCATAAGGCTCTACCACACACAATTTACAGGAGCCTTTCACAGGGTGTCAAAACAGCTCTACCTAATACACAGAAACAAACACAGGGAGGCTGCTAAATTGAGGAGACAAAGAAATATGGCCCAAATGAAAGAACAGAAAAAAAAACCCAGAAAGAGAACTAAATGAAACAGGGATAACCAACCTATCAGATGCAGAGTTCAAAACACTGGTGATCTGGATGTTCGAGTACTCATTGAATACAGCAAAAACATAAGGGAAAAAAATGAAGGTTACACTAAGTGAAATAAAGAAAAATCTACAGGGAACCAACAGTAGAGAAACTGAGAATCAAATTGACCATCTGGAACACAAGGAAGGAAAAGGCATTCAATCAGAACAGCATGAAGAAAAGAGAACTTTAAAAAAACCCCTAAGATAAGCTTAGGAACCTCTGGAACAACTTTAAATGTACCAACATCTGAATCATAGGGATGCCAGAAGAAGAGCAAGAAATAGAAAGCTTCCCTAATTTGCAAAGGAAATAGACTTTCAGAAAGTCCAGGAATCTCAGAGAGAGTCCCAAACAAGTTGGACCCAAAGAGGAGCACTTCAAGATACATCATAATTAAAATGCCAAAGTTTGAAGATAAAGAATCTTAAAAGTAGCAAGAGAAAAGGAGACAGTTACCTACAAAGGAGTTCCCATAAGGCTATCAGCTGATTTCTCAAAAGAAACCTTACAGGCAAGAAGAAGCTAGAAAGAAGTATTCAAAATCATGAAAGGCAAGGACTTACATCCAAGATTACTCTACCCAGCAAAGCTATCATTTAGAATGGAAAGACAGATGAAGTGCTTCCTAGACAAGGCAAAGCTAAAGGAGTTCATCATCACCATGGCCTTATTATATGAAATGTTAAATGGACTTATCTAAGAAATAGAAGAAGGTCAAAACTATGAACATTAAAAGGGCAACAAATTCACAACTATCAACAACTGAATCTAAAAAACAAACCAAGCAAACAACCAGAACAGGAACAGAATCATAGATATAGAGATCATTTGGAGGGCTATCAGCAGGAAGAAAGAGGGGGAGAAAGGGGAAAAGGTGCAGGGATTAAGGAGGATAATTGGTAGGTACAAAATAGGCAGGGGGATGTCAAGAATAGTATAGGAAATGGAAAAGCAAATAACTTAAATGCATGACCCATGGACATGAACTAAGGGGGGAATTGCTACAGGGAAGGGCGGTACTAGGCAGAGGAGAAAAAAAATGGGACAACTGTAATAGCATAATCAATAAAATTTATTTTTTTTAAAGAATAAAATAATTTGGGATAAATTTAACAAGAAAGGACTTGTGCACTGAAAACTATTAATCATTGCTGAGGTAATTTAAAGATTTAAATAAATGGAAAGACTTATTACGTTCATGAATTGAAAGAGTAAGTTACTGTTGAGACTTTTCTAAATTTGTCTACAGATTCAATTCAATCCCTATCAAAATCCCAACTGCCTTTTTTTGAAGAAATTGAGAAGCTGAGTAATTCTTTATCTCTTTGGCATTGACTGAGATCACTTGGTGGTAATCCATGGATATGGAGGGACCAAGGCAGCTTTGCTCACTTGTCTGGCACCTGACTGGGGATGACTCAAAGACTGGAACTGCCAGCCAGAGCACATGGTTTTCCATGTGGCTTGGTTAACTCACACCATGGTGGCCTCAGGATAGGGACTTCTTACATGGTGGTTCATGGCTCCAAGTCTATGTTCCACTAAGCAAGTTAGAAAGTGCATCACATTTTATGACCCACGATCCAGATTTATACAGCACTTTATGCCATAATCTTTTAGTCAAAGCAGTCAAAATCCACCCAGAATTAAAGAGAGGGGAAATTTGGTCTACTTTTTGATGGAAGGAGTGTCAAAGAACTTGGGAGCCATATTTTAAAACTGCCACATAAACTGACAGCTTACTTCTCTAGAGCAACAAAGGAAGCCAGAAGACAATGAAATGTCTTTAGTATGTTGAAAGAAAATCACTGTCAATCTAACAATAATTGCCATTTTATTGGCAATTTACAAAATACTCAAGGAATACATAATTTTATATTAAAATTTTAGATGTAGGGTATAAGGAAAAAGGAAAGACCTGCTAGTTCTTTTTTATTAAGTCACATAATCTTGGTTGTAAACCTGACCATGAGAGTATAAGAAAAGGAAATTTAAATTATAAACCAATCACATTACAGATATAAATTTTAAAATCCTAAACAAAATTTAAACCCAATACAGTGATATACAAAAAAGATAATACATTATGACCTAGTTGATTTATGCCTGGAATACCAGGTAAATTTAACATTAGAAAATCAAACATGGTAATCTACTATATTAACACATAAAAGGGCAAAGTACCATTTGTTAATTTCAATAGTTTCAGAAAAAGGATTTATCAAAATTCAACATCCATTCATAAAAAAAAAGTCATAAGAAATGGGGATTGCAAAGGATGTCCTTATCCTGATAAAGATCTGCATAAAACCTAAGTCACCACCATACTTACTGGTGAAACTCAGAAATTCTCCTGTTTAAGATCAGGACAAGACACAATTTACAGGTAACACTAACTTTATTTAATATTTTACTAGAAATCCTAGCCAGTGTTCTTAGGATAAAAATGATGGGATAATGTCAAAGGCATAGAGGAGCCAACTTAAAGAGCTTCTAATGTCTCAGCTGGAAGAATTTAAGCATAAAATAAATATCCATGAGTCTTTACCAATATAAATAAATGATTGACTAAATAAATAGATGGGGAATACAGACAAATCTCACATACAAAAGAATTCCAAAAAAAATTATGTAGGTCTATGATCTATTTGGGGTTAATTTTTGTGAATGGTCATAAGTCATAAGAAATGGGGATTGCAAAGGATGTCCTTATCCTGATAAAGATCTGCATAAAACCTAAGTCACCACCATACTTACTGACAATTTTTTATTGTCTTTACTTCTTTGTCAATAAGGTCTGTAACTAGAATTTTTTTTTTTTTGCTTGTGAATGTTTAGTTGTTCCATACACATTTGTTAAAAATTATTTTTGCTCCATTTTCTTTTTTTTTGAATATTATATTTTTATATTTGTTTTATGTGCACAGCATAGTGGTTAGACAATCATATACTTTACAAAGTGATCCCTCTGATAATTTTAGTACCCATCTGGCACCATATAGTTATCGCAATATTATTGACTATGTTCCCTATGCTGTACTTTACATCCCTGTGACTATTTTGTAACTTCTTTTTCTTTTTTTAATTTTATTTTAATTTATTTTTTCAAATACATTTGTCTCTGCCTACCCCCCACCACTTTCCCTTGCCCCCTCCCTCCTTCCCTCCCTCAGCTCTTCCCCTTTGGTTTTGTCCATGAGTCCTTGCTATATGTTCCTTGACTTGCCCCTTCCCTTCCTTTTCCCCGCCCCCCCTCCTTCCCTCTTGTCTCTGTTGGTTTCTTTTCCTTTCAGTGTTGCTGGTCTTATTTTCCTTGCATCTTTGTATTGTTGGTTAGGTTCCGCTTATAGGTGAGATCATATGGTATTTGTCTTTCGCCCCCTGGCTTTATTTTGTAACTTCTTACTCCCTTCACCTTTTCGACCTATCCTCACACTCTTTTCTGGGTTTTTTTTCCTTTTTTTAAATTTCTTTTCAATTATAGTTTACAGTCAACATTATTTTGTATTAGTTTCAGGTGTACAGCATATACTTTATAAAGTGTTCTCCCTGATATTTCCAGTACCCAACTGGCACCATATATAATTATTATTCTTTTTTATTGTCTTTACTTCTTTGTCAATATTAGTTGACTATATATGTGAGTCTATTTCTGGACTCTCTATTTTGTTCCAATAAGAAATTTTTTCAGTGGAAGATGCTACAATTTTACTGTATACTAGTACAAAAGAAGAGATGTTGCCATTAGATAAGAGCTGATTTTAACAGGAGAAAATATGATCATATATGCATATAGGTGGGTAGATCTGATGGTTGGAAGATGAAGAATGTCTATTTTGAATGCTTCGCTTCTCAGTGAAAAAAGAAACAACTGAGAGTGAAAATCAGGAAGCAAATAGTCAACTAAGTAGGTGAGAAGGTGAGTTTCTAGGAAAGCAATAGGATGGCTAGGTAGCTTGAGTGCCCATTTGAGATTTATGATCATGATTTTGTATTGTTGACACTATTACAGATATCCCCTTTTGCCCCCCCTCTACCCAGCCCCTCTGGCCTTCACCACATTGTTGTCTGTGTCCATGGGTTATGTGTATATACAGAAGCTAGTTGCAGGGCTGTGTGATGTTTCTCCTACACCAGTCTTCTGCTTAGGTGTAGGTAAGAAATAGACTGTTTACTGGGTTTTACCAAATGAGTAGGTTTTAAGACAAGAATGCAAGTGGAAGTTGGTTTCTAATCCTCAGATGTAGAGTGTGGGATGATGTCCTCAGGGTTCTCAACGGCTGTGTCTGTGTTATTATTTTCTACCCTTCCTCTCTTTTAAACCTCATGCAATCAGATGATGGTGATTGTCATCCTTGCTTAATGCTGTAATCGACAGTCCTTCTGGTCATGCTTGCTCATTCAATGAATATTTTATTACCTGAATCACTATTTCCCTCTCCACTATTGGGGAATTCAGTGCCCACATGGTGGAAAAGACTGAGGGGAAGCAGTGTCCTCAGCAGACATTCAAATTTCAATTAGTGTGTGAAGGTGCAAGAAATACTTCCTTAAGCAATTGAAATAATTTATCACATTTTAATATTTAAGTTAACTCTTATTTTTTCCTATTTTGTAGAGACGAACATTAAAATTCCAGAAAAAATGAAAAAAAATGAAAAGGTGCCTTTAGAGAGAAACCTAAGTAGCTGTCTGAGCAATCTTATGAAAAGAATAAGTAATGTGAGCTTTATCTATACTCAAACCCCTGTAATGTGGATTCAAAGAAGCTTTTGTTTTCTGGAGATAAGCCACACTTTTCGTCTTGATCTTGGTTTTTGAGACAAAACTAGTAGTTAAGACTTGATTTATAGTTCATTTATACTTTCAGATTATATTTAAGAATCAAGCAAGCCGACCATATAACATCTTCCCTCACGGAATCACTAACGTCAGTCCTCTGCACTCAGGGAGATTGCCAAAAGGTAAGTCTTATCTCAGTTTTATACTTATTACCTACCTGTAGGTACGGATGAAGTCACAGTCTCAATAATAACTAAAATTATGTTGATCCTTGCCCCAAGTAATGTACCATATAGACACATGTACCACTAACCATCCTTTATGCTATAATTTCCAGATGTATTACAGCTATGTACTTTATAATACCGACAATAAAATGCTATTTTTTTTTAGTTAAACATACATATGCACTTTTAGAAAATTATGAGGAAAGCATTCTTTGATATTTATCCAGCTATTTACCATTGTCAATGCTTTTTGTGCCTTCCTGGAGATCCAAATTTCCCTCTGGTATCACTTCAATTCAGATCATTTCCCTTCAGCCTAAAGAATACTCTTTAACATTCGTGCAAGTATGCTAGAGATGAATTCTCTTAGTTTTATTTCATTTGAAAATATCTTTATTTTTGTCTTTACATTTGAAGGATAATTTCACTGGACATAGAATTCTGGGTGGAAAGGGTTGTTTTCCTTTTAGGACTTTCAAAATATTATTTTACGGACCTTTATACTAGCTAAGTCTAGATTCCATAGATTCCCCTATATGTCATTTTTCTCTGGCTATGATTTTCTTCACTTGCAGTTCACTGATATTCTTGGATCTATAAATTTATGTTTTTCACCAAGTTTGGAAAGATTGTGGTCATTATTTCTTCAAATATTTTCTGCTCTGTCCTCTGTCTCTTTTCCTAGGCCTCCATTTACATGTATGTTTGATCTTTTGGGATTGTCCCACATGCCTTAATATTTGATCATATTTTTCTCTCTCCCTCTCTTCTGTAGTTTAGATAACTTCGGTTGATCCATCTACAAGTTCACTAACCTCAAACTGGAATTTCTGAGTCACAGAATTCCTGAGTATTTCTATTTTTATTTTTAATAAATAGCCAGACCTTTGTTCCCAAATGAAGTAATAATTTGTACTCCTGCTAGTCACTCATGAAAATATAACTTCCCATATCCTTGATAGCTAGACAACAATACTCTTAAAATACTGTCAATCTGGTGGGTGAAAAGTAGTGTCTCATTGCTGCTTTAATTTGAATTCTTTAATTTCTTGTAGAGTTGACCATCTTTTCATATTTTTATTGGCCATTTGGGTTTTCTCTACTATGAATTTACTGTTTATTTCTCCTTTGATTATTTTTTCTGCTCAGTTGTTTGCCTTTATGTATGTATCTATCTATCATTTATCTTCTTAGTTTATTTAATTATAGGCATTTTTCCTGGTAAATGCATATAAAGTTATATTTTTTCTCTAAATACAGTTTTTTACTACATTCCATACTTTTGATATCTAGTAATCTTCTTATCTTTCATTTCAGAATAGTTCACAACTTTAGTTTTTATTTGTTATGTTGTTTGTTGTTTAACGATTCATGATATATCTGTCTCATGGATTACAGCCTTTATCGATTAAAATATCTTTCTTGGTTCTGTTTTATGCTCCTTAACTTGAATTCTGTTTTGTTAATTTTAGTATTGCCACACATCCTTAGCTAGTTTATCTTTCCCATGATATTATTTCACCATATTTTTATTTACTTTGTGTTAGAGCTGGCCCATGTAAAGAGCATACAAGGGTGGGAAAAAGCAGGTTTACAGTTGTAATACAAATAAATAATACAAGAATTAGTAAATAATAATACAAGAATAAACTCTGTATTTCACATATTCACAACTGTAAACCTACTTTTGCCAACCCTGGTATATCTGAGTTTTGTTTTTCTACCCAATCTCCATCTTTTAATAGGGGATTTTAGTCCTATTTAACACATTTGTGTTACTACTGATATGTTTGTACACATTACAGTAATTTTATATTTTATTTGCAATTATTTTATCTCTTTTGTAAAAGGTTTTACTTGCTATATATTTTTCCTTTTAGTAGATTAGCTGTTATATATACTCTTTCTATTCTTTACTTTGGGGTGAATATTTACTTTATCAAAATAATAGAATGACTTCTGGTCAAGATAGCGGCATAGGTAAACATAGTACTAGCCTCCTCCCACGACCACGTCAAAATTACAACTAAACTACAGAACACCATCATTCAGAACTGCCTGAAATCTGGCTGAATGGAAATCCTACAACTAGGGAATTAAAGAAGAAGCCACATCAAGACTGGTAGGGAAGAAAGGAGACTTGGATGGCCTGGTCCCACACCCACCTGTGGCAGATAAAAACCTGGAGGGATAGCTCAGCTGTGGAGGTCCCCTCTAAGGAAAAGGAGTCCTAGTGCCACACCAGGCCCCCCAGCCCAAGTTTCCAGTGCTAAGAAGTCCACATAATTTATGGCTGTAAAAACCAGTTGGGATTGAGGCTGAGGGAGACCAGAGGGCTGCTGGAATCCCAGGCAGTTTCTCTTAAAGGGCCCACATACAGACATACTCTAGACTCACTCTTTCTGAGCTCCAGTGCAAGAGCAGCTCAAAAGGCACCAGAGACATACAAGGAAAAACTGAATTGTCTAGCATCAGGGCAAGAGTGAGGGGTGGGGGAGGTAGCTTTCTCTCAGACAAAAGTGCTGGCAGCAGTCATTGTTCTTTTGATGACAGACCATCTCTATATCTGAGACTCTATCAATCTGGCTTACACTGTTTGCTCCACCCTGGTGATTCCCTAAGACCCTGCCACTTGCAACATTTGGGCCCACCCAAGCTATTCCCAGTGGCTTTTCCATATGAATGGTCTCTCTTGGCTCATGCTTCAGATTTTCCTAAAATCTCTCCAACAAGCAGTGTCTGGTGTCGGTGTGCCCTGTACCTCTCACTAAGTGGCTCCAAGCCTGCCACTAGCAGCAGCTGGCCTTGGCTCACAGCTCGGCCACAACTGGGCATCTCCAAGCCCAGCACAAGTAGTAATCATCTGCAGATCACTTTGTAGCTAATGCTGGATGGTTCTGGACAGAACACAGGCAGTGGCTGACCTTGGCGTGCATCCACTGGGAGGCCCCAGAACCAGCACAGCCAGTGCACAGCTTCAGACCACACTGATGCACAACCCAACAACCTCCACAAGTGTCGCACTCGAAGGACCAACTCATAGGCATTAGAGCCCTGCTAAAGTAAGTCCTGCCTTGTAGGGTGGGCCCCTGCACAACTGATAATCCATGGTGGTTGGAGGTTGGTGGTTGTAGCCATTCCTTGCCGCTTATCAGCCTGGGGGTAAATTTCCCCCATTGATGTGCCAACAGAAATCAAGGCTCAACTACAAGAAGAGGTTGTATACAGCCTACAGAGGGGGCGCGTCTTGAGGGCTCAGCTTGGATGATCACGTAGGCTGTGCCATTGGACCCTACAGAAACACCTGCTACATTGAGTCACTCTACCAAGCCTAGGAGATGTAGCACCTCTACCTAATACACAGAAAAAGACACAGGGAAGCTGTAATATGAGGAGACAAAGAAACTGGTAGTACTTGCCTTCACAGTGATGACAGTTGGAGATTAAGAGTGAACCTTATGGCAATGGGTATTCCAATAGTCTTGATTCCAATGGACTACTTCAAGATGTTTTTTTCATTTAAAAAATGTTTTTTAGTTGACAGATGGGAAGGGGGTGTGGTGGAAAGGGTAAAAAGGTGAAGGGATTAAAAAGTACAAATTGGTAGTTACAGAATAACCATAGGGATGTAAAGTACAGTATAGGAAATGGAATAGCCAAAGAACCTATATGCATGACCCATGGACGTGAACAATGGTGTGGAGATTTCCTGAGGGAGTAGGGGGTGCTGGGTGGAGGGGGCAAAGGAAGAAAATTGTGACAACTGCAATAGCA
Organism: Pteronotus mesoamericanus; assembly: GCF_021234165.1. Taxonomy (NCBI): domain Eukaryota; kingdom Metazoa; phylum Chordata; class Mammalia; order Chiroptera; family Mormoopidae; genus Pteronotus; species Pteronotus mesoamericanus. The sequence continues at coordinate 368,079 of NW_026555093.1, read as the reverse complement.
TAATCAATAGAATATAATTTTCAGAGTATATTTTAATTTTATTAGGTTATGTTTAAGTATATTTTATTGATTATGCCATTACATTTTCCTCATTGTTTTTCTCCACTTTATCTCCCTCTGCCTTGCACCCCCTCATCTTCCAGCATTCCCCCCCTCTTACTTCATGCCCATGGGTTGTACATATAAGTTCTTTGGCTTCTCCATTTCTTATACTATTGTTAATCTCCCTCTGTCTATTTTATGCTTACCAATCATGCTTCTTAATCTCTTCCCCCATACTCCTCTTCCCCCTCCCCATGGATAACGCTCCATGTGATCTCCATTTCTGTGATTCTGTTCCTGTTCTAGTTTTTGCTTACTCTGTTGTTGTTTTTTTAGGTTCAGTTGTTGATAGTTGTGAGTTTGTTGTCATTTTACTGCTCATAGTTTATGATCTTCTATTTCTTAGATAAGTCCCTTTAACATTTCATACAATAAGGGCTTGTTGATAATGAACTCCTTTAACTTGACCTTATCTGGGAAGCACTTTATCTGCCCTTCCATTCTAAATGATAGCTTTGCTGGATAGAGTCATCTTGGATGTAGGTCCTTGCCTTTCATGACTTCCAATACTTCTTTCCAGCCCCTTCTTGTCTGTAAAGTTTCTTTTGAGAAATCATCTGATAGTCTCATGGGCACTCTTTGTAGCTAACTCTCTCCTTTCCTCTTGCTGCTTTTAAGATTCTCTCCTTATCTTTAATCTTGGGTAACTTAATTATGATGTGCCTTGGTGTGTTTCTTCTTGGATCCAAACTCTTCAGGACTTTCTGAGCTTCCTGGACTTCCTGAAAGTCTACTTCTTTCACCAGACTGGGGAAGTTTTCCTTCATCATTTTTTCAAATAAATGTTCAATTTCTTGCTCTTCCTCTTCTCCTTCTGGCACCCCCTATGATTTGGATATTGGACTGTTTAAAGTTATTCCAGAGGTTCCTCAGCCTCTCCTCATTTTTTTGAATTCTTGTTTCTGGATTCTGTCCTGGTTGAATGTTTATTTCTTCCTTTTTTCCAAATCGTTTATTTGAGTCCTGGTTTCCTTCTCTTCACTGTTCGTTCCTTGCATATTTTCTGTTATTTCACTTTGTCTAGACTTCATTCCTTCCTTTATTTTGCGACCAAATTCAATCATTTCTGTGAGCATCCTGATTACCAGTGTTTTGAACTCTGCACCTGATAGGTTGTCTATCTCTTCATCACGTAGATTTTTTCTGGAGTTCTTTTTTTTTAAAGATTTTATTTATTTATTTTTAGAGAGGAGAAAGTGGGAGAAAGAGAGGGAGAAAAACATCAATGTGTGGTGGCATTTCGCACACCCCTTTCTGGGGACCTGACTTGCAACCCAGGCATGTGCCCTACACTGGTAATTGAACCAGTGACTCTTTGGTTCACAGGTTGGTGCTCAATCCACTGTGTCACACCAGCCAGGGCTTTTTCTGGAGTTTTGATCTGTTCTTTCTTTTGAGCCATATTTCTTTGTCTTGGCACACCTGTTACGTTTTAAGGGGTGGAGCCTTAGGTATTGGCCAGAGTGGGGCAACCCTCTTTGCTGCTTTGTGGCACTGTCAGTCTGGATAAATGTTTCTTTATCTCCTTGGTTGTCAGAGTTCCATGCAGTTTGATTTTCTGGCAGTTCTGGTTGTTTTTGTTTTTAAATGGATTGTTATCCTCCTTTTGGTAGTGAGAGGAAGTGAAGCATTTCTACCTACACCTCTATCTTGGCCAGAACTCCAATAGAATATAATTTTAAAAAATAAAAAAAAATAAAGAGAGAGAGAGAGTACTCAAAAAGCAGGATCTATTAAGCAAAAGTCTATTGGCCCTTTCCTCTCATACCTGTCCACCCTCACTCTCAACTACTGGGAGAAGGAAGGGAAAGGTTGAGAAATACTGAAAGAGTATACCACAGCATTCTTTCCACACGTCAGGCTTAACCTAATAGGGATGTAGGAGAGCTTAGAATGGATGTAAAGTACAAATTTTGATTTAGACTGGATCTTTACATATTAAGCATACCCTAAAGTGAGTTTTAATTACTAAAATCAGACACTTCTTCTCCTGAGGACCCATTAGCCTGAGAGCAGGTCTCAATTCTTGTTTCTATTCCTCACAGGGGTCATATACCACATCTTTTGATACCAAAAGTGAGTTAAAACTTCAGTGCACAGGCCTTTGGCATATATCTAGGCTTGAAAGTCTCACAGTCAACTGGATTATCAACTGTAGCTTACCCCTCTAAAATTGGTGTCTCTATTTTAACACTTGAGATTTTTTTTTTGCTTCTGCATACATTTTCAGCTATGTATTTAAAATATATAAAAATTATTATCTATTATTTCTATATATTTGTAATGGTGGGACCTGCCCATGTCAACTCAAACTATCATACTAACAAAATATGTTACCAAATATGTTAATAAATATGTTAGTCATCTAGACTAACACACTAAAATATAGTCATCTGGACTCATTTTTATTGTAAAAAATTTTATAAATCTTAAACTTATAACATGTGCTAATTTAGTTTCCATTTATTGAGAAATGTCATGTATTTATAGTTTTGTAGAACTCTTGCAATAGCAACACAATTACTAATATGTGGCTCTTTATACTCTAATCAAGCTATTTTGTGGTTTGGATATGGGTAGGTGTGAAACATCTGAAAGATATGCCAATTCTGCCAGGAAAGGTATTCAAGTATAAATGGAGAGTGGCTGTAGAAGATGGGCCAACTAAATCAGATCCTCGGTGCCTGACCAGATATTACTCAAGCTCTGTTAATCTAGAGAAAGATCTAGCTTCAGGACTCATTGGCCCTCTCCTCATCTGCTACAAAGAATCTGTAGATCAAAGGGGAAATCAGGTGAGTTCTTCTCTCCCCAAGTACTGGATTTGAAGCTAAAAATGGAATGATGATGTATATGAACTTCCACATAATATTTCATGTACTTCCTCAGTATATGTCTTCCAGTAGCATGCAGAAAATATAGTCATCTGCAATATTGACCAATAAAGGAAATGAGTTGGGTCTTTCACAGCTGTTAATTCATTTTTGAATTTGGTATAATAATCTTGCCTGCTGGATGCACAGGAGACCTGGGCCCTAGATTATTTCTATAATACTCATACGCAGTCCAAAATTCCACTCTCTATAAAGGATCTTGCCCATTTTAACATCTTCAATTATAACCTATTTTTGGATGACACACAAATCTGTATCACTGCCTAGATTTCTCTAAAGTTCAATAAATATTTCTTGAGCAAAATACAAGGAAAGATATAAAATATTTCAGAATATAACTAGAATTTTACCACTTCTGCTACTTTAAAACATGAAGTTAAATTCTCTGAATAAGAAAACCTTACTTCACAAAAACTCATTGCCATATTGGTGAGGCTTGACTACATGTCCATTTGGGTATTTGTGATATATTTGACTACATGTCCATTCAGCATTCCTACAAACCTAAAAACATTTCATTGGTTCAAAGACTAAAGCACATGAATTTTAATGTAGGAAAAACATGTGGCACACAAATCCAGAGAGGCATAAATTTGGCCAAGTACCTGTCATGAAAATATATTCCTAATTATAGTTTTTCCACTAACTTTTGGAAAATTAATAAAATGTTCCTCTATATTCTTTATTCTCCTCCACCCAGCATTTTGGTTTCTATAACAATAGGTTATACAAAATAAAACTGATAAATTGATACACATTAGTAGGGTTTACACATTAAATCTTAGAAAACTCAATTAGCAAGTGAATAACTCATAACTTTAGTTCATACACAAACTGCTCTTCTGAAAAATACTTTACATTTTTTAAACAGAAAACTAAAGGTATTAGTGTTAGTTAACATTTTATGATTCATCTTACCTTTGTTATTTGGTCTCTGTTTTCTACTTTCAATGTTTTAATAGATTAGTAGCATTACGGAAGGCCAGTTGGTAGAACAGATGTTTAGGAAAAGCATTAATATTATTTGGCATGACTAACTTGTTCAAGAAAGATACTGAATAATCACTTGAGTCTTTAAGAGTAAAACTCCTCCATTAAGAACATAGAAATAATGAGGCTATAGCCTGTGCCAAAAAATCAGCCAGCATTTGGCTTTGGGTCCAGAATAAATGAAGTTTTTTGTTGTTTTTTTAAATGAAAATTTTAGACATTTAGTGACATACATGTTATTATGTATATAATATAGAATGTATATTTATATAAAATGTTTATCTATACATTTATTTTTATTTTTAGGGTAGAGGTTAACATTTCGATGTGATAGGCAAAGTAGGGTATGCAGAGGAGAGAGGCTCAAAGTTCTCAAATGTCACACTCCCTTCACTCCCAAAGAGAACAGCTCAGGTCCCATACTGTAGAGTAATAGCTAAATACAAGATTGCATGATTTAAGACAGAATAAATGAAGTTTAATGGGTCCAGTCACCCTCTTGCCCTGAGGACACATTTGCTCTAGACATATACTTACTGCTCATAGTACCCACTCCCACTCCCAGGCCCTGGTACATGCCACAATATTAACCCTATGGAGAAGTGGAATCGCAAAGGATTATAGATATACCACATGCATACCATCACTTCTATTATAGACTGCAAATTCCTACCTGACAATAGTAGTAGTATCTCCTTCTTTCAATGCATGTAATTCACAGATTATGTCAGACAAGAGAAATGTCATCCTGTTTTCTGTATTTGATGAGAACCGAAGCTGGTACCTCACAGAAAATATGCAGCGCTTCCTCCCCAATGCAAATGGGGTGCAGCCCCAGGATCCAGAGTTCCAAGTTTCCAACGTCATGCACAGTAAGTAAAGCAGCACCTGAGTCTAATGAGTAATAGATAAAGGGATATTGAAGCCACCAAATTGATGTCTATATAATGGATTAATTTACATGCTATGCAGGAGTCATAGTTTCTTAAAAATTGTTACATATCAACATATGCAACTTTATATAAAAGTATATGATGATGAAACATCTACATGTATTTTTCTTTTAGAAAGCATCAAATATTTGGTGAACTTTATTTTTAAAAGATAAATCAAATAAGACACAGCTTTCATTTACCCAAACATGCATAATTCATACTTAATATAAACTACACTCAATTGGCAAATTCCACATGAAATACAAAGGAAACTCAATTTTACATATGTAAAACAATTGCCAGCTATAGCAATTTAACAGTCAAATTAATCAAGACAGTGTACATTTTAAAAAAAGCCATCTTTTTTTCTAGCTTTATTGATATATAATGGACAAATAAAAATTTTATGTTTTTAAGGTGTATAATGTGATCCTCTTGATGGTCACTTGATTGCCCCCTTCCTTTTCTCTCTCCATCTTTTTCCATATTATACCTTTTTACTAACTATTCTGTGTTTAGGCAGCCTGTGTTAAAACATTATCTCCATGATTATATAATCCTATATAAGCCTGTACGTATGTTGTATTAGTCTGCTAGGCCTGCCATAACAAAATACCACAGACTGGGTGGATTCAACAACAAAAATTATTTCCTCACATCCTGGAAGCTAGAAGTCTGAGAGATCAAGGCGTCCTCAGGATTAGTGTATTCTGAAACCTCTTTCCTTGGCTTGTAGATGGCTGTCTTCTCCCTGGTCTTTTCCTCTGTGCACGTACATGTCTATGTACAAATTTCTTCTTCATATAAAGACACCAGTCATATAGAGTTAGAGACCACCAAATCACCTCATTTTAATGAATTACCTATTTAAAGACCTATCTCTATCCCTGGCTGGTGTGGCTCAGTGGATTGAGTGCCAGTCTGCAAACCAAAGGGTAGTCAGTTTGATTCCCAGTTAGGACACAGTCCTAGGTTGTAAGCCAGGTCCCCAGTAGGGGGCATGCAAGAGGCAACCACACACAGATGTTTCTCTCCCTCTCTTTCTCCCTCCCTTCCCCTCTCTCTAAAAATAAATAAATAAAATCTTTTAAAAAAACAAGACCTATCTCTAAATGCAGCCACATGCACTACTACAAGTTAGAACTTCAATATATGCATTTGGGTGGGAGCACAATTCAGCCTATAGCATACATACATATGTGTATGTGTCTATATAAACACACAAATTGGAATGGTAAAAAAAATATGATAAAAATTTTCAATCTCACAGGGAAATACAAAATAGAATACCAGTGTGATAGCACCTATACCTATCAGACTGACAAAATTATAAGATGGCTATTACTAGTGGGCTTGTGAGTGAAAGGGTATTACCATATTATGTTAGTGGAAAACAATCTGATTGAAAACATTGCATTAAATATATATGCTTTTTGGAGTTCTGGTTCTGGCTACAATGGAATAAGCACATGTCACCCTGTGTATCCCATTGAATTTAGTTAAACATCTTTAACAAAACAGAATAGAGAGTCCAGAAATAAGCCCATGTCTCTATGGTCAATTAATATTTGACAAAGGAGGCACAAGCATATGATGGAGTAAAAATAGCCTCTTCAATAAATGGTGTTGGGAGAAGTGGACTGGTACATACAAAAAATATGAAACTAGACCACCAATTTACACCATACAGAATAAACTCAAAATAGGTAAAAGACTTAAATATAAGTCATGACACCATAAAAGCCCTAGAGAAAAACATAAGAAAATTTCAGATATCCCACATAGCAATATTTTTGCCGATATATCTCCTAGGTCAAGGGAAATAAAGGAAAAAAAAAATATGGGACTACATCAAATTAAAAAGCTTAAGCACCACTAAAGAAACCATCATAAAATTAAAAGGAAACTCACTATATTGGAGAACATATTTGCCAAAGACACATCAGACAAGGGTTTGACCTCCAAAATATATGATGAACTCATACTGCCTCAACACCAGAAAGACAAAAAACCCAATTAAAAATGGGCAAAGGACCTGAACAAGCACTTCTTCAAGGAGGACATATAGATGGCCCATAGACATAAGAAGAGATGCTCAACACCACTGTTAGAGAAATGCAAATTAAAACCATATTGAGATATCAACTCACACCTGTCAGAACTGCCATCATTAATAAATCAACAAACAACAAGTGCTGGTAAGGATGTGGAGAAAAGAGAACCCTAGTGCACTGTTGGTGGGAGTGCAGACTCGTGCTGCCACAGGTGGAAAACAGTATGGAATTTCCTTAAAAACTAAACACGCAACTGCCTTTTGACCCAGTAGTTCTGCTGCTGGGATTATGCTCTAAGAATCCCAAATCACCAGTTCAAAAGAAATTATGCAACCCTATATGCATGGCAGCACTATTTACAATGGCCAAGTGCTGGAAATCCACTCAGTAAATGAGTGGATCCAAAAACTTTGGTTCATTTACACAATGGACTATTATGCAGAAGAAAGAAAGAAGGAACTCCTACCTTTTGCAACAGCATGGATGGAACTGGAGAAAATTATGCTATGTGAAATAAGCCAGTCAGGGAAAGAAAAATACCATATAATCTCACCTATTAGTGGAATCCAATGAACAAAATAAACTAACTAACAAAATGTAAAACTTTTGTCCTAATACTGTTAAAGAGAATGAAAAGACAAGCCACAAATTTGTAGAAAATATTTGCACATCACTTGTCTGAACTCTGAGACTCAACAGTAAGAATACAAATAAACTCCTAAAAATGGGCAGAAGATTTGAACAGGCACATGATCAAAGAAGATATATGGAAGGCAAAGTGTTACATGAAAAAATTCATCATTAGCTATCAAGGAAATGCATATTAAAACCATAGTCACTAAGATTGGTCCCTGTGCACAAAAATTAATTCAAAATGGATCAAATACCTAAATATAAGACCTGAAACAATGAATTACATAGAATAAAATATAGGTACTAATCTTGTGGACCTTGGTCTTAGAGAAAATTTTATGAATTTGACCCCAAAGGCAAAGGAAGTAAAAGCAAAAACAAATTAATGGGACTATATCAAACTAAAAAGCTTCTGCACAGCAAAAGAAACTGCCAACAAAGCCAAAAGGCAAGAAATCAAATGGGAGATGATATTCATTTGCAAACAATAGTGCCAACAAGGGGTTAATATCCAAAATATATAAATAACTCATACAACTCAACACCAAATGAACAGACCAATTTAAAAATGAGCAGAGGATCTGAAAAGGCACTTCTCCAAAAAGACATACAAATAGCCAACAAACATATGAAAAGATGTTCAACCTCACTAGCTACTAGGGAACTACAAAACAAAACTACAATGAGATACCACCTCACACCTGTTAGAATGGCTATTATCAACAAGACAGGTAATAATAAATGTTGGAAAGGTTGTGAAGAAAAAGGAACCTTCATTCAATGCTAGTGGGAATGTGAAGTGGTATAGCCACTATGGAAAACAGCATAGAGTTTCCTCAAAAAGTTATGAATAGAGTTACCATATTGACCCAGCAATCCCTCTTCTGGGTATCTACCCAAAAAACTCAAAAATATTTATTTGCAAAGATATATGCACACCCGTATGTTCACTGCAGCATTATTCACAGTGGCCAAGAGATGGAGACAACCAAAGTGTCCTTTGTTAGAGGATTGGATAAAGATGTGGTACATATATACAATAGAAGACTACTCAGACATAAGAAAAGATAAAATACTGCCATATGCAACAACATGGATGGACCTTGAGAATATTATGCTAAGCAGAATAAGTCAGTCAGAAAAAGCTGATATTAAAGTGAAATTCATAGACACAGACAACAGCATTGTGGTTACTAGAGGGAGGAGGGTGGGAGGGTAGTAAAGGTTAAAGGGGGCCAAATATATGGTGTCAGAGGATGATTTGACTTTGGGTGGTGAGCACACAATGCAATATACAAATTATGTATCATAGAAATCTACACTTGAAACTTATATGATCTTATTAACCAATGTCACCCCAATAAAGTCAAGAGAAACCCAGTGAGATACCTCTACACTCCTATTTTAATAGCTCAAATAAAACAAAGCAGACAATATTAAATATGCTAGCAAGAGTGCAGAGAAATAGGAACCCTCATATATTGCTGGTGGGGATATGCAATGAATGGTACATTCTGGAAGACAGTTTGACAGTTTCTTTGAAAGTAAAACATATATTTACCACATTACCACCTGATGGAGTTTTTTTCTTCCTGGGTTTTCCTCTGTGTAGTTACTACTTTCCCCCTTGGAACTAATAAGCAGCTTGTAGGGAGACACTTCGAGGCCATACAAATGCCCTGCTCCTTCCCACCATATAGCATCCAAATCCATCTTTACCACGATGGTCCATCACTGTCCTCACCTTGGTATTAGAACCTAGCTGATCAAGTATTAACAATCTACTTTCCTGGATGATACAATGCCAGAGCATAGTGGCATTATATCATTCTTGAGCATAGTATAATTGTTTTAATCCTATTATGACAATCCAAAATAATAAATCTTGATGTTGCTAAAACCTCTTGTTCTCCATTTGTTTTGCAGGCATCAATGGCTATGTTTTTGATAGTTTGCAGCTGTCAGTTTGTTTACATGAGGTGGCATACTGGTACATTCTAAGTGTTGGAGCGCAGACTGACTTCCTTTCTGTCTTCTTCTCTGGATATACCTTCAAACACAAAATGGTCTATGAAGACACACTTACCCTATTTCCGTTCTCAGGAGAAACTGTCTTCATGTCGATGGAAAACCCAGGTTAGTTTTTTATGTTATTTTTTTTACTAACAGATGTGATTGCTTCACTAGTCATTCATAACCACTTTTGCCCACTGGCATGCATTTGGGCAGATACTAAGTGGTTCCAGTGATTTTTGGTAATTGCTAGGTATTTTAATGACAGCACCACATCAAGCTTTTAACTTAAAAGTCTTTGCTCTAAAGAGTGACTTTACTTGCCATGAACCAAAATTTTAAGCGTGTTCACTAAACTGTAATTGTAAATATACATTTATATATGCAATTAAAACATGGGAGCTAAATATGTTTCTGTGTGCCTTGTGAACATTGGTATTATTGGATAAATTCCACCTAGAAGGCTTTGGGAAATGCATAGTAAACTCTGTTCGCACACATGCACTCAAACCACTGTGAAGCCTTCGGGATGAATGCAGCTATAAGCTTTTCATCCACTTTTTTCCTTGGCATCCACTAAAAGCCTTTTGAGAGTATTAGCCCTGTGATCAGAAGGAACACTGAACTGGCCTAAATCCAACACGAATTGTTACATTCATACAGCTTGATAATAAGCGCTAGGCCACTCCATGCTTCTTGTTCTTCCCACCTCCATCATCTGCAGAGAAAAGCACATAAAACTACTTGCAAAATGTAGTTTTTCTCTTATACTTACAACTTTTCTGGAGATAAATTTTCATAGGAAAATTTCTGGGAAATAAAAACCAACCTCATTGCATATAAACATATATTTGCCTTCATGCCCAGAAACTTCAAATGACACATCTTTGTGGGAAGTGAGTGAAGAAGAACCTGACAGAACTCCAATAACACTTCTGAATATATATTGTTTATTTATGCATATGTATTTGTCATCCATTTTCCAAGCACTCTGAGGATAGAAACCTTTCTTATCTTGCTCCTCACTATATTCCTGATGTTAACAGTGCCTAGCCTATAGTAGCTGCTTAGTTAATTATTTTTCAATAAATAAATTAAATATGTGCAATAATGTTATAAAACAGTATGTGTAATATGGTCTCAATTGTCTAAACCAAAGAGAGAAAGACAGTGTAAGTATGAGAACACAGAGAAAAATATTTAAAATATCGATATTTTGAGGAGCTTTTATTTTTTTTTTTGTTATTCAAAAGGTTTTTTAATTTTTTATTTTGAAATCATGTTTATTCTATTACAGTTGTCTCAATTTTTCCCCCTTGGCCTCCTCCACCCATCTCACCCCACCCCCCACTCCCACAGTCAGTTCCCACTCTGTTGTCCATGTCCATGGGTCATTCATACATGTTCTTTGTCTAGTCCCTTCTCTTTCTTTCCACCATTGTACTCTTTCCCCATCCCCTCTGGTCACTTTCCATCCCTGTGGCTTATTTTGTTCGTTAGTGTATTTTGTGGAATAGGTTCCACTTACAGGTGAGATCATGTGGTATTTGTCTTTCACCGACTCGCTTATTTCACTTAGCATAATATTCTCCAGTTCCATCCATGTTGTTGCAAAAGGTAGGAGTTCCTTCTTTCTTTTTTTTAAATGCAGATTGATTTTATTTATTTATTTTTTAATGTCAAAATCCATTATAAAATATTAAAAAATTTAAATTCAAAAGGGGAAAGTCAAGGAACATATAGCAAGGACTCATGGACAAAACCAAAGGGGAAGAGCTGAGGGAGGGAAGGTGGGAGGGGGCAAGGGAAAGAGGTGGGGGGAAGGCAGAGACAAATATATTTAAAAAGTAAATAAATTAATTTTAAAAAAAAGAAAATTTAACATATGGATAATAGGAATTCCTGAAGAAACAAAACTAAACACAAAAACATATTAAAAACTGTTATTTAAGAAAACTTTACAATGATATTTTTTAAAGTTTTGAAACTACATACAGTACTGAATGAGCATATCTTATTTGAATATACTAACCCAAAATGACCAACAAAAACCTTTTGAGGAGCTTTTAAACTTCTTTGGTGATCACTTAAATTGTAAAGACAAGTTATAACTGCTTTATGTATTTTGAAAGAAAACATTTTAATATAGTATTATTGATTACAATGCTTAAGCTAAACAAAACCCCTAGAGAAGATTTTCTGTGTTCAATATAGTACTCTGATCTCTTTTATTCCTTCATTTTATTGAGGTAAAATTTATATAACATAAATGCATTATTTTAACCATTTAAAGTGTGTAATCACCCTGAATGGTGTGGCTCAGTAGATTGATCACTGGCCTGCAAACCTAAAGGTCACTAGTTGATTCCCTGTCAGGGCACGTGCCTGGGTTGCAGGCCAGGTCCCCAGTTGGGGGCGAGTGAGAGGTAACTGATCAATTTCTCTCCCTCTCTTCCTTCCTTCCCTTTTCTCTAAAAGTAAATAAATAAAATCTTTTTTTAAAGTGTATAGTTCAGTGGCTTCTAGTATGTTCACAATATTGTTCAACCATCATTATTATCTAATTCCAGAATATTTTTATCACCTTTAAAAGAAACACTTCACCCTTAAGAATTCACTCTCCGTTCCTTGCTTCCCTTAGTACCTGGTAACCACTAATCTACTTTCTGCCTCTATAGATTTGCCTTTTCTGGATAATTTAAATGAATAGAATAATACAATATTTGTCCATTGTGTCTGGTTTATTTCACTCAGCTTAATGTTTTCAAGATTCACCCATGTTATACCATGTATCAGTACTTCATTCTTTTTTTAAATTATATTGTATTGATTATGCTGTTACAGCTGTCCCAATTTTTTCCCCTTTGCCCCCACCACCCAGTACCTCCACTCTCTCAGGCAATCCCCAAACCACTGTTCATGTCCATGGGTCATGTGTATAAGTTCTTTGGCTATTCCATTTCCTATACTGTACTTTACATCCCCATGGCTATTCTGTAACTACCTATTTGTACTTCTTAATCCCTTCACCTATTCACCCATTCACCTGCACCCCACTCCCATCTGGCAACCATCAAAATGCTCTCCATATCCATGATTCTGTCTCTGTTCTTCTTGTTTGCTTAGTTTGTTTTTTAGATTCAATTGTTGATGGATATGTATTTTTTTGCCACTTTCTTGGTCATAGTTTTGGTCTTCTTTTTCTTAAGTAAGTCCCTTTAACACTCCATAGAATACTGTTTTGGAGATGAAGAAGTCTTTTAGTTTTTTTCTTGTCTGGTAAACTCTATCTGCCATTTGATTCTAAATGATAGCTTTGCTGGGTAGAGCAATCTTGGTGGTAAGTGTCTGCTTTTCATGACTAAATATTTCTTGCTAATCCCTTCTAGCTTGCAAAGCTTCTTTTGAGAAATCAGCTGACAGTCTTATGGGAACTCCCCTGCAGGTAACTAACTTATTTTCTCTTGCTGCTTTTAAGATTTTCTTTTTATCTTTAACCATTAGCATTTTAATTGTGATGTGTCTTGGAATGGGCCTCTTTACATTCATCTTTTTTTTTCTTTCTTTCTTTACTTATTTTTAAATACATTTGTCTCTGCCTACCCCCCACCACTTTCCCTTGCCCCCTCCCTCCTTCTCTCCCTCAGCTCTTCCCCTTTAGTTTTGTCCATGAGTTTTTGCTATATGTTCCTTTACTTTCCCCTTCCTTTCCCTTTCCCTGCCCGCCCCTCCCTCCTTCCCTCTTGTCTCTGTTGATTTCTTTTCCTTTCAGTGTTGCTGGTCATATTTTCCTTGCATCTTTGTATTGTTGGTTAGGTTCCGCTTATAGGTGAGATCATATGGTATTTGTCTTTCGCCCCCTGGCTTATTTCACTTAGCATAATGCTCTCCAGTTCCATCCATGCTGTCGCGAAGTTTAGTAGTTCTTTTTTCCTTTCTGCTGTGTAGTATTCCATTGTGTATATGTACCATGACTTTTTGATCCAATCATCTACTGATGGGCATTTAGGTTGCTTCCAACATTTGGCTATTGTAAATTGTGCTGCTATGAACATTGGGGTGCATAGGTTCTTTTGTATTGGCGTTTTTGTGTTCTTAGGGTATAGTCCCAGCAGGGGAATCACTGGATCAAAAGGCAGTTCCATTTTCAGCTTTTTGAGGAAATTCCACACCGCCTTCCACAGTGGCTGTACCAGTCTCCATTCCCACCAAGAGTGTACTAGCGTTCCCTTTTGTCCACAGCCTCGCCAGCACCTGTTGTTTGTGGATCTGTTTATGAAGGCCATTCTGACCGGTGTGAGGTGGTACCTCATGGTGGTTTTGATATGCATTTCTCTGATGGCTACTGATGCTGAGCGTCCTTTCAAATGCCTCTGGGCCCTCTGTATCTCCTCCTTGGAAAAGCATCTGCCCAGGTCCTTTGCCCATTTTTTGATTGGATCGTTTGTCTTCTTGGAGTGGAGTCGAGTGAGTTCTTTATATATCTTGGAGATCAAACCTCTATCTGATGTATCATTAGTGAATATATTTTCCCATAGGGTTGGCTCCCTTTTCATTTTGCTGATGTTTTCTTTTGCCGTGCAGAAGCTTCTTATTTTGATGAGGTCCCACTTGTTTATTCTTTCCTTTATGTCCCTTGCTTTAGGAGACATATCAGTGAAAAAGTTGCTGCGTGGGATATCTGAGAGTTTCCTGCCAATGTTCTCCTCTAGGACTTTTATGGTGTTGCGACTTATATTTCAGTCTTTTATCCATCTTGGGTTTATTTTTGTGTATGGTGTCAGCTGATGATCCAATTTCAATTTTTTGCACGTAGCTGTCCAGGTCTCCCAACACCATTTGTTGAAGAGGCTATTATGGCTCCATTTTATGCTTCTGCCCCCTTTGTCAAATATTAGATGCCCATAGAGACCTGGGCTTATTTCTGGGCTTTCTATTCTGTTCCACTGGTCTATGGGTCTGTTCTTGTGCCAGTACCAAATTGTTTTGAGTATAGTGGCTTTGCAGTAGAGTTTGATGTCCGGTATTGTGATCCCTCTTACTTTGTGTTTCTTTCTCAAAATTGCTGTGGCTATTCGGAGTCGTTTATGGTTCCATATAAATTTTTGAAATGTCTGTTCTATTTCTGTGAAATATGTCATTGGTATCTTAATAAGGATTGCGTTGAATATATAAATTGCTTTGGGTAGTATGGACATTTTGATGATATTAATTCTTGCAATCCATGAGCATGGTATATGCTTCCATTTATTTCTGTCTTCCTTAGTTTCTTTTTTCAATGTTATATAGTTTTCTGCATGCAGGTCTTTTACGTCTTTGGTTAAATTTATGCCTAGGTACTTTATTTTTCTTCTTGCTATATCGAATGGTATTTTTTTTCTGATTTCTTCTTCTTCTATTGCATTGCTGGTGTACAAAAATGTCTTTGATTTCTGAATGTTGACTTTGTATCCTGCTGTTTCGCCAAATTCACTTATAAGGTTGAGGAGTTTTTTGGTTGAGTCTACAGGGTTCTCTATGTACACTATCATGTCTTTACATTCATCTTGTTTGGGACTCTCTGTGCTTCCTGGACTTGCATGTGCATTTCCTTCACCAAATTAGGGAAATTTTCTTTCATTATTTTTTCAAGTAGATTTCCAATTTCTTGTTCTTTCTCTTCTCCTTCTGACACCGCTATGATGTGAATGTTGGAACACTTGGAGTTGTCCCAGGGGCCCCTTACACTATCCTCGATTTTTGGATTATTTTTCTTCTTGTTCTGATTGATTGTTTTATTGCTTCCTTATGTTCCAAATCATGGATTTGAGTCTTGGCTTCATCCACTCTCCTTTTGTTTCCCTGTGAATTGTTCTTTATTTCGATTAGTGATGACCCTTCTTTTCTGACCGGGTCTTTTTTTTTTTTTTTTTTTTTTTTTTTTGCTGTTGAGGTCCTCACTGAGTTCCTTGAGCATCCTTATAACTAGTATTTTGAACTCTGCATCTGAAAGATTGCTTATCTCCCTTTGTTTAGTTCTTTTTCTGGAGTTTTGATCTGTTCTTTAACTTGGGCCATGTTTCTATGTCCCCTCATCTTGGCAGCCTCCCTGTGTTTGTTTCTATGTATTTGGTAGAGTTGCTGTGACTCCGTGTCTTGATAGTGTAGCCTAATGTAGTAGGTGTCCTGTAGGGTCCCCCGGCACAGCCTCCCCTATCACTCAAACTGGTGTGCCCTCCATGTGGGCTGAGTACATCTTCCTTTGTAGTTGAGCTTTGATTGCTGTTGACAGGTCAATGGGAGATTTACCCAGGCCAGTCAGCTGCAAGGAGAAGCTGTGAGCACTGACCACTAGCCTCTGCCTTTTATTTGAGGATCAGCTGTGCAGGGGCAGGGTGGTGGTTTTCTGATGTTATCTCTGGCTGTCCACTGAGTGCTCAGGCCCTGGAGCTTCACAGGTGGTGCAGGCCAGGGTTAGCCACTTTCTCTGTTCTGCCTGAGCCAATCCAGCATGAGCTACAAAGCAGGCTGAGATGGCTGCTACTTTCACTGGGCCTGGAGGTTCCCAGGTGAAGCCAAACTGTAATTCAAAGTTAGCTGCTGCTAGTTCTAGGCCTGGTGCTGCTTAACAAGAGGTACAGAGGATGGGAGTTCACTGTGGCTGGCTGTTGCTAGTTTTATAAGATTTAGGAAAATGTGAAGCTGAGCCAAAACCCACCGTTCATATGAAAAACCACTGTTAACAGCTTGGTTGGGCCTGTAAACTGGGTGTGACAGAGCCTCCGGGGATCCCCAGGGTGGGGCAAACAGAGTTAGCCAGGTTGATGGAGTCTCAGATATGGCACCTGTCTGCTGGCTCTGTGGCTCTGTGGTAGGAGGGCTCAGAAAAGGAACAATAGCCTCTGCTTATCTTTCTGTCTGGGGGAAAGCTGTCACTTCAGTTCCTCACTGTATGCCACTGACGCCTTTCAAGCTGCTCTCCAGTGCTGGAGCTGAGTGAGTGATACTGAGGAAGTCCGTGTGTGGACCCTTTAAGAGGAACTGCTTGGGAATCCAGTAGTTTTTTTTCACTGACTAAACCCCCCTGGTTTTTAGGCAGACATTATGGAGGCTTATCTTTCTGGCACTGGAACCCTGGGCAGGGGGACCTCATGTGGGGCTGGGACCTCTTGCTCCCAAAGTATCCTTCCTGATTTTTATCCACCATGTGTGGCCACGGGACCAGCTCATTCTATGCCTCCACCCATCCTACCAGTCTGGATGGATGTGGTTTCTTTAATTCCCAAGTTATCAGAAATTCAACTCAATTTCTGATGGTTCTGTGTGATGATTGTTCTATAGTTTAGTTGTCATTTTGATGTGGTTGTGTGAGGAAGAAAGCTGTGTTTATCTATGCCTCCATCTTGACTGGAAGTGAAAAGTACTTCATTCTTTTTATGACTATACAGATCACCTTACACCCTGCTTTACCCACATATCTCCACAAAAAATAAAGAAATGATAACATGAAAGAAGTGCTAGCTAAAGCTATAATGATAATTACGTGGCAATATATAATTGTATCAAATCAACATGTTATACACCTTAAACTTACCCAATGGTAGTTGTCAATTATATCTCAATAAAAAAAATTGTAGTTAGCATGTTGGTCACCTGTTCTTGTAAATAAAGTTGTAACACACACACACACACACACACACACACACACACACACACACACGAAATACAGTTAATTTTTGTATCTTGCAACCTTGATAAATTTATTTGTAATGTCTAGCAGTTGTATAGAATTCCACAAGATTTTCTATCCATGCAATCAAATTGTCTGCAAATATTGAGATTGTTTTTATTTTCTAACCCCTATGCCTTTTATTTCCATTTTTGTGCCTCACTTCTGAATAAAACTGGTAAGAGCAAGAAAATACATATCACAAGTTTTGATGAGTCTTATTTTTATCATTGGGTTTAAAATGTCTTCTAATGTCCACTTTGATTTCTTCTTTTACTCATAGTTATTTAAACATGTTTTTACTAAATTTCTAAATATATGGGTATATGTTGCTGATTTCTTATTTTTACTTCTCCATGGTCATATAACATACTCCATATGATTTTGATTGTTTGAAATTTGTTGAGACTTGCTATTTTCCCATTATACAATTTACTTTGGCTAATGCCCCATTTGCACTTAAAATGAATATCTTCTGCTGTTGTTGGGTAGACTGTTACATGTTTGTAAAGTATGTCAAGTTGATTTATCATGTTGTTAAAATCCTTATAAGTTTACTGATATTTTATCTGGTTCTTGCAGTTACTGAGCAAACTGTGTTAAGAGCTCTAACTATGTTTTCTGAGTTTATTTTTCTCTTTGCATCTGTTAATAACAGTGTTTCAAAATAAATGAGACAAAATAAAATTAGGTGCTTACAAATTTAAGATTGTTGTGTACTCTTGTTAAATTAATCCTTTTATCATTGTGAAATGTTCTTCTTTTTCTGAAGCAGTTCTTGTTGCCTTAACACCTACATGGTCTGAAATTTATATGCCTCAACCGCCTTTGTTTTGGTTAACGTTTGTGGTATATATATATTTCCATACTTGCACTTTTAATCTATCTGTGCTCTCATATACCTAGTGTTATGTCTTAAATATTCCTTGAAGTGCAACTCTGCTGATTAATTCTGTCAGGGTTTGTTTGTCTAAAAAAAAATTTATTTCTCCTTAATTTTTGAATTGTATTTTCACTATGTGTATATAGAATTTAGGGTGATAGGTTTGTTTTGTTTTGTTTTATTGGATTTTTTCCCCAAGCACTTTTAAAATGCCCTTCCAGAATGGTCTTCAGCAAGATGGTGAACTAGAGATCCCAAGGGTCATCTTCCTCACAAAACCATCAAAAACAACAAATAAACAACTACACACCAATGAAAATAGCACATTGAAGAATCATCAGAAACACTGTGGAACACAACAAATCAGGATGGACACATAAAAAAGTATAGGAAACATTTTACCTGTGTTATTCCATCCCTAAGTCTGGCGCAGCTTGGTAATAAAGAAAATATTTCCAAACCATATATCTGATAAGAGGTTAAAATCCAAAATCTATTTTAAAAACTCATTCAACTCAATAACAAAAAAAAATTGTATTCTAACAGTGAGCAGAGGGTCTGAATATACACATGCAACCCTCACTACCTGAAAACCCCATAGTTTTCACAAATACTGAAGCCAGGTGAGACAGAGCTGCTCAGGGTCCAAGACACTGCACTATCCCCAGAGAAGGAGCTTCATTCTCTCAGGACAAGGGACATGCTACTCCTGTGCCCTGTACTCCCCCCACCCCAACCAAGGCCTGCATAGCGCTTGCCATCACCATCTTCAGGGCTTGAGTTGCTGCTGTGACTCACTCATCAAGGCCTAAGGCACCGCAGTGCCCATCATGCTTAGGGTCAATCTGCTACTATACCCTGACCCACAAACACCAAGCTACCATTGCATCCTGCCCACCAAGGCCTGAGCCTCTGTAACATGCCACAGAGACCTGGATGGGTGATCTGTGCATGCCTGTGCCTTGGGCACTGACACCACTGCAACAAGTGTGCCCATGATCCAAAACCAGGAGCCGTAGTAGTCCCACACACACCTGAGCCTAGGACTCTGATTCCACTGCCATTCTGAGATCCTGTACCCCAAACACCAGCACCACCACAGCAAGCACACCTCTGTCCAAGAACCTGACACCACCAAGGCCTGTGTGTTCACTTGCAGACCTACCACTGAGAAAGATCCCCTCAGTGAGGACTTCCCTCTGTGTGTAAAAAGGAGAATAAAAGGACCCCAGCAGTCTTTGCCACCTAGGAATCCAGCAACCCTCAACATCACTGCCACTACAGACACTCACAGCCTTGGCCACCAAGGAGTCCCTCACAGTCTTCCCCGAAATTGACCTTAGCTGACAGAATTACATGGAGACTATGCTGCTGTGCTGTCCCTGGAACTGGACACCCACCCAGTTGGCACACTCCCAGCCACCCACAAGTGACAGTCTTTCCCCACGAAAGTCATTCCTTAAAGAGTTGAAGAGGGAACTGCTCCCTCAAATGTGCAGACATCAATGCAAGCCCATAAGAAACACACACACACACACACACACACACACACGGGAACATGACACTAACAAAGGAACACAATAGTTTCCCAGTAACTGACCCCAAAGAAATGGAGTCCTACAGATTGCCTGAAAAGGAATTCAAAATAATTATTTTAAGGAAATTCAGCAAAATACAGAATGAAGACAAACAAAAATTAAGAAAATAATACATTAACAAGATAAAAATGTCAATAATGGTAACAATTTTTTAAAAACTGAAATCCTGGAGCAAACGAATACAAGGAATCAAATGAAAAATGCAATAGCTTCAGCAACAGACTTGATCAGAAAAAGAAGAAACTCAAAGACAAATCTTTTGAAATTATTCAATCTGAGGAGAAAAAAAATGAAAAAAAGCCTACAGAACTTATGGGATACCATTACATTTTCCCAAAGAAGACATACATGCAAATCAAACCACAATGAGTAATCACTTCACACCTGTTAGAATGGCTACCATCAAAAAGACAAAAAAAAAAATACCAAGTGCCAGTGAGGATGTGAAGAAAAGGGAACCCCTGTGCACTGTTGATGGGACTGTAAACTAGTTCAACCACTATGGAAAACAGTACGAAGTTTCCTTAAAAAATTAAAACTACAACTACCATACGACCCAGCAATTCTACTTCAAGGGAATGAAATCAGAATCTCAAAGAGATAACTGTGCTCCAATGTGTACTACAGCATTATTCACAATAGCCAAGATATGGAAATAACCTGTGTCCATTGATGAATGAATAGATCAGGAAAATGTGATGCATATTAAAAAACAACATGAACTCATAGAAACAGACGGTAGAATGGTGCTTAGAGCATACTTTGTAACCTTCTTTCTTTCACTTAATAATATATTTGATGCTATTCTATGCCAATAAATATATATGAACACCATCCTTTCAAAAAAATTGCTTAATATTCCATACTAGTTCATTGTAACAGCCTTGGATGATTAAAGAGCTCTTGTCTATTGAAGCCTGGGTATTCCTACCTAGGTCATCTGGGTTCTGTCTCTCTGGGTTACTCTGATAAGAACAAGTTCCAAGATTGATAACAACTTACAAAATTGGTTATATTACTAAGGCAGGAGACTGATCCATATATTTATAGTGCTGGCCAAGTCTCAAATTTGGCCAGGCATCTTATACCTGTGCCAGAAGTTGAAACAGGAGAATGACAGCTAAATTGTCTTCAGAGGAATTATAATTTTTTTTTACATCTGTGGTTATATCTCTTTTTTATTTCAAATTTGTATATGTGGAACTTATTTTTGGTTATTTCTTTTGAGTTTTTGAGTTTGTTAAATTAATGATAATGTTTTAAATTTATTTTTATTCATACATGTGATACAAAGATATTCTCATTACAAAAATTCAGCTCATACAGGTATAACTAAAGTCCCTCTTGATCACTATTCCCAACTCCAGGCTCTTCTCAGAGTTTGTTATATGTCATTCCAGAACTGTTTATGAAGTTTCATTTTCTTTTCTCACTCAATGTCTACTCAGGAAAAGGAAGGTATTAGTTTTGTCTAAGTCATAACAGTGAAATTTTAAGAGTCAAAAACCTTATTTGAATTACTCATCTCAGCTCCAATCCTGGCCTACTTTGACCCAACCTGGTTTTATATCATCAAAAATATGCTTTAAATATCATTAAACTGGGTTTTCAATTTCCAAATTTATGAATAATTGCATCCCCATTTTCAGTGAAATCACAGTGAACTACAGAAATGTTTACTGTGGAACCAAATAGGATTACATTTCCTATTTTTATAACTTGTTTAACTGAAACTTCTAATTGCTTTTCCTGTTCTTGCAGTGTTTTTTTCTTTAATGATCCTCTTTATTTCAATAGTTTCATCATATAACATATTCTTTCTTGCTTAGGTACTGACCTCCTAGAATCATGCATCTTCCTACTCCAGTGTGGGCTGGCTGTCTTTAGGTCTGAGGCTGTTATCAACTTGGGCTTTTCTTCATCCACCCTTAGAATAGGTGCCTGGTTCCTGGACCTCAGGTTTTCCTATTTTTTTATTGTTGTTCAGTTACAGTTGTCCCAATTTTTCCCCCGTTGCTCTCCCCCACCCCGACCACTCCCCCTCCCCCAATACCCCCACCCGACTCTCTCAGTCAATCCCCACCCTATTGTCCAGTACCATGGGTCCTTCATATATGTTCCTTGACTAGGCCTTTTCCCCCATTATCCCTTCCCCCTCCCCTCTGGTCACTGTCAGTTTGTTCCTTATTTCCATGTCTCTGGTTCTATTTTGCATTTGTTTGTTTTGTTGATTAGGTTCTAATGGTGTTTGTCTTCTACTACCTGGCTTATTTCATTTAGCATAATGCTCTCCAGTTCCATACATGCTGTCACCAAGGGTAGGAGCTCCTTTCTTTCTGCTGAGTAGCATTCCATTGTGTAAATGTACCAGTTTTTTGATCCACTCATTTACTGATGGGTACTTAGGCTGTTTCCAGCACTTGGCTATCGTAAATAACGCTGGTATGAACATAAGGGTGCATAGGTTCTTTTGAATTGGTATTTCAGGATTCTTAGGGTATGATCCCAGGAATGGGATCACTGGATCAAAAGGCAGTTCCATCTTTAGTTTTTTGAGGGAATTCCATGCTATTATCCACAGTGGCTGCACAGTCTGCATTCCCACCAACAGGGCACCAAGGTTCCATTTCCCCACATCCTCGCCAGTACTAGAAAATGTTCTCTAATTACTTCCTGAGGATGGTTGCAGTAGAGGTAGATTTTCTGAATGCTTGTGTATTAGAAAATGTCTTTATTCTCATGTCCCATTTGATTGATTATCCTGCTGCACATAAAGTGTAGTGCGTATTAATTCCAAAATGTGTTTGACCATAGAAGCCTTTTCCATAGGATTCCATGGTTTTCAAAGGGCTCTTTGGTGAAAGTTTTCCCTTTGAGGGAAAGCTGGATTCAGTTGATTTTGCTTGTAGATATTTTGTCAGATGATGAAGCTGTTTAGGTA
Source organism: Pteronotus mesoamericanus (assembly GCF_021234165.1). Classification (NCBI taxonomy): domain Eukaryota; kingdom Metazoa; phylum Chordata; class Mammalia; order Chiroptera; family Mormoopidae; genus Pteronotus; species Pteronotus mesoamericanus. The sequence goes on along the minus strand of NW_026555093.1, from coordinate 345,328 downwards.
CCTGATGGGTGTTTTTTTCACTTATATTTATGAATCTATTTTATTGCCATGAAATTCCTTCACTTGGGTGATCCTGTCCACAGTAGAAATTAATATTGCTAACATTGTGGTGGGATTTGTATGTGTATTCTAAACCTAAGTCTTGCCCTTTTGTGCTTACTCATTCTGCAAATCGGTGATGGTAAATGTTAGGCAGTATGTTATTTGATTAGAATGCATTATATGATGGGCTAGATACTATTAACCTCACTTATAAATTAGAAAACTGGGGCTCAGAATGCTTAATTGACATGCTTGAAGTCACACAAGTGGTAAATGGTATAACTAGGATTTGAACCCAGGCAATCTGACTCTAGAACCTATGTCACTATGTTATATAGCAATAACAGCTAGTCTATCTATATAAACTTCCCTAAGCTATGTCATTGTCATCATCAGAGTTCTATGTGACTATTAATATTTTTTACTATTGTGTATGTTAATTGCACTTCTCCATTTTTATTCCAATGTCTATTCACTTTTAATCACAACCCTTTCTTATGGTCACAAACAGATATAACACAACAACAACAATGCAAAAACCACTTTGTTTAACTACCATGGTATGTGTCATAGATTTCACCCAATTACCTGTAATATAATGGTACTAGCTATTTTTTTTTAATTTTCTGGGAATAGAAGATACCCACTAACAGAAAACTAGCTTGGGATCTGGGTTATGAGTAACCAGAGTCTTATTCTTCTTTGCCTCCAGGTCTGTGGATTCTGGGATGCCACAACTCAGACTTTCGGAAGAGAGGTATGACAGCCTTACTGAAGGTTTCTAGTTGTAAAAGAAATGCTGGTGATTATAATGAGGAAACATATGAAGACATTTTATCTTCCACGGTGAATGAAAATGATGTCATTGAACCCAGAAGCTTCTCCCAGAAGTCAAGGCACCCCAACACTAAGCAAAAGCAATTTGAAGCCACTACAACTCCAGAAAATGATATGGAGAAGATTGATCCTTGGTCTGGGGAAAGAACACTGCCGCATAAAATACAAAGTGTTTCCTCTAGTGATTTGTTGATGTTCTTGGGACAGAATCCTACTCCACATGAATTATCCTTAACTGATCTCCAAGAGGTGACATATGAGGCTGATGATCATTTACCTGGAGCAATAGAAAGAAACAAAGGCTCATCTGAAGTGGTACATCTCGGACCAGAGACCCATAACAGTGGGGACAGAGTATTTACTCCTGAGCCAGAACTACAATTAAGATTAAGTGAGAATTTGAGGTCAAATATAAATGTAGAGTTGAAGCAACTTGATTTAACAATTTCTAGATTATCAAACAATCTAATGACTTCACCAACAACTCCTCCAGAAGACTTGGCAGCAGGTACTGAAAAGACAGATTCCTTAGGACCCACAAATATGCCAGTTCACTTTAGTAATCAACCAGGCACCACTGTATTTGACAAAAATGCATCTCACCTTATTGGGTCTGGTGTGCCTTTGGATTTGAGTAAGAGAGATAATGATTCCAAATTGTTAGAAGCAGCCTTAATGAATAGTCAAGAAAGTTCATTGAGAGAAGATGTATTATCAATGGAAAGTGATAGGTTATTTAAAGAGGAAAGAGTTCATGTACCTACTTTACTGACCAAAGGTAATTTTTTATTCAAAGATAATATCTCTTTAGTAAAGACAAACAAGACACCAAATACCTCAACCATGAATAGAAAGACGCACACTGACGGCCCAACATTATTAATTGAGAATAGTACATCATTCTTGCAAGATGTTATGTTAAAAAGTAATGCTGAGGGTCAAGAAGTGACTTCTTTGATTCATGATGAAGTGTTTATGGACAAAAATACTACAGTTTTGGGGCTAAATTATTTGTCAAATAAGACTACTTCATCAAAAAGTATGGACATGATCCACCAAATAAAAGAGGGCTCTGTTCCAGTAGGTGCAGAAAATTCAGATATATCACTCTTCAAAATGCTGTTCTTGCCAGATTCAGCAAACTGGGTAAAAAGGACCCATGGCAAGAACTTCATAAACTCTGGACAAAGGCCTGATCTAAAGCAATTGACATCTTCAGGATCAGAGAGATCTGTGAAAGATCAGAATTTCTTGTCAGAGAAGAATAAAGTGGTAGTAGAAGAGGATGAATTTACAAAGGACCCAGGACTCAAAGAGATAATTTCTCCAAACAGCAAGAGCATATTTCTTACTAACTTGATGAATATCCAAGAAAATGATACACACAATCAAGGAAAAAAATCCCAGGAAGAGATAGAAAGGAAGGACAAATTAATCCAAAAGAATTTAGTTTTACCTCATGTGTATACAGCGAATAACACTAAGAGTTTCCTGAAGAACCTTTTCTTACTAAGCTCTAAGCAAAATGTAAGTGGTTTAGATGACAGGACACACACTCCAATACTTCAGGACACTAGGTCATTAAACAGTTCAGCAAATAAAGAAGGAATACACATGCCCCATGTCTCAAAAATTATGGAGGAAGCAAATTTGGAAGGCTTGAGAAATCAAACAAAGCAAGTGGTAGAGAAGTACCCAAGCACCACAAGGATAGCTCCTAGTCCAAGTAAGCAGAATGTTATTGCTCAACGTGGTAAACGGGCTTTAAAACAATTCAGACTCCCAAAAGAAGAAATAAAGTTTGAAAGGGAAGTGATTTTGAGTGACACTTCAACCCAGTGGTCCAAAAACATGAAGTATTTGACGCAGGACACCATCACACAGATAGAGTACAATGAGAAGGAGAAAAGGGCCATTACTCAGTCCCTCTTATCAGATTGTTCTATGGGAAGTCATGGCATCATTAAAACAGATGGCCCTGCATTACCGATTGCAAAGTTATCAGAATTTCCATCAATTAGACCTACAGATCTTACCAAAATCCCACCCCAGGAAAACTCTTCTCATCTTCTAGCATCAGCCTGTAGTTATATCTTTAGAGAGAACAGTTCTGGGGTCCAAGAAAGCAGTAATTTCTTACAAGGAGCCAAAAGAAATCTTTCTTTAGCCTTCCTAACATTGGAAATGATTGGAGATCAAGAAAAGATTAGCTCCCAAGGGGAAAGTGGCATAATCTCACTCATATACAAGAAACTTGAGAGCACTGGTCTCTTGAAACCAGGTTTATCTGAAGCATCTGGAAAAGTTCAATTACTTCCTAAAGATCATGTTCATCAGGTAGACTCCTTCCCTACAAAAATTAGCAATAGTTCTCCTGGCCACCTGGATCTGACAGAAGAGATCTTCCTTCAGAAAACACAGGATGCTATTAAATTGAATAAAATAAATAGGCCTGGAAAAGTGCCCTTTCTGAAATGGGAAACCAAAAGCTCTGAAAAGACTCCCTCCAAGCTGATAGGTCTCCTTGCTTCAGATAGTCAATATGCTACCCAGACAGCAAGAGAAGAGTGGAAATCCCAAGAGGAGTCACAAAAAAGCATAGTTTTTAAGACAAAAGACACCATTTCATCCCTAGACCCTTATGAAAACAATCATTTAATAGCAGCAATAAATGAAGGACAAGATAAGCCCCAAAGAGAAGCCACCTGGGCAAAGCAAGGAGGGACTGGAAAATTGTTCTTTCAAAACCCACCAGTCTTGAAACGTCATGAAAGGGAAATAACCCCTACTTCTCTTCAGACAGAGGAAGACAAAATTGACTATTATGATGCCTTTTCAATTGAAATGAAGAGAGAAGATTTTGACATATATGGTGAGGATGAAAAGCAAGGCCCCCGCAGCTTTCAAAAGAGAACACGACACTATTTTATTGCTGCAGTGGAGCAACTCTGGGATTATGGAATGAATAAATCCCCCCATGCACTGAGAAACAGGTATGGATACATTGACTATTCTTTTGTCCTGCTCTTGTGACCTTTGACTTTATCAGGTGCTGAAACAATAGGAAAGGCATAACCAATTTGTAGCAGTGAGACTTCAAGATTGCTTTATAAAAGAACCCTGAGAACTAGATGGCAAAGTCTAGATGAAGCTGTGGGACAAAGGGGAAGTTAGATGATGACATCAACAATGAAAGTTAGAGAATGGTAAATCCAGATGGCATGAAACTCTTACTCTGGTGGGATAGGGGAGAAGGATAGGGTCTTTCAAAAGGGTAGGAGAGTCAGAGTCAAGAAGCAGCAGTAGAGAGTTGGAAGAAAGTCAACTATACTTATTAACTTTATGAGATGCAGTACAGGACGTAGTGTCATGATAGCGCCCTGAAGAGACAGGAGGAAGAAGAAAAGTGTGTGGTAAGAATGTTGAGGATGTAGGAAAAATTGTTTTCTATGGTACTAGGGGTACTGAGGTCAAAGTTAGGGGAGCAGAAAGAGATTTGACAGGGGAGAGAAATCACAGAGAAATTTGGAAGATAAACATAAAGAGAGTCAATCAGTCAACAAATATATATTGAGCACCTTCTATTATGCCAGATAATTTTGTGGGCATGAGTACAGCAAAGTAGGAGCTTACATTCTATTGGGGAGAGCAGAAGATGGGGAAAAGGAAGGGAAGGGGAAAGTCAAGGAACATATAGCAAGGACTCATGGACAAAACCAAAGGGGAAGAGCTGAGGGAGGGAAGGAGGGAAGGGGCAAAGGAAAGTGGTGGGGGTTAGGCAGAGACAAATGTATTTGAAAAAATAAATAAATAAATTTAATTTAAAAAGAGAGAGAGAAAAGAGAGAAAACTAAATGGAGAGGTCTTGATGATGCTATTCAGAAAATTGAATAATATGGCAGACCTTGCTTTCTACTTAAGTGTTCCCTGACTGCTGCACAGCAACCATAGAATATTTCCCTACTTCACTGACTTCCCAATCTCCTGGACCTCTATCTTACATTTTCTGCTTTTTTCCTTAAATCTCCAGTACCTTTGCCCATTCTCAAACACCCCTTCTCACTCTTAGCTGATGCTGTGCAGTGAACCTCCAGACTTCCAATACCGAATTTATTGACATCTGTACCTATATACTGTCTTCATGCTCATGAGAATAAATGGACTGCCTGTGTACCTAAAACCAACCTCTCCATCCTTTCCTCCCTCATAAAAACTGTTGTTTTAGCAATTCCTCTTTTTTTTACATCATCAGTTCCTCTCTCTCCACTGACAGTCTCATCAGTATCAATTGTGCTATATTATTTCTCCTTTTGTCTTTTCAGAAAACATTTTAAAGTAATTTACCCTACTTGCTTCCTTTGCTTCTTTTTCTCTTATTCTTTAAGCCACTCCAAAGGAGCTTTTATCTCCATTATTCCATAAAAAGTATATTTTCAAGGTCATTGTTGGTTTTTACTAATTTTCAGTCCTCGTCTTAGTTGAACTCTCAGTCGTATTTGGTAGTTGATTACTCCACCTTTTATACATGTTCTTCCTTGATCTCTCTGACACCACTTTTCTTTCACTTTTCTACTAAACTCACTGCCAATCTTTCTCTGTCAACTTCTCTGGTTCTTCATCTCCCTAACCTTTAATTGTTAGAATGTTCTGGATATTAGTTCTCCAAACTATCCTCTTTTTTGTTTACATCCACTGTTGTGATGATCTTTCTATCCTTATGGTTTTAGGTACTACCTATACGACAATTTCCTGTTGTATATCTCTGTCTCACATCTCCCGCTTGACCTTGAGATTCAAATATCAAGTTTATACCTTAATGTGCAAAATTAGACTCTTAATTTATGTGCCCTCCTAAAACTTGTTTGCCCAGCCTTCTTAATGGTAGCCAATGACCATACCTTCCTTTTAGCTACTCAGATTCCAAAACTTGAAGTTAATTTTAATCATTCTTTTTTTTCTCACAATCTTATCTAATTCATCAAAGAATCCTGTTGGCTGTAACTTCAAAAAAATAACCAGAATTTGATTATGAGCTGAGTATGGGACAAGATAAAAATGTACTGAAATGGAAAGTTAGAGATTATTGACTAGGAAAAAAACAGGTAACAAAATAAGAGAAAACATAATAAATTGTCACTTTATATTAAAAGTAATGTTTTTAATTTTAAAAAGGTATGTGTCTATATTATCAAATTTCTTACAATGCATGTGCACTGCTTCTGTAACAAAAATCTAGTTAAAATAATAAAATCAGCCCTGGCTGGTGTGGCTCAGTAGATTGAGCACCGGCCCATGAACCAAAGGGTCATTGGTTCAGTTCCCAGTCAGGGCACATGCCTGGGTTGCGGGCCAAGCCCCCAGTTGTCGGCACTCAGGAGGCAACCACACATCGATGTTCCTCTCCCTCTCTTTCTCCTTCCCTTGCCCTTTCTCTAAAAATAAATAAATAAAATCTTTTTAAAAATTAAAATAATAAAATCAATTCTATAAACACACACATAAAATCCAGCTACTACTCTCCACCTCAGTGGCTACTATCTGGTCTAAACTATAACCAATGCATATCCAAATTATTGTAATAGCCTCTTAACTGGCCTTCCATCTTTCAGCCTTGCCCTCATATAGTCTTTTCCCAACATAGCAGCTAATTTTTCAAATTTTAATTGTGATTATTGTTCTCTGTTCCAAATCCCCCAGTGCATTTCCATCTCACCCTGAGTAAATTCCAAAGTCCCTCATAATGGCCTTCAGGTTTCTATGAGTTGTGACCTTCTGAAACCTCTCTGCCCTTATCTCCTACCAGTGTTTCTCACTCATCTACTCCAAACACACTGACCTCATTGTTCTTCCTCCAAAAAAAAAAAAAAAAACAAGTATGCAGATATCTCTGGGCCTTTGCACTTTCTATTCTCTGCTTAGAATTCCTTCCCCTGATAGCCTAATGTTAGTTCTCTCACTTCCTTCAGGTTGCTGCTCAAGTTTCATTTTATCAGTGAGGCTTTCCTTGAACACTGTGTATACATATGGTTTCCACCACTCTTTTTCTTTTTTTAAAGACTTTATTTATTTTTAGAGAGAGAGGAAAAGAGGGAGAAAGAGGGGGAGAAACATCAATGTGTGTTTGCCTTTCATACACCCCCTATTGGGGACCTCGCCACAACCCGGGTATGTGCCCTGATTGGGAACGAACTGATGACCCTTTGGTTCACAGGCTGGCACTCAATGCACTGAGCCACACCAGCCAGGGTATCCACCACTCTTTTTCAATGCACTTTCTAGCACCTGAAATAATATATATTTATTTGTTTATTTTTTATCTTCCTCAACAAGAAGTTAAACTCATTAAGAGCACAAATTTTGAAGGTGTTGTTCAATGATATATCCCCATAAACTTCAACAGTATTTGATATGTGGTAGATACTTAAATATATATCTGCTAAATGAACTAGCAAATGATGGAAGTACTGAGGCAAAAGCAGATATTTCACATATGACCAAACTTCATAGAATACTAATTAAGTGAAGTTGTGTAACACAGCTTCTATAGGCAAGAACTGAATCAGGGAAACTAGTTTCAGTAATCCAGATAAAAGAAGGCAGTTGTTTAGATCAGGATTATAATGGTAAAAATCAAAAGAAATGGAAGGATGTTGACCATAATAAGAAGATAAGCAGATAGGGCTTGCTGTTATATTGAGTATGGGAAGAATGTGGAGAGAGGAGTCAAAGAAGGTCTTCAGTTTTTGTTTTGAGCAACTAGGAGGAAGTTGGTGACAACTAATGAAATGAAGAAGGCCTGAAGTAGAGCATATTTATTTGAGGAAACACTCAAGGGTCTGTTTTATACATATTTAGTTTGAGATGCCTATTAGACATCCAATTTGGGATGATAAGTAGGCAGTTGAATATGAACCTGGAATCCAAAGAAGAGGCCTGTTTTAAAGATATAATTTGGGAGTCATAAACATATTGATAACATTCAAAAAGACTTAATGGGATCACCAAGGGAGTAAGAGTATGTATAAACCATGCCCACTTTAAGTGGGTCCCCAAAGGACTATATACTCAAGGTAATGGTAAATCAGTCAACTTGCACTTCATTGACTTACATACCAGTTTTCTGTCACCTGTGTTGTCCATGAAATCTTCATTCTTGATCATAATTTAAGCCAGTCTTGGATTGGCAATATGTGCAGACATGTGGCGGAAGAAAATGTAAACTTCTCTAGTAAAAGAAACCAACATCCTAGGCTTCAACTTATTTTCACAAATATTTCAGATACAATGTCTAGAACACAGAGATACTGAGTACAAAACAAAATAAAAAATAAGCAAGAAGCCACAGAAACTATAGAGAGCCAAAACAAACTTACTTAAGACTAGGAATCATCAGATAGTTATTAAAACACCTATGCAACATATAGAAAGAATTGGTGAACTATAAGGCTAAGTAAGAAGAAATATTATGAAGTGCAGCATGCAGAGATTTTCTTACATGGGAAATACAAAAGACTAATCTATTTTTAATTAAAACCTCAAAAGGAAAGGAAAAAGTGATTAAAGGAGAAGTAATACTTGAAGTAGTAATAGCTCTCTCAATTGGCCATTTAAATTTAATAATAAAAAACTGGTTAATGATAAAATGCACTATAAAACATTCAAAAGAAAAAGAGAATGTTTTGTGGACCATTTGGTTTTTGTGTTTCACAACTTTAAGTTATTAGTTTTTTGTAAAGATTTTATTTATTTATTTTTAGACAGAGGAGAAGAGAGAGAAAGATGGGGAGAGAAACATCACTGTGTGGTTGCCTCTCACATGCCCCCAACTGGGGACCTGGCCCGCAACCCAGGGATGTGCCCTGGCTGGGAATTGAAACGGCAACCCTTTGGTTCGCAGGCCAGCGCTCAATCCACTGAGCCACACCAGACAGGGCTAAGTTATAAGTTTTTAAAATCAGTACTTTTTGATGGAAACAACTTGACCAAAATCTTAACAGAATTTTGAGACTGATTAAAACAAGTTTTAGTTGGAAAAAGATATATGTAATAAAGTTATATCAAAAAAGAGCTTATGAGTGAGGTAGGGCTAAATAGAAATAAAGTATTCTAGTGCCCTTGTATTTGTTGTTCAAGAGAACAGTAAAAAATTGATTACACATTTTTGGAAGTGATAAATGTGTTCATTTTATTGATTATTGTGATGGGTTTATAACTGTGTACATATGTAAAAGTCCCACCAATTGTATATTTTAAATATATATAGTTACTTGTATTTTTTTTCTCCCACCACTGTAGTTTGTTGTATTTTAATTACATCTTGATAAGGATAGAAACCTTTCCTTTTTTAAAAAAAGATTTATTTTATTTTTAGAGAGAGGGAAAAGGAGGGAGAAAAAGAAGAGAAACACCAATGTGTGGCTGCCTCTTGTGCACCACCAACTGGGGACCTGGCCTGCAACCCAGACATGTGTCCTGACTGGGAATTGAACTGGTGACCCTTTGGTTCACAGGCCAGTACTCAATCCACTGAACCACACCAGCCATAGCTAGAAATCTTTCTTTAAATGACATTGATTACATGAAGACTTTGCTAATTTAAAGATGCATGTTGTGATTTCTAAAGTAAGCACTAAAATGATAGAGATCAAGTTTGTAGCTTTTTGGAGTAAAGGAAAAATGAAGTGATATAAAATAATCAATACAAAAATGCAAGAGAGGGAGAAAGAAACATGGACTAAGAAAAAGAAGATGGTAGATACAAATCTATGTATATAAGAATATTAATTATAAATGAACTAAATAATCCAGTTAAAAGACAAGATTGGTGTACCTGACATTAAAGCAAAATACAGCTAGATACTGTTTCCAAGCTACAGATCTAAAACATCAAAGTATAAAGAGTTGAAAGTAAGAGAATGGGAAGTGGCACGCCATTTAAATGTTAATCAAAAGAAAGTGAGTGTGGCTTCTGCTCCTGGGTGGAAAGTAGGTAATGGAAAGTCAAAACTTCTGCTGCAACAACTATAAAAATGAAAAATTTTTCAATCCATATTTTAAATAATCATGGAAAGCTGTGAAGGAATAAGAATGAAGCAAGCTAAAATTTAAGTGGGGAAAGAAGAGGGGATTACTTAGTTTAGATGATGATCACTAAGTGTTATCTTTCTTGATGACCTTTGCAAAAAAAGTCTTAATGCTAAGGAAACAAAGACTTTCTAAATTCTCAATCAAAAGTCTAGTAGGACCATGCCTTAAAAACAGCAATAAACAAGATATCAACTGAATTGTCCAGAGCCAGAAAAACAGTGAGCTACTGTGCACACATGTATATCAGGCTGCCCCAACAGAAACTCACTCCTTTTGATCAGATGGCGCATCAGGCACCACATGGACCTAATCTGCTTACAATCAACCTGCCAAAAACATCTGGCACACAGTCTACACAGAGGCAACTTTTCAAGATTGGGAAAGATAGCTAGTTATCTAACTTAACTCATAGGAGCAAATACTGACAGTCAAACAAAATGGGGAAACAGAAGATATTCCCCAAATGAAAGAACAAAAAAAAAAATGGAGAAAATTTCTAATGAAATGGAGATAAGTAATTTGCCTTATATAGAAGTCAAAAAAACAGTCATAATTATACTCAACAAACTTTTTCTAACAGATTTTATTTATTTATTTTTAGAGCAGGGAAGGGAAGGAGAAGGAGAGGGAGAGAAACATTGAAGTGTTGTTGCCTCCCAGCGCCCCCTACTGGGGACCTGGCCAACAATCCAGGCATGTGCCCTGACTGGGAATCAAACCAGAGGCCTTTTGATTCACAGGCTGGCACTGAATCCACTGAGCCACTCCAGCCAGGGCTGCTCAACAAACCTGAGAGTTGAATAAAGAAACTCAGAGAGAACTTCAACAAGAGTTAGGAAATATAATAAATACCAGTCAGATATGAAGAATACAATAATGAAAATGAAGGCTGGCATTAGCATCTCCGGGATGCAGGGGAGCCTAATGTGTGCCAGCTAGAATGGGGATATGGTCCATCTGCTCTGCACTGCGCTTTAATCTCATCACCAGTGACAGCTGCAAAGCAGAAGCCTGAATATGAGACATTTCTCAATTTTCGAAGATGGCGGAGGAGTGAATGGGAGTCACGCTGAACTCCTCCCAAGTCCAAACTGGAACTGCGACTAAATAGTGGAGTAATCACCTGGAAAACAATGGAACGATAGTGGGAGAGGAGCCTTCGAGCCACGGACAGTGGATTCGACTCTCACACATCCCAACGGGTGAGAAGTACGGTGGAGGCTCGAGAGGGTGGGCTGGGTGCCCACGGGCACTGGGACAGAGGGACATTGAAACAGCCAGTTAGCTCCCCCCGAGAAGAACGGGGTCTGAATCATAAACAGGGACCCCTAAACTACAGCAGCTAAAACCAAGAAAATACAGACAAAATGCAGCACCGAAATGCTTAGGGGCAGTCTCTGCCAGAGACAGGTGGCTGGGGATGCAAAGAGACATTTAAAGGGCCAACGCAAAAATTGCAGTGGCAGCCACCCTCCTTGATCTCTGGGTAGAGGCAGCAGTAGGGTGGGCTGGTGCCTGGGGAAAGACTGGTGAGGAAAACTTCGTGACGAGAACCTGAGACGGTGGCTGGTGGAGCCCCGGTGATAACGCACCTTCCACTCTGCAGCTACCATCTCCTTCAGGCATAAGGGAATCAATTAACCTGCCTTTTGTGCGCTCCGCACACAGCTTGTGCCTGTGAACTGGAAGACTGAGTGCAGACTGGCTGGGAGAGCCTTGAGGAGAGACTGGAGACGGAGGCGTTGGGGAAAGAACGGTAGGAGGAACCAGTGAGCCTGGACTCCCTCCCCCCGTTCGGTAGTCTCCGTTGTGTGCTGGAAAGGCGAGCCCCCAAAGAGGCAGAAGCGGGGCGCGCAGGAACAAGACTGCCTGCAATGGAAATGCAGGCCACACAGGTGGTGGATGCTGGGCCGAAGGGGTCACAGAACTGCCCAGAGACCCTGAGGAGAGACTAGAAACGGAGGCACTGGGGAAAGAACGGGAGGAGGAACTGGGGAGTCCCGACTCCTTCTCCTTGCCGTAGTCTCCATTGCGTGGGAAGAGGCCACACCCCCAAAGAGCCAAAAGCCAAAAAGCACACATAGACACCCCTAAAACACCCAGTGCAGGCAGGCACACTTGCACCGAGTGGCCGGCGAGGGATGGCAAGTGTGTGTGTGACCCGCGCGGGCTGGTGAATGCATGCACCCGCCGGCAAGGCCTCCCACAGATTGGCACCGATATGGCCTGCGAGGGAGTGCACAGAGAGGCAAGGCAGCCGTAAATTGACCCGCCCGCCCGCGATTGCGGAGCGGCCCACAAAATTAGTAGATCCCCGGTTGAAGGGGTCACAGAGCTGCCCAGAGTCCCTGGAGGAGAGACCAGAGACAGGATTAACCGGAGAGTCCTGGAGCTGACTTCCTCCCATTTCTGTAGTCCCCATTTGGCGAGGGCAAGCAACGCACCCAAAGAGCCAAAAGCGGGGAAAACACACAATAGAAGACCCTAAACTGACCAGTGCCGGGGAGCTCACGGGCCAGGGGGGCCAGATGAGTACGCGAGGTCGCGCATAAGCCCCCTGGTCTGGGGCAAGCACATGCGAGCCCAGGTAGGCGGGGGATCCTGCCCAGCCGGGAGCGCGCTCCAGGAGACGGCGTGAGAGTGCAGAGCGATCCCAAAAAATAGCCCAGCCCTGACCAAAGGGGTCACAGAGCTGCCCCAAGCAAGAGTCAGATACAGACAGTAGATTCCTGGAAGACTCAAACAAACAACCCAAGGTCATATAGGGTCAACAACAGACATCATCAGAGGCAAGCCCAGAAAGAAAAGTAAAGGACAAAAATACTTAACAGACTCTCACAAAAATGGGAAGAAAAAGAAGTTCCCCCCAAATGAGTGGAAAAGGGGACTCCCTACAGAGAGAGGTAAATGATTTAGAGGCAAGGGAACTATCAGATATTGAATTCAAAATAATGGTTCTAAGGAAGCTCAATGAGCTCAGCCAGCTCAAAGAGAACTAGGAGAAACTGCAGAGAAACTATCAGGATCTTACAACAAACTATATCAGCCTGGAAAAGGACATAGGAACTATCAAGAAGACAAAAGAGGATATGAAGAATACCATTTCTGAATTGAAGAACACAGTAGAAGGAATCCAAAGCAGGCTGGATGAAGCCGAGGATCGAATCAGTGAGATGGAGGATAAGGAGAAAGGAGAAAGAAGCTCCCAGAAAGAACAAGAAATGAAAAAAAGACTCAAAAAGAATGAAGAGGCATTTAGAGAAATTCAGGACAACATGAAACTCAATAATATCCACATAATAGGGATACCAGAAGGAGAAGAAGAAGAGCAAGGGATAGAGAACCTCTTCGAAAAAGTAATGATGGAAAATTTCCCTAATTTGAGGAGAGAAAGGCTCTCATGGATCCAGGAGGCACAGAGGACCCCACTCAAGAGGGACTCAAAGAGGTCCACTCCAAGACACATCATCATTAAAATGGCAACTATCAAAGACAAAGAGAGAATCCTCAAGGCAGCAAGGAAAAGGAGAAAGTAACATACAAGGGGGCGCCCATACGCCTAGGAGCTGACTTCTCAACAGAAAGACTACAAGCCAGAAGGGAATGGCACAAATATTCCAAGTCATGAAAAGCAAGGGCCTACAGCCAAGGCTGCTCTACCCAGCTAGGCTCTCCATTAAAATAGAAGAGGAAATAAGGAGTTTCCCAGACAAGAGAAGGCTAAAACAATACATCTCTACCAAACCAGCACTCCAAGATATGCTAAGGGGAATGGTTTAAGCAGATGAAGGAAAAGAATGAGACAGAGAGGAACACAGGTACAAAGAGAAAAGATGAGTAACATTCTATCAGTAATATCTCTCAATGTGAATGGACTAAATACCCCAACCAAAAGATACAGGGTAGCTGAATGGATAAGAAAACATGACCCACGCATATGCTGCCTACAGGAGACCCACCTCAGAGCAAGAGACCTACACAGATTGAAAGTAAAGGGATGGAAAAAATATTCCAAGCAAATGGACATGAGAAAAAGGCCGGGGTTGCCATACTTGTATCAGACAAAGTCGATTTCAAAACAAAGGCCATAAAAAGAGACACAGAGGGGCACTTTATAATACTTAAAGGAAGAGTCTATCAAGAAGACATCAACATGTAAACTTATATGCTCCCAATATAGGAGCCCCCAGTTTATAAGGAAATTGTTGGATGACTTCAAAAAAGATATAGACAGCAACACACTGATAGTAGCGGATTTCAACACCCCACTGTCAAAAATGGACAAATCTTCCAAACAAAACATTAATAAACATATTGTGGAGTTGAATGACACACTGAATCAAAGAGACTTAATTGACATATATAGAACCGTACATCCCAAAGAAAAAAAATACACATTCTTTTCAAATGCTCATGGCAGTTTTTCAAAGATAGACCACATGGTAGGACACAAAGCAAACCTCAGCAAATTCAGAAAAATTGAAATAATACCAAACATTTTCTCGGACCACAAGGGATTGAAACGGGAAATCAACCACAAAGAGAAATTTCAAAAACTTGCAAACTCATGGAGACTGAACAGTACACTATTAAACAATGAATGGGTCAATAATGAGATAAGGGAAGAAATCCAAAAATTTCTGGAAACAAATGAAAATGAACAGACAACACTCCAAAAACTATGGGACACAGCAAAGGCGGTCCTGAGAGGGAAGTTCATAGCAATACAGGCTTACCTTAAAAAGATAGAAACATTTCAAATAAAAGACCTAACACTACAACTTCAAGAACTGGAGAAACAACAACAAATAAATCCCAGAGCAAGTAGAAGGAAGGAAGTAGTCAAGATTAGAGCAGAACTGAATGACATAAAGACAAAAAGAACAATTCAGAGGATCAACCAATCCAGAAGCTGGTTCTTTGAAAAGATTAATAAAATTGACAAGCCTTTAAGCAGACTCATCAAGAAAAAAAGGGAGAGGACCCAAATTAATAATATCAGAAATGAAAGAGGAGAAATAACAACTGATACCACAGAAATACAAAGGATCGTCAGAAACTACTATGAACAATTATATGCCAAGAAATTTTAAAACCTTGATGAAAGGGACAAATTTCTAGAAAAATATAATCTTCCAATACTGAAGGAGGAAGAAACAGAGAGCTTGAACAGACCGATAACAGGTGGGGAAATTGAGCAGTAATCAAGAAACTCCCGGCACACTAAAGCCCAGGGCCAGATGGTTTCCCAGGAAAATTTTACAAAACATTTAAGGAAGAGCTAACCCCTGTCCTTCTCAGACTATTCCAAAAAGCCCAAGAGGAAGGAAGACTCCCAGACTCTTTCTATGAAGCCAGCATCACCCTAATCTCAAAACCAGATAAAGACCCTACAAAGAAAGAAAACTACAGGCCAATTTCGCTGATGAACATAGATGCTAAAATCCTCAACAAAATATTGGCAAACCACATCCAGCAATACATTAAAAAGATTATCCACCATGATCAACTGGGATTCATCCCAGGCATGCAGGGATGGTTCAATATACGCAAATCAGTAAACGTGATACATCACTTAAATAAAAGACAAAAACCACATGATCATCTCGATAGATGCAGAAAAAGCATTCGAGAAGGTACAGCACCCATTTATGATCAAAACACTCAGCAAAATGGGAATGAATGGGGCATTCCTCAACGTAATAAAGGCCATATATGCAAAACCTACAGCCAATATCATACTCAATGAGCAAAAACTGAAAGCTTTCCCACTAAGATTGGGAACACGCCAAGGATGTCCGCTCTCACCCCTTCTTTTCAACATCGTATTGGAAGTCCTAGCCACAGCGGTCAGACAAGAGAAAGAGATAAAAGGCATCCAAATAGGAAAGGAGGAAGTAAAGCTATCATTGTTTGCAGATGACATGATAGTGTACATAGAGAACCCCGTAGACTCTACCAAAAAACTCCTCAACCTTATAAGTGAATTTGGCAAAACAGCAGGATACAAAGTCAACATTCAGAAATCAAAGGCATTTTTGTACACCAGCAATGCAATAGAAGAAGAAGAAATCAGAAAAAAAAAATACCATTCGATATAGCAAGAAGAAAAATAAAGTACCTAGGCATAAATTTAACCAAAGACACAAAAGACCTGTATGCAGAAAACTATACAACTTTGAAGAAATTAAGGAAGTCACAAATAAATGGAAGCATATACCATGCTCATGGATTGCAAGAATCAATATCATCAAAATGTCCATACTACCCAAAGCAATATATAGATTCAACGCAATCCCTATTAAGATACCAATGACGTATTTCACAGAAATAGAACAGACATTTCAAAAATTTATATGGAACCATAAACGACCCCGAATAGCCGCAGCAATTTTGAGAAAGAAACACAAAGTAGGAGGGATCACAATACCGGACATCAAACTCTACTGCAAAGCCACTATACTCAAATCAATCTGGTACTGGCACAAGAACAGACCCATAGACCAGTGGAACAGAATAGAAAGCCCAGAAATAAGCCCAGGTCTCTATGGGCATCTAATATTTGACAAAGGGGGCAGAAGCATAAAATGGAGCCATAATAGCCTCTTCAACAAATGGTGTTGGGAGACCTGGACAGCTACATGCAAATAATTGAAATTGGATCATCAGCTGACACCATACACAAAAATAAACTCAAGATGGATAAAAGACTGAAATATAAGTCGCAACACCATAAAAGTCCTAGAGGAGAACATTGGCAGGAAACTCTCAGATATCCCACGCAGCAACTTTTTCACTGATATGTCTCCTAAAGCAAGGGACATAAAGGAAAGAATAAACAAGTGGGACCTCATCAAAATAAGAAGCATCTGCACGGCAAAAGAAAACATCAGCAAAATGAAAAGGGAGCCAACCCTATGGGAAAATATATTCACTAATGATACATCAGATAGAGGTTTGATCTTCAAGATATATGAAGAACTCACTCGACTCCACTCCAAGAAGACAAACGATCCAATCAAAAAATGGTCAAAGGACCTGGGCAGATGCTTTTCCAAAGAGGAGATACAGAGGGCCCAGAGGCATTTGAAAGGACGCTCAGCATCAGTAGCCATCAGAGAAATGCAGATCAAAACCACCATGAGGTACCGCCTCACACCGGTCAGAATGGCCATCATAAACAGATCAACAAACAACAGGTGCTGGCGAGGCTGTGGAGAAAAGGGAACCCTAGTCCACTGTTGGTGGGAATGCAGACTGGTGCAGCCACTGTGGAAAGCAGTGTGGAATTTCCTCAGAAAGCTGAAAATGGAACTGCCTTTTGATCCAGTGATTCCCCTGCTGGGACTATACCCTAAGAACAGAAAAACGCCAATACAAAAGAACCTATGCACCCCAATGTTCATAGCAGCACAATTTACAATAGCCAAGTGTTGGAAGCAACCTAAATGCCCATCAGTAGATGATTGGATCAAAAAGTCATGGTACATATACACAAGGGAATACTACACAGCAGAAAGAAAAAAAGAACGACTAAACTTCGCGACAGCATGGATGGAACTGGAGAGCATTATGCTAAGCAAAATAAGCCAGGGGGCGAAAGACAAATACCATATGGTCTCACCTATAAGCGGAACCTAACCAACAATACAAAGATGCAAGGAAAATAAGACCAGCAACACTGAAAGGAAAAGAAACCAACAGAGACAAGAGGGAAGGAGGGAGGGGGGCGGGGAAAAGGAAGGGAAGGGGAAAGTCAAGGAACATATAGCAAGGACTGATGGACAAAACCAAAGGGGGAGAGCTGAGGGAGGGAAGGAGGGAAAGGGCAAGCGAAAGTGGTGTGGGGGAGGCAGAGACAAACGTATTTGAAAAAATAAATAAAAAATAAATAAATAAATACATTTCTCCAGTCAAAAAAAATAATTAACCTTAATGATCTTATGTAAACTTCCACTGAGAATATACTAAAATCAGTCAGTTTGAAAAAAAAAAGAAAGAAAATGAAATATGTTGGAAGGAATCCACATCAAGTTAGTTAATATAGAAGACTAGATTAGTGACCTGGAAGACAGAATAGTGGAAATCGCCTAATCACAACAGCAAAAATGAAAAGGAATTTTTTTAATGACCCATGGACATGGACAACAGAGTGGAAATTGACTGTGGGAGCAGGGGGTAGGGGTTGGATGGGTGGAGGGGTGTAAAAGGGGAAAAATTGAGACAACTGTAATAGAATAAACATGATTTAAAATTCAAAAAAATTAAAAAAGGAATTTTTTAAAATAAAGATAACATAAAGGACCTCTGGTACAACATGAAATGCTCCAACAATCACAATATAAGAATTTCAGAAGGAGAAGAGAGAAAGGAGCAGAAAGTGTATTTGAAGAAATAATGTCTGACTTTACTAATATGGGGAAGCAAACAGATATTCAGGCCCAGGAAGCACAGAGAATTCCAAACAAGATGAACCAAAAGAGGCTCACACCAAGACATATTGTAATTAAAATGGCAAAAGTTAAGGATAAAGAGATCGTCTTTTTTTTTTCTTTCTTTCTTTCTTTTTTTTTATTTATTTTTTAATTAATTTATTTACTTTTTAATTACATTTGTCTCTGCCTTCCCCCCACTCTTTCCCTTGCCCCCTCCCACCTTCCCTCCCTCAGCTCTTCCCCTTTGGTTTTGTCCATGAGTCCTTGCTATATGTTCCTTGACTTTCCCCTTCCCTTCCCTTTCCCTGCCCTCCCCTTCCCTCTTGTCTCTGTTGATTTCCTTTCAGTGTTGCTGGTCATATTTGCCTTGCTTCTTTGCATTGTTGGTTAGGTTCCGCTTATAGGTGAGATCATATGGTATTTGTCTTTCGCCCCCTGGCTTATTTCGCTTAGCATGATGCTCTCCAGTTCCATCCATGCTGTTGCGAAGTTTAGTACTTCTTTTTTCTTTCTGCTGCGTAGTATTCCCTTGTGTATATGTACCATGATTTTTTGATCCAATCATCTACTGATGGGCATTTAGGTTGCTTCCAACACTTGGCTATTGTAAATTGTGCTGCTATGAACATTGGGGTGCATAGGTTCTTTTGTATTGGCGTTTTTCTGTTCTTAGGGTATAGTCCCAGCAGGGGAATCGCTGGATCAAAAGGCAGTTCCATTTTCAGCTTTCTGAGGAAATTCCACACTGCTTTCCATAGTGGCTGCACCAGTCTGCATTCCCACCAACAGTGCACTAGAGTTCCCTTTTCTCCACAGCCTCGCCAGCACCTGTTGTTTGTGGATCTGTTTATGATGGCCATTCTGACCGGTGTGAGGTGGTACCTCATGGTGGTTTTGATCTGCATTTCTCTAATGGCTAGTGATGCAGAGCATCCTTTCAAATGCCTCTGGGCCCTCTGTATCTCCTCCTTAGAAAAGCATCTGCCCAGGTCCTTTGCCCATTTTTTGATTGGATCGTTTGTCTTCTTGGAGTCAAGTCGAGTGAGTTCTTTGTATATCTTGGAGATCAAACCTCTATCTGATGTATCATTAGCAAATATATTTTCCCAAATGGTTGGCTCCCTTTTCATTTTGCTGATGTTTTCTTTAGCCGTGCAGAAGCTTCTTATTTTGATGAGGTCCCACTTGTTTATTCTTTCCTTTATGTCCCTTGCTTTAGGAGACATATCAGTGAAAAAATTGCTGCGTGGGATATCTGAGAGTTTCCTGCCAATGTTCTCCTCTAGGACTTTTATGGTGTTGCGACTTATATTTAAGTCTTTTATCCATCTTGAGTTTATTTTTGTGTATGGTGTAAGCTGATGATCCAATTTCAATTTTTTGCATGTAGCCGTCCAGCTCTCCCAACACCCTTTGTTGAAGAGGCTGTTATTGCTCCATTTTATGCTTCTGCCCCCTTTGTCAAATATTAGATGTCCATAGAGACCTGGGCTTATTTCTGGGCTTTCTATTCTGTTCCACTGGTCTATGGGTCTGTTCTTGTGCCAGTACCAGATTGTTTTGAGTATAGTGGCTTTGTAGTAGAGTTTGATGTCTGGTATTGTGATCCCTCCTACTTTGTGTTTCTTTCTCAAAATTGCTGCGGCTATTCGAGGTCGTTTATGGTTCCATATAAATTTTTGAAATGTCTGTTCTATTTCTGTGAAATACGTCATTGGTATCTTAATAGGGATTGCGTTGAATCTATAAATTGCTTTTGGTAGTATGGACATTTTAAGGATATTAATTCTTCCAATCCATGTGCACGGTATATGCTTCCATTTATTTGTGTCTTCCTTAATTTCTTTTTTCAATGTTGTATAGTTTTCTGCATACAGGTCTTTTGTGTCTTTGGTTAAATTTATCCCTAGGTACTTTATCTTTTTTCGTGGTATATCGAATGGTATATTTTTCCTGATTTCTTCTTCTTCTATTGCATTGCTGGTGTACAAAAATGCCTTTGATTTCTGAATGTTGACTTTGTATCCTGCTGTTTTGCCAAATTCACTTATTAGGTTGAGGAGTTTTTTGGTAGAGTCTACAGGGTTCTCTATGTACACTATCATGTCATCTGCAAACAATGATAGTTTTACTTCCTCCTTTCCTATTTGGATGCCTTTTATCTCTTTCTCTTGTCTGACCGCTGTGGCTAGGACTTCCAATACGATGTTGAAAAGAAGCGGTGAGAGCGGACATCCTTGTCGTGTTCCCGATCTTAGTGGGAAAGCTTTCACTTTTTGCCCGTTGAGTATGATATTGGCTGTAGGTTTTTCATATATGGCCTTTATTACGTTGAGGAATGCCCCATTGATTCCCATTTTGCTGAGTGTTTTGATCATAAATGGGTGCTGTACCTTGTCAAATGCTTTTTCTGCATCTATCGAGATGATCATGTGGTTTTTGTCTTTTCTTTGATTTATGTGGTGTATCACGTTTACTGATTCGCGTATATTGAACCATCCCTGCATCCCTGGGATGAATCCCACTTGATCGTGATGGATAATCTTTTGAATGTATTGCTGGATGCGGTTTGCCAATATTTTGTTGAGGATTTTAGCATCTATGTTCATCAGCGAAATTGGCCTGTAGTTTTCTTTCTTTGTAGGGTCTTTATCTGGTTTTGGGATCAGGGTGATGCTGGCCTCATAGAAGGAGTCTGGCAGTCTTCCCTCCTCTTGGATTTTTTGGAATAGTCTGAGAAGGACAGGGGTTAGCTCTTCCTTAAATGTTTTGTAAAATTCTCCTGGGAAACCGTCTGGCCCTGGACTTTTGTGTGCTGGGAGTTTCTTGATGACTGCTTCAATTTCCCCAACTGTTATCGGTCTGTTCAAGCTTTCTGTTTCTTCCTCCTTCAGTGTTGGAAGATTATACTTTTCTAAAAATTTGTCCATTTCATCCAGATTTTCAAATTTCTTGGCATATAATTGTTCATAATAGTTTCTGATGATCTTTTGTATTTCTGTGGTATCAGTTGTTATTTCTCCTCTTTCATTTCTGATATTATTAATTTGGGTCCTCTCCCTTTTTTTCTTGATGAGTCTGCTCAAAGGTTTGTCCACTTTATGAATCTTTTCAAAGAACCAGCTTCTGGATTGGTTGATCCTCTGAATTGTTCTTTTTGTCTCTATGTCATTCAGTTCTGCTCTAATCTTGACTATTTCCTTCCTTCTACTTGCTCTGGGATTTATTTGTTGTTGTTTCTCCAGTTCTTCAAGTTGTAGTGTTAGGTCTTTTATTTGAAATGTTTCTATCTTTTTAAGGTAAGCCTGTATTGCTATGAACTTCCCTCTCAGGACCGCCTTTGCTGTGTCCCATAGGTTTTGGACAGTTGTCTGTTCATTTTCATTTGTTTCCAGAAATTTTTTTATTTCTTCTCTTATCTCATTATTGACCCATTCATTGTTTAAAAGTGTACTGTTCAGTCTCCATGAGTTTCCAGGTTTTTGAATTTTCTCTTTGAGTTTGATTTCGAGTTTCAAGGCCTTGTGGTCTGAGAAAAAGTTTGGTATTATTTCAATTTTCCTGAATTTACTGAGGCTTGCTTTGTGTCCTATCATGTGGTCTATCTTTGAAAAACTACCATGAGCATTTGAAAAGAATGTGTATTTTTCTTCTTTGGGATGTAAGATTCTATATATGTCAGTTAAGTCTCTTTGATTCAGTGTTTCATTCAGTGCCACGATATGTTTATTAATATTTTGTTTGGAAGATCTGTCCATTTTGGACAGTGGGGTGTTGAAATCCCCTACTATCAGTGTGTTGCTATCTATATCTTTTTTGAAGTCATCCAACAATTTCCTTATAAACTTGGGGGCTCCTATATTGGGAGCATATAAGTTTACAATGTTGATGTCTTCTTGATAGATTCTTCCTTTAAGTATGATAAAGTGCCCCTCTGGGTCTCTCTTTATGGCCTTTGCTTTGAAATCGACTTTGTCTGATACAAGTATGGCAACGCCAGCCTTTTTCTCATGTCCATTTGCTTGGAATATTATTTTCCATCCCTTTACTTTCAATCTGTGTAGGTCTCTTGCTCTGAGGTGGGTCTCTTGTAGGCAGCATATGTGTGGGTCATGTTTTCTTATCCATTCAGCTACCCTGTGTCTTTTGATTGGGGCTTTTAGTCCATTCACATTGAGAGATATTACTGATAGACACTTACTCATCTTTTCTCTTTGTACTTGTGTTCCTCTCTGTCTCATTCTTTTCCTTCATCTGCTTAAACCAGTCCCCTTAGCATATCTTGGAGTGCTGGTTTGGTAGAGATGTATTCTTTTAGCTTTCTTTTGTCTGGGAAACTCCGTATTTCTCCTTCTATTTTAATGGAGAGCCTAGCTGGGTAGAGCAGCCTTGGCTGTAGGCCCTTGATTTTCATGGCTTGGAATATTTGTTGCCATTCCCTTCTGGCTTGGAGTGTTTCTGTTGAGAAGTCAGCTCCTAGGCGTATCGGGGACCCCTTGTATGTTACTTTCTCCTTCTCCCTTGCTGCCTTCAGGATTCTCTCTTTGTCTTTGACATTTGCCATTTTAATGATGATGTGTCTTGGAGTGGACCTCCTTGGGTCCTTCTTGAGTGGGGTCCTCTGTTCCTCCTGGATCCATGAGAGCCTTTCTCTCCTCAAATTAGGGAAATTTTCCATCATTACTTTTTCGAGGAGGTTCTCTATTCCCTGCTCCTCTTCTTCTCCTTCTGGTATCCCTATTATACGGATATTATTGCGTTTCAGGTTGTCCTGCATTTCCCTAAATGCCTCTTCATTCTTTTTGAGCCGTTTTTCCATTTCTTGCTCTTTCTGGGAGCTTTTTTCTACCTTATCCTCCATCTCACTGATTCGATCCTCAGCTTCATCCAGCCTGCTTTGGATTCCTTCTACTGTGTTCTTCAATTCAGAAATGGTATTCTTCATATCCTCTTGTGTCTTCTTGATATTTTCTATGTCCTTTTCCAGGCTGATATAGTTTGCTGTAAGATCCTGATAGTTTCTCTGCAGTTTCTCATAGTTATCTTTGAGCTGGCTGAGTTCATTGAGCTTCCTTAGAACCATTGTTTTAAATTCCATATCTGATAGTTCCCTTGCCTCTATTTCATTGAGCTCTCTCTGTGGGGAGTCCCCTTTTCCACTCATTTGGGGAGAACTTCTTTTTCTTCCCATTTTTGTGAGAGTCTGTTAAGTATTTTTGTCCTTTACTTTTCTTTCTGGGCTTGCCTCTGATGATGTCAGTTGTTGACCCTATAGGGCCTTGGGTTGTTTGTTTGAGCCTTTCAGGAGTCTAATGCCTGTGTCTGACTCCTGCTTGGAGCAGCTCTGTGACCCCTTCGGTCAGGGCTGGGCTATTTTTTGGGATCTCTCTGCGCTCTCACGAGAGCTCCTTGAGCGCGTTCCCAGCGCGGCAGGGTCCCCCACCTGCCTGGGCTCGCATGTGTTTGCCCCAGACCAGGGGGCTTATTCGCGACCTCCCGTGCTCATCTGACCTCCCTGGCACGCGAGCTTCGCGGCACTGGTCAGTTTAGAGTCTTCTATTGTGTGTTTTCCCCGCTTTTGGCTCTTTGGGTGCGTTGCTTGCCCTCGCCAAATGGGGACTACGGAAATGGGAGGAAATCAGCTCTCTGGTTAATCCTGTTTCTGGTTTCTCCTCCAGGGACTCTGGGCAGCTCTACTAATTTTTGGGCCGCTCCGCAATCGCGGCGGGCAGGTCAATTTATGCCTACCCTTGCCCCTCTGTGCACTCCCTCGCAGGCCGTATGGGTGCCAGTCTGTGTGAGGCCTTGCCGGCAGGTGCAAGCATTCGCCAGCCCGCGTGGGTCACACACACGCTCGCCAACCCTCGCCAGTCACTCGGCGCAAGTGTGCGCGCCTGCTCTGGGTGTTTTGGGGGTGTCTATGTTTGCTTTTCGGCTTTTGGCTCTTTGGGGGTGTGGCCTCTTCCCGAGCAATGGAGACTTCGGCAAGGAGAAGGAGTCAGGACTCCCCGGTTCCTCCTCCCGTTCTTTCCCCAATGCCTCTGTTTCTAGTCTCCCCTCAGGGGCCTCTGGGCAGTTCTGTGACCCCTTCGGCTGAGGATCCAACCCCTGTGCGGACTGCGTTTCAATCGCAGGCAGTCTGGTTCCTGCGCGCCCCGCTTCTGCCTCTTTGGGGTCGCGCCTTTCCAGCCCACAATGGAGACTACCGAACGGGGAGGGAGTCGGGACTCCCCGGTTCCTCCTCCCGTTCTTTCCCCAACACCACTGTCTCCAGTCTCTCCTCAAGGCTCTCCCAGACAGTCTGCACTCAGCCCCGCAGGTCACACGCGCACAAGCTGTGTGCGGAGCGCACAAAAGGCAGGTTAATTGATTCCCTTATGCCTGAGCGAGATGGTAGCTGCAGAGTGGGAAGTGCGTTATCACCCGGGCTCCGCCAGCCGCAGAGTCAGTTCTCTTCACAAAGTTTTCCTCACCAGTCTTTTCCCAGGCACCAGCCCACCCTGCTGCCGCCTGTACCCAGCGATCAAGGAGGGTGGCTGCCGCTGCAACTTTTGCGTTTGCCCTTTAAATGTCTTTTTGCATCCCCAGCCACTTGTCTCTGGCAGAGAGCGCCCCTAAGCTTTTTGGGGTTGTGGTTTGTCTGTATTTTCTCGGCTTTAGCGGCTGTAGTTTAGGGGTTCCTGTTTATGATTCAGACCCCGTTCTTCTCGGGGGGACGCTAACTGGCCGTTTCAATGCCCCTCTGGTGCCAGTGCCCGTGCGCACCCAGCCCACCCTCTCGAGCCTCCACCGCAATTCTCACCCATTGGGATGTGTGAGAGTCGAATCCGCTGTCCGCAGCACCAAGGCTCCTCTCCCACTATCGCTCCACTGCTTTCATGTGATTACTCCATTATTTAGTTGCAATTCCAGTTTGGTTTTGGGAGGAGGTCAGCGTGACTCCCTTTCACTCCTCCGCCATCTTTTTTTTCTCAAAGAGACAGTCTTGAAGGCAGCAAGAATGAAACAATTCACATACAAGGGAAACCCCATAAGGCTAACGGCTAATTTCTCAGCAGCAACTCTATAGGCCAGAAGGAAATGGCAGGAAAGAGCTAAAGTGCTGAAAGAAAGAAACCTACAATCTAGAGGACTCTATCCAGCAAGGTTATCATTCAGAATTAAGAGTGATAAAGATTTTACCAGACCAGGAAAAACTAAAAGGGTTCACCACCACTAAATCAGCTTTATAGGAAATGTTAAAGGGTCTTATTTAGGCAGAAAAAAGGGGCATAACCAGAAATAAGAGGGTACAGGAAAGGAAAAATATCTCACTCTTAAATGCAAATATATAATAAACACAGTGAATCAGCCACTTAAAATACCAATATTAAGGTTAAAATACAAAAGTAGCAATGTAAACTATGACTATAATAAATATGGAATGCACAAAACAAAAAGATACAAAATATGACTTCAAAAACATAAAACATGGAGGGGGAGTAAAAATGTAGTGCTTTTAGAATGCATTTGACCTTAAATCCTTATCAGCTTGAAATAGACTGCTATAGATACAGATGGACAGGTATGAACCTCATGGTAATCACAAACCAAAACTTCATAGTGTCTACAATAGACATATTTAAAATAGGACTCAGATTGAAAGTCAACTTTAAAGCAAAAAGTTTCTAGACATAATATGGAAATGTTATAATAATAAAAAGTCAATTCAATAGTCAGATATAACATTCTAAAATTTGTATTAACCTAATAATATAGCTTCAACATACATAAAGCAAAACTTGGCATAATTAAATATAGAAATAGATAAATTCACAATCACATTTAGAGAAGACTGATTTAAAGAACACCCAAACATCTATAAGTATATAGAAGATTTGAACATGATTAATAGAGCACGCCCAACAACTGCAGGTTTAACATTTTTTCAGGTTCACATGGGACATTTAATAAGTAGACCATATGCTGTGCCACAAAACAATAAATTTTAATGAATTCAAAACATAAAACATATAAAACATGTTCTCTAATAAATTAAACATTAACTCAATGAGAAGGTTAACTAGAAATTAAGCAACACAATTCTAAACAATGTGTTGGTCAAAGATGATATATTTTTAACCAAATGAAAATGTAAACATGATGTATTAAAATGTGATATATAGCTAAAGCAGTACATAGAGAGAAATCTTGAAGAGGAAAGAATGACATTGTAAGGTATCAGGAGTTATTGTAAAGCTATGGTAATTAATAGTGTGACGTTGATACAAGGATAGGCAAATATGTCAATGTAATCTCCAAATTACAAGATTAGTTTAACATTTTTTAAACCATTATAATTTGTCAATTAACAAGATAAAGTAGAAAAAACATGTAGCCCTCTCATTTCATGAAAAGAGTGCTTAAAATTTAGCACCCACTCATGATTTTAAAACTTTTAGCAAATTAGAAAGGAATTCCCTTATTCTGAGAAACAGTATCTACAAAAATCAACACCAAGCATCATATTTAATTCTGATCCATTGAAAGCTTTTTCTGCAGATTAGGAAAATTTTTATCATCACTTCTATTCAGTACTGTACTGGATGTGCTAAAGCAATAAAAAGATATAAAAGGTATAAAGGTTGGAAAGGGAGAAACAAAACAGTCCTTAGTTACAGATGATATGAATTGTATACATAGAAAAAAATTAAATATCTACATGTAAATAATTAGAATTAACTAAGAAGGTTAGCAGGTTTGTGAAATGCAAAATCAATATACAAAAGATAATTATATATCTATATAATAGCAAAGACAGGTAGAAAATAAAATTAACAGCACATCCCATTTACAATAGAATAAAATAGTCACAAGTACCTAGAAATAAGTATAACCAATTTTTTCAAGACCCCTATGGAAAAAAATTGGAAATTTAATAGGAAACTTTAAAGAAGAGTTAAATAAAAACCAAGATGTCCGCGTACATAAACTTAAAAATGCAGTATTGTGGAAATGTAAATTATCTCCAAACTGATCTATCAATTCCATACAACACAAATGAAAATCTCAACAAGTCTTTTCTCTTGTAGAACTCAACAAGCTGATTTTAAAACAAAAGGCCAAGAATAGCCAAGACCTTCTTGAAAAAGAATAAGGTGGGAGGGATTGCTGTATAGCATACTGAAACTTGATTTATAACAAAGGTGTTATAGAATAGCAGTTTTCAATAAAAGTTGCTGGAAAATTTTGATACCCACATGGAAAAACATTAAATTGGTTGCCTAACTCAGACACAAAAGTCCACTCACATTGGTTTGCAAGTCTAAATGTGAACATAAAATCATAAATCTCTTAGATGAAAAAAAGTGAATATCTTAATAACCTCAGAATTGGGGAAGAAAAAGAATTGACATCAAGATGCAAAAAGCAGTAAACATTAAGGATTTTTTTATAAAGTTCACCACATTAAAATTATGAACTTATGCTCATCAAAAGATAACAAAATAGAATTAAAAGATTAGTCACAGAATAAGATCTGTTTGCAGCATAAATAGCCAACGAAAGACTCATATCAAGACTATATTCAGTACTTCTTTGAATCAATAAGAAAAAAAGCAGATTATCCAATAGTAAAATTGGCAAAACAAAAACAAAAAAAAAACCCAAACTCACAAATAAACAAACCAAGTTTGGATAGGCATTCCACAAAAGAGGAAATCCAGTGGCTACTGGATAACGAAAGATGCTCGACTTCATTACTAATCATGGAAATGCAAAGTAAAACAACAGACACTGCTGTGCAACCAACAGAATTGCCAAAATGTAAAAATACAGTTAATATCAAGTGTTTGTGAAAATTTGGATCAAATTGAACTCTCCTGCATTGCTGATAAAAATGGGAAATGGTGCAAAAGCTTTGGAAAACAGTGTGGTAGTATCTAACAAAGCTGAACATCTGCATACTCAGCAATTTCACTCTTAGATATGTGCCCAACAGAAATGCATATATATGTTCAGCAAAATACACTTACAAGAAGCAGAACTTTGTGTAAGCACCAAAAATCAGAAACAACTCCAATGTCCATCCATTACTGTGGTATATTCACACAATAGAATACTATACCACAATGGGAAAGAACAAACTATAGATACACACAATGTACTTGAATCTCACCACAATGCTGAGTGAAGGAAGTCAGAATCCAAAGAATGTATACAATGTGGTTTCATTTACATACTTCAAAAACAGGTAAAACTAAACTATATTCTTTAAGGATGTATACATAAATAGTATGATTATGAAGAAAAGCAAAGATAATTATCATAAACATTAAAATGGTGGTTGCTTTTGGTGGGGAAGGAGAGGATGTGATTCGAAAGGTATATACAGTGAGTCTTCTGGGTTGTTGGCAATGTTCTTAATCTGGATGATGGTTGCATTTTTGTACCAAAAGCATTTGTCGTGTGCACTTTATTGTACAGTTTTAGTTCACGATTTTAAAAGAATTTTTTATGTAAAGAAAGTAGATTCAAGGACTGAACCCTGAAACTCTTTTATATTTAAAATATGTTTATAAACCCTACATCCATTAAACATTCAAGAAAGAGTTTTTGAGCACCTACCATATGCCAGGCACTTGATCCAGCTACTGGGAATATGGCAGCGGGCAGAACAGAGAAAAACCCCTGATTTCATGGAACTTACATACTAGTGAAGCCTGGAGTGAATTTGTCAAGGAGGATGGGGTAGATAACTACACAAATGTTTCTTAGATGTAGAGTAAGATGAGGACATAACAAAATTGACTATTGGCTTTGATAAGTCACTCACATGATTTGGATACCAGCTAAATATGGATGAGCTTCATCTAGACCTCTTTTGTGACCTCCTAATCTCTGTGTATTTGCCGATTTAATACACCTAGATGTCCTGTGTATCCAAAACTGTAAAACCCAACCTACTCCTCATCTAAGGTTCTGTATCTCAGTGAATTGCATCATCCTCCACCCATTTGCCCAAATCAGGAACCTAAAAGTTATCTTTAATCCCTCTGTTTCCCCTCCCTTCCTCATTGCACTTCCAATTCATAATCTATTCTACAAAATGTATCTCAAATATAGAGAAGGCTAGAATGTGAGGTGTTTCTACATACCGAGCCCATGAGAACATTGCTTTTCCTCTGTTTTTTTTTTTTTCTTCAGGGCTCAGAATGGAAATATCCTTCAGTTCAAGAAGGTGATTTTCCAGGAATTTACTGATGGCTCTTTTACTCAGCCCTTATATCGTGGAGAACTATATGAACACTTGGGACTCCTGGGTCCATGTATAAGAGCAGAAGTTGAAGACAATATCATGGTGAGTTGAGGACAGTGGAATCACAAGAAAATTAATCTTGTATATTTTTTGTCTCTGATTATCAAAATAATGTATTCTCGCTTTTGAACATTTTTAAATAAAGAAAATAAAGAAATTGAAAAATAATCTTATAATTACCATTTTGGTGTATGTTCTTATCTTTTTTTCCAATGTATTCTTCTATTTATGTGTTCAGAATTATAGAATTCTATTATTTTTTTTTTTACTAAATGCATGTCATAAACATTTCTTATGTCATTTAAAGACACTTCCTAAGTATCTTTTTAAGTGATGGCATAATAGTTTACTACATAAATTTATTATCTACTTAACCATTTACTTTGAATAAGCTTTTAGATAGTTCTTTTTCACTATTTAAATAATCTTGCAATCACAACTCTTTCCCTAGGATAAAATTCTAAAAGCACAATGTACTCAGTACATAAATATTTTAAGATTTTCTGTACTGAATTTTCTGTTTATGTCCTTTGCACATTTGACATTTTTGGAGGGAGTGCTTTCCTTATTAATTTGTGTTACCTCATATATAGATAATTGATTTATTAATGATCATTGATCATTTCAATGAAAAGTAATTTTCTGAGTTTGTATTCTCTTAATTTTATATGTAGTGGTTTTTAAATTAAAACAGATTTTATATTTTAGGAAGTGACCTGTAAATCTTTCTTTTTTGCCACTTTCATAGCTTGTATGTTTATAAAACTCCTTCCCTATACAGAGATTTGTTTTCTTAAAATCACCTGTACTTTATTGAACTTTCTTTTACAGTTTAATTTCTTAACATCTAACTTTTAAACCTGTCAGTAATTTCTATAGACTTAGAAGCTATTCTAGTACATTGTGGAAACCAAAGTTCAAAGTAGTTTTATTTTGTCCCAAAAATAGTCATTCATTGCCCAATTGATGGTTTACATAAAGGATATAGAAGGATCTAAACTTGGGGTAGTGAGTGAATTTTTTCTGCTTTGATTTTTATTTTACTTTTCATATGTCCCATGAAATATGTATCATTTTTTTTAAATCTGGAAACTAGTCTTTTAACAGATTATATGCATTCATTCTGGAAAACTTTTAAACGATTTTATTTATAGAGAGAGGGGCAGGGAGGGAGAGAAACATCAATGTGTGGTTGCCTCTCATGCACCCCCTACTGGGGACTTGGCCTGCAACCCAGGCATGTGCCCTGGCTGGGAATCGAACTAGCAACCTTTTGGTTTGCAGGCCAGCACTCAAGCCACAGAGCCACACCAGCCAGTGCTCACTCTGGAATCTGTCATGAAGAACCTTAACTTAAGTATCAAGTGCTGAGATTATGGTCTCTTAAACCCCCTACAGCGATATTTTCCTTTTTACTTTGGAATTGCTTTTTAGGAATAGTATTTAGGAATTTTCTTTCTTGCAACTTTGAGTGCATGTCTTAAAATTTTTTAATCCAAAAATTCCTCATAGTTTCCTCTATAGAGCTTTAGGTTTGGACTCTAACAACATCCATCCTATGTACCACTTCCTCTGGATATTAAAATATGGATAAAACCCCCCAAAATAGACATTACTATTAGAGATATAAACACTAAAATACTTGCATTCTTTTTTAAAATTTTTTGTTCTGCAGGTAACTTTCAAAAACCAGGCCTCTCGTCCTTACTCCTTCTATTCTAGCCTTATTTCTTATGAGGAAGAGCAGAGGCAAGGAGAAGAACCTAGAAAAAAGTTTGTCAAGCCTAATGAAACTCAAATTTACTTTTGGAAAGTGCAACATCATATGGCACCCACTAAAAATGAGTTTGACTGCAAAGCCTGGGCTTATTTCTCTGATGTTGATCTGGTAAGCAAGTCTACATTGTGCTGGCCACTTTCTGATTTAGAAGAAATGATCTTTGCAATATCTGCTAAGAATTTTTGACATTTATCCTCGGCATAATGGGAAGCTTTAAATAGGGAAGGTTGCATCATATTTGTGTTTTAGAAATACTATTCTGTAATCTACTGAGGATGATGAATTGTTCTATGAGAAGATGAAGAGTAGGCTGGAGTAGCTTAAAAGTTGATACCAATCCACTCTGGTTCATAGGTAAGAGAGCTTATACTCATGGGATTGATATCTTCCCTCTCAGGAAAAAGACATGCACTCAGGCTTAATTGGACCTCTTCTGATCTGCCGCGCTAACACATTGAACTCTGCTTATGGGAGACAAGTGACAGTGCAGGAGTTTGTTCTGTTTTTCACTATTTTTGATGAGACCAAAAGCTGGTACTTCACTGAAAACATGGAAAGGAACTGCAGGGCTCCCTGCGATATCCAGATGGAGAACATCACTTTTAAAGAAAATTATCGCTTCCATGGTAATATATCCCACACCCAAATATTACTGTGAAGTGCAGAATGAACTATGACACATGAGCCTTCAGTCTGAATTGTATGAATTGAGAGTATGTGTATGGGAGTGGAATCCTCCTAGAAATCAATATTTTTGACTAGAGTGGAGGAAAAGAAACTTCTACAATAACAGCCTTCTAACTATCTTCTCCTTCTTCAGCAATCAACGGCTATGTGAAGGATACTCTACCTGGGTTAGTAATGGCTCAGGATCAAAGGATTAGATGGTATCTGCTCAGTATGGGCAGCAACGAAAACATCCATTCTATTCATTTCAGTGGACACGTATTCACTGTACGGAAAAAAGAGGAGTATAAAATGGCAGTCTACAACCTCTATCCAGGTATGAGCTAGTTTGTGGTCTTTCTTCTACCTACTCTACTTGTTGAGTATTTACTTGAAATGGTCTAGAGCACTGGGGATATGATCAGGGAACAAAGCAGGCAAACTTCCTGTTTTCGGGTAACTTACTTTTCCCACTAACTTTACCCTACAGAGAGATAATAAACAATTTAGCAAATGAACATGAAAATTTCAGATACAGATAATGTGCCATGAAGTAAATAGAACAGAATAAATGAATAATATCATAGCACTTTCCTAGGAAAAAGGAGGTGTTTCTTTCCATCTCAAATCCCTCATAACACCAGTAGTTATCCAAGGAGTGATTTATTTATGTCTATTACCAATGCATTGATTAAGCACTACTTACAAGGGTGATCAAAACGCAACTTCATTTTAGTTCTCTACTGTCCCTTTAAAACAGATTTAATAGTGGGAACAAACTTGCCCTATTTCTGCGTAAAACTTCTGTTATGACCAGTGACTTTTCTGCTCATTCTTATCTTAAGAAATAAGCAGTCCTCTGGTCACTTTACATCACAGATATAGTTTGTCAGGAATTACAATGTCCACTTTAAGATATTTATAAAATTTCTGAACTTGACTTAATGTGAATCTGTCCTCTCCTAATCTGAGCTTGCACCAGGTTGGAAGCTTGCATTGGGAAAGGGAGGCACGGGTGGGTCCCCTGTTTCTATAACTTATGCTTATTGTACTTCCCCCAACTCCTTGCTGGAAGCTGCTTTGAACTCCAGCACGTAAAGGGTCAAGGTAAGGGACAGAATAGCCACTGCTATTTACTTACAACGGGCACCATTGTTGTAAGGAAGCTTCACACTTTGCACACCTGGCAGATATTTAAAATTGACTCATCTTGCAGACAACTTTCAGGGAGCTCTTCAGAGACTCCCTTTTGGGACCCTCTCTCATGAAATCCCTTTGACCTGGTTAGTTCCACCTTTACTCCAGGTGGTTGGCCACTCATTCCTCAAACCCTCAGCATTCACTTCCAGCTTTCTGCTGCTAGGGTTTCTTTAGCCCTCAAGGCAGCCTTAGTAGACTAGATCTGGAGTACCTCCCTGACTTTTCTCGCCCAGGGAGCCTGCATCTGGTCAGTGAGAAACAAACCTGTGGCTCTGAAAAACCCTAAGAGAACAGGTCTAATGCAGTAGCTTCCACCTGTCCCTACCACCAAAGCATTCTGTTGCCCTCTCTCTTATTTCCCAGGATGGGGAGTTGTCAGAACTCAATCTCTAGTGTCTCCAACCTGTAGGGGTCAGGTAGCAAGCACTTTGGGTTTCAGGGGTCTAATAGTGGTGGAAATGACTTAGGTAGATTTCTGTTGATATTCTACATAAGCCAAGTGTCTCTTGTTTTTTTAGTGAAAAGAAATTTTTTGTTCCTTTTGTTTCTGATAAGGTGTTTTTGAGACAGTGGAAATGCTACCATCCAAAGTTGGAATTTGGAGAATAGAATGCCTTATTGGCAAACACCTACAAGCTGGGATGAGCACTCTTTTTCTGGTGTATAGCAAGCGTGAGTAGCAATGTGGGCAGAGATTCCCTGCCTACTCAGCCTACATCTGTACAGCTTTTCTCCCTCCTAGAATGGTTGCCTTTGTCAAGACAGAAATACAAGTTCACAGTTATTATCAAATCTGAATTGAATATTGCTGGTAGAAATCATAAGAGTCTTCAGAGGAGGGCTTGAAGCTTTGAATACTTTGAACCTGAAGCTCTAAATAAAGGGTGGGACAAAAGTAGGTTTATAGTTGCAGGTACATAAAACATAGTTCATTCTTGTATTATTATTTATTAATTATCGTATTATTTTCCATACAAACAACTGTAAACTCACTTTTGTCCTACCCTGTATATAACAAACTGGTGCTAAAAAATATCTCTTCAGGAGGAAAGACTCCCAGACTCTTTCTATGAGGCCAGCATCGCCCTGATCCCAAAACCAGATAAAGACCCTAAAAAGAAGGAAAACTACAGGCCAATTTCTCTGATGAACATAGATGCTAAAATCCTCAACAAAATATTGGCAAACCGCATCCAGCAATACATTAAAAAGATTATCCACCACGATCAACTGGGATTCATCCCAGGCATGCAGGGATGGTTCAATATACGCAAATCAGTAAACGTGATACATCACATAAATAAAAGAAAAGACAAAAACCACATGATCATCTCAATAGATGCAGAAAAAGCATTCGATAAGGTACAGCACCCATTTATGATCAAAACACTCAGCAAAATGGGAATAAATGGGGCATTCCTCAACGTAATAAAGGCCATATATGCAAAACCTACAGCCAATATCATACTCAACGGGCAAAAACTGAAAGCTTTCCCACTAAAATTGGGAACACGCCAAGGATGTCCGCTCTCACCCCTTCTTTTCAACATCGTATTGGAAGTCCTAGCCACAGCGGTCAGACAAGAGAAAGAGATAAAAGGCATCCAAATAGGAAAGGAGGAAGTAAAGCTATCATTGTTTGCAGATGACATGATAGTGTACATAGAGAACCCTGTAGACTCTACCAAAAAACTCCTCAACCTTATAAGTGAATTTGGCAAAACAGCAGGATACAAAGTCAACATTCAGAAATCAAAGGCATTTTTGTACACCAGCAATGCAATAGAAGAAGAAGAAATCAGAAAAAAAAATACCATTCTATATAGCAAGAAGAAAAATAAAGTACCTAGGCATAAATTTAACCAAAGACACAAAAGACCTGTATGCAGAAAACTATACAACTTTGAAGAAATTAAGGAAGTCACAAATAAATGGAAGCATATACCATGCTCATGGATTGCAAGAATCAATATCATCAAAATGTCCATACTACCCAAAGCAATTTATAGATTCAACGCAATCCCGATTAAGATACCAATGACGTATTTCACAGAAATAGAACAGACATTTCAAAAATTTATATGGAACCATAAACGACCCCGAATAGCCGCAGCAATTTTGAGAAAGAAACACAAAGTAGGAGGGATCACAATGCCGGACATCAAACTCTACTGCAAAGCCACTATACTCAAATCAATCTGGTACTGGCACAAGAACAGACCCATAGACCAGTGGAACAGAATAGAAAGCCCAGAAAGAAGCCCAGGTCTCTATGGGCATCTAATATTTGACAAAGGGGGCAGAAGCATAAAATGGAGCCATAATAGCCTCTTCAACAAAGGGTGTTGGGAGATCTGGACAGCTACATGCAAATAATTGAAATTGGATCATCAGCTGACACCATACACAAAAATAAACTCAAGATGGATAAAAGACTGAAATATAAGTTGCAACACCATAAAAGTCCTAGAGGAGAACATTGGCAGGAAACTCTCAGATATCCCACGCAGCAACTTTTTCACTGATATGTCTCCTAAAGCAAGGGACATGAAGGAAACAATAAACAAGTGGGACCTCATCAAAATAAGAAGCTTCTGCACGGCAAAAGAAAACATCAGCAAAATGAAAAGGGAGCCAACCCTATGGGAAAATATATTCACTAATGATACATCAGATAGAGATTTGATCTTCAAGATATATGAAGAACTCACTCGACTTGACTCCAAGAAGACAAACGATCCAATCAAAAAATGGGCAAAGGACCTGGGCAGATGCTTTTCCAAGTAGGAGATACAGAGGGCCCAGAGGCATTTGAAAGGACGCTCAGCATCAGTAGCCATCAGAGAAATGCAGATCAAAACCACCATGAGGTATCGCCTCACACCAGTCAGAATGGCCATCATAAACAGATCAACAAACAACAGGTGCTGGCGAGGCTGTGGAGAAAAGGGAACCCTAGTCCACTGTTGGTGGGAATGCAGACTGGTGCAGCCACTGTGGAAAGCAGTGTGGAATTTCCTCAAAAAGCTGAAAATGGAACTGCCTTTTGATCCAGTGATTCCCCTGCTGGGACTATACCCTAAGAACAGAAAAACGCCAATACAAAAGAACCTATGCACCCCAATGTTCATAGCAGCACAATTTACAATAGCCAAGTGTTGGAAGCAACCTAAATGCCCATCAGTAGATGATTGGATCAAAAAGTCATGGTACATATACACAATGGAATACTACACAGCAGAAAGAAAAAAGGAACGACTAAACTTCGCGACAGCATGGATGGAACTGGAGAGCATTATGCTAAGCAAAATAAGCCAGGGGGCGAAAGACAAATACCATATGGTCTCACCTATAAGCGGAACCTAACCAACAATACAAAGATGCAAGGAAAATAAGACCAGCAACACTGAAAGGAAAAGAAACCAACAGAGACAAGAGGGAAGGAGGGAGGGGGGCGGGGAAAAGGAAGGGAAGGGGAAAGTCAAGGAACATATAGCAAGGACTGATGGACAAAACCAAAGGGGAAGAGCTGAGGGAGGGAAGGAGGGAAAGGGCAAGCGAAAGTGGTGTGGGGGAGGCAGAGACAAATGTATTTGAAAAAATAAATTAAAATAAAATTTAAAAAAACAAAAAAAATTAATTACTGTAAAAAATATATCTCTTCACTTTCACAACTTTTTGAAGCTCCAAGATCTCCAAGAGCAGATTTTGAAACTTAATTTTGGTTCAATTACTAAAGGTAACATAGATATCACTTGGAAGAGCTTGAGATTTAACCCTAAACAAATAACAAAACCACTGGTCTACTTATGTATGGACCCTAGTATCCTCAGCTGAAAAATGTGAATAGTTCTAGCACTTATTTATTGGGGTGAATTAAATGAGATTATACAATAAAATATTTTATGTAATTCTTGGCATATAGTAAACACTAAAAAATATGAGTATTTGTTGGTATTTTTCCATTTTTATTGACTTGCATTTGTGAAGCTTGGTTTTCTGCACTTCTAGCTATTGTGTTCCCCTCATTTGATTTCAGAGTGTCAGACTCCACTGGGAATGGCTTCTGGACGCATTAGAGATTTTCAGATTACAGCTTCAGGACAATATGGTAAATATTAATATTTTCTCTCTAAAAACTGATTAATTATACCTTTCTTTTGTTAGAGAAGTTCATTAACTAATCCATCTCCATCTTCTATTAATTTTGCTCCATAGGTGCCTCTCAAGTCTGTTTTCTCTTCATTTCCCACTGTTACCATCTTAATTTAGGCCACCATCACTCCTTACCTGGGAAAAGCCACTGCCTCTTTAAATGTTCTGCCTGTCTTCAGTGTTGTTCCCTCTGAGTCCATTTTCTTCACTGTAACAGGAAGCTACCCTCTTCTATGAGAAGTGATAGTTAACCTTGAACAGGATCTATAGAGAGTTCTCAAATGTTGTTTTAGGGCAGGGGTCAACAAACTGCAACCTGCAGGCCAGATCTAGCCAATCACCTGTTTTTGCATGACCTTCAAGATAAGAACACTTTTTCTATTTTTAAATGATTGGGAAAATACAAAAGAAGACTAATATTTATTGACATGTGGAAATTATATGAAGTTCAAATGTCAGTATCCATAAATAAAGTCTTACATTAGCACCCAGCCACATCCATTCATTTACAATCATATGGCTGCTCTCACTCTACACTAGCAGTTAAGTAATTACAACAGAGACTAGATGATGTGTAAAGCTGACTCCTTTACAGAAAAAATTTTGCCAACTGCTGTTTTACAGGGAAAAAATTCCTTTGAAAAAGAGGTTTGAGTGTTATACACCAAAATAGTATTATTTTTCTCTGAGTGGAAGGATTATTTTTTTCTATTTTTATGTTTACTTATATTTTATTCTTATTTTTCATTTTCTAACTTTTCCAGAAAGAGGGTACATTGTGTAATAAATAAATAACATTTGGTAGTGCTGGTAACACATTCCAGTATCAGCTAATTAGACTTGCTAAAGATCAACAAAATTATTAAATTTTAGAAAATAAAAAGGACAACAAGGGCAAGGAAAAAACTAAGGTAGTTAGTAATTGATACTACTGTGCTTTATGCCTTTATCTTCTTCACAGCTAGGATTAACTTTTCTCAAGAGAGTCATTTTATTCCTGTCTAGAACCAACCCAGCTGAATCTAATCTCTCTCCCCTTTCTTGGTCAAAGGACAGTGGGCCCCAAAGCTGGCCAGACTTCATTATTCTGGATCAATCAATGCCTGGAGCACCAAGGATCCCTTTTCCTGGATCAAGGTTAGAAAATACATCACTTATTCCTCTTGCAAGCTCACAGCACTATAGACCTCTTTTATATATTTCCATCAAACTCCAAGTAACAGATGAGGAAAAAACTCGGGAATAGAATTGAGCATGCTGATGTGTTTTATTTATGTTTTTCATCTTTTACTCAGATTAGAACATCTGAATACTTTCTACAACATCAAACTCACCACCTCCCAAGATCGTGCATTCTCTTATTTGATGTCTCCAACTGCCTAGGTGTCCTATAGTCCTGCAATCTCTTTATTTTAACCCAAAAATAAATGGCTCAATCTCCCATCACACAAGCCAAAAAAAGTTGGCTTCTTTATTTTAGAAGACTGAATCCATCTTCTTCACAAATTCTATACCACCGAGTAATAAGAAACACTTACTAAAGTTAGTCCAATCTTGTAAACTAACACTTCTTCTAGAGCAGCACTGTGCAATAGAAATATAATACCAATCACATGTGTAATTTTACATTGTCTAGTAGCCACATTATAAAAAGAACATGTGAAATCATTTTAATAATATATATTTTTAAAGATTTTATTTATTTACTTTTATGGAGAGGAGAAGGAGGGAGAAAGAGAGGGAAAGAAACATCAATGTGTGGTTGCCTCCCGCACACCCTCTACTAGGGACCTGGCCGACAACCCAGGTATGTACCCTGACTGGGAATTGAACTGGCGATCCTTTGGTTTGCAGACTGGCACTCAATCCACTGAGCCACACCAGCCAGGGCCCATTTTAATAATATATTTTATTTAACACAACATATGCAAAAATATTACCATGTGAACATGTGATCAGTCAGAACAGTGGCCCCTTCGAGGGTATACATATGGGAATTTCTGGATCCTTTCCATGCCACATGAGAGCTGAGGGCAACTTGGAAGTGCCAACTCAACCTCTCTGCCTGACCATAAAGGTAGATTTATTCTAGAGTCCAAACAAGAAAAGGGAGAAAACTTTTTTGCTTCCAGCTTTTCTCTCAACCTGTCTAACATGCTTCCCACCTCTGCTATTTACAGCCTGGAGAGGGACTAATGTACACACATTTTACCACCTACTTCCCACAGCTCCATTCACTTCTTATAAGGTAGCAGCTTTCTTCTTTTTCTTCTTAGTTGCCTGAGGACATTCCCCTACATATTTTTTTCCTTTGTGAGATGGCATCTGCTCTTCTATTTCTCCTGAGATTAAAATAATAAATAGGATCAGGAAAAATAAACTGGCTTACCAGTAAGCAGATGCAAAGAGCACATCTGTTAATGCAACATCAACTTCCAGAGAACCACATCAGCTCATTATTTTTTGTTTGTTTTGTAGGCAATGCTAATTACGACTCAATTTGAGAGGGCTGTTCACTAATCCCCAAGTATTTTTGTTTGTGAGGCTGCCAAACCACATGTTCTCACCTTGCATTTCTGTGTTTATCACTCATTCAGCCTTGCATATACCCCTGTGTAGTGTACATCTTAATCTATTTGGCTGCCCTGCATCTGTTTTATGTATTTATTTTTTGTAATAGCATCCTCATTTCCATTTGGGGAATTATATTTCCCTCACTGAATATAATCTGAAGAGACTAGTAAATTGTCTTTTCCACACCAAAGAACTCCGAGTAACAATCTGCTTATTAGATTTGACCCATTATTCCAGCTTGCCAAGATTCTGTCTCCCAAAGTATTTCCTAGTCTTCCCAGTTCCACATAACTTATTGCCTTGATCACTGAACTCTTTTATATTTTAGCAAAGTCATAATCAAAATATTGAAGTGGCCAGGGCTTCCTTACTATGTTCTTTAAACAAAGCAAGCTATTAAATTCTTACCACAACCTTATGAGGTAGATGTTATTATCACCCTTATTTCAGATAAGGAATTTGAAGCAAAAAAAAGTTAAATAACTTGCCCCAAGTCACACAGACAGTAAGTGACTAAGCCAAATTCAAACCCTGATAGTTGGGCTCCAGAACCTTAATTCATAATCATTATACTATACCATTACCATTTTCCAGAATGCTCCCTTTAGGTTGATAACCATCTATTAATTACCACTGTTTGATTATGGAAATTGAACCAGTTACAAATTTACCTTATTGCATTATCATCCAACCTGTATTAAATCACCAGGTCCTTAAGGTGTTTTTTGCCATCTATCCTACTGAAGTTCACATACATATTTCCTTGATTTAGTAACTTTATAGAATAAAGAAATGTAATAACTAGCCCTGGCTGGTGTGGCTCAGTGGATTGAGCATTAGCCTGTGAACAGAAAGGTCACAGATTAGATTCCCTGTCAGGGCACATGCCTGGGTTGCAGGTCAGGTCCCTGGTTGGGGGCACACAAGAGACAACAGATCAATGTATCTCTTGCACATTGATGTTTCTCTCCCTGTCTTTCTCCCTCTCTTCCCTTCTCTAAAAATAAATAAATAAAATCTTTCAAAAAAGGAAGAAATGTAATAACTATGTGTGGTGCCAGGTAGGTAATAGAATTATCAAGGAGACCTCTTTATAAAGTTATATAAATGTCTAACCACTATGCTTTACACCTGAAACTAATACAAAATAATATTGAATGTCAACTGTAATTGAAAAATAAAAAATTTAAAAGCAGTAAAAATAAATAAATAAATAATAAAGAAAGAAAGAAAGAAATAGTTCCAGAGAGCCATCAGGCAGGAAATTGGTGTTGAAAGGAGTGGTGACAGGAAGGAGAGTTGGGGTAGGCATCTATTCTAGTGACAAAGCCTGACAAGTACCCAAAAGCCAGGCCACCAGGCATGAGAACAGTGGACTGGCTTGAAGGACATCAGGTGACCAAGACCACACAATCAGCAGCAGGCAGTTGGCAAGCTCCATGGAGATATCCCACCGCAATGTTTGTATTTGTATGCTATGTGACTCATTACCACCTTGCTTACTTCCTCATAGAGATGTGTCTTGCTGTCATACTCAAATACTTGGCTGGATAGATAGGTAAAAATATTGAATCTGTAATTGCCAAATTGCTCCAACATTCTGATCATAATGCAGAAAAGGCACAAAAAGAAGATGAAGTAGATAAGATTGGCAATTTGCCAAGAATTCATCAGTTATAGAATATAAGTGGAAAAGGGGGCTGGTGAGGCTTTATTTAACAAGTATTTTTTAAAGACTTTATTTATTTACTTTTAGAGAGAAGGGAAGGGAGTGAGAGAGAGAGAGAAACATGCAAGAGGTACATCCATCAGTTGCCTCTGACACGCCCACACCTGGGGACCTGGCCCGCAACCCAGGCATGTGCTCTGACTGGGAATCAAACCAATGACCTTTTGATTTGCAGGCCGGCACTCAATCCACTGAGCCACACCAGCCAGGGCTGGCAAGTCTTTATTAAAACTACTAGAAGGTACAACAGTCAGTGGTCCAAAAAAGACCTCTCATATGCTACATGAAGATAAAGTAAAGCCAATTCAACAAAAACCGTGATTTTTGTACCTGGTACTTTCAGTTGTTTATGCCATAAGACCAAGAGGAAAAATGAAATGTCTTCAGTTGGAAATACTATCTAATTTGGGAAAAGACAGCACTGCAGTTTCTGAAGATTTGCCACTCTCTATCTTGTTACCCTGCCTCATTTTTTTACAGCACTTCTCACTACTTGGTGCTATAAACAAAAATATATATGATAGTCTTCTTCTCTAATTCGAATATAAGTTCCATGAAGGCAGGACTTTCTTCTTGTTCACTACTATATTCCTAGTACGTAAAACAGTGCTTGGCATATAACAAGTACAAAAAATATATTCTTTGAATGAATGGATGGATGGATGGAACTTACAGTCAACTGAAGGAGACAGTCATCAAGCAAGAGAGTCATGACCAATCTAAATTGAGTGTGCCAGGCATCTGTGAGAAGTTAAGTTTGACTTGCTTGTTAAGGTAGTAACTGGAGCCAAAATTCCTGTAATAGATACCTCCTTTTAATGCCTGCATTGTCCATGCCATCTTCTTTAAAAACCAACCATTCCCTACTACTCTGCCATTTTTCACTCATTCATTCCAAAAATATGCTAAGCATCAGCATTATACCAGATGCCACGTTAGGTGCTAGTTCTAGAGAGAATATAAAAGCTAACATGTATTGTTTAGTATGTGTCGGACACTGAACTCAGCATATTACATTTATTAACTCTTAACACTCCTGGTAACCCTTTGAGATAGACACCATTATTATCTCCACTCTACCGATAAAGAAGTTAAGACACAAAGAGGTTAGGTGACTCAAACATGTTCACTGCTTTAAGGGTCTCAGTCTAACAAGGAAGGCAGGTAAGCAAAGAAACCTTTATAATACTGTGCAATAATTTGATATAATGAAGTCATTATACAAAATGAAGTGGAAGCAAACAAGTAGAGCAGCAGCACTAAATTTGTCTGGGTA
The DNA here is from genome assembly GCF_021234165.1 of Pteronotus mesoamericanus. Lineage (NCBI taxonomy): Eukaryota > Metazoa > Chordata > Mammalia > Chiroptera > Mormoopidae > Pteronotus > Pteronotus mesoamericanus. Next base: position 302,251 of record NW_026555093.1, on the reverse strand, counting down.
AGTCAGGGAAGGCTAACCAGGAGAAATAGTTTCTGAACTAACATTTGAAGGAAGGGTAGCAGTTCATCACTGGTAGAAATGTTAGGATGGAGGCTGGTCTGGAGAGAGGGGAGAAAACTGGCTTTGGCGAGGTTGAGATATGAGCAAAATACAAGGTCATGTGGGTTCATATGTGCAGCACAAAGGATGTGAGTAAAAGAAACAGGGGCTCAATTATTTCAAAGCTCTCTGGTTTTACAGGAAATAGGCTGGAAACTCCATAAGCACCTTCCCTACTCATTCCCATCATATCCCACAGCTTCACACACACCTACATTTCAACATTGATATCTGCTTCACCTGCACACCTAAGGTAATACTGGACAGATCTGTGTCAATATAGATTTTTCTTAAGCCAATAATTAATTTCAGAAGGTGGGACATACATTTAAAATTAAGTGTTGTTTTAATTGGCAGGTGGATTTGTTGGCACCAATGATTATTCACAGCATCATGACCCAGGGTGCCCAAGAGAAGTTCTCCAGCCTCTACATCTCTCAGTTCATCATCATGTATAGTCTTGATGGGAATACATGGCAGAGTTACCGTGGGAATTCCACTGGCACCTTAATGGTATGTAATTAGTCCTTTCAAGAGAATGCATGAATCTTTTAAAGGGCTTTTGACAGATTTCATATATGGGACAAACACTCCTGGTATCTACAAACTTAACTCCAAAACAGAGTTTTCCACATATGCATACTAGAGTGATTATGTATATATGGACAAAAAGTGGTAGTATCAAGGACCTCATAGATAAATGAAAAGATACTCTATTGACAGAAATGTGTGATTCAGGACTGGATGGATTGATAAGACTGTGAGTTTGCTTATGGATATTCTAAATTTGAAGTGACAGTATGGCAATCAGGTTAAATGTCCAGCAGACAGTAGATAAAAGTATTGAGTTTAGAAGACAAAAGTATAAATGAAGGTAAAGATTTGTGTCTCCCACACAAAGGGATGGGTGAAATGTTGGGAAATGATGAATTCTCTAAAGCCCAGCTCAAGACCCTTAACTAAACAAACTTAAAACTTTATCATCATCATCTACTCTTCCCTCATTTTTATGCCCTTTACTGAATTGATCCACAAATACAGGCAATTCCTTCTTTGTAATGCCTCTTTTGTCTATTCTGTTTCATTTATACTGCTGTAACTATAGTCTGAGACCCCACTCCCTCACAACTGACCTATTATATTACATTCCTAACAATCTTTTCCTCTTGTCTCTTCTCTAATAAAGCTGCACAGGTTATTGAAATGTTTTTAGGTAGGAGAATAATCATCATCATCTTATTCTCCTACCTAAAAGCATTTCAATGCTTCTCTCTTGTCCTCAGAATAAAGTTCAAAGTACTCAAATGGCCCTGTGCAAGATAACTTCTGTTTGCCTTTTAGATCTATTTTCTTGCTCCCCTACCTTGTTCCTTGTTCTGTGAGCCTTACCTGTGTGAATACATTAACAGGCTACCTTATCCTTATCCTCTGGCTTTTGATCAGGTTTCACTGGAAAGAAATCAGAGGAAGCAAAGAAAGTAAGATCAAGATAGTTACTGTTTTGTTTTGTTTTTTTTAGAATTTTTGTCAGTTTATTTGAGCCAAATTGACAACAATTGCCTGGAAACAAAACCTCAGTGGATTGAGAATATGCTCTGGAAAATGGCAGTTTTGTACCTTACTTTATACATTACAATCAAAAGAGGAGGGGGGTTATGTGAAATCCATTGATGATAGATTAGGGAGGTGGAAGAAATAAAAGTAGAGAAACCTCTGGAATTGGATGAAAAGGTAAAAGATAGACATGTACTTTTACATAGGTGGGTACAGGATAGTTAAGTCAACAATAAACATGATAACAATAACAATGAGGGAATTTGTGGTCTCCACTCTGGAGTGGTGGTTGTGCCCCAGGGATTTAAAGAAAAGAGAAGTTGCCCTGGCTGGTGCAGCTCATTGGATTGAGTGCCAGCATGCGGACCAAACGGTCACCGATTTGATTCCCAGTCAGGACATATGCATGGATTGCAGGCCAGGTCCCCGGTTGGTGGCATGCAAGAAGCAACCAATTGATGTTTCTCTTCTTCTCTTTCTCCCTCCCTTCCTCTCTCTCTAAAAATAAATAAATAAAATATATTTTTTAAATAAAGAAAAGAAAGTTACCTGACATTCTAAATGTTATCCTAGATGAAAAAAGACCACAGACAGGTTCAACCAAAGTAAAAGATTGACTTTTTCTCCAGGGAGATTTGAGCCTAGGGCAATGACTGCCTACCATGACCTGCTTTTAGTTAATAAGTTTTAATTTCAGGCCATCCTTTGTGGTTGCTTTAGGTCTCTGAGTTTGAAAGGCTGTCACACAGGCCTTCCCTGAACTTGTCAAGTTTGGTATGTGGCCTTTTTTTCCCCTATTGGTCATAAATTAGTTCAAAGGGTGCATTGATGACCAATCTTTTGGTTGGATAACAAGATCCCACAGTACCAGGAAGGGCTCATTCCTAGGAAGTCCCAGAGTCAGTGTTTGTCTTGCTGAAAGATAGACAATTCGGGAGGGGCAAGATTGTAACCTTGGTTGGAAGTGTAGGCCGAATTTTCTCTCCAAAGTGAAAGGTAGGTAAATGGGAGGCAGTCAAGTCTTATGGGTCTTTATTAAGAAAAGCACTCTGGATCATTTATTTTTTTTAATTTAATCTTTATTGTATTTTTTACATTACCTTTTAGTCCCCTTAAACCCCACTCCCCCCAGCAATCACCACACTGTTGTCCATGTCCATGAGTCTTTTTATCCTTTTGCTCAATCCCTCCACTCCCTAACCTCCCCTACCCTAGCTGTCATCTGCTCTCCATCTATGAGTCTGTCCCCATTTTCCTTGTTAGTTCAGTTTGTTCATTAGATTCCACATGTGAGTGAAATCATATGGTATTTATCTTTCTTTCACTGGCTTATTTCACTTAGCATAATGCTTTCCAGGTCCATCCATTCTGTTTCAAAGGGTAAAATTTTCTTTTTTTTTATGGCGAGTAGTATTCCATTATGTAAATGTCCCATAGTTGTTTTATCCACTCATTTATTGATGGACACTTAGGCTGCTTCCATGTCTTGGTGATCGTAAGTAACACTGCAATGAACATAGGGGTGCTTATGTTCTTTCTAATTAGTGCTTTCAGTTCCTTCAGATGTATTCCCAGAAGTGGGATCATTGGGTCAAAAGGCAGATCTGTTTTTAACTTTTTGAGATATCTCCATACTGCTTCCCACAGTGCCTGTACCACTTTGCATTTCCACCAGCTGTACAAAAGAGCTCCCATTTCTCCACATCCTTGCCAGCACTTGTTTGTTCTGAATAATTTCTTTTTTTAATATATATTTTAATGATTATGCTATTACAGTTGTCCCATTTTTTCCCTCCCTTTTATTCCTCTCTGCCTGGCAACCCCTGTCCCACCAGCATTCCCCTCTCCTTTAGTTCATGTCCATGGGTCGTACATATAAATTCTTTGGCTTCTCCATTTCCTATACTATTCTTAACCTCCCCCTGTTTATTTTGTACCTACTATTTATGCTTCTAATTCCCTGTACCTTTTTCCCCATTCTCCTCCCTCTCCCTCCCCTCTGATCTCCATTTCTGTGATTCTGTTCCTGTTCTAGTTGTTTGTTTACTTTGTTTTCATTTTTAGGTTCAGTTGTTGTGAGTTTGTTGTCATTTTACTGTTCATAGTCTCTGATCTTCATCTTTTTCTTAGATAAGTCCCTTAACATTTCATATAATATAGGCTTGGTGATGATGAACTCCTTTAACTTGACCTTAACTGGGAAGCACTTTATCTGTCCTTGCATTATAAATGATAGTTTTGCTGGATAGAGTAATCTTGGATGTAGGTCCTTGCCTTTCATGACTTCAAATACTTCTTTCCAGCCCCTTCTTGCCTGCAAGGTTTCTTTCTAGAAATCAGCTGATAGTCTCACAGGCACTCCGTTGTAGGTAACTGTCTCCTTTTCACTTGCTGCTTTTAAGATTCTCTCCTTATCTTTAATCTTGGAGAGTGTAATTATGATGTGCCTTGGTGTGTGCTTCCTTGGATCCAACTTCTTTGGGACTCTCTGAGCTTCCTGGATCTCCTGGACGTCTGTTTCCTTTGCCAGATTGGGAAGGTTCTCCTTCATTATTTGTTAAAATAAGCTTTCGATTTCTTGGCCTTCCTCTCCTCCTTCTGGCACCGCTATGTTGGAATGTTTAAAGTTGTCCCAGAGGTTCCTAAGCCTCTCCTCATTTTTTTGAATTCTTGGTTCTTCATTCTGTTCTAGTTGAACGTTTATCTCTTCCTTCTGCTCCCAATTGTTGATTTGAGTCCCGGTTTCCTTCCCTTCACTGTTGGTTCCCTGTAAATTTTTTCTTTATTTCACTTTGCATAGCCTTCACTTTTCCCTCCATTTTGCGACCATACTCCTCCATTTCTGTGAGCATCTTGATTACCTCTGTTTTGAATTGTGCATCTGATAGGCTGGCTGTCTCTTCATCGCTTAGTTCTATTTTTGGAGCTTTGATCTGTTCTTTAATTTAGGCCATATTTCTTTGTCTCTGCACACCTGCTACATTGGAAAGGACAGAGCCTTAGGTATTCGCCAGGGTCGGGCAACCCAGGTCACTGTGTTGTGGTGTTGTATGTGGGAGAGTGGTCCGAGAGGGAACAAGGCCACTTGCTCGGCTCTAGGCAGGCTTTTAGTCACTTCCCCCACTACCCACAAGAAAATTGGACTTTTCTGGTGCTGATTCCTGGGTGGGTGGGTTTGTGTACATTCTAGGGCCCTGTGGGTCTCTCCAACAGACTCCCCTGTGAGACTGAGTTTCTCCCACTACCACAATCCCCACAGGTTTTTAGAGCCAGAAGTTTTGAGGCTTTCTTTTCCCACAATGGAACCCTGGATTACACAGTCTGTCTTGCTCCTCAGCTGTTCCTCACAGATTATCTTCACGCAAATGTGGAATTGACTGGACTGCCAGCTGCCACCTTGCCACAGGGCCTCTCCACCCTGGCTGCCTGTCTCTGCACCTCCTGCTGGTCTGGATGAATGCTTCTTTTTTAACTCCTCAGTTGTCAGACTTCCATACAGTTTCATTTTCTGGCAGTTCTGGTTATTTTTTGTTTTTAAATTTGTTGTTGTCCTTCTTTTGGTTGTGCAAGGAGGCAACGTGTATCTACCTATTCCTCCATCTTGGCCAGAAGTCCTCTGTTCTGAATCATTTCTAACCTGTGAGCTATCACAATTCAGATTTTGTTGCCTGTATCACTTTTCTATATTTTGCATCTTATATAGTTTGAAGGCACACCATGCACCTTTTTTGTTTTCATAATTTGACCATGAGATAGGATTCTATTTACTGTGACCCATTTACTTCCCATTGGAACCACTCAGGTGCTGTTATTAATTTGATTTCCAATAGTTGTGCAATCAGAAGCTGTAACCTTAAGTTTTAATCAAGACCAAAGCTATAAGAACACAATGCTTCAATTTACAATTACCATCTAAAAAACTCCAGAGGCCAGGAGAACAGGAAGAGTTTTGTAAGTAAATTTTTCTGTGCCTCAGTAGCAGTTATAGACAGCCATGTTTTTATACTCATTTTCACCTTTTATCTGAATTAATATAGTTAGTAGTCTTTGTTGGGTCAGGGGATAAGCAGTTTCAGGACAAACTATCTCCTTTTAACTTCTCCTAAAATATATACATCTCTTTCCTTCCTTTTGCAATAACATTTCTTCTAAATTTCAAAACAAGAACCATAAAATAGTATTATTTATAATATAAAAATTATCTTATACACCTTCAGCAATTAACAGTTGGGCTGTACGTACAAGGTTTGGGAAAAGTCTAAAGAACAAGTATAGTTATTTTTTAAAAAGATTTTATTTATTTACTTTTAGAGAGAGTGAAAGGGGGAGAGAAAGAGAGGGAATTCATTGATTGGTTGCCTCTCATACACTCGCAAGTGGGGACCAGGCCCGCAACCCAAGCATGTACCCTGACTTGGGAATCAAACCAGCGACCTCTTGGTTCACAGGCTTGTGCTCAATCCACTGAGCCACACCAGCCAGGGCTAAAAAAATATTAATATTTTTATAAATATTAATAATATTTTTATAATATAAATAAATTAATATAAATATTAATATTAGCATACAGGTAAAGACGATGGTTAAAAAAACAAAGTTTAACATTAACTTGTAGGTATACGGGCCTTGTTGGTGTTTTGGGATAGCTGTCTATCTCTGGAGTCAGCGGCTTCTCATCTTCAGGAAGTCTTTGATCTGTAGTGTAGGTGGAGGCAAGTGTCAAAGACAGGGGCAGTTAAGGCCCTGAAAAAGTGCCTTCCAACGATGTTGGAGAGAGAGTCTTTAATATCTTTTCTAATGGAGAAAAATCTCTTGGTTGTAAATCATGGTCTTTGAAGTCTTTGTCTCATGGGAGCACACTGTGGAATGTTACTAATTTATTAGTCCTTATAAGCTTGTTAATGAGCCCGTGATAACAATGCAGAATGTCTCCTTTTAGTAAAGTTTATTCTTATGTCCCTTTATCTAGATTCATAGGTTGGCTGGTGACGATTTCATGAAGAGAAAGGCTATGTTTATCATAGACTTCAGGCTGAGGAGTACTAATTATAATGAGAGCTTCTGATCAAGGGAGATTAAAAGCTTCTGAAAATTTCCCTAGTTGAGTTTTAATTGTACCATTTTTATGTTCTACCAATCCAGAGAACTGGGGGTGATAGGCACAATGAAAATACCGTAGAATAGGGCAAATTTTGCAAATAGATTGCATTATTTGTCTAGTAAAGGAGTCCCTCAGTCACCAACTCAGAGGGAATTCCCCAACTGGGAGTTAATTAATTTTTTAAAAGAATTATTTACCTACCATTGAAGCTGTTGCTTTCCTGCAAGGGAATACCTCAACCCATACAAAATCATAACGAATACATTTTTTATATTCTTGAGATGGTGGCGTTTGGATAAAATCTAATTACTATACCTCAAATGGATCTAAAGGAAGTGGGAAATGTCCTTGGGATCAATGTAATGATTGTCTAGGGTTATATTTGGACAGATAGAACATCTGCTATATACCTCATGAGCTACAGTAGCAGTAATATTGTTCACTCCATGAAATCATCTTTTAGGACTTTAATGTTAGCTCATGTACATGTTAAAGTATAGGTACTTAAGCTCTCATAGGTAAGACTGGTTTCTGATTGGGTCCAAGCTATATCTGTTTGTCTGGGACAAAGATTCCCCCTTTTGTTGTCATATTCTTTTTTCCTCTGCAGCTGCCCATTGGAGCTATAAAAGAGAGTTTTATGGATTTAATAGAAATCAAGGGACATTCTCAGGTCTAGGTAGTTTAGCTGTTTAATACTGCCTGTCTAGCTAGAGCATTGGCTAAATACTTTCCTTTTGCTTCCATGGTGGCAGCTTTAGAAAGCCCAGGAATTTTGAAAATTGCCAGTTGTTTCTATTTCTGTATGACATCTAATAATTTTGCAATCTACTTTCTATTCTTTATGGGCTACCCTGAAAAAAATTAAGGAGCGTCACGGCTTCAACAATATTCTAAAGTTGTGAGCTACATCAAAGGCTAGCTATTATCAGTGTAAATGTTGGCTATTTGATCTTTGGTCAGTTGACAGGTCTGAGTTAAACAATTAATTAGCCTTGTTGGGCAGATCTTATTCAGGTAAATAAGAACTTTGTTATGTCCCCCATGGAAATTATTGCATATCCAGCTCGGTAATATTCCTGTTTATTTTTCAAAGGTCCATCTGTAAACCAAATTAAATCAGCATTATCAAGGAGTTTCTCATAAACCATTCCTAGGAACAAGAAGGTGGTAAGGTCAATTTGGTTTTAACAAGAGATATAGAGGCTGGGCCATTGATAAAAATTTGGAATCCAACTGTGACAATAGCCAGTCAAACCCAGGAATCCTCTAAGCTGCTTTCTTATTTTTGGGAGAGGAAAAGATAGGATTCCTCTGAGTCTTTCGGGGTTAATTAGTATCCCATCAATATATATCAAATAACCAAAGTATTTTACCTGGGGTAAACAGAATCAGGGTTTGTCCTTTGATATTTTATTATGTTCTTTTGAAAAGCTAGTAATTCCCTATAGTATAAACTAAATTATCCACATATTGGATTAGAGTGGAATCTCTAGGAAATTTAACATCACCCAAATCAGCTTTTAGTATCTAAGACAATAGGTAGGACTCTTCCCGTATATACCTGGAGTATTATTGTCCAAGTAAACTGGTAACCTTCCCAGGTAAAAACAAAGAGGTATACAAAGAGAACATTATTATTGTTATTATTAATTTGGCAAAGCTTCCCATGTAACTTCAAGTATCTCAAATAGGCTGAATTAGTTTTAAAATTTTCCTCTATAAGGAGGGAGAATAACTCCTTGAGGTATTCCAGGGCTCCTTGAAATAACTCAAAACCATCTCTCAGTTTAAAAAGTCTCTTAAAATTTAAACTTCAGGAAGGTTTGTCAAACTAACTTAACCAAAAGACCATAACATGAACCTTCTTTTGTAAAACTAGGTAAAATAAACACATATTTTATGGTAATAACTTTAAAAGACATCAAACTTACACCAGTTATAATATCAAATATTTTGTCCAGACCACAGGATCTTGCTTAATCTCTTTAGGCCAATAAAATATTACACCCTAGTAATGCCATTTGGAGGCAGGGGAAGAAAACGCACTACACATAATATACAGATGAACACATCAAGACCATTTACAGAATCTGAATTACTAGTTTTTGTAGAGAAGACGCAATATTTTTCTCACTTACTTGATAACTTTTGAGAAGACTGAAAGAGGAGGGAAAGTTCCTAAACACCAAGCAGGAAGACCTGTTGAGATTTTCAATAAAAGCTTCAAGGGCTGTGAATGTGTGGTGGAAATAAAGGAAAACTCGACCCAAGGAATTAAGCAACAGGAAAGAGACTGGCTGCGGGGATTTTCTTTACAAACTTTAAACTTCCACAAGCTTCTACAACCTTCACAACTTTCTGGAACCTTTTCACAACTTTCCTATTTTCATAAACATCTTACCCAATCAGAAATAGCCATCTTTAGAACAACTCACTTTCTTCCTTTTCCCTCAAAAGTATTTCTATCCCATGCCTTCTATTACCAAAACCATGCGATTTCTTTCCAACTTAATTTGGTTTTTTTCCAACTTAATTTAAATTTTTAACTTTTAGAAACTTCAATTTCCCATGATAACCAAAAATAAGCAGCCAGTATTCCCTAGATTAACTTTTATGAACACATTTCATAACCTATAGAAACATAGGTTCCTCTATTGGCAAATACATTTACTTTCACGAAACACACCTCTAACAGAGACATTTATTAACAAGACATTCATTAACAGCTCCAAATCCACTCCACAGCCTCTCTTCAACAAAAGCCAAAAGCAGACGAACTGAAGACTTGTCTATCAATCAATGTTTTAGCATTTCAAAATATCTAGATATCCAATAACTTTATATTTTATTAAAGAATTTATTTATTTATTTTTAGAGAGGGGGAAAGAAAGAAGAGAGAGAAACATCGATGTGTGAGATACATCGATCAGTTGCTTCTCACACGCCCCAAACTGGGGACCTGGCCCTCAACCCAGGCATGTACCCTGACTGGGAATCAAGCAGGCGACCTTCTGGTTTGCAGCCCAATGCTCAATCCACTGAGCCACACCAGCCAGGGCATAGATAGCCAATAACTTTAATCAAAGTTCATTAATTTAGAAAGGAATAGCTGAAATAAATTAAAATTGATGTGATCAGATATGGCTAAGGTTTTTTGCAACTTTTTTGACAACATTTACCCTCCAAAAAATTGGCATATTAAGAGATGGTCCAGATAAGAGTTTTTGCAGCATGGATGGACCTGGAGAACATTATGCTGAGTGAAATAAGCCAGTCAGAGAAAGATAAGTACCATATGATTTCACTCATATGTGGAATCTAATAAACAAACTGAACCAACAAGCAAAATAGAGACAGACTCATATATGGAGAGCAAGATGACAGCTAAGCGGGGAGGAATTAAGGAGGTAGAGGGATCAAGCCAAAAGGAAAAAGGACTCATGGACATGGACAACAGTGTTGTGATTGTGGAGGGAGGTATAAGGAGGCTAAATGGCAATGGAAAAAAAATACAATAAAAATTTTTTTCAAAACAGTTTTTGGAGACCAGATACACTGTATTTTCATTTCAAACACAGGCCCACAGACTTTGGTTTCAGAGTTGTAGATGGGAGAAACAGGCTGTTGGCATTTATTAGCTTCAAAAGCCTTTAGTTCAGAGACAATCTATACAATTTCTTATTAACTTTTTGAAAATTTGTCTGTGCTCCTCTAGAAGCTTTCCAAATCAATATATGCTTCTCATCCATTGTTTAGTTTTAGAGCCAGCATTTTCTAATTTTTCATGCAAAAAAATTAATTTAGGCACCAAAAGAAAACTACATTTTGGCTATTTTAGGTTGATATCACTTCTAGTTAAATACTCCCAATTCTGTAATGCACTTGCAAGTCAAGTCTTCCTACCAGGAATGTTAATGAGGGCTGGGGCCTGGGAGTTTCTGGCCTTGGAAGCATGATTTAGTTAATTTTAGTTTTATTTTGAGACCTGTACAGTCTGCATTTCACATTCTCAGAAAGCAATTTCAATTGAAAAGCCAAAGTTAAAAACCAGCCACTCATTTTCCCCTCCAGACCTGCCTTAGCCTGGGTTCTGTCAACCCTTACTTCCACCTTGAGGATTTAAGATAACATCTCAAATAAAGTCAGGGTCTCATGCCTTAAAACAGGGAGGTCTGGAATTCCAGTTGAAATTCACCCAACTTTACCCTTTGCAAAACAAGGCGCCGATGAGGCACAATGGACTCCTACTGGTAACTAGCATGAGTCTGGGTCTGTAAGGTGGTCCTGGGTGGGCTTCTTTGGAATCCTGTCAACTATGCCAAGTAAATGTCAACGTAAGAAACATTCAAACCTGTAGAGAATTTTTGTGAGTTTATGTGAGCCAAACTGACAACAATGGCTGGGAAGCAAAACCTCAATGGATTGAGAAAATGCTCCTAAAATCAGGATATTTATTCTACGGGCTCCCTCCTTGCAAAGGACTTGGCTGTATCTCTACACTAAAGGTCGCAGTTCCCCTCAAAATGTCTTTCTCTACTTGTCCCAGTTATTATTGCTGAGTACTAAACCACTTCAAAACTTAGTGTTGTAAAAAGAACCATTTTGTTTTGTTCATGGATTCTGTGGGTCAGGACTTTGAACATGGCACAGCAGGAATGGCCTGTCTCTGTTCCACAATATTTGGGGCCTCAGCTGGGAAGATTAGACAGCTGGAGGCTGGGATCATCTGGCAGCATCTTCACTTGCATACCTGGTGGCTGGTGCTGGCTAACCTAACTAGGATAGCATCTGAGCCTGTTGACTAAAGTAATTTTAAATGGCCTATCCATGAGGCCTGGGCTTCTCACAGCACAAGAGTCTCAAAGTAGTTAGACTTTTTTTCTTTTGTATTTTTGTTCAGTTACGGTTGTCTCAATTTTTCTCCCCGTTTCTCTCCCCTGCCCCACCCATTCCCCCTCCCTCAGTCAGTCCCCACCCTATTGTCCATTACCATGGGTCTTTTATACATGTTCTTTGTCAAGGCAATTAGACTTCTTATGTGGCACTTAGTGTGAGTGTTTCAGCTGACAAGGTAGAGAATACATTGCCTTTTCTGATCTACCCTTTTAAGTCACATAGTATCACTGCCAAGACATTCTGTTCATTATAAGCAAGTCACACATTCACCCACATTCAAGGGGAAGGGACATAAATTCCACTTCTCAATAGGAGGAATGTAAAAAAATTGTGTTCATTTTTGTAAAACACTACACGAATCTACCTAATTCTCTCCTTTAGGATTCTGCTCCCTCTCTCATCCCTCCAGGACTAGAAATGGTAAAACCCTGCCCCCACCTTCCTACCTAGCACCTTTATTAAACTTTCCTCAAATTATCCTAATTTGAGTGTTACCTGTTTCTTATTGGAACCATGTCTCATACAGTAATTGGTGCCAGATGTAGCCCCAGGAAACAGACTTTCAAAATGGAATTCTAGGATTATGTTGCAAATATATTCAAGGAACGTAGGCGTAATTTCCTTGCTTGGGGAGAAGGTTGGATGTTGGGTAATTCATGACATGTGGTGGCATCACAATTTCTCATGTTATCACTAGTTATACTATGGGATGAGTTACAGGTGGCGAAGAAGTCATTGGGAGATTAAATTGACAGTGGCATTTAGTCACTGTGGCAACAACTGTAGTGTCACCTGATTGTAGAATGACTTCTTTTTATGGCCCTTCTTTTTACAGCATACATAGGGAACATGAAATTAAATGTTATGAATATACATAAAGAAAACCCATGAACATACAAGGAGAATCAAGACATATCCATGGAGCTGTGGAGGAGTCTTCTATATCCTGTGGTTATAGGCAAATATGACTTAAGACCAAGTCTAGGGGCAGAGCATATGAATTGCAGAGTTTTAGAGACAATTACATGCTCAACCCAACAAGGTCTGTTATGCTAGGGTAACAGCACTGCTGGAAAGGAGTAAAACTCTGAAACCTGGGACGGGTACATTTAGGTAGGCATGGATGAGGCTGAGAATTGCAAACCTCCATATTCCCATGAACCTCTTTTGCCTATGAAGGCAACCTTTCCCCAGTCATCCTTTCTCTGCATAAAAGTCTTTCAGTGACTACACATGGAATAGTTGACTAGAGACCCTGTTTGGCTACTACAAAACCCAGAAGAATCATGGAAAAATGACAGATCATCATAAACTTAATCAGGTGGTGATGATAAAAAAAATTGCAATTCCAGATGTGATATCTTCTCTGGAACAAATTAACACAGAGCCGGGCAACTGATATGGAACTATTGACCAGGAAAATGTTTTTTTTTTTCCTTCAGAATATATTTGCATTTATAAAGTAGGAACAAGAGTAATATTGAGTTTACTGTTCATGCCTCAGGGTGATGTCAGCTTCCTTGTTCTTTGTCATAACAAAGACCCAAGGGAGTTAAAACATCTTGACACCCCACAAAACACCATACTGGTCCATTACCTTGATAACATTATGCTGACAGGACCTGATAAGCAGGAAATAGCAAGCAACCTAAATGTATCTATGATCACTATATTAATATACATACACACAGACACAGTCACATGTACAGATATATAGGGTCCGGCAGAAGTAATGCCTGCTTGAGTGCGGTTAGTAGGGTAATATGATGGGTGTAATCATTTATAGTTTTAGTTTGAACATTTCACCTAAAATGTCATATGATATGCTTAAGTATGATATTGTTATGTTACAGAATTACATGCTTATGATTTTATAATAAAAGATTTTATAATAAAAGGGGCATTATTTGTGCCAGACCCTGTATATAATGTGTGTGTATATATAGTAAAACTATCCTGTTACTGACTTTAATGGGGATGGATACCGTATTTCATTGTTTAACATAATGTTGAGTGTTTGTTTTAAACAAATACCTCAGATCATGTTTTAAAAGTTTCCTTCTATTCTTACTTTATTTGGAATGGCTGCAGAATTTCATCAAATGCTTTTTGAGCATCTTTGATATGATCACATATCTTCTTTCCTATTGTCAAGGTATACTTACATTCACTGGTGTGCTGGCAAATGTTTAACAACTGGTTCTGGGGCAAAATACACAGCGGGGCGCTGTTAGGGGGAAAGGCCTTAACTGTAGCATTTGCTGATTTCTATGATATAAATATTCCCATCGCACCAGGTTCCAAGCTGCTGGTATAATGTCACTGAATGTAGATTTGGAACACATGAGCATAATTGGCTCTCACAACCCAGTACTAGCAAGCTCTAGCACAGTACTGTGCTACATTCCTGGGAAAACTACCCTCAGTCATAGTGTATTAATTGTTTAAAATTTATCTGGATTTAATTTGCCTAATTTGCTAGCATCCTACTTAGAATTTTTCTATCTATACTAATAAATAAAATTGATTTAACTTTTTCAGAGGCTCTATTTATCAGGTTTTGGCATGAGTTATACTAAACTTGAAAATAAAGTGGAAAAGCTTCCATTTTCTTTTCCATTAAACTGTTACTCTAAGATAGTTTAATTAATGTAGTAATCATGTGTTTAATGAAAGTTAGATGGAGAAGCCCCTTGAGTCTTGTGCCTTATTTAGTGGTAGATACTTCACTATTGGCATTCTCATTTTGTTACCTGTAATTAGTTGCTATAAATGTGTATATTAGAGGCCTATCTCCCTCCCCATGCTATATATCTATATCTACATACACCCATATATATCTCTTCCCCCTTTATGAGAGTTAGCAAGTGCTTGTCTATTTTTTTGGATATTCAAAGAATGAACTCTTGGTCTAAAAATTGAACATAGATTTTTAAGATGTTTGTAACTCAGTAATTTCTGTTCAAAACTTTAAAAACTGTCTTTCACTTTCTATTGGTTTATTTTTTGTTTCCTTGAATCTGCAGTTGAATGACTAGTTCAGGTATTGTACATTTTTTTTGTTCCATGATGAGCATAAAATAGTTAATAACCCTCTCATAAGGGTCATTACTTTAAGTTATTGAGTACAGTTGACCCTTGCACAACTCGGAGGGTTGGGGTGCCCGAGACCCACGCAGTTGAAATCCATTTGTAACTTAAAGATGGCCCTCCACATATGTGGATTCCCAATTGCTAGTTGAACCTTGAATAATGTGGGTTCGAACTGCATTGGTCAATTGAAAATATCCGAGTATAAGTGGACCAGTGCAGTTCGACGGTCAACTGTAGTATGTTCTAGGTTCTGGCAAAGGGGTGAGCAAACGGGAACCCATGGATTTGGACTTGTGTACAACCTGCTTTTGTATGGACAGTGAGTTAAGAATGGTTTTTACATGTTTAAAGTTGCGAAAACTATGCAACAGAGACTATTTGTGGCCTGAAAAGATTAAAATATTCCCATATGGTTCTTTACAGAAAAAGGTTGTGGACTGGTGGTCTAGTCTAATGACAGTAAAGATACCAGTTAACATTACCCAGAACCCTTCTATCCCAGAGTTTGCTTAATTTATAAATTTCGGTCTTAGTAATCTTCCTCCAGTGTAGTATTTCTCAAATGTTTTTATATCTTTGTACAACTTCCATACAAAATATTTTTCAAAAGAAATATTTATCATGGAACTCCCTTATAAAGGGGAGAAAGGGGAACCCCCAATACCCTTTAAAGGTCAGTGATTTATTACCACCATGTTTTTAAAGGTTTTATTTATTTTTAGAGAGAAGGAAGGGAGGGAGAGGGAGACAGAGAGAAACATCAATGTGTGTGGTTGCCTTTCGCGTGTCCCCTACTGGGGACCTGGACCACAACCTAGGCATGTGCTCTGACTGGGAATTGAACCAAAGGAGACCCTTTGGTTCACAGGCTGGCACTCAATCCACTGAGCCACACAAGCCAGGTCTCAAGTTTATAAATGTTAAATGTTAACTTTGAATTGTCAATGAACATTTCAATAATGCAGATCTTTTCCTCTGGTTTTCAAGTTAAAAAGACTGACCATGTCTTTTAAAATATTTATTTTTGGTCATGTTATAAATCAGTGTTTTGATATTAAGATGATATGTAGCAAGAGAACTGTCAAAATCACTGAAATATGACCTTGGCCCAGCTATCTGTACTATTAAATGTCTGAGGGACATACATAAATGAGGCAATGGCAAATGGAAAACAGTCTTTAGTGCTTCCTAAAATTGTACTTGTATAACCAAATACTTGCCTCTGTGGTAATCCCTCTGCCCATCTCCTCAATGCAAGGAGTTTAGATCAGAGGCCTAAGGAGGACTTTTCTTAAGCCCAAATCCAAATACTATCACCAGTCACATTACATAATTCCTAGCATTCCTGTCATAGGATAGTAAGGCAGCAGGCCAGGCCTGCAGCCCAGGGTGAGAGGAGTGTACCAGAAAAAGCAAAAGCACAAAGGAGCATGCACCCTTACCACTTTTTAAGTAAATTGGGCTAGGCTTTTTGGCTCCAAAGGCCCCTTCTGGCAACCAAGTGCAAGCATAGGTGTGGTGGCTCAATCTGTCTTAAATAAGTATATCCTATAGATCCTTACCTATTGCTTTCACACTGTTGAAATAGAAGTAGAAAATACCCCAAAAGTCCCACCCATTTTGAGGCACTTAACTCATAGTGACAACTGTCCACATATACGCCCCCACAAAAAATGCAAAACAAAAATCTACTGCCAAACTGTGTTCGAAATCTCATCCCAAAAGATTAGTACTGTACACTTCAGCCTAAAGGATGCATTTTCCCAAAGCTGAATGATTGAGAACCAGAGTATACTCTAAAGAGTTCTTTTTATCCCTCTTGAAACTGTAAAGAAAATAAAATTTAATTTAAAAAAGCAGCTAAGTGGGTTTGCATGTGACATTTGGATCAAAAAGCCTCGGCAATTTAGTCTTTTAAAATGAACCACCATTGTAGTTTTGGGGAACAATGACACTGGCTTGCATATATATGATCACACAACACCAAAGAACCACGCTGATTTTACATATTTGAGTTAAATAAGAGTTGCAGAAAGATCCCTATTACAAATAAAAATGGTCATGTGGATTAGAGGTGCCTCTCAGAATAGAACTGTAAATGTGAATTTCAATGCATACCTCACACATTTGTGTTGGACCTCCACCCCCTCAATCCACCACCCAACCTGACCTTTACCTGGGTACATTTGTATTGCAACTATCTCAGGAAGGACCACATCAAATGATCTCTGTAGAATTCTTGTCTGGCATAGCCCACACACTAGGTACACTGCCAATTTCAAATAAATACATACATCTCAGAACTAAAAAAGAATTGTTTCTGCTTTCTGCCTCTTGACAGGTAGATGATGCTATACCCATTTTATAGATTGAGAATATCTAAACCACAAATAAATATCGTAATGGCTTTATCATGAATTTAGGCCTATAGCTATGATTGTACGAATCAAATGATTCCCACAAATACGTATGGGGCAGGTAAAACAAAGAAGAAATGGGGGTGATTACATAGCCAGATACAGAACTATACCAAGAAATTAGTCACAATTTAAAACAAAACACCACAGAGCTTAAATATTTCGACAACTGTGCAAAATAAAATCCTGACAATGAAAGGAAGATTGGGGGGTGGGGAAGTGGGGCGGGGCAAACGGGTGGAAGAAGAAATGGATAGATAAAAGGAATCTCATTTTTATGTTGCAGTTTTTGGGAAGCGAGACCTGTGCTCTATTCCGATCCTATCATATTGGGTTTTTTCGCACACTACTGTGGAAATAAGTCTTTCTAGTGGCAAGAGGAATAAGCTAAACCAAAGTGGAACTGCTGTGATCAATGTCTTTTATTTTCCTCCAAATGCAAAGGTAGATGCGTGAGGTCTGGTAACAAGCAAAAAGTCACTTGGTATATGCGTCATCAGATCCCCTGTCCTGAGGGGGAGATGGTTTCTTGCAGAACGAGGTGCAGGAGGTGGTTCTGCTCGGCACTCAACAGTGGCCACATTTCCACCTGCAGCGATTTGATGGCTTCCGTGTCCTTCTCGTGGGTAGCCATGACCAAGGACTGGAGCAGCAGGAAGAGCTCCTCGGGAAGCTGGCCACTGGTCTCCTGCCCGTGGCTGTCGAAAGCCTCCCAGGAGTACTTCTCCAAGGTGTGGGCATGCTCCGGGAGGAGCTTGGCGGGCGGTGGTTGCAGGAGCAGCAGCAACAACACGCGGGATACTTCGCAGCGGACCAGGATGTCTGAGAAGGCGCCCAGTACTGCGGGAGAGGGCACGGCCGCAGAGCCCGCATTCGGAGGGAGCAGCGCGGCCTGCAGAGCGGGGGATGCGCCGAGTCCATGTTGGAGGCCTAACGGTTGCGGCTGTACC
Organism: Pteronotus mesoamericanus; assembly: GCF_021234165.1. Lineage (NCBI taxonomy): Eukaryota > Metazoa > Chordata > Mammalia > Chiroptera > Mormoopidae > Pteronotus > Pteronotus mesoamericanus. Next base: position 284,138 of record NW_026555093.1, on the reverse strand, counting down.
TGCGACTGTGGTTGCAGCGGGAGCGGCGGCAGCGGCTGCACCGGGTGGCTGCCGTGCTCCCGCGCCAGGCGCTGCATGCGAGTGAAGAGCGCCAAGGCACCATTGTAGTCGCGCGCCAACAGCTGACAGGAGGCGGCGTCGCCGAGCGCCTGAAGCGCGGCCAGGGGTAGCTGGGGCAGCTGCAGCTGGGCGGCGCGCTGGAAGTGGACGGCGGCGGCAGCCGGCTGACCCAGGTCGCGCAGGGCGGCGGCCAGCTCCAGGCAGAGGGCGGCAGCGGCAGCCGGCTGGCCCAACTCAAGGTGCAGGCGCACAGCAGCACCCAGGGCGCTGGCAGCTGCCTGCAGCGGCTCCCCGTAGGCAGCTGGGCAGACAAGGCGCTGGCGCGCGTCGCGCTCCTGCCGCAGGAAGAGGCGGGCGGCCTCGGTGAGGGCCAGAGCTTCCCCTGGCCCGTGAAAGAGCGCCTGATGGCAGCGCGCAACCGCCAGCTGGCACCAGGCCGCGTAAGGCAGGCACTCCTGAGCGCGCAGCTCGCGGCCCAGTTGTCCGAACTGCTCGCCGGCCTCTGCCACGTTCGGCTTCCGCAGAAACCGCTTCTTCAGCTTGTTCGACACCTGACGATACCTGGCCAGGAAGTCCCCAGCTTCAGGCCCCGGGCCCGCACCACCCAAGCCGCTTGCGGACGCCGCCATATTTCCAGCTTGAGAGCTTCCGGGCGAGCCTACGCAGCTGGGTGGACGTAACAATGCTGGCGGTTGGCTGCGACGTATCCTGCGTCCCGCTCGGGCCAGCCGCGCGTCTTTGCCCGCACCTAAGTCCGGAGGCCTCTTGTTGCCCTAGTGATATGCAAAATACCGGATTCCTGGGGCGGGGCCTGGTCTGGTGCAAAGAGCATAAACAAATCACGGATCCTGGGGCGGGGGCGGGGCCTGGCCAAGTGTCCTTTGTTGCTAGGTGACAGGTTGTTTACCCAGGTTGCTAAGAGTGTCTCCTAGCATCTCTAAGGGATCAGGAAAAAACTAAACTAGTGATCCCAAGTGACCCTATTTCGAATTTGCATCTCTCTTGTTTGTCCCCCAAGCCAACCTCTCTGTCCATTCCTCCATCCCGCACCCAGGTTGGCATTGCACGTTCACCCTATCACGATGCCTTAGTTATGGTTGCACTCCACTCCAATGAACACCATCCTCCAGGGAACTTTGATGGGCTCTGACTTGCTCAGAGGCAATGGGGGAGTCTCCCATACCCCATCCCCACACCCACCTTAGCCAGCCTCTCCCACCCGGGGCCATGCCAGGAGAGGCTGCTCCTCTCGTCATCCCCGACTCCACCCTCACACCCTGGCAGACCCCACCCCCGCCCCTCCCCCACCCCTCCAATGAGTTTGTCCCACAACCACCATGCAGACAAAGTGACTGAAGCAGGCACGTGGGTTTCTTGAAAGTTTAAACAGTTTATTTTCAACGACATTGCCCAAGGCACCAGACAGGCTCCGGCTGCTTGGGCTGTGAGCAGGCCTGGCGCCCTAGGCTTGAGGCCCGGGGAACCCTCGTCCTGATGGGCAGCTACTCCCAGTCCGGGGCCACCAGGGAAATGGTGGTGCTCCCAAAGAAGCCACTGAGCAGTGCGTTGTTGTGGATGGCCATGTCCACGAGCTGTGGGGTGATGCGCCGGCAGCCGTTTCTCTGGGCCTCGTTGCCCGCCAGCTCCAGGACCGTGGCGATCAGATATTGCAGGACGGCTGCGAGGAACACAGGCGCGGAAGAGTTTAGACGCAGGGCATAGTGGCGTTCCCGCAGGAGGCACTCCAAGTGGCTCACGGAGAAAAGCAGCTCAGCTCTGGCGTCGGGGGTGCGGTTCCGACTCTGGTGACCGTGACCGTGACCGGACGACCGTCTACGGTTCCTTCGACCAGGCATGCTGGGCGCTGGGCCTAGCTCTGCAGTGCGCTGTGGAGTGCTGCGGTGCGGTGCGGTGCGGTGCGGTGCGGTGCGGTGCGGTGCAGCGTGGTACCGTGCGGTGAAGTGAGATCCGCCAGTTGGTCCCAACCTCTCTAGACAGCCGTTCCACAGGCCCCTACTCTGTATCCTAGCGACCACGGAGCAGCCGCTCTGTGGGGCACGCGCTGTGTGACACATAAGTTCCACGAGGTCACTGCTTTCCCATTGGCCCCGGCGGGCCTGGGCGTGGGCCTGCAAAGAAATGGCGCTGGCAGCACCCTGCCCACGCGGCGCACTGGACCCTCACCTTGAGGGAGCTCTCTCTTTCCACTGGACAGGAGCGTTGTACAGAAAAAGCAACAAACGTGCATGATCCGGTGGCACCAGGTATACACTTGTGGTGTTGGGCGGCCATCACAACTGTCTACTTCCAAAACGTTGGAACCACGCCAAAAAGAGCCCCCTGTACCCATCAGGCAGTCATTCCCCACTGCCCCCCTCCGCTTCCCCTGGCCAACAACCTCTCCTCTCCCCCAGAACCCAGGCAAACAGGTACCTGCTTCCTGTTCACAGAGGTTTGCCTATTTTGGAGATACAATCATACAATAAATAGGTGACATTTTGTATCTGGCTATTTTCACCAAACACAGTGCTGGTGACATTTTGTATCTGGCTATTTTCACCAAACACAGTGCTCTCGTTATAATTCACCCCCCCCCCCCGGTAGAATGAATCATTCCTTTTCGTGGCTGAGTAATAATATTCCATTGTATGGATAGACCATATGTTGTGCACCCATTCATCGCTTGATGGATGTTTGGGTAACTTCAACCTTTTGGCTATTGTGAGTATTGCTGCAATGAACATTCCTGTACAGCAGGTGTCCCCAACCCTCCCCCCCGCCCCCCCCCCGGCCCGGGACCGAAGTCGGGTGCCTGTCCTTGACCTGTTAGGAACCGAGCCGCACAACAGGAGGTGAGTGGCAGCAAAAGCTTCGCTCACATTACTGCCTGAGATCTGCCTCCAGTTCCCTTCTCCTGCCCCCCACATCCATGGAAAAATTGTCTTCCACGGAAACTGGTCCCTGGTGCCAAAAAGCTTGGGGACCCCTGCTGTTCAGGGTTCTAATTGAACACCTGTTTCAGTTCTTTGGGAGTACATACCCATGAATAGAATTATGGCTTTATTTATGGACTCTTACTTTCATTCCATTGGTCTATGCATCTGTCCTTATTCTAGCACCACATAGTTTTGATAACTGCAGGTTTATACTAAGTTTTGAAATAGGAAAGTGTGAGTCCTCCAACTCTTTTTCATTTTCAAGGTTATTTTGTCTATTCAAAGTCTCTTGAAGTTCCATTTGAATTTAAGATTGGCTTTTACATTTCTGCAAAACAAATTATTGGGACTGTGATAGCAATTATATTGAATCTGTCGATGACTTGGAGTAGAATTGCCATCTTAACAATATTAAGACTTCCAATTCATGAGTGCTGATATCTTTCCATTTTTAAGTCATCTTTAATTTCTTTCAGCAATTCTTTATAGTTTTCAGTGCACAAGATTTGTACCTCCTCGGCTAAATTTATTCCTATGTATTTTATTTCTTTTGATGCTATTTTAAATAGAATTGTTAACTTGTTGAATTTGTTTATGAACTTTATTAGTGTTTTGTGGATTCTTTAGGAATTTCTAATATATAGCATTATATCACCTGAGAATAGAGATAGTTTTACCTCTTCCTTTCCAATTCTGATGTCTTTTATTTATTTCTTTTTCTTACCTCGTTGTTTCTGACATCATTGATTTCCATTACAGTCTTGAATAGAATCAGTTAAGGCAAGCATTCTTATCTTGTTCCTGATGTTAGAGGAAAAGTTTTCAGTCTTCCACCATTGAGTATGACATTAGCTTCAGGCATTTCCTAAGTGCCCTTTTATTATATTGAGGAAATGTCCTTCTATTCCTAGTTTTTGTGTTTTTTTTTTAAATCAATGATTATTGGACTTTGTTGAATGTTTTTCTGCATCAACTGATATGATCATGTGGGTTTTTCTTTTTCATTCATTAATGTGGTGTTGATTAACAACTTTTATTATGTTGGATCATCATGGCATTCCTGTAATAATTCCTACCTGGACATGGAATACAATATTTATAATGTTCCTGGATTTACTTTGCTAAAATTCTTTTGAGGATTTTTGAATTCATATTGATAAAGGATATTGGTCAGTAATTTTTTTCTTGTGGTATGGATGTCTTTATTCAGTATCAAGGTAATGCTGGCCTTGTAGGATGAGTTGGGAAGTTTTCCCTCCTTTTCTATCTTTTAGAAGAGTTTGAGAAGGATTGGCATTCTTTAAACATTTAGTATAGGGGAAATCCAAGAAGGCAGCACAGTAGGTAGATGGTATACTCACCACCTCCCAGGATCAAAATGGAATTACAACTAAAATATAGAACAATCAACCTGAATAGCAAATCAAATACTAGCTGAACAGAAGTCTCATACCCAAGGATTTACAGAAGAAGCCACATTAAGACTGGTAAGAAGGGTAGGAGGCAAAAAGGGCTGACCATGCAACTATGGGGTAGGGCTCAGAATCTGGAGGGATATCTCAGCTGCAAAGGTTCTCCCTGAGAAGCACGTCTCAACCCCATGCTTGGCTCCCAGTCCAGAGGACCAGAGCTGGGAAGAAAACCCACTTAATATCTAGCTGTGTAAATCAGTGGGGAGTCTGACTGCCAGGGGAAAAGGAGTCTGCTGGAAAAACAGGCACCCTCTTAAAGGGCCAGCACACAAAACCTCATCCACAGCCACTCAGTCTAGGCTCTGGAGGAGGGAAGGCAGAGCAGACTAGAGTCATGTGAGGAGAAACTGGGGTTTGTGGCTCTGGGGAGAGAGCTGAAGGGACAGACGCCAGGATCCCTGTGCTGAGCCCTATCCCACACCACAGACACCATCTTTCTTGGGTGGACTACTCCCCTCCTTATGGCATCTGCCTGGGGGAATGCAATAGCCACACCCTCTGGATTCCCTGTTACCCTACCCTGCAGAGCTCATACCCTGTTGAGGAATCAGCTGCTTAGGCAGGGGTGTAGAGGTGCAGGCAGACTCTGGGTGTCAATGAATGAGTTGTGTGATTCTGGGACAGGGGCCACTCCTCCCTCCTTCCCCCAAGCCTGACCAGAACTCCCCCTCAGAGGAGATACACAAGCCCCACCCTCCCAACTCCTGATTGGACTGCCTGCTGAGCTCTGGCTCCTGCCAGGATCTTGAACAGGCTGAGTTGTGTGGCTCTAAGTTAGGGGGGCATCTTTCCCTCACTCACCTGACTGGTACAGAGCTCTCCCTTCACACAGCCAAATATTGGTCTGTTTGGGCCTGATAAACTCTGGAGGCCTCACCCTGAAGATTTCCTGAGACCCCACCCCACCACAAAGGTATGCAGGCACCCAGCAGTGGCAGCTAGACTTGATATACCCTGGGACTTTTCCTGAGTGGCCAGAGACCCATCACAGACACCGAGATTGAACCTGTATCAGTCTGGTGAACACCACACACCCCTACCTGGTGACTCAATGAGAACTTTCCTCAAGCAACTTGAGTACTGCTAGAACCTCTTTCAGTGGCTAAGTCTAAAAGCCAACTGGGAGGTAAAGGCAGGCAGAGGTGGATCTCAGGGTGCTTTGGGCCTTTTACTGAACTGTCACTAGACTCGGTGCTGTTGGAAGCCAGCCTTGGTACACAGCTTGGTCCTTCCCATGCACACCAAGGCCCAGCATAGGCAGCCACAAACTTTGGATTGTTTTGTAGTTCCAAACAGGTTGCCCAGGGCCAGTTACAGGCAGTGTGTGACATTGAGCCTCACCAGAGACCATCCCAATAGGTCCCAGAACCAATACACCCAGTGATGAGCTTCAGACAGCATCAGGGCAGGATCCAATTAACTCCACAAGTTGCACTTCCAAAGGGAGAGGTCAGCAGGCACCAGGCCCTGCTGAAGTGAATTCTCTTTTGTGTGGTCAGCACCTGCACAGCAGCTCATACACTGTGGTCAGGGTTGATCCTCACAGTCAGGAAGACTGAGGGTTGAACCAATGCACAGACAGGCCAACAATAATCAAGACTCAATACAAAAGAAGGGCTCATATAACCCATGCGAGCGACATTCGTGGAGCACCCAGCTCAGGTGATCAAGAGGACTGAACTAATGTTCCCGCAGGACACCTACTACATAAGTCCAAGACTGGAAGACAACAGATCAAACTAATACACAGAAACAAATGCAGAGAGGTCACCAAAATGGGAGACAAAGAAACATGCCTCCACTGAAAAAAGAGGAGAAATCTCCAGAAAAAGAACTGAATGAAATGGAGGCAAGCAGTTTACCAGATACAGAGTTCAAAACAATGTTTAGAAGAATGTTCAAGAAACTTAGGGGAAGAATGAATGAACTCAGTGAGAACTTAAAGACATAGTAATCATGAAAAAGGACATAGAAACCATAAAAAATAACCAGTCATAAATGAAGAATACAATACTGAAGTGAAGAATACACTAAAAGGAACTAACAGTAGGTTAGATGTAGCAGAAGATCAAATCAATGATTTAGAAGATAAGGCAGCAAAAACCACACAATCGGAGCAGCAAAGAGAAAAAAGAGTTTAAAAATGTGGATAGTTCAAGGGGCCTTGGGAAAATATGAAGCATGACAACATTCTCATTATAGAAGTACCAAAGGAGGATCTGGCTGGTGTGGCTCAGTGGATCGAATGCCAGCCTGTGAAGCAAGAGGTCGCCGGTTCGATTCCCGATCAGGGCACATGCTTGGGTTATGGGCCAGGTCCCCAGTGGGGGACACACAAGGGGCAACCACACATTGATGTTTCTCTCCCTCTTTCTCCCTCCTTTTCCCTCTTTCTAAAAATAAAATAAAATCATTAAAGAAAAAAGAAGTACCGAAGGAGAAGAGAGACAGCAAAGGATTAAAAACCTATTTGAAGAAATAATGGCTGAAAACTTCCTTAACCTGGTGAAGAAATAAGACACTCCAGTCCAGGAAGCACAGAGGCTCCCAAACAAGATGAACCTAAAGAGGCCCACACCAAGACACATCATAATTAAAATGGCAAATGTTAAAGACAAAGAGAGAATCTGAAAAGCAGGAAGAGAAAGACAGTTAGTTAACTACAAGAAAGCTCCTATTAGACTATCAGCTGATTTATTAACAGAAATATTTCAGGCTGGAAAGGAATGCCACAAAATATTCAAAATGATGAAAGAAAGAACCTAGAACCAAGACTACACTACCCAGCGAGGCAATCATTTAAAATTGAAGGAGGAATAAAGACTAGACTAGACTAGGCTTCCCAGACTAGAAAAAGCTAAAGGAGTTTATTATCACCAAACCAGTATTACAAGAAATGTTAAGGTCATCTTTAAAAAGAAGGAAGAAAACAGGAAGATTGTTATAAAGAATAAAATGGCAGTAAATACATACCTATCAATAATCACTTTAAATGAAAATAGCTTAAATTCTCTAATCAAAAGACAAAGAGTAGATGAATGGATAAGAAAAGAAGACCCATACATATTCTGTCTAAAGAGACCCACCTAAGAAGGAAAGACACACACACTAAAAGTTAAGGAATGGAAAAAGATATTTTATATAAACGGAAATTTTTTAAAAGCTGAGGTAACGATAGTTATATCAGACAAAATATACTTTAAAACAAAGGTTATAATAAAACACAAAAAGTAAACTGTATAATGATAAAGGGATCAATTCAACAAGAGGATATAACACTTGTAAACATTTATCCACCCAACATAAGGGCACCTAAATATATAAAGCAAATCTTAATTGACATAAAGGGAAAAATTGACAGTAAAACAACCATAGTAGGGGATTTTAACACCCCACTGACATTAATGGATAGATCTTCCAGATAGAAAATCAACCAGGAAACACTCATCTTAAATGACACATGAGATAACATGGATTTAATTGATATCTTCAGAGCATTTTATGACAAAGCAGGAGAATACACATTCTTTTGAAGTGCACATAGAACGTTTTCCAGGACAGACCACATGTTAGGACACAAAACAAATCTCAATAAATATAAGTAGACTGAAATAATAACAAACCTCTTTTGGTGTAAAACTAGAAATCGATCACAACAAAAGAACTGAAAAACACAAATACGTGGAGGCTAAGTAACATGTTACTAAACAAGGAATGTGTTAATGATGAGATGAAGGAAGAAATAAAAGATACCATAAAGCAAATGAAAAGGAGACCACCACAACACAAAATATATGGGACGGAGCAAAAGCAGTCTTAAGAGTGAAATTCATAGCATTACAGGCCTACCTCAAGAAACAAGAAAAATCTCAAATAAGCAATCTAACCTTACACTTAAAGGATCTAGAAAAAGAACAACAAACAAAGCTTAAAGTGGTAGAAGAAAGGAAATAATAAGGATCAGAGCAGAAATAAACAAAATAGAGTAAAAAAAAAACAAAACAAAACATCAATGAAACCAACAGTTGGTTCTTTGAAAAGATAAACAAGATTGATAAATCTTTAACCAAATTCATCAAGAAAAAAAGAGGATCCAAATAAATAAAATAAAAAATAAAAGAAGTAAAAACTAATACAATATAAATACAAATGATTATAAGAAAATATTATGAACAACTATATACCAACTAATTGGACAATCTGAACAAAATGGATAAATTCCTAGAAACATCCAATCTCCCAAAACTGAAACAAGAAGAAACAGAACATCTGAACAGACTGATTACAACTAATGAAATCAAAGTGGTAATCAGAAAACTTCCTACAAACCAAAGGCCTGGACTGGACGGCTTCACAGGTTAATTTCACCAAAATTTTGAGGAAGAACTAACATCGATCCTTCTCAAACTATTCCAAAAACTTCAACAGAAAGAAAGTCTTCCAGGCTCGTTTTACAAAGCCAGGATTATCTTAATTATGAAATCAGATAAAGACACTACAGAGAAAGAAAATTATAGGCCAATATTCCTGAATAGCATAGATGCTAAAATACTCACCAAAATCTTAGCAAACTGAGTCCAGTGAAACATTAAAAAAATCATAGTGTAAATGTCCCATAGTTTTTTATCCACTCCTCTATTGATGGACACTTGGGCTGCTTCCTTATCTTGGTGATTGTAAATAATGATGCAATGAACATAGAGGTGCTTATGTTCCTTCAAATTAGTGTTTTGGGTTTCTTCGGAATAAATTTCCAGAAGGGAAATTGCTGCATTAAAAGGTAGATCCATTTTTAATTTTTTGAGGTATCTCCACAGTGGTTGCACCAACCTACATTCCCACCAATAGTGCAAAAGGGTTCCCCTTTCTCCACACCCTCACCAGCACTCATTTATTGATGTATTGATAATAGCCATTCTGACAGGTGTGAGGTGATATCTCATTGTGGTTTTAATTTGCAATTTTCTGATAAGTAGTGATGTTGAGCATCTTTTCATATGTCTATTGGCCATTTGTATGCCCTCTTTGGATAAATTTCTATTCAGGTCCTTCACTCATTTTTTAAATTTGATTGTTTGGGTTTGTTTATTTTGGTGGAGGGTTTTTTTTTGGTGTTGACTTTTGTAAGTCAGTTACAAATTTTGGATAATAACTCCTTATCAGATGTATCAACAAATATGTTCTCCCTTTCTGTGGGTTGTCTTTCTATTTTGTTGATTATTTCCTTTGTTGTGCAAAAACTTTTTAGTTTGATGTAGTCCCATTTATTTTTTTCTTTTGTTTCCCTTGCTTGAGGAGATATATCATTAAAGATATTGCTATGAGCAATGTCCACGAGTTTACTGCCTGTTTACTTCTAGGATTTTTATGGTTTCAGGTCTAATATTTAAGTCTTCAGTCCATTTTAAATTTATTCTTGTGTGTGATATAAGAAGATGATCTAGTTTTGTTTTTCTGCACATATCTGTCCAATTTTTCCAATGCCATTTTTTGTAAACTGTATTTAGCCAATTGTATGGGCTTGCCTCCTTTGTTGACTATTAATTGACTATAAAAATGTGGGTTTATTTCTGGACTTTCTATCTGTTCCATTGATATATGTGTCTGTTTTTATGCCAATACCTTACTGATTTGATTACTATGGCCTTATAATATAGTTTGAGATTAGGTAGCATGAGTCCTCCAACTATGTTTTTTTTTCCTCAGGATTGCTGTTGCCTTTTGTGGTTCCATTTAAATTTTTGAAATATTTGTTCTAGTTCTGTGAAATACAGGAAGGACTCGTGGACATGGACAAAAGCGTGGTGATTGCAGTGGGGAGGGAGGTATAAGGAGACTAAATGGCAATGGAAAAATAAATTAATAAATAAGTAACCAAAAAAAGGTCATACATATGATCAAGTGGGATTTGTTCTTGGGATGCAAGGTTTGTACAATATGTGCAAATCAATAAATGTGACACATCACATAAAATAAATGATAAAAATCATATGATTATATCAACAGATGCAGGAAAAGCTTTTAACAAAGTGCAGCACCCATTTATGATCTAAAAAACTCTCAACAAAGTAAAATAGTTGGAACATATCTCAACATAATGACAAAACCACAGTTAACATCGTATCCAATGGGGAAAAAAAACCTGAAAGCATTTCCCTGCAGATTAAGAAAAAGACAGGGGTATCCACTTTCAACACTCTTATTCAACATAGTACTGAAAGTTCTAGCTGTAGCAATCAGACAAGATAAAGAAATTAAAAGCATCCAAACTGGAAAGAAAAAAGTAAAACTGTCATTATTTGCAGATAACATGATACTGTATATAGAAAATCCTAAAGAGTCCACCAAAAAACTACTGGGACTGATAAATAAATTCAGTAAAGTAGCAGGATACAAAATAAATATCCAGAAATTGGTTGCATTTTATACACCAATGATGAACTATCAGAAAGGGAAACTAAGAAAACAGTACCATTTACAATTGGATAAAAAACATACCTAGGAATAAATTTAACTAAGGAAGTAAAAGACCTGTACTCAGAAAATTATAAGACACTAAAGAAAGAAATAGAAGAAGATACAAATACATGAGAGAATATACTGTGTTCATGGATTGGAAGAACTAACATTGTTAAACTGTCCATACTACCCAAAGCAATCTATAAAATTCAATGCAGTTCCTATCAAATATCAATGATGTATTTCACAGAAGCAGAACAAATAATCCAAATATTTATAATGAACCACAAAAGGCCTTTGAATAGTTTCAGCAATTCTGAGAAAGATGGACAAAGTTGGAGAAATCATGTTACCTAATATCAAATATACTACACGGCCATAGTAATCAAAACAGCATGGTACTGGAATAAATAGACATATGGATTAATTGAACAGAATAGAAAGCCCAGAAATAAACCCATGTCTATATGGTCAATTAATGTTTGACAAAGGAGGCAGGAACATACAATGTGGTAAAGACAGTCTATTCAATAAGTGGTGATGGGAAAATTGCACAAATACATACACAAAATGAAACTAGACCAGCTTTTTTACACCATATAAAAGAATAAACTTAAAATGGATTAAAGGCTTAAATTTAAGATTCAAAACAATAAAACTCCTAGAAGAAAGCATAGGCAGCGAAATGTTGGACATTTTCTGATATATCTCATCAAGCAAGGGAAATGAAAGATAAATTGAACTATATTTAACTAAAAAGAGGCCATTGACAAAAGGAAAGACAACCCACTGAATGGGAGGACATATTGACTACTGATACACCTGATAAGGGGTTAATATCAGAAATTTATAAATAACTCATACAACACACACACACACACACACACACACACACACACACACAACCAACGAAACAATACAATTAAAAAATGGGCAAAGGACCTGAATAGACACTTATGCAGAGAGGACATTCAGAGGGCCAATAGACATATGAATAGATGCTCTACATCACTATTCATCAGGGAAGTGAAAATTAAAACCACAATAAGATATCGCCTCACATATGTCAGAATGGCTGTCATCAATAAAACAAGTGTTGACAAGATGTGGAGAAAAGGGCACTCTCGTGCCCTGTTGCTAGGAATGCAGTTTGGTGCAGGCACTATGGAAAACAGTATGGAGGTTTCTCAAAAAATTACAAATTAAACTGCTTTATGACCCAGCAATTCTACACCTGGGTATATATCCAAAGAAGCCAAAAATATTAATTCAAAAAAATACATATGCCCCTATGTTCATTGCAGCATTATTTATAGTAGCCAAGCTATGGAAGAAATCCAAGTTCCCATCAATACATGAGTGGATAAAAACCTGTGGTACATATATATAATGGAGTATTACTAAGTCATAAAAAAAGAACAAAATCTTACCATTTTCAACAGGATGGATGGACTTAGAGGGTATCATGCTGAGAAAAATAAGTGAGTCAGAGAAAGGGTAAATACCATATGAATTCACTTATAGGTGGATTCTAAAAAACAATATAAAAAAACAAAACAAACACATTCACAGATATAGAAAACAGACTGATGGTTGCCAAAGTTGAGGAGGTGGGGCGATGGAATGAAAAATGTTGAAGGGATTGAGAATTACACATTGATAGTTTCAAAATAGTCATAAGGATGTAAAGTATTGCATAAGAAATATAGTCAATAATATTGTAATAACTGTGTATGGTGCCAGCTCAGTTCTGGAAATATCAGGGGGAACACTTTGTAAAGTATGATTGTCTAAGCACAATGCTGTACACCTGAAACTAGTACAAAACAATATTGAATGTAGATTGTAATTGAAAAAAAAATTAGAAAAGTAATGTAACCCTTATGAAAAAAAATGTTATCTATTGTTGAGGAACTGGAAAGCTGAAACTTTTATTTCCTTGATCAAAAGATGAGCTTATCCATTCCCTTCTCCTTTAAAGTGAAATAAAGACATAGTTTGAAAATACAAAAAATAAAATAAAATAAATGCCAAATTAAAAAAATTATAAGGTTTTGTGACTACTGTATTTTAGCAATGAGATGTACCTGGTTTAATGTAAACGAGTATTTTACATATCATTTAATGATTTTTTTGTCCTGACCTCTTATTTTGACTATAATATTGCTACTTGTTTATTTGTGTGATGTTACTTTTGATGCTTCTGTAAGCATTTCTGTTATGTACTACTCGCTTTACTTCAGTCAACAGGTAATCTAGGGACAGAGAGAGGGAGGGGAAAAAACAAAAACCCAATCACTGTGAAAGGTTTTTTAACGTCATTAAGTTGAAAAAAAACTAAAAAGAAAATAAATGATTTGATTAATTCTAAAAAAATACATTTAGTAGAATTCAACAGTGAAACCATCTAGCACAGTTTCTGGCACATAATCTACATAATATAGAATTTGTGTAGTCATTAACTATTTGTTGAATTAATGCATTGTCTCCGTAAGAAGGTTTCTAACCAAGACACAAGGATTGAGTAAAAAACGAAGCAGATACAGTTATCAAAAATAATGCTGTAATTAATGGGGAAAATGCTATACATTTATTAATATTTTTTCTCCCATAGGAAGAAAAATTTGTTACATGGCAGAACAATTTTTTTAAATTCTCTATAATATGATAACTCTGATGTGTGCTTCAGTGTGGGGCAAAAATAGGTTTACAGTTGTGAGTATGTGAAACAGAGTTTATTCTTGTATTATTATTTATTAATTATTGCATTATTTTCCATATGAACAACTATAAACCTACTTTTCCCCATGCTGTATAACAAATTAGATTGATTCCCATATTAGTGTATTCAAGCAGATACAGAATATCAGGTATTTTATGAGAGATGATTTTCAACTTTCCTTATACTATATACCATATTTTAATTCTAGGCCTTTTCAATTGGCATTACTACCATATTTCTCAAACTGTGTTTATTTTCTCTTAAATAGGTCATGTACTTTTCTCTAGAATGTAGACATGTCAAGGTCCTAAATCCCACATGTTGGATATTAACATTTTTCTTATGAATTCATACATAAGGAATCATTAATTAATGTCCTGCAGTTCACACACACACACACACACACACACACACACACACACACAGAGCCCACATTTTTTTTATTTTATTTTATCTTATTTTATTTTATTCTATTTTATTGAGGTGACATTGGTTAGGGCATTTGACTGCAGAGCCCACATTCTTAGAAGATTGTTGAAACCAGTACGATAAGCCAGTCTTATTTCACAAATGACTCTGCCTTAAGCTAGTGCTTCTCAAATTTCATGTTCTGATTCAGTAAATCTGCAATAGGGCCCAAGATATTACATTTCTAATTGCTCCAAAATGATGTTAATATTGCTGGTCTGTAGTCCACACTGGATTAGCAAAGGCCTAAATGGCCTCCTCAACTGTTGGTTAACTTTTTACAGGGCCCCAAAATAGACTACTTCACCTGCACAGACCTAATCTTCCTTTTTCCACCCTTCTTCCTGGCGTTTTTCTCCTTCATGTACTCTATCCTAATACCTGTCTAGCCAGAATGGTTTTGAGTGTTGGTTGCTTTTGAGAAATGCACAAAGCAAAATTAGAAGGAAGATATAATTGGGAGGAATTGCTTTTTGCTCTGTCTTCACTTTCCATGTATCTGTGCTGATCCCTTTCTACAGGTCTTCTTTGGCAATGTGGATTCATCTGGAATAAAACACAATATTTTTAACCCTCCAATTATTGCTCGGTACATACGATTGCACCCTACACACTACAGCACCCGCAGTACTCTTCGCATGGAGTTGATGGGCTGTGATTTAAACAGTAAGTGCCAAGTCATCTCATATCCTTCCGTCTCCCAGCCATGAGTAGGATAATTAATTAATGGTCCTAGTTTTTCAGAAACTGGAAGTTTTCTTAGCACATAGAACTTCAATGTTAAAACCAGCACAGTCCTGGGCAAATCCAGGACTTGAGCATTCTAACAATGGGGTTCCCCATGGGTAGCCACCTCCTACATTACTATTAATAAGTCTAGTCAGTCCTGGCTGGTGTGGCGCAGTGGATTGAGTGCCAAATTGTGAACCAAAGGGCCTCTTATTCGATTCCTGGTCAGGGCACATGCCTGGGTTGCAGGCCAGGTCCCCAGTAGGGATGTGCTAGAGGCAACCACACATTGCTGTTTCTCTCCTTCTCTTTCTCCCTCCCTTCCTCTCTCTCTAAAAATAAATAATTAACATATTGTTTAAAATAAGGCAAATCAAAATCCAACAAAGCTGAGCAGAACTGACCAGAAAACAGGGGGCATGTTAACAATGACAGAATCAGTGCAGAAGTTAATACCTGGGAAATGATACCATGATGATAGCAGTCCTAGAGCGCCAGTAGAGACGGGTTAGTGGAACCAAGGCTGCATCTTGTCCTTGTGATTACATTATGGTTTCATTTCTTTGAGGTTGCAGCATTCCACTAGGAATGGAGAGTAAAACAATATCAGATGCACAAATTACTGCCTCATCCTACTTAAACAATATATTTGCCACCTGGCCTCCTTCACAAGCCCGACTTCACCTCCAGGGCAGGACTAATGCCTGGAGACCCCAGGTAAGAGACAACATATTTTCCATCTAACTGACACAGAATGGGAAGTATTAGTTGGGAAACAATAAGGAAAACCCTTGATCGTTTCTTCAGAGGTATTTCTGTCACCTGGTTGTTCCTAAAGAATGGTTGGCTGTGGACAGAAAAAACCCACAGATATTTAGTGTTGCCATGTGATTTCACACAGCATTTATTGGGGGAAATGATTCTTAATTGAACCATCTGGAAATAGAATCTCTAGATGCAGCAATAGGCTAATATCTGTCAAAGAACTGTAGTTGCTGAAGTCTAGTTTTACAGATAAAAATATCAATAATTAGCTCTTTGCAAGTTTCTCAGTGCCTCAAAGAAAAGGGTCACAGTCATGTACATTTCATTGGCCGTAGTTCTTTTCCAGAGCCACTTAGTATGTGATTTTTCAATCACTGAATAGTTTTTTGGGGATGAATGGAGTTAATGGTCTCTGCTTATTTTATTTTATGTTATTTTATTTCCTCCATGAGTTTATTTTAAACAAAACAGGTCATATAACACATTGCTAAACTGGTCATAATGTAGTCAGTCTGTATATGGCTTATATATTCATTCAACAAACATTTACAAAGCACCTATTAAATAGCTGACCCTGGGGATACTGAAATGAATAATGAAAAATTTTAGCCCTCAAGTTACTTAGAGTCTAAAAAGGGAGACTGACAAGCAAACGATTAAAATGCAGAGCATAAGTGCTATGACATGGTTACTAAGAAGGGATTTGGGTATTTCTGGGAGCAAATAGTGACCAACAGGATACTAGTCTAACTAACTTCCTCAGGTGAATAATCCGAAAGAGTGGCTGCAAGTGGACTTCCAGAAGACAATGAAAGTTACAGGAATAACCACCCAGGGAGCGAAATCTCTCCTTACCAGCATGTATGTAAAGGAGTTCATCATCTCCAGTAGTCAAGATGGCCATAACTGGACTCCATTTCTTCAGAATGGCAAAGTAAAGGTACGTTGCTATCATAGGAAAGGCACAAATCTGTCCTAGAGCTTGATATTTAGAGATATAGCAAAGTTGATACATGATTAAACTTTCAGGGTAAACTTTACTGAGTATCTGTAGTAATAGATTGACACCATGAAAAGCATTTTGGGAGGACATAGTGACCCCAAGCAAGGACATATTATCCCCACCAACAACAGAAAAAAAAACTTTTATTTTAAAATAATCTTAAATCAGAGCAAGGAGAGGTGAAAATGAGACAATGCAAAATAGAGAAACTTTCCTAAGGGAAATGCTTATATTAGTGTTGTTATTGGGAGGCAAAACTTTGGGCAAAATGCAAGGAAAACTGAATGTGAGAGTTCTGCATTGAGCAAGTAATGAACCCAGAAGGAGCTAAAATAGATAATGATGGAAAGAAGAGAAAGGAACTAGTCAAAGAACATGTATGAATGACCCACAGTCATGGACAACAGTGCGGGGATTGACTGTGGGAGCGGGGTGGGAGGGGACTAGGTGAAGGAGGGCAAAGGGGGAAAATTGGGACAACTATAATAGAATAACAAAAAACAAATTTTAAGAAAAAAAAATAAAGTAGTTTCAAACAAGTAACACCTCCTGACATCCGGAAGAACCATTTTCAAGTCCACTCTAGAAGAAAGCACTCCTAGTTTAGGTCTCCAGGAGTCCTACATATTAAAGTAATAAGATCATAAACATAGATCAGCAATTATAAAACAAAACAAATTACTCGACCACAAGCGAGCAGAAACAATCAATACAGATTTAGAACCTGAACAACATCCAATTGACATTGTCAAATATATATTATGCCATAATTATGCATAAAATATTTAAAGCAATGAACTATAGAAACATAAATATAAATGGCTATCCAAAATTATAAAGCAGTTTTTGGGGGAAACAGTACTTTTAGAAATAAAAAAAGCATAATTGTTGAAGTTTAAAAATCAAAAAGACAATAGCAGATTAGGCACAAAGAGAATTTAGTCAATTGGAAGGTATGTCTGAACAAATTACCCAGAAGAGCACAGAAGATGAAGCATATAAAAAAGAAATTAAGATAAATATGGCATGCAGAGAAAGCCTAACATACCTTATTGGAATTTCAGAATGAAAGGGAAGAAATAATGAAGTGACAAGCAAACAAGGATGGCCAATTTTGCCACTTCTATTCAACATTTTACTGAAAGTTATAGCCAGAGAAATTAGGTGAGAAAAAAAAATAAAAGGCATGCATATTGGAAATAATGAAGGAAAACTATCTCTCTTTGCCAATGATATGATTTTATATGTAGAAAATCCTAAGGAATCCACAAAAATAAAACTTTGAGAGCTAATAAATGAATTCAGCAAAGCTGCAGAATACATGATCAACATACAAAATTGATTGTACAAGCAATGAAAACCCCAAAGAGGAAATTGAGAAAATAATTTTATTTACAATAGCATAAAAAAGAATAAAATATTTAGGAATAAACCTAACCAAGGAGGTGTAAAGCTTGTACACTGAAAACTGCAGCACATTGCTGAAAAAATTAGAGATGACCAAAACAAATAGAAAGATATCCCAGGTTCATGGCTTGGAAGACTTAATAGTGTTAAGATGGCAATACTATCTAAAGCTATCTATAGATTCAGTGCAATCCCTATCAAAACCCCAATGGACATTTTTGCAAAAATAGACAAGCTGTTCTAAAAATTCATGTAGAATTTCAAGGGGCCCAGACTAGCCAAAACAATCTTGAAAAAGGACAAAGTTGGAGGACTCACACTTCCCAATTTCAAAACTTACTACAAAGCTACGGTCATCAAAACAGTGTGGTATTGACATAAAGATAGACAAATCAGTGGAATAGCATCGAAGTCCAGGAATAAGCTTATACATCTATGATAAGCTGATTTTCAATAAGCATGCCAAGTCCACTCAATGGAAAAAGAATAGTCTCTTCAACAAAGAGTGCTGGGAAAACGGGATATCCACATGCAAAAGAATTGTTACCACACACCGTATAAAAAATAATTAATGGATCAAATACCTAAATATAAGAGCTAAAACTCTGAAACTGTTAGCAGAAAATATAGGGGTAAATATTGATGACTTGAATTTGACAGTGGTTTCTTAGGTGTGACACCATAATCACAAACAACCAAAGAAAAATAGATGTAGTAGACTTCTTCAAAAAACTTTCATATATCAAAAGATACTCTCAAAAAATTGAAAAGACAACCCACTGTATGAGAGATAATATTTGCCAATCATATGTTTGATAAAAGGTCCAGTATCCAGGATATAAAAGAACTCTTACATTCAATAACAAAGCAAAAATTGAATTTAAAAATAGACAATAGACTTCAACAAGCATTTCTCCAAGGAGGATATACAAACACATGAACATAAACATCACTAGTCATTAGGAAAATGCAAATCAAAACCAAATAAGATATCACTTCACACCCACTAGTATGGCTATAATTCTATTTATTTATTTATTTTTAGAGAGAGGGGAAGGGAAGGAGAAAGAGAGGGAGAGAAACATCAAATGTGTGGTTGCCTCTTGTGCATCCCCATATGGGGACCTGGTCTGCAACCCAGGCATGTGCCCTGACTGGAAATTGAACTGGTGACCCTTTGGTTCACAGGCCAGCACTCAATCCACTGAGCCACACCAGCCAGGGCAATTTTATAAAAATACAGAAAATAAAAAGTGTTAGCAAGGATGTAGGAAAAATTGGAACCCACATTCCTGATGGTCATGGGAGATGGGGCGACCACTGTAGAAAACATTTTGGTGGTCCCTCAATAAGGTAAATAGAATTACCATATGATCCAGCAATTCCACTACTGGATACATACACAAAAGAACTGAAAATGAGCAATTAACAAAAACTTAGACGTGAATACATTTAGCAGCTATAACAAGATAAAAGTACTGATATGTGCTACAACATGGATGAAACTTTCAAACGTGCTAAGTGAAAAAAGCCAGAAATAAAAGACCACATATTGTATAATTCCATTTATATGAAATATCCAGAATAAGCATATACCTAGAGACAGAACACATACTTAAAAAAGGTTAAGATGGTAAATTTTATTTTATATACATTTTACCACAACAAAAAAGATACCAGAAGACACATCCATTACCATAATGAGGGTGATGAATTGACAGCTGATTTCTAAACAAGAATGAAAATCAGAAGATAGTTAATAATACTTACATTATTAACTATTACATTATAAGGAAAAATCTGAAACCTCCCTGCCAAAAAAAAAATCAAGTGAGAATTTCTTTAATGTATTAAAACAAAAGCTAAAAAATTTTCCTACATACATGAGTGATTTTACCATCCAGTAAAATCCTCCCAGCATAAAAATTAATAGGATATTTATTAACCTTTTATCAGTAAATTTGAAAAATTAGATTAAATGAATTAATTCATAGTAAATATAACTTACTGAAGGAAAAGGAAAACTTGGAACTCCTAAACCTTTTAAGAAATTGAATTGGTGTTCAAATATCTTTTTACAAAGAAAACTCCATATCCAGATGGCTATGTGAAATACTTTATCAAATTTTCAAGGGAGAAATAATAGCAATATTTTTTCAGAAAAATGGGGGGTAAATGCACATTATCCAACTTTTTATGATGACGACAGAAAC
Organism: Pteronotus mesoamericanus; assembly: GCF_021234165.1. Taxonomy (NCBI): domain Eukaryota; kingdom Metazoa; phylum Chordata; class Mammalia; order Chiroptera; family Mormoopidae; genus Pteronotus; species Pteronotus mesoamericanus. Next base: position 263,904 of record NW_026555093.1, on the reverse strand, counting down.
CAACAAGCACAATTTTATTAGAAAGGAAAATAATAGGCCAACTTTATTCATGAATATACATCTAAAATAAAATATGAACAATATGTATCCAAGTTGGATTTATCCTAGGAATGCAATATTGGCTTTAACATTAGACAATTAATATAGTCCATCACATTGGTAGACTAAAGGATTATATAAGCAATAAATGCTGAAAAAAGCATTTTATAAAATTCAACATCTATTCTTAATGAAAAAGTTAGCAAAGTAATACTAGAAGGGAAATTTTTTTAAATATTTTATTTATTTATTTTTAGAAAGAGAGGAAGAGAGAAAGAGAGGGAGAGAAACATCAATGTGTGGTTGCCTCTCACATACCCCCAGCTAGGGATCTGGCCATGTGCCTTGACTGGGAATCAAACTGGCAACCCTTTGGTTTGTAGGCTGGCAATCAATCCACTGGGCCACACCAGCCAGGGCTAGAAGGAAAATTCCTTAATCTGATAAAAGGTATTCACAAAGCTCTTACAGCAAATACATTTTAGGTGAAACACAGAGAACTTTCCCTTTGAGATTGAGAATAAGATAAGGATGACCACTGTACCAATTATGTATTTCTATATAACAAACTAACCCAAAACTTGGTCAGAATGTTGTGGATCAGGAATTTAGGTTGATCTGGCTGGTTGGTTTGTCTGTGATCTAGGTCACTTCAGTGGGGATAGATGGATGGATCCACTTCCTAGATAGCTCCCTCCCTCACAAATCTTGACATTTCTGTCCACACAGTATCTCTTCAGGGCCTAAGTCTTTCCATACAGCTTTCAAATATATATATACATACATACACACACACACGTATATATATGGTGCAAATATATATTTTAAATAAAAACATTAATAACTCACCTACAGAATAACTAGAAAACAAAAAATACTGTAAGTTTCAATTTGCAAGTAAGTAGAAAATAAACCTGCAAAGCTAACTGTCCTAGCCCTGGAGCTCACTCTGGAGAGAGTTCAGGAGAGACTGAAAAAAAAAGAAAAGGTCAGTGTGAGACCTAGAAGTGGTAAAATACAGATAAAATCACCTCTAAAAAGAAAAAGTCACACCCTGAGTGATGAAACACCAATATTTGAGAGCTGCTGGATCATAGCATTGGCTCGTGAATAACTGAAAGGAAAGAGACTGAAAGTGTGTGGAACCGGAGATGGCAGATTGGGAAACTTTTTTCTGGTGAAGTGGAATACATATCTTGGAGGCTTGGTGATGAACAAAAAAAGTCAAATGTTGGGAATTAAGTGTCCTGTAAAACCAAAAAACAAATCATAAAATCACAAGAAACAAACCTCTTAAAACTCCGTCTATTAAAGAAATAAATTGCATTTCACTTTATCAACAGTAGGGGGTACTCCTGGACTAAGAAACCTAATAACATCTCCCAAACTTTTTACAAAAGCACCTCTTATTGCTGGAACAAGAAAATATGAAGAAAGAATTTCTAAATGTGATTGCGTATTTGATTCAGTCTCTTGTGCTTCTGCCTTCTGCCATGAAATAAAAATGTGGAAGGAATGACAAGATTAGAAAACTAAACTGAAACTATCAATATACTATTTAATGCTTATAAGGAACTTTAATGGATATTAAAACCATTGGATAAAAGCTTAATGAGGAACAGAATATTTACATGGTCTCACAGATTGTTTGTTAAGAAAGGGAAATTACCACTTTTATAACAGAGATCTGGTGGACACCACTTTAACCAAGTGATCAAACTTTGTATCGATAGAGGGACAAACTGGTATCATGTGTCCCCTGATGGGATGTGGTAGGAAGGGCATATCACCTGCATAGTACTCTCAAAAACACTTAACCAAAACCTGTAATGAGAAAACAGTCACAGAAATTTAGAATGTAGAACATTCTACAGCACAATGGTCCTGGACTTTTAAAATGGCAGTGCCTAAAATTTCCAAAGTAAATTTTCCAAATCCAAATAAATAAATAAATAAATAGATAGATACATTAAAATGTCAATATCATGAAGGACAAAAAAAAGACCAGAGAGGAGTCTGTCCTACAACAGATTAAAGAAGATTCAAAGAGATATAAGTTAAAGCAATCTGTGATATTTTATTGAATGTGATCTTTTATTAATTTCTGGATTGGAAAAACTGTATAAATATATCATTGTGATATCAATATCACATTTGTTATGTATAATAATGTTATCATGTGGTTATGTAGAAAAATGACCTTATTTTTAGGTTTGGATTGCTGAAGTATTTGGAATTAAAATGCTATGATTTTTACAACTTCCTCTCAAGTAGTTCAGAAAATGTGTGTTTCTGTGTGTGTCAAGAAAGAAAGCAAATATATCAATGTGTTAACAATTGATGAACTTAGTTGAATGATTTAAGTGTTCATTTTATTGTTCTTTCAATTTCTTGAAGTTGATAATATTTCAAAATAAAAACATGAGGGGAAATAACCAGAAATAAGTCTAACAGATGTGCAAGCCTCCAAATATAGCATAAACATTTGTCAAACAATCTCAGAATAGGAATCTTAATGTTCCTCAAAATTTTTCTCAAACTTTAACAAACGTTTACAGTATATTTGCCATCTATATACAATATGCTATATATCCTACACATATATATATACATTATGCATAATATTCTATAGTGACTAAGGTCTCTGCTCTCATGGAGCTGACATTTGGTGATGAAAGCAGGGAACAGTCAATAACCATGTAAACAAATAAATGAGAAGATATTGAATGCTATGAAGAAAATGAAGAAGTTGAGGTTTAGAGTCAACAAGAGTCCTGTTTTACATGGCATGGATCTTTCTAAATAGATGGCATTTAAACAGAAACCTAAAGGATAAAAATGGAGCAACAGACGGCGTAAGAGCATTCTGAGCACAGGGAACCACCTATGCAAAGGCTCTCATGATAAAAAGAGTTAGCGTTGTCCAAGAACTCAAGACAAAGGCTTCCACAGCAGGCAAACAGGTTGCCCTTAATTCTAAATGTCACACCCACTTTCCCCAGCCATGTTGGGAAAACATCATTTTTTTTCCTGTTAGACAACTAATAAATGCTATCATTACTCTTTCAGGTTTTTCAGGGAAATCAAGACTCCTTCACACCTGTGGTGAACTCTCTAGACCCACCACTGCTGACTCGCTACCTTAGAATTCACCCTCAGAGCTGGGTGCACCAGATTGCCCTGAGGCTGGAGGTTCTGGGCTGTGAGGCACAGCAGCTGTACTGAGCATAACAAGAAATAAAGTGTGAGACCTTTGGCATTTTCAAGGGAATAGTTCTGAGACCTTCATAAATTCTCCTGATCCAATAAAACCACTATAACGTAGAATTACCTCCATAAAATGTAGTAAAATATAGTTGTTTATATTGTCTTAAGTGCCCCCTCCCACCCCTACTAACCTGGTGGCACTAGGATAACCAACCATCCCACTTTGGCCTAGACTGTCCCCATTTAAGCAAAGCCCTTGCCAGCCCCCTTCCCCCTCCTTCCTAAGCCCAAACCATTGCCTAACTCCAGTCCAGCTTGCCTCTCAGACTTGCCTTTTACCCCTGAGCCTGGCCTCTGGGTTACTTCCTTCCCTATACTGCCCTTGGCGCTATCATTTTTCTATGTATTTCAAGTATGCAGTCCAAGTAGACGTTGCTCTGATGCTTCCCGAAGGAGCTGTCATTGATCCAGCATGTTATGGGAGTGTTGCATCCTATTTAACTCCTAAGCTTTTCTACAGCTGCTTGAACACTGACTCTCTCTCTCTATATATATACATATATACATATATATATACATATATATATATACACATACACCCATCTGGAAAGCATTCTCCTGCTGACAGATTAGGTCTCTCACACAGCCACCACTTCCTCCTTTGTAGAAAAACAATGTATTTAAAGTTAGCAGAGATATTCATGATGTAAGCATTTCAGATTAAGCTTTGAATATTTAAAATAAAACTCACTTTTTTAACTTTTATTATCATATTCAAGCATGGAACAAAACCTATTTGGGGATCATATCACCACAGCCTTAAAGCTAAAAAACAAGTCATTTTGACAATCTGTAAAATGGAGATAATATAAGAACTACTATATTAAACTCTATTTTTGGCCCTGGCTGGGTGGCTCAGTTGGTTGGAGCATCATCCTGTACACCAAAAGGTTGCAGGTTCAATTCCTGTCAGGGCACTCACCTAGGCTGGTGGTTCAATCCAACCAATCAATGTTTCTCTCTCCTTCTCCTCCCCCTCCTCCATCTTCCTCTCTCTCTCTCTCTCTCAAATTAATAAACATATCCTCAGGTGAGTTGCTGGCCAGGTCCCCAGTTGGGGACATGCAATTGATGTTATCTCTCACACATTGATGTTTCTCTCCCTCTCTCCCTCCCTTCCCCTCTCTATAAATAAATAAATAAAATCTTTTTTAAAAAGCCATTTGGTCTTAATTCTTTCTAATCAACAAAAAATATAATAAGTTAGAATCACAGAGGTATTGGGAAACTTGAAATAAAATGACAATGTCCCCTTGAAATGGTGGTGATCAAGAAAGGTAACAATCATAATAGGCTTCTAAAGGATATATTTTTCATATTTCTACAGAAAAATGAGGAAAATCCATGACTATCTGGGAGAGGAGATACAACACTGTAATTCTAATAGTGCACTCATTTTACTCCCTCCCTCAGCTAAATTGCCTGCTGAGCTGACGCAACAAGAATGTCACGGGGCAGCAGGGAGTTGCGGGGGGGAGGGAATTTTATACCAAGACTGAAAACTAGAGTCCCACTTAGATAGTTGAAATATTAAGTGAGAAGAAAACCAAGCTGGTGAAAACAGAGAGAAAACACTCCAGTCAGCCACATGTAGCACACAAGAGGAACCTGCCCCCACCTTGCTAAATGGCCAACAGATAAGGTTTTAAAAAGTTTACTGCTTCTTATATCTGCCTGCTCCCTTCACTATGACACACAAACATCTCCTGGATGATAAAAAGGGCTAGAGGCAAGGATATGCCATAGAGCAGGTAGAAAAAAACATCTAAAGTTTACAATACAGGGCAATTTGAAAACAAGAGCTCCTGGGATAAGAGAAAAATTTATTGCAATCTCAGAAAAAGCAAGAGAATAGCTGTGTGGCTTTTTTCCATGCTGGAGCATTTTCTAATAATCCTGCTTGACCCTAATCTCATCTTTTTTGGAGACTATACCATAGCTGTCACAGTACATATAATCACATTGCACAACTGATCAAGGTGCAAATGGTTTATAGTCCTGTAAGATTCTTTTGAGGTTAGAGGTTAATTTACAGAAATCAATAAGTTGTTTTGCTTTATAGCCTGATAGAGAAGCTAACCCCAAAGGTAATATGGTTTTATTTTCTGTAAAAGGTTAAGCACTCTTATGTCTAATTTAATAATCTATTTTTATGGGTTCCAAAGGGTAATGCTATTGAGTATTTCATTGATTCACAAGTAACAGTTTTGTTAGAGAATATTCAGGGAGCTTTCTGCCACAAAGTGCATTTATAAAAGGCAATTGCTACTCAAATTATCTTTGATTAAATCTGAAATAGTATAATTTAATAATCTTGTTTTGGCATTCTTTTCCCATTGACTATATACATCTCTATTTTCCCGAATGTTCTTAGAACCAGTTCTTTTGTATTTCTGCCAGTTTCCTCAATAAGCAGTTAATTAATACATTGACACATACAAACAAATGGACTTTGAGGGTTGTGTTGTTACACTTGAAATAAAAATATGAACAATGATATTTAAAATATAGAGGCACTGAATAGCAGGATGGACACTTTAGAAAAACAAATTACTGAGTTAGAAAACTGGAGTAAATTGAACTCAGAGTAAAATGTTATATGATTTATGAGATGCAAAATAAAAATTTTAAAAATTAGAAGTGAATCCATGATCCAGAAGAAGAGCTTATATAGACGGAGACTGAGAGAGCAATAAGGAGTTTCTGTTCAGCGGGTATAGTTTCAGTTATGCTAGATGAATAAGTACTAGAGATCTGCTGTACAACACAGTTTCTATAGTTAATAAGGTATTGTGCACTTCAAAATTTGTTAAGAGGATAGATCTCCTGTTAAGTGTTCTTACCACAATAAAAATTGAAAGTCCTAAAGGAAAGATCAGAGTGGATGTGGTCAAATAAAACAATAGAAAAAAATTCTTTGAGATAAAATAATAATAATTTTAGAAATTTGAATCTTCAGATCAAACAGAGTCTCTTAGGATAAGGTGGAATTAAAGAAAGACCAGAATAGAACATAGCCTGGGACCAATGTTAAAGGTCCAGGGATAATAAAGAAGGAGATTGTGCATTGTTTAATGGCATAAACCTAGTCAAGTAGGAAAACAGACACTTGTTAACACCAAAAAACCCACACCACTTTTATAATGCTGGTTGAGTTATTTACGAGATCACTGAGACTATAGCAAGTTAATTATCAGATTGGTGAGCAAATGCAATCTCTTAAAGTTTGCAACTTTAAGTGAACCAATATAATTTTCTGTCACAAATGTTTATCAAACAGTCTCAAGATTACAAGTCAACACTCTTTGGAAGATGCATATTAAAACAAGTCTAGCCCTGGCTGGTGTGGGTCATTGCATTTAGTGCCAGCCTGTGAACCAAGGGGTCAACAGTTTGATTTCGGTCAGGGCACATGCCTGGGTTGCAGGCCAGGTCCCTGGTGGGGGACACACGAGAGGCAACCACACATTGATGTTTCTCTCCCTGTCTTTCTCCCTCCCTTCCCCTCTCTCTAAAAATAAATAAATAAAATCTATTTTTAAAAAGGATCATGAGAATAAGAAAAAAAAGTCTATCTCTCAATGTAATAGAAGAACTCTGTATCTTTTTTAGTAAACAAAGTATATAGAGTCCCAGCTTTATGGTAACAGATTAAGTATAGAGTTAACTTTAATGTTTCTGGACTGATTGTAACTATTCTTAACCACCTTCTTCAACTATCTAATTCAAGGGTAATGACTGACATAGCACTGCCAGGAACTTGTGGGTATGATTTAATCCATATTGCTTAACCAAGGCTGAGACTTTCAGTTACATGCTTTTCTATCTTGTAACAATAAAATGTTCAAAACATTCCTGTCAAGATTGATCACCTACAAACAGAAAGAATTAGTGATATTAATGGTGGTCACCTGTTCTTTGTCTAGCTAGCATTCCTTCCTTTGGGAAACTACCCTTCTCACATTCTTACTTGGTCCTTGTTTTGTGAATCGAGATTTCTTTTTTTTCCTAAACAAAAAGTTGGGTTTCTGCGAATTGCAACCCAAACAATACTTTCTAAACGTCATAGTTCTCAACTGCAATCTTCAATTCAACAAGACAGTGAGAAAACATTTACAGAGATGTGAAGAAAACATTTCCTCAATGCAATCCAAGATTTTTTCCAGCCTAAGTATATATATTCACATATCTCTATTTTTATGCCAACCTTTCTCCTATGCACATCTAAATATCCCAGTGCCTACTTTATACCTTGCCTCAAATGTCCCACATATTATATTAATATTCTTCCTCCTAGATCTCCACTCAGTATTTGACATGACTGTTCTCCAAACCAGAAACTCAAATTTCATCCTTAATATCTCCCTCTCCCTCACTGCACCATTTCTTATAATTCAATAGGTGCTGTCCATTTCCCCTCAAATATTTCCTAATTCACATCCAGCTTCATCACACATCACTCCTCCATCTCCCACTTTGCAATTTCTCCCTCTTGGCCTCCAGTCTTTTATTGTATAACACTGTTCCTTCCGTAACAGTCCCTCCCTGCCCTTTCACCAATCTAGCTAATTCCTATTCACCTTTTAAGTTTCCACTTAAATATCACTTAAATATAATTTCCTCTGAGGAGCTTCTTTGTCCCATGAATCCTGCTCACATTGGTTGCATGACACTCCTCCCAATGCTCCCCCAGCAGCCTGTCATAGTTTTGAAATTGCTTGAGGACTTCCAACGAAAGGTGGCAAATTGAATGAAAGCCCTGACCTTCACTCTCCAATAAAATAATCATAAAATTAGGAGGGAGGGCTTCATAAATTCTTAAGGGAGAGGAGACCAGGGTAATAAAATTTTAGGAAGTAGAAAGAATAAGCATAATTGGAAAGTAACTTAGAAATTCCTAGAAAGCAGAACCTTAGGCTGCCAACTGGGAAATCCAAGAAGAAACTGGATTTACACTACAGAATCTTCCAAAAACAGCCAGGAATTGGTGGTTTTGAGTAACTCTAGGAATGGAAGTACAGGTGGCATGCTAAAACTAAGGAACATTACTTGAGAAACTATCGAATTAGGCAATTTGAAAACTAGTTTAATCCTACAGTCTACAACTTTCTATTCACCTCCACACAATAACACTAGCAGAAGTCTGGAAGTTTATTCTCTCAAGAGGATAAGAGAAAGGGTCTAAGAATTGGGGGATGCCAGGCATGATCAAGAGAGAAATACTTACTCAGCACTCTTTCCTTTCTTACCTCACAGACAAAAATTACCATATTGGCAACAGTAATTGGCCCTGATACTCATGAGAGGTTAGGGCAACTGGTCCACAGTAGGGACAGAGAGTAATATGCTTGCACTCAAGTGATTCAGTGGAGTATCTCTTAGAACTAAATGCAGCAGTGGGAACTGTGGCTCATCCCATTAACCCTTCTTTTATAACATTTCTAGAGTTTGTGACCAATGAGGATCCTGGAGAAACTGTCATATATGTTAATAAAATGCATTACCTAATTTGTCATTAATCATCTATCTTTACAATATTTTGCTGTATGAAAGCTTTACATTTTTATGGAACATGAGGTAAATTTATCAGTGTTTTCATTTATGGGTTTTGGGTTTTATGACATGCTTACAAAGTAGCTTTTTCCACTCATATTTTTGAAGATTGATTTTATTTATTTGTTTTTAGAGAGAGGGGAAGGGAGGGAGAGAAATATCAATGTACAAGAGATACATTGATCAGCTGCCTCTCACACGCCCCCAGCTGGGAATCAGATCCGCAATCCAAGCATGTGCCCTGAACCAGTGATCCTTCGGGTCGCGGGCCAGCACTCAATCCACTGTCCACTGAGCCATACCAGCCAGGCTTCATATTTTATTTCAATATGTATATGACTTTATTTTTGTTTAGTCCTTAATCTATCTAGAATTTATTTTTGTGCACAAGGCTCTCACTTTAGTGCATCCAAATGGGTAGCAAATCATAATATTAAACCATCTCTCTTTCCCCTACTGATATAAAATGCCATCTTTATCACCTCTTAAGTTCCACATATATGCTATTATAAAGTGTAGTAGATATTATGGGGCAAATCAATTATCTTTGAATTCTTTAAGCCTAAGAGGATACAGCCACTATAAGGATCAGTTTTGGTAATAACACAGATGTTTAGGCATAGACAGAAAAAGATGTTGGTATCCTTAACTACCAAGTAGAGAGAGACTGGGGGAGGGTCAAATGCAGTAAATGATATCATAAGGAGTGGTAGAATTCCATTTAGAACTTCAGAGACTAGAGGAAGATTCTGGCCAGCTTCTTCTGCTGTACCTTGAAGACTGAAGCTTAATTCACTGGCTTCTTTGGACCCCTGGTGCTAAGTTAATTTTCAGGTAAGTGGTTTCCCACCCAACACAACTCTCTTTAAACCCTGTCAAACAGTGAATGAGTGTATCTGTTATAAATGCCTGAAATAACAAAAAGCCCAGATTACAATTACTCAAATAGGAATTTCTTTTTCTCATGCCAAGCAATCCGGAGGCAGGCAGATAGATGTGTTGGTTTAGTTGCTTGAAATTGTCAGAGCCAGAATAGATGTCATTTTCTTGGCCTTTCTCTCATGTACATTGCCTCATGGTCACAAGATGGTTGCTCCAACTTCAGCTAACACTTAAACAATGTTCAAGGCAGCACAAAGGAAAGATAGTAACACCATCTCTTTGATCAGTATAGCAAAAAGTCTTCCCAGAAGCAACCCATCAGATTTCTGTTATGCTTTCCCATCCAGAACTATGTCAACACAGCCATTGTTGGCTACAAGGATGGCTGGGAAAGGGAGGATCCAGGTTTTTCTCTTTTATATTGATAAGTAGTAAATGAAAAAAGGGTGAGAATGACTGTTGGCTTGGGCAGTTTTCACTGCCAAACTTCACCATCCATTCATTAAAAAAAAAAACAAAAAAAACAATTGAGCACCTAAACACCCTGTGTGCTAGGTACTGTTCAGCAGTGAACAAAATGGACAAAAATTCCTGCCCTCAGGTAGCTGACATTCTATTCAGGAAAGACATATAATAAAATAAAACAAAAAGGTATATATATATATATATATATCTGCTCCGATGAAGTGTATGGAGAAATATAAAGCAGGAAAGACAATTAGGAAGTTTGTCAGAGAGTGATACAATTTTAATAAAGGGTTCTCAGGAAAATCCTCATTGAGAAGGTGGTATTTGAATACCTCAAGGAGGTGCAAAACTTGTCATGAGACTATCTGGAGGGAAAGCATTCTGTGGAGAGAGAGCAGCAAAGAGAAAGCCCCAAGGTAGAAACACATCTGGCTTGTTCAAGAGCAAATGAGGCTCAGTTACAGTGACCAAGAAGAGATAATAGGAAATGTGAGCTCAGGGAAGTAAATAGGACATAATCTGACTTACAACAAAGCAAAATGTCTTTGGCTGCTCAGTGGAGAAGACTGAAGGGAGGTGAGAATGGAAGCAGAGAGGCAGAAATGATGGTAGTTTATGAGTACACCTTGTAGATAAAGTAGACCAGGCTTTTTCTCTGATAGGTAAGATGTGAGAGTTAAAAAAAAAAAAAGTCAGAAATGACACCACGGGTTTTGGATTGAACAACTGAAATAATATCCACCAATTGAGTTAGGGAAATCTGAAGGGGCTTGTAGTTTAGAAAGGAATGTCGGGTGTCTGACTGATAGAGCATAATAAATTTTTGTTTTGTGCTATTCTGCTTTTTGGCGGGTGAATGCATTTTACTTCAGAAACTGACTATGTTCAGGATTCAATAGTGTCAACTGGTGAATTATTTTTGTGCTCATGACAGGTAAGAAGTTTTTTGCTATAAAATCTAACCCACCATTTTCTAACTTTTCAGACAAAGCTATCTTGGAAAGAGCCAAGAAAAAAACCCATTTCCCTTTGGCTGAGCGAGTGCAGCTCAGTGGCCCTCAGGGGAACCCATGGAACCCCAGAGGCTGCTGAGCATTGGATTTCTGCTATGCTCTCTGACTTGCCTCTTGTTGGAAACTGTAGTTTCCTGTGTGTCACCTTTATCTGCTGTTGAAATTCAAGACAAAGCAGGATTGAAACCACGCTCAAGGGGTGTGTTTGCTGTTAGAATAAATGTTCCTATCTTCCAAAGACATAGCACGCATGTCTCAGGTCAGGAAAAATTTATTTTGTGTTTAAAAATAGAACTGGTTGGTGTGGTTCAGTGGATTGAGTGCCAGCCTGAGAACCAAAGGGTCATTGGTTCGATTCCCAGTCAGGGCACATGTCTAGGCTGTGGGCCAGGTCTCCAGTAGGGGGAGCATGAGAGGCAACTGCACGTGGATGTTTCTCTCCCTCACTTTTTCCCTCCCTTCCCCTCTCTCTAAAAATAAATATAAAAAAAATTAAAAAATAATAATGCTCACAAGAAAGCAAACAATTAGGGTATGGTTCAGTTTAGTTCAACAAGCACTAATAACGTGAATTACAAGTTCACAGGTGGACCACCAAAGCCATAGATGTCAATCTCCCACGGAATATAACAATTACTCTTCCAAGGCAAAAGGATAATTAAAGTTGTTTTGGTGGAGGAGTCAGGGAACAATTGACAAAGGAAGTGAATTTAAGGGAAACCTGATGACCCACTGATCCGGATTAGGTGCTCCCAAAGCCCAGCTTCCAACACGCACACACCTGCTGATCAGATCCTTTCCAGAGGTCCAGCTCTGGAAACTGTCTTGCTGGTGAGCAGTGAGCCCTCTTGACTCCACATCAGAGACACTTTTGTTTTCCCTACCTCTTTCCTTATGGTTAAATCACAGTACCTACTCCTTCCTTTCCCACTTCCTAAAGAAAACAGCCAGTCTTTTGAGCCTTACCTTAACTGGCAGACTCCCTCTAAAGTTTCTTCTGCCAGTTGCCCTGGCACGTTCCCACTCAGGATGCTCCTGGGGCTGGTGGCCTTCACTTTTATCTTCATGGGACATTTGCTACCTTCAGTCTCCTGCAGAACTCCCAAACATAATCTAGGCAACAACACATTAGTTATTAATTTATGCTCCTCTTTCAGAAAGTACCCCATTTATTCACCAAGACCTCAAATAAGCTCTTAAGTTATCTAGGGCAGAGCTTATTGTTCCTATTTGACTCATGAGAAGGCAAAGATTATATCCATCTGAGGATACCTTTTATAAAAAAAAATGTGTACTCCTTGAACATTATAGAGGCAACGTAGCAAAATAGATAAGAATACAGGCGCTGGGCAACTGTAAGAGCATTATATCTAGGACAGCTATTTGAATTTGAACCAGGGTTGAAATCCCAGCCTCATAACTTACTTGACCTCTCCTAATAAAACTCTATGCTCTTTCTGCAGAAAACCACAGGACCTGGCAGAGCAACTTCAGGGATTACTTGTGGGATCTCATCAAAAACTCCATACCTCCAGCAGCCATTTTTGCTTTTCTTATCAGCACAACACTAATGGGGACCCTCTGCTGCCTCACGTAAGCTCTTGTGGGATGAGGAAAGGGGAGGAGAGAGGGAACCTGAGGAATAGACAGGAAAACTCAAGTTCCACACCAGCCTTCACAATGGTAATTAGGGAAAATTTTAAGGAAAGTGATTCAGCGACCAAAATCTGAAAGGCTATGCAACCGTCTTTTAAAACATCTGCTCTACTTTCCTTTTTTCCTTCAACCTGCTCTGTCCATTACCAATGACTTACAGGTGACATTTAATAACCAGTATTTGCAACTGCTCATTTTTTGTACAAACTTCATTAACTCCTAACTTTCCTTCCCTTTGGTTTACATGGTTTACATTTCCTATACATGGAAAATACATAATTAACTGTGTTTTCAACTCCCTGAAAATTTACCAAACTGTTTATCTATATCAGCAGTTTCCAACTATTGTGCCGTAAGAATTTTTATTTTTATTTTTTAAATTATATTTTAATGATTTTGCTGTTACATTTGTCCCAAGTTTTCCCCCTTTGCCCTCTTCTACCCAGAACCCCCCACTCCCTCAGGCAATGCCCCCACCATTGTTCATGTCCCTGGGTCATGTGTATAAGTTTCTTGGCTACTCCATTTCCTATACTGTACTTTCCTTCCCCATGGCTATTCTGTAACTACCTATTTCTACTCCTTAATCCCCTCACTTTTTCACCCATTCCCCACACCCCCTCCCACCTGGCAACCATCAAGCTGCTCTCCATATCCATGATTCTGTCTCTGTTCTTCTTGTTTGCTTAGTTTGTTTTTTAGATTCAGCTGATGATGGATATGTATTTTTTGCCATTTTATTGTTCATAGTTTTGATCTTCTTCTTTTTCTTAAATAAGTCCCTTTAACATTTCATTTAATACTGGTTTGGTGATGAAGAACTTCTTTAGTTTTTTCCTTGTCTGGGAAACTCTATCTGCCCTTCAATTCTAAATGATAGCTTTGCTGGGTAGAGCAATCTTGGCTGTGAGTATCTGGTTTTCATTACTTTAAATATTTTTTGCCAATGCCTGCAAAGTTGCTTTCGAGAAACCAGCTGACAGTTTTATGGGAACTCCTCTGTAGGTGACTAACTTATTTTCTCTTGCTGCTTTTAAGATTCTCTCTTTATCTTTAACCTCTGGTATTTTAATTATGATGTGTCTTGGAGTGGGCCTCTTTGCATCCATCTTGTTTGGGATTCTCTGTGCTTCCTGGACTTGTATGTGCATTTCCTTCACCAAATTAGGGAAGTTTTCTTTCATTATTCTTTCAAATAGATTTCCAATTTCTTGTTCTTTCTCTTCTCCTTCTGACACCGCTATGATGTGAATATTGGAACACTTGAAGTTATCCCAGAGGTTCCTTACACTATCCTCATTTATTTTTGGATTCTTTTTCTCCTTCTTGTTCTGATTGGTTGTTTTTTGCTTCCTTATGTTCCAAATCATGGATTTGCTTCTCTGCTTCATCCACTCTCCTGTTGTTTTCCTATAAATTGTTCTTTATTTAAATGAGTGAATCCTTCTTTTCTGACTGGATCTTTTTTGCTGTTAAGGTTCTCTCTAAGTGCCTTGAGCATCCTTATAACCAGTGTTTTGAACTCTGCAGCTGATAGATTGCTTAGCTCCTTTTTGTTTAGTTCTTTTTCTGGAGTTTTGATCTGTTCTTTCATTTGGGCCATGTTTCTTTGTCCCCTCATTTTGGCAACCTCCCTGTGTTTGTTTCTATGTATTTGGTAGAGTTGCTGTGATTCCGTGTCTTGGTAGTGTAGCCTAATATAGTAGGTGTCCTGTAGGGTCCAGGGGCACAGCCACCCCTATCACCAAAGCTGGGTACTTGAGGTGTGCCTTTTGTGTGGGTTGAGTACACCCTCCTCTTGTAGTTGAGTCTTGGTTGCTTTTGACAGGTCAAAGGGAGAGACTTACTTTCTCTCCCATCTGTGCCTCTCCTACCGGTCTCAATGGATGTGGTTTCTTTAATTCTGTAGTTGTCAGACTTCCTTTCAACCTGATTTCTGTCTGTTCTGAGTGATGGTTGTTCTATAGTTTAGTTGTAATTTTGATGTGGTTGTACAGGTGCAAGCCAGACTGCCTATGCCACCATTTTGACCAGAAGTACTGCAGAATTTTTAAAACATGCAATACCTGACTACTTAGTCAGGGGCACTGACCTCCTTTCCCCTAGATTGTCAAATAAAATATGACAACAGCTAACACAAGATGCCTGGTGTGAATGAATCAAAATTATACTTAATTTTTGGTCAGATTGGCAAAAATATATATTTTTTTTTTGGTGTGCCACAGGATTTTAGCGATTAGTTTATGTGTGACATGAGATGGAAAAGGCTGAAAATTGCTGATCTACATAAATCACATGAAGCCAAAGAGATTCCTGAAATAGTTAACAATATATTTAAGTATGGCTAGAAAAGGCTAAATTTCATTAATTCAGTCAGTACTTACCAAGAGAATACTACCTGACTGGCTCTGTCCTGGTTGCTAGAGAGACAGAGAAATAATTACACACTGGCAATCAGTGCTATGGTGGAACATAGTCCAACTGGGAGAACCCATAAAAGTGGGTGATGGGATTAAAGAAGGCTTTGAGTAGTAAAGGGCTATTCAAACTTTGCAATGTTATAAAGTAGCTGAGAGCAAAGATGAGATGAAGGATGTGGTGTCTCCACCTATGACTCCTAAGAATCTCAAAATGGTCACAGGATCAAGAACTGTGTCTAGGAAACAACCTTAGGTGTGCTTACTGGTACATAGAACTGATTGGAGCCAAATAGAAGTCAGCTAAGTTTTTGAGAGAAGGTTATTGCTAAAGAAACCATGGACAAAAACAAAATGAGCAATTGATTGTTTGAGCCTTAAAACAGTATTTGGACACAGGCTTTGAAGGCTCCTAGGAGAGCATGCTCCCCAACACTGGCTTCAGATGCAGTCACAGAGAATAATGGACAGGCAGGGGCTCCCAGAGGATGGGCAATAGGCCAGGGAGCTCCTCCTGTAAAGCAAAACCCTGGCCTAATCAATGTCTGCCCAGCAGGATTCTAGGATAATTAGAGAACAGTGACTGGTGAGTGTCTTCCATTCTTCCTGTTTCTATATGGGAATGTTTATGGTGATTATCCTCTTCCTGCACCAATCATCGTTTTGTATGGGGTGTGGAGATCAGGGGCAGATAATTTGTTTTAGTTCATAGGTCACTTAACCAAAAAAAGCTAGACCCAGATGTGAGACAGCAAACATCACCCAGATGCTCTGGACTTTGAGCTGGACATAGTAAGGAATGGATTGGAGTCTTGGAGAAATGCTATGCTACAAGCCAGGTGTTCTGGAAGCAGATAATGAGATAGGAGTTTGGTATGAAGGGTATTATCAGTGATCGATACCTGTGGAGGGTAGGGGAAGAAAGGGAGAAGTTAAACTACCTTGCAAGTTCAACAAAGCCTTCGTTGACCCCATCACAGCTGTCCTCACATTATCCTGAAATAGCTGTATCTTTATAACCACGTCTTGATTACTTAATGGATGTGGGAAGTACTGGCAGCTCTTGACAGCTGAGGCAAACCCTAACCGCTAGAGGCTGTGTGTTGAAAGCAGTCTCAGCAGCAAGGCCATTTCCAGGGGAATGTCGGTGTCATATTTTGTGTGCACTACAGGATGGCTGTGTTCCATGCATGGAAGGAAGAGTCAAACAGATACGAGGTGGTCAGTAAGAAAGATTCTGACAGAGACTGGCTATATGTTCACCGGTCCTGTTCCTTATACCCACACACAGAGGAAGACTGCATTTCTTAACTGAAGAAGCCAGGACTCAAGTTAGCATATATCTGATTCTCTATCTTTTAAGTCATTGTTACTCAAACTATGGCTGGCGGGCCAGCTGAATCAGAGACATTTGAAGTATTGGTTAAAATGCACATCCAGAAAGTCTTCTGTGAAGATAAAGCAGGCAACATGCCAAGAGAAATACTTCCTTCTTTGAAGTAGATGGCTCAACCTGGGTAGAAAATCCAGTAAGTCCTTGCTGGGAACAAACTGCCCAGTGAAATCAGGTCAGTGGGGAATAGAGGGCAGGCCAAAGGCAGCAAAACAAAACAAGACATTGATGAAAAATATAAAAGAAGATTTGAAATACAGGATCAAGAAAGCCAGCACTATTAAATAGAGATAAAGATTTTAATGAAAGTAAGATCAAAGAAAAAAAATGATAGATGCAGGAGACAATTTCTTTGTAAAAGAAAAGCAAAATAACATAACAGAAAAAAATACTTCAAGGTATAATTTTTAAACATTGCAGAAATAAAGGAAGATTTGAGTCTATAGTCATAAAGGGCACATCAAGTCACAGGAAAAATTGGCACTTGGCACATAACAGACTCTCAGTAATACTAGTTGATTTTTTTTATTACTGCATTTCAGAGCAAAGATCGCAAACAATTTTTCTGGGCCTCTTTATTCATCCTCTGTAGTCACCGATGCACCATTAGCTGCAGCTCTAATAAAGGCTTAAACCAGCTGCTGATTACCTGAGGAAATCAACATGGAAGCCTCTTGGCACTCCAGTGGCAATCAGGGGGACTGGCACTACCAAGTATGCAAAGATGCATGTATGAGGAATTTTTAGTACTGTTTATAATAGTAAGAAAATAGAAACAATTAAATGTCCATTGATTGGTTAAAGAAAGCATTGAACATTCTTCATACAATGAGTACTATACAGTAACCAAAGCATTGTTGTAGAAGGATAATTACATGGAATCATACTCATGAAACATTGTTAAGTAGAAAAAATCAGATAATAACAGAGTATATACAATTTAATCCAATTTGTTATTTAAAACTATATGTACAAGAGAAAAGCCTTTAAGGACCTTACCAAAATATTAGATATTGGTTATCTCCTTGTGGTAAGTGGTTTTAATTATTATTACTATTATTGTCATTTAATTTCATGTTTATTTTTATCTATCTGCACTTTCTAATCTTTCCACAGCAAACTGTATTGTTTGATTAGTACATTTTTAAAAATTTTTCCCTGTTATAAAGTAATTTTATTAAACTGATTTGGACATGCTGTAGGTCACATAATATTTTCTGAAGATAGCAATTATGGACTCTAAAGCTCAACACAAAATTAGTAGCTTCCAAAGTGTTAGTCATATTCCCCAGCAACAGCATGATAAAATAATTCAACTATGTAGAAATGTAGAAATATAGACCTCTAGGTCTAGCTGGAAACTTGGAAATCATTTAGCCTAATATCCTCATTTTGTGAGAAAACTAGACTCAAAGTTTAAGTGATTTGCTGAAGCTCACATATCTAATAGTAGCAAAGCTGGAAATCAAACCAATTTCTCCTAAAACTAAAATTCTACCAATATTTCGACTGGCTCCTTACCAACTAAGGTCTAGGGATCCTAATGCTTCCCACTACCGTGGCATGAGCTACAGTGAATGGTGGTGGGGTCCAGGCCTGGAAGGGGCTCTGGCAGTGACCAGGCGGCCCTCCCTCGGGCAAGAGGAGGGCATGAGCAAGAAGGGCCTCCCCAGGGCATGCTCCTGTATCTGGAGTCACAGTGACCCATGAACTCCAGGTCACAGCCCACCCACGAAATCATGTGCTCCTTTTAAATCTCCTCCATGCGCTGAGGTTTTCGTTACACAAAACCCCTTCTAGTCAAACAGGAGAGAATTAAAATGTGAGAAACTCAAGCTTCATTTCAGTTTTTCCATGACTATTCTGGACGGTTCGTTTTCCAACCTCTATGACAGCTGACAGACACCATGGACATGGTCACCCGTTTCAGAGCTTCAGAGATCCATAATGTCCCCAAGACTTCCTGAGCAAAAGCAATGTATAAACTCTCATGAGAATTTGAAGATGTGAGCTCCAATTGAAGGCTTTGCCACACTCATAACATTTATAGGGCTTTTCTATGGTGTGGATTTTCTTATGTCTGTTAAGTTTTGTTGTGGTACTAAAATCCTTATTGCAATCACATCACATTTGTAGACTTTCTCTCATGTGTGGTCTCTACAATGGATGTGAAGTTCTGATATATGAAAGAAACCCTTGTCACACTTGTCACACTTAAGAGGCTTCTCAGCTGTGTGAATTTTCTGATGCATAAAATGGTCAGCTCTCTCAGAGAAAAATTCCCTATACATGGGGCACTTGTAGATCATTTTTCCTAGTTGGAATCGTGACTTAGAGGAGAAATTCTTTACGACTATTACAGGTTCCGGGGCAGCTGAGGCATCGAGTCTCTTAGGTTGTCATTCTCGTAGTCTATTTCAGGCTTGCTCCCTCCGGGAGGTTCACAGCTGGCCTAAGGTTTTCCCTGACTGTCTTTCTATGGAAGGTGTCTTCCTGCATAGTGTTCCTCACTCAAGTACTGCTATTGATTATAAAGTGACATTCACTCCCACATGAAACCTGCAGCTCATTAACACAGAGCCTTCTTTTAGGCCCTGAGATGTCAGCATTCCCAGGGACTCCCGAGGTGCGAGCCTTCGCGTTTTTAAGCCCCGGAACCCTCCTCTGTGGAGCGGCCTCATTCTCCTCGCTTGTAGACAAAGGACTGCACAGAGTCCCTTGCAGTAGAAGGCAAGATGCTGAGTGTGGGTCTCAGTCCCCTGAAGGCTCCCCTTGAAGAGTCAGGGTGACATTCTGCCTCCTATATGTCAGTCAGGAGCCGGCCCCGGAAGCACGCTCACGGCCCAGGTGTGAGGCTCCAACCTTCTGAGGGTACCCTGCGGAGGCAGCACCCCCCCCCCCGCCCGTCTCCTTTTCTGGTCTTGAGAAAGCACTTCTTGTCTTCCAGAGAGAGGTGTCCTTGGGTTTGCAGGTCACAGTGTCAGGAGTCAAGGCCCCCAAGACATCCTAGCTGAAGAGGCAGAGGCAGGGTCCACAATGGCTGGAGGGCTACAGAAGCCTTCGGATCCTGACTGAGAATCGCCCGGGCGGTGGTCCCACAATGGTGGCGTCCAGCGGCTGCTGCGTTCGGCGCCGGCGCCGGGAGCCCCTGGGGCCCCTCATCAACTGCGCAGGATGCCTGACGGGCTCGGGGTGAGGGGGGGACGCGAGGCGCCTCCAAGTGAGGGGTTGAAAAGCCCCAGGCCGCGGGCTCCGTGCACCCACCCTCCTTCTCCTCTAGGGACACCTCACAGGTGATGAGTACATTTTTAAAAAGACACTTTTAAAAGCAAAAGCAAAGCCCTGCCCTGTGTGACAGGGTTGGAGCATCGTCCCATAAACCAAAAGGTCGTGGATTCGATTCTCAGTCAGGGTATGTGCCTGGGTGGCGGTTCCGTCCCTGGTCAGGGCACCTCCAAGAGGCAACCGATAGATGTTTCTCTCTCACATCATGTTTCTCTTCCTCTTTCTCTGCCTCCCTTCCCCTCTTTCTAAAATCAATAAACATGTCCTCAGGTGAGGATTAAAAGAGAAGAAGAAAAACTATCTGACCATACTTCTATCTCTACTTCAAATCCCATCTGTACCAGAAACACATTCTTACCCATTTTCTCAAGTCATCAAAGCATTTTGTTCATATAAAAGCATGAAGTTTATAGAGAAGAAGCTGTCTAAAATTCTTGGAATAGGCGATGTAATGACAAAGTAACAGTGCAGACCAGGAGAGTGTATAGGAATTTAAACTTTGTTCAGCACTCATTATTTTCTCTTCCTTTCCCAGTATTCTTGTAGGTGAACCAGTCCGGTGAAGTACTAGAAGATTCAATTGGCCAAGCATAGATTAGTTTGATGGATTCCAAGACAGTAGAAAATGTGCTTACAATAAAGAAGTATCCATTAATTAAAATTAAATTGCCTTTATCTGAAACTATTGTTGCCTTATTTTCTCTTTTAAAACATGCAATCGAAACATGGGAATAGTTTTATTACTGTTTTGATTATAAAAGTATACATACTTGTTGCAAAATTTTTTCATAAAAAAACAGAAAGAAGAAAGAGTACCAGTAATCATAGAGGCCAGACATAAACATTGTTAACATTTTGGTGTATCTCCTTTCAAACTTTTCTATGCTTATAGTTCCCCAAAATCTGTTCTATGAAACAGTACTCCTGTTTGAATAAATGTTATGAGACAATAGGGTCTCTATGGTCAATTGAGTTTTGAGAGATGTTGGATTAAAAAAAATTTAAGCATAATTTTTATTTGAATTTATTGGGGTGACTGGTTCATAAAATTATATGGGTTTCAGGTGTACAATTCTACAATACATCATCTGCATATTGTAGTGTGTGTTCACATACCCAAGTCAAATCTCCTTCCGTCATCATTTATCCCCCCATACCCTCTTCTCCCTTCCCCACCCTCCTTTCCCTCTGGTAATCACCATGCTGTTGTCTGTGTCTATGAGGTTTGTTTTGTTTTGTTTTGTTTTTTGCTTAATCCCTTCATTTTTTTCACCCAGGCCGCAACACCCCTCCCCTCTGACAGCTGTCAGTCCGTTCTCTGTATCTGTGAGTCTGTTTCTATTTTGTTTATTTCTTTGTTCTAGGACCTCTAAGAGCCTTTAAAGACTAATAGGAATCTCCAGGAGAAGACATAATATGCAGAATTTCCAAAACAAATTTGAACACGGGATTGAGAAATGTTGATGCACACAGAGTCACAGAAACTCATTCACATAGATGCATTTACTTTTACCAAATAACATATAATGCATCCTCTTTTGTGGCTTACTTTTTTCTTCACTATGACATATCATGGATACATTTCCATGTTGGTAAATATATGCCTACATAATTTTAAGTGTTACACAGCATTCCTTGCAGTGGATATGACATAAGTCATTTAACCACTCCTCATATAATACTAATTACAGCCATGCACCACATAATGATGTTTCTGTCAATGACAGACAACATATATGACAGTGGGCCTGTAAGATTATAAAGGACCTGACAGGTTCCTGTCCCCTAGTGACATGGTAGCTGTCCTAACACCCTAGCACAATGCATTACTCATGTGTTTGTGGTGATGCTAGTGTAAACAAAGTTACTATGCTGCCAGTTGTGTAAAAGTATAGTATATACCATTATGAACAGTACATAATATTTGTTAAAAAACAACCATGTAACTGGTTTATGTGTTTCTTATACTATAAATTTTATCATTACTTTTTAAAATTGTATTTTATTGATTTTGCTATTACAGCGGTCCTGATTATTCCCCCTTTACCCTCTTTACCCAGCACCCGCCACTCCCTCAGGCAATGCCCCCACCATTGTTCATGTCCATGGGTTAACATATTAGTTCTTTGGCTACTCCATTTCTCATACTGTACTGTGCCTCCCCATGGCTATTCTGTAAATACCTATTTGTACTTCTTAATCCCCTCACCTCTCACCCACACCCCCTCCCATCTGGCAACCATCAAACTACTCTCCACGTCCATGATTCTGTCTCTATTCTTCTTGTTTGCTTAGTTTGTTTTTTAGATTCAGCTGTTGATGGATATGTATTTTTTGCCATTTTATTGTTCATAGTTTTGATCTTGTTTTTCTTAAATAAGTAACTTTAACATTTCATGTAATACTGGTTTGGTGATGATGAACTCCTTTAGTTTTTTGGGTTTTTTTCTTGTCTGGGAAGGTCTTTATCTGCCCTTCAATTCTAAATGATAACTTTGCTGGGTAGAGCAATCCTGGCTGTAAGTATCTGGTTTTCATGACTTTAACTATTTCTTGCCAATGCCTGCAAAGTTACTTTTGAGAAATCAGCTGACAGTCTTATGGGAACTCCCTTGTAGGTAACTAACTTCTTTTCTCTTGCTGCTTTTAAGATTCTCTCTTTAAAAAGTGGTGGTGAGAACATGGAGACAACTGTACTTAAAAAACAAAAAAAAATTAATAAAATAAATAATAAAAAAGGAAAAACTAAGAGTCTCTTTATCTTTAACCTCTGGCATTTTAATTATGATGTGTCTTGGAGAGGGCCTCTTTGCATCCATCTTGTTTGGGACTCTCTATGCTTCCTAGACTTGTATGTCTATTTCCTTCACCAAATTAGGGAAGTTTTCTTTCATTATTTTTTCAACTGGATTACCAATTTCTTGTTCTTTCTCTTCTCCTTCTGGCACCCCTATGATGTGAATGCTGGAACGCTTGAAGTTGTCCCAGAGGCTGCTTACACTATCCTCATTTATTTTTGGATTATTTTTCTCCTTGTTGTTCTGATTGGTTGTTTTTTGCTTCCTTATGTTCCAAATCATGGATTTGCTTCTCTGCTTCATCCACTATAAATTGTTCTTTATTTAAATGAGTGAATCCTTCTTTTCTGACTGGATCTTTTTTATGCTATTGAGGTTCTCTCTAAGTTCCTTGAGCATCCTTATAACCAGTGTTTTGAACTCTGCACCTGATAGATTGCTTAGCTCCCTTTTGTTTAGTTCTTTTTCTGGAGTTTTGATCTGTTCTTTCATTTGGGCCATGTTTCTTTGTCCCCTCATTTTGGCAACCTCTCTGTGTTTGTTTCTATATATTTGGTAGGGTTGCTGTGACTCCGTGTCTTGGTAGTGTAGCCTAATATAGTAGGTGTCCTGTAGGGTCCAGGGGCACAGCCTCCCCTATCACCAAAGCTGGGTACTCGAGGTGTGCCTTTTGTGTGGGTTGTGTACACCCTCCTCTTGTAGTTGAGTCTTGGTTGCTGTTAACAGGTCAAAGGGAGAGACTTACTCAGGCCACTCAGCTGCAAGGATTGGCTGTGACCACTTTCCACCAACTTCTGCCCTCCGTGGAGGATCAGCTGTGTGAGAGCAGGGTGGTGGTGCTCCGATATGGTCTGTAGCTGTCCACTGGGTCTGGAAACTGGGTTTCCTGGGTGGCGCAGGTTGAGGTCAGCCCCCACCTGTGTTTTGCCCAGAACCATCCTGCCTGAGCTATAAAGCAATCTGAGATGGCTGCTACTTGTGCTGGGCTTGGAGATTCCTAGGTAAAGCCAAGCTGTGAATCTAGGCTGGCTGTTGGTAGTGCCAGGCCTGGGGCTCACTGAGGCTGGCTGTTGCTTGTTTGAGAGGATTGAAGAAGCTGTGAAGCAGGAGCCAAGATCAGCCATTCATATGGAAAAGCAGCTTGGGTGGTTGTGTAGGATGGAGTCTCTGGGAGTCTCCAAGATAGTCAAACAGTGTCAGCTAGTTTGATGGAGTCTCAGAGATGGCACCAGAGATTGCCAGTTTACCAGCTCAGCCTGGATAGATGTGGTTTCTTTATATCATTACTTTTGTGTATAGTCTTTCTACTTTTAAATAAGTTTTCTGTAAAACAGTATGCTGTCCTATGCCAGCATCAGGCTTATACATCTTGTCTTTTGATTGCATCATTTTTCTTGTGCTTGATTTAATCTCATGTTGTTTTGTACTGTAGCGTGCTATGCAGGCTTGTACCCTAGAAGCAATAGGCTATACCATGCAACCTAGGTGTGTAGTAGGCTGTACCATATTGGTTTGTGTACATGTATTCTATGACGTTTGCATAACAGTGCACTCACCTAAAGACACATTTCTCAGAAATATCCTCATTCTTCAGCAGTGTGTGACTGTGTTAAAGGTGGCTCCACTGTTTCACTATTATAAATATAATGCAGGTAATAGTTTTATAAATTATTAATTTGTTTTTCCCCTTTGCTTTTCTGCATTTGAAATCGTTCACTCAGTGGACACTTAATTGAACACCTACTGTGAGCCACTGTGGTAGTGGAAGGATTCAGATTATTCAAACAGCAACGACAAGTGTTCCACACAGAATGTGCAACAGGGCACTGGTGCTGGGACAAGAGCACTCCTGGCATGTTCAAGTAGCAGCCAAGAAACCAGAGTCAGCAAGGGGCGATTACTTCCTTGTGGGCCATTGAAAGAATTTAGGCTCTTCCTGGGGGCAATAAGGGAACCAACAGAAGGTTTGGAGCAGAGAAAGGACATAATTTGATAGCTGTTTTTAAAGGATCATCTCAGCTGCCATGTTGAGAATATAGGGAAGCAAGGAAAGAAGCAGGGAGACCAGTGGAGAGGCTTTACCAAAATCCAGATGAGAGACAGCTTTGTTTGGACTCAGATGGGGAACAACAGAGTTATAGGAAGTGTCAGATTCTGAAGATATTGTGAAGGAAGAGCTGGCAGAATTTATGAGGTGCATGAGATGTAGGGAAAAATAAGGCTTCAAGGTTGCCTCCCAGGCTTTTGGCTTGAGGAAATAAAAGGATGAAGTTGTCATGTATTGGGCTGATAAACTACAGGAAATTGGGAATTTACTACATGGAAAATGAAAAGAGAAATAAAGACTGAAGTCATATTATAAATGATACTGAGGTCAGATCCAGCCAGCTGCCAGTCACTTGGCTTGTTCTGTGGCAAAGTGAACTTGGTTAAGGCTACACTGAAGCTAGGTAGGAGGCCTGTCAGAGGCTATTGAGAGCATTGCTCAAACCAAAAGACCATGGGCTGCCTTAAAGGCCAAGTGGGGTGGGAGGGACAGGAGGAAAAGCGACATCCTTGCGGACACCAGTGAGTGCCAGTTCACGCTTGCAAGCTGAGACAAGGGGGCCAACTTCTCTCCAAAGAACAGTAAAAGCCATATACCCTTTGTCTCATGCCCCCACATGTCAGGAGACCATCATTCTTATCAAACTTGAAATGACTGTTTAATTTATCACCTTATGCTGAGCTTTAAATGGGATTGGACATAAACTTCGATTTTTCCCCAAGATCCAGCAGGCAGGAGCTTGGGAATTCATAAGTTACAACAGAACAGAAAAGCTGCATTTTTTCTGAACATCCAAATTTCAGTGTTAGTAACATTTGGGGCTTTGCTACACAAGCAACAATTCGATGAGCATCCTTACACACATGGTTATAGGTAAATATCTTGTCTGAGTTCCTTAAGTTGCAGAAAGTGGAATTGTTATATTATAGGCTATGACCATTTTATGTTTTTTATTTTGTTCCACATATGGTTGTATCAATTTACACTTCAAGCTCACAGCCCTCCCTCCTCCTACTGTCCTGAACATCGTGTTATTTCCTTGGTTTTCTTTATATTTTTGCCTATTATGTTTGGCAATATATATTTAATTTTGCTTGCATTTTTTAAATTCTTGAGGTATCCCTAGGCTTGATGCTCCAAAATTTTTAAACTTCTTTGTTGAAAGATAAGGTACCTACAGAGAAGAGCACAGATCATCAGCCTTCAGCTGTAAGAATTACCACAAAGTAAACAAATTCGTTATCCTCCCCACCCTTAATGTGACCTCTGACCTGTCTTCCAACACAACAGCCTTGCCTGTTTTTAAACGTCATAAAAACTGTCATGTACATGTATTCTTCTGTGATTTTCTCCTTTTACTTGCTTTATGTTTTAAGATCCATCTATATAGATGCTTGCAGTAGTCGTTAGCCCATTTTCATCCATTCTGTATAACATCTTATTGTGTGAAAAGAGCCCTCTCTACTTATTTAGACCATCAACTGTAGAAGGACATTTGGATTGTTTCTTAGGTTTTTTTCTATTCTAAATGAAGCTTCTATAAATATTATTGCAGGTCTTATAGTGTACCGTATGCAAGAATTTCTCTCAAGAATACACCCTGTGATTAACTTGCTGAGTCAAAAAGTAAGTGCACACTTTACTTCATTATACAATGCCAGATTTCCAAAGTGATTGCACCAATTCATACTCCTACTATCAGTTGGAATGTAATGTTCTCATTATCCCATATCCTTGAGAAAATGCAATATCATCAGTCTTTTAATTTTTTGCCAATTTGCATTTCCCTGACAACTGATGAGATTAAAGATCTTTCTCATGTATTTATGGATCATTTGTCTTTCTCTTTTATAAAATTCCTGTTAATGAATTTTGCCCGTTTTTCTGAATTGTAGTCTCATTTATTCCTTATTAATCAGTAAGAATTCTTTATATATTCTGTATACTAATGTTTTGTGGGCTATAACTATGGAAAGTATCTTCTCCCAGTTTGAGGATTGTATTTTCACTCAATATGATGTATTTTGATGAGTGGAAGTACTTGATTTAATGTAGCCAAATTTGGCAATCACTTTTATCTGTTAGTGCTTTTGTTGTCTGTTTAAGGATTTTTTTCTACCCCAAAGTCAAAAAAGAAGTCTCCTATGTTGTCTTCTCTGTTTATGTGTTTCGTTGTTTATGCTCTTACAGTTGTTCCAATTATGTCCCCTTTCACTCCCTCTAACCAGCCTACCCCCCACTTCCATAGTCAATCCCTACCCTGTTGTCCATGTCCATAGGTCCTTTATACATGTTCCTTGACTAATCCCTTCACCTTCTTTCAGTCAGTCCCCACCTCCCACCACCCCTCCTATATTGTCTTCTAAAAGCTTTGTAGTTTTGCCTTTCATATTTAGGTCCTTAAGCCACTTTGAATTAATTTTTGTATGGTATAACGTAGAGTCCAGTTGTATTTTTTATTGGGATGGCCAAGAAGTTTGTTCAGTTTTTTTTTTCCATAAAATAAAAGACACATTTTTCATTTTTACCAATAACTTTATTGATCTGGATATTTTGAGTATGTTGGCTATCTCCCATGTGGTATAACATTGATGGTTCTCTATTACTGTCTCGATTTGACTGCTATCAACTTCAACTGGCCTACCCGACTGTGGAGCATCATCCACCGAGAAGTCTCCAGCACAAAACTTTAAAACTTTGCAAACCACTTTTAACACATTTAATCAGTCACAGCACCCTCTCCACACACTGCACAAATCTTTTTTCTTTTTTGTGTTTCAGTTACATTTTTACCTTTCTTGAAAAAAAAGCATAATATGCAGGAAATGTTGCTTATTTTCTTCCGTCTTCAATATTAAAATGGCTACACAAAAATTCACCAATTTCGATGTTTTTTTAAATGCACGCTGATATGACAGCTGTCACAATACAATCTAACAAAATTGTTTTTGAGTGAAGTTAAAGACAACTAAGTGCTACTAGAGCCATCTTACAGAAAAAAAAACCACACAAACTTCTTGGCCAAACCAATGATATTCTGAGAAGCTATCTTTTCACTTATGAACTTTGAACTGAACTTCTGTGCCTACAGGCAGTTCTAGGAGTTGAAAAAAGCAGACACTTGCAATAAATTCCAAGGAGCAATAAATTCCAAGGAACAAAATCAGATTCTGAGCAAGAGTGCCCTAAACTGGAAGTGGTTGACCAGGAAAAAGCATGAGAATGTTGAAAAAAGACTACTATCTTCCAAGTCAGACAACTTGCTTTCCCAGTACTATTCTACCCTGGCTTTGCCTCAGTAAAAATTTTCTCTAAATTTTGTTCAAGAAGTCACCCTCTCTGAACTTCTTCCTACTGCAGTTGTTTACATAAAATGTTTGCCTTCACCTCTAACCAGCCTGTTTCTGTTTTGATAATATGGCTCCCCAATATGCCCAGTACCACTTAGTGCAAGTTTCTCTTTTCCCTACTGTTCTGCAATGCCACCTGTCATGTTACCAAGGGTCTAAGTGTGCATAAATCTGCTCCTAGTCTCTCTTCCCTTCCACCGGTCTATTTGTCCACACTCTCTTAATTACCATAGCTTTATTACAGGTCTTGCTATCTGGAAAGCAGGTCTCTCCACCTCGTTCTTCTGGAAGGCTTTGGCTATTCTTGTTGTTTACAACTCCACACATATTTTAAAATTAGATGGTCAAGTTTCACAAAACACATTTGTTGAAAATTTTATTGGAATTGCATCGAATCTACAGGCCGTTTGGGGAAAACTGACATTTTCATAAACCCGAGTCTTTCAAACCACAAACATGACCTATCTCTCCATTTGTTTAGCTTTTCTTTAATGGATTCTAATAGAGTTTTATAATTCTTTTCATACAGTCTATTCAGACAGATTTATTCCTAGGTATTTTATCATTTTAGATGTAATGAATGGTATTTTTTAAAAATATATTTTTGTGTGTTGCTGGTGTACCGAAATGCAATTGATTTCTGCATAATGACTATAGCCAGCAACCTTACTAATAGTGCTTATAATTTTAATAATTTATCTGTAGGTTTTTTTTTAATATTCTACAAAGACAATAAGTATCTGCAGATAATAACAATTTTGTTTCTTCTTTCCCAACCTTTATACCTTTATACTTTTATTTTACCTTACTGTGCTGGATAGAACTTACAATGCATATGAAAAAAAAGGTGGTTATAGAGGCATTCTTGTCTTGTTCAAAATCTTAAAGGAAATGCATTCAGCTTTCACCACCAAGATATTTGTTGTAGATTTTTTTACAAACAGCTTTTAAAAATCAGATTAAAGGTCCTTCCTTCTATGCCCAGTTTGTTAAAAGTATTTTTTCTACTACCATGAATAGATATTGAATTACACTGAATATTTTTTACCTACTGATATAATAGGATTCGTCTCATTAATAAGTTAATGTGGTAAATTGGGCTAATACATTTTCTAATGTTAAGCTAATCTCGAATTCCAATATCTGAAGTTTTTGGTCCTATTTGGTTATCTGTAGTTTCTACTGGATCTCACCTGTGGGGCCTTGTTTCCTTGTTCATATGTAGTGATTTTTTTTTAAATGTAGACTGCACATTTTATTGACAAATATGTGTAGAAATGAAGGCTTGGTGTTAGTGAAGACTTCTTCAGAAAGTTTTTGTGTTTCTGTTAAGTGTCTTGGGGTTCTGCCAGTCAAGAAATAAAGTAAAGTTAAATTGTCCACTTAAGGTTTGTTCAGGCCACCCCAGCAGTGTGACTTTGGGCTACCAACCAGTGCAAGGACCAATCTATACTTATAAAGTCTCAAGGGAGATGATTTTTAGCCCCTTGTGGTAGATTCCATTAGTAGTCCTTCAGAAAATAGGCTAATGGTGCCAAGGGCTGGGGCAGGGGGATTGGGGAATGACTGACGCAGGGTATGGGGTTTCCTTTAGGGGTGTTAAAAATGTTCGGAAATTAGATAGTCGTGATTGTTGTACAACTTTGTGACTATACTAAAAAACACCTGAATTGTTAGATTTAAATGGGTGGATTTTATGGAAAGAGAGAAGACATAAACTATTTCTTTTAAGTATTGATATCAATAACTATAGTTACTTAACATATAACAATGGGAAAGTTGGACCCAATTTATACTCCTCAAACTCAGTCTGAATAGATTCGTGGAGGCTCTGACTTCTACCACTTCTGGACTCAGCACTGAACTGTGGCATGTGGGATCTGACTCCCTAGTGACAGTCAGAACCAAGGTAACACAACTTAGGGGTATGGGGAAATTAACACCCATTCAGGTAAACTCTGACCAGTGAGAAAGATGAGGTCAAAACCTGCTGGTAGGTCAATTCCTTTCCCTTCCATGAAAGTTATGCTTCAGGTATTGTTTTCCTATGAACCCAGACACCAATCTTTCAGCTATAAAAGTTTGTGTTAGACCAGTCCTCAAAGGAGGCCTGCTTCATGGGGAGATGGGGGAAATGAAGAATGGTTTGCCTCGGGAGGAGCAAGGCAATGTGTACTACCAGTTATCTTGCTGGACAGACAAGGCAACTCTGGTTCTGAAATTTTCTATGTGCATAGAGAAAGGCTGAGGAGGTTACCAACCAAACTGGGGAAGGTTGTTTCCCCTGGGGAGTGGGAAGGAATGAAGGAAGGATTTTTCTCTATTATATGTACTTATGTATCTCTAATTTGTTTTCTTCTAATTTCAATAATATTTCATTGTGTTGGATTTGCAGCCAAGAAGGAGGTATAGGTAGGTACACTTTGCTTCCTTGCACAACCAAAAGAAGGATAACAACAAATCTAAAAACAAAAAATAATCAGAACTTCCAGAAAATCGAATTGTATGGAAGTGCAACAACAAAGGATGTAAAGAAACATTCACCCAGACTGGTAGGAGGGGTGGAGACGGGCAGCCAGGGCAGAAAGGATGCATGGCAAGGCAGCAGCTGGCTGACCAGGCGGTCCCACATTTGCATGCAGATAAACCAGGAGGAACAACTGGGGAGCAAGACAGACTGGGCAATCCAGGGTTCCAGTGCAGGAAAAGAAAACCTCAAAACCTTGGGCTGGAAAAACCTGTGGAGGCTGTGGCAGCAGGAGAAGCTTCCAGCTTCACAGGAAAGTTTGTTGGAGAGACCCAGGGACCCACCCACCAGGGAATCAGCACTAGAAGGGCTCAATTTGCTTGTGGGTAGTGGGCAAAGTAAGTAAAAGCTGGTCAAGAACTTAGCAAGCAGCATTGTTCCCTCTCGGACCCTTCCCCCACCTACAGCATCACAATGCAGTAACCTGGGTTGCCCAGCCCTGGTGAATACCTAAGGCTCTGCCCCTCCCAACATAATAGGCACACCAAGACAGAGAAACATGGCCCAAATGAAAAAACTGATCAAAGCTCCAAAAATAGAACTAAGCAATGAACAGAGAGCCAACCCATCAGATGCACAGTTCAAAACAGAGGTAATCAGGATGCTCACAGAAATGGTGGAGTATGGTCGCAAAATGGAGGGAAAAGTGAAGGCTATGCAAAGTAAAATAAAGAAAAAATTTACAGGGAACCAACAGTGAAGGGAAGAAAACCGGGACTCAGATCAACAATTGGGAGCAGAAGGAAGAAATAAACATTCAAACAGAACAGAATGAAGAAACAAGAATTCAAAAAAATGAGGAGAGGCTTAGGAACCTCTGGGACAACTTTAAACGTTCCAATATCTGAATTATAGGGGCACCAGAAGGAGAAGAGGAAGACCAAGAAATTGAAATCATATTTTAACAAATAATGAAGGAGAACCTCCCCAATCTGGCAAATGAAATAGACGTCCAGGAGATCCAGGAAGCTCAGAGAGCCCCAAACAAGTTGGACCCAAGGAAGCACACACCAAGGCACATCATAATTACATTCCCCAAGATTAAAGATAAGGAGAAACTCTTCAAAGCAGCAAGAGAAAAGGAGAGAGTTACCTACAAAGGAGTTCCCATAAGACTATCAGCTGATTTCTTGAAAGAAACCTTGCAGGCAAGAAGGGGCTGGCAAGAAGTATTCAAAGTCATGAAAGGCAAGGACCTACAACCTAGATTACTCTATCCAGCAAAGCTATCATTTAGAATGGAAGGGCAGATAAAGTGCTTCCCAGATGACGTAAAATTAAAGGAGTTCATCATCACCAAGCCCTTATTATATGAAATGTTAAAGGGACTTATCTAAGAAAAATAAAAAGATCAAAAACTATGAACAGTAAAATGACAACAAACTCACAACTATAAACAACTGAACATAAAAAACAAACAAAAACAAACTAAGCAAACAACTAGAACAGGAACAGAATCACAGAAATGGAGATCAGAGGGGAAGGGGAGGGGGGCAAATGAGGGAAAAGTTACAATAAGCAGCATAAATAGTAGGTACAAAATAGACAGGGGAGGTTAAGAATAGTATAGGAAATGGAGAAGCCAAAGAACTTATATGTACGACCCATGGACATGAACTAAGTGGGGGGGATGTTGGTGGGGAGGTGCAGGGAGGAGGGGAATAAAGGGGGAAAATGGGACAGCTGTAATAGCATAATCAATAAAATATATAAACATTTTTTAAAAGAAAAAAATATTACATTGTGTTAATATACCAAAGTTGATGGGCATTTGAGTTGTTCACAGGTTTTTGCTATTAACAAAAGTATATTTATGAACTTTAGTGTACATGCCCCCTGTTCTACATATTTAAGAATTTCTTGGAGGGTAGATGCGTGTTCAATTTTAAGAGATAATGGAGAACTGTTTTTCTGTTAAGTACCAATGTTTATTCCCACCAGCAATGTTCAAGAACTCATATGGATTCACATCCTCTCCAACAGTTGATATTGTTTGACCTTTCTATTGTTGATAATTGAATGGGTGTACTGTAATATTTTATTGTAGTCTTGATTTACATTTCCCTTATCACTAATGAGGTAAAATATCTTTTTATATGCTCACTGGCCATATGTGTTTCCCCATCTATGAAATTTTTTTACCCATTTCTCTACTGTACTCTTTGATTCACACATATGACCAATGAGTATATGAACAGATATTCTACCTCATACACATATATTCATAATAGGAATCCTTTGTCACTTGTGTGTATTGAAAATACTTTTTCCCAATGCATACCTAGTCTTTTTTGCTTTTTATTTTTTCTTTATTTAAAAAGATTTTATTTATTTATTATTAGAGAGAGGGGAAGGGAGAGGAGAGAGGGAGAGAAATATCAATGCGAGAGAGAAACATCGATCGGTTGTGTCTCATATGTGACCCAACCAGGGACCTGGCCTGCAACCCAGGGATGTGCCCTGACAGGGAATGGAACCAGGAGACCTTTTGCTTTGCAGGATGATGCCCAACCCACTGAGCCACACCCGCCAGGGCTTTGATTTATCTTTGGATGAGTAAAATGTCAATGTTAACAAAGTCAAAGTTATCAATATTCTGTCTTATTATCAATTGTTTGCCTGCATTGTTTAATAAATCTTCTATTTCAAAGTCTAAAAGTCGTTTGCTGATGTTTTCTGTCAAGAACTTTAAAGTTGTGTTTATGACATCAAGTCCTTCATCCACCTGGAATAGATTGTCTGTGTGTGTGTGTGTGTGTGTGTGTGTGTGTGTGTGTGCGCGCGCGCGAGCATACGGCATAGAGGAGGGGTACAATTTCATCTCCTTCAGTATAAATAACCATTTTCCAGCTTCACTTAATGAAAAGTGCCTCTCTAATTACCTAAAATGCCACCTCTATCATATACTGCAGTTCTACACATGCAAAGGTATGTTTCTGTGGTCTCTCATCTATCCCTTTGCTCAGTTTATACCTGCACCAATATCACACTCTTAATTTTGAGATCTCTCTCTCTCTCTCTCTCTCTCTCTCTCTCTCACTCTCTCTCTCTCCCTTCCTCCCTCCCTCCTTGCCTTCTATAGTTCCTTTAGGGTAATCTTGGGGAAGGGAGCTGTCAATCATGTGAGCTCAGCCCCTTAACAGACAAAAGTGGGTCATTTGGCTCCAAATTCTTGCCCTTGGATTTTCTCCTGTTGGTTGAGTTACTGGAAGGTCCAAATAGAATTACATAGAATAATTAACTGCTTATAATACGGCGGGGTTAAAACAAATACTGTGAGTTTACTAGGTTGGTGTAAAGGGGACCTAGTTTTTATCAGGTAAAGGTGTCTGCAGATGGTGAACAGCCCTGAGCTCTGCTAAGTCCAGTGAAAAGTTGTTTTGTTTTTTTTTTAACGCCTCTAAGTCTTAGGATGCTAAGGAATCCTGCTTGGGGATTCCTAAGGAATGTCCTCTCCCTTTGCTTCCACTGATATCTCAAAGTGTTTGTGGCATCTGCAGAAGGTGTGGCGTAAGACAAGTAAAAACAGTTTGCTTTTGGAGGCAATCAGGTCTTTCATCATTGAAGAGCAATGTATTTGTGCTGCCAAAGCTAGGACTGAACAGCAGTGTAAATGATAAGAGTACCACCAGCACAGGAGCCTTAAAGGCATTTTCCCAAGGACTTGTACCCGCATGCATTTATGGATAGAGCCTGGAGTTGAACGGGAGGGAGGCAGTCGCAGCCCCTAGATGCTTTCCTGTAAGCCCCACGGGGCCAGGGTGTGGGCCGTGCGCTCAATGAGCCCGCAGCTGGGGGGGTCCCTGAGATGTTTAGGCGCTCGAGACCCTCAGGAATTCAGCCATAAGGGCCTTGACAGCAGCCGTGCCTCCTGTGGCCCTCAGAAGCCGAGAGACGGGTGCCGCGGGGATCGGGCGTAGGCGGTCCAGGGGCGGAGCGAGGGCGGGCCGGGCCTGCGGGGTCTAGACTGGCTCTGCTGCACCACCTTCGCTGCCCGTGCCGCCTCCACCACCCTCGCAGCCTTCGCCGCCCCGCAGGCATCGGGCCCTCGCACGCCAGCCTCTGCCTCGCTCCTAGTCTCTGCGTCCCCGCGTCTCCGCGTCTCCGTATCTCCGCGTCTCTCTGTCCAGCTCCCGCAAGATGACGCTCAAAGCAAGCAAGGGCGAGGGCGGGAGCAGCATGCGTACAGCACTCTCCGATCTCTACCTGGAGCACTTGCTGCAGAAGCGCAGTCGGCCGGAGGTGAGCGGGCTACTGGGGTCCCCAGGGCGCAGGGTGCGGAGCCAGGACTCGGCCGTGCCGCCTACTTCGGGACCTCCTCCGTCTGCGGCCCTGTCTCCGGGGGGCCTGCCCTCGGGAGTCCTGTCCCCGGGGTGAAGGCCTTCTTGGCCAGCAGCTCGTGTGGAGTTTCGGGTGCGGTGGGTGGTTGCCCCCAGCAACCCTTCTAGGTGGGAATCAGGGGAGGCCGAGGCCTGGACAGAGTGCTTATGAAGGTCAAGGAAAACTTCGTGGACGGAAGTCAGAGTAGCAGAAAGACTTTAAGGAGCAGATCCAAGAGTAGATCTGATTCGTTGGTGTTGAAATGCTTGTGTTTGGTCAGCAGAAAGGGTTGTAAAGCCAACTCCAGCTCTAAAGTGCTCACTCACTGTCCCTCTGCATTTAGACAGAACCCCTTGTGCTAGTGTGCAAATGTGGTAATAACCCGTGTGTATTTGTGGGTGGACAAGGAATGCAAGGAATTCAAGAGGTAATTCTACCCTCTGGATTCCTGTGATGACCTGTAAATACTTGTTAACCTCTATCCTCAAAGATGCCCACAGGGGAGGTTGATCCTTTTCCCATTTCTCTAGTTCTGGCTGTGGGTTGGACCCAGGAAGGTAAGATTGTCGTTCAGGTCTCTGAGGCAGGGTTGCAGCCACCAGAATGCTCACTCATCTGGAAGAGGAGGCTGGCTCTCATTTGGAGCCATCAGCCACAAGACATGCCAGTCGCCTTTTCCTGTGGCCTGCCCTTCCTTACAGCATGGTGGCCAGGTACCACTGAATGTTGAGAGAGAGAAAGACAGAGAGAGAGAGAATCCAACTATGCAGGCTTTTTCTCTCTGACTCGTTTCACTCAGCATAACCTGAGCCCCATCTATAACTCCATAACCAGACCTTGTGTAAACCTTATGGGCAGGTTGAGAGATTGTCTGCCTTTTTGAAAAGAGGCCCTGTCACTACAAGAGTTATGTTGTGGGTGCACCGTCAGAGTAAACAGCAGTTTTTGTGGAGCCGTGAATTTATCTTAAAATACTGAGTACAGTCTATGGGTTAGCCCATTTGTTTTGTTGTTATTAAAGGATTTGAATAAGCTGAAATAAGAAAACTTATTAACTCCCTGAATGAAATATGGTGGTATCCAGATCTGCCAAGGTGTGGACATCAGAGGGAAAATATCCACGTAGTAACTGATGGCTTGACCCCAAGAACCTGCTGAATTTTATTTTGTGAGGTTCACCTTTCCTTTTAGGCTCTTATCAGTATGTGCTGCCAACACTGGGCTCTGCCTCTCACTTGCTGTGTAGCCTTGGGCAAGCTGCGGAAGCTCTGTGTACCTTAAATTTCTCTCTCTGTAAAGTGGACTTGCTTGGAGGATTGTGGTGATGTTTATGTGAGGTAACACTTGTTAGGCACTTCAAACTGCCCTGGGACATTGAACCACCCTGGGACATCCAACATTCCTCTAAGAGCTGCCTGTCCAATAGCAGTCAACATGTTCTCCTCTCCTGGCAGCAAGCAGGAAAACCTGCGTGGAAGTTATTGGGTTTAATTGAATTCATAAAATTATGTTGTTGAAGGCTTCATTTATGGGGATTGCTTTATGTAAACGTTCTCAAGACTCAAAACCCAAAGTTTTGCTTTTGACCATAGTCTACATTTAATATTGTAAAGTATTGTCAAATGATAATTTTGCAATATGTTTGAACTATAGCCTGTCTTCCAGGTTTAATTAGTGTTCCTTCTTTGGAGAAACTAATTTTATAATATCTCTCTGGCCTTGTTCTTTACAGTAGTATACATTAGTGCACATAAAATTGATAGTAATCATCCTAATACTACTTTTCTCTTCAGTCTTACTTGAAGCAGCACTTTTGCCATGACTTGGCATTAAATAGGTCAAGAATCCCTGAAAATTCACTTGGGCCTGTTCCATATCAAAAAATGACCTGAAAAATAAGTCGGGCCCAGGTGAGTTTCCACTCAGAAGACTTGTCTATTGATTCTTAGGCCATGAGGTGCAGCATCACTCCATCCCGGTCACCACTCACTGTGGCCTGCTATGTGCAAGCCCGGTATACAGCTAAGAAGTCAGTGAGGACACAGATGTAGGTGTAGGGTGCTGCAAAGCTGTCGGAGCCTGAGTCTTTTCTTTTCACTGAAAGGATAATAGAAAATAAAGTGTCATTTTCAGATTATTTAGTCCTCTCCCCACTTTCAATACAAGGTATGGTCTCAGCCTGTGCGACTCCTTCCCTTTAGGAACTTGGTATACCTTGCCGACAATAACCTGGTGTCTTTTTTAACCACTGGGAGGCTAAGTACATAAAAGTTTTATCATGTGAATTCTAGTCAATATTTTATATTAGAGGAGATAACATTTTCTAACTCATTTGTTCTCTGACACTGAATTAGATATTTCAGGTCAAATTCAATTCCCTTAAATCAGGGTTTTTCTGACCTTGACATTATTGACATTTTGAGTCTGGGAGTTCTTTCTTGGGAATAGTAATACCTGCCCCACTCCCCAGTTGTGACAATCAAAAATGTTTTGAACTGGCTATTTGAGCTGGCTGGTGTGGCTCAGTGGATTGAGTGCCAGCCTCCAAACCGGAGGGTCACTGGTTCAATTCACAGTCAGGGTACATGCCTGGGTTGCAGGCCTGGTCCCCAGTGGGGGGCGCAGGAGAAGCAGCCACACATAGATGTTTCTCTCTCTCTCTCTCGTTTTCCTTCCCTTCCTCTCTCTCTAAAAATAAATAAATAAAATCTTTAAAAAATGTTTTGAGACATTGCCAAATGTACCCCGGAGCAAGAAAGATGAACTCAGTTGACATTTCATGGATGTAGAGATTGTCCCTAAGCAGTGACTTGCTCAAAACTTTCAATATTGCTAAAAAAAGGAGGACTCTGGGTGTGGAGTATAGAAAGGCAAGGGTAACTAACCAAATTTCCAAAAGTGGGTGGCCCAGGGTGGGGAACAGGAAGAAAAGCTCTGAATTAGGGAACTAGAATACAGCTTTCATAACGTGGGATTTCCTGAGTCTTCACTTTTTCTTTTTCCCTTTCTATAAAGAAATATACATGAACAAAATACACATCTATGTTTTTGCTCAAAAGTCACCTTTCCTGCAAGGCCTTTTCTGGGCACCCGATTTAAAATTGCAACCTCCTTTGCCCCATTTCTGCCCTGTTTTCCTCCATAGCACACATCGTCTTTGGATATTCCGACTAAAGCACGGTGTTTAGTAGCCCAGTCTGCCCACTGGAATGCCCACTCTGTGAACACAGGGTCTTGTCTCTTACTCATTACTGTATCCCAAGCACCTGCATGTATCTTCCTTATATGAGTACTAGTCATCTCACAGGGATTCCAGCTCCCACAGCGCTCAGCCTGCCCAAATTGTGTGGAGAAAAAGTCCCCTTGACACTTGGACTCCAGGTGAGGAGATGGCTTGGGAGCGAAAAGGTGCACCTCATAGGAATGAACTTCCATTAATACCCTTGTGTGCCCCTAATGTAAAGGCTACCTCTACGCTTCACACTTTGGGAGGTGCTGTGTCTGCATTCTCTTCTTCTATCCTCACAGACTCTGAAGTCCGTGCTCTTAATTTAAGTCCTAGAGTTTGAAACTTACTAGTCCTTTAACTTCAGACAAGTTTCTAAACCATTTCACACAAAATGGGAATGAAGACTTTATGAATGGTGTATGTACAGTCCGGACACTGGTTTAATGGCAGTATCTGGCTTTGCAGTCCTGTGTTTCTTTTTGTGCAGAGCTACGGTACTTGAGTTTCCTGTTTTCCTTCAGTGGAAGGAGAAGCCTTTGCCTGTGTACATAGTACACTGAGTAGATAAAAGCACATTGGGAAAGAATCTTTACAGACTTGGCCTTTGGATTGATATGTATGTGTTATTAAATGGATTTACTGCCTGAAAAACAATGTGCCTAGTTAATGTATAATTTTAGGGCAGTACTTGCCGGAAAGTCCTGGCTCTTAGATCTTCCTCTCCCCCAAACTCTTTTCCTCAGCTCTTGGCCCTTTGTGGTTAAACAGTGCTAATCACTTTCTAGTGCCTTGGAGCTCTCTCTATTTTCTCAAAGTTCATCCCCCGCCCTGCCCCGCTGCAAAGTGGAATAGAATCTCATCAAGGCAAAGAGTGGAGTGTTTGTGCACCCATGGACCCTGGGCTGTGCGAGGCTGGCTGCTGTTGTGGGGCAGTTACCTGGGTCTGCCTTCTCGTGATCACTCACCTTCTTGGTCTGGGCCTTCTCCTAAGTCTCTTTGCCAACAAAGAGACTTGGAGTTGGCAAAGAGCCTAACAGTAGGCTGAACTATGTTCTTTCCTATGTCACTGTCACTCCTTTGAATTTGATTGTTTGATTGAGAAAACCAACTTTAATCGCCCCTGCTTTATTCACTTTCTCCAGCCCCCAAGTTTGTTTTGCATCTCTTTTTTTAATTTCAACTTCCTTTGAGCAACTACCTCTGCCCTTTGAACCCTGTTGCAGATGTTTCCTCTGGAGGGAGTTTCAGAGCAGCAGGCTTGCCACTCCAGCAGTTTGTAAGATTAAAGGCCAAGAGGCTGCAGAGCAAAGGCCAGACGTGCAGTCATGTTTACTCCCCAGTTTCTCCTGAATCTGAACAGTCATCATTAAGCGGAGTCCTCCCACCTTGCCTATCATTGGTAGGGAGCAGGCCCATCATAGCCCTGGGGCTTCCCATGTCCACTGGAGATGAAGGTGGCGGTTTTGAAGTTGTGAAGGGAACTCTGCAAAATGGAGTCTAATACCTTTGACTCTTACTGTTTGTCAACATCGCTCATGTCACTTACCCGTCACATGGTGGTATGGTGGTGTGGTGGTGATGGTGGTGGCAAAACTGAAAAACCAGCAGCACATACATGCCTTGGTAGCCATTCATGTCATAAGTAAATGTTGAACAAGCTCCTGTTAGAGCTGGGCACTGTTCTAGGTGCCTGGGTCCATGAGTGAAGACCACAAAGAGCTCTGCCTGTGTGGGACTTAAATTCCAGCTTGGGGAGACAAAATAAACAGAATAAACAAGTAAAACATACATAGCACATTGGAATGTAGTACCAGCTGTGCAAAGAGTACAAGTTAAAGGAGATAAAGGAGCCTGGTATGTAGCACTGGGACTGGATGAACAGGTGGGACAGACTGCAGTTTAAGTTGTCACCCTGGACAAGTTAGTTATCCTGAGTCCAAGGGAAATATCTCCCCCTTTGTCCTAAGCCCAGCCCTTGCCAATTGTGCAGCAGGCAGACTGGGATGCAGCTTCATCAGGTAAAACTTGCGTCTGAATCCCAGTTCTTCTGTCTGCCTCCTATTGAAGAGCAGGCTTCCCTTTGTCCATCCCCAAGACTTCCTGTCTTCTTCCCCTCTTTCCCCTGCAGGTGCCATCCTCATTACTTAGAAAGCCTCTGTGTAGCTCCATTTGCTAGTTTCGAAAAAAGCTGACAACCTTGGTCTGTGGCCTTTGAGCACTTACAGTCTAAGACGATCTTAAACTCGATGGAGGATATCTTTCCCATTTATCATTTATGTTGGATTAATGAATGAATGAGAATTTCTTCTCATAATAGTGAGATGCTAAAGGGCAGAGACTGTGCTTAACTATGTCAAGCTCTGTTGCACTTACCGTAGTCTCAGACCAAA
Organism: Pteronotus mesoamericanus; assembly: GCF_021234165.1. Lineage (NCBI taxonomy): Eukaryota > Metazoa > Chordata > Mammalia > Chiroptera > Mormoopidae > Pteronotus > Pteronotus mesoamericanus. The sequence continues at coordinate 223,270 of NW_026555093.1, read as the reverse complement.
AGATTGAATTAAGTACTCAATTGCCTTTACTTTGTTTGTGTGCGTACATGTACACACAGACATCAAGCGTAAGTATATGTCTGCATATTCTTGCCGCTACAATTTTCTGTAGCGAGGAGATACAGGGGGTTTGTTGAAGGAGTTTGCTGTAAGGCGTGGGCAAGGAGAAGCTAGCCCTTCTTTTCTGAGAGAAGTTTCACTGAAGAGAGGCCCTGGGGAGGGTTTAGTAGGCTGGGTAGAATGTGTCTTAGGGAGACAGGGTGGCTCAGGGACAAGTTCATGGTGGAGAAGATTGTGCTTTGCTTTTGGAAGCCTTACTATTGCATGTTGGTTTTTTACTTACCACTTTGGAGGTTTCCGTTTACCTTAGTCATCATTTGTAACTTCTGGGTGAGTATGATAGTGACTCTTAGTCATCATGAAGGGGAACAACTTGATGGATAAGCATATTTGAAAGGCCAACCTTTGGGAGAGCAACTTTTGGACTGTTCTGACTGGAATGTGTTTTGCCTCTGGTAAGCTTGCCTGAGTCCTTAATTTAAAGGCTGACATGTTAAAATCAATCTTTATAATAAAGCTGAGTAAGAAGTTTATCTGCTTCGTCTAGGTACACTATCATGTAGACTTCTCCCCCTTTCAAAGGTCATCTTGTATTCTGTGGACTAAGACTTTCTAATCTGTCATTATTTAGAACATTATACAGGGGTTCGCCAAGTCTGAAAACATAGGTGAATCATAGTAAGTGGTTTATTGATGGTACATTACAGCACATGATAAAATAATATGATCCATGTTCCCAAACTTTATGGCCACCTCTCTACTACTATCATTACCAATACAAGTGGTAGTTGCGGATAAACCCATAAAATTAATTTCTGAGTTTGGATTTTCAGCTTTCTCAGCCCCACAATTACCGGTGATAAGAGATTCATACATCAGGGTCAAGAAAAGTCCTTAAGTTTATTTCATGCTTTGCATTAGAAATGTGAGATTTGAGCTCATAATTTTTGGCAGCAATTATTCAATCAGTGGTCCTTGAATTCCTCATTCTATAGACTCAATGTGTAATACATGCACATGGTAAAACATACAGATAATGCAGATGGTGCATTTGAGAAAAGGAATTCTTCCTTCCAACTTTACACTGCTTTTCCTCTGGTTTTCTTGAATCTACTCAGAGAGGTATTTGATCTCATGCCCTTTAAGTGCATCTGTAGCAGTAGCTACCTAGCTTTGAAGAACTCTAACCGCATGGTCCCAGTCACCGTGGGCAATGCTTTGAGGAACTGTTTGGTCACTGTGTATCATGGCCTCTTACTTTCCCATCCAATAATGAGTGGGAATCTCATAGTCTGAAAACCAGTCCTGTATACTGCATATTTCTCAAGGATATATTGCCTATACCCATTCTTTGGTACAGTAAGCTCTCTTAGTTATAGTTCTTTGGTTGCAAACAAGTGCTACTTGCCAGCCATTCTGCTAGTTATTTTATGCAACAAGCTCAACTCTTCTAAGAGCTCAGTAACAGTACAGTATTAAAACCATGGATTTGACATTTGTATAATGTGTAAGTGAAGTTCGATGCCATCTTATCATGTGTAGGTGTACGTAACCGCCACTACAATCAAGATAGACTGAATAGATTGAATTTTTCCATCACCACAAAGACATTCCTGGTGCTGCCCCTTTATAGTCACATCTCCCTTCATTCCCACCATCCCTAACCCTTGGCAACCACTAATCTGTTCTCCATCTCCATAATTTTGTCCTCTCAAAAATGTTATATAAATGGAATCATATAGTATGTAACCTTTTGAGATTGGCTTTTTTCACTCACCAGAATGCATTTTAGATCCATCCCAGGTTGTTGAATGTATTAATAGTTTATTCTTTTTTATTGCTGAGAAGTGTTCCATGGTAAGGATGGACCAGAGCATGTTGAACTGCTCACCTATTGTAGGCCATTCTGGTTGCTTCCAGGTTTTGGCATTATGAACAGAGCTGTTATGAACCTTCACGTACAGGTCTTTTGTGAACATTTCTTAACAATGTATCCAGTTCTCTTCCCAAATGGCTGTACCATTTTACATTCCCACCAGCAGTGGATGAGACATTCAGTTTCTTTGCATCCTTGCCAGCATTTCGTGTGTTGTCACTATTTTTTAACCTTAGCTATTCTGATAAGTATATAGTGGTTTCTCATTATGGTTTTAATTTGCATTTTTCACCCTGGCTGGTGTGGCTTAGTGGATTGAGCACTGGCCTGCAAACCAAAGGGTCACTGCTTCGGTTCCCAGTGTAGGGCACATGCCTTGGTTGTGGGCCAGGTCCCCAGCAGGGGACGTGTGAGAGGAAACCACACATTGATGTTTCTCTCCCTTCCCCTCTCCAAAAATAAATAAATAAAATATAGGGTTTTTTTAAAAATTGCATTTCTCCTTAATGATATTCAGCATATTTTCATATCCCTTATTTGCCATCCTTTCTTACATATCCTTTTAGTGAGATATCTGTTCATGTCTTTTGCTCATTTTCAACTGGGTTGTTTTGATTATTGCATATTGAACATTCTTTATATAGCCTAGATATTAGTCTTTGTTGGATGTGTGGTTTGTAAATGGTTTCTGTCAATCATAGCTTGTCTTTTCATCATCTTTACACAGGCTTTCACAGAGCAAATTTTTTTTTTATTTTTAAAAGGTCCAATTTATCAGTTTTTCCTTTTATGGATCCTGCTTTTGGTGCCAAGCATGAGAATTCTTTAGCTCTAAATCCTGACAACTGTCTCCTATGGTTTTTTTTTTCTGAAAAATTTTATAGTTGTATATTTTACATTTAAATCCATGATCTATTTTATAAGTTGTGCAGTTTAAGTTAGTGTCTTCGGGTTGTTGTTTTTTTGCCTATGGGTATCTGACTGCTCCAGCACCATTTGTTGCAAAACCTACCCTTCCTCCACTGAATTGCGTTTGCACCTTCATCAAAATCAGCTGGGCATATCTGTGTGGGTCTATTTCTGGGCTCTCTGTTCTATTCATCTATGTGTCTGTACCACACATTCTTGATTACTTATAACTACATAGGTCTTGAAACTGTGTACACTGATTCCTTCTACTGTCTTCCTTTTCAAAATTGTTTTAGCTGTTCAAGGGCCCATGCCTTTATGTCATGTACATGATTTTTAAAAGTCATTCAGAGGTGCTTTTAGTGTAACCTATGTGGATAAGGTGAGTGAAGCTGTGTGTGTATAAGAAAAGCAACATCCACCCTGGCCAGGTTGCTCAGTAGGTTAGAGTATCATCCCATACACCGGAAGGTTGCGGGTTTGATTCCCCGTTAGGGCACATACCCAGGTTGTGGGTTTGGTCCTTCGTTGGGGCGTGTATGGAAGGGAACCATTTGATGTCTCTCTCTCCCTCTCCCTTCCTCTCTCTCTAGAATCAATGAATATATCCTCAGGCGAGGACTAAAACAAATTTTTTTTAAAGAAAGAAAAGTAACATCCCAGGTGCAGGAAAATCAGTAGCCAACATTTGGCTTCTGAACCAGGGAGCAGTAGGGAATGACCTGGAGAACACGTGCCTATCTGCAGGGGGCAGCTAGAGCCTGACCCAGCAGCATCATCCCACTTCTTGCTTTTGCCGTTTCTCCCTGATCTTGCTTGGGATGGCAAGATGCCTAATTTAGTTCCTTTTTTTTTCCTAAAGATTTTATTTATTGATTTTTAGAGAGAAGGCAAGGGAAGGAGAGACAGAGGGAGATATTGAGAAACATTGATCAGTTGCCTCTCTAGGTTGCCTCTTGGTTGCTTCTCACACGCTCCCAACTGGGGACCTGGCCCACAACCCAGGCATGTGCCCTGACTGGGAATCGAGCCAGCAACCTTTCAGTTCGCAGGCCAGTGCTCAATCCACTGAGCCACACCAGCCAGGGCGCAACTCAGTTCTTATTTTCTCAGCCCACTTTGCAGGCTGGGGTGGCCATGTTCTACAATTCTGGCTGATAAGGCATGAACAGATGTCCACTGGAAAAGCTCTGAGACAGATGCCACTGTCCTGGTCCTTTTTCCTTCTTCCTGCCTTGAGAGTAGAGCTGAAGGCTGGATTGGCAGCCTTTCAGAAGATGTTTTTGCCCAAGCTCTTTTTTTTTTTTTTTTTTTTTTTTTTTTTTTGCTCTCTCTGTACAGGGACTTCGGAGCCCTAGGCTGTTGTGCTCTGCAGAGTGGCACAGTTCTCCTCGGCCAGGTCTTCCTCTGTGCACATCTCAGGCTCTGCTATCTTAACTCTGCTTCATAAATGGTCTTTCGCTGATCTGGTTTCCATCCTCTAGAAAGTTATTGAAATCTCTCATCCATGGTGACTTCCTCATTTTTTTATGGTTTCTGTTCCTTGCTCCCTTTGCTCTCATTTAAGGAGTGTCTGGGGTGCACACAGGTACTTAGGCTACCAACTTGAACCCGAATCACAGTCACTTACGAAAATTCTATCTCGCCCGAATAGAAAGCACTGTATTTTGTGGAGCTTTTAGTAGTAATAGGTTTTCATTTGCCTGTGTAGAAACTAATTGAAACTGAAGGGATGCCTGAAATTTTTAATGCTGAACATTTTCTTTAGCAGTGTCTTTCAGGATTCTAAATATATCTCAGCACTCCCCTGCAGATAGACTGGCACAGCATCTTGACAGCAGCTCACATTTGTAAGTGAAACACTGAGAGGTCAAGAAACTTGCCGAATGTTACCCAGCTGTTAGTTAAAAGAGTTAGGACTCAGACCCCGACAGTTTGGATATACTTCTGCTAAAATCTCATGATTACAAATCTCATGCCTAAGATTTGTAACCTGTGTTTTTTTTTCTTTTACTAACTTCTTTTATTGCAGTGACACATGCACATAATAAGTAATTTAAAAGTTTTAAGTGACAGTGAATACAATTTCCTTCTCACCCCATCCTATGGTCACCCAATTCTCTTTCCTGAAAGCCACTGTTGTTTGTGTCTCCTTCCAGAGATAGCTTATGCATTTATAAGCAAATATGAATATATTCATTTTTTCACTGTTTATGCTGATGTTTCTCACTGCCTATCTTTCCTCACTGTGGGGTTTGGTTTTATTTTCCTCTTAACAATGTATCTTCAAGGTTAACCTCAGAGTCTTTTTCATTGCTACATAGTATCTTTATGCCAGGCTACCCCCATAAGATGCAGTGTTAGCTACACCATTGAGTCATCTACTATAGAGAACCCTGAAGTTACGTGGGGTTCTGTCCTTCCGGGTATCATAAGTTAGATTTATAAATAAAACCCTATCTTAGACAATTCTGTTTTAATAGCAATGCCATATGACTCGGTGTCATGTGAGCCTAGTTGCTACACAAAGCAGTTTCTCTTTCTTAGTACTTCCCTCATTTGAGGCCACCCTGTAACTAACACTACCTCAAAAGTCACCATCTTATCAGAGTTGAAACTCTTAGAAAGGATGAAGTAAATTAAGATTTAAATATTATTTATTTTTTAAGGAACACACCATGTCTTACAATACATATGTCCATCCGTAAGCCTCTAACCTCCTTGCCTCTGATCCTCCAATTCTTTTCCATCTAGGCTCTTGGGTAGGCCATTGAGTACTTTCCAGGAATGAAGGAAGGAAGGAAGGAAGGGAGAGAGGGAGGGAGGGAGGCAGGGAGGGAGGGTCAGTTGGTTCCCACTTCTCTTTCCCCACAAGATGGATAACAAGGTGCACCATTCACAACCCCACTGTCTTTGAGGGACACCCCTGGGTATGGCTGGAATGCAGCTGCCATCCGTTTTCAGCTTGTACTCAAATACTGAATTGACTCTTCCATAAACCAAGCTCAGCCTGTTCCTCCTACTCCATATTGTTTTTGATTTAATATTTTACCTGGGGTGAGGGGTGCACTTTTAAAGCTTTCCACTTGGCGTTCCCCACTGTCATAGTGCTTACCCTAAGACCTGGGCTATTTCAAATTAATAGATTAGAAAAATAAGGAAGAGCCAGCAAAGAAGACTGAGAAGGAGCATTTCAAAGAAAAAAAGTGATCATCTGTGAGGCGCATAACCTCACTCTAATCATGAGAAAACATTGGACAAACCCAAACTGATAGACAGTCTATAAAACAGTAGCCATGTCCTCTTCAAAAATGTCAAGGGCATGAAAGGCTGGGGAGCTTTTCTGAATTAAGTGTGATTAAGGAGATGCGCAAACTCAACACAGTGCATGATCCTGGATTGGGTCCTAGTCTAAGATATTTTAGGACAGTTGATGAAATTTGAATATGAACTGAGGACCAGATGATAGTATTGTATCAATTCTGAATTTTCTCTTTTGAGGATGTTTTGGTCTTAGAAAACACACACAAGCATTTATGAGTTAAGGAACATGATGTCTTCAGATTATGCTCAAATAATTAAAAATTTAGATTTTACAATTTTTTAAAAAGTGCTTTGAGCCCTAGCTGGTGTGGCTCAGTGGATTGAGCACCAGCCAGGGTCACCAGTTTGATTCCCAGTCAAGGCACATGCCTGGGTTGCAGGCCAGGTCCCCAGCAGGGGGCACGTGAGATGCAACCACACACTGATGTTTCTCTCCCTCTCTTCCTCCCTCCCTTCCCCTCTCTAAAAATAAATAAATAAATAAAATTTTTTAAGTGCTTTGATGACATTGCTCTCCATGTCTTTTGGTGCACTTGGATGGTTATGTGTCTCTGTTGAGTGGCAGTGGAATGACTGGGCCCTGCGGTAGAGACTATCAGGGTTCACAGTCCCACCTGCTGGGCATGAGGGTTGCAGTTCTCTGCTCCATGGTTTGCCTGTTCACTCCCTTAATGTGTTTCCCACCGATGTTTTGTTTGGAATTTTCAAATTTACTAAAAAGATGAATTTTATAGTAACACCTATTAGGCACATCTCTTAGAGTCTATGGTTAACATTTTGCTACGTTTGCTTTATCGATATCTATTCCCCCCCAAAAAAAATTCCATCAAGCCACCTTTTTTTTTTTTTTTTTTTTTTTTTTGCATTTCAAAGTTACAGACATCAGACAGAACACTTCATCCCCGAAAGCTTCAGCATGCATATCATTGGCTAGAATTCAATATTTCTTTATGGTTCTTTTTTTTTTTTAGGTAGAATTTACATACACTAAATGCGCTGGATGAGTTTTAACAGATACATACACCTGTGTAACCCAAACCCCTGTCGTGATATATTTTACTGGCATTCAACAAAGTTCTCTCATGCCTCTTCTCATCCCATCAGACACAATTACTGCTTTATTTTTGTACTGTAGTTTTGCTTGTTCTAAAACGTCATAAATTGTATTATATAGTATGTGTTTTTCTGCATAAAGCTTCTTTCACTCAACATAATGCTTTTGAGATTCATCCATGTTGCTGCATGTATCAGCATTGTGATCCTTTTATTACTGAGAAGAATTGCATCACATGGTGTATACAGGTGATTTATGCATTCTCTTGTGGATGAACACCTGGGTTGTTTCCACTTTTCAGCCGTTATGAATAAAGCTGGTATGAACATTCATGCACAAACCTTTTTGTGGACATCTGTTCTCTTTTCTGTTTGTTGAATACCTAGAAGCAGGATGGCTGGGACATAAGGTAAATGTATGTTTAACTTCATATAAGAAACTTCCAAAATGTTTTTCACAGTGGCTACACCATTTAGCATTCCCACTGGTAGTGTATGAGAGTTCCTATATTTGGCATCATCTGTCTTTCTCATTTTAGCCTTCATAGTCAGTATGTAGTAGCATCCTGTATTTCCCACATTTGGAGCTCACTGATTACAGTGATGTTGAGCACTTTTTCATGTACTTATTGGCTATTCATATGTCACCCTTGGTGAAGAGTCTGTTCAAATTTTTTTGTCTATCTTTTCATCGTTCATTGTTTGTCATCTTGTTATCGAAGTTGCAAGAGTTCTTTTTATGTTCTGGACACAAGTCTTTTGTCACATGAAAGTAACGCAAATTGTACTCTCGGGCTGTGCCATGCCTTTTTAGTTTCTTAAGTGTCTTTTGATGAAAAGTTTTTAATTTTGTTGAAGTCAATTGTTTGCTTTTATAATTATCACTCTCTGTGTCTACTAAACCTTTGCCTATATCAGGGAACTTTTTCAATGAACAAATGTTCTTAATTTTAAAATATTTCCCTTTTTAGTTTTCATTTTACAGTTAGGATATTTTATGTTGTTTGTAAGATATTTTTGCCTGCTCCAAGGTTATGAAAATATGTTGTTTTCTTCTCAAAGCTTGGTTGTTTTACCTTTCACATTTGGAGCTACTGTCCATCTAGAATTGGGTTTGGGGTATAAAATTAGGTGGGAATTGCCATGACCAGTGTGGCTCAGTTGGTTGGATGTCATCCAGCAAAGGAAAGGGTCGCTTGTTCGATTCCTGGTCAGAGCACATGCCTGGGTTGCACATTCAGTCCCCAGCCAGGATGCTTACAAGAGACAACCAATTGATGTTTCTCTCTCATAATGATGTTTCTCTCCCTCTCTTTCTCCCTCCTCCTCTCTCTAAAAATAAATAAATAAAACAAGGTGGAAATCAGCATTTATTTTTCCCATACGCTTTTCTGATTGACCCAGCATCATTTATTACGAGGACCATGCTTTCTCCACTACTCTGCAGCGTCACCTTTTCCATAAACCAGCTGACCGTGTATGTGCGGGTCCGCTTCTGAAGTTTTTATTCTGTCACACTGGCCTTTTATTTATTCTCCAGCCACTGCCACAGTGGGTAGTCCTAAAATCTAAAATCCTTCAGATTTATAATAAAGAGATCTTGCTATTTAGTAGTGTAAGTTGTGCAGCATTACTGTCATCGAGTTTGGGGGAAGAGGTCACAGTGGGAATGTCATCTTGAGATGGTGGGAGGGGTAGTGGTGATCTCATCTAGACGTGGCCGGTTGGTTTTGGCGGCTATTATTGTTATCATGGCTCAGGGGTTGGAACCAAGTGCCTAATTTCCCAGTCCAGATGGAACTTCTTTATAGCCTAAGAGGTGAACTGTGAGAGACTGATGCTGAACCACCTTTACTGCTGTGTGACCCAGAGCATCAGGAAGTAAAGAGGGAATAGAGCCACATGGTCAGGTGCTCACCAGTGCTCCCATCACGGGAAAGGCGCTCATTGCTGGGATGGGAAAGGCTGCTGTCATCAGTGCTCACTTCTCTCATTTACTGATGCGTTCCCACTGCACTTGTCCCCTCCGCCTCCTCTCATTATGAAGTGTATACACCCTGGATCATTGCTATAGAGTATGTGCACTTGTGTATATGCCCCATATAGGTACATAGTTCTTATCAGAAGTTCTTGGGGCCCAATATGCATTAGAAATCAAAATTTTTGTAATTACATTATAGTTTAGGTAATTCTCCCAACAGGGTCCAGGGCAGCACCCTGTAAATCAAACACATTAATATTTCTGCAGCAAACTATATAAACATGTCTATTAAGGCGAATAAAGAAAGCTTGCAAACAGCTTCACATAAATTCAAATGAGACTGGTTGCCAAACTTTTAACAGTCGGTTTTCAGAGCCTTTGGGTTTTAGAATTGAGTTACAGAATGACAATGGACCTTTGCTGTTTATTTCATATATTGCTCTGTTGTTTTGACCTGACAGGCCGTGTCGCACCAGCTGAATGCCGTGACTGAGGACATGTATACCAATGGGTCTGCTGCCCCAGGTAGCCCTGCCCAGGCTAAGGGGCAGGAGGTGCGGAAGGTGCGACTCATACAGTTCGAGAAGGTCACAGAGGAGCCTATGGTAATCCCTTGTCATATGTTCACCCACTGCTTTCTGTCAACCACATAAGTCACTGGGCCACTGAAGGAAACTCAGAAGGCTGAGTTAGGGCATCAGCCAGCTCTCATATTGTCTCTCTATCTGCATCTCAAGTGCTTCCTGAAAGCAGGCTTCATGCCCATTCTAGTTGAGGACTACCCCAGCTATAAATGGAAAATATTTATCCTGAGAAATTGCTTCAGATTGATTTCAAGATAACCTCAGAAAGAGCTTAAAATAAAGCATGCTGGCCCTGGCTGGTAGGGCTCAGTTGGTTGGAAAGTCATCCCATAAACTGAAAGGTTGTGGGCTCAGTTCCCTATCAGGACACATGCCTGGGTTGCAGATTTGATACCCAGTCAAGGTGTGTACAAGAGGCAACTGATCAATGTTTCTCGCTGACATCGATATTTCTCTCTATGTCCCTTTCCATCCCTTCCCCTCTGTCTAAAATCAATAAGCACGTCCTCAAATGAGGATAATAAATAAATAAATAAGTATGTAAACCAAACACACCGTACCATTGTGTTTATTTCAGGGAATCACTCTGAAGCTGAATGAAAAGCAGTCCTGTACGGTGGCAAGAATCCTTCATGGTGGCATGATTCATAGACAAGGTACTGCGTGTAGTTCCTACATTGTGTTCATCCATTGCAGTGGTGAGGGACATGAAGCTTCCATTCTTCAAAACTGGGAGCATTTTTGTATGTGTGCCAAGAGATTATTTTGTGGCTTAATAACTGGCTCTTTAGAGTAATTGTGTGGTAAGGTCTTCATATGAATTGCCCAGTACCACCATCTCTCCCTCTGAGCATTTCTTACACACCTATTTATATATACCAATATTTTTCTAGTTAGTTAATATTTGAACATTTAGCATATACAACCCATTGCATTAGAATCTGAGTACAGAGTGGTGAATAAAACAGACCATCTGTACCTCCTGGAGCTAGCAGTTAAATTGAGAAAATAGACATTAAACATTACCTCCTATGCCATTAGCTCCTACCCTTTATGTGTAGGTTTGTATCTAGGGTGATGCAAATTTTGATAAGAATTTTAGATTCTTCACATAGAATCTAAACACTGATTAGGTAATATTTTGGGGTTTTAGCTATATAACAAAGAAATATCAAACCTGCTGGTGAATGAGTGGTACTGCGCTCTCTGCCTTGCGCGGTTCTTTTTAGCATGTACAGGTGTGTCATAGCCTCCTGGGATCTGTAGCAACTCTAGTTCCAGGGAACTTTGAAGATGAGGTGCTTTCATTCTGTTGCTGGAGTGCTGAGGTCAGAGAGGATGAGACAGTCTTAAACTGTGAAGTACTTGCCTCGCTACATCCCTCAGGAGAATCAAGAACATTCATGCTTGAATTGTGTAAAATCCTGAGTATTTTATATATCCTATTGTATAATAAGTTCTAGATCATGGTTTCCTTTCTGTGGTATCTTTAGTTACATTGACGGCTTTTATTTGAATATTTATTCCTTTAAAAAGTTTTTTTCAATTACGGTTTACATTCAGTAATATCTTCTGTTAGTTTCAGGGGTACAGCTTAGTGGTTAGACAATCATATACTTTACAAAGTTGAACGTTTATCCTTTTGTGGACTGATTTTTCATTTTGTGGTAGGCTCCCTTCACGTCGGGGATGAGATCCTAGAAATCAATGGCACAAACGTGACTAATCATTCAGTAGATCAGCTGCAGAAAGCGATGGTGAGTATTTGCTTTGTCATTGCCTTTGTGAAGTGTGGATCCATATTGGTGTCAGTGTATCTCATTTTTCTGTCAAGGCATTTGCACCTCATTGAGGAGACTAAACTTCTAAAACAAGGCAAGTAATCCAGAGCATCCATCTAGAAAGAACATTGGACTGGGTATCAAAAGGCCTTGGTCTCTAATGGCAGCTCTGAATCCCTACTCTACTTCATTCTAGCCCTGTGATTTTGAGCAAGTGAATTAACTCCTCTAAGTCATCTGTAAAATGAAGATAGTAAACCCTATTCTTATGTCACAGATTTGTTATGAGGAGCAAATAAAAAAGCAAATATTATAATGCAAAGTTGAGTGTGCTGTTTAGATTCAGTTGATATTTGTTGAGCAACTACTACGTGGCAAGCATGTGCTTAGTGTTTGTGCTGGCCATCCTGTTTGCCCCTCCAGAGTCTTCACTATCTTCCACCTCTGCACACACCAGAGATCATTCCTGTAACCAAAGCATTAAGAAACCCATGGGGTAATTGGCCACCGCTGGCAGGAGCCACACCTCAGGCATCAGGAATGAGATGCTAGGGTACCAGCAAGGGAATGAACCAGAGAACAGTAACTCAGGAAAAAGTGTCATTTGAACCAAAATGTGGTTTTCCACTTGAGACAGAGATGAGGAAACTATACCTTGGAGAGTTCTGAAACTTATCCACAGTAACATGGCTTTTTAAGGATAGGCCTGGGATTTGCTTTAATCAAAACTCCTTGTTTACGTTTCTGCTTCTGACCAAGATGAAGAGCAGAGACCATATTTACCCTGCCTGTTGATATGACCCAAATCCTAAATGCAGATGTCCCTAATGACAGAGCTTCAAAATAGTTGAAGCCAAAACTGGTATAACTGAAAAGAGAAAAATACAAATCTATGATTGTAATCCAGGACTTCAATATCTTTCTCGTAATATAATCAACAGAACAAGTAGCCAGAAAATTAGTGAGGATACATAAGAGGCAAACACCACTATAAACCAACTTGACTTAACAGACATGTGCAGAACACTCAATCCAGCAACAGCAGAACACACTCTTCTCAAGCGTACATGGAACATTCTCCAGGATAGGTCCTAAAACAAGCCTCAACAGATTTAAAGGATTCGAATCATACAAAGCGTGTTGTCTACCCACAAAGAAATTAGGAATCAAAAACAGAAGGTATCTGGAAATCCCTAAATATTGGAAATTAAACAATGCACTTCTAAAATAACCCGCAGGCCACAGAAGAAAATATCTCAAAGTGAATAAAAAATGAAAACAGTATATAGGAGTTTGTGGAATGTCACTTAAGCGGTGCTGAGGTGGAAGTTTAGAGCACAAAATGCCTATATTAGAAAACAAAAAAGGTCTCAAACAAAGGCCTCAGCTTCTGCCTTAAGAAACTAGAAAAAAGGGCACAGTAACAAAATAAAGGATAAAAACCATATGATCATCTCAATAGATGCCAAAAGAGCATTTGACAAAATTCACCATCGTTTTATGATAAAAACCCTCAATACAGTGGGTATGGAAGGAACATATCTCAACATAATAAAGGTCTCATATGACAAACCCACAGCTAATATATTCAATGCCAAAAAGCTGGAGGCTTTTCCTCTAAGATCAGGAACAAGAGAGTGGAATTGCTATCTTTTGGAAAGGTAATCTGAGGATAGCTATTAAAATGTTTTGATCCTTTGATTCTGCATTTCCACAATGGGATTCTAGTCTATAAAAAACAAAATGCAAATACAAGGGCATATGTTCAAGGGTATGCGTTCCAGCAGATTGTAGTGAAAAAAAGCTGGCACCAGTCGCAATGCCCAATAATGGGGAGAATAGCTGAATAAAGTATGATACACCCACAGCATGGAATGCTGCAAAGCCATTAAAAAGAATGAATGAGGTCTTGATGCATGGACCTGGAAGCATATCCACCAAGTAAAAGCAAGTTATAGAGTAATGTACATAGTTCCATTTTTGTTAGGGAAAAAAAACAACAAAAAAACCACACATGTGAATATGTACATATGTGTAAATATTCATAAATGTTTTTATTGGTGTGGAGAAAGTTGTAGATAAATGTGAGGCAAGATTCATTTTAGGTACTTAATGGGGACCTTTTGTGGTTGAGTGTGGAGAGGAGGGGAAATCATTAGCTTTTTCTTCCTTATTCTTTGTACATCTCCATGTTGTTACAATGATTTATTGGGCACATGACACTTGTATTGAAGGAGAAATTGTTGTAATACAAAATTTCAGTGTACAGTAAAAATGGCTATTGGAAAAAAAACACATGGGGTTTTGGGTGGCAGGGAATGAGTTTATGAAACCCCAAATCATCCAAGTTAGTTTTCCTTGAAATGTTATTTCCCCTTTCTTTTTTTAATAGAAAGAAACCAAAGGAATGATCTCTTTAAAAGTTATTCCCAACCAGCAAAACCGTCTTCCTGCACTGCAGGTAGGTAGTGCCGTTTTCTCTGTTGTGATGAGGGCAGAATTCAGGCCCAGTGTTGAGATTTGATTGAAGTGATATGATTCTAACTTTAAAGTCCTATGTATCTTACAAATGTAGCTGCCGGGTGCTCTCTGAACTAAACTAACATCCATTACAAACTGGCAGGCCTTCTTTCTGACCACAAGCAGTACTGGTACTTTGCTGCCTATTTGTAATGAATATGAAAGGAAAGAGTAATCTTATTCTACAACTCCAAGGGGAAAATGGGCAAAGAGAATGAAGAGATCATTCATAGGAGGAAAAATACCAGTGGTACTAAGCATACAAAGAAATATTCAATCTTACCATCAAGGAGAAAAATAGCTTGGACAGGGCCTTGGCAGGTGAATGTGGATGAATGAGTTTAAAAAAAAAAAAAACAATTCTGAAGTTTCTATTGCAGATTACTGTGTCACAGTTTCAGGGTCTTGAATAGATATATTAATGTTCATATTTTCAAATTTTTGTTATATCACTTTTGGTAATTTATGTTTTTCAAGCAATTTGTCAAATGTATTGGTGTAAAATTATTCAAAAAATCTTATAACCTTTTAAACATCGCTGGGGTCTCTGCTGATCTCTACTTGGAAATTGTACCTTCTCTATTTTATTAATTGGCCTTGCTAGGGGGTTCTTAATTTCATGAATCTTCAAAGAGCCAATTTTGTCTTTGTCGATCCTCTCAACTTTATTTTCCGTTTCATTTATTTCTGTTCTTTATTATTTTTCTCCTTTCTTTGGGTTGGATTTGCACCCTTAATCTTCCTACATGAGGTATCCGGTATTAAATTCTGAAGTAGTTTCTTCCAGTCTTTTTTTTATATACATAAATAAATACTTTTTTAAAATGTCAAGTGTATTAGGCATTGTTTTTGTTGAATGATAGTCTCATTTAATGCTGTATCAGCAGCATTTTACAAGGGCATTAAATATTTTTCTACAAATTGATTTTTATAAGTGCATGGTCAATATATTCAGTAGATGACCATAACTTAACTAAATTCCCCATTCATGGACAACTAGGTTGTTTGCAATATAGTTCATTCTTCTAAATAATTCTATGGTGAGCATACTTATCCATGCATTGTTACTGACAACTTTTGCATAGAATTGGATTGTAGGAGTCAAGGGGGTATCGACTCAGACCCAATAACCCAGAGGCATTTTATACTTCTTGTTGGAGGGCTCAGGTCTGACCTCTCCACAAACACAACAGTTACCAGTTCCAGTCACTTCAGTTCCGCCTCCATTCTTGCCTCTGTGTTATTCATGCAGTCCTGACCCTACTTATTATAAGTGCTGATGCTGGTGTTTCTCTTGAAGCTGCCACCGCAGTTCCCCTTGCGTTCTTTTTCAGATGTTCATGAGAGCACAGTTTGACTATGATCCAAAAAAAGACAATCTGATTCCTTGCAAGGAAGCAGGACTGAAGTTTGTTACTGGGGACATTATCCAGATCATCAACAAGGATGACAGTAACTGGTGGCAAGGGCGGGTGGAAGGCTCCTCTAAGGAATCAGCAGGATTGATTCCTTCTCCTGAGCTGCAGGAATGGTGAGCTGCTTTTATGCAGGTGGAATTTGCAGGTGGAATTTGCAGGCGGAATGGACCCATGCCTACCACAAACAACAGTTTAGCTTCCACAGTCTGTCGCGGCGTGTGTAGGTTCTATTTCTCAACCAAGCCAACCTCCCCGCTTCCCTCGAATAATGAAGGGCAGAGGAAACAATGAGTTGACAAGCTTAACTGGCAGAACTTTACAGGAAAAGGAGCCTGAATAGCTCTTCCTTCACTTGTGGGCCTCTGTTTCCTCAAATGCTTTCTCTGTGGTTAAAAAGGAAGTGGCAGTGCTGGGACTGGAGCCCTCCCTGGTCTCCTGCCTCCCAGGCTAGTGCCTTTCTGAGAAGATATCTTCTGAGTCCCGCAGAAAACAGTCAAATTTTAAATATGTGTTCTTTATGCAAACTCCCAGTACATGGAAAGTGAGGTGAGAATCAACGTTTATCCCATACACTTACCTGGTTGAACCAGGACTGCTTATACAAGGACAGTGCTTTCCCACTGCACAGTGTCACCTTTATCATAAACGAACTCAGAGAGACGGGCACCAGGCCTAAGGCCCTCTGCCAGCTGCCATCCAGACTAATGCAGTGATGGCTGCCCAGGGCTTCCCAGGACTTACCCACCTCCCTCGCCTCTCGTTCTTATGTGGGTGTTCAGATACCTGGCAATGGAAATGTGTCTAGGAGAATGAACTCCCACCACGTTCTCTCATTAACACAACCTGACCATTCCAGCGGGGCTCTTTCCACCTCCTTTTCTGGAGCCCTCAGCTCTAGGCAACTCAAACCCAAGTTCAGGACCAAGAATACAGTGAACACATTGGTTCAGCTGATTCTTTCCTCACTTCCACACTGCTCTAAACCCTGCTCACCAAACTCAGGGCCTTCTACATGCAAGAGAGGCTGGGAGAAGGGGAACTGGGGCTGGACAGATAGAGAGAGAAAGAAAGATACAGGGAGGTTGAGGGGGTGCGGGCAGAGACACAGAGTGGGTGAGCAGGTAAGAGAGCAGGGATATGAGAGCTTGAGGATGAGAAAGGGCAGATTATGAGACAGAGAGATGGGGAGTAAGAGGAGGGGAGACACATACGGACCGACACTAAAAGAGAGACAGGCTGAGAGACCAAGGGGGGTCTCAGAGAAACACACAAAGAAAGTGAGGGGCTAAGAGGTAGAGGATGAGAGTCAAGGGGGAAGTGTTAGAGACACGCAGGGAATGAGTGGCTGGCAGAGGGTATGAGAGAGAAGAGGGGTCAAGGACAACATGAAGTTTATGGGCAAGTGCAAAGGGAAGGAGGCAGATGAATCTAGTCTGGAGGTTTTTTGTAGAAGGGAAAGGCAGTCACTGAGCTCTGTCACAACACAAGTGAATGACCCTGGGACTTCCACACTGAGAGTTCACTGACATCCTTGGTCGTCTTTTCCTACCAGGAGGGTGGCAAGTGCGGCTCAGTCTGCTCCAAGTGAAGCCCCGAGCTGCAGTCCCTTCGGGAAGAAGAAGAAGTACAAAGACAAGTACCTGGCCAAGCACAGCTCAAGTAAGCTTTCTTGAGCTTCCTGGGCCTCCTCTCTGTGGGCTCCTGGCAAGTGGAGATGGTGTGGTGCTCAGTGGAACATACATTATGCAGAGAGCATGCCATTTCTTCTGCTTTTCTTTTATTACATTCATCTTCCCAAGCTTGCTGCAATCAGTGAGACAATGCCAGTGCACATAAAGGAAAGCTAGCAGTCTGCTTTCACCTACTCATCATCCTCACCCCTCAGGTAACCAACTGAACAGCCTTCCAGGCTTTTCGCGTTGTGGCATTACCATCAACATGACCAGCTGGAAGGTCTGAACAACCCCAGAGAATAGCATGTTTTCCCGAGAACTAATTCTGGCTCTGTTTTTTTACCTACC
Source organism: Pteronotus mesoamericanus (assembly GCF_021234165.1). Lineage (NCBI taxonomy): Eukaryota > Metazoa > Chordata > Mammalia > Chiroptera > Mormoopidae > Pteronotus > Pteronotus mesoamericanus. The sequence goes on along the minus strand of NW_026555093.1, from coordinate 205,743 downwards.
GCGGTTGGAAATATAATATACCAAAATTATAAATGAGTTTTCAATCAGATTGTAGATAACAAATGAATAATAATCTACCACTTGTTAAATGCCTTCCATCCCACTCTAAATATAGACAGGCACAGCAGAGAATCACAGAAACTGAAATCATCTGGCATGATTTCTCCTCAGCTCTGGAAATGAACATTGCTTGGTTTTCTTTGTCTCTAGTTTTTGACCAATTGGATGTTGTTTCCTACGAGGAAGTTGTTCGGCTCCCTGCATTCAAAAGGAAGACCCTGGTGCTGATCGGTATCTTCTCATCACCCCCCATGTTGCTTTGCTAATTAGAGCACATTTCTGTACTTTTTTTCCTGCCTGCAATATATAACCCTTCTTCCACAAAAAAGACAAGACAGTGAGGAATAAAGAAGTAAGGTCTCATGGGTTCTCCATGTACAACAGCTACAAAGAATTTTCTGAGTTCTTACCTCATCTGGGTTCACCTTACAAGTGAAACTAAACCTTACAAGTTTTTCAGCAGCTCATTCTTTTAGGTTGGGGTCGGTGCTGGCCAGTCCTAAACTGGGTTTTGCTTTGTTCATCTGGCTGGCTGTAGGGGTGTTACAGTCCTATGCTTTTTATAAAGTACACATGTAGAGTGCTTTGTTAGCAATGTACGTGGCCCTGAAAAGTATTTTGAGCTCTTTGGTCATCCACATGAGCCCTGGCCTTGAAATGAAATGAGTCCTTGCTCCAAACTTAGGTATGTGGGCCTTGGCTCACCTCCTTGTCCTTAGAATTAAAAATATTAGTTGCTTAGAAGATCTGTATTAGGGTTCTGCTGAAATTTCCAGTAAAAATACTAGCTTAAATTCAGCACTATTCATTTTGGAGAGCTCAGTAAAGCAAATATCGTTAGAAAATGGAAACTCCCATGTGTTAGCTGGCTCCTCTGTGGAAATAACAGTTATGTTCTGAGTCCTGACTTTTAGCCCTTAGAACAAGTCTCCCTCCCCAACTGGGACACAAGGGCCTGAAACCCCAAATCCCCCTGTGGTTAAAGGAATGCTTGCACCTGACCTCAGCCCAGATGCTGTGCCAACTCACTTTCACCTGTTGGTGATGTCAGGCTTTGAGGGATGAAAGCCCATATTCTATCCCTACTCCTATCATCTCCTTTCTCTTTGGGGAAAGAAATGGAAGCCTTCATTAAAATCATAGCAACCTGGATTCGTTTTTCTCTCCCTCTGAAGGAGCCAGCGGGGTGGGTCGCAGCCACATTAAGAATGCCCTGCTCAGCCAGCAGCCGGAGAAGTTTGAGTACCCTGCCCCATGTAAGTAGCTCGGGGGGCCGCAGAGGGCAAGTGAGAGCACCGTTCTCCATCCGAGGTACTGCGGTAGTTCTTTTTTGGTGATTTTATTTTAAATGTTTGATTATGAAAACAACACAATTTAGAAAAGACACAAATTTGTACCCAAAATCACTCCAACTAACAACATAACTGTGTTTCCTTATTCTCTTCTATGCTGTTCATGTACATAACAGACACGGTACTAAACAATTTTATCCTGCTTTTAAAAATTTAGTAATACGTAATTAAAACTTACATTAGTTTTTCTCTTTAGTTTACATTATAAACACTTCTCATGTGCCTTAATCACGTTGAGAACTTTCTTCTAGTCCATTGAATGGCTATACTATAATTTCCTTAACTTCCCCACTTTTATTTGATGTCTGGGCTCTCTAATTTTCATGAAATATCTCCTAAATCAAAGCAGTGCACAGGGGAGGCACAATCTCTGCAGCAGTCCTGGATAGGGGGAGAATCCGGCCAGTGGTCAGGTGGGGAGTTAGATACTTTCCATTCCCAGAAGTGAATCTGCCCAGCATGGTTGTGTATATTCCCAAGAAGAGATTCTGCTTATCAAAGTAGAAAACCGGATTCCAAACCTGATATTAAGGGGTTTTTTAATTATTATTCCTTGCTTCTCCATTTTGCCTTTGGGGACATTGTGACATCCTGGGGGCAGAAAGCAAATGGGCCTGGGTTGAGGAGTGAGTGGGGAAGTCTGGAATTAGAAATAACCAATACAGGCTCATCATTTAATAACTTTGAATGAGAAGGGAGTTAGAGAAAGAGGGTGATGGGTCAAAAAAACTTCAGATCAAAGAAGAGGTATTGTTTGATAAGCTGGAAAAGAGATGATGATAAGAATGGAAAGCAGGAGCGTGCCAGTGGGGAGGGCTGGGAGGACTGTGTTCAAGCTACAGTGTCTGGAGCATATTTATTTAGAGGACAATTTATATGAGTAATTGTAGATGTTGTGACTTAAGAACATTCTAACACTTAACAGTATGAATTTAAATAAAACCAAAGTACTCTGCTTTCCAAGTTATAAAAACTTTAAATATACTTCCAAGAAATCGTGACCATAGCCTATAGCTCTGTTTTTTAAATATCTCCAGCTGTCATTTCTCCATTTTCAAACTTCAACATTCCTGGGGTTGGTGGTTTGAGAGCTGTGACTTAATGTTAGGGGAAGTGATCATAGGAATATTTTACGTTGGGCTTTGCCTCTTGAAGGTTAAATTTGTTCTGGGTGGAAGGGAGATTTCCTGATATGTATTATCTCCTATTGTCAGCCCTTAAGCATTCTGTGGGAGAAAGCCCTCTATTAAGCTCTCTGCACCAAAGGCAGCTAGGGTTTCAGCAGACTCCATGGTCCCTGGCGAGGGCCCTGAGTTTGTCAGGGGGTTGGGTTCTTGTGTACAGATACAACGCGGCTGCCCAAGAAGAATGAAGAAGATGGGAAGGAGTACCACTTCATCTCCACGGAAGAGATGACAAGGAGCATCTCTGCCAATGAGTTCTTGGAGTTTGGCAGCTACCAGGGCAACATGTTTGGCACCAAATTTGAAACAGTGCACCAGATTCATAAGCAGGACAAGATTGCCATCCTGGACATTGAGCCCCAGGTAGGTAGGCATGGAAAGGCAGGAGTGGATGAGGAGGGGGTGCTGAAGAGCAAAGCTCATGGGAACCTTTGGGGAGCTCAGATTTGCTTCATGTACTTCCAGTGGGGTCCTATGGAAGAAGAACAGTAGTACTGGAAATGATGGAAATAGTGTTGGTGTCGGTGAAGTCCAGAGATGCTTACTAGCAGGAATGCATCATGACAGCTAACTTTTTTTTAATCTTTTTCTTCCTTTCCCTTCCTCTTTTCTAGACTCTAAAGGTTGTTCGGACAGCAGAGCTTTCACCTTTCATTGTGTTTATCGCACCTACTGACCAGGGCACTCAGGTGGGAAGGAGGGGATTGTGCAGGGTGGGTGGGGGTTCACTCTCGAAACCTGTCCACACTGGGACATCAGCCCAGATCATTGCCCAGAGTACTGGCTGGAGCTCAGCTTCAGCTTGTGACCAAATCCCCTATGAGTTTACTGATTACTATTGTCCTTCCTGCCAGGCCAAGAAGCCAAAGGACATATGCACATTTGATTCACTCAGTAGACACTTATTAAACCACTAGCTAGGTAGGCCATTGACCATGCTGGGTAACGGGAACACAGTCATTGTTCCAGAAGTGTCCAGGGTCCAGTAGCAGAGAGGGACAGTTGGGTAAATCTTGACACTCTGGTGTGGTGTGGGCTGAAGTAGGGTGAGCACGAAGTACTGTGAAGGAGGCTGAACCCACTCTGTGGTGTGGGGTAGATGTGTGGAGCATGTGAAAGGAAAAAGGTGAGGAATATAGTGAAAGATCTCCCCTGCTTCCCACTCCCTACCTGCTCCACACCCACTGTGCACACACTTGGCTGCACCCTGCTTTCTCACTGAACACAATGATCTTTCTGAATCAGTGTGTAGAGAGCTTCCTCAGTCTTAGTACCTGCATGGTCTCCAGTTGCGTGTATGCGGCATAGTTATTGTGTATCGCTATTCCCTTACAGCTATTTGGGTTGTTTTAAAACTTGGACTATTATAAATAATATGGCAACCAATGGCCCTGTACATATGGCGTTTCACATGTGTGCAAATATATCTGTAGAAAGAATTCCAGAGAGGATTGCTGGGTCCAAGTATGCATGCTTTGGGAATTGGGAATTCAGAGAATATTACCTGGGAGAGTGCTTGTTTCCTTCCCTGTGCCAGGATCATGTATTCCAAACTTTAATTTTTGGCCAGCCTAATAGAGGGGAAAATGAATCTAATTGCACTTTTATCTTTTTTAAAAAACATTTTAATTTATTTTTAGAGAGAGGGAAAGGGAGAGAACCATCGATGTGCAAGAGAAACATCGATTGGTTGCCTCTCATACGGGTAGCCTGCGGGAGGACCTGACCACAACCCAGGCACATGCCCTGACCAGGAACTGAACTGGTAACCTTTCGGTCTGCAGGCCAGCACTCAATCCACTGAGCCACACCAGCCAGGGCTTTACTTTTATCTTGTACTGTAGGCAGTTGAGTATTTTGTCAGAGTCTTTAAAAAAAAAACATTTTATTTATTTATTTTTAGAGAGGGGAAGGGAGGGAGAAAGAGAGGAAGGGAAACAACTCACAACACCCGCAACTGCAGGGCCTGGCCCACAACCCAGGCATGTGCCCTGACCAGGAACTGAACTGAACTGATAACCTTTTGGTTTGCAGGTCAGCACTCAGTCCACTGAGCCACACCAGCCAGGGCTTTTAAAGGCCATTTGTATTGCCTTTTATGTTAACACCTGGTCATGTCCTTAGCTTATTGTTCTGCTAGTTTTTGGCCTTTTTCTTACTTATTTCTAGGAACTCTACATTAGGGTAATTATCCCTTTGTGGTATCAGTCACAATTTTTTTTCTCCACAATTTGGCATGTGTTTATTGCTACAGAAACATTTCCACTCTTATGGAGTTAAATTATTGATCTTTTGATCTTTTGATCTTTTCATGGCCACTTGGTTCTGGGTTCTAGAAAGAGACTTGGGGTTTTAAGTCACACTTAACCTTGTCCTGGGATTGCAGCTCTGGTGGTTGCTGAAATGGCTCTCCATGCTCAAAGGCAAGAACTGGGAGATGGCTATTGGTCTTTCAGAGAGCTCTGATTAGTTTGAGGGTTAGAGATCCTGTGAGAATTGTTCTCAATTGATTGCCTCTGTGTGCCCTTCTCTGTTAACATTCTAAAGCAAGGTCTTCAGGCCTTGTCTCTAAGGAGGTGACTGGGAGCCAGGCAATGGTCCTAACAATCAACAACCACTGTCCTTAGCTGCTCAGGCTGAGCATGCTGCAACCTGTTTCATCAGTAGCTCTCTCTCTTCTTTGCAGACAGAAGCCCTGCAGCAGCTACAGAAGGACTCGGAGGCCATCCGCAGCCAGTATGCTCACTACTTTGACCTCTCACTGGTCAATAATGGCGTTGATGAAACCCTTAAGAAATTGCAAGAAGCCTTTGACCAGGCATGCAGTTCTCCACAGTGGGTGCCTGTCTCCTGGGTTTACTAAGCTTGCAGAATGGGGGGGGGGGATACTGTATGCCCTCTCCAGTATTTGGAACTCTATTCCCCTTGCTTTAAAACAGGGTCCCTCCAGCTAATTTGTGTCAGCTTCCAGCTCTATGCAATTATCCTAATTAGGCCAGTGGGTGTCAGTCTTGCTCAAGGTCCTGAAGGGCTGGGCTCTGCATGGGGCCCCATTGATCAAGATTTCAAAAGGATCTCTGGAAATTGGGGTCCAGAAGCACTATCCAAATGCAAATGCTAATGAAAGATGGTGCGTACAGGGAGGAAAAGCAATGGACCCTGTCCCACTAAAGCCTGCGCTCCTTCACCTTTAATCACACTGGGCATTTCATTTGTCTTTACTTTGAAGAACTTTTTTACTGCAACTTTCTAAAATGCCAAAATGAAACAGCTGTGCAATAGGATGATGTCTGCTCTAGGAAAACCCTCAAAAGCAATAAAAATATTAGTGTTAAAATGCCAATGACCTTACAACTCCCTGGGTTTCTGCCCACACAAGCCTCGGAAAGGGAAATGTCACCAGCTTTATTTAAGTTCATTGAAGAGGGCATCCAACGTCAGATGCTTCCCTCAAGCCTTCAACAATCTTTTAAGATCTGGTGACCAGAATAACCCAATTTCATGTGTGTCTGGGTGTCCATGTGCTGGGCAGGGCACAATTTGTGCATTATGACAAGTATGTACATGTGCAGCATGTAAAAAAACATTGAGAGTAAAGGTGTAAGATTGTCCAGTTTTTGCTCCATGGGGAAGCAAACATCTTTGCTTCTACTTGCACTGGCTTTGGTTATGACATGCCTACCAAATCTTGCCATTTTCCGTCACTCATTGTAGCATTATCCTTATCCACAAGACATGCCTTTTAGAGCACCCGCATGACTTGCAGCCAAGATTATCAAGAAAATGAGCCACTGCTAAGATTACAAAAAAAAAAAACCCAACCCCCAGTCCTTCCTGAGCCTGTTGTCCACTTAGGATTCTTATCTGGGAAACCAGCACAGAGCAGGCATTTATTGTAGCTTCCTGCTGGTACTTGGAGGCTTACATGCTGGTCTCACGTTAGAGTAGGGGGTTGGGGAGACTGATCCCAGCTTCTGGTCTTAACAGTGGATCCTGAGCACTGGGATGCATGTATCAGCAAAGGCCTCTCCTCCCTGTGCCAGGAGACTTCCCCCGCCCCAGAACTGGTCCTCCTTTTTTGGGGTTTTGGTGCCAGATTGGAAACAATCCTAGACCTCACCAAGGCATTGATTCCTTAGCATCCACCCACCAACTGTTCTCCCCCACCCCCGAGGTTTTTTGCCACTTAACTGGGCTTACTGAAGCACAAAGCTTCAGTGGGCTTCCATCATGGAGCTTGAGCCCAATATACCTACACATAGTTGGCCTGTCAAGATGTGGCTCTTTCATACTTCCCTTGGGCTTTCCCTAGGCATAGCACCCCGACAAGAGACACCTGCCAGACCCATTAGTTATCTTTCTCCATTTTGGAGTACTGAATTTGTGCCGATTCCCCTTGTTACCTAGTTAACATCTTCAATGGAGATTCCAGAGTATTTGATCCCATGCCAGATGACAATCCCCAAGGTGCATGTTTTAAGATACAGAACCAGAAAGAACCAAAGGGAAAGCATCACATTTCAAATACAGCAAAGGTCCCTAGATTTTTAATTTTTTTGTTGTTGTTGTTGTTGTTCTACTAGTTTGAGATCACCAACAATTAGGGGGGAAAAAAAACCCCAACAGGAATACTTAAACAACGTAGTAAGTCAACTTTAATAAGTAAAAATTACAACCTTCTTCCAGCAACAAATAATTGCATCCTTTGAAAGAGGGTAAAAACAGAGAATACATTTTGAATTCTGTCACATACACAAGTAGATAGATGGACTTCGGTACATGAGGCTGTCTGTACACACAAGCATAAGTACACGAACTATTAGGCCAGAGGGATCGGAAATAGCCTTTCAGATGAAAGATCGAGTACTTATCAGGCCTTTATGTGGGAGATCCATGCGGTTAGAAAAGTGGCTGACACCAGAATAGACCACTGTCCTCATAGCACATCGGAGATTTACCATCCCCCCGTCCAGTAAACATGGGTGTTACATTCTTTTACTTGCTCTAGGCCATTTCACTGTGCAATTTTTACAAACTTTTTAAACAGAGGGGTGTGGGGGAGTGGCAGAAGCAAATGAGTAAATGACAATGATGTTAAAATGGCCATTAGAAAACAGTACACATGGTTGGTTACTGGGCAGTGCTGGTCTGAAGATGAGGCTTCCCCACTCCCAAGCAGAGAAGTGGGTGGTGTCAGATCTGCCTCCTGAACCCATATCCTTAAAACAGGACAAGATGGGATGACCACACCAGGTAGTATCACCAAGGTCTCAGACAGCAGCTAAAACGTGCCTCAGCTCTCCACCCTTTCTGGGACCTATGTTCCATTCCCTCAAGAACAAAAGGAACTACGTTTTCTTTATAAGGCTTTAATTTCTCCTCCCAGGTGAACACAGTGCTTAAAGTGATCTCCACTACTCAGAAACTACTTCTGCTTTTATTTTCTTCTTCTTCTTCTTCTTTTTGGTGGTATCACTGTCCTGGGGAAAAAAGGTCACAGAATCTGTTAGAACCCATTGCCACGCTCCCAAAAGGAATTCAGGGACATTCCACACAGCGAAGTAAGCCTTTTCAGGATCTCTAAGAAAATACTGGATTAAATAATTTTTGCACATAACACAAAAGTCCTAAGCTTTTCAGTGGTGCCCCAGTGGTTCACTTTTACAAACAGGAGCAGATTTCCAAGCTGCAGCCTCCCCACCCACCATCAACAGAATTGTAACTCTGAGTAGTTACTACAAAATGCCAGGGCCTGTCTCTGTACATCTCGCTGGGGTAGTGGGGAGCAAAGGCACTCCAGTAATATGGAGCTGCTCCCCAAGTGACCAAGCCAGCACCAAATGGACAATGCTTCCCTGCCCCGACAAGGACTAAGTGGGCTGAGGCATCCTGAACATCTTTATACACACCCCATCTCCTGGCTCTCCTGCACTCTCCAGAGCAGCTTTGGCCTTCTTATCCTTCTTCTTCTTCTTTTCCTTTTCCTTCTTGATGAGCTGTGGAGATGCTGGTGAAGTCTCGTCACTTTCACTCTCTCGCTTCCGCTTCTGCTAAGATGGAGACATTTGATCAAATATTACTTCTTAGGCAAAAACAGATACAAAGGTTAAGTCAAAAGGTGTGGAGCTACCAGAAAAGATCCTTACTGTGTACAATAGGAAGTTTCCTAATTATGAATCCCAGTGGGTCCTTAAATTTACCAAGGATTCAAAGACAGTTTCATCCAAAAGGAGCAGGAAGCCAAAGGCATGGCAGGAGCCCAAAACCACAATAGAATGGAGCTCAGGGAATGAATGGCGCCAAGCAAGCTGTTTTTCTGGAGGCCAATCTCACTAATATAAAAAGTTGAACTACATGTCCCTTAGGGGTGCTCCCACCAATCCTCAAAGGTAGCAGGCAAGGCAGGAAAAGCTCTTCCAGACAGCCTGCTTCAGGTCACTCAGTGCCACATGTATTCCGTGCTGTCAGTAGCCCCCAACCCTGGGAAACCAAGTTGGCACCACATGCTTCCCTTAAACTTTTGAGACACTAAACTGGTGCTGTCCAGAGACAGTGGGCAGCCTTGGGTGGTACTGCTGTTCCTGCTCAGTCCCGTACAGCTCCAAGCGTCACAGCCTCCAATTTCAACACACCTCTGCCATCACTTGACCCGGGGGGGAGCCAGAATAAAATGTAACCCGTTTCAGTGGTGTTGCCTAGGCTGAGGTGGAAGACGAGGCCAATGCAATTCCAGAGCCCACATTTCTCCCATTAGACACATCAGGAAAGTGAATTGGCACCTACAGATCTCAAACACCCTGAGGCACGACACGTCATCTCTCTGCACCATGCACCCGCGGGGGTGGGAGGCCCTGCCGTACTGAGCCAGGATATATGGCTGGACTACACAGTCGCCAGAACAAGCCAAACAGAACCACCTCCCAAAGTCCATTACAAACTAATCACGGCATGCTACTTACCACCTTTGGGGTTTTTACTGGTTCGGCAACCACCTCGGTCTTCACAACATCACTGAAAGGAGAGGTAGCAACGTTAGATTCACTGAACAGCTTTCCATGGAGGAACTAATGTACCTCCAGTCCATCAATGGTATCTGGCAAGTCTAAAGCCACCATCAAAATGCTGACGCTGGACAGAAGAACTTACCACTTACTGTTGCAGACTGACTCCCTCTAAAGTCCCACAAGCCAGACTAGAAAGGGATAACTGTCTGCTGCAGAGGACCAAGCGACTGACCCAGGCACTCAAGGTGAAGCAACCTGCTGCTACCCTACAGGCCCCAAGGCCTTGCGAAAGGACGCATGGGTTCCTTGGCTCCCACATCTAGCAAATCCACCCCTCCCAATTAAACCTGCCCCTCACCTGGGCCCCGTGACCTCCTATCCTCATTTGTAGTTGATGTATTCAGCCAGGTGGCCAGTATACTGTCTACCCCTCCAAGTTCAATACCCTCCTGTACTCACTGCCACTGACACCCTCACCTGTAGCTGAGGTACTAGTGCATCCAGGCAAGTGTGTAGTCTCTGCCTGTTCTGGGTGTCTAGATTAAACGTCCTGCCCTCACCTGTAGTCAACATACTCCTGAATCCAGGTGACGGGCGTACTGTCTGTGGGCTTGCCATGCTTGTCCAGAAGGCCCTGCTTGATCATCAGCTTCTTCTGACTTGCCTGGTAGGTGTTAGGATTTCAATATCAGAACGGTGTCCACACACATAGCAGGTTCTTCCTTATGTATTCCCACTCCTTACACCCCTCTACAGAGCACTCAAAATTCGCCCTCTCCCTCCAATAGGAACAAACATGGGACTTGTTATAAAAGTCACGAAACTAGTCTTAGCGATAGCCTCTGCAGTGTCTTTTTGTGGCACAGGACCTTGGTATATACTATTGCACCTACACCCTCCCTCCCCTCTTCACCCCACTGACACCTAATGTTACATCCTTCACACTGGCATGGCTCCAGACAGATCAAGCCCTTCCACTGCAGACTGCAGAGGTGCCACATACCTCTGCACTCCTTGGTAAGCCCTCAACTTGGCTAAAATTCACCATTTCACTGTGCAGTTTGAGTGATGCCCATCTGCTGCCTCCCATTAGACAGAAATCTCTAAGGTATGAGACAGGCCAATTTCCACTCACCATCAACTCCCCCAGGGCCCAGCATTAAGGCAAGGCTATGGCACAGTGGTTACACCAAGAACTGCCCAAGTATTCAACCACACTAAACAAAATAACCTGGCAGGGCACATGCCCAGTCCCACTTACTTTTGGACCTAATCCCCACTTCCGAGGGTAAGTGTCTCTTTCCATGATCACTCTCTTGATCTTGGCCACTATCCCATGGTCACAGGTAGAGATCACTGCTGTGGTCATTAATGCAATAGCTGCAGGTGTCACAAAGAGATAAAAGAATGATTTAAAGGGGAAAGACTTGATAACTGGTAAACCTGAATGCCACTGTTTTATACAACTCCTTAAAACTCTAAGCTCTACTGCCTTGAGTATCCTTCACTGAGAACGTACATATGGATGTGCAGTCGAGAAGTGGACTAAAAGCTCTTCACTGATAAGCATAGACACTTATTCCTGTTCTTAATGATCTCTCTTCTCACTGGAGAACCAGCTGCTGAGACACTGTCTCTAACAGCAGCCACAGGGACAGAGGTAAAACCCAATTACCTCCTCTCTCACCTGTGCCTGTCTGACATGGCCCTTTGCTGTGACCACCCTTACTGAGATCAAACCAAGACCAGGACTTAGGGATCTGCTCTTTGTGAGCCTGGCTACGACGGTGCGGAAGGACTGAGAACAACTTCCCCTCTTACCTATGCAGATTGCTTCCCCTTTGGTGGTGATGACCACAATCTCCTGATTGACTTCAATACCGTCCTCATATCGGAGAACACCTGGAAGCATGATCTTCGCCCCATAGCAGATTGCATTCACCTACAAGGATGATATCACCCGTGAGAGCCCCAGCCACTGACCTCTACCCCACACGAGAGCAAATTCAGACACACGGGAAGGGGGCTGTGAGCATCTCCCCACCTTGACATGAGGCTAACACCATGAATAGCCACTAGTTGCTATCAGCATATACAGAACTCCAAATTATAGCAACCACTCATCAAACATTAGGCACTTTACGCACACTGACTCAGAAACGTTAAACAGGACTTAAAACAGCTACTTCTATGCCTGTGGAACTTAAGGATGTTTTCATTTTAAATCAAAACCTAGCCTTAGTTTCCCTTAATTGCTCTTTGCTATTCCTTATCATTAAGGGGGGAAAAAAAAAACACCATGACAAAACTAGATCTATTCGCTCTATTAAGAGATTTGGGTAGTAACATGATCCCAAAGTAACTCACAAGGAAGATTACCAAGGCTAATTACACACAGGTTTTGGCATAACTTATAGGCCAACAGGTACAAGGCCACCTCTCCCTAAGTTCAATGGCACTCAATACAACCATGTGCCTTGTCCCGTCTCGTCTTTACTCACCCTAGATCTCTTTTGCTGACCACACTCCACCTTCCCCTTAATTTTTCCCAGGAGCTACCAGTCTGACCCCAGAACGGTGTATCACATTTATGTTGTTCTGTTTTATGTGATTAAATGTTTTCAATCGTTATAGTGACCTGTTTTAGTATATCTCATTAATTTTTGTTTATTATGAACTACAACATAAAAGATACATTAAACATCTATATAACAAGGCTCTGGCTGATATGACTCAGTGGATTGAGTGCGGCCAGCTAACCAAAAGGTTGCTGGTTCAATTCCTAGTGAGGGCACGTGCCTGGGTTGCGGGCCAGGTGCCCGGCTGGCGGTGTGCAAGAGGCAACAGACTGATGTATCTCTTGCACATCGATGTTTCCCTCTCTTTCTCTGTCCCTTCCCCTCTCTCTAAAATAAACAAAATCTTTTTAAAAATCTATATAACAAGATGTGAATATGAATGATAAACCTCAAATTATTAAATATAGAGAATTTATATCCTTCAAAGTTAGAGAATTTAATTGCTACTTAATATTGAAAACTTGATTATGCAGTTGGTCACAAAGACAATCTTAATTTATAAAAGACCATCCTCTGACCATACCACCATTAGGAATAAAAAGGCTGCTTATAAAATTCTGGACTACTTCAAAAGAAACTCATCCTTAAATCACTACTAAAAAGAAAACCTAAGCTGACATAATTAATTGCATATTTACTCAATTAAGAGTACTCTCAATATTATTTAGTAAATATGCTAAGAAAAAGACTTGAAAGGCTATGTTGTTTAGGTTTTATAGACTCAAACAAGGACTTATTTAAAACATAACAAAATTTTATGGAATTCCCAAAAGAGAAATACCTTATATCTTTGAAATTCTCCAGTCTTAACTTTTTATCCCCATCAAAACAACTTTTTCTTAGCAGTAATTTAAATAAAATCAGTTTATTAGGCACATGGAGAACTACCAGGTTATGGGAGGGCAAATTCCACGTACTACTCACAGTCTATTTCTTGAACAAACTTATTTTGGGAGAACTCTTAGGTAAATGTTTAATTAATCAGTCTTATTTAAAAACAGAATTAGGCCTAGCATTACACTTTTAATTCAGTACATTTGGTTTTCTTTTTTTAAGATTTTATTTATTTTTAGAGAAAAGATGGGGGGAGGGAAACATGGATTGATTGCCTCTCGCATGCCCCCAACTGGGGACCTGGCCCGCAACCCAGGCATGTGCCCTGACCAAGAATAAAACCAGCAACCTTTCGGTTCACGGGACGTTGCCCAACCCACGGCGCGACACCAGTAAGGGCCAATTCAGTACATTTGGTTTTGATTTAATCCATCAAAAAGGCTTTATTAACAAAAAAGGAAAAAGAACCCGGGGTCCCATCTACAGAACCAGGAAAGAAAAAAGGCAAAACAAAAGACAAGTAACAACTCAGAAACCCCCAAGGAAAGTAAATTCACACCACATTTCACCTTTCAATAGAAAAGTTTTCAGAACATGGATATCCCATCTTTGAAGACACACTTTCACCAAATATGGATTTGACACCCAGAACTTACTGCACTGTCTTTCATAACCAGCCGTTTATGAGATGTCAAGAGCTTTTCCAAAGGGTAAACAACTCGCCGCAGGTAACTCTCATCCTTGTGGTTATCATACAGCCACTGGGCATCAAGCACATCGTGCATTGTCACCATGTGGTCCTGAAAAGCAGCCATATATAAAAACTATTCATTGTCATTGTATCTCAAATAGCCCAGTGGATGCCAGACTTCCAAAAACTCAATGAATTTAGTCTTGTCTGCTAATCCAAGCACATTAATCTTCCGTTTCTTGAAAATCACTTCCCTTTCGGACATCTTTAACCTGATGTATTTAAATCTGAGCAAACATTTTTGTAGGCTGTGAGGTAAAGGAATAGATTAATGCTTTCTACCCAACCATCTCCCCTAGCCTGTGTTTCAATGTCCCAAAGTTTAATTAACAGAACAGGGGAGCTGCCCTGAACTGAACTCAACACTTTGGAAACTGCCTTTTCCTGGATGTGAAGCAGGGGGAGATCCACCAGGAGCTAGAATATACAGGATAGGGCAAAACTAGGTTTATAGTTGTTTGTATGAAAAATAATGCAATAAGGAATACTAGAAGAACTGTGTTTCTTGTACTCACAACTGTAGACCTACTTTTGTCCCACCCTGTATTAAGTACCAGCTCCAAAACTGCTAGCCCCACAATGGTGTGTACCTTCTCGCTCATGACTCCAGAACGAACCCTCCGAAGTTCCTGCATCTGACCGCCAACTCCCAGTAACAAACCAAGGTGTACACACAGCGTCCGAATATAGGTGCCGGCCTCACAACTCACCCAAAAGATTCCTAAGACACACACACACACACACAAGAGTAGCACATATTTTCCAAAGTAAACATATCACCAGTTGAGAAACCCAGAGCCAGAATGACTAGAGACAATATATGGGCCATGACTGCACCACACACTAAAGGCATCTACTTTTAACGGAATACAATTTCCCAGAATCCATTCCTCCCCACATATGGTCTGTTAATTCAGTCCCTCACAGACCTGTGACTCACCTAATCTTCTTTCAGGATCATACTCAATCATTTTGCTCTCATAGATGGTCCGTACTCGGAGTTGCCTCTTTACTGCAGCAATAAGTGGGGGTCGCTGGAATAAGGCACCCGTCAGAGTTTCTAGGGCCTGAGAACAAGCACAAACCAAAATAAAGACTCTCACTGCATAGACTCTCAAATAAGATCAAAGGGCCTATTTTGGGAGTTTAAGGACACAATCGAAACATACAAGATTTCTTTCAATCATTTAAGATCTAAAAGATCCAAAATGCCCTTTCAACTTTTGCTTCTTTCTTCAACCATACAGGGATGGCTCAGTGCTTGATCAGAACTCTCCTCAGACGGGACATGACTGAAAGTGCCCTTGCCATCTGTAGTCACCTGTTCAGGCTGGCTAGGACAGCCCACTGAGAAGGTCAGCAGGAAAGCTGGCTGTTTCCAGATGCCTAGGGACTCAGAGCTCCAAGCCACCAAAAGATGCCCTCCCTATAATTAGACTTACCCTAGCAAGTTGAGTCCCCCCTTCAATAGCATTGTGCAGCCGGACAATTCCCACATACTCTTTGCCTGAAAAATGACAAAAGAGTAGTCAGGTGTGGCTACTGAGTTTTCTGTATTTTTTTTTAAAGATTTTACTTGTTTATTTTCAGGGAGAGAAACATCAATGTGTGGTTGCCCCTTGCGTGCCCCCTACTGGGGACCTGGCCCACAATCCAGGTATGTGCCCTGACTGGGAATCGAACCAGTGACCCTTTAGTTTGCAGGCTGGCACGCAATCCACTGAGCCGCGCCAGCCAGAGCTGTTATTTTTTTATAGACTCATATCACTTCCATTTTGTGCAGCAGAAAATGCAGGCAATTTGACCTTCTGTTCCTGTAAAATTTGCACTAAGACAGATTTCACGGTGCAGATGTGGGAAAGGAATGACAACACTTTATCTCACAGGGACTTCAAATTTCAATGTGCTGACAAGGACAGCTGGAGTACTCAATGTAGAACCTGCTTGCAAAAAAAAATCTTCAAGGTCAAGAAGAATTTTCCTAGATGAAAATGCAGGAAGGGCAATTTAGGCAGAAGCAGCAGCATGAAGTCAGAGGAGCCTGGGTGACAAGCTGAAGAGCTGCACTTGAACACAGGTCTGCCTCAGGGCTAAAACGGACGTAGTTGGCTCAATGTGCACATGCCTAGTAACCCAGCACTCCAAGAAAAGGCAGACAAAGAGCACAGAAGGCACGTAAAATACAAGAATATCTCTGCTTAGGATTTTTTCTACTAATGAAGAAAGTATTTTCAAGAGCTAAAATGTAGAAGGGAAAGGAAATACAGAAAGCCCCCCAATCTCAAATTAGCCACCACTTCCTTCCCTCTCCAACATACCTGCACTCTGTTGTGATTTTACCAAGCGAGTGGCTCGTTCTATGCACACGATTAAACAGCCAGTCACCTTGGGATCCAGAGTACCACTGTGTCCTGTCTTTTCCACACGAAGTATTCGTCGGATCCAGGCCACCACCTCATGGGAAGAGGGGTTGGAGGGCTTGTCAAGATTAATAAAACCTGTCCTAGAATGGAAAAGAAATTACTGGGCATCAGTTCTGGTCCCCTAATAAAAACTAAGTCTGAAGAGTAAAAAAAGAAGAGTTAACCATGGGTATAACTTATATGACATTTAGGACAATGCCACTACCTCTTTGAGTAACTGATGCAAAAAGGGTCATTTTGAAAAAAACAGAAGTTTGAACAGTGCTTGCTCCCAACACACTTACCTGATATAATCCCCAATCTCTCTCTTCAGAGGATTTGAACCACAAGGAAGAGGTGTATAATGTGTTGTCCTTATATTTAGCTTATCAAAATTCTAGAAATGGCACAACACAAAATAAAGTTAAGAAACCATTAATATATCTAAGACAAGAAATCAGCACCACCACTGTGATATGGTTACCGTTCAAATTCACAGACCTGGATTGTGCTCCTATATTGTCATTATCTGTTGTGACAGACTGTCAAGCCTCCATACTAGAGAAATTACTCGTAAGTACTAAGACAAATTTGGTCACTCCTCTAGAAAGATTTCTTGGGGTACTACAGAACAGACTAGGTTTCACCATGCAGGTTTATGACTAAAGCATGGACTAGCTCTGATTTCGTCAGGGACAAGAGACAGCCAAATCAAGGACTGGCGGCAATGTTTCTCGAACATGACCAGCTTGTTCTTGCTCCAGATGCTCCTATCTCTGCTCCTTTTTACTCTCCTACTAAGGCTCAATCACTGGTCTGAAAGAGCTCCCCTCAATTAAAACCCATCTTTCACCTCACCCAGTTTAGTTTTGTTATGGTGTATCACAAATAGCAATGATTTTAACTATCTCCCATCCCTAGATTTTAAGTTCATGACAGCAGGGACACTGCCTACCAGGCTCCCTAGCATATTCCCAGGGCCTACTATAAAAAAGCAGATGCTATCAAATGGCAGACACATCTGGCCACGCAAAAACTCAACTGTGTTAAATTATATGAGCAAATCTCATTCTTCCCCTCGTGTGTGTGTATATATATCATATATATCATATATATGATATATATGTATACACACATATATTTTGGTTTTATTAAAACACTTTGTCAAGGAGTGTTCTCAGTAACTTTTTCTCCTTATCTGAGCTGGTGCCCATTAAGTAACTTGCAATTCATCTCATTATTAAACTATCCTATTTAAAACCCAACATAATAGTCAATAATTCCTAGAGGATATGCTACATGCCAGGCACCATGGCTAAACACAGTACATGAATTATCTCCTGCAGCCCTCTGCTTGCCTTCCTAAAATATTAGGAGCAAACAGACTCAGAGAGGTTAAAGGACTGGCCCAAGGTCACACACTGCCTGACCCAAACTGGTCTGGCTTTAAAGCCCTTGCTTCTTAAGAACTAAAGCAGTCAGTGCTACTCCAAGTGTGCCTCACAAACTGCTTCAAGTCTGTAGAGTGAAGTATAGAAATCAAGAACTGTTTATAAACTTTGATAGCAGTTTGATGTCATTCCCACATTTTAACTGTATTCTACAACAGTGTTGGATACATTGGAAATAGGTGCGGCGGGGGGACAAAACCCGGTCCTTCACCTCAGACACCTTGAGGAACACTGCTTTAGACTCTGCTTACATTAAGCATTCTTAATCAACGGCCTAACGCTTAGAAATAAAAGCCAGACACTGACCTGATGCACAATCTTAACCACATACCTTTAGCAACAAGGGCCACTGAGATGTGTCCAACTGAGCCACTTTGGATTCAGGTTTGATAAGAAATTCTCCAGCATGTTGAATTTCCTTCCACAGGACAGAAAACACACCCTATTAGACTTCCCACCTGATTTCGAACAATTCCATTACTATCACAAAAGCCTGTGCCCTTTCAATAGAAAACAGGCTAGTCTATGCCTCTTCACTGGGAGAAGAAATGAGCTAGGATGTCAGAAGGGTAAGTGAAGTGCCCCCAAGAAGGGTACAGATATTTAAAAAGAGGGATAGTGGGTCTGCAGGGGGAATAAAAAAGAAAATTTCGGGGAAAGCAGCTAGTGTGGCCAAACACCACTTAGGAAACTACATGTGATAGGAGATACTAAGATTGGCCTGGGCTGTGTACAATGAATGCCCAATTCTAGCTTAATAAGTACTTCAAAGCCTTTAAAAATAGTTTTCTATAATTTTATTATGTAAGTGACCTTCATTTTTAGTAAAAACAAAGGAAAACATATTCCTACTCACTGCAACATCTTCTTCTGGTAATGACTTGGGCTCTTTTTTCTTTTTATGCTTCTTTGGCAAAGTAAACACTAGAAAAGCAAACACGAGATTTGTGTGTTCTTCCCGAAAATAAAGGCAACAAAGTTTAAAACAGAGAAGGAAACGAGGGTAGGTGGGAAAAGGATGTTTGGTCTAAAATCACTGGGGAAAACGATGTGTAACGCCAAATGCGTGGGGTGCATAAATCCGAAACGAACTAAAGGCAGTCGCACGTGTCCTTTAGGTTCACCACGTGGCGGTGGCGGGGCTTCACACGCCGTAGAAGCGCTCCGTCCACATGCCAGAAAGTTCCGTAAGTGACCCCTTGACTGTCCCCGCGTGCTTGTGACCTCCAGAACTTTCTTGCGTGTCGAAGCTACGTCAGCGCCCAAGCCCCTCAACCTCTTAATTCTTCCCCAACCATCCTGTCCTCCCCTCACTCCCTAGCGCTAACTGTGGCATCTAGGTTTCCGGCAGCACAGATACAGCTAGGTCTTCTGCCACCACAGAATCAGTAGCATGGCCGCCCTAAAAAGGCTGTGCCGTCAGCGGGAGACACGGGCCTTGTGGCACCAGTTCATCGCGTTCTTGCCCTCACTCGTGGAGCCCTCACTCGTGGAGCCAAGGCCAAGAGGTAAGGCTGGCAGGAGGCCTGGCAGCGAATAAGTGAGCCAGTCCGTCCGGTCGCTGGACCTAACGGAGAGCTCGGGCTCCGACACCGTTCCCTGCTCCCTTAACTCCGAGCCAGTCGGGAAAACTCGGTCAAACCAATCGTGGAAAAACGACCCTTACCTTCAACATCCGCCATATTTCCCCGCAGAGCGTGCGAGCCGCGTGCGCCACCACCAAAAGAGCGATTACAGACTCCCGCCGCCCTCAGGCCGCGCCACTAGAGCCCGCCCACTTGTGCGCGTCCATCTGCGTGCCGCGCCGCGGGGAGGAGCCAGGATGAAAGGGCTCAGCCTGAGGCGCGCGCGGGCCAACTGAGCAATCTCATTGGTTGGTTTCTCCCCAGTGGTGTGCGCCTGCGCCTGCGCCTGCGCCTGCGCCTGCTCTTTGGCTCTCACCCCGCCCACAGAAGCTTCCGCTGGGAGGGCATGCGCAGTCCGCCCACGCAGGGAAAAGCTTGTGGGCGTGGTCTGAGCCGCTGTTCTTTCACCTTCGCTGGGTGTAACTCGGGTTTGAGCACCTGGGCACCTGGCAGAGTACTCTGTTAACTGTAACTTACTGCTTCTCGCTGATCCGTTAAGGTTGGTGTTGGGTCAGTCCCAGTTGAAAAATGAAGACGTTAAGGCACAGAGAGATTGAAAGCCCTTTGCTGCTAGCAATTCCTATCCAGCTAGAGTCGCTGGCCAATAGGAATGGAGTGTGAGACACTTGTGGACTTTTAAATTTTCTAGCAGCCATATAGAGAAAAAAAGTAAAACTATAAAGTTAAAATTATTTTTAATAACGAATTTTACTTAACCCAGCAATTCAAAGTATTATCTCAACATGGCAGCAATACGCGATATTATAAATAGGACAATTTACATTAATTTTTGCGCCAAGTCTTTTGGGTACGTGTTTTACACTTAGAAGACCTTGATTTGAACTCCACGAACCGGGGTCCCTGTCAAGTGCCATAACCGCAGGTCGCTAGTGTGTGGAATTGGACAGCCAGGAAGCAGTTTCTGGTTCAAGGCCTTTTCCCTTCTGTTTTTGGTGCTCTTCTCGCTCTTCTATCTCTCAAACAGGGGTTCTTAATCTAGCCTCTGTGGACTTGATTGATCCCCAGTTATTTCTTTATTGCAATTGTAAATGGAATCTTTTGCCGTTATCTTGTCTAACGACTTGCTGCCGACAAAAGAGAACAGTTACTGCTTTTCTTCCAATCATCCTCTGCCAACCAAAGAATAGAAAATTTTCAGTTTTATTTTACTGTGGCTTAAAAAGCATTGGTTTTTCCTCACATAATTTTTAGTCTATCAAGAATTTATTTTGGTGTATGACAAGGTAATAATAATAATGATCTAAATTGACTTTTTACAGATAACCAAAGTCCCTAGTATCAATTCGTGAGTAGTTCATTATTTCCCCCATTGTTTTATATATTTCATTGATACATGGTTGGCTGAATAAGTCTGAGGTATTCCATTGATGGTTCTCCTATGGGCTTCATCTTTCTTCAATACTCATCTGATCTGTCAGCAAAGCCTGTCAGCTTTGCTTTTAAAGGAGATGCAGCATCTGATGGTATTTCCCCACCCTCACTGCTATCACTGCAGTCCGTGCCATCGTTATGGCTCTCCTCGGTGTTTTTCAATGGCCTCCTGCAGTTCCCCCTTCTACTTTTCCCGAATAATGTCTTCTTAACACAGCAGCTAGAAAGAGCCATTAAATTCTTAAGTAAGGCCATGTCCTTCCTCTACTCAAAGCCCTTCAGTGGCTTCCCTTCTCTAATGGGGTGAAGAGTGGCACCCCAAAAGATATGTACTAACTCCTGGACTCTATGACTGTGACTTTATTTGGAGAAAGGGTCTTTGTAGATGTGATTAAGTATCTGAAAGTGAAATCATCCTGGATTGCCCAAGTGGGCCTCAAATCCAGTGACAAATGTCTTAAAAGAGAAAGGAAAAGAAACACAGACAGAAGAGAAGACCATGTGAAGATAGAGGCAGAGATTGGAGTGATTTCAGTCTTCCAGCCTCTATAACTGTGAGTGAACAAATTTCTGTTGTTTAAAGCCCCCCAGTTTGGGGTTACTTGTTACGGTAGCCCTAGGAAAATAATATACCATCTCACTAAGACTAAAAGCCACACTGCCTCTTGGCTGTTCAAGACTACTCCAGGCACATTCTCCTCTTTCTTAAATATACCTTGTTTACTTAATATTAGCCTTATGAAGCCAGGAAATTTTTGTCTATTTTGTTCACTGCTATATACCTGGCTCCTAGAAAATATTCAGTAAATATTTGTTGAATGAATCTGTCTTTTGAACCCCCAAAACCCCATGGACCTTCCCTTATCAGCCAAAGCATCTCCTCCTCCCCTTCTGATGAAGCTTATCCTGCCTTTCTTGGAGATCTTGTAATGAAATTACCTGATCAGTTGCTGAGCAAGTGGATGCCTATTCTCCTCGTGCCCTACTCCCCCCATCCCTTATTGTCTCCAATCCTAACTCTCGAGGAGGTGGGAATGTTGGAATGGAGTTGTCAAGTGCACCCCACAGGCACACCCCTTAACTACATACCCTGAGAGGGCTCAAAAGACATTCCTTTTACCAAAACACTTAGACATACTTCGGTCCAAGTTCTGAAAAACCAGTGTGGGAAAGGAGGCAGGAAGCGTTGTCATGGAAACAGGTTTGCACTCTCAGTGGGAATGATGGGGTCCTGAGCAGCAGAGGCCAAGTAGTGGCATCATGATAGGCAGCAGACTGCTAGCTGGAACCAGAATGGTTTCTCCTCATGGATCTTTGGTGGTGACAAACTGATCATGGCATCCTGTTAATAAGCCACCTGTAGTGGACCATGATCTATATAATCCCAACAACCAACAACAAAAACTCTAGGTATGGTGAATGGCATCCTGCCAGTCAGTTCACAAGCTCAGAGCCCTCAAGTAGAGGGGATGCCAGGTACATCTAACACTGCAATGTATATTGTGTTTTAAACCTTCCTCCTACTTTCCCCTGGGGACACAGAATGCCACTGCGTTCAGCTGGTCAGAAATGGAGTCTTAGTCCCTGCCCCATTCACTGTGGACCCCCCTGTGGCTCTTTCACTAGTCCCTGATTGCTTAATTAGAATAAACACAATTGGCAGCTGAAAACATTCCCACAGGGGCTTCCTGACTCAAGGACTGAAGAAGATTATAAACAGAAAATTCAAAAGGAAGCCCCTCAGCACTGTCCCTTCAATTCTCTGGTACATTATCATAATTAAGTCCCCAGGGACTGGCTTAATTATTTCATTGTCCCCCAAGACATCATGCTGGTCCACTACAATAAGGACATCTTGCTGACTGGGCCTGATGCATAGGAAATAGCAAATATTTCACCACAGGATGAGAGATAAACCCCAGGAAAATTCAGGGGCCCAACACTTCTGTGAAGTTTCTGGGCATCCAGTGGGCTGAGACCTATTGAGATGGTCCCTCTAAAGAGAGAAATGGCTTGCTGTACCTCAGCCCTCCAGCCACTAAGAAAAAAGCACAATGTCTGGCGGGCCTCCTTCTGGAGGTGACATACCCCATTAGGATGATACACAGAGCTTCTTCCACACCTTGATGAGAGAATAACAGCTTAGGCCTCTGAAATTTGGGATAAAAAAGAAAGCTAAAACACAACACACACACAATTTGCTGGGAGGAAAAGTTCCTGACTTGCTTTAGTCCCCAGTTGAAAATGAATGACTGTGTGATACAAGTCATCTTAAGACCTGAGCTGCACATCCTGAACTGGGCATTGTTTGACCAAACAAGCTAAAAAACCAAGAATGAGCAGCAGCACTCCACCATCATGCACAGTGGTGCAGCTGCTGGGGAAAAGAGTCTGGCAGTTCCTCAGAAAGTTAAGCAGAGTTGCCATATGATCAGCAATTCCACTCCTAAGTGTATCCAAAAGATTTGAAAACAGAGACTCAGACACGATGTCAGAGACTTGTACAGCACGATTCACAGTACCCAAAAGGTAGAAACAACCCAAATGTCCATCGACAGCTGAATGGAGAAACAAAATGTGGTCTATCCATGCAATGAAATATTTTTCACCCATAAAAAGGAATGAAGTACTAGTACATGCTATAGCATGGAGGAAACTCAAAAACATCATGCTAAATCAAATAAGCCAAACACACAGGGACATATACAGGGGTAGGCAAAAGGAGATTTACAGTTGTGAGTATGCAAAACAGTTTATTTTTGTATCATTATTTATGCTTGTATTTTATATTTCCCCCTACAAACACCTACTTTTGCCCATTCGTGTATTGTATGATTCCACGTTTTTGAAATAGCCAGAATAGGCATCCTAGCACAGACAACAGGCATGTGAGTGAGGAAGTTTCTAGAATATTATCGCCTCCAGCCATCCAGTCACCCTCAACTATCAAGTTATTTCAGCTGAGTCTCCGGACATTATGGAGCAGAGAGAAAACATTCTCACTGTGTCCTGTCTGAAATCCTCAGCATAATCTGTCAGTGGAACAAAAACCACCCCAAAACTTAGTGCCATTAAATAACCATTTTATTGTGCTGACAGATTCCAACTGTGCTAAGAATTCAGCTGGAAGGCCAAGTTTCACTAGATCAGGAGCACCTTCTGCACACGGCCTATCCATGTGGCTTGGACTTCCTTAGAGCATGGCAGCCTCGGAGTAGTCGGACTATTTGGTGGCTCAGGGCTCCAAAAGCAAATGTTAGGGTGGATAAGGCATAAAATCATGAAATTCCATAACTTTGTGGCTTGGCCTTGGAATTCTCAAAGCATCATTTCTTTCTCTCTCTCTTTTTTTTATCCACAGACATTTTTTCATTACTTTTAGAGACGGAGGTGGGGGGAGAGAAAAAGAGAAACATCTATGTGAGAGAGAAATATCAATTCGTTGCCTTCACATATGCACCCCAACCCCGACCAGCAACTGAACAGGAAACCTGGGTATGTGCTGACCGGGAATCAAACCCACGACCTTTCAGTCTGTGGGATGACGCTCCTGCCATCTGAGCCACACCAGCCAAGGGCCAAGCATCATTTCTGTTGTACCGTATGGTTGAAGCAGTCACAAGCCTACCCAGGTTAAATGGGAGATGGCATCAACCCCACCTCTCAATGAGAAGAGCGTCAAAGAATTTTGAAACCCTGGTTTGAAACTGCTACATTTACCAAGACCTAGCCAACTGCTATGCGGGCCAAACTGATGAATTAAATGGGGATGTGATAGAAATTTCCTTCTCTGCATTTTTCACGTCTTTGATAATGAAACTAATTTTTGACGTTGTCCCCTAAGTATGCAATGTTTCTTTTGACGTACATTTTGGTAGGAAAGTAGAGCTCCAGGAGTTTCCACTTGGACTTTTCTGTCATGATTTCCTCATTCCATGGGTCAGGAAATCAATGGGGGGGAGATTCTGCTGATTTTTTGTAAATTTAGCCATTCCGCTCAGTATATAGTGGTATCTTACTGTGGTTTTAATATGCATTGCCTTAACTGCTAATGATATAGAGCATTTTTTCCATATGCTTATTTGCCATCTTTTTATCTTCTCCAGTGAAATGTCCCTTCATATCTTTTATCTATTTTCTAATTAGATTATTAGTGTTATTTAATTGTTTTTTAGTTTTTCATATATTCTTGATATGAGTCTTTTGGCAAATGTGTGGTTTGCAAACATTTTCTACCTGTCTTTCTATACTTCTTACAAAGTATTTTGTAGAGTAAAAGTTTCAATTTTGATAAAACACAATTTATTAATTTGTTTGTTTGTTTGTTTATGGCTTGTGCTTTGGTGTCATGTCTAAGAACTCATCACCAGGCCCTAGATTTCAAATATTCTCTCTTATGTTGACTTCTAAAAGTTTTTTTTTAATTTTACTTATTTATTTTTACAGAGAGGAGAAGGACAGGGAAAGAGAAGGAGAGAAACATTGATGCGAGCAAGGAACATCAACTGGTTGCCTCTCATAGGCACTCCTACCAGGGAATGGAACCCACAACCCAGGCATGTGCCTTGACCAGGAATCCAACCACCGACCTTTAGCTTTGTGGAATGATGCTCAACCAACTGAGCAGTACTGGCCAGGGCTAGAAGTTTTATAGTTTTTACATATTACATATAAATATGATCCATTTTTAGTTAATTTTTATATAAGGTATGAGGTTTGGGTTAAAATTATTTTTATTTTTAGTGTCAAATTTAAGATAAAAATTATTTTTCTTTTGTTTTGTTTTGTTTTTTTTGTCTATGCATGTTCAATTGCTCCAGCACCATTTGTTGAAAAAACTGTCTTTCACCCATGGAATTACTTTTGTGCCTTTTTCCAAAACCAGTTTTGGCTAATTTATCTGAGTCTATTTCTAGGTTCTCTATTTCATTCCATTATCTGTATGTCTATTCCTCTACCAATATTAGAAGTCTTAATTACTGTCGCTATGTAATAAGCCTTAAAATTGTGTGAAGAGCTTGGCGTGTTGATCTTATATCCTGCAGCCTTGTAAAACTCATTAGTTATGGGAGTTTTTCTGTAGATTCCTTGAGATTTTCTATGAAGACAAATTATATCTGTAAATTGAGACAGTTTTATTTCTCCCCAATCTGTGTGGCTTTTCTTTCTTTTTTTCTTCTTCTTTTCTTGACTTCTTTCACTGGCTAGAACTTCCAATACTATGTTGAACAAGAGCAGTGAGAGTGGGTATCCTTGCGTGTTCCTCATCTTAGGGGGGAGGTGTCTAGTTTTTCACCATTAAGTATGATGTTACTTATTTCACCATTAAGGATGATGTTACATATGTCTTCTGTAGATATTCATTAACAAGTTGAGGAAGTTCTCCCTCTATTCCTAATTTTATTAGAGTTTTTGTCAGGAATTCGTGTTGGGTTTTGTCAAATGCTCGTCCTGCATCAGTTTATATTATTATGTGACTTTTCTTCTTTTGCTTGTTAATCTGGTGGATTGCATTGATTGCTTTTTGTATATTAAATGAGTGTTGCAGCTCTAGGATAAACCTTACCTGGTCATGGTGTATAAAATTTTATATATTTGTACATTCAACTTGCTACCATTTTGTTAAAAATTTTAAAACCTGCATTTATTAGGCATATTGGTTTGTAATTTTTTAAAAATATTTTTACTGTAGTTTTCTGGTTTGGGCATCAGAGTTATACTGTCCTCATAAACTGAGTTGAAGTTTTTGAAGTTGAGTTGAAGTTGAGTTGAAGTGTTTGATTTGGACTTGTGACAACAATTTCATTTTCTCTCATTAAACTTTGTTTTAATAAGTCTCAAAATTCTGTGACATGTTTTTGGTCAAGTTGCTTTCATTAAAAAATACTGTTTTTAAAAAACTAGTAACTTAAAAAGTCACACAAAGAAAACCAAAAGGTCCACAAATCATTCTCCTTTCTTTCTGAAGATTTTATGATGCAATATAATAATTAGTGTTTTACTATTAAACTTAAGTGATCAATTGAGACAAACTGTGTGTGTGTTTTTATTTTTTGACTTTTCAGATAAAATTTATTATTACATTTGGGATTTCTGTATTAAACTATAACACCTGGGATCTGTGTGTGTCTTTTTTATGGTTGCCTATAGAGACAAACAGTTCTGAGACGGTTCTTCCACACTGATTAAGCCAGGGATGGCTGGTATTTGGGATAATATTCACTTAGCTGTCTCTGCTTTCTGGGCAGACTTGATGGCTTTGCGGGCTCTAGCCACCTTCTTGTCCACTGCTTTGATGATACCCACAGCAACTGTCTCATGTCACAAACAGAAAATGACCCATAGGAGGATAGAGCAGCTCTCAACACATATGGGCTTGCCTGGAACCATGTAAACGATGGCAGCATCTCCAGACTTCAAAAACTTCAGGCCATTTTCCAGTCTTTTCCCAGAACAGTGATCAATGCTCTCCTTCAGCTCTGCCAATTTGCAAGCAGTGTGAGCTAGATGACAATCCAACACAGGTGAATATCCAGTGCTGATTTGGCCTAGAAGGTTTAGGATAATCACCTGAGCCAGGAAGCCAGCTGTTCTCATTGGTGGGTCATTTTTACTGTCATCAGCCACATTGCCATGACAAATATCTTTGACAGACAATTTCTTGACATTGAAGCCCATATTGTCCCCAGGAAGAGCTTCACTCAAAGCTTCATGGTGCATTTCAACAGTTTTTACTTCAGTTGTAACATTGACTGCAGCAGAAGTGACCACCATGCCAGGTTTGAGATCACCAGTTTCCAGTAGGCCCTTAGGGACAGTACTAATACCACCAATTTTGTAGACGTCCTCCAGCGGCAGACAAAGGGGCTTGTCACTTGAATAAATTGGTGGCAGGATGCAATTCAGAGCTTTAAGCAGTGTAGCTCCACTGGCACTGCTACTTTTACAGATTACCTTGGAACCCTTGAAGCAAGGCACGTTAGCATTGTAACCATTTCAACTGAAAATTAGCACAAATGCTACGGTGTCAGGTTTGTAGCCAATTTTATCTTTTCTAATTTTTAAAAATGTTTTTATTGGTTATTGAGAGAGAAAAGAGAGGGGGAGAGAGAGAGAAAGAGAGAAACATCGATTGGTTGCCCCCTGTACGCACCCTGACTGGGGAACAAACCTGCAACCTAGATATGTGCCCTGTCCAGGGATGGATCGAACCTGCAACCCTTTGGTGTACAGGGTGATGCTCCAACCAACTGAGCAACCCAGCCAGGGCTACAAGCTACATTATTTTAAATGTGACAATAATGGATATGACATCAGAATTTTTCATACGACATGAAAAAGACTATCATTGATAATAATAAAGTCAAATTTTCATATTTCAGATGGAAACTAGATTGTTTTCACTCTCAGAGAAGCACTTTATAGATGTCCATATAGGAAAAAAGGGAATGTCCCTATCTGACTTTGTACCACGGCAGCGCAGGCCTTGAACTCATGCACTTCATAGATTATTTGAACAAGAGATGGGTGGGAAGTGGGGAATATAGGAAGGCACAGCTCTCTTCCCCTTTTATTGGCTTTTCATGCACATGTAAGCTATCTCCCCATGTCTGTCCCTGATCCAGAAACTGGAGAGACATTTTATTTTTAAATTTTCTCTCTTTTCACAGAGAATAAGTTAGATGCATGACCACTTTGCCCATCATAACATAATTGAAATAGAAACTCTTCCATAATAGTGGACATTTATTTTCACAAATCCTTCTAGTTATAAGGTTTACAGTACTTGATGAACTGCCAAACTAAACCTATTTTAAATAAATAATAAATGGGGAAGCCACAAAGAGAATCCAGGTACTGAAAACCACTTTCTATTTAAAGCCTCTTCTCCCCAGGCTGGAGTGCAAAGAAGATGGGATGGGACTTGATGAGAGGAAAAGGAAAACTGTGATATGTAGAGGTCCTCTCTCCCTAGAAATTTAGGAGGAGTGACCACGAAGAAGTAATTTGATTTCCTCTGGAAGGGAGAACAGTACACTCTGAAAGATGCAGGAATGACATCCTTATTTAACCTACCTGGCTAGCCTGGGGATGAATACTGGGCATCACAAAATTAATCAGGTTGTGACTTAAATGGAAGCTATTCTGGATGGCGGTGTTTTCCTAGAGCAAATCATCACAGACGCTGACACCTGGTCAGTGGTTATTTTTCTGACGAATGTTCTTTTCTCTATCCCAGTCAGCAGAGACCATCAGAAGCAGCTCGCTTTCATCTGAAAGAAACAGAAGTCCGACTTGAGAGCCTTATCTGAGGGCTATGCCTGTCCTCTGGCTCATTGTCATAATCCAGGATGAATGGAGCTTGCTTGCTGCTATAACCATGGTGAACATTGTCGGCTTATTATGTTGAAGGCATTTTGCTTACTGGACCTGGCGATCAACAGATAGCATAGATCCTTTATTAAGACACATGTAGGCCAAAGGGTGGGAGATAAAACCCACAAAAACTCAAAGAGTCTGATCCTCAGTGATGTTTTCAGATGGTCTGAACCATGTCAGGTATTCAAAAAGTTGCTGCACTTCATACCACCTACTACCCAGAAAGAGGCACAGCATTTGGTGGATCTCTTCAGATTCTTCAGGCAACAAATAATACACTTAATTATGTCACACCAGTGCATTTGGCAAGTAATCTGTAAGGTTGCGTGTTTTCAGTGAGACCCAGGGTAAATAAAGGCTCTGCAGCCTGTCCAGGCCACTTGACTTTTATAATCATGCAGATCCAACAAGCATAGAGCCCTTTGACACAATGGGAGGCTACATGGAGTCTCTGGCAAGTTCCCATAGGAGAAAGATACAGTGGAAACCTAGAGTTTTGAAGCAAAAGAAGTATCAAAATTTTCCTTTAGATCAGCAACTTCTGGCTTGCTCCTGGGCTGTGATAAAGTCTGAATGCTTGACCACGGGGCACCAAGGCACTGTGTAACTTCAGCTACCCTTGATAAATTGGGTGCTAGTTGATCATCCTCTGCAAGTGGAATATTTGAGACCAAACTCAAGCATGTCTGAAAGTACAGCAAAGTTGTTTAAGCAAATGGCTCACATCTTTGTGTCCCCTACTGTTGCATGACACCCTTTCCTTTGACTCACACCTGTATCATCATAGGGAGTTCTTCATGACTAGGTATATTGGTCAAGGTCTGAGAAGGAAGCAAATGGTAGAGTCAGTGGATTGAACTGAGGAGAGTATGATGAGGGGATTTTCTTTTTCAGAGGTGAGAGCAAGCTTAAGGGAATTAGCAATGGGTGGTGAGGCTCCCAGAGACTGGCATTAGTTGATATGGTCACAGCCACTGCCACTGTCATTGCTATGAACTCAACCTGCCTACAGCAGAGGCCAACACTGAGTCCCCTATAAGGTAGCACTCCCTGGTGGTCCAGCCAGCCACGTGGTGACAGATTGATGAAATCAGACCACATTTGTCTGTAAGGAGCAGCAATTTTTCCTCACTTGAATAGGCACTTATTGTAACCCACATTTCTGCCAGCATTCCCACCCACAGACTTTCTGCTCCTTATTCACTTCTACAGTCTCTCACATAACAGTGCTTCCAACTCAGCAAGTCACTATCAAACAAAAGACATGTGCCAGTGTGCTCATGCTGAGGGAGTGCACTAGCCTTACCATATACCTCATTGCCCTGAAGCACCTGGCCTGACAGGATGGTGGAATGGTCAGTCTATTGTGTCACTGCTCTAGTCAGGTGAAGGTTCTGCCTTACAGTATGAGGTAAATATTTTGAACTGATGACCACTATATGGTGTTGTTTCTCCATAGCCAGAATCAATGGGTCCAGGAATTAAGAGGTGAAAGTGGATTTGAATCTTTTCACTGTCACACCTAACAATCCACTCTCAAGGTGTCTCTTCCCATCTCACAACTTTGAGTTCTGCTTGTCCGTAGAAATGTTTCTACAGAGCTACGACATTGGTTGCATCAAATTGCAAGGTGAGATTGCTATCTGGCCATTTAGGGTTCTTTCTGCCATTGAACCAACCGGCAAAGCACGAGTCAACTGAGCTGGCTTGGATGATTGATGTTGATTATCATATGAAAAGAGGGTTGCTAGTAAACAACAAGATTAGGACTGTGAATTGAATCCAAAGAATCCTCTGGGGCATCTCCTACTATTGTGTCCAGGCAGGACCCCTGAGGATTCAGACTTGATGGGAGTAATGGCTTGGGTCACTCACCAGATGGAGAATTCTGACCATCTGAGATCCTGCCTGGAGAGCAGAGGGAGGACAGGGAGGGTGGTGGAAGAAGGAAGTTGTAAAGACCAATTTTAGTCTCAAGACCAGTTATAGAAATGAGGACTGTAGTAGCTTTCTGTGTGTATGCCTATGAACTTTTCTGATCTTCTCGCTATATCTTATACACATCAAATAAAGGTTGATAGAGGATACAGGATATTGAGGTGGGATGGTGTTTGAACTAGAAGAGGAATGACTATCCTCTAGAGATGGCTGCAATGACTGATGGAACTTTTGGTCTACTGTTTTAAGGGGTGCTCTTTAAAGTAGGTTTTTCCATCTGAATCTCTTAGGCAGGAAAGGGGGGAGGGTCAAAGATTCCTTCTGAGTCTTTTGTTTCTTAATAATCAGCTTAAAATCGGTATCCCAAAAGGCCTATTTTGGGGGTAGCAAAACTTCAGTTCCCCTAAGAACCTTTTCTCTGCAAACAATCAAGTGGAACAGGGAGATCAAAGAGGAGACAATGCTTTTCTTACTGCCTAACTATATATATGGCAGGTGCCGATCACAGGTTTCGGCTTTCGGTACCCAGGACCAGCCCTTTTGACGTGACTGGTCACGGGTGGGGGTGAGGGCAACAGGGGACAGTTCCGTACTGCGCTCTCTGTAGGTCACGGGGCTCCTTCCGCGCCCTCTCTCGTGGTCCGTCTACCGACCGGCCACTCGTCCGGGCTCTTGTTCGAAGGGGCTTCCCGCTTTTTGTCGCCAGCTTCCCCCGCGGCCTCTCGCCGCGGGCGGTGGCGCCCGTCCCCTCCCACGGGGGCGCGGCGGCTGGAGGAGGGGGTCGTGGCGGCCGCACGGGGCGGCGCTGGGAGGGCGGGCGCTGGGCCCGCCCCGTCGGCATCCCTGGCCCGACTTCCTCCGGCCGCGGCCAGCCAGCCGACCCAGCTGGAGGAAGCGGCGGCGGCGGCGGCCACGATGAGTTCGGGGGACGCTGTGTGCACCGGCTGGCTCGTCAAGTCGCCCCCTGAGAGGAAACTGCAGCGCTACGTGAGTAGGGGCGCAGCCCGCCCGTCCTCTCGTCCTCGGGTCCCCACCCGCGGGGTGGCCACGGGGAGTCCCGGGGTTCTATGCGCCCCAAAAGCAGCTGTTCCCAGCGCTCGGGGCTGCAGGCAAGGCCGATCCACCGAAAGCGAAATCGCACGTCGAGCCAGTGTCCAGCAGGCGGGCAGGGGCCCGATGACTCTTGCTCGCGGCGCCCAGCGGCTCCAGACCGCCGCTAACCCTAGAAAAGTGGGTTGGGGCTGAAGCACCAGGCACCACTCTCGGTGCAGCGGCGGCCAAGGAGACATCACGAGTGCCCTGTCTCTGGAGAGGGGCGCCCCTGAGTTCCATTGCCCAGCGAGGAGGACAGGACAGGGGTTAGGGAGAAGCACAGAGGAACGGGGCCTGCATTCCACTTGGACCGTAAGGATTACTCTCTCATGTAGCTGTCATTGGACACTCCTATCTGGAACCTTCCACAGAGTATAACTCGTTTCCCATGCTGTCTCTTCTCAGCTTTTTCTTTATGCTGACACGTTGCTTTTTTTCTAGTACCAGCAGGAACCGTGGACTTTTGCTAGTATGAAATAAGGGACACTCGGAAGAGCACATCTTCCTACATATTGCATTACCATTTTAAATGCACTGCCCACGGCTCAAACGTTCATTATCTCCATCAGCACCCTCAGTAAGGTCTTAAAAACATTCTGCTTGAAGACTTGATTGCTACTGAGTGTTCTTCATCCATTAAGGAGAACCACTTCAGCCCTCAGGGATTTGCATATAAATAGATATTAGGGCTTCTTGCTTTTTTTAGGCTGGGAGTAGCTTGATGGATCCATCTTGTTAATGATTCCCAATTTCTCTGCAACTCCACAGCAGGGTGCTAGCAACAAACACACTCAGGTCTGCTCTGCTCCACAGAAGCCCACACACAAACCTCTTGTTTATGGCATACGCCCAAACTGGTGTCCGAGTTTCAGCCAATTTCAGCACTGTTTTGGTTCTTACATTCACGAGGCACATACTGTGTGAAAGTGGAGGAGGTGGGA
Organism: Pteronotus mesoamericanus; assembly: GCF_021234165.1. NCBI lineage: Eukaryota > Metazoa > Chordata > Mammalia > Chiroptera > Mormoopidae > Pteronotus > Pteronotus mesoamericanus. The sequence continues at coordinate 172,759 of NW_026555093.1, read as the reverse complement.
TTATAAGAAAACTTTAAGCATGTATGTATACTTCCAGAATGTGTGACAGCGGCCTTTCCTGAATATACAACTACTTGGGGCCCCTTCTTCCACTGATCCTAGGCTAGAAGGTATTGCTCGCTTAGGAGTCTTTGGGAAGATTTTTTATTGTTGTTTATCCTGCTGAGCAACATTTTACAGGAATGTTGTTCAGCTTTGCATATAGGTGCCACAGATCTATACATACCAAGATTTTTCAGATTAACTACCAGTGTGTTCCTTCATCATTTTTTTTTGAGTCCCCAAGTCCATAAACACAAGGTCCAATATTTCTCAGCCTCTGAATCTCCCAGCTGCTTCCCTAAAAAACAATGAAGCTGTTTTGAAGACTCATTGATATTCAAATGAAGCAAGAGACAAAAGCATGCTCCCCAGGACCTTCCTGGGCAGGTGAGGGTTTATCACAGCAGGGTACTTGGGAGGCCAGCTCAAGGTGCTGTTCCTTGTTGCCCTTTGGAATGTGAGACATTTTTAAAGGTTCACTAGATATTTTCAGAGTATCACTCATTCTTCAATAGATTGTTCAGAAAAATGGTGAACCTGAAGGGCAAAGTTTATGGAAGACTTTTTTCCAGTCCTATTTTGTATCTTACCCTGACCACACTGGCTTAGGAAAGTTTATTACTATTTCATTAACATTGGGAAGGCATGAGTGTGTTTACCTATTGTCATACGTGTTTCATTCTTTTTGGGTGCAGTGGAGGTGTGGCAAATGTGGATTTTGCACAGCTTATAGGTAGGTAGGTGTTTGGGGCATTGTGATGGTAGGGTGGTGATAGAAGAGACTGAAGACATGAGCACTTAGATGTCATCTTATCAACACTCCAAGATATAAACCTTGACTTTTTAGCTCATGATTTGGAATTTTTTTTCTAATTAGGGTCATAGCCTTAGTCAATGCTGTTTTGTTGAAAGGTGTCTGGAGCACACCTCAGTAAGTCCCCTTCCTCTCATCTTTAAGTTCTGCAGGAATCCCTTATCGCCACTAGATGGCGATTAGGTGTCAGTTCAAGGGGGCAAGGACAGCACTATTATTCACAGCCAACTTTAATTACGATCTTGTCATGTCTTCCCTTTGATAGAGTGCCAACTCTGAACCAGGCCCAGTGTCACCAGCTAGAGATACAGGGCAAAAAAGATCCCTGACCTCAATAACTCCACAGTCTTAACATTTGTACCACAGTAACATAACAAAGCAAGTTTGTCGCACAAAGAGGGCAGTAACTCAGTTCTTTGTGCTGCCAGGTCAACAAGCAGCACTCCTTTAATGTTTGTTAAATGACAGATTGAAGCTGAGTTTGTTTTTAGTTAAGTCTTTCAGTCCAAGGTAAGCTTGTGCTTCGTCCTCTTGACTCCATGAGCCAAGGCAATCAGAAAGTTATTTTTATCACTGCTCTTTGAAAAGATAGTTGATTCTTTTTTTGTATTTTTTGTTTCACAAATAATATAGGAATATATTCTTGTAAAAATTCAAACAATCCAGGAATAAAGAGAATAAAAAGTGAAAGACCATCTTTAATTTTCCTCCACATCCTACCTTTTCTGTGCACCCCTCCTTAATCCACTCCCCTCCCTAGGGATAACAACTGTTAGCAGTTTGTTGAGTATCATCCTAGAAAAATTTATACAAAAGACATAATTTTCTTTTTGCACAAATGAGATCATACTATAAAATTGTCCTACAATTTTCTCTTTTGTGCAACAGTCCTGGACATCTGGTTAGTGCTTATAGATTTACTTTATTCTATTAAACCATTGCCTAATATTCCTTGTACTAAATGTAACATAATTTAACAATTTACCTATTAATGAACATTTGCCTTGCTTTATTTTCTCAATTTTAAAGAATGCTATTACAGAAATGATAATAAAATTATAATAACTCAAATTTATTGAATGGTTGTATGTGCTAGGCACTGTGCTTGTATTATCTCTTTTAGTCTCCAAAGCAGCACTAAGAGCCCAGGCACTGTGTTTATCTCTGCATGTGAGTTCTTTGTTGCGTATATAATTTGCAAATATTCTCTACCAGTCTATAGGGTTTTTTAAATTATATTTGTAATATATTTTCTAGAACAAAGATTTAAAATTTTTAAGTCCAATTTATCAATTTTTCTTTCATGGATTATACTTTTAGTGTCAAGTCTAAGAATGCTTCGCCTAGCCTTAGACCCTGTATATTTTCTCATATGGTTTTTTCCCTAAAAGTTTTATGTTTTATATTTAGATCAATGATCTATTTGAGTTAAATTTTGTAAGAGGTATAAGGTTTATGTTGTGTCACTTTGTTGCAAACTGATTCCATTTGTTCTAGTACCATTTATTGAATAGACTATCCTTACTCCCTTAAATTAATTTTTGAACTTGGTTTAAAAAAATCAATTGGTCATACTAATGTAGTTCTGTTTCTGTGTTTTCTAGTCTGTTCCACTGATGTCTTCATTCATCTTTATGCTAATACCATGCTGTTTTGATGACAGCTTTATAATAAAATTTGAAATCAGGCAGTTTTAGTCCTCCAACTTTCCTTTTAAAAGTTGTTTTGACTATTCTAGGTCCTTTATTTTTTAATACAATTTTATTTTTTATCAATTTTTTTACTGTTCTATTACAGTTGTACTAATTTATTGTTTTAGCTTCAGTAGCTCATATACTAAAATTAGTTTATCAATTGGTTTTTTATTTTTTAATAAGACTAAATTTATTCAATAATCTAGTACAAGTTTTGGTTACAAGTATCTGATAGTATAAAATGTACAAAACAGATTGTAGATTTCTAATATAGTATAGTAATACAAAGTGCATGACTGCATACAGTAAGTACATCCTACAGGAGAAGAGAGGTGGAAAGGGAAAAAGAAGACTGTGGTTGAAGTCTAATAATAAATAAACAAATACAGAAGTAGAGATGATTCATATTATAGTAATTGTACCACCAGTATCGCAGCCAAAATGCACACAAAAAAGAACCATTTCAAAATAACTCAGGAAGAAGATAATAATGGCTCGGACTCTTGTAATACACCTTAAATGTTGTGGGGGAGACAACCCAGTTCACTGTATAGTCTGTGCGTCTGGTGGCTTGTAACTTTATCAAGTGATTTTTTAAAAAATGTTTTATTTATTTATTTTTAGAGAGAGGGGAAGGGAGAGAGAAAGAGAGGGAGGGAAACGCAAGAGATACGTCAATCACATGCCCCCAACTGGGGACCTGGCCAGCAACCCAGGCATGTGCCCTGACTGGGAATCAAACCAGCGACCTTTCAGTTTGCATGTTGGCACTCAGTCCACTGAGCCACAACAGCCAGGGCTATCAGGTGATTTTTTAATATTATCCTTGTATTCTGCAACCTTGATAAACTCGCTTACTAGTTCTAGTAGCCTTGCTTATAGTTAGAACCTGCGGTACTGTCAGTGTTACACAGAAATGATGAGAGTAGCCTTCCTTGAATTTAGCCTGATCTTAGGAGGAAAGCATTGTCTTTCACCTTTTAGGTGTGTTTTCTGTAGGCTTTTTGTAGGTGCCTTTTATTAACTTGAAGTTCCCTTTTATTGCTAGTTTGCTGAGACTCTTTATCGTGAATTGGATTTTGTTAAATACCTTTCCTGCATCTATAAAAATAATAATATTGCCCTGGCTGAGTGGTTCAGTTGGTTGGGGCATTGTCCCATATACCAAAAGGCTGTGGGTTCAATTCCAGGTCAAAGCACATACCTAGGTTTTGAGTTTGATCCCCCATCAGGGCATGTATTGGAGGCAATCCATCGATGTTCCTTTCACATCAATGTTTTTCTTTCTCATTCTTTCCCTAAAATCAATAAACATACCCTTGGGCGAGGATTTTAAAAAATCTGCTTTTTATTTTTTATCTGTTACTATAATGAATTATTCTGATTGATTTTTGCATGTTGAGCCAATCTTGAATTTCTGGGATAAGCTTCACTGGCTTGTATTGGTTTGGCCAAAAAGGTCGTTATGTTTTTTTCCATATGATGGCTCTAGTAGTGCTTAGTTGTCTTTATTTGGAACAATTTTGTTAGATTGCATTGTGACAGCTGTCATATCAGTGTACCTTTAAAAAAAACTTACCAAAATTGGTGAATTTTTGTGCAGGCATTTTAATATCGAAGATGGAAGAAAATATGCATCATTTTTGGCATATGATGCTTCCTGATTTAGGTAAATTTTTATTTAGGTAAAAATGCAACTAAAACGCAGAAAAGATTTGTGCAGTGTATGGAGAAGGTGCTGTGTTGATCAAATGTCAAAATGGTTTATGAAGTTTCTTGGTACTATTGACATTTTGACCAAATAATTCTTTGTTGTGGGGCTGTCTTATGCATTGGAAGATGTTTAGCAGCACCCCTGGCCTCTACCCACTAGAAGCCGATAGTGGGAGATAGCTGACATACTCAAAATACCGAAATCAATAAAATTATTGATGAAAATGAAAAATGTGTGCTTTATCAAAAACCTAAACTGAGTTTTTGGCCAATGCAATAATATATTATCCTTTTATATACTACTGTATTTAATTCGTTAATTTTTTTTGAGGATATTTTTGTCTTTGTTCATGAGATATATTGGTCTGTAGTTTTCTTCTTTTCTGCTATGTTTGTCTGGTTTTGATATTAGCATAATGCTAGTCTGATAAAATGAGTTAGGAAGTGTTCCCATCTCTTCTATTTTCTGAAAGATGTTGTGCAGAATTGGTATTCCTTCCTTAAATGTTTGGTAACATTCACCATGTTTTGTTTTGTTTTTTACCAGTTAGATGGATTAGCAGTTTATTACATCAGAGCCATAATTTATTTATTTATAAATTTCTTCAATATTACTTTTTTCAATTGAATTCATTGAGGTGATATTGGTTCAAAAAATTCCCCATTGAAACTATCTGGACCTGGACTTTTCTTTGTGAAATGGTTATTAACTACAATTCCTATTTCTTTAACAGATACAGGGCTATTCAGTTTATTCATAGCTTCTTGAATGGGCTTTGGTAGTTTATGTTTTTCAAGGATTTTCTCTATTTCAGTTCTTGAATTTATTGGCATGATGTTTATTATATTCCCTTATTATCCTTTTAATGTTTGTAGGATCTGTAGTGATGCCTCCTCTTTCATTTATGATACTGTAGTGTATTTCTTCTCTATTATTTTCCCTCTGATCAATCTAGTTAGGCTTTTTACCAATTTTACTGATATTTTCTAAGAACCAGGCTTGGGTTTCATTGGTCTTCTTTACTGATTTTTCTTGTTTAAATTTTATTGATTTACCCTCTTATCTTTACTGTTTGCTTTCTTCTGATTGCTTTGGGGCAAACTGTATATCTTCTTTATCTAGTTTCTTCAGGTGGAAACTTAAATTACTGATTTGAGATCTTTCTTAAATTTCAATTAATTTTTTCCAATATAAGCGTTTTATACTATAAACTTCCTTCTAAGCATTGCTTTAGGTGCATCCCACAAAATTTGATATATTGTCTTTTCATTTTAATTTATTTAAAAATATTCTTTAATGTCCCTCTGAGATTTCCTGTTTGATCCAAGAGTTGTTTAGAGGGTTCTTTTTGTTGTTATTGTTTAATTTCCAAATATTGGGGGATTTTCTAGATATTTTTCTGTTATTAATTCCTAGTTAAATTCAATTATGGTCTAAGAACAAACTCTGAGTTCTATTCTTTAAAATTTGTCAGGTTTATGTTATGACCCACAATATAGTTTCATTTGGTGAGTATTACACGTGCACTTGAAAGAAAATGTGTATTCTTCTCATTGGATGGGCTGTCCTATAAATACTAGTTAGATTAGGTTGGTTGATAGTATTTTTTAATTGAATTTTGTAACATTGGTTAACAAAAATTACGTAGGTTTCAGGGGTACAATTCTATAATACTTCATCTGTATATTGTGTGTTCACCACACCAAGTCAAGTCTCCTTCCATCACCATTTATCCTCCCTTTACCCTCTTCTACCTCCTCTTACCCCCTTTCCCTCTGGTGATCAACATACTGTGGTTAGTCTATGAGGGTTTTTTTTCCCTATTTTTGCTTAATCCCTTCACCTTTTTTACTCAGCCCCCTTCCTCCCTCCCCTGTCATAGCTGTCAGTCTGTTCTCTGTATCTATGAGAGCCTATTTCTATTCTGTTTATTCGTTTATTTTTAAATTCCATTGCATTCCACATACAAATGAAATCATGGTACTTGTCTTTCTCTGATGGGTTTATTTCACTTTGCTGTCACAAAGGGTAAAAGTTACTTCTGTTTTACAGCCTTGTACGTTGAGTAAATGTATCACGGCTTTTTTTCCCACTCATCTACTGATAGATACTTGGTCTGCTTCCAAATCTTGGCTATTGTAAATAGTGCTACAATGAACATAAGGGTGCATATATTCTTTTTAATTAATGTTTTGGGTTTCTTTGGATATATTGCCAGCAGTGGAATTGCTGGGTCATAAGACAGTTCCATTTTTAAATTTTTGAGGTAACTCCGCACTGCTTTCCACAGTGGCTGCACCAGTCTGCACTCCCACCAACAGCGCACAAAGGTTCCCTTTTCTCCATGTCCTCGCCAATGCTTGTTGTTTGTTGATTTATTGATGACAGCCATTCTGACAGATGGGAGGTGATATCTCAGTGTGGTTTTAATTTGCATTCCTCTGATGATTAGCGACATTGAGCATCTTTTCATATATCAAACTAAAATGTTTTTATACAGCAAAGGAAACCGTCACTAAAATGAAAAGACAACCCACTGAATGGGAGAACATATTTGTCGATGATAATGTTGTTTGTATAATTCTATTTATTTTTTAAAAGATTTTATTTATTTTTAGAGAGAGGAAAGGAGAGAGAAGGAGGGTGAGAAACATGGATTGGTCGCCTCTCTCATGCCATCAGCTGGAGACCTGGCCTGCAACCCTGGCATGTGCCCTGACCATGAATTGAACTGGTGACCTTTTGGTTTGCAGTATGATGCCCAATCCACTGAGCCACGCTGGTCAGGGCTGTGCTTACTTTTGCTATCAATGACTGAGGGAAGAGTGTGAAAGTTTCCACCTATAACTTTGGATTTGCCCATTTCTCCTTTCAGTTCTATTTAATTTTGCTTCATTTATTTTGATGCTGTACTGTTAGTTGCAGCCATTTAGAATTAATTATGTTTTTTTTGAAAAGGAATAAACAAATCTGTAATTACCTTAGATGATACGATAGCTGTGGAAAATTCAAACAAATCTAATCACAAATGAATTATTGGAATTATTCCTTAGCAGCGATCCTATTTTCCTTTTGGTTTGTGAAATTTTTAATACTTCATTTTTCACTGTATTTCTTCCATTGCCATTTATTTCCCCCATACCCTCTTCAACCTCCACCCACCCCTACCCCTACAATCACTACACTGTTGTCCATGTCCATGAGTTCTTTTTCCTTTTTGCTCGATTCCTCCATCCCCAACCCCCCATCCCCAGAGCTGTCAGCCTGCTCTCTATGTATGAGTCTGTCTCTATTTTCCTTGTTAGTTCAGTTTGTTCATTAGATTCCACATGAGTGAAATCATGTGGTACTTGCCTTCTTCTGACTGGCTTATTTCACTTAGCATAATACTCTCCAGGTCTATCCATGCTATCACAAAGGGTAAGATTTCCTTATATTTTACAGCCGAGTACATTGAGTAAATGTACCAAAGATTTATTTTCTCAGTCATCTATTGATGGACATTTAGGCTGCTTCCAAATCTTGGCTATTGTAAATAACACTGCAATGAACATAGGGGTGCATATATTCTTTGGAATTTGTGTTTTGGGTTTCTTTGGATATGTTCCCAGAAGTGGGATCGCTGGGTCATAAGGCAGTTCCATTTTTAATTTTTTGAAGAAAGTCCACACTGCTTTCCATAGTGGCTGCAACAATCTGCATTCCCACCAGCAGTGCACAAGGGTTCCCCTTTCTCCACATCATTGCCAGCACTTGTTGTTTGTTGGTTTATTGATGATAATCATTCTTACAGGCATGAGGTGATACTTCATTGTGGTTTTAATTTGTATTTCTCTGATGATTAGTGATGTTGAACATATTTTCATGTCTATTGGCTATCCATATGTCCTCTTTAGAGAAGTGTCTATTCAGGCCCTCTGCTCTGAAACACTTTTTAATTGTTCTTCTTTTTTTTTTTTTGGTGTTGAGTTTTTAAGTTCTTTATGAATTTTGGATATTAACCCCTTATCAGATGTATTGGTGAATATGTCTCCCATTCAGTGGGTTGTCTTTTTCTTTTGTTGATGTTTTCCTTTGCTGTGCAAACACTTTTTATTTTTTTTATTTTTTTCCCCTTGCCTATGGAAATATAATAGAAAAAATATTGCTATGAGAAATGTCCAAGGTTTTACTGCCTATCTTTCCTTCTAGGATTTTTATGGTTTTGAGTCTAACATTTAATTCTTTACTCTATTTTGAATTTATTCTGCTGTGTGGCATAAGAAAGTGGTCTAGTTTCATTTTTATGCATGATCTGTCCAGTTTTCCCAACACCATTTATTGAAGAGACTATGTTTAGCCAATTGTATGTTTTTGCCTCTCTGTCAAAATTAATTGACTCTGAGGGCATGGGTTTATTTCTGGGCTCTCTATTCTGTTCCATTAATCTATATGCTTGTTTTTATGCCAGTACCATGCTGTTTTGATTACTATGTCCTTATAATATAGTTTGATATTAGATGGTGTGATTCCTCCAACTTTGTTCTTCTTTCTCAAGATTGCTATTGCTATTCAGGGTCTTTTGTCATTCCATATAAATTTTTGGCATATTTGTTCTAGTTCTGTGAAATAACTTCATTAGTATCCTGATAAAAATCGTGTTGAATCTATTGATTACTTTGGGTAGTATGGACATTTTAATGATGTTAATTCTTCCAATTTATGATCGTGATATGTGCTTCCACTGAAGTGGGATTTATTCTGGGAATGTGAGGTTGGTACAATATTTGCAAATCAATAAACATGATACACCACATAAATATAAAATGAAAGATAAAAACCACATGATCACATCAATAGATGCAGAAAAAGCATTTGATAAAATCCATCCATGTTTATGATAAAAACTCTCAGCAAAAAGGGAATACAGAGGATATGCCTCAACATAATAAAAGCCATATATGACAAACCCACAGCCAACATCATCCTCAGTGGGCAAAAACTACAAGTGTTTCCCTTAAGATCTGGATCAAGACAGGGATGTCCACTTTTACCCTCTAATTCAACATAGTAATGGAAGTCTTAGCCACAGCAATCAGACAAGAAGAAATAAAGTACATTCAAATTGGAAAGGAAGAAACAAAATAGTCATTATGTGTAGAGGATATGATACTGTATATAGAGAACCCTGAAGATTCCACAAAAACAAACAAAAACAAACAAACAAAAAAACTACTAGAACTGATCAATGAATTCAGTAAAAAAACAGAGTAGAAAATATCTCGAAATCCGTTGCATTTTATATATAAATAGTGAACTATCAGAACGAGAAATTAGCCCTGGCTGGTGTGGCTCTGTGGACTGAGCACCAGCCTGTGAACCAAAAGGTTGACAGTTCAATTCCTGGTCAGGGCACATGTCTGGGTTGCAGGCCAGGTCTCCCACTGGTGGTGTGTCAGAGGCAACCAATCCATGTTTCTCTCACCCATCAATGTTTCTTTCCCCTTCTTTCTTACTCCCTTACCTTGTCTTTGAAAATAAATAAATAAAATCTTAAAAAAAGAGAGAAATTAAGAAAACAATCCCATTCACAGTTGCTTCCAAAAGAATAAAATACCTAGGAATAAATTTAACCAAGAACGTAAGAGACCTGTATTTGGAAAATTGTAAGACACTGAAGAAAGAAACTGAAGAAGATACAAATAAGTGGAAGTATGTGTATTCTTGAATAATGGGCTATTTCATTATTTAATCTTTGTATTTACCCCTGATGCTGTTACTTGTTGTGAAGTATACTTTTTCTTTTAAAAATTTTATTTATTTATTTTTAGAGAGAGAGAAAGTGAGGGAGAGAAACGTGGAAGAGAAACATCAGTCCATTATCTCTCACATACCCTCAACTGGGGACCTGGCCTGCAACCCAGGCATGTGCTGTGACCTGCGAACTTCCCCTTCACAGGCCGGTGTTCAATCCACTGAGTGACACCAGCTAGGGCTGAAACATGCTTTTTCTTCACATATGTAACCACCCAAGTCTCTTTTGATGTGTGCTGGCATGTTATACCTTTTTCCATTCTTCTACTTCTAAGCTAGCTGTGTCTTTATATTTAATGTGAGTTTCTTACATACAGTATAGTTGGGTCTTGTTTTTTTTATGCAATTCTACCCCCTTTATTTTAATTGGTGTAATTAGTTCATTCACATAAAATGTGATTATTGAAACGTTTAAGTTGAAATCCATCTTGCTAGCTGTTTTCTACTCTATCCTTTGTTTCTTTTATTTTCTGTTTCTGCTTTGTCAGGATAATTGAGCCTTTTATTATTCCATTTTTATCTGCACTATTAATTTATAAAAAATAACTTCTTAATTTTTTAGTAGTTTCCCTGGAGTGTAAAATATATATTTTGAATTAATTGCAGTCTTCCTTTAACTAATATTATACCACTTCATGTGTAGTGTGAGGACCTTGTAACAGTACATTCTTAATTTATCCTTATAAACTTTGTACTATTGTTGTCATGTATTTTACTTTTACTTATGCTATAAACACATGATAGATTGCTATTAATTTTGCTTTAGACAGTTATCTTTTCAAGCAATTAAAAATGAGGAGAAAAAGTCAAACTTATTTTTCTTTGTTTATTCTATCTAGCATTCTTTATTTCTTTGTATAGGTTCAAGTTTCTATCCATTGTCATATTCCTTTTGCCTAAAAGAACTTCCTCTAATATATTATGTTGTTTATACCTGTTGGCAATGAATGCTCTTAGTATTTGTCTAAGAATTAGCCTTCAGTTGTAAAAATATTTTCACTGGGCATGAAATTCTGGGTTGACTTTTTTTGTTTCAGTGCCTTGAAGGTGTCACTCTTTTGTCTTCTGTTTTGTATTTAGGATAGGGGCTATTTGTCAAAGGTAATTTCTCAATGTCAGCATGGCCTTCAACTTTAGGTCTTTTTGTATTTTCAATCTACCATCTTGCTAGTTGTCTCACTTATTCTTTCATTTTTCCTCTTTTCTGCCCTGTTTTGGATTAATTAAATTTTATTATTCCATTTTATCTTCTTTGTTGTCTATATGTCTTTGTGTTTGTTTGGGTTTATTTTTATAGTTATTGTGTCAGAGGTTTGGGATATATCTTTAACTGATTATAGCCTACTTTCAACTGGCTGGGGCTGTAACAATAGTACCTCTTTAGATTTTTCCTCAAGGCTGAAAAATCTGCAGTCTCTTGCCACAGTCTAGTCTTCTTCAAATGTTTGGCAATATTCACCTGTGAAGCCATCTGGTCCAGGGCTTTTGTTTGTTTGTTGGGAGTTTTATGATTAATACTTCAATTTCACTAGGTGTAATCTGTCTATTGTGATTTTATGATTCTTCCTGATTCAGTTTTGGAAGATTGTATATTTGTAGGCATTTACTCATTTCATTCAGATTGTCCAATAAGTTGGCAGTTATTCATAATATTTTCTTACAATCCTTTGTATTTCTGTGGTGTCGATTGTTAATTCTCCTCTTTAATTTCTGATTTTATTTATTTGTGTCCTCTCTTTTTTTCTCGATGAGTCTGGTTAAAGGTTTGTCAGTCTCATTTATCTTTTCAAAGAACCAGCTTTTGGCTTCATTGATCTTTTGTGTTGTATTTTAGACTCTATTTCTTTTATTTCTGCTTGGATCTTTATTATTTTCATTCTTCTACTCTACTTGGGCTTTGTTGTTCTATTTCAGTTTTCTTTAAGTGCAAAGTTATACTGTTTACTTGAGATTTTCTCGTTTCTTGAGGTAAGCCTATAATGCTCTGAATCCCTCTTAAGACTGCTGTGTCCCATAGGTTTTGGGTTGTGTTCTCATTTTCATTTCTTTCAAGTTATCCTTTGATTTCATCTTTGATAACATTGTTAACCCATTTATTGTTTAGCAACATGCTCTTTACCTTCCATGTCTTTGTGTGTTTTTCAGTTTTCTTCTTGTGATTGATTTCTAGTTACATACCAATGTGGTCAGAGAAGATGCTTGATATGAATTCACTTCAGTAGAGTCTGGTGCTGAAACCTCCCTTTGGATATGTTACTTGTGAAACTACTTGGATTCTGCTCTGATGTTTTCTGAAGCTTGCCACTGGATGTGTTGGTTCTGGGGCCTTTTGGGAGGGACTCTGATGCACATCAATGTCAGACACTGCGTGTGACTGGCCCTGGGCAACCTGTTTAGAGCTACAGTTTGTGGCTGCCTATGCTGGGCCTTGGTGTTCATGGTAAAGATCAAGTTATGTACCAAGGCTGGCTTCCACCAGCACCAAGTGACAGTTAAGCAGAAGTTCCAAGGCACCCCAAGGCCCTCTTCCTGCCTTTATCTCCTGGCTGCTTGTTAGGCTCAGTCACTGAAAGAGCCTCTGGTAGTACTTGAGTTGCATGAAGAAGGTTCTCAGTGAATCACCAGGTAGGGGCAAATGGTTTTCACCAGTTTGAAACAGGTTCAGTCTCAATGCCAGTGCTGGGTCTGAGGCTACTCAGCAAAAGTCCCAGGGTATACCAAGTCTAGCTGCCACCTGCCAGGTGCCTGCAGACCTTTGTAGTGTGGCGGTGTCTAAGAAATCATCAGGGTGAGGCTGCCAGGTTTATCAGTCCCAAAGAGACCAAGGTTGGCTGTGTGAAGCAGGGTTCTGCAGCAGTCATGTGTACAAGGAAAAAATGCCCCCCTCAACCTGGAGCCACACTACACAGTCTGTCCCAGATTCTGCCCAGAGTCCAAGCTCAGCAGTGCAGACTGATGGGAGTTGGGAGGGTGGGACTGGTGGATTTCCTGTGAGGGGGAGCACAGGTCAGGCTTGGAGGAAGGAGGGAGGAGTGGCCCCTGTCCCAGAACCACACAACTCAGTCCTGACACGCCCTGGGTTTGCCCGCACCTCTACACCCCTACCCAGGCAACTGACTCCTCAGCAGAGTATGAGCTCTGCAGAGTAGGGTGACAGGAAGCCTGGAGGGTGTGGCTATTGCATTCCCCCAGGCTGATGCTGTAAGGAGGGGAGTGCTACACTCAAGAAAGATGACATTTTCAGTCTGGGAGAGCGCTCAGCACAGGGTTCCTGGTCACTGTCCCTTCAGCTCTCTCCCCAGAGTTACAAATCCCAGTCTCTCCTCACACGACTCTAGTCCACATTGTCGTCCCTCCGCCAGAGCCCACAGTGAGTGTGGCTGTGAAAGAAATTTTGTGTTTTGTCCTTTTAAGAAAGTGCCTGTGTCTCTAGCAGACTCCTATCTCTCCATGGCGGACAGAATCCCTGCTAATCTTTACAGCCATGTGGGCACCTTCTCCTGGCTCTGGAGCTCTGGGCTGGGGAGTCAAGTGTGGCATTGAGACCCTGCGCTCCTCAAGCAGAACCTTTGCAGCTCAGATACCCCTTCAGTATCTCAGCCACCTCCCGTGGGAGGAGGGCCACCCCTTTTCGGTCTTCATTCTTCCTACCACTCTTGATGTGGTTTCTTCAGTAAACCCTTGGTTATTACACTTCTGTTCAGCTAGTCTTTGATTGGTTTTTCAGGTTGATTGTTCTATATTTTAGCTGTAATTCCAGTTTGGTCTTGGGAGGAGGTGAGTGTAGCTTCCACCTAGTCTTCCCCCAAGCATGTTTTTTTTTTAAATTGATTTGAGAGAGAGAGAGAGAGAGAGAGAGAGAGAGAAAGAGAGGAGAGAGAGAGAAAGAAACGTCATTTTGTTGTTCCACTTATTTATATACTCAGTGGTTGATTTTTGTATGTGCCTGTGGATCAAACCCACAACCTTGCCATATAGGGATGATGCTCTAACCAATTGAGCTACCTGGCCAGGGCCTCCCAAATGTGCTTTTGAGTTACTATTCTAGTAGTGAATGTGGGGAGTTACAATGACTTTTGCTCTTTCTGTTGTCACAGCCATCACTCCACAGGCCAGAAAGCTGATGTAGGGATTTGATCAGTTGCCAGTGATGTCTGTTCCAATTACACGTTCAAGAATTGGTATAGACCCATTGACCCCACTCTGAAGTGTGATTAGGTGTCAAACTCTAATAATCACCTGACCTCCCTAAAATACTCTTTCAGGAGATACAGTGGTATATTGGAGATGGGCAAATGAAGGAATTACACATGGAAAATTCACTACATCTTTCTTTCTTTCCTTTTGTATTTCTCCTTTTACATAATGACAAGGAAATTATGGTATCTTAACCTCATTGAATGTAGCCACGATTTAGTCTATGTTTCAGTTAGTCAAACTGTTAGAACACTAAGCGCTAGAGCTAATAAATTAATTTTAGAAATCTCTGGTAATCGTACCTATATCAATACAGTTAGCCTGATCCAATAGTATATTCTGTCTTTCTTGGGCTAACATTCTTAGAGTTCATTCCTCCATATTCCAGTGGTTTTTAAAGACAGTTCTATTGCGGTACATACACATAAACACTATAGAATTTATCCATTCTAAGTTTACAGTTGGGTGATTTTTAGTAAGTCTTTAGCTATGCAACCATTACTACAGTCCAGTTTTAGACCATATCTGCTCCCTAATCTGTTTTGCTTTTTTCAGTAATTTTATATAAATGGAATAATAGAATAGGTGGTCTTTTGTGTCTTCGCTCCCTTAACCTTGACTGCACGAGAGCCAGTGCTCTTTCTGAAATTCACTTAAGGTAAGCCCTGAGGCCATTGATTTGAGACCTGTCTTATTGTCTGATATACATATTTAGTGCTATGAATTTCTCCCTTGGCACTGCTTTAGTGGCATTCCACAGATTCTAGTATGTTATGTTTTCATTTCTATTCACTTCAAGATATTTTCTAATTTCCCTTATTTCCTCTGTGACCTATGTGTTATATTTAGTTTTTAGTTCTAATTTCATTTCATTGTGGTTAAAAAACATACTTTGCATGATTTAAATCCTTGAAAATTCCTTGAGACTTGACCTAGCATATGGTCTATGTTGGTAAATGTTCTGTGTGAACTTGAGAAGAATTTACAGTTTATTGTTGTTGGGTGGAGTGTTCTATAAATGTTAACTAGGTCACCTTGGTTAATAGTGTTGTTGAGTTCTACATCCTTTATTTTCTTCTGTCTTCTTGATTTACCAGTTACTGAGAGAGGGGTATTGAAATCTCAGATTAAAACTGGATTTGTCTATTTCACCTTGAAGTTTTATCAGTTTTTGCTTCATGCATTTCAAAGCTCCATTAAGAGTTGCATACATACTTAGGATTGCTATTTTATCTTGATGAAATAACCATCCCATCATTATGAAATGACCTTATTTATTTGTGGTACTATTCTTTGCTCTGAATTCTATTTTGTCTGTCATGCGAGGTCATTGCAAAGGTTTATTTCCTAGCACTACTTTTGGCACCAAACATTGTTTCAGTCAGGCTTCAGGCAGGAATACAGAAGCCACACTGAGTAGTCAACAGAGATAATTCAATATAGTATGTGGTTTACACAGGTGTTAGAGAGCTGAGAGAGCAAAAATGGGGCAACCAGACATAAGTAACTACAGAAAGTAAGTACTGTTGTAAGAAGAACTCAGGCATAAAGGTGGAGAATGACATGACCAGAACCTAGGAGCTTGGAGGAGGAATACTTGTAGCCATCTATTGCTCCAACTTCTGATGAGGCAGGTGCTATGCGGTTAGTACTGGTACCTCAGAAGGTGCCTAATGAAGCTGGCAGCTGGAGCTGGTGCTATCTTCTGCTACTGGAGAGATGCATATGGATGTTGAGAGTCCCTTCTCCTTTTTTCATGTCTTGGAGTCTTCTACCAGTGTTTCCTATTAGCAGAACCCAACAGGAAGATGGTCGGCAAAGGAGTCCTAGAATTGTGATTGGTAGAGTCCCAGTTCCAGAATTAAAAGGAGACTGTACAGGGGTGATCTCAGAGTTGAGAAATAATAGAAAAACAACTGGTATAATTTGGATCTACTCTCCAGATAGGTCCCAAATTTTCTCTCATACTGTCCTTGTATCTTTTTGCTCAATGTTGTGAGTGAATTTCTCAAGTCAAGCTTTTAGCTCACTGATTTAAAGTTGTAAACATTCTGCCGTTCAGCACATTGATTGGTAGTCATATAATGTTTTGATTTCCAAGAATGGTTTCCTTTTCACATCAGCTTGCCCATCTTTTCTGAGTATCCCACCATCTAGTGAGAATTTTCCCTTGCCTACTTACTATATCCTGGCTTCCTTCCTCACATTCATACAGATATTTGAGAGAACAGGTTTCTAGAAAGAGGGAACAGAAAGTGCAAAGACCCTGAAGCAGAAGGAATACATTTGCCGTATTTGAGGAAGAGCTTTTTGAACTTGGTTTCATATTCTTCAAATGTTTGATGATTCTTTGTTGTCCGCTCATGTTCATGTTTGAGGGTCTAGATCAGTAGTTCTCATTGGACATGAGATTTTGCCCCTCAGGTAGGGATGCCATATTTAGAAAAAAACAAAAAGTTAAATTTTCATTTTGGATAATAGAAACAAATAATTTATTAGTGTGTGTGTATATATATGTGTCAACCCTATCCCCAAGAGACATTTTGAAATGTCTGGAGAAATTTATATTGTTACATCTGATGGGGAGGATACTACTGGTATCTCATGGGTAGAGACCAGGGATGCCGCTCAACATCCTACACATACACGGGACAACCATCACAGCAAAGAATTTGGCCCAAAATGTCAATAGAGCCGAGAGTGAGCCTGTTCTATATTGAACAGTGAATTTCTTCAGCTGGAATGAGAATCCTGTTGACAAATATATGTTTTAATTATAGGAGCCAGTTTCTTGTTGTTTTGATAAAGAGGAAGACCAGAGACTGGGGTTGTCTAGTTTGTTTTCTGGGGTGTGGGTTCTCATAGCAACTGGAAGTCTCTATGATTAAGATCACCATCAAGGAGGCTTTGCTACCACAAGTTCCATCTACCCTGGTCCCTTGTGACCTCAACTCTTATGGGATTGAGACAATGAAGATTCCGTGTTTTGTCCAGCTTTTCTAGTCAGGGTGAAAGGCTATCCGTTGCAACTTTCTATATCCCAGACATAAAAAGGAAACCCTTTACTTTTTTCTGAGTTTCAAAAACTATTGGTTTACTTTCTTATTTCTCCTTGATATTTATTCATTTCTGTTCTTTGCTTTTGACATCTGAATGATCTCAGCCTCTGAGTTATATTTGGAAGATATGTTGGGAGTTTCAGATTTACACAGGCACCATTATCTTAGCTGGTTTCATGTGTAGAAAACTTTTATTTCTTTAGTTGTTATTCATATTAGCGTAAGGTGAAGTGAGGGTATAACTTATTGTATACTTAATCAACTGATCCAACACCATTTGTTGAGTAGTCTTTCCTCCATACATATTTTCTTTGTAAATTGCCAGACAGAGTGTATTTTTAAGAAATATATACACATGAGACTTCCGACCAAGATGGAGGTGTAGGTAAATACACTTTGCCTCCTCACACAACCAGAAGAAAGACAACAACAAATTTAAAAAACAAAAAAACAACCAGAACTGCCAGAAAATTGAACTGTATTGAAGTCCGACAACCAAGGAATTAAAGAAAAAACATTCATCCAGACTGGTAGGAGGGGTGGAAACAGGCAGTGGGGTGGGGGCAAAGAAGAGTGGTAAGGCAGCAGCTGGAGGACGAGGCGGTCCCACATTTGAGTGCAGATAAACTGGGAGGAACAACTGGGGAACTAGACAGACTGCACAACCTAGGGTTCCAGCGTGGGAAAAGAAAGCGTCAAAACCTCTGGCTGTAAAAACCTATGGGGGTTGTGAAGGCAGGAGAAACTCCATGCCTCACAGGAGAGTCCGTTGGAGAGAACCACAGGGTCCTAAAATGTACACAAACCCACTCACCCGGGAATCAGCACCAGAAGGGCCCAATTTGCTTGAGGGAAGTGACTGAAAGCCAGCTGAGAGCTGAGCAAGTGGCACTGTTCTCTCTCTGACCCCTACCCAAAATATAGCACCACAACTGCAGGGACGTGGGTTATCCTACCCTGGTGAATACCTAAGACTCTGCCCCTGACAACATAACAGGCATGCTGAGACAAAGAAATGGCCCAAATGAAAGAACAGATCAGGCTCTGAAAATAGAACTAGACAACGAAGAGGTAGCCAACCTATCAGATGCAGAGTTTGAAACACTGGTAATCAGGATGCTCACAGAAATGATTGAGTATGGTCGCAAAATAAAGGATAAAGTGAAGGCTTTGCAAAGTGAAATAAAGGAAAATAACAGTGAAGGGAAGGAATCTAAGATGACTCTATCCACAAAACTATCATTTAGAATGGAAGGGCAGATAAAATGCATCCCAGATAAGGTAAAATTAAAGGAGTTCATCATCACCAAGCCCTTATTATATGAAATGTTAAAGGGACTTACCTAAGAAAAAGAAGATCAAAACTATAAACAGTAAAATGACAATAAACTCGTAACTATCAACAACTGAACTGACAAAAACTAAGCAAACAACTAGAACAGGAACATAATCACAGAAATGTAGATCACATGGAGGGTTATCAGCGGAGAAGGGGAGAGGGAAGAATGGGGGAAAAGGTACAGAGAATAAGCATAAAATGGTAGGTACAAAATAGACAGGGAGAGGTTAAGCATAGTATAGGAAATGGAGAAGCTGAAGAACTTATATGTACGACCCATGGACATGAACTAAGGGGGCAGAATGGTGGTGGGAGGGGTGGCACAGGGCGGAGGGGAATAAAGGGGAGAGAAGAAATGAGACAACTGTAATAACATAATCAATAAAATATACTTTAAAAACAAAGAAATATATGCACATGATTCAAAATATAAGCATATTAAATTGTATAAAGTGAAAAATAAGTTTTCTTCATTCTCCCTTTCTCCCAGTCGCTCATTTTGTCTCTGCAGCTGCAGGCTTGGACTCCAGCTTCTTGATTTTCATATTTATTGCAACATTCTTCATAATAGCCAAGATGTGGAAGGAACTTAAGTGTCCATCAACAGATAGATAAAGAAGTTTTGGTGTATGGTACAATGTAATATTACTCAGCCATAAAAAAAGAATGAAATCCTGCAATTTGTGACGTGGATGGACTTAGAGGGTATTATGCTAAGTGAAATAAGTCAAAGAAAGATAAATATATGATCTCACTTATATGTGGAATCTATAAAAAACCTCATAGATACAGAGAAAAGATTAGTGGTTGTCAGAGGCAGGAGATGGGGGATAGACAAAAAGAGTGAAGAGGGTCAAAAGGTACAAAATTTCAGTTATGAAATAAATAAGTCCTGAGGATGTAATGTACAACATGGTGACTATGGTTAATGATACTGTACTGCATATTTGAAAGTTGCTAAGAGAGTATGTCTTTAAAGATCTCAAAAAAAAAGAACTTATTCTAGAATTCTCTATATGTCAGTAACCAGAGATCTTCATTTTCGACAACTGTGTAATACTCTGTTGTGGGGCTATAGTACATTTATTCAACCAGTTCCCTATTCTGAACACCTGGGCTATTTCCACTCTTTTGATATTTACAACCATTGCCACAACTAATAATGTTGTATGTGACGTTTTGTACTTGGTGCGGGTATATCTGTATGATTTGCAGACCTGGGATTTCTGTGTCTGTGAATGCATAAATGTAGTAGATATTACTGAATGTCCATTGCATTCTTACCAGCAATGTAAGTAGTGCCTTCCAACAGAATGTGTTGTCAAACTTGAGATTTTGGCCATCCAATTATGAGAAATGCTGTTTCTGTGTAATTAAACTTTGTAGTTCTTTTACTTAGAGTGCAGTTGAACATTTCTTGGTACTTTTGTTTATTTTCCTGTGACATATGCACTCTTCCTCTATCATTCGTCTTTTTAGTTACAATTTCTGGGAGGTGAGTTTTATATAATTTTTCCCAGTTTGTTATTTGTATTTTTATTTTGCTTATGTTGTTTGTGTGAGTGTACACAAATGTATGTATTAAATGTGTCAATATGTTATTTTACAGCTTCTGGAGTCTCAGTCACATTAAGGCCTTTTCCACTCCCTGGTTTTAAAGGAATTCACCTGTGCTTTCTTCTAGCGCTTGCATGGTGCATGGTGTCATTTTTTCCATTTAGATTGGTGATCCATTTGGAGCTTATCCTGGTGGAGATGTTATTGTAAATGGATTTTTCTCTCTATTATATCTACTAATTGGCTGTTGTTTGTAAACATAAGGCTATTGATTTCTGTCTTTGTCCGAGTTCTTTTGAAAACAGAACTTGAACCAAAACCTATTTGCCAATGCTTTGTTGGAGTTATAATCTCAGTGTAGTGAGAGTGGTAGAAAAGGGGAAGGTAAGAAAGAAAATACAAATTGGTGTGTTATTTAGTTGGCCACAGCTTCTCGAGAAAACACAGCCAGTTATTGGGTCATTTGGATCTATTTGGACAGTCTGTATAGAATCACTGTACCTTGAAACAGTCTTTTGCCAGTAAGGAAGGGAGATAAATTTATCTGCTAATTCCCTTATGGTTTCTATCCCTCACTAACCCTCTGGACAGCCACTGGGAGAGCCAAATTCCACATTCTGTGGCATGGTGTCTCATCTGAATTTAGAAGTGGTGGAAGGAAATACAGTATTTAAAGGTTCATTTGGGTTGGGTGTAGGCATGGGAACTGCAGTGGCCTCTGCCATGGTGGTTGTGGTAGAAGGTAGACCAGAGTCCAGCCTTTATCCAGAGGGGCCAAACTAGGCAATATGGGAGGGACTCTGAGCAGAAGCTGTGGTTCTCCGCTGAGCAAGCAACCAAGGCCTAGAAGGCAGCTGGGGCCAAACTCATTTGGGGATGCACAAAATTGGTTCCGATATAGTTTATACATGTTAATATTCTGTCCTCTTACCTTTGAATTTTATTACATTAGTAATAGTTTTTCCAGTTGATTATTTTAGGTTTCCTGGGTATACAGTCATGTCATCTGAAACAGAAAGAGTTTTACCACTTTTTTTCAGTTCTTATATATCCCGTTTTTTTTCTTTTGTCCAAATGTGTTGGTTAATAACTCAATGTAAAACAGTAGTGTTGATACCAGTCTTATTTTGATCTTGACTTTTATAAGCATGCCTTTAATGTTTTCTTATTAAGAAACATATTAGAGGTTTACACCAATTGAAGAGCAGCTCCCCATTTCCTCCTCCCCTTGTACTCTGGCAACTACCATTCTATTTTCTGCTTCTATGACTTTGAGTACTTTAGATACCTCATATAAGTACAATCATGCAGTATTCATCTTTCTGTGTCTGGCTTATTTCAGTTAGGATAATGTCCTTCATTTATGTCAAGTTTTATTCATGTTGTCACAAATGGCAGAATTTCTTTCTTTTTTAAAGCTGAATAACATTTCATTGCATGGATCTATCATATGTTCTTTATTCATTCATTCATCGATGAACACTTTGATTGTTTTCATATCTTGGCTATTGTGAATGATGCTGCAATGAACATATCAGTGTAGCTATCTCTTCGAGATACTGATTTCAGTTCTTTGGAGTATATACCCAAAAGTGAGATTGCTGAGTCATATTGGTATAAGGTTCAGTTGTGAAAGATAAATTAGTTCTAGAGATCTGGTGTACAACATAGTGCCTATAGTTAAGAATACTGTATTATGCAATTAAAAATTTGTTAGGAGGGTGGACCTCATTGAATGTTCTTAACTTTATTTTTTAAATTTTTTAATTTATTTATTTTTAGAGAGAGAGGAAGGGAGGGAGAGAGGGAGAGAAAAACATCAATGTGTGGTTGCCTCGTGCACCCCCAACTGGGGACCTGCCCCACAACCCGGGCATGTGCCCTGACTGGGAATCGAGCCAACAACACTGTGGTTCACAGGCCAGCACTTAGTCCACTGAGCCACACCAGCCAGGGCAAACGTTCTTAACTCTTAACACACACACACACACACACACACACACGCGCGCGCGCGCGCGCGCGCAGAGGAACATAAGGGAACTTTTGGAAGTGATGGATATGTCTATCACCCTGATTATGGTGATGGTTTCCAAATTGTACACATTATGTGCAGTCCTTTGTATGTCAGCTGTACTTCAATAAAGCTCTTCTTTAAAAAGAAATATACTGATATGGGGGCTAGGAGAATTTCTTTTTCATGTTAGTGAAAAATTCCACTGATTCCTGTATTACTGTGTTTTGTTTTATTTTGTTTTGTTTTGTTTTCATCAAAAGTCACTGTTGAGCCCTAGCTGGTGTGGCTCAGTGGATTGAGAACCGACTTGCAAACCAAAGGGTCGCCGGTTTGATTCCCAGTGTAGGGCACATGCCTGGGTTGCAGGCCAGGTCCCCAGTAGGGGGCGCATGAAATGCAACCACACATTGATGTTCCTCTCCCTCTCTCTCTCCCTTCCCTTCTCTAAAAATAAATAAATAATTTTTTTAAAAAATTCACTATTGAATTTTAACTATTTTTAACATTATTAGTGATGGTAATAGGATTTTTTAATTGAAAATAGCAAAGCAATACATTCTATTAATAGGTTATCTAACACTGAACCATTTTTACATTTCTGTAATAAACCCCAATTAGACAGTGTGTGTGTGTGTGTGTGTGTGTGTGTGTGTGTGTGTGTGAGAGAGAGAGAGAGAGAGATTATGCATGCTAATAATTTATATTGGGTTTTTGCATCAATATTCATAATTAAGATTGGTCTTTGGCTTTTTAAATTTCCCTACAATCTTTAGCAGATTTTGGCATAAATGTTGTGCTTGGTTCATATAAAAATTTGGAAGTTTACTATATTCTAGAGTATTGTAAGTAGAGCTGGAATTATAAGCAGTTTAAAATTTTGGCAGAATCCCCCTACAGTTTATATCTGGAGGCTTTTTGTGTGTGTTTAGATCTTTTTCAACTCTATTTCTTTTATGGAAATTGATCTGTTTAGTCTATCTCATCCTGAGCCAGTTTTGTAAACTATACTTTTCTTGGAAAAGTATCTGTTTCATCCTGGTTATCAAATTCATCTACATATAATTTTACAAAATGGTTCTTATGAGTTTTTTTTTAAATTTATTTTTAGAGAGAGGGGAAGGGAGGAAGAGAGGGAGAGAAACATCAATGTGTGGTTGCCTTTCATGCACCCCCTACTGGGGACCTGGCTCGCAGCTCAGGCATGTGCCCTGACTGGGAATTGAACCAGCGACCCATTTGGTTCGCAGGCCGGCGCTCAATCCACTGAGCCACACCAGCCAGGACTATGAGTTTTGAATTTATTTTACTCTTCTTGGAGTTATTTGTTCCTTGCCATTGTGATTTTGTGCTGCCTCCTTTACTTCAGTTTATTAGGTTAGCTGGTGGGTTTTCTATTTTATTGATTTTCATTTTTGCAGTGCACCAGCTTTTTGATTATTAATTAGTCATACTTTTAAATTTTTCTCTTTAATTTTCCCTTTTCTATTTATTAATTCCTTCCTTCAAGTTGATATATTTTAGAGATGAGGAAATTTGGACTGACCACATACTCCGTATAGATGTTGTACTAGTTAGGGTTTTAATTTGCAAACAACAAAAGCTGATCTTGACTGATTTAAGCAGAAAAGGAGCTTATCAAAATTATATTGGGTAGCTCACAGAAGTGTTGAGAGGGCTGGAGAACCAGCTTTGAGGTTAAACAGCCAGGAAAAAACACCCCAAACCACAACTCAGAACTAGTTCTGGTGAGAAATCCACTGCTGCTGCTGCCTACCTGTTCCTTCTGCCTTGTGTCTGAGTAGATAACAGTCTGAGTGGTTCCACTTATCTCTAGTATTGTCACGAGCCTACCTAAGAGTGTGTAAAATATGAATTAAACTGTAAAGTTTACTATCATCAACACATTCTAGATAAAAGAGTAGGGAAAAGAAAGAGGAGAGGAAAATTACTTAAAATGCCAGAGCAGGGCAGAACATCTGACTGGTTACTATAGTCCTTGATTCCTGTTCTCCTTTCACTCAACCAATACCTCAGCTGATCAGGGTTCTTTACCTAGTGAGAAGACCTGAACCTTCATTGCTGAGGAGCCTGATTCCTTGTTGGTCCTAGCAGTGTGTTTTTGGGGTTCCGAAGATGTGGGTACTCGGAATCCTCCAAATGCCCTCAAATGTCTCCATTCTAATTCTTAGGGTTCCCAGTCTTTCTTAAGCTTGCTCTTGATTTCACATACAAGACCTGGTAGAATAATTTGGCAACTTGCAGTATTAAACTAGGAGGTTTGTTTTGGGCTATCTCAGTCTGTGGCTGTAAGATAGGAGATTCTTTTAGCATTGTCATAGAAAGTCTAATTTTTCAACCATGCTTGAGCCAATAATGTAGTTTTTTCAGCCTTTGTCTTTAAGGTCTCCAGCACATTTAGAAGCAAATGGCTACCTTGGATGAGATTATCCAAGGAGAGTGTGATGAGTAAGTCCTAGAATGCCTCATGATCTTCGTTGTTACTCTGTGGTGGTGAACACTTAGCTCTTCTCCCCGTCCCACCTCTCAAAAACCCTTATCTTTAATAGGCACATCATTTCAGGTAGCTAGATGACTGTTTAATTAGGTGTGGCTAAAAAAGGGTTGTGGGGTCTGCAGAAGCAATCTCGAAGCTAAACTGTTAGGAAAGACTATCAGAGTTTGTACTCTAGGTTTAAGGGAAACTGGAAAAGAAGAGATATTAACGGGAATGCAGCAGAAGAGGGAAATATGAGAATGGTTTTAGGAAATAATCAATGGGACTTGTGATTGCTTAATTAAGAGGTGTGTGACAGAGAGGGGACATTGAGAAGGGCGATTGGCAATCCCCATTGCAATGCAACACTGTAAACTTTAGTGATTTGAAGGAGTATTAACGGTAATCTGATTAAATGCTGGCCACGTTTTTTGACCAGTCATTTGTTATCTGGACTCCTCCAGTGACAGGAAACTGGTTACATAACATGCTTCCCTAATAATTGTGTGATAGCTCTGACTGTGAAAATCCGGTTCTGATGTTACCTCTTTAGTATACACAGAACACATCTCATTCTTTTTCACCTTGAGAGCTCTGCAAATATCCAGTCTAAAAGTTTCCAGTTTCTCTGAGTTCCATTCCATTTGAGTTCCTACACCATCCTGATAGACCTCCTCTGAACTGGTACCATACTGAATAAACTCCTCCATATTTTCAGTGGCCAGGACAGGACAGGGCAGAGAAGGGCAGGGCAGAGCAAGACGATCACTCCTCATCTGGACACTGTGCTTCTGAGAAGGCAGCTGGAGATTCCATTAGCTTTGTTCTGGCAGCCACACCACACTGTTGACTCACACCGAGCTTCCTGTCAAGTGAACTTAGTTTTCCTCTGTGCTTTTGCTAAACTATCTTTTCTCCAGTCTGTTCTTGTGCTGTTGATGTTTTGTTTTGTTTAAGCCCGGGAACTGGACATTACATTTATTACTGTTAAGTTTCATCTTTTTGTTTGGTCCTTCATGCCAGTCTGTCAAGAGCTTGTTGGACCCTGATTAGATCATATGTGGCATTTATGTGAGAGGGAGCACAGGAGAAAGGCAATTTGAGAGGAAGTCTTGCTGTGGGCACGTTCAGGCTGAGACATACTCAGTTTGAAGTAACTGTGGGACAGTCAACAATCATTTGGGGTAAACTTTTCCTGAGCTCAGGGATGGGACCTGGGCCTGAGATGGCATTTTGGTTGTCACGGGGGTGTAGTTAATTGAAATCAGGGGAGTAGATGTGATTATCCAAGGAGAGTGTGATGAGTAAGAAGGAAAAGAACCTTGGACAGAACACTGGAAGATGCCCATGGTTAGTAACAGGAAATATGTCAGTGAAGCTGAGAGAGCTAAGGGAGCACTTGCAGAGGGCTGCTTTCGCAGAGAGGGTGCCAGTCAGCCCTTTCTCCTCCCAGGGTTCTGAAGCAGAGAAAGCCACTTGGGCCTGAGGCCAAAGTGGGGCTCCTACTCTTTCTGGTTAAACTGATTCCATAGTTTACGAAGAAATGGGTAGGAAGAAAGGTACAACTGTACCAGTGATTGAAAAGAGGAATGAGGTGGTAGGGGAAAGCAAAGAAGAGGACATTTTATTCATTTGCAAGGTAAAGTAACCAGAAATCAAGTGAACCGGGCCTGATAGAAAAATAGATTCAGGGAAGTGACTAGAATGTATAAAAGAAAGCCACTTTCCAGGTGGACGGCTGCATCTTCAGGACCTGAAATGTGTGTTTTATATGTGTTTTGCTCATAGGTATTTGTGAGATTGAGGATAGAGTGTATTGGTTAGAAGTCTTGACAGGAAAAACAGCCCTTAAAACCCTCTCCAGAGTTATTTCTCAGAATATAAGTACCCACTATTCAAAACCTGGAGCGCGAGTGGAGAAATAAGGTAGTGAACTCGTTCCTCCATAGACCAAATGCCTCCTCTCCCTGCCCTGCATTTGGTCAAGACCCTGTAAGTCCAGGTTAAACCTCTAGATTATAACAGTCAACACTGAAATATGTTGATATTTTGTGAGTGACTAATATAATGAATGCATCACCTATCTCAGTAGACCTCATAGCCTTCAGAGGTGGTATTCTTTTACTTCCATTAGGAGGGAAATCATAATTGGTTGTCCTTTTGTAATTTTAGCAGTCACTGATATTTCTCATATATATAGTGATGACTTTATTAAGGATTACACATGGTAATATTATATTTCTCATTTACTCCTTTTAAAAAATACTTTATTTATTTTTAGATGGGGGAAGGAAGGGAGAAAGAGGGGAAACATCAATGTGTGGTTGCCTCTCACGCGCCCCCTGCTGGGGACCTGGCCCACAACCCAAGCAAGTGCCCTGACTGGGAATCGAGCTGGCGACCCTTTGGTTCGCAGGCCAGCACTCAATCCACTGAGCCACGCCAGCCAGGTATTTCTCAGTCACTCTTAATCAGACTTTTGTCAAGGTTGATCAATGTTCTGCTTCATGGAGTTGCCATGGGGATTAAATGAGTTATTATAATGTAAAGCACTTGGAACACTATTAGACACTTCATAAATGGTCAATAAAGGTTACCAATTAATATTTCACTACTAGAACTACTAGTACTAGTACTACAGAAAGATATTGCAGGGTGATCCTTTCTCCCCACCTTGGGTGGGCTTTCACTTACAATAGCCATCACCTGCAACTCCTGTTTGAGGAATTACTTTCGGTGTACTAGACACCTTTTTGTTTGACTTTAGAGGTAGAAGTGTCTGGAAGTTTGCTTACGCCATCCCTTATACTAGAGAGGGAATAGCTAATGCAGAACCCCTCAATCACGGACACACTTGGAATGCTGCGCAGTGAACTTGGCTGAAGCCCAGGGGGTGAAGTTGGAGTAGAAGTCAGAGAGGTGATGGGAGGGAGTGGGAGGCTCATGTAGGGCCTTGTAGGCTATCACAAGGCCTTTGGTTTTTCCTCTTAGTGAAACAAAAAGACAACTGTACGGTTCTGAGCACAGAAATAACAAGATTTGACAAGAATTGTAACAGGATCACTAGGGCAGCTGTATTTAGAATAGACCATAGGGACAATGGCAGAAGCAGGGAGAACGGGCAAGAGGCTACTGTGTGATCCAGTTGAGAGGCAATGATGGCTCCCACCACAGAGAGGTCAGGGAAGGGGTATATTCTGAAAGTAGAGCCAGCAAGATTTTCTGATGGATTGTTTTTTCCTGTATGAGAGAAAGAGAGGAGGCAAGGATTCCAGGGTGTTTTTGGCCTGAGCACATGGAGGATAAAGTTGCCATATACTGAGATTTGCAAGCCTCTGGAAGAAATAGGTTTAGGAAGACCCAAAGTGCCCTGAGGGCTACCTTATAGAAAGATATCTTTTGTAGACTGACTCTGCTGGGTTTTGTTTTTGAAAGTTTGCATTTACTTTGGAATTTCACTCAGACCTGTAAATGAGATAAGGGAAATGGAACTCAAAGAATCGCAACAAAAGAGAGCACTAAGATTTCCAAGATATGAGAGTAGACTGGAGTGGAGGAAGGTATGTGGGTGGTTTATACATTCACACTATAATTCAATGACTTATTTGGTGGATATTTACTTTCTTTCTGATTTTTAGCCATTATACATGACATCAACATTCATGAATATACATTATTGTGCACATTTGAAAAATATTTTCTACAGCATTCATTCATTCATTCATTCATTTTTAGAGAGGGGAAGGGAGGGAGTGAGGGAGGGAAGGAGAGAAACATTGATGTAAGAAACATCAATTGGTTACCTCTTGTTTGTGTCCCAACCGGGGACTGAACCTGAAACCCAGGCATGTGCCCTGACCAGGAATCAAACTGGTGACCTTTCATTTTGCGAGATGATGCCCAACCAAGTGAACCACACCGGTCAGGGCTGTTTGAAAACTTTTTGCCAGTCTGATGGGCAAAGTTATCACTTTTTTTTTTTTTTGGCATCACATTTTTAATGAGCAATTTCTGGATCTATGGTTTGGGGTCATTTGTACCTTTTTCTGTGAAATGCTCATTCATATATTTTGCCCATTTTTCCTATTAGGTCATTTATATTTATCACAGTGTTTTATAGAAGCACTTTATGTGTTTTGTTTATTAAGTTATAGCTCCCTGCCATTATCTCACAATTATATTCATGTAGTAATTAAACAAAAAATAAAAGAAAATATAGAAAAAAATTTTTTTATAATCTTGGTGTGGGAAAGGCCTCCAAACTTGCATCAGGCTGGCTGTACCCAGAGGCCCTGTGTCACCTGGCCCCAAAGCATGCTAGGAAGCCCTGGCTGGGGTGGCTCCACATCTCCTGTCTCAGTAGCTAAGGGCGGGGTGTTAGAGTGGAAACAAGGATCAATGCCGGTTTCCTTCCCTTGTGGAGCACCCTCTGTTTACTTGTCTGTCTCCCTCCCTGCACTGGGAGACCATGTGCACAGGGGCAGCAATGGGCTTTCTCAGTGTCATCTCCCCAGGGTCTAGAGTGAGTGACACCAAAGCCTGGCTTCCTTCCCTTGCAGGTTGGTGCCCACTGCCTAAAAATGCACTGTCTTCATACCAAGTAGAGCCTCATAAGTCTGTCCCACTGACCAGTGAAGTGTGTAGGCGAAAACCTTCCCCTCCTCTCTCTCAGGCCCTAGCCTTGCCTCTTTCATATCATGGTGTAGTGTAATTATTTGTTTGACTTTTTTATATCTGTATCCCCAGTACTTAGCAAAGTCTTTCACCAGAGACTTTCTATTCAGGTAACTCAGCTTATTTTGCCTTTAAATTATTTATTTATTTATTTATTTATTTATTTATTTATTTGAGAGAGAGCATGTGAGAGCAAGAGAAACATCGATGTGAGAGAGAAACATCTATCGGTTGCTACCGGCATGCACCCCAGCTGGGGATCAAACCACAACCTAGGTACTTGCCCTGACCAGGATCCAACCTTTCGGTGACCTTTCAGCGACCTTTTCAGTGTACTGGACGGATGCTCCACACTGGCCAGGGCGTTATTTTGCCTTCTTTACAGATAAGAATTTTGCTTTGCTTTACACTGAAATAAATGTTTATTTGCTATAAGGCAGCAGCAGTGACGTGCCAGCTAGGTCACCCAACGGGCCACTTTGTGGTCCCATCCCAAACCTTCTTTTTGGTAGTTGTTTCAGTTCATCACTTCTAGTTCCTATTTCACAAGAAGCTAGTCTGTTGTGTTGTGGCTTTCACTGCTAACAACAACAAAAAAAGTGGTTTGGGGACTTTGGCCAAGAAAATGGTATAATTAGAAAATAAACTGAAGTCTAAGTAGTAATTTAACCCCACCCAAATTCTGACACCAAATGAGAATTCTAACATTACCTTGCCAAGAAGTACACTCTTCAGAGCCTTAAACCCTAAAGTTTCATCCTGATCAATGTTGTAAAGTAAGTATGAAAGGAATGAACTGTATTGTCAGATAATTACCACCAAGACAGTTGCTTGACTCAGAAAGTTTTTATATGAGAAATCTTTTGAACTTTGAAGAACAGCTAACTCTCATACTTTAAACTATTTAGGAAAACTTTAATAACTCTGATACCAAAATAGATAATGAGATTACAATACAAAAAATCCTAGAGATCAATCTCAATATAAATAAAAGAAACTAATCTCAGATGTACCATACTTAAATGTAAGAAAATGAAATAAAATTTCTAGAAGAGAATGTTGTAGAATCTCAATCAGATCTTGGGATAAGGAAAACTTCTAAACATGATAGCAGAGGGAAAACCATTAATGAAAAGACTGAAATTTTTGTCATGAAAATAAAACACTTTTGTTCCTTCATTTATTCAGTCCTTCAACAAATATTTAGTGAGCATCTCCTATATGCCAAGCACTATTTTAAGCATTAGGTACTTCAAAAACAATATAAATATATAAGGCAATTAATAAATGTGAACAATTTTTGCATCAGTCACAAATATCTGACAAGCAAAGAGTTCATATCCTTCACCATTAGAAAAAGATCAGCATCCCAACTGAAAAATTGGCAAAGTATATGAACAGCAGTTTACAGAATAAAGTCTACAAAGGGACATGACACATAAGAAATGATACCCAAACTCATTAGACATCAGACAAATACAAATTTAAAAGAGATATTCTTTTGCTTTGGCCTATGTGACTGCCAGGGCTTTAAAAGAAGTTTCTGAGAAAGATGGCAGAAAGAAAGAAGCATAGTTCTGAGTACATGTTGGCATAATTCCCTCTGTGGCACTCATCAAAAAGAAAGAAAAAAATCCAAAATGGAGAAGGAAAATCCAGTCGAGTCATGGAAAGACCCTTGCTTGGGAGGGCACAGTTTTGACAAATGAGGAAAAAGATTTCCGAAGGTTTCCAGTGAAAAATGCTTAGCCTGGAAAGGAGAGGACTATGGCCTGGGCTAATCCTCCATTTGGACGCTCAGGAGTCATGAGTAGAAAGGGACAATGAGGGGAAGAGGATGGAGGTTTAAGGTGAGAAGAGGTGTGCAGCGGTGCCCAGGGGAGGGAGAACGTGCACTGAGGGACCACCTGAGCGATGTTAGTGCTCAAACACTGAAATGAAAGTGAAACTAGTTAATGTCATTGCATCTGAGTGTTCTTGAGGTAAAGGAATACCATTGGGGTCAACAGCGAGGAGGCCAAGAAGTTTGTCTTGAACGGTAAACAATAAAAGGTAGGAACCTCTAGCAGGTGTACGTGCTTTGAACCAAGCAAGTAATGAAACCAAGATGAAACGGAGAATGTTCTTTTCGTCTCCAGGTATCTGGGGATAAGTCTGCTGGCAGGCAACCTCTGGATCTTAACTTCTCCCAGGCGGAGACTGGAGCTTAAACAAACACTGCTGCCCTGTGGTCTGGGTGGAGTAGCTTCTATTGATTGACAGTTATGTGCTGGCCAGAGACTGGGAGGTGGTTTTGGCAACTTCCTCCAGTCAGAAGAGTATTTCGAGCTGATGAACCACCTTGTAAAAAATCCCCTTGGGGCCATAGCTGATTGCTTGAAGTCCCACCAACCCTGAGATGCTGCCACGATCTGAAGCTGGGATCCCTTTGAAGATGGCTCACTCCTTCTTGCATTCACTTCCCTCTCTTTCTTCCCTCCCATCCTCCTCCATCTCAGGCTCACACATGACACAGGTGTTTCAAGCATAGACATCTCTGCTTTTTAGGAATTCACATATAGCACTGTTTTTCTTTTTAATTTCTGACTGTAGTGACATGTTTGTAGGAAGCCTTTTGAGATACCAGTGTTAGGTAAATGTCCATTTCTATTTTCTCCGTGCTGTTATAATTTTCTTATTTAAATGTGAATTTTTAATCCAGACAGGATTTATTTTGATTATATGTGGAATGTATATGTGGAGACAGATTTATTAATTCATTCGACAAGATTTATTGAGCACCCTCTAGGCACCAGGCACTGTTGGGACATTTGAGAGAGATTTTCCTCACTATTAAACCTCATATTCCTTATATGTAATAATATAAGAGACCAGGTTTTCCCAACGCTTTCCAAATTCATATATTTTGGAAAAAAGAACAGGAAGACCTCTTGCTAGACTGTGAGCTCATTTTTATAAAATGGTACTGTGTTTTCTCCTTTCCTAGACATTTAATCCTAGACTTTGTAACCCAAATACACACTTTCCCACAATCCCAGTTAATTTGCTTCATTCCTTTCTTCCTGCCTGACTCTTTGGGAGTTCTAAGCTCTTTGACCTGCAAGGCTGTTGTCAGTGGATAGCAACTTCTAAGCTCACCAAAGCACATGGTTAAAACCCAGAATCCTGAAGTAGCTGATCTGAATTCAAAGCCCATCTCTGCCACCTATTTGCTCATGTGCTTAGGCAAGCTGATTAATCTCGCTGCTTTTCAGTTTTCTCATATGTATCAAATGGCATAAACACTATACCTCACAAGGTTCATATTCAGTTTAAATGATTTAATTTAATCCATCCAGATGACTTCAAACAGTTCCTGGGACATATGTGTTAAGTGTTATTATTGCTGCTGTCTCTTTTGAGGGGTCTGTATTCCTTCAGGTTTGTTACTCTGATACTGATATCTTCTCATTGTTAACGGACTTCTCTGGAGAGAGTGCCAGGAATTCTCACACTTGTGTACTCAGCTTGGGCAATGGGAAATATCCCTAGTGAACATCCATGGTGTCAGAGCAATAGTTTTTATTGCAGTAAAATACACGTAATTTAATATTGATCATTTTAACCATTGTTAGTGCCACAATTCAGTGGCATTAAATACACCGATGAAGCTGTGTAACCATCACCACTATTTGTATCCAACACTTCGGTGTGACGGCAATTTTAAAAAGCTTTTTCACATGTGTTCATGCCTTTGCAAGTACCCTGCTTAGAAGAGCCTCCCCTCAACCATTTTGGTCTGGTAAGCTCAGTTCAGTTGTGACTCCTTCCAAATTGTACCTTCCCTGAACCTTCCTCCAGACTTAATTACCTCCCTTGTGTTTCCATTCCACCTCAGATTCCTAATCTATCACAGAACTTTACTAGAGTTTAAAATGACTGTTTATTCCTGAGTTGGTTTGGGCCCATTGTTCCAACCCACCATTTTGCATCCTGAGCCTGATACCTAACATTGGTGACCCTCCCAGGTTCAAAACACCTGCAAACTTGATTAGTGGGTCTTTAATGACCTCTAAGATTCTGCCACACAAGAAATAATGAGAAACTAGTCGGGACATTCAGTGGCACTTAGATTGACAATAAATGAGGAAGGTCAAGCCCATGTCATGTACTGTGGCATACTTATCTCTGCTGAACATTCCTCCTCAGGATTCCTCCTTCCAAGGCCCACCACATTGCAGAGATACAAGATTTTTCTGCCTCTGTTGACAAGCCATGGAAGTAGATCCTGTGGGCCAGGCCATCTCTGGGACAATCACAGGAAGTTATTCCACGCCTGGGACAAGTCCCAACTCTATCTGGCAGCGAGCAGAAGGTTACAGGCCATCAGGCTGAAGGGTCACCAGCAATCCCAGGGCTGGTGGCACTGAGCCAGGACAGAGAGGAGCTGTATAACCTGCTTCTGGAAATTCCCGACCTGCTGCCCTTGGGTCCCATAGCCTTTGTGGTCCCCCTTGGCAAGGAAGTAGAAGGTGGGGAGAAAGGACCCTCTTGAGTAAAGCACAACAGAAAATAGAACATTAACCAGAATTCTGTTTCTTCAATGATACATTTTGCAACACATAAACACACACCAAACTTCCCCGATCATTTTCAAGGTGAAATCACTGGGAAGCGAATGAGAGCTAGGCTTAGAGGAGCAGGTCTTGGGAAGTTACTGAAAATCTCCAAGTTGCTACCAAATGCTTTCTTTCATCTCATGTTCTGGGACTACATCCAAGATTCCTGGGGGCCTTACAAATGGCAGTCAGTGGTTGAGTTGTTAGGTTTTCTAAACACTAACTAGCATTTACTAAGTAGATGTCAATAGCAACACAAAAACAAGAAAAGCACAGTGGGGGAAATCTGTTCATAGAAGAACAGGGATGAAGGAGGATGCAAAAGAAAGTGAAAAGTCGGTAAATAGGACAAGAGCAAGTTTTATTCCTCTCTCATTTTTTCCTTCTCTGTCTTCTGGACTCCAGAGAAAAATGTTTGTACGTGAAGGGCAGAAATATTCCACTTTGGAATACAGAACTAAATCAGGGGAAACAGCTTTGACAGTTCCTTGTGATAGAACAATCTTTGCTGGAAGTGCTCTAACATGTATGTGACTTTGAGGGTAATATGCTCTGTCAGCCTGTTTCCTTCTGAAACCTCCCAGTAAACTACAGAAGTGGCAGGAGCAACCCCCTTGAAAACCTGCCAACTTCAGTAGGCATATATCCTCTTCCTACTACAACTCTCTTTTCTCTCCTTTAATTTTTTTTAAAGATTTTATTTATTTACTTTTAGAGAGAGGGGAAGGGAGGGAGGAAGAGGGAGAGAAACATCAATGTGGGAGAGACACATTGATTGGTTGCCTCCCACATGCCCACTACCGAGGCATGTGCCCTGCCTGGGAATCAACTGGTGACCTTCCAGTTCGCAGGCCAGCGCTCAATCCACTGAGCCACACCAGCCAGGGCTAATTTCAACTAATTCTAATTTGCTTTCTTTTTTTTTTTTAAGGTTTTGTTTATTTATTTTTAGAGAAGGGGAGGGAGAAAGAGAGGGAAACATCAATGTGTGGTTGCCTCTGGGTGTGCCCCCTACTGGGGACCTGGCCTGCAACGCAGGCATGTTCCCTGACTAGGAATGAAACTGGCGACCCTTTGGTTCACTACCTGGTGCTCAATCTACTGAGCCACACCAGCCAGTGCTCTAATTCACTTTGTTAAACAGTGTTCTTGAACAACGAAAGGGAGACATGAGAATTGGATCAATGAATAACGCCTTTCATCTCTCTGAGGACCAGATTTTTCTGGGAAATTAGCTGTCCTGACCACTTCACAAGATTATTAATGTAAATTGACATGCTTGTAAGAGAAAGAAATGCCATCTGTGAAGGTCATTTGCCCTTGTTCCATGCAGGAGACTCCTAGCACTTGGTAACACATTATGCAACGATAGTATCTGCCCAATAGCAAATCAGAGCCTCTGATTCAGCCTGGACCCTCCCTGTCCCTCATTGCCCACATGCAGTTGACGAGCCAGTACTATCAGCTCTACCCCCACTGAGCCTCCCACCATCTGGCTGCTGCCACCTCTCTAGCTTTGTCCTCGGTCATTCCAACCGTCCAGGAAGTCACAGATTCATACATATGGCCCAGTACTTGGTCCACGAGACCACTGTGAGTGTCATAAGAGTAGGGCCTGGGTCAAATTTATCTCTGTATGCCTTGCACACATCCCATTCAATAAACATGTTTTCACTAGATGATTTAGTCAGTTTCCATTTAATGTAATTATTGATGCTTTTGGATTGGAAACAAGCACCTTATTTTGCACTTTTTATTTGCCCCTGTGTAGTTTGCCTTTTCTGTACTTTCTTAACTACTTTTGGAGTATCTTTTTGTAAACTTATTTAGAAACTTAATTAGATGCCCAGAAAGTATAAATAAATGTAGAGGAGGCTGCTGGACCTTTCCCCAGTGCCCCACATGTAAATATCTTGCACAATTCCAGTTCAGTCTTATAACCAGCCAATGACATTGATACCATCCAAGATATGCGGCAAGTTTCACCTGTTGTACATGTACACATGTGCATGCATGTGTGTTGTATGTGTGTCAGTGCAACTTCATCACATATGTAGATTTAGGTGACCACCATGCAATCAATATACAACTACCTTCTAACACGAGGATTCCTCCTGTTAACCTTTTATAGTCACATCAATGCATGGAGTATGTATTGTATGCCAAGACTTTTAAAGATGTGGGAGGTACTTCAAGGACCAAGACAGGCGACTTTGCTGCCACTACAGAGCATACAGGCTACGTCAGCAAAAGTTAAAGTCCCAGGGAGAACTGGAGACAAGTGACATTCATTGGCTGTGTCTTGGTTTCTAGAGGTCCTTTATTCTGCCTGTAACTTCAGATGCTCACCAAACTAGTTCCACTTCCAACTTTACACCTCTCTTCATATGGTAATAGTGAGAAATTCTCTACCGAGCCATTCACATACAATTTGAAAGCTTTTCACAGCAGACCCAGGCCTTGCTGTCCTTAGGCTCTTAGCAACATTTTTTCTTCTTGCTGTCCTTTAATCTGAGGCATCTTCTGCAGCCTGACCAATAAGGCCACTGAAAGAGCGGCTCAGAAAGAGACCAATACCTGTTAGCAATCAGAACAATTAGAATCTGAGCACCAAATCCTGGAGCTCAGGACACTCTTGGCCATGACAGTATGGAGCGCATCCATAACTCAGGAGAGGAAGAGGCCCACATAGTTCCTTTTGGCAGCTTAAGTCGAAAACTGCCATTGCTGAAATGACAGCAGTATTGAAGGATCAAAACCTAGAGCTCTAACTGTAGCTAGATGTAGGTTTTGTTCCCTCAGCCTGAGTTGGAAAGCCTGACTATGAAGACAGGTTGCTGACCCATCCTGTGCACATGCAAAGGAAATGACTTCATAGCTTTGGGATTTCACCACTGCAGAGGGGGCAGGGGGCCAATTCTGCTGAAACAAAGGGACAGTAATCACTCTTGCCAGAAAAGCAGTTTAAATCAGAGGTGTCTCTTTACAGCCTCAGAGACTTTCAGGATGTTTCTCAGTTCATTTCAGTGTCTTTAGACAATGAAAACAATCCAGACAGGCCACTTCAATTTTATTGGATTGAATTCTGGAGCCCAAGAACTGTAAAAAAAAAACAAACCACAAAACAACTTGCTATAACCAAGCCAGGTTTGTTTTACTGTGCAAGTAAAATTGAGTACACAAATAAAAGTGCTCAACTTCAAGTTTTATCCATTATAAACTTTAGCATTGATAGCCTATCTTATTAACTCATAAAAGCTCATCTTAGGTATGCTTAGCTGATTACTCTTACACCCCAGTTTAATCCTCAACATGCTGCAGTGTCTGGATAGAACATTTACTGTGTTTGAGTTAGAAGTCTGATACCAAACTTGCCTGATTACCTAAGGTCCAGCTTAGAGGCTGTGTCTATCTGGTTCACCATCACATCCTTGGCTCCTAGAACATAAATATATGATGAGTAAATTCTGGTTGTTAGGTTTGTTATGAACCCACAAAACTAACTTCTCAAGAGTAGTGTTTTATTTTTAATTTAATTTTTGATTTAATTTTTATTGTATTATTTTACATTACCATTTAGTCCCCTTTATACCCCACAGCAGTCACCACGCTGTTGTCCATGTCCATGAGTCCTTTTTCCTTTTCTGCTTCATCCCTCCACACTACCCTACCAAGCTGTCATCTGCTCTCCATCTATGAGTCTGTCTCTGTTTTGCTTGTTAGTTCAGTTTCTTTGTTATATTCCACATATCGGTGAAAGCACATGTATTTGTCTTTCTCTGACTGGCTTATTGCACTTAGCATAATGTTCCACATCCATCTATACTGTTGCAAAGGGTAAAAATTTCTTCTTTTTTATGGCTGAGTAGAATTCCAATGCATAAAAGTCCCATAGTTGTTTTATCCACTCATCTAGTGATGGACACTTGGGCTGCTTCCATACCCTGGCGATTGTAAATAACAGTGCAATGAACATAGGGGTGCTTATGTTCTTTCGACTTAGTGTTTTGGGTACCCTTGGATATATTCCCAGAAGCTGGGTCAAAAGGCAGATCCATTTTTAATTTTTTGAGGTATCTCCATACTGCTTTCCATGGCGGCTGCACCAGTCTCCATTTCCACCAACAGTGCAAAAGGGTTCCCTTTTTTCTACATCCTCGCTAGCACTTGTTTGTTGATTTATAGATGACAGCCATTCTGACAGGTGTGAGATGATATCTCATTGTGGTTTTAATTTGCATTTCTCTGATGATTAGTGATGTTGAGCATATTTTCATATGTCTATTGATCATCTATAAGTCCGCTTTAGAGAAGTCTCTATTCAGGTCCTTTGTCTATTTTTTAATTGGGTTGTTTGTTTGTTTGTTTGTTTGGTGTTGAGTTTTGTAAGTTCTTTATACATTTTTGGATATTAATCCCTTATCAGATGTATCAGCAAATATGTTCTCGCATTCTGTGGGTTGTCTTTTTATTTTGTTGATGATTTCCTTTGCTGTGCAGAAACTTTTTAGTTTAATGTAGTCGCAGTTGTTTATTTTTTTTTCTTTTGTTTCCCTTGCCTGGGGAGATATAACTGATAAAAAAATTCCTGTGAGCAATGTCCGAGATTTTGCTGCCTATGTTTTCTTCTAGGATTTCTAAGGTTTCAGGTCTAACATTTAAGTCTTTGATGCATTTTGAATTTATCCTTGTGTGTGGTGTGAGAAGGTGGTCTAGTTTCACTTTTCCGCACGTATCTTTCCAATTTTCCCAACACCATTTATTGAATAAACTCCCTTTAGCCCATTGTATGTGCTTGCTTCCTGTGTTGAATATTAATTGACTATAAAGGTGTGGGTTTATTTCTGGGCTCTCTGTTTTGTTCCATTGATCTATGTGTCTGTTTTTATGCCAGTACCAGGCTGTTTTGATTACTTTGGCCTTGTAATATAGTTTGATATAAGGTAGCATGATTACTCCAACTTTGTTCTTTTTCAGGATCACTATTGCTATGCAGGGCCATTTGTTGTTCCATGTAAATTTTTGAAATATTTGTTCTAGCTCTGTAAAATACATCATTGGAATCTTGGTAGGAATTGCATTGAATCTATAGATTGCTTTGGGTATTATGGACATTCTAATGATGTTCATTCTTCTTATCCATGAACACGGTATGTGCTTCCATTTGTTTGTATCTTCTTTTATTTCTTCATTGTCTTAAAATTTCCCAAGTACAGGTCTTTTACATCCCTGGTTTGCTTTATTCCTAGATATTTTGTTCTTTTTGAAACAATTGTGAATGGGGATTGTTTTCTTAATTTCCTTTTCTGTTAATTTGTGACATACACAAATTCAACTGATTTCTGGATATTAATTTTGTATCCTGTTACTTTGCTGAATTCATTTATCACATCCACTAGTTTCTTGGTGGAATCTTTGGGGTTCTCTAGCCCATTATCATATGATCTGCAAATAACGACAGTTTCACTTCTTCCTTTCCAATTTGGATGCCTTTTGTTTCTTCCTCTTGTCTGATTGCGATGGCTAGGACTTGCAGTACTATGTTGAATAAGAGAGGTGAAAGCAGACCAATCCCTGTCTTGTTCCCAATCTCAAGGGGAATGCTTGTAGTTTTTGCCCACTGAGTATGACGCTGGCAGTGGGTTTGTCATATATGACCTGCATTATGTTTAGGGATGATCCCTCTAAGCCCACTTTGCTGAGAGTTTTTATCATAAGTGTGTGCTGGATTTTATCAAATGCTTTTCCTGCATCTATTGATATGATCATGTAGTTTTTATCCCTCATTTTTGTTTATGTGTGAATCACATTTATTGATTTGCAAATGTTGTGCCAACCCTGCACTCCTGGAACAAATCCCACTTGATCAGGGTGTATGATCTTTCTGATGCATCGCTGTGTTCAGTTTGCTAATATTTTGTTGAGGATTTTAGTGTCTATGTTCATCAGGGACACTGGCCTATAATTTTTGTTCCTTGTAGTGTCTTTATCTGGTTTTGGAAATAGGATAATGCTCAAAATGAGTTTGGGAGTCTTCCTTCCTCTTGAATTTTATGAAATAATTTGAGAAAGAGAGGTGTTAGCTCTTCTCATAATGTTTGGTACGATTCACCTGTGAAGCCATCCAATCCAGAGCTTTTGTTCATTGGGGGTTTTTTGACTACTGCTTCAATTTCCCTAGATGCAATATCTCTATTCAGATTCTCTGATTCTTCCTGATTTATTTTTGGAAGACTATGTTTCTAGGAATTTATGCATTCCATCCAGGTTGTCCAGTTTGTTGGCATAAAGTTCTTCATAATATTTTCTTACAATCCTTTATATTTCTTTAGTGTTAGTTGTTATTTCTCCTCTTTCATTTCTGACTTTATTCATTTGGGTCCTTTTCTCTTTTTTTCTTGATGAATCTAGTTAAAAGTTTGTCAATCTTGTTTATCTTTTCAAAGAACCAGCTCTTTGATTCATTTATCTTTTGTATAGTTTTTTTAGACTCTATTTTGTTTGTTTCTGTTCTAATCTTTATTATTCCTTCTACTCACTTTGCCCTATGTTTGTGTTTCTTTTTCAAGTTCCTTCAAGTGTAAAACTAGATCATTTCTTTCAGCTTTATCTATTGTTTTTTGAGATAGGCCTGTAATGGTATGAATGTCCCTCTTGGGATTGTTTTCCCAGTGTCCCAAAGATTTTGGATTGTTGTGTCCTCATTCATTTGCTTCAAGGTATCTTTTGATTTCTTCCTTGATCTCATTGTTAACCCATTCGTTGTATAATAACATGTCATTTAGCTTCCATGTCTTTGTGTGTGTTTCAGTGCTCTTCTTGTGATTGATTTCTGGTTTCATAGCATTGTGGTCAGAGAAGATGCTTGATAGGTTTCAATCTTCTTAAATTTATTAAGACTTGTTTGGTGTCCTAACATGTGGTCTATCCTAGAAAATTTTACACGTGCACTGGAAAAGTATGTATATTCTGTTGCTTTTGGGGAGAAATGCTCTGAAGATATCAATTAAATCCACCTGATACTGTGTTGTTTAAGGCTGCTGCAGTCTCGTTGTTGATTTTCTGCCTGGAAGATCTATCCATTGAAGTCAATGAGGTGTTAATATCCCCAATTATGACTATATTTCTGTCGATCTCTCCCTTGACGCCCATCACAATTTGCTTTACATATTTAGGTGCTCCTATATTAGGTGTAGAAAGGTTTACTAAAAGTAAAAGGGATTGTTCCCTTTATCATTATGTAGTGTCTTCCTTTGTTTCTTACTATGGCCTTGGTTTTAAAGTCCATTTTATAGGATAGAGGTACTGCTTCCCCACCTTTCTTTCCTTTTCCATTTGCATGAAATATCAGTATTCAACGTTTTACTTTTAGTCTGTGTATATCCTTCCATCTGAGGTGGGTCTCTTGGAGGCAGCATATTTACGGGTTGTCTTTTCTTATCCATTCAGTTACCCTTTGTCTTTTGATTGGAGCATTTAATCCATTTAGATTTAAGGTGATTATTGATAGATACATATGCAGTGCCACTTTATTGTTAGACTGTTTTCCTCTGTCTTTTTTTTCTCTTTCTCTTTTTCTTCTCCTTCTTCTTAAAGGAAGCCCCTTAACCTTTGTTGCAGTACTGGTTTGGTGTTATCGAACTCTTTTAGCTTTTTCTTGTCTGGGAAACTCCTTATTTCTCCTCCCATTTTAACTGATAGCCTTGCAGGGTAAAGTAGCCTTGGCTGTTGGTCCTTACTTTTCATCACCTTGAATATTTCATGTCACTCCCTTCTGTCCTGAAATGTTTCTGATGAGTAATCAGGTGACAGTCTAATTGGTGCTCACTTGCAGGTAACTCCCTGCTTTTCTCTTGCAGCTTGTAGGATTCTCGCCTTGTCTCTAGGCCTTGTCATTTTAATTATGATGTATCTTGGTGTAGGCCTCTTTGGGTCCAACCTGTTTGGGACTCTCTGAGCTTCCTTTACTTGTGTGTCTTTTTCCTTCCAGATTAGGAAAGTTTTTGGTCATTATTTCTGCAATAGGTTCTCAATCCTTTGCTCGCTGTCTTCTTCTCGTATTCCCATGGTGCAGATGTTTTTACACTTCATGTTGTCCAAAATGTTTCTTAAGGTCTCCTTATTTTTTAAAATTATTTTTTTCATTTTGGTGCTTTGCCTGGGTTTTTTTTTCCCCCCTACCTTGTCTTCCAAAACAGTGATTTAATCCTCTGCTTCACCTAACCTACTGTTTATTCCTTCCAGTATTATTTATTTCTGGTATTGCATTCTTTATTTCTGACTGGTCCTTTTTTATGGTTTCTATGTCTTTTTTCTTGGTGTTGAGTATCCTTATAATCATTACTCTAAACTCTCTCTCTGCTAACTTGCTTGCTTCCATTTCATGTAGTTCTTCTGGAGAAATCTCTTGTTCTTTCATTTGAGGTCTGTTTCTTTGTGTTTCCACTTTGGCTGGTTTGGATTTTCCACCGTATATGTTTATCTAATC
The DNA here is from genome assembly GCF_021234165.1 of Pteronotus mesoamericanus. NCBI lineage: Eukaryota > Metazoa > Chordata > Mammalia > Chiroptera > Mormoopidae > Pteronotus > Pteronotus mesoamericanus. The sequence continues at coordinate 130,282 of NW_026555093.1, read as the reverse complement.
AGCTGTTAATAATATCAGTTGTTAATCTAATCATGCTGTGGTTAGCAGCTTGGCTTAAGCACCGCAGGGTAGGGAAGAGTAATTCCTGCAGGCGGGGCCGTTGCTTCCCCGCAGGCTGATGCCATTCTGGGAGGAGTGCTCTGCCTGAGAAATGTGGCTCTTGTAGTATGGAGAATGATTCAGCACATGGATCCTAGTGGCTGTTCCTTTAGTTTTCTCCCCAGAGTCACCAACCTCAGACTGTCCTCAAGTGTCTCTGGTCCACTCTGCCCTCCCTGGGCTGGCACCCATGGCAAGTGGCTGTAAATGAAATTTTGTGCTATGGCCCTTTAAGCCATCTCTCTGGCAGACAGAACACTGCTGCTTTTCACAGCTGGATTTTATCTGAGTTCCTTTCCAGCTCTAGTGCTGTGGGTTAGGGAGCCCAGCCTGTGGTTTAGACCCCACACTTCTCAGGGAAACTCCCGGCTTCCGAAATATCCCTTCGGCCCTTCAGCTGCCACCCGTGGGAGCCCAGCCAGCCCTCTCGCGTCTCCTCCACACTTCCTACCAGTCACATGGTGGTGAAGTGTTTTCTTTTGTCTGTGTTTATAAGGTTTCTCTCCAGTTAGTGTTCAGTTGGTTATTCTGGATGATTTCTCTACAATTTAGTTGTAATTCCAGATTGGTCCCAGGAGGAGGTTAATGTAGCTTCCACTTACTCCTCTGCCATCTTGGATCCCTCAAGAGTAGTGTTTTAAACCTAGGTCTGTGATACCGTGCAATAGAGTGTAGAATTCAATCAACAAGTATTCACTGAGCAACTATTTTGTGCCAGGCACCACTAGGTCCAGAGAATAAAGTGCTGATCAAGACAGACAAGGCCTTGCCTTGGCTGGGTGGCTCAGCTGGTTGGAATATCATCCCTTACACCAAAAGGTTGTGGATTCACTTCCAGTCAGGGCACATGCCCAGGTTGCAGGTTCGATTCCTGGTTGGGATGCATATGAGCGGAAGCCAACCGATGTTTGTCTCTCACTCTCTCTGTCGCCCAACCCTTCCTCTCTTTCTAAAATCAATAAACATATCCACAGGTGAGGATTAAAAAAAATCTGCTCAATCATTTCAAGACTTTTTTTTAAACTTTCTTAGGGTAGGTCTAGAGTAGCCTATACTCTAAAGGCAGTTTGGCCTACTGCTAACTCTAAGGTTCAGCCTTTCCTGAGTCTCTGCCAAATGTCTCAGTTTTCTTCTTGGTAGCTGGTCAGAATTCACATATCTCCAAGCCCTGTGTGAGCTCCAGTAGTTATTCAGTTTGTGAGTCTTAAGTAGTTATTTTTGGATTCACCTCAAAGGGTTTCACCCTACACAACTGCATGTTACTACTATTCAGCCAAAGTCTCATGGGGGTCGGCAAAGGGGGGAATTCCTATGTAGACTTCTGGAACTCTTTCTTTATATAGATCCTTCCTCTCTGGTGTTCTGCTCTATGAATTTCAGCCACCTCAACTATCTAGAGTTCTGATCTCTGTCTTCTGAATTCTGCAAGATTTCTATGTTCTGTTTCAGATCCTCTCCCTGCACTGTAGTCTTGAAATGTGATTATAGGCTGAAAGCCAGGATGGTCATAGGGCTCCCCTCTTTTGTTTCTCTTCTCATGCCACAGTCCTGCATTGATTGCCATCCAAAGTCTGAAAGCAGTTGTTTCATATATTTGGTCTAGTTTTCTAGTTGGTTTTATGGGTAGAGGACAAGTTGAGTGCCATATACAACAAAGTGGCTAAAAGTAGAAATTCTCCCAGGTGATTCAGATGCATAATAAAGTTTGGAGAATGTATTGGTTTGCTGAAGCTGCTATAACAAAGTATCACAAACAGGGTGGCTTAAACAACAAAAATTGTCTTCCAGTTCTGGAGGCTGCAATTCTAGGATTAATTCCTTCTGAGGGCTGTGGGGGAGAGTCTGTTCCAGGCCTTTCTCCTTGGTTTTTTCATGGCTATCTTCTCTCTCTGTCCCTTCACAATGTCTTTGTTCTGTGCATAGCTGTGTTCAGAACTTTCTTTTTTTAAGGCCACCAGTCATATTGGATAAGAGCCCCCTCTAATGATGTTATTTTAACTTGGTAAACACCCTATCTCAAAACAAAGTTACACTCTGAGATACTGGGGTTTGGCATTTCAGTGTATGAATTTAGCGGGGGACACAATTCAACCTGTAACAGGGAAGTTCAGATTCAAGTCCCAGTCCCTCTTCCCTAGATACTAGAGTGAATCTAGTTTTCCAAATGCACACAGCACCCACCTCAGTCCTTCGGGCACTGGCGCCTTTGTTTAACCTGGTGGGCCACTCTTGATCAAGAAAGAACTAGGAGGTATTTGTAAATGTGAAATCTGCAAATTGGATTGGCTTAAGAGAAGACCAACATAGAGCTTTTACTCTCAGAAGGATGAAATTCAGTTATTCCTCTAACAATTCCATAAAAACAAATAGGCCTGTGATCTGGGCACGCTTTCCTTGGAGGAGTTTATATTTTAGAAATGTGCAGAAACACTTTGTTGCAAGATTACAGTATGATGCAGGTTTTGTTGTCAGAGATGATACTGGGATATTGGTGGAGTGGTAATGACTCAGCTTGGTAGCTGTGGCAAGGAAAGGCTGATGGGAAACAGATCTTTTGATGGTTAGAACTGGAAAATCCCTCAGAGTCCATGAGGGCACAGTGGGGGGATGTGGGCTCCTGAAGGGGAGAAGCAGTTTTCCCAGAGCAAGCAGGTGCCTTGTGCAGGGGAGGGGGGCAACAATCCCATTGTCATTTTATAAGTCACTTTAAATTGCTAAATTTTTGCTATCCATTTTCTCACTGGTTCACTCCAATTACACCCTAAGGGGGGCAGGACAGGTTTATTATCTTCATTTACACGTGGCAGGACTGAGATTCACAGCAGTTGAGTTAATTTCTCAAGGTCACTGGGAAAGTCTAAAGGTGAATCAGAATTCAAATGCAGGTCTCCTGACTTTCAGTTCAGCCCCCACTTTTTCTGAACTCTCTTTCTCTGAGTCATAATGGTGTTTGCACCTTTATGCACAATGATTCTGCTTTCTAGATCCTCTTGGCCCAGGATATGCTCATCTTCACAGTCGTTCCTGAACTGTTAACCTCACCCTTTTTCATCTTGGCTTCCCAACCTGCTACCTAGCTGCCCTGCAGAGCAGACCTGAGGTGAGAAGGTGGAGTCTAGTGCAACCATGGTAACCAGCAATCTTGCACTTGTAAAGTGTAAACATCTCCCCAGTCGGAAGCACCTGGGGAGGGTCCTCTGTGAGCTTACCAGTCCCCTGACAAACAAGTACCTTTTCATGCACAGTGTCTGTCACATAGTAGGCACTTGGTAACTGTTTATTGAACGAATCCATGAGTATGCCCTGCCCAGAGGAATTGTTTTAAAATCCTTTTTATCATAAAAGAAAACACAGATATAGCAAACTACATTTTTAAAAATACATTGCTCAGTAAATTACTATTAGGTGAGCCTCCTTATAACCACCAACCAGTTGAAAAATAACTTTGCCACTCACTACCAAAGCCCTTCCATGTGCTTCATATCAGTCACAACATCCTCCTCCCCATAACCAACTGCTATTCCTGATATGTGCAGAAATCAAATGAGCATCCCTTAGGCACTATAATTTAGTCTAGTTCATTGAAAAAAATTTGATACATCCTTTAAGTGTCATTTAATCCATAGATTCACCACACTCCTGTCTTTTCTTTTTCTTATTTATCTGCTGAAAAACTCAGGCCTTTGATCTGCAGAATTTCCCACAATCTGGCTTTTGCCTTGTCAATGTAAGAAATGTCCAAACCTGTAAGAATTTTTATGAGTTTGTTTGAGCCAAACTGACGACAATTGCCTAGAAGCAAAATCTCAATGGACTGAGAAAATGTTCCGGAAAATGGAAGTATTGCCACTTATTTTATATAGCAAAATCAAAGGGGAAGACGTAAGGGGGTTATGCGAATCCATTGGTGATAGATTAGAGAGGTGGGAGAAAGCAAAGTGGGGTCACCTTTGGGATTAGATGAAAAGTAAAATAGAAAGCCCTGGCAAGGTGGCTCGGTTGGGGCATCATCCCATACACCAAAAAGTTCCGAGTTTGATTCCTGGTCAGGGCACATACCTAAGTTGTGGGTTCTATCCTAGTCGGGGCACATATGGATAGAAACCGATTGATACTCGATTGATGTTTCTGTCTCCCAGCGCTGTCTCTGTCTCTCTTTCTCTCTGGATAGTTAACAGTCAATAATTAACATGATAACAGTAACAATGAGGGGATTTGTGGTCTTCCTTCTGGTGTTGGTTGTGCTTTGAGGTGTCCAGAAAAAAGAAAACTACTTTGTTATTCCAAAGGCATGTTCTCATGGCATATTAGCCTGCATGCAGAAAGACTACAGACAGGTTCAATTAAGGTAAAGATTGACCTGTGTTAGGGGAAAATACTGCGCTGGGACATTACTATGGTCAGGAACAGCTTTTAGTACGGAAGTTTTAATTTTAGACTATCCTATGTGGTTACTCTTTGTTTGTGAGTTTGTAAGGGCCACCATGCGAGCCTCCCCTGAGCTTCTCGGGTTTCATATGTGGCCTCTTTTTCATCCACAGCCTCGTGCTAAACTATTGAAGGTACAGAGTGTCTGCTTGTTCTCTTCCTGAGTTGGCCACTGTTGATGCTTAATACTTATACCTACTAATTCACTGGGGAAAACAAAATGGTGATAGTCTAATTTTATCATTTGTTTTCTTCTATTAGTCAGAATATATTTATGGAAAGGTATTTCTCTTCATGTGTTCAGTAGGATGGCTTATCTAGGAAAGGCAGGATAATGCTTAATTGTCTCCCTTTATTTACCAGTTTGCAAGATAATGAAGTGGTTCTCTTACATCCTCTAAGGATGACAAATTCTTTTTTCTTTTTTAATATCATGAGAACTCATGGATTTAAACGTATTTGATGGATTTCAAGCCACTGAAATTATTATACTTTTATTAAAGCTTATATCGTTCCACCTTTGTCCACTGGGAGCTTCAGGTTAACTCCTGTGTCCTTTTGATGTGACCCTTCACATTTGGTAACCCCCTTGTGACACTGTTTCATTGGAAAGAGCTTCACTTTGGTGCTGGGTGACTTCTTTCAGGGGTCTTTGTCACATGTCTCCCACTTTCAGACACCAATAAGCCTGATAGGACAAAACTATACATAGCCTCTGGTTCTACCTACTTAACAAGGAGTTCTGAGAGTGAATCATCTCTGCTTTTGCATAATTACAAGTGTTAGTTAGAGATTTAAAAACCTGAGGAAGAACATGTTGATCAGTTTGCCAGGTCTAGCATGAAAATGATGCTACATCTTATTCAGGTTACTGGGTGACTGTTCTCATGCTTGCCTTCCAGCCCTGCTGAACGACCTGCATTTACACATGCTGCTTATTTAGCCCTTCTTCAGTCTTAGCTCAGCCATCATTTCCTTTTGGAAGCTTCCCTAAACCTACCGATCTCACTCGTGTATCACCTTAGTATTTTGGCTTTCTCTTCTCATAGCACTTATCTCACTGACTACAATTGTCTGTTTAACCATCTGCCCACTTCCTTTGCTACCCACAAGACTATGAGTGGCAGGGACTGTGGCTTGTTCACCTCCATTTCCTCAGTTTCTGTACAGTGTCCAGCACGTTAGTAGCTTATTAACAGATAATTGTTAAACAAATGAGTGAAAACCAGACTTGTCCATGTCATTCTCCTCTTTGCATACCCACTGCTCCTGGCTGACGCCTCTACTAGTGCACTCATTACCCTGCATTGAATCTGCCCATTTCATATTACGAACCCCCTCCTCGTCATATGTCCCTACCAAAGTGATCTTTGGTAAGTTTAGGGTATCCCAGGCTCCCCATCAAAGCTTTCCTTAGCAGCCATACATGACCTGCTTTCATCCCCAAATCCCCTTCCTTGGGTCCACATCGTCACAAGGAATACCGGGACTGGTCCTTACTTTCCTGTTTGTCTCAGCCCCTGCCAGAAGCCCAAGTTTCCCACCTCCCTCGCTCCAAACGTCACAGTGACACTTGAGCTCCTTTCCTCATGTTTGGTGTCTGCATTCTGTTCAATACCACGTTTTTGCAACAGGAATTTATTGACTCATTAATTTTTCTCTCCCTCCTGGATTACTACATGAGCATATAAACATGATGTTATTTCTCCCATCTTTTTTTTTTTAAATCCTCACCCAAGGATATTTTTTAAAAGTTGATTTAGAGAGGGAGAGGGAGAGAAAGTGGGAGAGGGAGGGAAGGTAAGAGAGGGACGGAGAGGGAGAGAGAAAGAGACAGAGAAAGAAACATCGATTTGAGAAACATTGATTGATTGCCTCCCATATGCAGCCCAACCAGGAATGGAACCCACAACATTTTGGTGTATGGGATGATGTTCCAACCAACTGAGCCACCTGGCCAGAGCTACTTCTCCCATCTTAAAAAACAAGAACTAAATCACACTGCTTTGTCCCTCTTCTAAGTGGCCAAACATCTCCTCAGAGCATTACACTGTCTGTAAAGGAAGAACCAAGCCAGGGCTCACCTGCCAGGCATTGTTTCCCCCTTTCTGTCCCAGCCCAACATGGAGCAACTACCCTCCTTCTGATGGCTGGCCCCTGCTACAGGTTCAAAAGAGCTTTTTATTCTGAGGTACAATTGCAGGTCCTTTGTGCCAATTGGCCTTCCCCTCTTCAGTGTTTTATCAGATTCTCTGCTGTCTCAGACCTTATGTTCCCTGGGCAGGGAGGGAGCTGAGAACACTCCAAACAGTGGCCTTTCCTTTCCCCCTGGCCTCTTGGTCAAAGCTGGTGGGCTTTAAATTTGTCAGGCAAAAATGAAGTTAGAGATATAAAAGACTTCCTGTCCCAGTGGTCACCATGCCTCCTGGCAGAATCCCGCACTTCCTGCTGTCACACATGCCACTGCACAGGAGAGCAAACCACAGAGCTATAAATCTCTCCACTTGCTTTTGCCAACTGCAACATTGAGCCTCTCCAATGGGAGAAAGTTCTGTTGTCAGCCCGTCAGCCTGTTACCTTTGTGCTCAGTCCTCTCCAGCAGAAAGCAAGCACATGGTATCCACGCAGGCTGGCAGGTGGCATGCGCTGACAAAAGGCACCTAAACATAAAAGAAAAGGAACTTGAGGAGAGTCCTCACTTCTTTCCTCCTGCCTCCAGGAGACAGCAGGGAAGTTTACAGATACTGAGGACTCCTTAGAGTAGCATGGCTATGGTCACTTGCAAATACGTCTTTCCCCAGGCCTCATACCCAAAAAGGTATCTATCCATTTATCTGTTGGGATGTGCACATCTTCTTGGTACTGTCTGCAGCAAACATTTTAGGTCAAGGGTGAATGGGGAGCTGAGGAGGCTCATATCCTTCTCAGTAGCTCCAGTCTGACATTATCTTAGAGCTGGTTTCTTTCCAGCATCATTCTCTTTTCTTTTTAGAGCATAGACTAAGTTTTGCCTGATCATCTTACCTCAAGACTTGACTCATTCTAAGATCTCTATTGCACCAAGAAAGTTCCTTTCAATTGTTAGTGTTTTCTCAACAGGGAACTGATAGTTTTAAGCCAGATAATTCTGCCCCCCCCACCTTAATGATAAGCAAAATACACCTATTTTTAGATGTCCTGTAGGTCATCTTGATCCCTGGTTGAGAAACACTGTGATTGGGGGGAGGGAGAAGAAATGCATGTGTCTTCCATGTTTCAAAAATCATCCCTTGACCCCAGAGATCTCCCCTTTACAGTCAGACATCTCTAAAGAATTGGCTACACACCTCTCTCTGCTTTTTTTGCTTCACGTTCATTACTGATCCTTTCACCCTGACTTGAGTTCAAATCCATTCCTACAATAGCTTAGCTGTGTGACCTTGAGCACATTAATCAATTTCTTATTTCTTTCATACATAAAATAGACAAAATAGTTTTGTCTCCGTACAATAGTTTTGGAGATTAAATAGGTTCTCTCTTCTCCAATGTATATGATTTTTCTTTTCTGGTTGAGCAATTCTCTAGAAGTTAAATAACAATGTTAGATGATACTGAAAATGCTGGGCACTCATGATTTGCATCTGATTTTAATGTATGATATTGGCTTTGGGATTGATATAGACAATGATAAGAAAGCTTCCTTCTTGTTCTTCACTACTAAGTTTTTTTTTAAAGACCTGCATATAAATAAATTTGTATTATTGTACATACCTTTGCTGCATTGATTGTATAATTCTGGCCCTTCAACCTGTGGCTGTGAATCCTATTACTACACTCCCCAATAATGACACATCCTATACTCATTGAATAAAGCAGACTTGAAGAATACACACTAGTCCTCTAATCCAAAACGGTGGAGTTTGCGTTCCATTGTTCGAATGGCTGATTTACTTCTTTTTGCTGTCCTTGCTATGAAATAGGTTCTTAGCAGAGTCTCGGAAACAAGAGCAGTTGGTAGTAACTCCTTGTTGAATTGCCTCTCTGCAGGCCTGGCGCAAGCGCTGGTTTGTCCTCCGGCGGGGCCGCATGAGCGGCAACCCTGACGTCTTGGAGTACTACAGGAACAAACACTCGAGCAAGCCCATTCGTGTGATAGACCTCAGCGAGTGTGCAGTGTGGAAGCATGCGGGCCCTGGCTTCGTTCGGAAGGAATTTCAGAATAATTTCGTATTCATTGTTAAGACTACTTCTCGTACGTTCTACCTGGTGGCCAAGACCGAGGAAGAAATGCAGGTGTGGGTATACAGCATCACTCAGGTCTGCAACTTCGGCCCACTGGAGGGTATTGCAGGTGAGAGCAGAGTTGCGGTACCTGTGTGCTGAAGGGGTGGCCTGGGATGCAGCACATGCACTTGGAGAGCTACTATGGGAAAACCGTTCAAGGTGCCAAGCCCACCTGTGAGGGTGTTTTGGAAGGCTAATTTATGTCAGAACTGTTCCTCCCCCCCCCCTCCAAATACAGTACCAGAAATTTCTCCCTTTTACCAGGTGTTAGACTTCAGGTTCAAATGTATCATGCACTGAGCATTATAATCAACATCAAAGGCTTTGAAGCTGCTCTGTGCCTTTGCTCTCATAAGTCACAGAGAATGCATTCAATGAAATTAAAACATGGGTGAGGACGTCATGTGGGGCTCTGATTTTCCCAATGCAGCTGCTGCTGATTTTCTAGAAATATTAAATATCACCATCTTTCATTAATTCATGGAACTCTGGCTTTTGTGTTACCAATTGTATTGTTTAGGACTAGATAGTAGAAAGACAGAACTTGGCTGTTTATCATAGGCAAGAAGAAATTCTTCATATCTAACTGGTTTAAGGTCTCTGCAAGAGAAATTAGCTCCAAGTTTCCTCTGGGCCATTTCTGGGCAGTGGGAGCAAATGAATCATGAAGCGCTTTCTCCTTCTCTCTCTCTCTCTCTCTCTCTCTCTCTCTCTCTCTCTCTCTCTCTCTCACACACACACACACACACACACACACACACACACACACTGCCCTTTCTATGTAATATAGCAGGTATAATGCACCTAGGGTTACAGTTCACTCCCCTTCATGGGTTTTGTTGTTGGGCAGCATGCCCTGCTCCTCAAACCATGGAACTTTCCATCTGATTTCTTATAGCCTTAGTCTGGTAGACAAAACCTTAGTCCTAAATCCCATGGTGAACAGTTGCTAGTGTGTGCTTATCATTGGCCACTGAAATATCTACATTAAACACTAGGTGGTGGTGGAGAGTCAGAGTTGCCTCTCTAAGACAAGCATGTGAGAGTGTTTCCTGAGGACAAAGCTCTTTAAAAAAAAAAAAATGAACCAGGGAAGCTTATTAAGTGAAGCTATTCAGTCATATTTTTGAACTTTGACAGCACTCAAATGAAAGGAAATGAAGTGATGACGAGTTCTTTATCCTTGCTACAACAGATAAAGTTTACTAGCAAAGTGGCAGTGAATGCACCCTGGCTGAATTCTCACATGGCAAACAAGCAGAGGCTCCTTGACAAACTCCTCCAGCTTTGCTGCCCACTCTTTGCCACCCTAGTCCCTACCTTCAGCCCAAACTAGATATACATTCATGTATCATGTTATGTGTTTCCTCTGTTTCTTTCCTCATCCAGGAGTTATCCTAAGACATAGATAGACACATAACATGTTTCCCAATAGTCAAAGAGGAACAGGAATGAGTAAGGCACAAGGCAGGAAATGGAAAGTTCTGTCATGAAGCTGGAGGAAGCCAGAAACCCCCTATGACCTCTTTTATTCCCTGTATTTCCCCTTAGTTTTTAGAAGGATGTGAGGGCAGAGTCCCCCTCATCTGAGAACCACACCCGAAGGGGTTTCTTGTGGCCTTTCACATATGTTTGGTTCTATCTCCAGTAGCCACAGGTAGTCAGTGTACTATGCGGACTTTGGCTAGGAACTCTGTTAAATGCTTTTGTATATTAGCTCATCTTATCCCTAGACTGATTCTGTGGCATATGTACTAGTATTTGCATCTCCACTTTACAGAGAAGGAAGCGTGGAGCAGGAGGTAATTTTCCCAAGGTCATAATAGCTAGATAGTAGAGCCTGGACTTGAACCCACTCTGACTCAGGAATTCTGAACTCCTGCTAACTTGGTTCAAAGGGGAAATAAAAGGTGGCTTTTCATTGGGAGTTTCTGAATGTTATGCTCCTTGAGAAATGTGGGCTTTACTAGCCATCACAACACCCCATTTTCCCCTTCCTTTTCCTTATATATCATTAACAGTCAATCTTTAACAGTATTCTTTATTTATGTGTTACTTGTCTATCCCTTCTGGTGGACAGTAAGGGCAGAGTCTTTGTTTTGTCTGTATCAGCAGAGTTAGAACAGTTCTAGGCACATAGTAGGTGCAAAGTAGGTATTCTATATATGTAGCCATAAATAGATGTCTATATATGCATACATACATGTATGCAGAAATGCATGTGTAAGTACATACATATGTATTTGATATGCATAAATATATGTGTATATATGTATATTTGTTGAGTGAATTAACAGTGATGCATGGCTGTGGCTGAGGGCCATAAAGGAGCTGTGTGTAGACTATCTAACTGCAGATTTTTATACCAAGAATGCTTGTTTTTTTTTCTTTTCTTTCTTTTTTTTTAATTCTTAATTGATTCAACACTTCACTCTTACGAACATTGGCCTTCTTTCCCAGACATTGTTTATAGCTTGGGGAAGTGGTCTCCTCCATCAATACAAACACCAGCTGTGATTTGCATCTTTTATCTGGCTTCTTTAGATGCTGTTTGAGAAATTGTGAGTGTTAGAGCCATTCTTAAATGTTAACGTGGGAAATGATTTCTCCAGCAGATTCTGTGGAGAGCCTCTATCACACGCCCTCATCCCTCCAGCCACCCCCTGGCAGCTCCCTTTACACCGCCCATGCTGTCAGCTCCTCCTTGCCAAGAGATGACCCAAGCTCTAATACCATAGCCACTGAGGAAACCAGAAGTGAGTCAGAGTTTCCCTTCCTTCCTGATTATCTGATTCTGTCCAACTGTGAGACTGGAAGACTGCACCATGCCAGGTATGCTTATGCACTGGACTCCCTCCGAGCCAGGCCTCACATTGCCTCCTCTTTTACGGTCTGTCAGTGAGATGTGCTCAGTGTGCCTGACCAAATCTATCCATTTAGCTGTAGCATGTTTTAGTGGGTGTATCTGCCCTCACTTCTCTTCCTGCTACTGAGAGGGCGGGGACAGATCACTATCAACCACTACGAAGGATGAAGTATGTGATATACTAAACAAAATGAATCATGTATCTTAGCCTTGTGGCTTTCATTTTGAACCTTGCATTTTCATATGAAAAAAGTCTACAAACCATTTTTTACCCCTGCATCAAGGTGTTGGTGTGACTGAGGGTTGTAGAGGGAATGTGGCTATATAAGAAAAAAAGGTAATATTTGAGGAATGGGCGTGAGGCCAGCATGGGTTTTGTGGTGGGTAGATGGCTTTCTTCTTCAGATTTCTGCCAAGGGAGTACCAGCAATGTCGCTGTGGTGCCTACTGCAGTTGCCAGGGACCTTTTATTTTCAGTCAAATTTACATGCTTTTCTTCCCTCAGTTTACCCACCAGATGTGACAGCTGGTCAAACTCAGACCGTTCTTTGGAACAGACTTCATTCGATGATGTTTTTGTCGATGGCCTGCAGCCGGTGCCCTACGTTAACTTGGCCTACTCCTCACTCCATGGGAATGGATATCAGGAGGTACCTTACTATGCAAGGCCTCGGGCTTCCCTGATCTGGAATAGAGATATCAATGGGCCGTCCAGGGACCGCTTTTCTTCACCATTGCCGGAAACTTCCTTAAATTCCACCATTCAGGTAGATAAAAAACAAGGTTCCTTACCCTATGGGGTAAAAGAACTAGACATTGTGTCCAATGTGCCACCTCCCCGACCCCCTAAGCCAATCCATCTCTCTGAACGGCGCCAAGAGGAGAAGCTCCTGTGGAGTAGGCACAGCAGCATCAAGAAACCAGAATGCACTACGGCACCAAGAAGAATCTCTCTCTCTGGTTTAGATAATATGAGACCCTGGAAAGGTAAGTGTTGAATGCTAATACTCATGTACAGAGAGAAGCCTGGCTCCTCTTATCTCTTTGGGTCCCTATAGATGCTGAAAGCAGTCAGAGCCCTGGTCCCTTAGGCATGCCCCTGCCCATGTGATGGCTTTCTCACCTGAGACTAAGTTCCAGGTGTTTGTTTGGATTCACTCTGGGACCCACTTGGTACAGAAGGTGATGCCTTTTATGTCTTCTCTTCTTGATCCCATTCTTTGCAGCTCACAGGCATAGTGAGCTCTGAGACAATAGACCAACTCTTTTATTTTCAGTCATCCCATCAGCCTCATTCATCATTCCATCTAACATGTTTTTTCCAAATTCTATTCTAACTGGCTACACACTAGTAATGTGGCTTTTACCAAGCTGTCACCATCAACATCATGCTAACCCAGCCTATCGGCTTGGTCCGTTGGCATGCCCTCCTGGAGCCCTCTTTTGCCTTCTTCTGTAAAGCACTTAATTCTCATGGGGTTTCTTTCGCGCTCTCTCGCTCTCTCTCACTCATTCCTTCTCCCCACTCCCCCTCCCTCCCTTCCTCTCTCTTTCTCCTTCTCTCTTCATCTAAATATAATCACTCTCACACTGATACCTATAAGGCCACATTTTAAAGGAATTACAGAAGTTTAAGGAAAGCAAACTCACTTCAAATTGTATGTTTCTCACTCTGAGGAACTGTGATTGGCAAAGACCTCCCCCAATGTCCCTAGTGATTTGGCCATTATACATGTTACTTCTTTCTGATAAACTCGATGAATGAGTATATGCTGACTACCCAGAGAGTCTTACAGTGCTAACATGTAAGCAATAGACAAAAAGGGAAAACAAAGAGTAGGTAAGCAAATTTTGGAGAGTGAAATAAATAAAATCAGTAGAATAATGGAATATGAAAATGAGTCTCAAAGAAAAAATGGGTTTAATAAAGCAGAGGGAACATGTCAAAGTGATTGCTCTGCCTTCCCCACTGAGGTTCATCTGGATTCGATGTTTGTAACTGGTGGCAGAGTGGGGTCAAGGTTCATTATTGAGGAGGATTGCATCATATCTGTAGATCATCTTGTGAAGATTTGACATCCTTCCAATGTTGAGTTTTCCAATTCATGAACAGGAAATAGCTTTCCATTTATATAGGTCTTGGTTTCTATAAAAGAATCACCACTGTATTAACAATAGACTGAAGGAAGCAAGTGTAGAAGCAGGAAAACCAGTTAGAAGATGAGTGTAGTAATTCAGGCAAACTATAATGGTAACTGAGACTAGGATAGTAGCTTCTCAATGTGTTAAAAAGGGATTGGATGCTTGATATATCTTTTTTATTTTTAAGATTTTATTTATTCAGCTGCAACGCACTCAGTGACATTGAGTCTTCCCGTGCCACCGCCTCCCCTGAGGTGTTGTGTGGGTTGGTGGAGTAGGCAGCCATGGGGAGCCTCTGCGGCCTGTGCCTGGCAGCGGGAAATTGTTTTAGGTTATGTGAAAGAGGTGCTTCCTCATTTCTAAGGCTTACCAGAAACTCTGATTTGAAGAGAATAAATGGATTTTTGCACCAAACCACAGGAAAGTCCAAAAGCTCCATTCCACACTTATAGCCACCAAGTGCCATTACACAAACCCATGGATTGGGAGAGGAAGATCCTGATATGGTCAGATTGGTTTGAAAAGGAAGATGAAATCCCAGAGACTATCTCATTTGAGATGCTTGACGCTGCAAAAAACAAGATCCAGGTGAAGATCAACTGTGTAATGATTGCCCTGACAGTGGCAAGGCGCATCTTGATGGTTATTGAGGGCAAGAAGGCTGCCAAAAGACGCGAGTCTTTAACAAGCCTGAAGGTAGAAAAGAAGGCTCGTCTGAGAGAGGAAGCAGCTGTGAAGGCCAAAACAGACTAGCGGAGGTATCCATGTTGGCTGGATTTTGAAAATCCAGGAATAATGTTTCAGCAACAAGCCTGTATTAAAAAGAATGTGGTATGAGGATCCATTTCATGAAAGTATGATTTGTACAAACATACCATTTCCCTATTTTGCTCAAGAGGTACCAATAAATTTTCTTAAAGGAAAAAAAGATTTTCTTTATTCATTTATAGAGAGGGGAAGGGAAAGAGACAGAGAGGGGGAGAAATATTGATGTGTCAGAGAAACATCAGTTGGTTGCCTCTCCACACGTCCCCAGCTGGGGACCTGGCCCACAACCTGGGGCATGTGCCATGACTGGGAATCGAACCAGTGACCTTTTGGTTCACAGACCTGTGCTCAACCAACTGAGCCATACTAGCCAGGGCGGATGCTTGATATATCTTGAAGCTAGAACCTCGCTCATGGAATGTGTAGTAGAGAAAGCATGGAGTCAGTGTTGAAATCATGGCTTTTGGCCTAAGAAACAGATGGGGAACAAGGAACAAGTGGAACAAGTTAGAAGATGGGATGGGTGTCAGAAAGTTGTTTTTCTATATGTTGAGTTTGAGATGCCTGCTAGATAACCTAGTAGAAATGTCAAGTAAGTTGTTAGAAATGCGAGTCTGAAGGTCAATGAGAGACCTGAGCTGGAGCTATGAATTTGAGAGTTGTCAGTATATAAATAGTAAATTCAAGGGACTAGATGAGGTCACCAAGAAAGTGAATAATACAGAGAAAATAAAAGAACCAAGGTCTTAGCCTAGAGCCCTGTAACATTTGGAAATCGTGGGCAAAAGGATTCAATAGCAAAAGAAACTCTGTAGTTATTAGTGAGATAGCAGGAAATCCAACAGTGAGAATCTGGCAGAGACTCATTGTCCAGATGTCTGTTTCATAGGAATGTGGATGTGAATCCATTTTCGGTGCCTTTCTTTAATATGAATCCATTATTACTCTATCATAAAGTCCTTAAGCTATCCGATGTTGATGCAGGGTTTTCTTTATATTCGTGTTATTTGGTGACGGCAATAGGGATCTGATAATGGAAAGGGAGTTAAGGGACTCTGTTCACATACACAAGTCCCACACTCTTTATTAACAACATCCATAATAATTTCTAGGATTTAAGTACTTTATGTGTTCTAGGCACTGTCAAAAGTCCTTTACATGCATCAACACACTAACATTTTCAGCAGTCTTATGAAATAGAATCTGTTATTGCTCTTATTTTATAGATTAGGAAATTGAGACACAGAGTGTAAGTAACCCATCCAGTGTCACACAGCTAATAAATGATAGAGTAGAGCTCTTAAACTAGACAGTGTGACTCCAGAGCAGCTTTTAACCAGTACTTCAGCAGCCTTGAAGACAAAAAAGCATAGATATACATCAATATATATCATACATATATGCATATATAATACATATTTTTTCAATATATAATCTTTATCATAATATTTTCCATTACCTTATACCCTCCACTGCCCAGCAAATCCCAATTTGTTGTCCATGTCCATGAGTCCTTTTTCTTTTTGGTTCAACTGCTCCACCCCTTAACCTTCCCCCCTCACTCGCTGTCATCTGCTCTCCATCTATGAATCTGTCTCTGTTTTGTTTGTTAGTTCAGATTGTTCATTAGATTCCACATATGAGTGAAATCATATGGTATTTTTCTTTCTCTGACTGGCTTATGTCACTTAGCATAATGTTCTGCAGGTCCATCCATACTATTTCAAAGGGTAAAATTTTCTTCTTTTTTTATAGCTGAGTAGTATTCCATTGTGTAAATGTCCCATAGTTGTTTTATCCGCTCCTCAAGTGATGGACAGACACTTGGGTTACTTCCATATCTTGGCGATTGTAAATAACGTCGCAGTGAACATAGGGGTGCTTATGTTCTTTCAAATTAGTATTTTGGGTTCCTTCAGATATATTCCCAGAAGTGGGATTGCGGGGTCAAAAGGCAGATCCATTTTTAATTTCTTTAGGTATCTCCGCACTGCTTTCCACAGCAGCTGCACCAGTCTGCATTCCCACCAACAGTGCACAAAGGTTCCCTTTTCTCCACATCATTGCTAACACTTGTTGTTGATTTATTGATGACAGCCATTCTGTCAGGTGTGAAGTGATTTATCTCATTGTGGTTTTAATTTGCATTCCTCTAATGAGTAGTGATGTCGTGCATCTTTTCATATGTCTATTGCCCATCTTTAGGTCCTCTTTGGAGAAGTCTCTGTTCAGGTCCTTTGCCCATTTTTTAATTGGGTTGTGTGTTTTTTTAGTGTTGAGTTTTGTAAATATTTTATACATTTTGGATATTAACCCCTTATCAGATGCATTGGAGAATATGTTCTCCCATTCTGTGGGTTCTCTTTTTATTTTGTTGATGATTTCTTTGCTACTCAAAAACTTTTTAGTTTGATGAAGTCCCAATTGTTTATTTTTTCTTTTGTTTCCCTTTCCTGGGGAGATATATCGGATACAAATTTTCTATAAGCAATGTTGGAGATTTTGCTGCTTATGTTTTCTTCTAGGATTTTTTAAAAGATTTTATTTATTTCTTTTTAGAGAGGGGAGGGTTAGGGAGAAAGAGAGGGAGAGAAACTTCAATGTGTGGTTGCATTTCACATGCCCCCTGCTGGGGACCTGGCCTGCAACCCAGGCATGTGCACTACACTGGGAATCGAACTGGTGACCCTTTGGTTCGCAGGACGGTGCTCAGTCCACTGAACCACACCAGTTGGGGCTCTTGTAGGATTTTTATGGTTCCTGGTCTAGCATAAGTCTTTGATTCATTTTGAATTTATTCTTGTGTGTGGTGTAAGAAGGTGGTCTAATTTCATTTCTCTGCACATATCTGTCCAATTTTCCCAAAACCACTTATTGAATAAACTGCCTTCAGCACATTGTATGTGCTTGCTTCCTCTGTCAAATAATAATTGACTATAAAGGTGTGGGTTTATTTCTGGGTTCTCAGTTCTGTTCCATTGATCTATGTGTCTGTTTTTGTGCCACTACCATGCTGTTTTGGTTACCATGACCTTACAGTATAGTTTGATATTTGATAGTGATTCTTCCGACTCGGTTCTTCTTTTTCAGGGTTGATGTTGTTATGTGGGGCCTTTTCTGGTTCTATATAAATTTTTTAAGTATTTGCTTTATTTCTGTGAAATATGTCATTGGAATCTTGATAGGAATTGCACTGAATCTATAGATTGTTTTGCATAGATAGCATGGACATTTTAATGATGTTAGTTCGTCCTATCCAGGAACATGGTATGTGCTTCCACTTATATGTATTTTCTTCAATTTCTTTCTTCAGAGAATATAATTTTCTTAGTACAGGTCTTTTACATCCTTGGTTAGATTTATTCCTAGGTATTTTGTTCTTTTTGAGCAATTGTGAATGGGATTGTTTTCTTAATTTCCCTTTCTGTTAGTTTGTTATTGGCCTATAAAAATGCAACTGATTTCTGAATATTAATTTTGTATCCTGCTACTTTGCTGAATTCATTTATTACATCTATTAGTTTCCTGGTGGAATCTTTGAGGTTCTCTATATATAGTATCATGTGATCTACAAATAAAGACAGTTTTACTTCTTCCTTTTCAATTTGGATGCCTTTTATTTCTTCCTCCTGTCTCATTTCTATGGCTAGGACTTGCAGTACTATCTTGAATAAGAGAGGTAAAAGCAGACAATCCCTGTTTTATTCCTGATCTCAAGGAGAATGCTTGTAGTCTTTGCCCGGCAGTGGGTGGGTCATATATGGCCTTTATTATGTTTAGGTATGTTCCCTCTATTCCCACTTTGCTGAGGGTTTTTATCACAAATTTGTGCTGGATTTTATCAAAAGCGTTTTCTGCATCTGTTGATATGACCATGGGGTTTTAATCCTTCATTGTGTTTATGTGGTGAACCATATTTATTGATTTGCGACTGTTGTACCAACTTTGCAAATCTGGAATAAATCTCACTTGATCATGGTGTATCATCTTCTTGATGCATTGCTATACCAGTTTGCTAATATTTTGTTGAGGATTTTAGTGTCTATGTTCATCAGGGACATTGGCCTATAGTTTTCTTTCTTTGTAGTGTCTTTGTCTGGTTTTGGAAATAGGATAATGCTGGCCTCATAAAATGAGTTTTGGAGCGTTCCCTCCCCTTGAATTTTATGAAATAGTTTGAGAAGGAGAGGTGTCGGTTCCTCTCAGAATGTTTGGTACAATTCACCTGTGAAGCCATCTGGTCCAGGATTGTTGTTTGGTGGGAGTTTTTTGATTACTGCTTCAATTTCATTAGGTGTAATCTGTCTATTCTGATTCTCTGATTCTTCCTGATTTATTTTTGGAAGATTGTATGTGTCTGCGAATTTATCCATTTTGTCCAGGTTGTCCAGTTTGTTGGCTTACAATTGTTCATAATGTTTTCTTAAAATCCTTTATATTTCTTTAGTGTTAGTGGCTTTTTCTCCTTTTTCATTTCTGATTTTATTTGAGGCCATTCTCCTTTTTTCTTGACAAGTCTGGTTAAAGGTTTGTCAATCTTGTTTGTCTTTTAAAAGAACCAGCTCTTGGATTCATTGATCTTTTATTTCATTTTTTAGACTCTATTTCAATTATTTCTCCTCTTATATTAACTATTTCCTTCCTTCTACCACACACTGGGCTTTGTTTGTTGTCCTTTCCAAGTTCCTTTAACTGTGAAACTAGATCTTTTCTTTCAGCTTTTTCTTGTTCTGTATTTTTTTTTGTATTTGCCTCAGCATAATCCTTTTATTTATTTTATTCTGGGGGGGGTATGTGTATATATATATGTGTGTATGTGTGTGTATATATATATTATATATATATTCTACTTTTAAAAATCATGTTTATTATATTACAGTTGTCTCAATTTGTCCCCCTTTACCCCCCTCGACACATCCCACCCCATCCCCATTCCCACAGCCAATTACCACACTGTTGTCCATGTCCATGGGTCATTCATATATGTTCTTTGTCTAGTCCCTTCCCCTTCTTTCCACCATTGTCCTCCTTCCCCATCCCCTCTGGTCACTTTCAGTCTGCTCCATGTTTCCATGCCTGTGGTTTATTTTGTTCATTAGTTTACTTTGCTGAATAGATTCCACTTACAGGTGAGATCATATGGTATTTGTCTTTCACCAACTGGCTTATTTCACTTAGCATAATGTTCTCCAGTTCCATCCATGTTGTCACAAAAGATAGCAGTTCCTTCTTTCTTTTCTTTCTCAAATGCAGATTTTATTCATTTTTTAAATGTCAAAATCCATTATAAAACATTAAAAAACATAAATCCATTATAGAGTCTCAGCAATTAAAACAATGTGACACCAGCACAGAAATAATCAAGTAGATCAAGGAAAATGAGCATTCAAGAAACAAACATACATATCTGTCTAACAATGTAGTTTATGAGTAAATTGATATTTCGAATCAATGGACAAAATAAGGCTTATTCAACAAATAAAGTGCATGGACCACTATTACTTGAAATAAAACAAATATACAGCCCTATTTCACACATTATACAAAAAAACATTCCGGTGAGTTAAAAAATCAATATGTAAAATCTAAGGACTTTTAGGAGAAAATACAAACTAATATTTTTCTTACCCCAAAGGAAAATATTCAAACCCAGAAGCTATAAAGTAAAATATTGACAATATGACTATATTAAACATTTAAGACTATATAGTAATATACGTATAAAGAAGTTAAAGGACAAGTAATAGAATAGGAAAGTATGTGCAACACATCTAAAAAAGGGTTAATAGTTGTGTTTTCTTTTTTGGGGAAAAAAAAGCTATAAACATTTAGTCAAAAAATGGATAAAGACTCCCAAAAAGTCATGTAAAGTTTTCTAAAAATAATAGAAATGGGCAAGAAATATACAAAAACAGGTTTAGTTTCAACAAATAACAAAGTGACAAATAAAATAACCCAATTGTCACAGAGTAATACGTATTATAAATATTGGTAATATCAAGTATTGGTGACTGAAAGGAACTGGGTATTCATGGACTCTTCTTAAAGCAGTCTCTTTAGTATTTCTTGCAGTGTTGGTTTGGTGAAGGTGTATTCTTTTAGCCTTCTTTTGTCTGGGAAACTCCTTATTTCGCCTTCCATTTTCATGGAGAGCCTCTCTGGGTAGAGCAGTCTTGGTTGCAGACCTTTGCTTTTCATGACTTGGAATATTTCTTGCCATTCCCTTCTGGCTTGTAGTGTTTCTGTTGAGAAGTCAGCTGCTAGCTGTACTGGGGCTCCCTTGTATGTTACTAGCTGTTTCTCCCTTGCTGCCTTTAGGATTCTCTGTTTGTCTTTGATATTTGCCATTTTCATGATGATGTGTCTTGGAGTGGGCCTCACTGGGTTCCTCTTGAGTGGGGCCCTCTGTGCTTCCTGGACTTGTGTGACTTTTCCTCTCCTCCAATGAGGGAAGTTTTCCATCCTGACTTTTTCAAACAGGTTCTGTAGCCCTTGCTTCTCCTCTTCTTCTGGTATCCCTATTATACAGATATGATTACGTTTCAGGTTGTCCTGCATATTTCCCTAAATGCCTCTTGATTCTTTTGGAGTCTTTTTTTTTTTTTTTTCAATTTCTTGCTCTTTCTGGGAGCTTTTTTCCACCTTGCCCTCCAGCTCACTGATTCGGTCCTCGGCTTCATCGAGCCGGCTTTTGATTGCTTCTACTGTGTTCTTCAATTCGGAAGGTGTATTCTTCATTTCCTCTTGCCTCTTAGTGATAGTTTCTGTGTCCTTTTTCATGCTGATACGGTTTGCAGTAAGTTCCTCATAGTTCCCCTGTAGCTTTTTGTAATTCTCTCTGAGCTCACTGAGCTTCCTTAGAACCATTGTTTTGAACTCACTATCTGATAGTTTACTTGGCTTTGTTTCATTTAGTTCTCTTTCTGGGGTTTCCTTCTTTCCCTTTGATTGGGGGGGTGTTTCTTTGTCTTCCCATTATTTGTGAGACTCTTCTTTTTTGCTTCTGCTCCTTCAGTTGATCTGTCTTGATTTCCTGACTTTGTGGTGTGAACTTCTATGGTACGAGACGGCTGTTTTTACTTTCTGGATCTGCCTCTGAGGATGTCAGATGTTGACCCTGTCCGACCTCAGGCAGTCTGTTCGAGACCTCCAGGACTCTACTGTCTGTGGCTGTCTCTTTCAGCTGTTAATCTAGTCACTCTGCACTCAGCAGTCAGGTTTAGGCACCACGGGACGGTGCAGGGTTCCTCCTGGGGGGTGGGGCTATTGTGTCTTCTCAAACTGCTGCCACTCAGGGGACTGGTCTGCCTGAGCCAGATAGATGGCTGCTGCCTTATGGGGGATGAGTCAGCACCGGGATCCTGCCAACTCCTGCCTCAGTGCTCTCCCCAAAGCTTCTTTCCCCAGTCTCTCCTCAGGCGTCCGCAGCCCACTCTGCCCCCGCTTTTGCTGGAGACCAGGGTAAGTGGCTGCAAACAAAAATTCATGTATTGGCCCTTTAAAAGGCTCTTTGCATCTCCAGCCGCCTGTCTCTGGCAGAGAGCAACCCTGTTGCTTTCGTAGCTGGTTGTTATCTGTGTACGTTTTGGGCTCTGGTGGTGTAGGCTGGAGATCCCCCCTTATGGTTTGAGGCCCTGCTCTTCTCAGAGGGATCTAACTGGCCGTTTCCATATCCCTCTAGCGTTGCTGCCTGTGGGTGCCCCACCTGCCTTCTCGATTCTCTACCTCACTCCTTACCAGTCAGGTTGCACTAAGGCTGATTCTTCTGTCTGTCTGAGGTTATAAGGCTCGTCTCTCACTGTTGTTCAGTTGTTTGTTCTAGGTTATTTCTCCACAATTTAGTTGTGATTCCAGGCTGGTCCTGGGAGGAGGTCAGTGTGACTTCCAGTCACTCCTGCGCCATCTTGATTTCTTTCTTTTTTTTTTTCAATTAATGCTATCAGTGTTCCTCTTAGGATTGCCTTTCCAGTGTGTCAGATTTTGGATTGTTGTGTCCTTATTTTCATTTGTTTCAGGGTATCTTTTGATTTCTTCCTTGATCTCATTGTCAACCCATTCATTGTTTCATAACATGTTATTTAGCTTCCCTGTCTTTGCATGTTTTTCAGTGTCCTTATTTTGGTTGATTTCCAGTTTCATAACATTGTGGTCAGAGAAGATGCTTGATACGTTTCAATATTCTTAAATTTATTTAGACTTGTTTGGTGTCCTAGCATGTAGTCTATCCTAGAAAACATTGCATGTGCACTGAAAAGTGTGCATATTCTGCTGCTGTAGGGTGAAATGCTCTGAATATATCGGTTAAACCCATTTGGTAGTGTGTTGTTTATGGCTGCTGCTGTCTCTTTGTTGATTTTCCACCTGGAAGATCTCTCCATTGAAGTCTATGGGATGTTAAAATCCAACTATGACTGTATTTCTGTCGATCTCTGCTTTTATGTCCATCAAGATTTGGTTTGCATATTTAGGTGCTCCTATGTTAGGTGCGTAAAGGTTTACTAAGGTTATATCCTCTTATTGGATTGTTTGCTTTCTCGTTATGTAGTGCCCTTCTCTTTCTCTTACTAAAGTCCATTTTGTAGGGTGTAAGTACTGCTACCCCAGCTTTATTTTTATTTTCCATTTGCATGAAATATCTTTTCCAACCTTTTAATTTTAGTCTGCCTGTATCTTTCGATTTGAGATAGATCTTATTTTCTTATTCATTCAGCTACCTTCTGTCTTTTGGTTGGAGCATTTAAGCCATTTACACTTAAGGTAATTATTGATAGTTACATATGTAGTACCATTTTATTGTTAGACTGTTTTCCTCTGTCTTTTTTTTCTCTTTCTCTTTTTCTTCTTTTTCATCTTAAAGGAAGCCCTTTAACATTTGTTGCAGCATTGGTGTGATCTTAACGAACTCCTTTAGTTTTTCTTGTCTGGGAAGCTCTTTATTTCTCCATATATTTTAACTGATAGCCTTGCTGAGTAAAGTAGCCTTGGTTGTAGGTCCTTGCTTTTCATCATCTTGAATATTTCTTGCCACTCCCTTCTGTCCTGAAATGTTTCTGATGAGTAATCAGATGATAGTCTAATTGGTGCTCACTTGCAGGTAACTCCCTGCTTTTCTATTACAGCTTGCAGGATTCTCTCCTTGTCTTTAGGCCTTGTCATTTTAATTATTATGTGTCTCAGTGTAGGCCTCTTTGGGTCCAATTTGTTCGGGACTCTTCGCTTCTTGACTTGTGTGACTTTTTCCTTCTACAGCTTTGGGAAGTTTTCAGTTATTGTTTCTTAAAATAAGTTCTCAATCTCTTGCTCACTCTGTTCTCCTTCTGGTATTCCCATGATGCAGCTGTTGTTATCCAGGTTGTTATCCAACTGTTATTATTGCAGTAGGTTGTCCAAGGTGTTTCTTACATTCTCATTTTTTAAATTTTTTTTTTGCTGCTCTTCCTCATTTTTTTCCTACTTTTTCTTCTAATACACTGATTCAATCAATCCTCTGCCTCATCTAACCTACTGTTTATTCCTTACAGTGTGTAATTTATTTCAGATATTGCATTCTTTATTTTTAACTGGTCCTTTTTTATGGCTTCTATGTCTTTTTTCATGCTGTTGAGTATCCTTATAATCATTACTATAAACTCTCTATCTGATTAACTGCTTATTTGTATTTCATTTAGTTCTTTTTGAAATTGTGTTCTTTCATTTGGGGTCTGTTTCTTCATCTTCCTATTTTGGCTGCTTCTTTGTATTTTTCACCTTATATATTAAATTGATCAGCCGTTAATATGATCAGCTGTTAATCTAATCACTCTTAACTAGCAGTCAGGCTTAAGTACCACAGGGTGTGGCAGCATAATTCCTGCAGGATGGGCTATTGCTTCCCCATCAGGCTGATGCCATTCAGAGAGAAGTGGTCTACCTGAGAGGGCTGGCTCCTGCAGTTTGGGGAATGACTCAACACATGGATCCTGGAGGCTTTTCCCTCAGTTCTCTCCCCAGAGCCACCAACCACTATCTCTCCTCAAGCATCTCTAATCCACTCTGCCCTCCCTTTGCCGGCACCCAGGGTAAGTGGCTGCAAAAGAAGTTTTTTGCTTTGGCCCTTTAAAAGGCTCTTTACATCTCAGCTGTCTCTTCCTGGCTGATAGAACACCTGCTGCTTTTCACAGCTGGGTGTTATATGGGTTCCTTTCTGGCTCTGGTGCTTTAGGCTGGGGAGCCCAGCTTGGGGTTTAGTCCCCACACTTCTCAGGGGGCCCATGACCACTGAAATATCTCTCTGGCACTTCAGCTGCCACCTGTCGGAGCACAGCTAGTCTTCTCACATCTCTTCTACCATCCCTTCCAGTCACGTTGTGCTGACATGGTTTTTTCTGTCAGTCTATGGTTGTAAGTCTCTCCAGCTAGTGTTCAGTTGGTTATTCAAGATGATTTCTCTATAATTTAGTTGTAATATCAGATTGGTTGGTCCTGGGAGGACATTAGTGTAGCTTTCACTTAACTCTTCTGCCATCTTGGATCTCTAATACATATTCTTAATTCCATCAATCTCCATCACATCTTTCTGAGTTGGGAGTTATTCTCTCAATTTAAGATGATGCTGACTTCTGGTCAAGATGGCAGCATAGATAAATACAGCTCACTTCCTCATATAACCATATGAAAAGTACAACTAAAATTACAACTATAGAACAACTATCACTCAGAACTGTCAGAAACCACGTTGAATTGGAGTCTGACAACTACAAAATTAAACACCAGACTCCCCTGTCCAGGGTTCCAGTGCCAGGAAGATGAGTCCCCATAACTTCTGGCTGCAAAACCCAGCAGGGATCGAGTCGCTGGAAGAAACTTCTGGGGTCCCAAGCAGTTCCCCTTAAAGAACCCATACATAGACACCTACTCAGACTTACTCCCTTTGAGCTCCAGCACCTGAGTAGCAGCTTGAAAGTCACCAGTGGTACACAGAGAGGAAATGAAGTGTCTTACATCAAGGCAAGAGCAGGGGGACAGCTTTCTCCCAGACAGAAAGGCAAGCAAAGGCCATTGTCCCTTTTCTGAACCTTCCCCTTACAGAGCACAGAGCTGGTGGATAGGTGCTATATCTGAAACTCCATCAACCCACCTCACACTGTTTGCCCCACCCTGGAGATCCCCTGAAACTGCCACAACCAACTTATGTGCCCACCCAAGCTGTTAGCAGTGTCTTTTCCATATGAATGGCTAGTCTTGGCTCATGCTTCACATCTCCCTAAATCTTCTCAAACAAGCAACGGCTGACCTCAGTGAACCCCCAGCCTCCATACATCTTGGCAAAGTGGCCCTGGGCCCAGCACTAACAGCAACCAGCCTAGATTGACAACTTGGCTTCACCCAGGAATCTTCAAACCCAGCACAAGTAGCAGCCATCTCAAGATTGCTTTATAACTCAGGCGGGGTGGCCCTGGACAGAACACAGGTGGAGGCAGACCTTGGCCTGCACCACCCAGGACACCCTTGAGCCTGTGCATCCAGTGATCAGCTACAGACCATGTCAGAGCACCACCACTCTGACCCTGCACAGCTGACCCTCCACGGATGGCGGAGGTTGGCGGTCAGTGGCCACAGCCAGCCCCTGGCAGCTGACTGACCTGGGTAAATCTCTTTCATTTACCTGCCAACAGCAATCAAGGCTCAGCTACAAAAAGGGCACACCTCGAGTACCCAGCTTAAGCAATAGAGGAGGCTGTGCCACTGGACCCTACAGGACACCTACTACAATAGGCTACACAACGAAGACACAGAGTCAAAGCAACTCTACCTAATACATAGAAACAAACACAGAAAGGCTGGCAAAATGAAGAGACAGATACATGGCCCAAATGAGAGAATACAACAAAACTCCAGAAAAAGAACTAAACAAAATGGAGATAAGCAATCTATCAGATGCAGAGTTCACAACACTGGTTATAAGGATGCTCAAGGAAGCTAGCAAGGACCTCAACAGCATAGAAAAAGATCCAGCCAGAAAAGAAGAAATAATTAATTAAAATAAAGAATAATTTACAGGGAAAGAACAGGAGAATCAATGTAGCCAAGGATCAAATCAATGATTTGGAACATAAGAAAGCAAAAAGAAACAATGAGAACAACAAGAAAGAAAAAGATTCCAAAAAAACCAAGGATAGTGTAAGCAGCCTCTAGGGCAACATTTACAAATTAGAGGTGCAAGAAGGAGAAGAAAAAGAGGAAGAAATTGAAAATCTATTTGAAAAAACAGTGAAAGAAAACTTCCCTAATTTGGTGAAGGAAATAGACATGCAAGTCTAGGAAGCACTGAGAGTCCCAAACAATACGAATACAAAGAGGCCAACTCCAAGGCACATCATAATTAAAATGCCAAAGTTTAATGATACAGAGAGAATCTTAAAAACAGCAAGGGAAAATCAGGTAGTAACCTATAAGGGGGTCCCCATAGGACTGTCAGCAGATTTCCAAAAGAAACTTTGGAGGCTAGAAGGGACTGGCAAGAAATATTCAGTCATAAAAAGCAGGGGCCCACAGTCCAGATTGCTCTACCCATCAAAGCTATCTTTTAGAATTGAAGGGCAGATAAAGAGCTTCCAAGAGAAGAACAAACTAAAGGATGTCATCATCACTAATCCATTATTATATGAAATGTTGAAGGGACTTATTTAAGAAAAAGAAGATCAAAGCTATGAGCAATAAAATGGCAAAAAATACATACCTATCAACAATTGAATCTAAAAAACAAACTAAGCAAACAAGAAAAACAGAAAGAGTCATGTATACTGAGAGTGTTTGATGGTTGCCAGATTGCGGGGGAGGTATTGGGTAATGGGTGAAGAGGTGAGGGGATTAAGAAGTACAAATAGGTAGTTGTAGAATAGCCATGGAGATGTAAAGTACAGTATAGGAAATGGAGTAGCCAAGGAACTTAATATACATGACACATGGACATGATCAATGTTGTGGGGATTGCCTGAGGGAGTAAGGGTGCTGGGTGGAAGAGGGCAATGGGGGAAAATTGGGACAAGTATAATAGCATTATCAATAAAATATAATTCGAAAATAAGATGATGTTGAGTCTTTAATTTATTTCTCAGAGACAATTGACTTTTGACATCTCCAGGTTCTTGGGGGATATTTTGCTCTGGTCCCCATATGCTAAGAGAACTTGCCTCACTTGTCAACAGCAGTCTCCATTGTTGGCTCTTCTCTCCCTCCTTAAGCCAAATGGCACCGTGTCCCCTGGGTTACCTCCTTCCTCTATGGTTGCACTCTCTGAGGGCGAGCCAGCACTCATCTTCCTGCTCTTTGTATATTGGGATTCTCTAGGGTTTTATACCTAAGCTTCTCTCAACTCTTGCAATCTAGGTAATCTCATCTGGTCTTCTGGTTTTCACTGCCATCTTTAAGCTGCTAATTCCACAAAATTATGTCTCACTGGAGTCTAGACCCCCATATCTTGCTGCCTTGTAGACATCTCCTCTTTCTTTTTTACTTATTTTTATTTTGTATAGTTGTAAAACATTTTAATATCTTTTTGTTAAATAATGGTGATTGTATGAGTATGGGTTTTGTTCTTAATATTCTTTCTTAGCACAATAAAAAGTCAAAAACTCCATGTTGATCACCAACTTCATTTTTTATGGACATCTCTTTCAATCCAACTATTAATTCTAAACTTCTATGTCAACACTGTTTGTCAAAGCTATCTGACAAGTTTCTAGTCCTGTAGTTATTCACCTTTCCTCTCCCTCCATCCCTACACCTGAAGTAGCTAACTATTGTTGCAGAAAGGCACAGTCACCAATTCATGGTCACAGATCTCAAATGAGCCTTAAATGCTGCTCAGCTTCTCTGTTCACCTTATTCTCCTGATCATCACAGGGGATGTCTCACACCATCTCTCTTCTCAAATCTCCAGTTCTATCTATACCATCTCAAGCTCAGAAAATTCATGCAACAAGCACTTGTTAATTACTTGCTATATCTATCATACGGAAACTTATTCAAAATCTGGTCTTATTTCCATGTGTTCTGACTGCCCAACTAGACTTACTAGCCAGCATTGCATATAGAAACTGTATTATGTTTCTCTGCTTCTCCAGAACTGAGGGCAGGACCCTGAGGGGCATAGGATCTTGGACCATAGTTTAAATTGATGTAGTCCTTCATTTCTCACCGCCTCACCTTGTTTCTTGCAGCTGACGTAGAAGGCCAATCCTTAAGACACCGAGACAAGCGACATAGTTTAAATTTGGTGAGTTTGGCATTTGAGTTCCTTTAAGCCTTAATTTTAACAGGAAAATAGCCTGACCTATATACATTCCCTTGAAGTCTGAATATCTGAGGACCGTTCCAGTCTCCCCTTAAGGTTTGTATTTGTCTGGGAACTACTGGACTTAATAAGTAGTGTTCTATAAGGATGCTGCCAGTTCTAATATTCCAGATACTTGTCTGACTTGAGGGTAGCTACTGAAGGCATCACTTTATATTTAAAGCACTTGCATCAATTCATAACCCTTTGTATTCCAGCCTCAGATCTAGGAGAGTTGTCACCTACTTCACACAGTAAATCCAAAAGCAGAGCTTGAGTAAGAGGTTTGTCTCACTTTCCTAAGGAAGTTCAGTGTTATTTTTGGGTAATTTGCAACTGAAACTATATATGTAGATGAGGCTGCCTTCTGGTAGCAGTTTCCATGACTGTACTATGGTTCCCAATCCGTACGTTTTCTCTTTCAGCCATGCAGATTCTCCCCAACATGCCCCACAGCTTCAGCCAGTGACGAAGACAGCTATGTGCCTATGGCCCCTCTGGTCGCCATCTCTGGTCTCAGATCCCAGAGTGGCTCTGATGACTACATCCCAATGAGCTCAGGAGGCATCTCCAGCCCACTACCTGAGCTACCTGCACACATGGAACCTCCCCCAGTGAATAGAGATCTGAAGCCTCAGAGGAAACGTAAGCCATTTGACCAGGCCTGCTGTGCAGGAGAGGGGAGTAACCATATGGGTAGGTTTCCTTCCACACCCTGTCTGAGAAGGAAACACTAGAGAAACCATCCTAGAGGGCTGGGAAGTTTAAGGGTAAGGAGAAATGGCTAGAATTGAATGGGTAGGGCTGGGGAACCTTGCTACTCCAGATTATCATGATAAAAGGAGTTGGGACTTTCAGGCACCATAGCCCTACAAATATAGCCTACAAAGCCAAGTTCATTCCAGAGGGCTCATCTTCAGCTGCTTCCCAATCAAAGGCCCTGAAATATGTGTTGATGGATTGGAATGGAACACACCTGGCATCTCTTCATTTAAACAGCACTTGAATGTAATCACAGTGCCCTCTTCCTATAAGGAAGTCAAGAATGACCTTTCACTAATTTCTGAATGTCAGACTTATCACTCAGTTCCCGGTACATGCCTGTCAGCTGAGGTGTTTGAGATGGGAGAAGACTTTGGCAATGAGCAGTCTGGCTCCTATATGCATAGAGCTCCTTAAAATTTCTGCATTGCTGTCAGGCAGCTTCTCTGGGTCTGCTAAGCATCTTGGACAGGCAGGGAGAAAGGAGAAGAAAGAAAGAGGAAAAGCAGGTCAAAGCAACTTTCTAACTTCATTCTTGCCCACCATCATCTGCCCAGTAAGGCTATGTGATTCCAAGGAAATATTTGGTACAAGGACTGTGATCTCTGACCCTCACCTCTGGTACATTCCTACCTCTCTCTGCCCTTTGGAAAAATTACTTATTCAGGTGGCCATGCCCAAAGCTAGTAACTAAGCCCCTTACTCATGTCTGATTACTCATTTCTGGTCCATGCTAGTCTCGCCTGTTCAGTTTGAGTCAAATCACATTTACAATGTGTTTGCTGATTGCTGTGTGTATAGTGCTGTTCTGGGAACTGAGCAGGATGCAAAGATGAGGAAGCAAGAAGGGTTCTTCA
Source organism: Pteronotus mesoamericanus (assembly GCF_021234165.1). Lineage (NCBI taxonomy): Eukaryota > Metazoa > Chordata > Mammalia > Chiroptera > Mormoopidae > Pteronotus > Pteronotus mesoamericanus. The sequence goes on along the minus strand of NW_026555093.1, from coordinate 99,783 downwards.
GTTTGAGAGGAAAAAGAGATATATAAAAGACATCTAGAAAAAGAAGAAAAATGATGAAGTCTGTACTAAATAGAACAGGCCCTGTCTTAGGAGGTTCAGAGGAAATAACCATTCATTCTGGTCAGAAACAATCTAACAGGGACCTGTAACTTTGAGGTAAATATTGTTCTGTTCAGTTAAACTTCTGTAGCAGTGCTGTCCAGCAAAATTTTTTGTGATGATAGAAATGTAAATATGGAACATTTGAAATGTGGCTAGTGCAATTGAGGAACTGAATTTTAAGTTGTATTTAATTTTAATAAATTTATATTTAAATAGCCACGTGTGGCCTGTGCCTACCATATTGGACAGTGCAGCTAGCTCTGCAGGACCTGCTGATCAGAGGCATGAAAATGTTGAATGGACATGAGATTAGAGATTCACTGGGTGGGTGTGAAGGTGCATACTTGGGCCAGGAGGTGCTGGTTTTCTGACAGGTGTGGATGCAGGGATGGATCTTGAGGCCCAACAGGGAGAAGGAAGATAGCAAAGCCAGGAGGTGACTGGTGAATGTCATGCCACCAGGAAAGACCTCCTCCCCAGTGACTATATGACTATCATGCTCTTTCCAGGTCACTACCTTGCCCAGGTCTGAGGCTCCTGGGATGATGATTGAGCAACAAGAAGTCACTGTACTAGGCTCTGGTGATATAGAGGGGAGTTATAAACAGTCTCTACCCACATAGTCTAGTGGAGGAAAGATATAAAAGCAACCTGGTCAAAGCAGTGATATAGGAATACATGCCTGACCAACTCAGTGAGTTGGGCTATTGGAGTGGATTAAGAAGGGTCAGGTGCCAAGTGATTCTCTAGATGCCAAGGCTGTTGTAATGAAAAATCAGAAGAACCCCTGTCCTCTCAGAGCACATAAGTCTAGACCTGAATCAGATAATTACAGGTGAATGTATAATCACAAACTGGGGACAGTGCTTTAAAGGGTAAGTACAGGAACTCATGAGAGTCCATGATGTGGAGTCCGATCTTGTCTGGAGGTCAAAGAAGGCCTTCCTAAGCAGGGGACATTGAGCTGAGATCCAAAGATAACTAACCAGGCAGAGAGATGGAGAAGAATATTCTAGGCAGAAAGACCATCAGCTAGACAATGAACTGGAGGTGCAGAAGACTAGAATCTGGGTGATAAAGGTAAAGTTTCAATTCTGGACATGTCAAGTGTGAAATAGGCATTGGCATTCCATAAAGTCAAAGACTTGCATCTGTTCTATTCATACTATGTCTCTAACACCTAGAACCATATACCTGACATATAATGAGTTCTTATAATTTTATATTGACTAAACATATCACCTCATTGTTGCTACTTCCAGCTGGTAATGTGACCATTTGCTCATTAGTTGCCCTCTCCCTACAACTTGGGAGTCAGGAAAGAGTAGGACAGTGAAATTTATACTCATCGTCAATGCTGCTTATTAGTAAATTTGGATTTGATGTGCTAGGTAAGTAGAATGTCATAGTTTTACAGTCTTTTGATTCTGGCCTTGAACTCCTGAGAACTTACCCAGCTGGATATTGTGTGTTATCTTGTAGCACGATCACCTCCTCTAGATATGAAAAACCTTTCTACCATCCGGGAACATGCATCTCTAACCAGGACCCACACTGCGCCTTGGTAAGTCTCTGCTTGCTCAAAGGGTCCTCATCCAGCACCAACACTCCCAGTGTTGGTTAAGTCTCTTTGAGTAAATGTAGTTGAAGCTCACTTGATCTAGCTTAAGCAAAAGAAGAGACAGAGTTTATGATCCCAAGAGGAAGGAATATAACTAACTGAGCCTCCCAAGATACCAGAATCAGGAAGGAGAGTGCTGTTGGAAATCTAGGTAATCTCTCTTCATCTCTCATGTCTACTTCTCTCTTCACATTTGCTCATTCCTCTTCCTTTGGAGAACTCTTCTCTTTACTACTCAATCCTCATGGCCAAAAATAGCAGTAACATAGAGCCTGAGCTTATTTACATGCTACAATTCCAGTATCAACAGAGACAGGCTGTTTTTCAATCCAAATTCACAATTCTTGGGAGAGGGAATTGTATCGCGCCAGCATGAGTGGCATCAGCTATCGCCCAAGGGAGGCCCAGTGGTACCAACATGGCTTCCAGAAACTCATCTTTGTGAACAGGGTAGGTGAAGGGCATTCTCAGAGAAAGAGGAATGGCTCATGGGCTTGCTAGACAATCCCCAAAATGTGTCTGCACTCTCTCATCTCACCTTTTAGATGTTGCATTTTCAGAGTCCTGAGCCTCACCCAGGAGTTTCTTGGTTCACTCTAAATGCCACAGGACACAATCACTTTGTAAAGCAGAATTCTGCAATGAGCTCTATTTACAGCTTCTGACTGAAGAGAAGGATGAAAGGTGATTTGCAGTCTTGTCCTCATTCCATCAGAGGATTGGCCCTGGTTACGTTGAATGGAAACAAGAGAGCCCCAAAGAAGCGGGTTTTTTCCTAAATGATCTGAAGCCCTGGTCTGTTTCTAGAAAGCTCATGAGCTGTGTCACATGGAGGACCTGGAAAAAAAGTAGCCTTTGAGATTTGGGAGTCATTTGTGCCAGAGTAGGACAGAAGCTGCTGGGCAGTCTCTATTGCTTTAAGAATTGCTTTGGCCGGAAGGAAGTTGTATCTGGAAGGGGAGGGCTGAAACCCCACAGGGCCCATGTCAGTTCCTGGCTGACTTTCAGAGCAGCTGTAAGACATTGCTTTGACCTCATCTATATTTTTGTTCTTAGCAATCGGACCAGTTTTCTCTCTCCAGAAAGAAATGGTATTAATTCTGGAAGATTTTTTGCCAATTCTGTTTCCAGAGAAGAGGAAAAAAGCAACACCCAAGTGGTAATCCTATATTTTTCATACTTTTCTTATTCTTTACCCTAATGTATATTCTTATGAGTTTATTATAAAGGAAACATAAACTTTGGAAAACCCCATACAATCTTAATATAATCACTTGGTTGTCATATCAGGTGACAGTGTTCTCTAGACTGCAAACAAATTGATTTGAAGGTAGGTTTTTTCCCTGCAATATTGAGTTCTTTGTACCATTTTGAGGCCACAGTAGTACAACAGATCCCAAGGTTTAGGCATGTGTATTGGGACAATAGCAGTGTCAGCACTTCTTTTCACCTGGGCTGTGGTGTTCTGTTTGACCCCAATAGATTTGGAGTTCCCTGGATGTCCAGAATCTAAGCTGTGAAAACACATACTGGATGGTTCCTTGCACCAGACCACTTGGTGGCCCTGCCCTAATTGCCTCTGAACCTTTCCAAAGGATGAATCACTTAGACTCCCATTGAGGGGGTTGGGGTACGGTGCCCTGGGCTTTGGATGTGTCTTAGTCTCTGAAGACCTCCTGTTATAGGGTCTTTCTGTAGACCTTAGTGGATAGAGACCTGACATTTCTGTTCATGATTAACCATTTACAGTCCTAGTCCTAATCTCTCCCTCCTGCCCTCTCATATCCCTTCTATTCTCTTTACCTTGGATTCTATTTGAGAGCATGGGTTTTGAAAAGAGTAAGAGGCTTTTAACACCTCTGGGAATTATCAGGCGTTTAGTCAGACCTGTGCCCATTCTGTAGTTTTTGAATGTAGGAACTTTGGAGATAATTCTCTAGAGAGCATCGCTGTTTGAACTATGAAATTTTGAAAAGACATCTTAGAAGGACAGTGTTCAAGACTATATGTCCTTTTTTTTATTGTTGTTCTATTACAGTTGTCCCAATTTTCCCCTGTTGCTCTCCCCTGCCCCTCCTACCCCCCTTATATATATTTTTGAGAAGACAATTCTTCCCTCCTATACATGAGGATAATAGGCAGTTCAAAAACTGAAAACAGTAATCTCCAGTGAAGCAGTAATTAAATGCTTTATTTTGCCTTTCTATTTGATAAAAATCTCTGTAAGTGCACTTAACCATATGCAGATGGCAAGTGACTCATATACAAATCTGCTGTGATCTTCCCAATGTTTTTCACACTTGGTAATGGCCCTTGGGAAACTTGTAGAAGAAAACATTCTTATAAATGATGCTTGACCAGCTGTGCTCTGTCTCCAGAGAACAGAAAAGGGAAGTGAATCTATAATGTAATAGAAGCAAGTGCATAGTCATTCCAGACACTAGCAGTTCATTTATGATCTTTGAGCTTGTGAGAAAGACCAGTGAGCCCCTGGTAACCTCTGTTCTGCTTTATGTCTTTGTAAATTTGCCTATTCTAGGTACCTCATGTAAGTAGAATTATACAATATTTGGCCTTTTGTGTCTGCCTTCTTTCCGTTAGCTTAGTGTTTTTAAGATTCATCCATATTGTAGCATATATCAGAATTTCATTTTTTAAAATATTTTATTTATTTTTAGAGAGAGGGGAAGGGAGGTAGAAAAAAGGGAGAGACCCCCTAGCTGGTGTGGCTCAGTGGATGGAGTGCCAGCCTGTGAACCAAAGAGTGTCTGGTTTGATTCCCTGTGTAGGGCACATGCCTGGGTTGCAGGCCAGGTCCCCAGCACGGGGCATGCGAAATGCAACCACACATTGATGTTTCTCTCCCTCTCTTTCTCCTTCCCTTCCCCTCACTAAAAATAAATAAATAAAATCTTTAAAAAAATAAAAGTAAAAAGAAATAATAAAAAAAGAAAGGGAGAGAAACATTGATGTGACAGAGAAACATTGGTCAGTTGCCTCTTGTGCGCCCCCAACCAGGGACCTGGCCTGCAACCCAGGCATGTGGCCTGACTGGGAGTCGAAACAGTGTCCTTTCAGTTTGCAGGACAATGCCCAACCCATGGAGCCACACCAGTTGGAGCAAAACTTCAATTTTTTTTTAAAGACTAATACTCCATTGTATATACACATCACCTTTTATTTATCTGCTTGTCTGTTGGTAGACAATTGGGTTGTTTCTACTTGTTGGCTATTATGAATAATGCTGCTATCAACATTGGTGTACAAGTATCTGTTTGAATATTTGCTTTTGATTCTTTCAGATATATACCTAGAGGTGGAATTACGGAATCGCATGGTAATTTGTTTAACTTTTGAGGAACCACCAAACTGTCCTCCAGTGACCAAACCATTTTATATTCCCAACAGCAATGCAAAATGGTTTCAATTTCTCTACATTCTCACTAACGCTTGTTATTTCCCATTTTTTGTTTGTTTTGTATAATTGCCATCTTAATATATGTGAAGTGGTATCTCATTGTGGTTTTTATTTGCATTTCCCTAATGACTAGTGATGTTAAACATCTTTTCATGTGCTTAATGGTCATTTGAATATCTTTGGAGAAATGTCTAACCAAGTCCTTTACCCATTTTCAATTGGGTTGTTTGTTTTTGATGTTGAGTTGTATACATTTTAAAAAAAATATTATGGATATTAACATCTTATCAGATGATTTGCAAATATTTGTCCCCATTCCTTGGGTTGTCTTTTCATTCTCTTGATAGTGCCCTTATATGCACAAAAGTGTTTTTTAAATTGATTCCAGAGAGAATGGAAGAGAGAGAGAGAAAAAGGGGGAGAAAAACATTGATGTGAAAGAGAAACATTGATTGGTTGCCTCTTGCCATGACTGGGGACTGAAACTGCAACCCAGCCATGTAGGTTCCCTGGCTGGGAATGGAACCAGTGAGCTTTTGGTTTGCAGGATGATTCCCAACCAACTGACCCATACTGGCTAGGGCTACATAAAAGTTTTTAATTTTGATGAAGTCAATATTTTTCTCATATTGCCTGTGGTTTTCATGTTATATCCAATAAATCATTGCCAAATCCAATGTCATAAAGTTTTTCTTTATGTTTCCTTCTAAGAGTTTTATAGTTTTAGCTTTTATGTTGAGGTCTCTTTTGAGCTGGTTTTTGCATAGGGTCCAGCTTCATTCTTTTGCATATGGATATTCAGTTTTCCCTACATTATTTGTTGGAAAGATTACCCTTTTCCCACTGGTCTTGGCACCATCATTGAAAATTAGTTGTCCATAATTGTGAAAGTTGTTTCTGGACTCTTTTATTCTCTGCTTTTGGCCTATGTGTCTCCTCCCCACAGTGTGATACTGTTTTGATTACTATAGCTTTATAGCAAGTTTCAAAATCAGGAAATGTGAGTCCTTCAACTTTGTTCTTATTTTTCAAGATTGATTTGGCTATCCAGGGTTACTTGAGATTCCATGTAAATTTTAGGATGGGTTTTCCTATTTCTGCACAAAATGTCATTGAAATTTTGATGGAGAACACTTTGAATCTGTGGATTGCTTTGGTAATGTTGTAATCTTTTTTTAAAGTATATTTTATTGATTATGCTATTACAATTGTCCCAATTTTCCCCCCTTGGCCGCCTCCACCTGGCGCCCCAATTCCCTCCAAAACCCCCCCCATCTTAGTTCATGTCCATGGGTCATGTATATAAGCTCTTTGGCTTCTCCATTTCCTATACTGTTCTTAACATCCCCCTATTTTGTAGCCACCAACTTGTACTTCTTAATCCCAGAACCTTTTCCCCCATTCTCCCTCTTCCCCCTCCCAACTGAATAACCCTCCCAATGATCTCCATATCTATGATTCTGTTTCTGTTCTGCATGTTGTGCGCAATTTGTTTTTTAGATTCAATTGTTGATAGTTGTGAATTTATTGCCATTTTAATGTTCATAGTTTTGATCTGCTTTTTTTTTAAATAGTTTTTTTTAAAAAGATTTCATTTATTTATTTTTAGACAGAGGGGAAGGGAGGGAGAAAGAGGAAGAGAGAAATATCAATGTGTGAAACATAACTGCCTCTCGTGCACTCCCCACCAGGGACCTGGCCTGCAACCCAGGCATGTGCCCTGACTAGGAATCGAACCAGCAACCCTTTGGTTCGCAGGTTGGCACTCAATCCAGTAAGCCACACTAGCCAATGCTTCTTTTTCTTATATAATTCCCTTTAACATTTCATACAATAATGGCTTGGCAATGGTGAACTCCTTTAGCTTTACCTTGTCTAGGAGGCACTTTATCTGCCCTTCAATTCTAAAAGATAGTTTTCCTGTATAGAGTAATCTAGGTTGTAGGCCCTTGCTCTTCATCACTTTGAATACTTCTTACCATATCTCTTCTTGCCTGTAAAGTTGCTTTTGAGAAGTCAGCTGACAGTCTTATGGTAACTCCCTTGTAGGCAACTAACTTCTTTTCTCTTGCTGCTTTTAAGATTCTCTCTTTATCTTTAGCATTTTAATTATGATGTGTCTTGGTATGGTCCTCTTTAGGTCCATCTTGTTTGGGACTCTGCTTCCTGGACTTGTATGTCTATTTCCTTCACCAAATTAAGGAAGTTTTCTTTCACTATTTTTTCAAGTAAGTTTTCAATTTCTTGCTCCTCCTCTTCTCCTTCTGGCACCCCTATGATTCAGATGTTGGTACATCTGAAAATGTCCCAGAGGCTCCTTGATCTATCCTTAGTTTTAGGTTGGGTTTTGTTTGTTTGTTGTGTTTTTTTTTTTTTTGGATTCTTTTTTTCTCGCTCTTCTGATTGAATACTTTTTTCTTCATTTTGTTATAAATCGTTGATTTGATTCTCAGCATCATCCCCTCCACTGTTGGTTCCCTGCAGATTTTTTTTTTATTTCACTTAATGTAACCTTCATTTCCGCCTGAGTCTTTTATGCTGTTAAAGTACCCAATGAGTTTCTGGAGCATCCATATAACCAGTGTTATAAACTCTGCATCTGATACATTGCTTATCTCCATTTCATTTAGTTCTTTTTCTGGAGTTTTGCTCTGTCCTTTCATATGGGCCATATTTCTTTGTCTGCTCATTTTGGCAGCCTCCCTGTATTTGTTTCTATGTATTAGGTAGAGTTGCTTTGACTCTCTGTCTTAGTAGCGTAGCCTATTGAAGAAAAATGCACCTGTAAGTTGTATGGGGTGGAGCCTCAGGTAATTGCAAAGGCAGGGCAACCCATATTGTTGCTCTATGGCTCTGTGTTGGGGAGGGCTCAGTTAGGGGACAATGCTGCTGCCTCACCTCTGGAGATTTGCCTGGGAAGATGCCGTCTCCTGGCACTCACTCTTATTCCAGTCCCCTCAATTTCTCCCCATATGCCACTTCGAGCTGTTACTCTGGTGCTGAATCCCAGAGGGGTTGATCTATGTAAGTCCTAAGACCATTGTGGGCCCTTTAAGAGGAGTCTCCTGTGAATCCTGCTGTTTCTTCTGCCCCAACCCCTACTGAGTTTTACAGCCAGAAGTTATGGGGCTTTAACTTCCTGGCACTGGAACCCAGGGCTGGGTTGTCTGGTGTGGGGCTGGGATCCCTCACTCCCAAGGTATCCCTCCTGATTTTTATCCCCCACATGTGGATATGGGGACCACTCATTCCACATCTCCACTCCTTTCTGTGCCACTCTGTGTCTCTGTCGCCTCTCTGTGCTTCTCCACATCTCTGCCCCTCCTGCCCATCTGGGTGAATGTGGCTTCTTTAAATCCTTGGTTGTTGGACTTCCATAGAGCTCAGTTTTCAGACATTTCTGGGTGATACTTGTTTTATAGTCTAGTTGTAATTTTTTTCTGTAGTTATGCGAGGAGACAAGGCATGTTTATCTACGCCTCCATCTTAAGCAGAAGTTCCTGGTTAATGTAATCTTAACAATAGTTAAATCTTCCAATCCATGAACATAGGGTGTTGTTTCATTTTTTTTAATGTGTGCTTTACTTTCTTTCAGCAGTGTTTTACAGTTTTCACTGTACAAGTCTTTGTTTCCTTGGTTAAATTTACTCCTAAATATTTTATTCTTTTTGATGCTCTTTTAAATTATATGGTTTTCTTAATTTCCTTTTTAAATTGCTCATTGTTAGTATATAGAAATGCAACCAAATTTTGGGTGTTCACCTTGTATCCTTGTTGAGTTTGTTTATTTTTAGTTTATTATTAACTTTTTTTAGTGGAATCCTTAGAATTTTCTACATATAATAAGACCATGTTATCAGCAAACAGATTATTTTGCTTCTTATTTTCCAGTTTGGATGTATTTTATTTCTTTTTCTTGCCTAATTTCTTTCTAATACTCTGTTGGATAGAAATAGAAGATAATTCTGTTGTCAGCTACACACCCCAGAAATTCTTCTGCAGGTGTGTAAATGCTCGTGGCACCATCTTATAAGAGCCCCAAACTGGAAGCAACTCAGATGTCATTGGTAGTGAAACAGTTAAATAAATCATGCAATGAAATTATCTATTCCAATGAAAATGAATGAAATAGGGCTTCTGCATTGATAAGGGTGAATGTGAACTATGTAGTATGAAACAAAAATTGAAGCCACCAAAAATACATACCATACAGTTCTATTGATAGAAGTTCAAAACAGGCAAAACTAAATAATTTGTGATTTAAGGATACTTACACACTCATAAAACCACATGTAAAAAGAAACAGTGTAGTAAACACAAAATTCAGAATAGTACTTACCTTTTGGTGGGAGAGAAAGAGGTAGTAGAAGGGGAACAGGCACTTCAAAGGTGTCAGTGGTATCCCGTTTGTGAGGCTGGTGGTGAGTCCACGGGTAATATTACACACATCTTATCATTGTGTTGTATCAAGTACCTTCAAATGCACTTGAGGTGATTTCACTAGAACTTTAATAAGTTTTATTGATCTTTTCAGGATTTAATCTCTAAGGTATCACGGGCTTATCAGATCTATAAAACAAATTCTTCTTGAGGGAGATTTTGGCCAACTGTTTCATGGTGAATAAAGGTGTAGCTTCATGTGAAGACTGAATTGGCTATTTTGCGTTTCAAATGCTTCCTCTTACTCCGACATGCAGGATGAACTGCACAGGTCTCACCAGACTAGTCTGTTATGATCTGACAGCAGCTGTTCAAGTGAGGATACAGCTTACCCTCCTTCCCTTGGGCAGCCTGGGCAGACATTGTTAACCTGAGTCCTGTGATTTTGGTTTCTAGGGGCAACACCGAACAGTCAGTGGTTCTGTGATGTTGACAAAGAAATTCAGCCTAGATTATTTAGCCCTGGACTTCAATTCAGCATCACCAGCCCCTGTACAGCAGGTAGGAAGGACTTTGTGTCTGAGAATTCCTAGGAGATTTCATTTCTGTTTAGATTTTTCTGATGGTTCAACCATGCATGTCCTCTTTGAAAAGTCTTAAACATTCAGGCATGTACAGTGAAGAATATTAAAATCAACCCTGTTTCTGCCTCCCGGAAAGCCTGCTGTATTCCCCCTAGGGTATGTTCTTTAGATGTATAGGTATACATGTTTTATAGTGCTTTGCTTTCTTATGCTCCACAGATGTTGCATTTTAGGCAAGACCCACTTTATGGTGATACTTTATTGCAATGTTCTGGAACTGAACCTGCAATATCTTCAAGGTCTGCCTGTATACACATACATGTATGTAGTATTCAGGCCTTTCAAAACTTGGATCATAAAGTTTACAGAAAAATTTCTCTGACAGAAAAGAGGGTGAGGTAAAGGGCACTTCAGGCATCAGAAAGGTCTGCTTAGAGAGGAAGTCATAGTTTACTGTGGCTAGACAGGAGATCGGTGACAGGAACTCTCAGTTGGAATTGGAACCCCTCAGTAAAAGGCCTAAAAGGCCAGGCGGGCTGTTTCAACTCTCTTGGGTAGTATTGTCTGTAATGTGGGGATCAGAAAGGATAACACCTACGTTGATGCCTGTGGTGAGGATTAAATGAATTAATATATGTAAGTGATGCTAGCCATTAACTAGTGTCACCCACTAGTGAGAGCCATGGAATGAATGAATTGTAAGCAGTGTATAACAGCTAAATATTTTTGAGCAAGGGATGGTCATATTCTAAATTACATCTAACAATGCATTGTTTGATGAGAAAAACAACTTGCCAAACAATATACAGTATGGTGTGTGTGTGTGTGTGTGTGTGTGTGTGTGTGTGTGTGCGCGAGAAACAAAAAGGCTAGAAGGTTTCCCTTCCCTTTTGCCAAATGAATTCCCATTTCTCCTTTACATTTAATTTCATTCCAAAAACCTGAACTGATACTCCAGTTTAGAACTTGTCAGAAAGATGAGACCAATAAATAAAAAGGTGCATTAGTCAGTTTTGGTAGGCTACGCAATCAAGACAAACAACCCCCAAATCTCAGTGTCTTGCAACAGAGAAGGCTTTTTCAGTTGTTGCTAGTGGGACAATCCACTACAGGCAAGCATCTTGGTGTTCCAGGCCATCTTCAATCCACAGTCCAGGCAGAAGGAGCAACTCCATCTGAGGCATGCTGATCTCCTGGAAGGGAAAAAAGAGATTGCAGAATCACAAGATGCCTCTTTTCTCTATAGGATTGGCTTGTGCCACTTCCACTCACATTATATTGGTCAAAGCAAGTCAGATGGCTAGAGTAAAGTTGAAGGGAACAGGGGTGAAGAGATATTCATACACGTACACACAAAGTATAATAACTGTCCTGCAGTGAATGACCCAGAACAAAGAGGCAGCAAATACTTAACACTATAATCTACCATAGAAGTTCTGACCTTTTCCTGAATTTTAATTCAATGTAATGAAAACCTTTTCATTCTCCCCCTTCAGAAACTTCTTTCAGAAGAACAAAGAGTAGACTATGTCCAAGTGGATGAGCAGAAGACACAAGCTCTCCAGAGCACAAAGCAGGAGTGGACCGATGAGAGGCAATCCAAAGTGTAAGCAGTGTGGGTTTGAACTGTGTGTGACACAGGGAAGTTTGGGGCTGGGTTTGAGGTTTTTCTTTGTTTTTTTCGTTTTTTATCCTCACCTGAGGACATTTTTTTCATTTTTCCATTGCTTTTAGAGAGAGAGAGGAAGGGAGACAGGAAGGGAGAGTGAAACATCGATGCGAGAGAAAAGCATCGATTGATTGCCTTCCAGTACGCGCCAGACCGGACTGGGGATCGAACCCGCAACCTAGGCATGTGCCCTGACTGAGAATCGAACCCGCAACCTTTTGGTTACGGGGTTATGCTCCAACCAACTGAGCCACACTGACCAGGGCAAGGGTTTGAGGTTTTTCACTAGAATCACACTGATGTTCAACACAGGTCAAGATCCAGAGAGAATATGTGATTTCCATGGGCTCGGCAAGAACTTTTGGGAGAAAGGACCTATATGTATACATTAAATGGGGAGAAGAAGGAAGCATTGTCCTCCCAGAGGGGGCTCTGAGGGCGTCCAGCCCCCGCCCCCACCTGTCGCAGAAGTTTCCTTCTCTGGCCACACTTGCCCATGCCCAGAGCCTCAGGGATGCTTAGAATTGGCTCCACAGTCACAAGAGACAGAGATGGAGGATTCCACAGCCACGGACTGGGATGTAGAAAACTCCATTCATTCAGACAGGGTAGGAACAATAAAAACAAGACTTAGGAGAATATTTTTCCGAGTTTGATTAAAAATCTCTCCAATGGAGAATTTGGAGTGCAGATTGAAGCCAGTATTGCTAACTGACAGGAAGACATCGTTTGACTCCAATACCTGAAATTGACCTCTCTCCTGTGCTTCCATTGAAATTATAAATTTTCCTAGCAGAGAAGCCCCAGGAGATCATCTTGTCCTAGCACCTGAAGACACGGTTGGAGAGACCAAGATCAGCAATGGTGGGAGAATCTGCACTCCTCACACCATAGACTCCAGCAGACAAATCATTTCTGTCTCCCAAAGAAAGACAATTCAAGTGATGGGACAGTGAGTCCTGGGCTTCATCATAACCATATCAGATGACACCAGTGTCTCTTAGGACAAAATGTTTGGAACAGCTACCTGTGGATGGGTATTCTGTTCCTTTTGGCCTTTTTCCAGCATGTTTTCACGTTCACCATATCCTGTCTTCCTCTAAAAGACCTTGGAAGCTTAGGTTGGCAGATATTGTTGTTCCTGCTTTGAAGAAAAGAAAGCTGGGAACCAGAGGAGGGCTCACTTTGCCCAAGGTCACTCATGGATCCGAGGCTCAGTCAGGTTTAAAATAGAGCTGGCCAAGCTGCCTGTTGCAGACTCATTCCACCATCTTACACTGACTCAGAGGATTTTGAGGAAATCGATCAGTTTGGTCAACCTCGGAAACCTATGGTGACATGTGCGGACATGAGATGGGTCATCATTTCCTCTCCTTTTCATAGGAGTTTGAATAGGTGCTTTTATACTTGAAAGGTATGTGTGTCAAGCCAGGGTTCTTTACATGGTGTTCAAATGGGAAATTCTGACATAATCAATAATAACCATCAGAAATAACTTCTGACAAATCAGTGTGAAATCCATTCTTGGATTGCACTGTCGGCTTGCAGTGTGTTTCCCATGAGCTGGCTAATGCTGGCAAAAGAATTTTCGCCACCTTGAGAAGAAGACACAGATTGTCCCTGGCTATCCTATGCTGGACCCAAGCTTTTTAGTGATAGAGTTATAACTAGAAAAAAACCACAAAAACCAATGAGTTGCATTCTCAGGTTTCCCAGCTAATTGTTCCCTCTGCTTTATGGGGTCCTGGGGTTCAGGGAACTCAGATGAAAGTCTCACTTGGGCATGTGATTTTACTTGATTCTTCTTCCTGATCCTTCTGAGCACCTGTGGCCAGAAGACAGATCTGGACAACTGGGAATTAAGCAGTTACTGCTCCAATGTTTTGACTGATACTGTGTCCTTTATATGAGGATGAATCAAACAGGCAGGCAGGTCTATGACAGTCAGGGTTACTCAGGGCAGTTGTAGGCTTTGCTGCATGGTTTGGGGTTTCACAATGCCCCAAAAGTAAGTAAATGCCAAAGTCTTGGCTTTTCATATCATAAAAGAAGTAATTTTGATGTTAAAAGCAGCAGGATCTGGTAACATCATTTTCTTCCTGGTGCAAGGTGGGGGGAAATTACTGAGTGGAGTCCTTAGTGAGCGCAGACAGAGCAATAAGAGGGTTCCCCTCAGCCCATGGCCAGCTTCATGTCACCACACACGGAGACTGAAGCCTGTAAAGAGCTGCGTTCTTCCCTAAGTGACTTGCAGAGTCACAGAGCCTCAGGCAAGAATCTAGAGCTACAGACGGCCAGTTTGCATAGAGGGGAGCTTCCTCATATGTAAGGCACCTGTGTGTTTAGACCACTAAGTACCTGATACAGGGCGATGCAGGAAAACTTGTATGCCCGAATGTGAAGGACTACACCAGGTTGAAAATAGAATGGAAAAGAAAATACAGCTGAAATTATGTTGATAGTAGACTGTCATTCAATTGACAGAAGAGAAAATCTGTTTGTATAAAACATTTCCAGAGCCACATTTACTATAGAAAGCAATATATATTTCAGGGGTATGACTTGTTTGGAAGTGATTCATTAGGGATTTAAAAAAAACAGATGACTTCACCCTCATTTCGAGGGTGTATGCAGTTATGTCCTGCTTTGATAAAACTGCTAATGGATGGCTACTCAAAAGCATAATGATTCAGGGATACAAAGCACAGGTAGTTTTTGAACTGACAGGAGCATATGTTCCTGAAAAAGTTACCGTAAGTCAAAAGGATGCTGGCCAAATCCTGGTTTTTGGTGGGTATAATCTATGTATAATAGAGGGTTGTGATTTTGACCAGGTTCTGAGTTTTTTTTTTTGTTTGTTTGTTTGTTTTTTTGGGGTTTTTTGTTTTTTTGTTTTTTTTTTTGTTTTGTTTTTTTTTTTTAGTAAGTCACCCCAGATTCTAAGTCAAGTGCACATGGCATGCCTGTGCACTGCGCAGGCTACTCCTTCCTAGATTGGGGGATCAGCGTAGCAGGACAATGCAGCAATTAATGCACATTGTTTCCTGCAGTTTCTTTTTGTTTTGTTTCTTTCCATCGTGTTTTGTTAGAAAATTCCTCCGTTTCAGGAATTGTGCAGTACAGAAGGGGGTACTGAGGGTCTCAAGCCTACAAATCCCTAAGGCCACAAGCCCACAAGAACTTGGGAGTTTAGTTTTTCTTGAGAAGAGATGTGCCCTGAGGCCCAGCGCACGGCCTGGCTGCAAGGGCATGGAGTGAGCCTGTGGGAGTCAGTGTCCAGACCACTACACTACGGAGCAAGGAGCGACCGGGTTGTGGCCTTTAGGTCCAAGCTGAGACTGAAGGCTCCCCTCAGACCTGGCTTTCTCCTCAAGGCTTCCGCAGTCCTCATTTATACCATCTTTGTACCCCCAATCATGTTGATTTTAAAAGTTTGTTGTGTTTTTACTATTTCTGGCATTAATAAAAGTTTTATAAGGAGGAATTATGACTTCAGTTCCTTCTTATTTGTTTTTAGTAATGACATTCATAATAAATACAGAACATGTTTTAAAAGCTGAGTGTGAAAATAAACCTCATTGCCATTTTCAGTTACAACAGAGTTAACAACTGACTCACATGGAACCACCTACATCCATGTAATTTTGCTGCAAACAGTTGAGCAGGTGGCTGTAATGAGTACTGTTTCTGCTCAGCCAAACCACATTTTGACATCTTTTTTCTTCATCAGAAACAAAATTCAATGATTGGCAATAAAGTCAAAGGCCTTCCCTGGTATCACCTGTAACATGAACTTCATTATTAACATGCCATTAAAAAGCAACAACCCCTAGCCTTCCTCTCCCCAGCAGAATTTTCTTGTGCCACCAACTCCCTTTTCTCAATTGCTAAAGATCCCAGCTGCCCTGGCTGCTGCCGGGTCAGCAGCTTCTCTAGGCCATAAGGCAAAGCAGGGACAGAGTACTGGGGGCTCAGGTTTGGGGGAAACAGGCCAAAGACAGAGAGAGGAAAGGCCCAGGAAATCTGGGGCTCAGAGAAAGAAGATGTCACATGAAATCTCTCATCTAGGTGAAGAATGAGGCCAACAAATATAGATGTTTTTACTTGGCCCACACACTCCAGACCAAGCCCTTGACCCCAAGAAGAGCAGGTTGGCCCAAAAGGCTGACCTAAAAATCAGGGGGTGTGAAACCTAATCTTAAAAGGTTCTTGAACCCCAGGCCCCTTATACCTTGGTCCTTTTACCAGACAACCCCCTGAGTTTACAGCTCCCTGCTTCTCCTTGATTTCACTTGAGCTTAAATTGCATTTCTTCTTTTTGCCTTATTTTAATTGTGCCATTTGTTTTAGAAATTTAGTTTTTATTTTCTGCAACAGAGTGTGTGATATTGGTGTAGGCTGGACCAGGAAGCCCAATAGGAGAGAGAACAAAGCTGAGACACAGACCCCCACATGCACAGGCACTCCGTTTATGACAGGGAACACCGAAGAGCCTCAGACATGATGGCCTTTCCGATCAAGGGTGCTGGGTCACTGGGTGGAGATCCATGAGGAAAATAATGAGCCTTGAGCCCACTCGGCCACCAGTCACAAATATCAATTCCAGGCGGATAGGAATATGGAAGGAAGAACAATCACTTTGACATGCTCCCACTGCTTTATCTGATCCATTTTCCTTCTATTGATCACTGTTATTTTGATCTATGCTTCATGGTCAAAAACTATTTAAATGAGTTTGACTCTTGTTTGTCTTCATGTAAAAGAACAGAACCTAATTGTTTCATGTCTGTCTTGAAATATTTTAATTATTTCAATCATTTTGTTCTTTTTTCTTTACTTTTGAAGTATATTTTATTGATTATGCTATTACAGTTGTCCCAATATTTTTCTCCCCTTTATGCCTCCTCTGCCCTACACCCCACCTCCCTCCATCAATCCCCACCCCTTAGTACATGTGCATGGGTGGTACATAGAAGTTCTTTGGCTTCTCTATTTCTATACTATTCTTAAGCTCGCCATGTCTATTTCATGCCTACCAATTATGCTTCTTATCTCTGTACCTGTTCCCCCATTGTCCCTCTCCCCAGTGATAACCCTCCATGTGATCCCCATTTCTGTGATTCTGTTCCTCTTCTAGTTGTTTGCCTAATTTTTAGTTTTGTTTTTTAGGTTCAGTTGTTGATAGTTGTGAATTTGTTGTCATTTTACTGTTCATAGTTTTTAATCTTTTTTCTTAGATAAGTCCCTTTAACATTTCATGTAATAAGGCCCTGCTTATGATGAACTCCTTTAACTTTACCTTATGTGGGAAGAACTTTATCTGCCCTTCCATTCTAAATGATAGCTTTTCTGGGTAAAGTAATCTTGGATGTAGGTCCTTGCCTTTCATGACTTTGAATACTTCTTGCCAGCCCCTTCTTGCCTGTAAGATTTCTTTTGAGAAATAGCTGATAGTCTTACAGGAACTCCTTTGTAGGCAACTGTCTCCTTTTCTCTTGCTGCTTTTAAGATTCTCTCCTTATCTTTAATCTTGGGTAATTTACTTTCTATGTGTCTTGGTGTGTTCTTCCTTGGCTCTAATTTCTTTGGGACTCTGGACTTCCTGCAATTCCTGGAATTCTATTTCTTTTGCCAGATTGGGGAAGTTTTCCTTCATTATTTTTTAAAAATCATGTATATTCTATTACAGTTGTCTCAATTTTTCCCCCTTTGCCCTCCTCCACCCATCCCACCCCACCCCCCTCTCCCACAGTCAATTCCCACACTGTTCTCCATGTCCCTGGGTCATTCATACATGTTCTTTGTCTAGTTCCTTCCCCTTCTTTCCAACATTGTCCTCCTTCCCCATTCCCTCTGGTCACTTTCAGTCTGCTCCATGTTTCCACGCCTGTGGTTTATTTTGTTCATTAGTTTATTTAGATAAATAGATTCCACTTAAAGGTGAGATCATATGGTATTTGTCTTTCACCAAATGGCTTATTACATTTAGCATAATATTCTCCAGTTCATCCATGTTGTCACAAAAGGTAGCAGTTCCTTCTTTTTTTTCAAATGCAGATTTCATTCATTTTTTAAATGTCGAAATCCATTATAAAACATTAAAAAATGTAAATCCATTATAAAGTCTCAGCAATTAAAACAACATGATACCAGTACAGAAATAATCAAGTAGATCAAGGAAATAAAATGAGCATTCAAGAAACAAACATACATATCTATCTAACAATGTAGTTTATGATTAAATTGATATTTCAAATCAATGGACAAAATAAGGCTTATTGAACAAATAAAGTGCATGGACCACTATTACTTGAAATAAAACAAATATACAGCCCTATTTCACACATTATACAAAAAACATTCCAGTGAGTTAAAAAATCAATATGTAAAATCTAAGGACTTTTAGGAGAAAATACAAACTAATATTTTTCTTACCCCGAAGGAAAATATTCAAACCCAGAAGCTAAGTAATACATATTATAAATATTGGTAATATCAAGTATTGGTGACTGAAAGGAACTGGGTATTCATGGACTCTTCTTCTTAAAGCAGTCCCTTTAGCATTTCTTGCAGTGTTGGTTTGGTGAAGGTGTATTCTTTTAGCCTTCTTTTGTCTGGGAAACTCCTTATTTCACCTTCCATTTTCATGGAGAGCCTTGCTGGGTAGAGCAGTCTTGGTTGCAGACCTTTGCTTTTCATGACTTGGAATATTTCTTGCCATCCCCTTCTGGCTTGTAGTGTTTCTGTTGAGAAGTCAGCTGCTAGCTGTACTGGGGCTCCCTTGTATGTTACTAGCTGTTTCTCCCTTGCTGCCTTTAGGATTCTCTGTTTGTCTTTGATATTTGCCATTTTCATGATGATGTGTCTTGGAGTGGGCCTCACTGGGTTCCTCTTGAGTGGGGCCCTCTGTGCTTCCTGGACTTGTGTGACTTTTCCTCTCCTCCAATGAGGGAAGTTTTCCATCCTGACTTTTTCAAACAGGTTCTGTAGCCCTTGCTTCTCCTCTTCTTCTGGTATCCCTATTATACAGATATGATTACGTTTCAGGTTGTCCTGCATATTTCCCTAAATGCCTCTTGATTCTTTTGGAGTCTTTTTTTTTTTTTTTCAATTTCTTGCTCTTTCTGGGAGCTTTTTTCCACCTTGCCCTCCAGCTCACTGATTCGGTCCTCGGCTTCATCGAGCCGGCTTTTGATTGCTTCTACTGTGTTCTTCAATTCGGAAGGTGTATTCTTCATTTCCTTTTGCCTCTTAGTGATAGTTTCTGTGTCCTTTTTCATGCTGATACGGTTTGCAGTAAGTTCCTCATAGTTCCCCTGTAGCTTTTTGTAATTCTCTCTGAGCTCACTGAGCTTCCTTAGAACCATTGTTTTGAACTCACTATCTGATAGTTTACTTGGCTTTGTTTCATTTAGTTCTCTTTCTGGGGTTTCCTTCTTTCCCTTTGATTGGGGGGGTGTTTCTTTGTCTTCCCATTATTTGTGAGACTCTTCTTTTTTGCTTCTGCTCCTTCAGTTGATCTGTCTTGATTTCCTGACTTTGTGGTGTGAACTTCTATGGTACGAGACGGCTGTTTTTACTTTCTGGATCTGCCTCTGAGGATGTCAGATGTTGACCCTGTCCGACCTCAGGCAGTCTGTTCGAGACCTCCAGGACTCTACTGTCTGTGGCTGTCTCTTTCAGCTGTTAATCTAGTCACTCTGCACTCAGCAGTCAGGTTTAGGCACCACGGGATGGTGCAGGGTTCCTCCTGGGGGGTGGGGCTATTGTGTCTTCTCAAACTGCTGCCACTCAGGGGACTGGTCTGCCTGAGCCAGATAGATGGCTGCTGCCTTATGGGGGATGAGTCGGCACCGGGATCCTGCCAGCTCCTGCCTCAGTGCTCTCCCCAAAGCTTCTTTCCCCAGTCTCTCCTCAGGCGTCCGCAGCCCACTCTGCCCCCGCTTTTGCTGGAGACCAGGGTAAGTGGCTGCAAACAAAAATTCATGTATTGGCCCTTTAAAAGGCTCTTTGCATCTCCAGCCGCCTGTCTCTGGCAGAGAGCAACCCTGTTGCTTTCGTAGCTGGTTGTTATCTGTGTACGTTTTGGGCTCTGGTGGTGTAGGCTGGAGAATCCCCCCTTATGGTTTGAGGCCCTGCTCTTCTCAGAGGGATCTAACTGGCCGTTTCCATATCCCTCTAGCGTTGCTGCCTGTGGGTGCCCCACCTGCCTTCTCGATTCTCTACCTCACTCCTTACCAGTCAGGTTGCGCTAAGGCTGATTCTTCTGTCTGTCCGAGGTTATAAGGCTCATCTCACTGTTGTTCAGTTGTTTGTTCTAGGTGATTTCTCCAACATTTAGTTGTAATTCCAGGCTGGTCCTGGGAGGAGGTCAGTGTGACTTCCCTTCACTGCTCCGCAATCTTGAAGTGTGGGCTGTTCTTTTGAATTAATATTTTGGGTTCCTTCATGTTTATTCCCGTAAGTGGGACTGTTGAGACAAAAGACAGATCCACTTTTAATTTTTTTGCGGTATTTTATACTGCTTTCCACCATGGCTGCACCAGTCTACATTGCCTCCAACAATTCAAAAGGGTTCCTCTTTCTCCACATCCTCGCCAGTACTTGTTCATTGGTTTATAGATGATACCTATTTTTACAGGTGTGAGATGGTATCTCTTTGTGGGTTTAATTTACATTTCTCTGATGATTAGTGATATTGAGTACATTTTTCATGTCTATTGGCCATCTGTAGATCCTCTTAGAGAAGTGTCTATTCTGGGACTTTGCCCATTTTTTAATTGGTTTGTTTGATTTTTTTGGTCTAGAGTTTTGTAAGTACATTACAAATTTTGGATATTAACCTCTTATCAGATGTATCAGCGAACATGTTCTCCCATTCTATGGGTTGTCTTTTTGATAATTTCCTTTGCTGAGAAGAAACTTTTTAGTTTGATGTAGTCCTTTTTGTTTAGTTTTTGTTTTGTTTCCCTTGCCTGGGGAGATACATCTGATACAAAATTGTAACAAGCAATATAAAAAAGTCCAAGAGTTTGATAATGATGTTTTCTTCTAGGATTTGTATGGTTTTGGGTCTAAAATTTAAGTCTTTGATCCATCTTGAATTTATTTTTGTGAATGGTTTGAGAACGTGGTCTAGTTGTATTTTTCTGCACGTATCTAATTTTCCCAACATCATTTGTTTAATAAGCTATCTTTAGCCCATTGTATGTTCCTGCCTCCTATGTTGCATATTAATTGACTGTATAGGTCTGAGTTTATTTCTGGGCTCTCTGTTCTGTTACATTGATCTCTCTGTTTTTGTGCCACTACCATGCTGTTTTGATTACTGTGTCCTTATAGTATAGTTTGATATTAAGTAGTGTGATACCTCCAAATTTGTTCTTCTTTTTCAGGATTGATGTTGCTATGCAGGGCCTTTTAAAATAAGTTTTTGAAGTATTTGCTTTATTTCTGTGAAATATGTCATTGGAATCTTGATACAAATTGCATTGAATCTATAGATTGCTTTGGGCATTTTAATGGTCTCAGTTCTTCCTACCCAGGAACATGGTATGTGCTTCCACTTATCTGTATCTTCTATTTCTTTCTTCAATGTCTTATAATTTTCCAAGTACAGATCTTTTACATCCTTGGTTTGGTTTATTCCTAGATATTTTATTCTTTTTGTAGCAATTGGAAATGGGATTGTTTTCTTAATTTGCCTTTCTTTTAGTTCATTATTTGCATATAGAAATGCAAGTGATTTATGGACATTAATTTTTTATCCTGATACTTTGCTGAATTCATTGATCAGTTCTCGTAGTTTTTTGGTGGAATATTTGGGGTTTCCTATTTCCTATTTGTATGTCATCTGCAAATAGTGACAGTTTTCTTCCTTTTCGATTTTGATGCCTTTCATTTCTTGTCTCATTGCTGTGGCTAGGACTTCCAGTACTATGTTGAATAAGAGGAGTGAAACCAGGCAACCCTGTCTTGTTCCCAATCTCAAGGGGAATGCTTGTAGTATTTGCCTGTTGAGTATGACGCTGGCAGTGGGTTTGTTGTATATGACATTAATTATGTTTAGGGATGACCCCTCTAGGCCCACTTTGCTGAGAGTTTTTATCAAAAATGTGTGCTGGATTTTATCAAATGCTTTTTCTGCATCTATTGATAGGATCATGTGGTTTTTATCCTTCATTTTTGTTTATGTGTGTTCCACATTTATTGATTTGCAAATGTTGTGCCAACCTTGCATTCCTGGAGTAAATCCCACTTGATCTTGGTGTATGATCTTTTTTTATGCATTGCTGTATTTGGTTTGCTAATATTTTGTTGAGGATTTTAGCATCTATGTTCATCAGGGATACTGGCCTATATTTTTCTTTCTCTGTAGTTTCTTTATCTGGTTTTGGAAATGGGGTAATGCTGGCCTCATAAAATGAGTTTGGGAGCCGCCTTTCCTCTTGAATTTTATGAAATAGTTTGAGGAGGAGAAGTGTTAGTTCTTCTTGGAATGTTGGTACAATTCACCTGTGAAGCCATCAGGTCCAGGGCTTTTGTTTTTTGGGAGGTGTTTTTTTTTTTTTTTTATTACTGCTTCAATTTCACTAGGTGTAATCTGTCTATTCAGATTCTCTGATTCTTCCTGATTTAGTTTGGGAAGATTGTATGTTTCTAGGAATTTATCCATTCATCCAGGTTGTCCAGTTTGTTGGCATATAGTCGTTCATAATATTTTATTACAGTCCTTTGTGTTTCTTTGGTGTCAGTTGTTATTTCTCCCCTTTCATTTCTGATTTTATTTATTTGGGTCTTTTGTCTGTTTTTCTTAATGAGTCTGATTAAATGTTTGTCAATCTTGTTTGTCTTTTCATAGAACCAACTCTTGGATTCATTGATCTTTTGTATCATGTTTTTAGAATTTATTTTATTTATTTCTACTCTGACCTTTATTTTTTCCTTCCTTCCACTCACTTTGGCCTTTGTTGTTCTCTTTCAAGTTCCTAAGTGTAAAGTTAGACTGTTCATTTGAGCTTTTTCTTGTTTTTTGAGAAAGACCTGTAATGTTGAGTTTCACTGTTAGGATTGCTTTCCCAGTGTCTCAGAGACTGAATTGTCATGTCTTCTTTTTCATTTGTTTCAAAGCGTCTTTTGATTTCTTCTTGATCTCATTTGACCCATTCATTGTTAATAATATCTTATGTAGCTTCCATGTCTTTGTGTATTTTTCAGTGTTCTTGTGGTTGATTTCTAGTTTCATAACATTTTCAACAGAGGAGAATCTTGATATTTCAGTCTTCTTAAATGTATTGAGACTTATTTGGTGTTCTAACATGTGATCTATCCTACAAAATGATCCATGTGCACTTGAAAAATATGTATATTCTGTTGCTTTGGGGTGAAATGCTTTGACTATCAATTAAATCCATTTGATCTAATGTATTGTTTAAGGCTGCTGTCTCCTTGTTGATTTTCTGTCTGGAAGATCTATCCATTGAAGTCAATGGGGTGTTAAAATACCCTATTATGACTGTATGTCTGTTGATTTCTCCCTTTATGTCCATCAAGATTTGCTTTACATGTATAGGTACTCCTATGTTGGGTGCTTGTTCCCTTTGTCATCATGTAGTGTCCTTACTTGCCTCTTACTGTACCCTTGGTTTTAAAATCTATTTTGTGGAATATAAGTACTGCTACCTCAGCTTTTTTTCCCTTTTTGTTTTCATAAAATCTTTTTTCATCCCTTCACTTGTAGTCTGTGTGTATCTTTCAATCTGAGATGGGTTTCTTGGATGCAAGAAACCCATATATGGGTCTTGTTTCCTTATCCATTCAGCTATTCTCTGTCATTTGGTCGGAGCATTTAAGCCTTTTATATTTAAGGTGGTTATTGATAGATATGTATGTAATGCCAATTTATTCTTAGACTGTGCTCTGTTTTTGTTCTTTCTCCTTCTTAAGACAAGCCCTTTAACATTTGTTGCAGTACTGTTTTGGTGTTAACAAACTTTTTCTTCTCTGGGAAACTCCTTATTTCTCCTTCCATTTTGAATTATAGCCTTCCTGGGCTATCAAAAATAGCCTTATTTCTAGGTCCCTGCTTTTCATCACCTTGAATACTTCATGCAACTCCCTTGTGGCCTGAAATGTTTCTGTTCAGTAATCAGATGCCAGCCTATTTGGTGCTCACTTGTATGTAACTGTATGCTTTTCTCTTGTAGCTCTTTGGGTTCTCTCCTTGTCTTTAAGCCTTGTCATTTCAATTATGATGTATCTCAGTGTAGGCTTCTTTGTGTCCAACTTTTTTGGGACTCTCTAACTTCCTGGACTTGTTGTCTTTTCCTTCACAAGATTACAGAATTTTTAGGTCATTATTTCTTTAAATAGTTTCTCAATACCTTGCCCCCTCTCTTCTCCTTCTGGTGTTCCCATGATGTGGATGTTGTTATGCTTCATGTTGTGAAAATGTTTCTTAAACTCTCCTCATTTTTTAAAAATTCTTATTTTATTTTTGGTGTGCTGCCTGGGTGTTTTTCTCTACCTTGTCTTCCAAATCACTGATTTGATCCTCTGCTTCATCTAACCTACTGTTTATTCCTTCTAGTGTATTATTTATTTCAGATATTGCATTCTTTATTTCTGACTGGCCCTTTTTCATGGCTTTTATGTCTTTTTTCATGGCTTTGAGTATCCTTATAATCATTACTATAAACTCTCTACCTGATAAATTGCTTGCCTGCATTTCATCTAGTTCTTCTGGAGAAGTCTTTTGTTCTTTCTTTTGGGGTCTGTTTTTTTGTCTTCCCATTTTGGCTGCTTTGTATTTTCCACCTTAGTTGTTAAACTGATCAGTTGTTGAACTAACAAATCTGTAATCAGCAGTCAGGCTTAAGCTCCACAGTGTGGGGCAGAGTAATTCCTGCGGGCAATATTATTGCTTCCCCTCTGGCTGATGCTGCTTGGGAGGGAGTGCTCTGAGAAAATGGCTCATGCAGCATGGGGAATGACTCAGCACATGTTACCTGGTGGCTGTTCCTTCAGTTCTCTTCCCAGAGCCACCAACCACAGACTCTCCTCAAACATTTCTAATCCACTCTGCCTTCCCTCTGCCAGATCCCTGGGTAAGTGGCTGCAAATGATATTTTGTATGTTGGCCCTTCAACAGGCTCTCTGTCTCTAGCCTTCTCTCTCTAGCAGACAGAAACCCTGCTTCTTGTCACAGCTGGATGTTATTTGGGTTCTTTTGTGGCTCTGGTGCTATAGGCTGGAGAGTTCCAGTGTAGGGCTTAGACCCCACACTTCTCAGGGTGAACCCCTGGACACTGTAATATCACTCTGGCACTTCAGCTGCTGCCTGTGGGAGCCCAGCCAGCCCTCTCACGCCTTCTCCATACTCCCTACCAGTCTTGTGGTGAAGTGGTTTCTTCTGTCTCTTTGTTTATAAGGCTTCTCTTCAGCTAATGTTCAGTTGGTTATTCAGGATGATTTCTCTACAATTTAATTGTAATTCTAGATTGGTCCCAGGATGAGGTTAGTGTAGCTTCCACTTACTCCTGTGCCATCTTGGATCCTCAGTTTTTTTTTGTGTGTGTTTGACTTCTAGTTTCATGTCATTATGGTCAGAGTATATGAATGATATGATTTCAGTGTTCTTAAATTTAGTCAGGCTTGTTTTGTGGCCTAATATGTGGTTTATTTTGCAAAGTGTTCCATGTGGACTTGAAAAGAATATATTCTGCTGATTTGTAGTGAAATGTTCTAAAATTATCAATTAAATCTATCTGGTCTAATATGTGACTTAGGGCTGCTGTTTTCTTGTTGATTTTCTGCCTGGAAGATTTATCCAATGTCAATGAGGTGTTAATGTCTCCTACTATGACTGTATTATTGTCAATCTCTCCCTTTATGTCCATCAAGATTTACTTTGTATATGTATTTAAATCCTCCTATGTTGGGTGCATAAATATTTACAAGAGTTATATCCTCTTGTTGGGTTGCTCCCTTTATCATTATGTAGTGTCCTTTGTCTCTTACTGTAGTCCTTGTTTTAAAGTTTATTTTGTCATAATAGTATTTCTATCCCAGTTTTTTTTCATTTGCTTGAAATGTCTTTCTCCATCTGTTTATTTTTAGTGTGTGTGTTTCTTTCTTTCTGAGGTGTTTCTCTTGTAGAGAGCATATATGTGGGTCTTGTTTTGTTATCCATTGAGCTACCCTATGTCTTTTGATTAGAGCATTTAAGCCATTCTCATTTAAAGTGATTATTGATAGGTATGTATTTATTGCCATTTTATTCTTTTAACTATGTTGATCCCTCCCTCCCTCCCTCCCTCCCTTCCTACCTTGCTTCCTTTCTTCCTTCCTTCTTCCCTTCCTTCCTTCTCCTTCTCCTCTTCCTCCTTCCTTAAAGTAGCCTCTTTAACATATCTTCTGAAGCTGGCTTAGTGTCAATGAACTCCTTTAGTTTTTTTCCTTTCTGGGAAGTTCTTTATTTGTCCCTCAGTTTTAAATGATAGCCTTGTTGGGTAAAGGAGTCTTGGTTGTAGGTCCTGGCTTTTCATCACTTTGAATATTTCATGCCAATCCCTTCTGGCCTGAAATGTTTCTGTTGAGAAATATTCTTACAGTCTTACAGGAGCTCCCTTGTAGGTAACTGTCTTTCTTTGGCTGCTTTTAAGATTCTCTCTTTTTATTTAACATCTGCCATTTTAATTATGATGTGTCTTGGTGTGGGCCACTCTGGATTCATTTGTTTGGTACTCTCTGTGCTTCCTGGACTTGTGTGTCTTTTTCCTTCACCAGGTTAGGAAATTTTTCTGTGATTATTTCTTCAAATATGTTCTCAATCCATTACTCTCTCTTTTCTCTTTGTGGTACCCCATGATGGAGATGTTATGCTTCATGCTGTCCCAAAGGTCCCTTGAACTATCTTCAGCTTTTAATATTTCTTCTTTTTGCTGCTCTGATTGGGTGTTTCTTTTTCCCTACCTTGTCTTCAAAATCACTGATTTGATCCTCTGCTTCATCCAACCTACTGTTTATTCCTTTCAGTATATTCTTCATTTTATATATTGTATTCTTCATTTATTATTCACCCTTTTTTATGGTTTATATCTTTTTTCATGCTGTTAAGCAACCTTATAACCATTACTTTGAACTCTGTATCTGATAAATTGCTTGCCTCTATTTCATTTAGCTCTTTTTCTGAAGAGTTCTCCTGTTCTTCCATCTGGGGCCTTTCTTTTTTCTTTTTTGTTTTTTGTTTTTTTTGCCTTCCCATTTTGGTTGCTTCTTTGTGTTTATTTCTATGTATTAAGTAGATCTGTTATGACTTCCAGTCTTTGTGGGATGGCTTTATGTATTAAGTGTCCTGTGAGGTCCAGTGGTTCAGTCTCCCTCATCACCTGAAGTGGATGCTGCAGGATAGTCCCTTGTGTGGGTTATGTAAACCCTCCTATTGTAATTGAGTTTTGATTGCTCTTGACCCATTAGTGCCTGGGATTGACCCTCAAGCCTGCTAACTGTGAGGATCTACCCTGACCACAGTACAAGCTGAAGCAGAATCTGCCTCAGCATAGTTTAGTGCCTGCCAAGATCTGCCTTTAGATACACCACTTTTGAAATTAATTGCATCCTTCTCTGATGGTGTCTGAAGCTGGGCACTGGGTATGTTGGTTCTGGGTTTCTTGAGAGGAACTCTGGTACAGGCCAATGTGAGACGCTGTATGTATCTGTCCCTTGGCAACCTGTCTGGAACTACAAGCAGTCCACAGTTTGTGGCTGCCTCTGCTGGGCCTGAGTGTACATGGGAAGAATAAAGCATTGCACCAAGGCCAGATTTAACCAGCACCAGTTCCTGGTGCTGGTCAGCAAAAGTCCTAAGATACCCCAAGATCTGCCTCTGCCTGCTGGCTGCCTGTTAGGCTTAGTTACTGAAAGAGCCTGCAGAGGTACTTGAGTTGCCTGGGATAGGTTCACAGGGAGTCACCAGGTAGGGGTGAGTGGCTGTCCCATGCAGTTGAAGTGCTGATAAGGTTTTGGGGAAGGTGGGAGGTGTGGCCCTCATTCTAGAGCCACACCATTCAGTCTGTCCCAGACTTTGCCCTGACTTCAACAGGGCTGAACCACTATGAGTCCTGGAAACCCAGAAGGCAGTTCTACCAGATCTGTTGTGAGAGAGAAGCACCAGTTTGGTTCACAGAAAAGTGGGGGAAGTTGCCCCCACTCCAAAGCTACTCAACTTAGTCACTGACTCCCCCTAAGTCTTCCAAGACCTCTGCATCCTGGCCAAGGCAGCTGATAGAGCAAGACATAGCCCTGCAGGGCAGGGCTAAAGGAGCAATATTTTTTTCTGATGTATCATCTTGGGCAAGGGAAACAAAAGAAACAATAAACAAACAGGACTACCCCAAACTAAAAAGTTTTTGCATAGCAAAAGAAACCATCACCAAATGAAAAGACAACCTACTGAATGGAAGAACGTATTTGCCAATGATCCATCTGATAATGGATTAATATCTAAAATTTATAAAGAACATATGCAACTTAACATTAAAAAAAATCCAATTTAAAAATGAGCAGAGAAACTAAATAGACACTTCTCCAAAGAAGATAGACAGATGGCTTATAGACATATGAAAAGGTGCTCAATGTCACTAATCATCAAAGAAATGCAAATTAAAATCACAATGAGATGTCACCTCATACTTCTCAGAATGGCTATCATCAGTAAATCAACAAACACCTAGTGCTGGCAAGGATGTGGAGAAAGGGAACCCTCATGCCCTATTAGTGGAAATGCAGGTTGATACAGCCTCAAAAAATTAAAAGTGGAACTGCCTTATGACCCAGGAATTCCACTTTTGAATATATATCCAAAGAAACCCAAAACACTATTTTGAACAAATATATGTAACCCTCTGTTCATTTCAATGTCATTTACAATAACCAAGATAAAGAAGCAACCCAAGTGCCCATCATTAGACTAATATATGAAGAAGCTATGATACATATATGCAATGGAATATTACTTGGCCATAGAAAGAATGAGATCTTACCTTTTGAGACAGCATTGATGGACCTATAGATATTATACTTAGTGAAATAAGTCAGAGAAATACAAATACCATTTGATTTCACTTATGCGTAGAATCTAAAGAACAAAACAAATGAACAAACTAGGACAAAGAGGTGAAGAGATTAAGAAGTACAATCTGTTATAGAATAGTAACTGGGATGTGAGGTACAGTATGGGGAATATAGTTAGTATTTTAATAACTATGGTGCCAGTTGGGTCCTGGAAATATTGGGGGAGACACTTTGTAAAGTATATATGATTGTCTAACCACTGTGCTCTACACTCAAAACAAATACAAAACAATACTGAAAGTAACTTATAATTGAAAATTTTAAATTAAATTAAAAAAATAAACAATGAATGGTAAATTCTGTAAAAGCAAGAAAACAAAGAAAGTAGACAAAAATGATAATGAATATAAAGAGGAGGCTGACGATAAGGATAACAAGAGTTACAATTTTTGTAACAATTACAATTTTTAGTTCACATTACAAATCTCGTTACTTCTAACATTTTTTAAAAAGGAAATTCAGTAGCTACATTTGTGTTTTAGTTTTGACTGTTCTTGTGAACTCAATACTCTATTGTATTTGTCTTTCAATAGTCTTGTCTCTTCCAGCAGTTTTCATTAGGCTCTGGCCTGGAAAGGTACAGGATGATCTTTGTCTCTAATGATGGCAGATTTTTCTGGTTTATATGCATTTGATGAATCCTCAATGAAGAAATTGTTCTGTTAATCAAATATCACCCAGTATTTGAAAAATCCTGTGTTCATTTTAAAAAGAAAATCTGGGTGCCGGCATCTATCCATACCTGTAAATGAGCCAGGGAAGAGTAGGTGTAGGGGGCCATTTTGGGCTGACCTGTCACTCCGACACCTCCACCTGATCCCTGGGGCCCCCAGCTTTGACCAGGTTTGAGATAATAAATAATAATATCCAAGGCACCAGGCAGCAGCACTCCATGCACTGGCAGCACAAGGACCACATAAGGGGACATAGCAGTGAAGTACAGAATTGGGGGGGGCAGCTGCTCAGAGGGGCCCTGCAGCACCCATTGGCTCCTTAGAGGCCCCAGCCTAAGCAAGGCAGGCCACAGTCTGCCACCACTGGACACTGTGTCAAGAGGTAAGGAATGTGGCCAGGCAGCAGCCCCCCTTGTACTCTTCAGAGCCATGGCTCCTTCCGAAGGAAGCCAGGTGCTTGGCTGCAGTATTAGCAGCCCCATGGCAAACACAGGTCAGCTTCAGAGTGGAGGAGAGGCAGGGCCCTCCCTGGGCAGAGAGTAAGACAGCAGCCTGGGGGCAGGTCCTATGCATCCTGTGCCTCTGAATCCAGGTCATCCTGTACAGAGGCAGAGTCCATGGTAGCTGGGATTAGAAATGGGCAAGACGG
The DNA here is from genome assembly GCF_021234165.1 of Pteronotus mesoamericanus. Taxonomy (NCBI): domain Eukaryota; kingdom Metazoa; phylum Chordata; class Mammalia; order Chiroptera; family Mormoopidae; genus Pteronotus; species Pteronotus mesoamericanus. The sequence continues at coordinate 69,553 of NW_026555093.1, read as the reverse complement.
AGTTGTATAAATCGGTAGTTACAAAATAGTAATGGGGATATAACTTGATGCAACCACTATGGAAAACAGTATGAATGTAAACTGTAATTGAAAAGAGTAATAAAAATCTTTTTTAAAGAAGTGGGCCAGCCAGAGACAGAGACAAGAGTGACACAGACAGCAAAGACCTCTTTTTTTCAGCACAAGTGCGGCTGCCAGCACGGGAAGCAGCTGCTCTTTGGACACTGTGGGGAATGAGCCAGCCCTCCAGGGACCTGGCCATGTTCCCATGGCCCTCAGCACACTGTCTTATTATGCATCTGTTCACACAATTTTCTCCCAGACCTGACAGGCAGCTTCTGGGGAAGGCATGTGTCTAAACTTCCCACTGGGCCAGGCACACAGGCTAGAGAGAGAGCCATATAACAGGTCTACCCAGACGGTCCAAACAGACTCAGTAGGTGAGTTAGGAACGGGGGGAACTGGGAGAGGGAGAGGATGGGAAGTCCCAACTCAGGGAAGGAGCAGCTTCTGCCTGGGCCTTTCCCCCTCAGGACCAAAGGCTGCAAGACCTGGATTTGGAGGGTGGGAAGGACTACAAAGCCACGGGGTGAGGAATCAAGAGGCCTGAATTGAAGTACCTGCCCCTCCCCAAGCACAGGACCTGGCCCTAACCCAATCACCTCCCATTGTAACAGTGGTTCCTGTCAGAGACCTGCCTCCAGGCAATGTTGCCCCCCAGCCCTGCCCAACTCCAACTATACCTTTCCTGTTGACATGACCACCTTCCAGACACAAGAAGTAAACCAACATCCACCAGGCCAGCAGACACAAAGTCACCTCCCAATTGAGGGCCCCTTGAACAACCCCCAGCACTGGAGAGAGCGGCAAGACGTTGTTCCTGGAGGAAGAATAGCCCATGAGGGCAGTACTATAAGAGGGCAAAGGTACTAGGAGCTGTCCCAGGAGTGGAGCACCTTCCCCTGCAGCTCTTCTGTCCAACTGATCATTTCTGAGCATTTGGGCTGACCCCAAGCCCTAACCTGCCACCTGGAGACATCACAGTGTGTGTGCCTGGAGCCCTGGAACTCCAGATCCCTGGGGGTAGGCTGGGGGCAGGCTGGGGACTGGCAGTGAACCCCAGAATTCACAGCAAAAGTCTCCCCACCCTAAAGCTGACAGACCATAAAATGTGACAGTGCCCAGAGTGAGAAATGGTGCTGAAGGAGCAAGGCCCATCCATCCTGGCTCCCCCAGGCACTGGGCTGGGGGGTGCCAGAGGGCAGGCAGGGCCCAAGAGTGACTCCTGCTGGGAATTGCCCCCAACACTGGGATCTTCCAAGCCCTAACAGTCAGGCCATGTGTGGAGCCCAGAGAGGAACACATGTGTGGACTGTCCCAGAAGCACCTGACTTGGTAAAAAGGGACTGGCAGTCAGCAGGCTGGTCACACAGGTTGGCCAGGCTAGCGCCAGCACAGGATTTCACATTCACCCAGCAGGCTAGGCGGAAAATAGTCACATAACCTGGGTGCTTGCAAGATAGGGTTTCTGGGAGGTGGCAGCAGGCCTTTATTTCTGCAGGCACTCAGGATTTCAAGTGATGTCACACACTAAGGGGCAGAGCTTCTGGAGGGAGCCATTACTCTCTATTCAGAAGTCAGAAGATGAGGCTGAGGAACCACACAGGCTGAATATGGAGATGCAGGCAGTGGGGTCACAGGTGCGAAGCCCAGAGCAGTCTGGGTGACCCTGGAAGCTCAGATGGCTCTGGAGGACATGAGGGCCCCGGTACTAGAGGCACAGCAGAGGCCAGGGCCTCACCCACTAGAGTTCTGCAGTGGGCACTCTGCTGTCCTAGGCTGGGCAGGGATGCCTTTCTGGGGGCCTGGTGGGCATGCTGGGTTCACAGCCGGAAGTCCAGGAAGATTGCTGCTCCATTTGTATCCTATTTGAGTACTGGCAGGTTGCCAGGGGGATAGATGCAGGCCAGCAATGGGATGGGGAAGAGAAGACCAGCCTGGCAGTATGGAGTGAAGAGGGGAGAATGAGACCCAGGTGGCTTAGGGGATGGGCCATTGGTGGCCAGTTGAGATGGCAGGGGGTGATGATCTAAGGGACCAGGAAGGAGGGGAGCAGACATGAGGGGAAACAGGCAAAGTCGGTATTGTATGGTGCCTTAACTGAATCTCCACTAGTTCCATCACAGTGACTTTCCCATCAGCTGTACAGGCAGAGGTGGCCTGCCAGTTCCTGGCCCCATGTGTCCAACCCCACCCCAGGACTGTTGGGCTCATAGTGTCTGCAAATCTTCCAAGGATGTTAGTTCTAAAAAGGGCCAAGGTAGGGGATGGTGTGGCACATGGCTAGGGCTGGTGTTGGGAGAAGCACACAAGTAGTGAATTGGAGGCACCCAAAAAGTCAGGTCTAAGAAGGTCCTCATGATGTAGGGGGCCCATCAACATCTAAGGGAGCAAAGAGAGCTAGGTGAAGAGGTACCACATTTAAGTTGATTTTCTTTTCCCCTTATTTAGCCAAGGAACTGCTGAAGACCCTTACCAACTCCAAATTTCTCTCACCTCCTGTTTCCACCAGCATAGCCACTTGATTCGGACCATGTGGTACATTTTGCCTCCATTTGTTTTTCATTCAACCTAGGCTGAAAAAAGGGGACTAAGACTAGCCTACAGTCCCTCCCTAGGCACTGCATCCACCATTGGGACATTGATTCCTACAGTAGTTGCCACTTGATTATGGGGACCTAATTATTTCCTTATACTGGCCCTTGAGCACTCTCAATTCTATTGTTTCCCTGTGACTGGAGGAAGGGATATTAATTGTTCATTAAAACAGAAAATAAAACTGAACTGCTACTCTTGTCTGAGTATTTTTTCACTTAAGAGGCCTCCACAATTTCTTGCCTTTGTCCATGGTTTGAGGGAGTGGGATTCAGTCATTCTAATCAATTGAAGACAATTTTAAGATTGGAAGAAAATGGACAAATGTGACTTCTGGCCAAGATGGAGGCATAGGTGGACTCGATTTGTCTCTTTGCACAACCATACAAAGAACAGCAAATCTCAAAACAAACAAACAAAAAAACCAGAACTGCCATAAAATTGAACTGTGTGGAAGTCTGACAACCAAGGATTTAAAAAAGAAACATTCCTTCAGAAGGGTAGGAGGGGTGGAGAGGACACGTGTGGCATGGTGAAGCAGTGGCAGTAAGGCAGAGGCAGTAAGGTGGCTGCGGCAAGGCAGTGGTGGCCAGAGGAACAGGCAGTCCCACATTCATGTGCAGTGGACAAAAATCAAGAGGTACAACTGGGAAACAAGTGACCCCAGCGCAAGGGCAGACCGCACAGCCCAGGGTTCCAGCACCAAGAAAATAAAGCCTTATAACCTCTCGCTGTAAAAACCAGTAGAGGTTGGGGTGGCAGAAGAAATGACTGGTCTCTCAGGAGAGTCTGCTTAAAGGGCCCATAGGGTCATAGAACATACGCACACCCACCCAATCTGGGAATCAGCACCACTGCAACAGCTACAAGGGTGCCTGTGGCATACAGGAAGTGGGAGAAGTGACTGGTAACGAGGTGAGAGATGAGAGCCGAGCAAGCAGCATTGTTCCCTCTCTGACCCCTCCCCCACATACAGCACCACAAAGTGGTGAAGCAGGTTGCACTGCCTGCTTAGGTGAATACCTAAGACTCTGCCCCTTACAATATAACAGGTGCACTGACAAAGGAAGTCAAACCAGCTCTTCTTAATACACAAAAATACAGGGAGGCTGCCAAATTGAAGAGACAGAGAACTATGACCTAAATGAAAGAACAGATCAAAACTCCAGAAAAAGAACTAAGCGACAAGGAGATTAACAACGTATCAGATGCAGACTTCAAAACTCTGGTGGTCAGGATGCTCAGAGAAATGACTGAGTACAGCCACAAAATAAAGGAAGAAGTGAAGGCTATCCAAAGTGAAATAAAGAAAAATAAACAGGGAGCCAACAGTAAAGTGAAGGAAGCCAGGATTCAAATAAATGATTTGGAACAAAAGGAAGAAATAAGCATTCAACCAGAACAGAAAGAAAAAACAAGAATTCAAAAAAACAAAAACAAAAACAAAACGAGAGACTGAGGGACCTCTGAGACAACATTAAATATTCCAACATCCAAATCATAGGGGTGCCAGAAGGAGAAGAGGAAGACCAAGAAATTGAAAATTTATTTGAAAAATAATGAAGGAAAACCCCCAATCTGGCAAAAGAAATTGAATTCCAGGAAGTGCAGGAAGCCGGAGAGTCCCAAAGAAATTGGACCCAAGGAGTAACACACCAAGACACATAGAAAGTAAATTACCCAAGATTAAAGATAAGGAGAGAATCTTAAAAGCAGCAAGAGAAAAGGAGACAGTTGCCTACAAAAGCATGTCCATAAGACTAACAGCTGATTTCTCAAAAAAAAACCTTACAGGCAAGAAGGGGCTGGTAAGAAGTATTTAAAGTCATGAAAGGCAAGGACCTACATCCAAGATTACTTTATCCAGAGGAGCTATCATTTAGAATGGAAGGGCAGATAAAGTTCTTCCCACATAAGGTAAAGTTAAAAGAGTTCATCATAAGCAAGCCCTTATTACATGAAATGTTAAAGGGACTTATCTAAGAAAAAAGATTAAAAACTATGAACAGTAAAATGACAACAAACTCACAACTATCAACAACTGAACCTAAAAAACAAAACTAAAAATTAGGCAAACAACTAGAAGAGGAAAAGAATCACAGAAATGGAGATCACATGGAGGGTTATCAGTGAGGAGGGGGAGGGGGAGAATGGGGGGAAAAAGTACAGGGAATAAGAAGCATAATTGGTAGGCATGAAATAGATATGGGGAGGTTAAGAATAGTATAAGAAATAGAGAAGCCAAAGAACTTCTATGTACCACCCATGCACATGTACTAAGGGGTGGGGATTGCTGGAGGGAGGCAGGGTGCAGGGCAGAGGGGGGAAAAAGAGGAGAAAAAATTGGGACAACTTTAATAGCATAATCAATAAAATATAATTAGAAAGTAAATAATTAAGTAAATACTGAGAAAGTATAAATTTTATGGTAATACATCGTAAGGGAAAAAATTAAAAAGAAATGCATAAAACTGTTAATAGTGTTTAGCTCAGAGGTTCAGATTATGAGAGATTTTTACTTTCCAACAACACACCTTTGTACAAAGCATGAATGATTTTATAATAAGCATATAGTACAATTGAAAAAATTAAAAATACCTAAGCACCAAGAGCTGTAAATACATTCTGGTCCTAGTTGTGTTTCCCAGCTTAAATATGCACGTGCACACATTTGTTGTTCAAAAAGAAACCTGAGGGAACCATCAAAATGTTCACAGCGGTTCTTTCGGCGGGGATAGGGGGAAGATGGTGGAGCATATTTTTCTGGTCATTTCATAAGCTTCTGTTACCTGCAAAACTAATCTAATGAAAATATTTTACTTCCATCAATGGAAGACAATGCTGTAGATTAATAAACACACCGCAGAGACTTTTGATCTCTGCTGGAACGGCAGAAAACTGGCGCACAAAATAAGACTCACCAAATGGACCGTCTACATTAAATCCCAAGCTCCTGCGTTATTGGGCTCACCCCCAAAGCCTCAGGCATGTGCCAGCCTCACTGTGGAGAACGAGTGTGGCCATGATTTGGTGTGACAAGCGCCTAGCAGGCACTTCCTTTCCCAAGCACCTTAAACAAAGCCCTCTTCACCTCCTTGTTTCACATGCTGTAGACGATGGGGTTGAGCGTGGGAGTGAGGACCACGTACAGCACGGAGAGCACCCGGTCTCGCAAGCCCGAGTATGCAGAGCTGGGAAGGATGTAGCAGAGGACTGAAGTGATAGAGAAAGCACAGACCACAGTGATGTGAGCGCCACAGGTGGAAAAGGCTTTCCTTCAGCCCTCAGCAGAGTGAATCCTGAGAGCGGCAGCTGCAACGCGTATGTAGGGGACCGCAACCAGGGCACAGGGTGCAAGAGCCACCAGAAAACTAAAGAAGAAAGATCAGGGCAAGTTCATTTGCCTGCGTGCTGGAGCAAGAGAGTTTGAGCGGAAGCGGAGGAGGGAGGTCACAGAAGAAGTGCGTGATGAGGCGAGGGCCGCAGAATTGGAGTAGAGCTGCAAGGATGATGTGGGTGAGTGCATTGGCCACTCACCTCCAACAATGCCCTTAAGGCCATTCACTGCTTGGCAACCGTCAGACAACTTTGCCAGGGGGTGCACACACGTGTGTGTTTATGTGTGCATGTGGTTACTGGGTATACTTTGGAAGGCCTATACACCCTGCTGATAACTGTAAGTTTCTTCTTTTAGGAAGCCTCAGGTTAGGATCATCAGTGTTATAGGCACCCTCCCGCCCATGGCCATGGTAGAACTAACCCTCTGGCTGCCATAAAGGTGCCATACAAATGAAGATTAGGGTCCTTTTCAGTGGCAGAGGCATAAGCAACAGCAGCAGCAGCAGCAACAGCACCATTTGGTACGTGGTCTAGTGTATTAGTCAGGGTTCCCCAGAGAAACAGACCAATGTATGTAAGTGAGGAATTGGCTCGCATGATTTTCACAAGTTCCGTGACCTACTGCCTGCCTCCTGGAGACTCAGGAAAGCCAGTGGTATAACTCAGTCAGAGCGTAAAGACCTGTGAATCAGGAGAGCTGGTGGCGTGAATCCCAGTCCAAAGGCAGAAGATGAGATGAGATGTTCAAAGTCCAACAGTGAGGCAGGGAAAAGGGGTGAATTTCCCTTTCCTCATTTTGTTGCATTTAGTCTCTCAACAGATTGGCTAATGCTCACTCACAAGGAGGATGGCAATCTGCTTTACAGAGTCTACAGATCCAAATGCTGATCTCACCTGGGAACACCCTCACAGAGCTGTGCACATATAATGGTTAGTCTGGTCACCCCATGTCCAGTCCAGCTGACACAAATTAACCATCACGTGCCTAGTCACACAGCACACAGCACAAGGAGTCACAAGAAGCTGACCCCGTATCAACTTAACACAGATACACACCTCCTAAACAATACTTACTCTCAAATGAAGACAAGAACAAGTTCATTATTCCCCCTAACATGATACAACTATCATGGATCAAGCTGAAAATGCACTAACCCTTTTCCCAGAAGAGGAGTTAAAGTCCTTGAGTGAAGTTTACTCTTCTTGATATCCCATAACTTAAATACTATAGCGTAAAATTAACAACACTTAAAAATACTATGATATAAAATCAGTACATCTTATGTTACACGATGGGGGAATGAACGTTTAAACAAAGCTGTGTGTGTGTGTGTGTGTGTGTGTGTGTGTGTGTGTGTGTGTGTTGTGTTGTGTTGTGTTTTGTAGGCCAGCAGATCATAAAGTCATGGGAAAGGAAGCAAACGTTTTGCTACGGGGTGACTAGGGGTAATAGTGAGCGGTCTATTCCCATTTCCACCCCTTGATTCCTGGGCCCATGGATCCTTACCTGTGGGGGGAAACCAGCACCATATATGAGACGATGATTTGCAGCTGTATATGGAGAAGTGTGCCCCAGCCTCAGAAGGCATTGCCACCTAGCTGGCCCTGTAACTGAGACTGCAGAAGACAATTCCATCTTTCTATGAAGCCAGCTGCTTCAGGATGGTAGGGAACATGGTAAGGCCAGCTAATTCTAAGAGCATGGACCCATCGCCTCACTTCTTTCCTGTGTAGTTCTTTGATAACAAGCAATGCTTTGTGGAATATGACGAGGGTGGATAAGGCACTCTGCAAGTGGGGACGGTGGTTTTGGCAGAAGCATTGTGTGCAGGGAAGGAAAATGCATATCCCAAGGGAGTGTCTGCTGCCGTAGGAACAAATGGCTGCCCTTTGCACAATGGAAGTGGTCCAGCATAATCAACAGGCCACCAGGGAGCTGGCTGACCACTCTGGGGACTGGTGCCATGCTAGGGGTTTGGTGCTGCTCTCTGCTGCTGGCAGATCGGGCACTCAGTGGCGGCAGTTTCCAAGCCAGCCTTGGGGAGTGGAAGTCCACGCTGCCAAGCTTGTACAGCACCTCCATCCCTGCTGCCAAACACTCTGTTCATGAGCCCATTGGGCGATGACATGGGTGGCTGAGGGAAAGGCTGGTTATCATCTGCAGAAGGGCCTGGGTGAGTATTAAAATCCTCCTTCTCTGAGGTCGCCCTTTGGGAGCACTCCCATGGGACACAAATATCTTCACCTTTTTGCCCATTCAGAGAGGTCTCCCCACATACCTCTTCCCCAAATTTCTTGGTCACCACCTTTCCGATCATGCTCCTTCCAAGTCCCTGACCATCCAGCTAGACCCTTGTCCAGAGCTCATGCATTGGTATATAATCACAGTCACACATCTGGCCATTTCTCCTCCCAGGCAAAGTGAATAACCAGGTGCACTGCTTGAAGTTGTGCCCCCTGGGAGGATGTCCCTTCACCACTGTCCTTCAGCGATGTCCCACAGTGGGGCTGTAGTGCGGCAGCTCTCCTCTTTCAGGTGGTGCCTGTACAGCATGCAGAATCATCTGTAAACCAGACGCGAGTCTTCCCTTTCTTTCTCTGTCAACTGATCATAGAGAGGGCCCCAGGAGGCCATAGGTATAGGCCAGGAGAGAGCAGCCTGTGTAGCAGGAGTAGGGGCCGTGGGCATTTCGCCCCCTTCTTCATGTAACCCACTTGTGCCTTCAGAGCCTGCCCAGGCCCAGTCTTACATGTACCACTTCCACTGGATGATGGAATGCCGCTGTGCACACCTAACTTTATATTGCAGTGGGTCAGATAACACCGCTTATGATGAGAAGCGCAAATGCCACGCTAACTTGGTGGCCCACGATTAAGCCTTCCGTCTCCTCTAAAGTCCGGGAACAGGCCAAAAGCTGTTTCTCAAAAAGGAGAGTAGAGAACTGCAGATGATGGCAGGGCTCTGCTGCGAAATCTCGTTAGGGGCCCACCCAAAGCTCCAAAGAGGACCCCTTTCCACAACTGATAATTCAAGCCCCATTGAATGTGTACCATTGACATTGTGATGGTCTCTACAGAATAAGACAATCAGCATCCCTTGAGAATGTAAACCAAGGTATATCCACCACAGAATAGGCTTTCAAACATCAGGTGGCTAAGAGGACCTGCTCTGTGGATGGCAGTCAGCTTATTTCCCATTCAGCAGCGGGCAGCAAGTTTTCCTCTGTGGAACAGATACTGTTCCTGTATATGTGTCTCCCCTTCACACCACCATGGTTTTGTTAGTGATGCCATCTGTGAACATAATAAAACCTGATTCACCATTAGAGAAACCCACGCAAAGGCTCTAATGAAATGGATTTGAGACTGTTACCTAAGCATGTTCGGATGCTTGTGCTGTTGAGCTAACTAGCAAAAGGAGAGTTATTGTGTTGACTGGGGTAATGGATCCTGATTATTGAGATGGAAAGTATTTCTGCTACATAAGCGAAGTCAAAGAAGTGTATTTCTGAGCCCCACAGAACTTTGGTGTACACCCACTGCTACTGCTAAAACAGTGGAAAAACTTAGAGGGATACTGCAGCCACCCCTTACAGACAGGACCAGGAAAATCTCAGCCCTGTAAGAATGAAGGCTTAGGTCACCTCATCTGATAAAGAATTATAATCAGCTGAAATGTGAGCTGAAGACAAAACATACATACACTGGATAATGGAGAAAGGAAATGAAGAATATCAGCTGTGGTGTATTGCAAATTTTAAATCCTCACATTCCCTGCTGCCTCAACATCCCCACAAATACATGGGCACCTCAAGGCAACCAGATGTATTAGTGTGACAAGGTTTGTCCCTGCCACAAAATCTGAACAGATACTTCCCCAGAAAGAATACACAGAAGGTCAATAGACATACGAAAAGATTCTCAATGTCACTAATCATCCGAGAAATGCACATTAAGACCATGATGAGATATCACCTCACTCCTGGCAGAATGCCTACCATCAATAAATCAGTGAACAAGTGTTGGTGAGGATGTGGACAAAAAGGAACCCTCGTGCACTGTTGGTGGGATTGCAAATTGGTGCAGCCACTGTGGAAAACAGTATGGTGGGTGCTGTAGAAATTAAAAATATAACTACCTGACCCAGCAATTACAGTTCTGGGTATTTATCCAAAGAAATTCAAAAACACTAATTACAATAGGCATGTGCACCCCTATGTTCATTGCAGCATTATTTACAATAGCCAAGATATGAAAGCAACCTAAAAGGCAATTGATACACTATGGGATAAAGAAGCTGTGGTTCATACACACAATGGAATAGTACTTGGCCTTAAAACATAATGAAATATGACCATTTGCAACAATGTGGATGAACCTAAGGAGTAGTATGCTTAGTGGAATAAGTCAGAAAGAGAAAGAAAAATACTATATGATTTCACTTAAATGTGGAATATAAAGAACAAACTAAATGAACATACTAAACAGAAACAGGCTCAGAGATACAGAGAACAGACTGATGACTGCCAGAGGGGAGGGCATTGTGGGGGGCTGGGTGAAAAAGGTGAAGGGATTAACAAGTGCAAATTGGTAGTCACAGAATAGTCACAGGGATGTAAAGTACAGCATAGGGAATATAGTCAATAATATTGTATTAACTATCTATGGTGCCCAGTGGATACTAGACTTAACCAGGAGATCGCTTTGCAAATTACATAAATGTCTAACTACTATGCCATATGCCTGAAACTAATATAAGATAATATTCCGAGTCAACTATAAATTAAAAATTAAATTAATTTTCTTTGAAAAGATTGGCCCCTGTCACAAGTTCCCATTCCTATCTGCCCCTTACCTTCCAACGCTTAATAATATTCAAACACACCAGTGAAATGCCCTTGTGCCTTCTGTTCTGTACTCTAACTTGACTCCCAGTAAAGTAGCTTGCCCACCGGTCCACACTCCCTCTCTGTTCCCCACTGGCGCGGTTGAGCCCACACCCTTGGCACTCCCTCTTGCGTGACCCTCTCCAGGCATACAGAGCAGTCATTCTGTCTCTCTGGAAACTGTGAGTATAATCAAGTTTTATTTTATCTTTTATTTTTACCTGTGCCTCTCCTGCGCCCCTTCTCGTGGCTGTATCTGACCAATCATCAAATTAAAAACAAACAAACAAACAAACCACACAAATATATGGCTGTACATGCAGTTGCAGAAATGAGGACTGCAGTAAGTCATGCCAGCTTGTTATTTGGTGTGTGTGTGTATATGTATATGTGTATGTGTGTGTGTGTATACATATATATGTGTGTATGTGTGTGTGTGTATATGTATATTTGTATTAACCATTTTCTTCTCTTTCCCACAAAGGATTTTGAAGATGCACTGAAACAATATTTATAAGGCATTCATAAATCTCTTATCATGTTTTATGAAATGCTTTATCTTCACAAAGATGGAAACTTTCACAATTTACCTGAATAGCATTGCCTGAAATTTAGTCCCTGACTCAGTACTGTGAAATCAATGGCTTCGTTGGCATTGAGCAAGGTACTATGTGGCTCTGATGTCATTTAATATACCACATGCTTCCTTATCTGTTTAATGGTAAAAGTTCAGTTTTCAAGTCACCTGGTCTTTTTGTGACTCTAATATAATGTTTTTATTAGGCAAGTGATAAGCCCTGAGACTCACAAACCACAAATGAACACGTTTCATTTTGTACTGTGTGGTGCCCTCTCAAGGGTAGGCTTCCCATAAATGGACATGTAAATTATAAATACAGAGCTTTTTCACTATTTGACAAGGATGGGAATGGAACTATAACAACAATGGAATTGGGAACCGTAGTGAGGACTCTTGGGCAGAGAACCACAGAAACAGAGTGACAGGACATGACTAATGGAGTGGATGCTGATGGTAATGGCATGATTGACTCCCCGAAATTTCTGACGATGATGGCAAGAACAATGGAAGACACGTACACTGAAGAAGAAAATAGAGAAGCATCCTGTGTGTTTGTTAAGAATGGTAATGGCTATATTAGTGCAGCAGAGCTTCGACATATGAGGACAAACCTTGGACAGCAGTTAACAGATGAAGACGTTGATGAAATGATCAGGGAAGCAGATATTGATGGTGATGGTCAAGGAAACTATGAAGAGTTTGTACAAATGATGACAGCAAAATGAAGACATTGTACACAATGTGTTAAATTTCTTGCACAAAATTGTTTACCTTTTCTTTGTTTGTAACTTGTGTGTAAAAAGTTTCCCCTACTGTCAGTAAAATATGTATGTAGCTCTGGCCAGGTGGCTCAGTTGGTTGGAGCATTGTCCCATGCACCAAAAAGGTTATGGGTTCGATTTTTGGTTGTGGCACATACTTAGGTTTGATCCCCGATAAGGGCATTTGCAGGAGGCAACCAATCAATGTTTTTTTCTCACGTTGATGTTTCTCTCTCACTCTTGCTCTCGCTCTCTCTCCCTCCCTTCCTCTCTCTCTCAAATCAATGAAAGCATAACCTTGAGTGAGGATTAATATAAATATATATGCATGCATAGTAATTAGGACTTTATTCCTCCATGTTTTATTCCCTTATCTTACTGTCATTGTCCTGAAAGCTTATTTTAGAAAATTGATTGAGTAACATGTTGCATGTGGTTTATTCTGGATATATCTAAGCCCTTCTGCACATCTAGACTTGGATGCAGTTGGTCAAATGAGGGAACATCTGGGCTATTCCTTTTTTAAAAATAGTTTTCTTTAGGAATTGTCAGCCTGTTGTATGAAGTATGGAGTTGTAACACTGTGTGGACTATGGACAGTCAACAATATGTACTTAAAAGTTCCACTATTGCAAAATGGGTGTATTATCCAGGTAATAATACACTATTTTTTTTTGTACTGCTGGTCCTATACCAGAAGCATTTTATTTCATTGTTACTTGCTTTTTAAACATTGTTTAACCCCTTAAAGAAAATATGCTTATGGCAAAATTTGCTTCAAATCCTTTCCAAGTTGTGTACTTGTTTTCCAATAATCAAAAGTTTTACCCAATTAAAAAAAGCTCATACAGAATCTAATCTAATAAAATTAGATGTGTATCAGCAAACAAATATATCCATTGTTTAATCTATTCCAGACTCCGCCACTGACTTCTTCTGAGCTCCTGCAAACATCTCTTCACATTTTTCTGTACCTGTTTCCTCAGGTACAAAATGAAAATTATAATTTCTACTACCAATAAGAGTAGCAAAAGTAATGAGCTCACTACACACATTTAAAGTATAGTCAGACAGAGTGATGCCAGCATCATGGAGGAATGAGAAGACCTCCTTGTATCCCCTCTCCAATTTATAAGTCAGACAGCCACAGTTCAACAAAGGTACCTCTGCTCAGCACACACACATGCCCATGAGATGCATGCATTGCTGCATCTGAAGATGAGTGTATTGGGACCAGTAGTAGAGACAGGATGGGGGAAAGGATAGGGTTGGTATACAAAGATGCAGTAGGTGTCATCTGATGCTGTGGCCTCAGCTAACAAGTGGTGGCTGAGTCCACAGCATCAGATGACACCTACTGCATCTTTGTACATGGAGAAGTCAGGCTGCAAACCTGACACAATAGCCTGGATGGTAAAGGGGGCAAAAGCAGAGCCCCTGCCTCACAAGCTGGCTACTACACCCACCCCCGCAACTGCAGCAGAACCCAGTAGCAGTACCTGAGATTCATTAAACAGCACAATGGTGCCTGCAGCCATTATTGACAAGGAATCAGTGCTGTGTACTTGCAAACCCACATCCCTTCAGCCACCCTTGCGGCAGAACCCAGTAGAAGTAGTAGAGATGTGTCAAACAAAATATTGGGGCTGTCGGCCATTAGTAACTTGGAGGCAGTGCTGAGAGCTCACAAACCCAGTTCCCTACCACCCATCACATCCACCCACCATGGTGGTGGTGCCTCAAGACTGAGGCAACCTGGACTCCAGTGGGTCTGCAGCAATTTCTGCAACCAACACCAGTCTACTGCACCATGATCCCAGAGGTGCAAGTAGCAAAGGTAAGAGAAAACAAAAGTATGACCTCTACTTATTAATCTGCTGAATTGTCAAGAGCAAAACAATAAACAAGGGAAGAGCTCACTATCTCAAATGTGCAGACAGAGAAACAACTCATCAAGAACCATGGATAACCAAGGTAACATGGCAGTGCAAAAAGAAAATAAAAAAGTCTCCAAAAACCAAACTCAGTCATGAAGACTGTGCTTTGAATAACAGAGAATTCAAAATTGCAGTTATGAAGTAACTCAACGAGACACAAGGAAAGTCAGAAAAGCAGTTCTGTGAGCTCAGAAACAAAATTAATGAACTAAAGGGGTGCTTTACCAAAGAGATTGAAACTTCCAAAGAGAACCAAACAGAAATTATGGAGCTGAGGAACTCAATAAATGAGGTGGAATATCGGAAATAGCATTAGAATGCATTGAAAATACAGCAGACTACATGGAAGAGGGAATTAGCGAGCTTGAAGACAAAAATCTAGAAATGTTTCAAATGGAAGAAGAGAGAGAACTAACACTTAAAAAAATATGAACGAATTCTATGAGAATTATCTGACTCCATAGGAAAGGATAACATAAGGATAATGGGTATCCCAGAGGGAGAATAGGGGGAGAGGGGAACAGAGAGTCTATTTAAAAAAAAATAATCAACCAGAACTTCCCAAACCTATGGAAGGAGCTGAACACTCAAATACAAGAAACTAACAGAATACCTAATTATCACAACACAAAAAGACCTTCTCCAATACATATTATATTAAAACTGTCAAAAGTTAATGACAAAGAAAGAATTCTCAAGGCATCCAGTGAAGAAAGACAGTAACTTACCAAGGAAACATCATAAGATTATAGTCAGAATTTCAGTAGAAACCCTATAAGGCTGGAGAGAATGGAATGATATATTCAAAATATTGAAAGAGAGAAACCAGCAAAGTTACCCTTTAGATATGAAAAAGAAATAAAGGCATTCCCAGACAAACAAAAGCTGTGGGGATTTATTATACCAACCCTGCATTAAAAGAAATGTTGAAAGGAGTTTTTCTACCTAAAACAGACAAAATATACAAAACTGTGAATAAGATGATACTTGGAAGCAGGAAATCGCAACTTTATCTCAGAATAGTGTATCAAACACTAAATTATACCAGAATGGTTAAAGGGGAAAAGACGTGAACATTAACTATAACTATTGCACATTGTAATGAATGTGCAACGTAAAAAGGGATCATTTGTGATAATGGAAGCGTAAAAGAGGAGAGGGAAAAGAGCTGACCTTTTAAAGACAAAAGAAGAGAAGATGCAAGGAGAAGAAAGAGGACTATTGTATCCGTGAGAAATTTTACACAGATCTAATGGCAACCAGAAAACGAAAGTCCAGAGCTGAGACATGAAACATGAAAACAAGAGGAGATGGAGGAAAAAGAAAAACATAGAAAACTGCTAAACTACAACAACAGGCAGAAACACTAGGGAAAACAAACAATGATGATACAGAGCAATCAGAAAACAAAAGATAAAATGGTTCTAGTAAGTCCTCATACATCAATGATCACCCATCTGAGCACCTCAGTCCCTCCCTCACGTCTTCAGAATAAGGAGCCTTCTATTGCGGCCGGTGGGGACAGAGGTTCACAGAGGTCCAGCTTGAGCAATGAGCATAGTTACATTTAACTCTTTCTGGAAGCCCTTTCTCCGGCCTAGGGTAGTTTCCTCACACGCGTGTGTCGATCAGCATTCTCCTGAATAATGCAGGGGGACCCTCTGCACATCTCCAGGATCCTCTCTGCCTGCAGCTCTTGATCTTCAGTATACTGGGCTTCAGGACCCCCACTTCAGTCGGCTCTCCCCCCGTCACCTGGCAACACCCAGAATCAGTCTACTTCCTTGGCCTGACAGACGAACGGCCAAAGCTGCTGGGTTGCTGGGAAACAAGTCAGATCTCTTCACTCTTCTGTTTAAGAAAATCTGCAAAGGGGACTCTCACTCAGACACAAAGCCAAAGACCTAACGATCCCGGTGCGATCTGGCCCGCTTTCCGGTCTGGTTTTATCCACTCCCACTCTTTCACCTGCCTGTTCTGATTCAGCCACACTGGCCTCCTCACGCTTTCTAAGATACCTGGCCCTTTCCTGCCTCAGAGCCTTTGCGCTGGCTCTGACCTGCCTGGAACTCTGTGCCCCTGGGTTTCCACCCGACTCACGTCCCGACTGCCTTCGGGTCCTCAGATGCCAGCCCCGCAGAGAGGATTTCCTGGCCACACAATTTAAAATTGCATCCTGCCTCTCCTACCCCCTGTGTTACTTGTTACCCCTGCAATATCCCCAACTCCTGGAGCAGTGCCTGCCTGGCACAGAATAGTCACAACCACACGCTGTCCCTAACCGGCCCACGATCTCTCACCCTGCTCTCGTCTACTATCTTTCTTGGGCCCAGAACGCTCCCGGCCTGCCCTGGACTCTCCGTCACCCTTCTCTAACAGGCGGGGAATAAGCGGTCGGTAGGTGCACATTGATTGTGATACAACTGGGACAGTAAGGAGTTGTCAGACAGGGAGGAGTTTGAGTGCAATGAAGCCACTGGAGGGTTCTGAGCAGAGCGGGAAAACGTCCACCTCACATCTGAAGAGGACCCTAGTGCCTCCCATGTTCGGAAAGCGCTGAGGGTGGACAAGGCAGAAACGGGGAGACTGGCATCCCGGCGAGAGTCAAGGGCGGCTTGGGCCCCGGCCTTGGTTGCAGGCCAGCAGCTTACAGGTGAGTTTTCAAACATACAGAGACGCGGGTGTGTGAACAGCAGATGAGTGACCTGGCCGAGGGAGGGTGGACTGCTCGCCAGGCGGGTGGAGCGGTCCATGAGACCGGAGAGTTACTTGGAGTATATTTGAATAGGGCAGTAGCCCCTTCCTGGGACACTGGGAGGGAGATTGATGCGTGAGGTGGTGGCTGCAAGAACAGGGCTCTGGGCATGGACAGGAGGAGCTTGGGAAGGAGGCAAAAGAAGGCTTCTGGGCAGCCGCTTTAACTGGCCCCGGGAGTGCCGGCCCCAGTGTGTCCGCAGGGGCTGGGGGCTGAGCAAAACCGATTCCCTGGCAGAGGAGCAGGCCGGGGTTGGCGCTGAGGACGGAAGACCACGTGTATGCCACGGGCTGCTGAGCTAGCCCTAGTCACCCGGCGGCACGTTTGCGGGCTTTGCGGTGTGTCCTGGGGTGCTGGGGCTGCGAGCGGGAGCGGCCGTGCGCTCCACGCATCGCCAGCCGAGCTGGGTCTTCCAGGTGGCCTCGGGGGAGGGGCCCTGGCCAGGGTCTGCCAAGGCTGAGCCTCCAGCAATAAGGCCCTGGCGGCTGCTGTGCGAAAAGCACGGGGCGGAGTGGAGGGAGGCCGCGGGGCGGAGCTTGCCGCGAGTGTGGGAGGAGCCAGGACAGGGCATCTGGGCAGGGGACACCTGGTGAAGCCCCTGGGACCTATGGCCTGGTGCTCCCTTGTGCCAGGTCCCAAGTCAAGCAGCGTCTGAGGCACTCAGACAGGGTTAGGCAGGCTCTGAGCAAGTGCCTCCTGTGACCAAGCTCCCGGGCCTCAATATGCCAAGCCCAGGCGACGCGAGAGGGTGTGTGGTTGGGTGGACTTGGCACTGGCGACTCAGTGCGTGGGTGCCGAGGGGGACACCCCCGGCTGGGCAGGGGCTGGTTCTGGCACACCGATCGTCTTCCGTGAGGGTTCTCGTGTCTGTTTGAACCGACTGGAAGCTACTGTACAGGGGACGCAGACTGGACACCGGATCTTGGGCCTCAGGGGGCCACCGGCTCAGCTCACTTCCACCCTCATGGACCTTTCCCCTCCCCTCTTCGGAGGGGACAGGCCAGGCAGGGCCCGTTTCTCCCTCCACTGCCGCTGCTCCCGCTGCTTCCCTCTTTCGCGGGAGCTTTATTCCGATGACCTCCTGCGCCTGTGTGTGCCTTTAAAGCCTCTGCACTCACACACACAGGAGGCAGGGCGTGGGCAGTGGGCCGTGTAGTAATCCACAACTGTGTATTCCACAGCTCTGTTAACCAGTTCCTTGCATATAGGCCTTTGCGCTGCTCTCAGTTTTCGGTGTGACAAGCAGTGCAGAAGTGAATATCCCGGTACATGGGTTTTTGCGCAACAGATTTTTAGAAGGAGAATCGTTAGGTTGAACATAAGCCCTTTTTTTCTTTTTTAACATAAGCCCTTGTAAAAACTGTTTGATACAGACCGCCAAATTGCTTCCCCAAAAGTTCGCACCCATTTGAACTCTAACCAATTGTGTGAGAAAGCGACCATTTTCCCACATCGCACCTCATGGCCAATCTTTTACACCTTTGCAAAACCAAATACATACAGTAACAAAATCCTGTCTCTGCGTTGTTCCACTTTCCTTTGGGTTTTAATGTAACTGAATGATAGTGTGTGTGACGTTCGCCCAGGGGCAGCTGGTCTTCGGAGAACTGTTTGGCAGCGTCATAGTTTCATATTCATTGCTAAGTGCACGGGACATGCCTAGAGCAGCCAATCTTTATCATAATTGGAAGACACTTTTCCTACTCATTGCTTCATTTTAACTTGGTTCCTAGTCCTTTCGTATGCATGAATTTTAAAATGTAAATGTATCCAAGTGTTAAAGTTTTTTTCATCGTGTTCTGGATTTTGCGTCCTGTGAAAAATTGATGATAAAATTATAAAGTGGTTCACTCACAAGATTCTTTAGCACTTTAACATTTCACCTCGTGTCTTTATTTCTGTTGTCAACACTACTACGGCTGTCCCCGTTCTCCGCTCCTTTGCCCGCCCCCACCCAGCCCCCGCACCCCTTCCCTCTGGCCATCCGCACAGTTGTCAGTGTCTATGGCTTATGCATATGTGTTCTTTGACCAATCCCTTCCCCTTCTTTCATCCAGTCCCCCCTCCCCCCTCCCCTCTGACAGCTGTCAGTCTGTTCCACGTGTCCATGCCTCTGCATCTATTTTGCTCACTGGTTTATTATTTTGCTCATTAGGCTCCACAAATAAGTGAGATCATACGGTACTGGTCTTTCTCTGACTGGCTTTCACAATTCCATCTCCTGGACATTCCTTTCGGCGATAAAGAACATTGGGATCTAACTTTGCTTTCTGTCCAAATTTTTAGTCAGGTGTCCCAACACAATTTACCAAATAACCCGTATTTCCCCACCCTGTTGACGTGTCATCTTCGCCAAGTTGTAAATCCCCGTCTGTGTTTATTCCTGCATATCTGTTCTTCCAGCTAATTTAGGTTGGGAGATTCCAGGATGTCCTCTCTGCAGGAATGCTGGGAAGGATACAGCATGCAACGGAGGGAATGGGGTGAGGAGAGAGGGAGGGAGGGAGATGCAAGCAGAAAAAACTGGTTTCTTCAGAGTGCTGGGAGAAAGATTACAGAACTTTCAGCTGCGTGACATCTTGGAGGGTCTCCAAGCCTTCCAAATAATCGCCGGTATCCCCGTGAAAACTGGGAAGAAATCGGTGCTCTTGCGTTCATGACAGAGATGTGGAGAGTTGGGGATCCAACTGCCATCGCAATCATATCAGTTCCCGAATAGTTTTCTGAGTTGGGCTTCCTGGGCATCGCAACACTTTGGCTGTGTGCACTGAGGGACGCCATCAGGAAGGTCGGGGAGCGGCCAGAAGGTTCCCTCTGGGTCTGGAGACCATCAGAAGGGACTGAAGGGTCACCCAGGGGTGACCTCTAAAAACAGTTTGACGGAAGCCTCTACCCAAGTGACAGAGTTTGCCTTCCGGGGACGCTCGGTCCCAGTTGCCCACTGGTGACAGCTAGGTTCTCTGCTTCCCTCTCCTGCAATGTGAATGGGAGTCTCTCGCTTTTCCCCAACTTGACCCAATAAGTAATTGCGAATCACCCAAACCACCTCGCATTTTCTGAGTGTGTTGCCTGATGAAGAGTGTCATCAAAGAAGCGATGGCATTCTCACCTTCTGCTTTGTGTAAGAACGAGTTGTTGGGCGGAACTAGAGAGGTTCCTGAGACTTCCGAGAGAAAAAAAATCTGCAATGGAGGGTCTTGTCACTAGGTGGCAGTATATGCATGGGTTGTGACTTCATGACACACTAGGTGGGCCTGTGAGCCAAGTGGGGAAAGAGATGGGTGCCCCTCCAAACTCCTGCACGGACCATGGCATGTCAACACACTGCCTAGGCCGTGGACTTACCGGCTGACTTCACGAAGAACACTCCTGGTTCAAGTGGGGAGGATGGATCACCACCGTGTCTCGACACGTGCATAGGACAATAATCACAGCAGTGTGGCCGAGTGTCTTTTCCAAGTGATGGACCTAACGACAGTCCATCCCACGTGCTCTGCTACACGACGTCCTTTGCGGTCTCCTCTTGAGAGGTTTATGGCTGCTGGATTGTCCCCTGGACTAGGTGCTCTGGAAACCCTGAGCTGCCCGTGAGAAGATGGACCTCCCTGAGGCTTCCATGCCATGGAGAAGCCAAGCTGCCTGGTGGGGGCCGTGTGGACACGTTCCGGTCCACACGGGCCCCGGCTCTCTGGCCATCCCACACCGCCAGGTGAGTCCCGTGAGTGAGTGTGGATCCCGGCTCACGCGGGTTCGAGCCTTCCCAGCAGAGAGGCTCCAGACATCGCAGGGCAGAGACAACACACCTCCACCGCCCGCGTCCCAATTCCTGACCCACAGAATCTGTGATCCGTGTGCACAGCCTGTGGCTGTTTTAAGCCGCTTACCTTTTGGGGTAATTTCTGGTGCAGCCACAGTAACTGGAACAAATCGCGATGGCTACAACAGCACAACACAATACGGTTGCTAACCTTTACAGGACACTTCCTTCGCATGGGTCCTTATTCCGAGCACTTTAATGACATCCACTTGCATCACTTGTCGGGAAAACCCTGCCAGGTAGTTATTCTTACCATCGCCAGTCCCCGGACCCAGAAGCCTAGGTCCAGGGCTGGCGGTTATCGATTATCGGTCAAAGGCCACCCAGCTCTCGAGGAGAGGGCCTTCGACTGAGGCCTTGCGCTGTGGCTACGGAGCCCATGCTGAGAGCCACTGTTCTGTGTGGCAGGCTGCTTCTGATTCTTCTCCACACCCTAACTTGCAGTGGGTGGACAGTGAGGTCATGCGCCAGAGGGCAATGGCAGAGGACACAGTCGGGTTTCGGCTTTTATTTAGGAAACTCGCTGAGGGACCTTAGAGAGACCGACAAAAAAACTTCACCTCCAAAACTGAAGGAATGCGTGCCACTTCTCTGATGCAAAGAGAAGGCTGGGGCAGACAGGATTTTTTCTCTTAGAGTCCGGGACACCCTTCAGACAGACATTCCAGGGCAACCGCCCAGACCCGAGATTTCCGATCAAGTGGCAGTGCATCTCGGGGCAGCAATGGGCAAGACCGACAAAAAGAGTAGGAGCGATTTCAATGAAAGCAACAGCGTTTATTTCGAACACTCTCCACGAAGTCCGAGCGTTTATTCTGAACAGGTGAAGCTCGGTTACACCACGTAAGTTGCTCCTAACGGTAACCTCTTGCCGTCCTGCCTGCCTGACACCACAGGAGCAGGGAAGAACGAGAAGCAGAGAGCCGGTCCAGTCTGGAGTGCCCTGCAGAAAAACAGAATTCGTTCGGGACAGGAGAGGCTGAGCCCGGAGGAGGAGAGAACGGAGAGAACGCGGCGGCGCGGTAGAGCCGCGCCCCCCAGCCCCTCCCCCGGAACCTGTCAGTCTTCCCTGAGTCCCTCCCTGACGCCGTTCAAAGACTCCCTACTGACCAAGATTCCTCACGTGTATGCGATTATACATATACACTCCAACAGTCATTGGTTCTTCATTTGAAAACTGACGAGTGCTCCAAGGAAGAAAACCCCGTGCGTGATACAAAAGCGTGAAAGGCGCACATCGTAATTCACAGACACAGCCTCTCCCCAGTCCTTTCTTGCGGTGGGTAGAATTTGAAGAAGCCCACGCAGGTTCCAATCCCTGCCGCGTACAGCCTGTATAATCTCCTCCCTCGAGGGCGGAAGGCAGCGGCGGCTACGATGGCACTAGCAACCTGTGCCAGGTGTGCTGGCAGCTGTGTGCACCTCGCTGCTGATTGGGATATTGAGGGTCGGCAATTTAAAACGCCACAGCGCTCTCCTACCTCAAATCAGCGCCTGCCTTTTTCACCAAGCTATTCCTGGCGGTACATGTTCTACCGGATTCCAGAGTTCTGTAAATGTCGATTCTGACCGTTTGTGCCAGCCCCTCAGTTGCTTTTGTGGAGGAATGGGGCCCTGCGGTTCCTCGTTTGCCCTTTGCTGGCAATGTCGCCCGGAACACCCGTGCATTATGCAGGGTGGGGCAAAAGGAGGTTTACAGTTGTGAGTGCTCGAAACGCTGAGTTTATTCTTGTGTTCTTATTTATTGTTGTATTCTTTTCCACACAAGCAACTGTAAACGTACGTTTGCCCCACCCTGTAATCGATAAATATGCAGACGTTCAGAAATAAACAAAATGTAATAGAACCATAAGGAGGAGTCAGGAGCAGAAGCAGAGTGGATCGTGTTGGAAAAGAGCTGACTTCTTTTTTATTCATTGATAATTACCCTCTAAAAAATAAGAGTCGAGAAAGGAAAACTGAAAAGGAAGCAAGAAAGAGAGGACAGGAAAGGGGGAGGAACAGGGCGAAGGAGGAAGACAGGACAGAAGGGAGGGAGGGAGGGAGGGAGGGAGGGAGGGAGGGAGCCGCTCCAGCTGCATGCTGTCAGGTGAGATACATCACGGTCATCGTGACCACCGCGGCCATCAGCCCATCGAGGGCATCTCTCTCGCCCCAGCTCACAACGTCACAGCTCCCCACGTCCTACAATGGCTGGCTCTGTTCGCACAGATGGAGTAACGGGGACTGGATTTAGGCTGCCACTTATTTGAAACAACCCCCCAAAACCACACAAAATATATGAAACACAGGCTGTAAAGAAAACGGGTATCGAGCGATGAGTGATCTCTGGGAGAAGAGAAACGAGAGGTCTGCCCTGCACTTGCCCCAGCCGACTGTGTGGACAGGGAGTTTCCTGGCAGAGCCCACGGACACCCGTAGTTTAGGAGTAGGAACCGAAATCCTCAGCACCTAGAGTCTGCGAGGTAGAGGACCGCAGCGGGGAGAGTGGCAGAGGGAGAGAACGCTGCCTATCCCAGAGGGTCCCCCGCCCCCGCCCAGTATTCCGCAGGCCACTGAGCAGCACAAGCCTGTGAGGAATCGGCATGAGGCCGGGGGCGGGGCCGGGGGGTGGAGAACTACCTGAAGGGATGAAAGGTAACCACGCCCAGGGCTCAAGCAGGACAGGGACTAGTGGCTGTCCCCACTGGCCAGGATGGTAAACCTCACAATTTGGGAGGCATCAGGCAGGGCGCTCCCACGGGTTTTGCCTCAGTAGGGTGCGGCAAAAATGACTCCCATTCTGAAAGGGCCCACACAGCAAATCTTGAGAGCCAGACTCTAAAGGATCCAACTCTAGCCAAGTCACTTAATAGCATCCAGAACTAATGGCAAAACATGTGTCTCAGACTATGAAGACACCCAGCTCTCAAGGGAAAATCACGATATCTAGCATCCGATCTAAAATTACCAGGCGTGCAGAGAGGCAGGAAAATACAATCCGATGACGAGAAACGATATCAACCAATAAAAGCCATCCACATTGAAAGGGAAGCAAAGCTGCCTTTATCCAAGAAAGCATGACCATCTTGGAGACAATCCGATGGCATCTATAAAAGAGCTGTGGTAATAAATGAGTTTAGCAAGAGCTGCGATATAATTTACAGGGAGCTTGCTCCTTCCAATGAGAGGTTTAAGCCAATTGCCCCAGCACTTTTCCTCACTGACCTGAGACGAGACTAGTCGGTCACAAAGCTCTGATTTTATCATTTCTGGGTTGTTTGCTCTTGCCATGCAAACGAAATTTTTAAAAGATTTTTGCCAAGGAGACCCAACAGTGACAAGGATGGGGGAAACCAGCATTCTGGTTGAAGAGTACATTTTCTGCAGTGCAATTGTGCAGTGAAGATTGAAAGCTTTATAAAATAATTCATATTCAACTCAGTAAGTCTACCTCGTGGAATCTATCTCTTAAAACATTTAAAAAATATGTTTATTGATTTTACAGAGAGAGGAAGGAAGGTGGAGAGAGAGAGAGAAGCATCGAGGTGAGAGAGAAACATCGGTTGGTTGTCTCTCATACGCACCCCGACCGGGGATCGAACCCAAAGCCTAGGTATATGCCCTGACCGGGAATCGAACCTGCAACCTTTTGATGTAGGGGACAACGCTCCAACCAACTGGGCCACACCAGCCAGGATCTCTTGGAATCTGTTGTAAGGACATAATCATTCGCAGAAACATTTATATACGAGAATTCCATTGAATCCTGTAATAGGACAAAAATGGAAAATAATTTAAATGGCCAGTAATTACATTATAAAGTATCTGTTATGCCTCCACTCAGTAATGCTTTTGAAGCCCTGGCTGGTGTGGCTCAGTGGGTTGAGCGCTGGCCTGTGTGAATCCAAGTGTCGCCAGTTCGATTCCCAGTCAGGGCACCTGCGTGGGTTGTGGCCCGGATGCCTGGTTGGGGGCATGCGAGAGGCAACCGATCGCTGTTTCTCTCCCTCATCGATGCTTCTCTCCCTCCCTTGCCCTCTCTCTAGAAATGAATAAGTGAAAGCTTTTTTAAAAAGAATGCTTTCGAAGAAGTTTTACAAAAAAGGAAAAGTTCATGTTAGATGAAAAGTTTTAGTAAAAATGTTAGGCTTGCAAAATATTGTACATTATGGTCTTGTTATACATCGGCTATATAAATACAGCTATAAAACTAAGGAACAATTCCAAAATGTTCCCAGTAGTTAATACTGTATGACAAGACCCATCTTCTATTTCCTAAATTGTCTCCAGTTACCTTGCAGTGCTGGAACATATGCTTCCCAGACCTCCCCTCCGCCCCTGAGACAAAGCCTAGCCTATTAAGAGGTGCCGGAGTTGAAAAGAAACTCAGATATGGAATAGTAGTGGGTCTGTTTTATTTGCTGCAGTGACAAAGACTTCGGCACTAAACAAAACAAGTGGACCACAAGGGCCCAAGGTCCAGTACAGGCAAATGGTTAGGGCCCCATAATAAAGCGGCCACCACTGCAGGAATCACTGCTGTGGGAAGGATCCTCTGCCTACGGCCGGATGCAAGGCTGGGCCTCAGCCCCCTTTTCCTGGCCCAGCTTTAGCGGCAAAGAGGGGGCCCATGGTCTGCATCACCGGGGAAAGCCGGTCGAGAAAGTTGATGATGGAAATCTGGAGGGCTTCAACGTATGAACTTGAGGTATGGGGGCAACACAAACACTCAGTCCAAGACACGCGTGGACTAATGCATACGGTCACCCCGGTTACCAGGTAAACTTACGATGAAGCACATGTGAGACCTGCTGGTGTCAAGTCCTCTTATTTGAGGACCGGTATGTACTTCTTGGGAACGTGTATGTAACGAGTAACAGCTGCTCAGCTATACAAAGGGGTTAGATTGCTTTGTGTCTTTGGAATCTCCTAGCAGATTGCCTGTGATGTATGTCAGGTTCTGGCGCAAAGGTTACTCAATAATAAAACTGTTTTTCTTCTACTGTTATGGAGACGTTTTCTGAGTTGGCAGAAGACTTCATTCTATTTTTTCATTTCTTAGCTACTAAAAGTACCTGAAAAAGAGCCCTCTTCATAGAGGAGGAGAGAGGGTGGGGGAGGGGGGCAGGGAAACAGGTATCACCACTGTACATCCATTTCAAAGAGGGTCAAGTAAGGTTTCAAGATGCAAAAAGATCTGGGAGTATAGGGAGCCACTGGAAAGCCAGGATTGGGTTTCTTACCAGCCCTCTTTCCTCTTCTACTTTTCTGGCATTTGTCCATTCCTGTATCTTTCATTAGTCACGCGGCTGTTCCCCGGAGCCATCGGAAGGAAAAGCGTTACCCCAGCCTCCTCGCGGCTCCCTGTGGCAGTGCTGAGGTTGGCATGATACCACGGCTAAGACAGCGGGTGCTGGAGCCAAACAGACCCAGATTCAAATCAGGCCTCTGCCACTTCTAAGCTCAGTGACCTGGAGAAAGTTACTTAGTTTCTCTGCGCCGCAATTCTTCACCTGCAAAAGGTATGATAGTACTGAGTTCACTGTGTTGTTGTGAGAATTATATATAATAATGTAGGCAAAGCACATAGCAGAGTGCCTGCGCACAGCTGATTCTGCTTTTGATTCTGTTCACCTAGGACTACACTGTGCTGCCCCCTGCCCCAAACTCTTAACCAGCCGTCCCAGCACTTTTCTTCTCTGATCTGAAACAAGGACAGTAAAGCACAGAATTCGTATTCTAGTCTTCCTGGTTTCTTTGCTCTCCTTGTGCAAACTGAATGTTTTTAATTTTTTTTTAGTTTTAATTTTTTCTTTCTTTTCCTTTTTTTTTTTTTTTTTCTCTTTTCCTTTCTTTCTTTCTTTCTTTCTTTCTTTTTTTTTTTTTTTTTTTTTCTTTCTTCAGCAGGAAACAAATCCAGCAGTGACAATAATGTGGGGAAACCAGCATTCTTGTGGGGGTGGGCACATTTTCTGGAGAGCAATTTTGTGTTACAGATCTACCTCTTGGAATCTACCTTAAGAAAACAACCAATCATGCAGAGACTTTATACAATAATCCCATTAAAACATTATGTATACTAGGGAAAATGAGAACGATTTAAATGTTGAACAATTACATTGTAATGCATCTTCTATGCATCCATTCAGTAAGATGTTTCTGAAGAATTTTTAGACAGAGGTAAGGCCCAGATATTGTACGAGAACATTTCAGGAAAAACAAAACTGATGCTATCCTTGAAAAACCTTACTTGTCTATACGACTGTTACACATTGAACGTAGACATACAACGCTAAAACTATGTAAGTATTCCCAAATGCTGACAGTAGTGAATGCTGAACGACAAGATGCAAGTAATTCTCATTTTCTTTCACTTCCTAAGTTGTCTTCAATTGCTTGCACTACTTGAACCTCTGAACCCCAGAACCTCTCCCCTCCAACCCAGGGACAAAGGCAAGAAAATCTGGGCGCCGAAAAGAAACTCAGACACAAAACATTAGCTCGGCTTTATTATCTGCAAGAAGCGAAAGTTTAAGCACCAGGCCAAACAAGAGGGCAGAGGGCAGCCAAGGGCCAGTATCTGCGAACAATGAGACCCTCCCCCGCCCCCCAATAAAGTCGACACTTGGCAAAAATCGCGGCCTTAGGGAAGGCTGCGCTGCCTAGGACGAGACGCTCTCGTGGCTTCATTCCGCTCTCTTGGGCTGAAAGTTAGCAAAATCGGGGGGCCCAAGGTGCTGCATGATCTGCGCCACTATGAAGAGCTGGATGAGCAGGGAGACAGTGGAAATTCGCAGGAGGTCAGAGTCTTCAGCAGTTAATTGGCTACGAGTGAGGAGAAAAGAAAAGCACTTTAGAGGCGGTAACTGCTGGCCTTCCTCACTCCGACCCCTCCCCCGAGGTGGCAATTAGACCTCCTCCTTCACTAAGGAGGCCCTCAGGCTGGGACAGAGCCGGTGCCCGGTGCCCCGTGGCCCCGCTGTGACCCTCCTTAGTTAGACAACCCTTTGGTGTCTCCACGTCTCCAACAGAGCGACCCTCAAGAGGAGATCGGCCCCGCCTCCTGCGGCTACTCCCACCCAGTCCCTTCTAGAACTTACATAAGGAGGTCACTGCCAGTCACCGTGAGCTCCCAATGAACCATCCCGCGGTAGAGTGCAGCACCTGGGATCAGGTAGCTGCGGGCCACCTCCGCATCCACGGCGGACTGGAAGGGCACCGTGACGGCACTGGTGGAGTTAAGGTAAAGGCACCATCCACGCGGCTTTAGGATTCAGGCCCCCTTACCTGTCAGAGGCTGGTCTTCTCCCAGGCCGCCCCTCACCCTCAGGACACCCAAGACCCTCCAGGGTGACCGTTCAAGGAACTCGGCACCACAGCCCTCCTCAGGCCACCCCGCCATGTGTCCAGGCCACCGCAGCTGCTCCCCTCAGCCACCCTAGGTCCCCATAATCCCCTTGCATCCCACCAGAAGTCCACCCCGCTCACATCAGGCCCCGAAGCCTCTCCTGACCATCCTCCTGCACCCCCCTCACCGCCTGCCTATGCCCTCTCCCTTTACCTCCACGGGGGGCGGGGGGGAGGGGGCTTCTCAAAAAGGATACAACTCCAGCACCTGGCTTCCCAGGTCTCTGTCGGAGGCAAAGGCCTCTCCAGCCTGCCCTGAGTCGGGTGATGCCCTGTCGACCTGGGGATCTCCCTCAGCTGCAGCGCTTTCCGCTCCCTCGCTGTCCCAGTCTCCAGGGCCCATGGGGCCCCTGGGCCACTGGGTGACCCAGCGCCTCCCACCAGGCTGCCTGAGCCTTCGTTGTCGTCGCGGTTGGGGCCCTGCATGGCCGTGCGCTGCTCACCACAGACCCAAACAGGAACGCACGTTCTGCTCACCGCTGAGAGGCGAGACCCTCCCGCGAAGCCCCGCCTCCCAGAGGTGGTACCTGCGCACACAGACCTGGGGTGGGGGAGGCTCCTGGCAGGGGATTGGTTCCCGCCAAGCCAACCTACCACACGCAGTGTGCGGAGCTGGGGAGACCCCGTTGGGAGGGGAGGCACTGGGCGCCCTCACGAAGCCCCGCCCCTCTGTGCCTGAGGCCCCACAGGCCCCGCCCACCCTGGGGGAGAGAGGTTGGCTTGAGAGCCCCGGGGGTGCCTGGCGGCAGAGCGAGTGCAGATGAAGGGGAGCAGAAAGATGGGGTGAATGCGGCAGGGGAAACAGGGTCAAGTCGTGGCCAACGTAGCCTTGCAGGGCCACTACGGCCAGGACTTGGAGAGGCGAGCCCTGAGGGAAAGAAATGGTCCCTGTCCCCGTGGGCCCTCTGTGTGTCTACCAGTAAATGGCGAGTGGCGGGTGGCACGCTGGGGCAAAAAGGATCATGTTAAAAAGTCTCTGCCGGCCTCAAACTTTTGGGATTCCGAGAATAAGCAGCGTCTCTGAAAAACGTACCGGTGAGCTCCTGTCCCACAGGCAGCCAGTTCCCTCGGGCCAGCCGAGAAACTCACTTCCCCTGAGCACTGGCTGTGAAAGGGCCCAAGTGCCCACGGAGACACATTCCCGAGAGATTAATTAGAACTTTCCACCCCCACGGCCTTGAGAGCAGCTCCGCCTACCATGCTGCTCCGGGCAGGCAGTAAGGGCTACCGCCTCGCCCCAGCAACACCCTCCCAACCTCCCCCACATGAAACCAAAGATGGTACAAAAACATCAGCGGAAGCCTGTGACCTCCAAGGAAAGGGGTCTCCCCCAAATCGGGAGCTCAGTAGTGGGGAGCGTCTTCATGGCTGGGCCCCATCCCATCGTGCAGGCCCTGCCTTCCTGACCTCATCTAAGCCCCATTACCTCCCAAAGGCCCCATTTCCAAATACCATCTTGTTGGGGGTCAGGGCTTCAGTGTATTCCACTTCTGCGGGGAGAGGACTCGAACGTTCAGTGTGTGGCAGAGAGCGCCTCACCGACTCCATCTATGTTTACATGAGTATTTTTAACAGGGAGCCAAGGATTGACATGACCAAACATGGAAACAACTTCTGTACTGATTGATAATGCATGCTAGCTGCTGGGACAGGTATGACAGAGGAGGACCCAAGGTCTCACGGGTATTCCCAGCTGAGGCACAGGACAGAGACAGTACACTAAGATTTTGTGATTAAAACAAAAAATTCTTTAGAGCAGTTCAAATCCAGGTGCCCTCATTAAGCTCCGGGAATCAAAGGAGCTACGGAGGCCAAGGCCTGTGGTGATGGCCATCCTGCTTTCTCTCAGCTTGACCTTGGAGTGCCTCCTTCCCCTCCTGGTGCTCCCCGCCTGCGGGACAGTGCTTCCCCAGCTGTCCTCACCCGTGATGTGGACTGCTCATGCTCCTGTGCCAGGCCCCACCCCTCACACCTCAGGCCCAGGAGGTGACACAGGCCATGCCTAGGTTCCTCTCTGCTACTTCTGGGCCACCCTCCTACCTGCTGTTCTGGTGACTGCCTTTACCCAGCTCTGCTCCGTGCCTCAGAGGCTGCCCCACGTGGATGGCACCACTCAGGAAGCTCCCTCGTTCAGGCTGCCAGTGGGGCGCAGCCAATGGAGGCCAATGGAGGCAGGAGACCGGAGGCTGGGAGGAGTGAGGACCAAGGGTCTTTGTGGCCCCACCCCCCAACACACATCCTCTGAGACTCCCTGCAGTTCTGGGAGCGGCCCCATTCCTCAGCTCTCACCAGGATGCAGTAACACTGACCCCTATCCCTGCCCCTAAATTTAGGCCCAGGCTCGCTATGGAGAAGGTGGCTTCCCTTGGAGCCTGACCATCCCCTGGTAGCTGTGGCATGCTGGCAAGCGGCTGACAGCTTGTTTTCTGGGGTGTGGGCGGCGGGGTGGCGGGATTGGAAGGTATGCATATATGTGTGTATATAGGTTTATTGTAATTCTAGCTCTGCTATAATTCTGACTCGCATAAAGAATGTGTAGTACACAATTTACAAATAAAAATAAATTAGAAAGTTCTCTTCATTGTAAACTTCATGGATTCTGACAGATTGCTTTAGTTGACTTTTGCCAAACTCTTGACACAAATGTTGCTTGGTATCTTCACTCGCGTTAATCAATGAGTAAGGCAACAAGGAAACAACGCAGACACGCACCCATCAGTGACACACGCAACTTCTTTTGTGAGTCAAATGATCGTGTTAAAGTATGGCAGAAGCATTTCCCCAAGTGTTTATGCTACTCACAACGGAACAGCTACAGACGGCACACAACTTTAAGGACAGCTCATCTCATTATTAACATTTCCTTCATCACTTCCTTAAGCTAAGCAATCGATATGACAATCAGCCAAGGTCTGATTTGCAGCATTTGCCAATTTCCGTGGTGTCAGTATTCTAACCCTGGCCAATTTCAAGCCACCAGTGGTTGTCACGGAACACAGTGTTGTGGAGAGATGCGTACTGGCTGACTGTGACAAAGTATTTCCACCATACAGTTGCAATAGACAAAATTAACTGCAAGAGCATGGGTGACAGTAACATGTAGCAAAATAATTAGAAAGTGAAGGTCTTTTACCTTTTAAAAGTATAATCCAGGCCTGGGTGGTGTGGCTCAGTGGACTGAGCTCTGGCCTGCGTACTGAGAGGTTGCTGCTTCGGCTCCCTGTCAGGGCACATTGCCTGGGTTGAGGGCCAGGTTCCCAGCTGGGGACGTGCGTGCGAGAGGCAACCAATCGATGTGTCTTTCGTACATTGATGTTTCTCTCCCTCTCTTTCTCCCTCCCTTCCCCTCTCTCTGAGAATAAGTCAATAGAATCTTAGAAGAATAAAATGGCATTTAAAAGAAAGTATAATTCACTTAATCGTAAGTTCATGTCACTGAAATTTGAATTATTATGCAAGATAAATGGCTTCTGGAGATCACTATACAGCACAGTGCCTATAGTCAACAGTACTGAATTGTATTCTTAAAATTTGCTATGTTAAGTATGATGATAAGAATTCTTACCACACATGCACGAAAAAAC
The DNA here is from genome assembly GCF_021234165.1 of Pteronotus mesoamericanus. Lineage (NCBI taxonomy): Eukaryota > Metazoa > Chordata > Mammalia > Chiroptera > Mormoopidae > Pteronotus > Pteronotus mesoamericanus. Next base: position 37,850 of record NW_026555093.1, on the reverse strand, counting down.
AACAGAGCGGGTGGGAGGACACTTCGGCTGATGCTGTGTCTATGGCCGTGGTGGTGGTGAGGGTTACCCAGGTGTATGCTTATCTCCAGACTCATAGGGTTGTATACATTTAATGTGCACAGCTCTTTACATGTTAAATGTTACTCAGTAAAGTGGTTTAGAGAATAAAATAAAATAAGCTTTTATTATTGGCTCCGGGGAGCATCCAGCTCCCAAAGTTCTGATGACCTGGCACTCGGCTCCCTGGAGCCCACATGAACCAACTCCCACTCACCACTGCTCATTGGTCCCTCGCCTCTCCCTGCTCACAGCTCTCTAGATAGTCCTTTCATAAAGCACTCCTCGGTTAAATGCTCTAGAGGTTCCCACTGGTTTCCTGCCGGTGCCCTGACCAGGTCTCCAAGGGAAGATACCGGCATCTTAGGATTACTTGGGGCGGCCCGCATGTATCGGTCATGGTTCATTCACAGATATACCTCAAACCTCTCTGGCGAGGTTTACACAGGGAGTTTAACACAGAAAAACAGGTGCTTACAGGAAAGGAAAGGGCTGGAAGAATGGAATGTAGGCTGAGGCTCTGGGAATGACCCAGAACACCACAGAAATGGCCTGCCAAGGGAGCCGGTGCTCAGGCCACAAGGAAGGTGGAGAATCAGGAAGCTGCCGACTCCACCATCGGTTCCAGGAAAACACACCCCTTGCTATGGTCCGAGTATCAGGAGGTGTTTGGGTTCCAGAGCCACACCGCAGCTGCTGCATCTGCAGGGGCCGCTAGAAAGGATGCCTTGGACCTGCGGCTGTGCTGTTGCACCTGTAACAGTGAGCTCTCCAGGGGCAGGGGGGAGCCCTGATTTGTAGCATTTGCTGATCACCCTGGTGTATGCACACACACACTCCCACCACAGCCAACTTCGAGCTACCATCAAGACGTCACTGCACGCCGAGCTGCACAGAGATGCTACTAATCTGCTATCACCAGCAGGTCCAAGGCGGCCCCGCCCATCACTGCTTGCACCCTGCCTCTCACCACACTCAGACACCCTGCTGATATTCGCATGGAAACGCGCGCCTCTGTGATTGCAGAAAGAACAGCCAGAAGCTGACTTTCACCTCATTTTGCCTTCCGAATCACATGCAAGTGCAATTAGCCGACCAAAACTGAGCCGCGCCCACAATGCTAGTTCCAAACGGAGCCAGGGAAGTGCAGTTTTTCATTCTCTAGCGTGTGCAGCAGAAGGCCCCCTAGATGAAGGCTGGTGAGGAGCCAAGCCGCAGAATCCACCACCGTCCTCCCTTTGGCCACTCCACATCTATACGTATGCTTTTAGTGTGCAGTAATGGCTAACACTACGTTCCAGACACTTCACGTGTTTCAGGTGCTTTACGTGTATTAATCTATCACGTAAGTTTGCAGACAATAATGGCAACGACAACCTCATCTGTGCCATGATGAAGCCATCCTCCAAACGAGTGAAAACACACCCACTGTCTCAGCAACACCGGCGACTCAAAGTCCGAACTACCTCAGGGTGATCTTCTCTCCATCTCTTGTTATTGGATGGAAAGTTCCATAGATGTCATCAGGTCCATCCAGTCCAGTATGTTATTTGAGGCCGACATCTCCACGTTGCTCCCTGTCCGGATGATCTCTCCATTGCTGCAAGTAAGGTATTAAAGTCCCCTCCTATTAGTGTATTTTCGCCAAATTCTCCCTTTAGGTCCGTTGATAATCCTTGTGTGTAGATTGGTGCGCCCAGGTTGGGTCCACTTATACTAAGTGTTGTGTCTTCTTGATGGATTGTCTCCTTTTTCGTTATAAAGTGTCCATCTTTGCCTCTTGTTACCTTTTTGTCTCGAAATCTATTTTGTCCGATACAAGCACAACTAACCCCAATTTTCCCCGGATGCCATTTGTTTGGGGAATCATCTTCCACCCCTTCCCTTTGAGCCTATGTTTCATGGATAGGAAGAATTAACATCATTAAAATGTCCACACTACCCAAAGCAATCTATAGATTCAGTGCAACTCCAACCAAGATTCCAATGACGTATTTCACAGAACTAGAGCAAATATTTCAAAAGTTGATATGGAACCAGAAAAGGCCCCACATAGCAGCTGTGATCCTGAGAAAGAAGAACAAAATTGGAGGAATCACACTACCTAATATCAAAACCATACTGTAAGGCCACAGCAATCAGAACGGCACAGTAGTGGCACAAAAACAGTCACATAGATCAATGGAACAGAATAGAGAGCCCAGAAATAAACCCAGACCTTTATAGTCAATTAATATTCAACAGAGGATGCAGGAACATACAATGGGCTAAAGATAGCTTATTAAACAAATGATGCTGGGAAAATTACACAGATACGTGCAGAGAAATGAAACTAGACCACCTTCTCACACCACACACAGGAATAAATTCAAGATGGATCAAAGACTTACATGTTAGACCCCAAACCATAAAAATCCTAGAAGGAAACATAGGCAGCAAAATCTCGGACGTTGCTTGTGGCAATATTTTATCGGATATATCTCCCCAGGCAAGGGAACCAAAAGAAAAAGTAAACAGATGGGACTACATCAAACTAAAAAGTTTTTGCACAGCAAAGGAAATCATCAACAAAATAAAAAGACAACCCCCAGAATGGGAGAACATATTCACTGAGACACCTGATAAAGGGCCAATATCTGAAATTTATAAAGAACTTACACAACTCAACACGAATAAAAACCCAAACAACCCAACTAAAAAATGGGCAAAGGGCCTGAATAGACACTTCTCCAAAGAGGGCATATAGATGGCCAATAGACATATGAAAGGATATTCCCTGTCACTAATCATCAGAGAAATGCAAATTAAAACCACAGTGAGATACCACTTCACAACTGTCAGAATGGCTGTCATCAATATATCAGCAAACAACAAGTGCTGGTGAGGATGTGGAGAAAGGGGAACCCTTTCGCTCTGTTGGTGGGAATGCAGGCTGGAGCAGCCAATGTGGAAAGCAGTATGGAGATACCTCAAAAAATTAAAAAAGGATCTGCCTTTTGACCCAGTGATCACACTTCCGGGAATACGCCCGAAGGAAACCAGAACACTAATTCTAAGGGAACATAAGCACCCCTATGTTCATTGCCGCGTTATTTACAGTCGCCAAGATATGGAAGCAGCCCAAGTGCCTATCCGTAGATGAGTGGATAAAACGACTATGAGACATTTACACAATGGAGTACTACCCGGCCGTAAAAAAGAAAAAAATTGTACCCTTTGCAACAGTATGGATAGACTTGGGAGAGCGTTATGGTAAGTGGAATAAGCCAGTCAGAGAAAGAGAAGTACCGTATAATTTCAGTCATATGTGGAATCTAACGAACAAACTGAACGAACAAGGAAAACGGGGACAGACTTATAGACGGAGAGCAGGATGACAGCTAGGGGGGAGGGAGGTGAGGGGGTGGAGGGGTAGCACAAAGAGGAAAAAATACTCACGGACATGGACAACAGAGTGGTGGTTGCTGGGGGGAGGGGATAGAAGGGGACCGAATGGTAATGGAAAAAATTACAACGAAGGTTATATCAAAAAATAAAATGAGTTAAAACCAAAAAAAAAAAAAAGGAAGAGAAACTTTAAATAGCCCTGGCTGGTGAGGCTCAGGGGACTGAGCGCCGGCCTGCCAACCAACGCGTCGCCGGTTCGAGTCCCGGTTTAGGGCACATGTCTGGGTTGCAGGCCAGGTCCCCAGGAGGGGACACCTGAGATGCAACCACACATTGATGTTTCTCTCCCTCTCTTTCTCCCTCCCTTCTGCTCTTTAAAAAGAAATAAAGAAAATAAAATAAAGAAACTTTAAATACATCACATATAAGGAATATTTCGTCTGCATAAAGTTTTTAAGTATCCTAATCATGAATACCAGCTATTTATTCTGAATATATACATGTTGGTGATAAAATGTCTTTTATTTAGAAATAAATTGTTATGATAATAGGTAATAGATATTTATCTTAATATTGTTATTTTTCTTACTTTGCAAAATTAAAGGATGGCCAGGCTAAAGAAAAATGTCACCATTTGCAACAACACGGATGGACCTAAGGAGTAGTATGCTAAGTGGAGTAGGTCAGAAAGAAAGGCAAATACCATACGATTTCACTTATATGTGGAATCTAAAGAACAAAACAAATGAGCAAACACAACAGAAACTGGCACAGAGATACAGAGCACAGACTGACGACTGCCGGAAGGGAGGGGGTGGGGGAGTAGGTGAAAAAGGTGAAGGGATTAAGAAGTGCAAATTGGTAGTCACAAAACCCGTCAGGGGAGAAACTCCCGGAAACTCGGTTCTTCTTACCAATGCAGTACAGAATTACAGGCCAGCAAGCCTACTAGCATACAAAGTTTATTTGTGCTAGGTTCTAATAGGAAAGCAAAAGCAAGGGTGGCAGAAGCAGCGTGGCAAGAGGAGGGTGGCCAGAGCCCGGGGGGCCAGGAGGTCGGGTTGCCAGGTTGTCAGAGGCCGGCGGGGCGGGGCGGGGGGGGGTTCCAAAGAGGGAGGCCAGAGGCCTCCCGCCCCCGGCCAGAGGCTTAGTGGCCAGGAGCCCCCCGTGTGGCAAAAAGCGCCCAGAGAGTCCTTTGTTCTGAGGACTTCCGTGGTTGGTGGGATGGGGGTGAGGGAGTTATATTTTGATTGACGGGTGAAGGTGGCGCCAGCTCCCCCTCCCCCGCCTCCCCAGACCTGACTACCCAAAGGTAGGTATGTATGGGGGGGGGTCTGTTAGCTCAAATTCTTATCTTGCTCCAGACTCTATTTGTTCATTTTGCATACGTGGCCAGAGGCAGGCAGTTCACCGAAGTTGTTTTCTGGGGTTTTTTTCCTTTGGGCACTGTGGGCCCCCTCCCCTTCTCCCTTCCAGGCCTAGGGATGAATACACGGTCTCAAGGTTTTCCTTTTCCCAGCTGGTGGAGATGATACACACAGGCTTTCAAGGGCGCCCCGTCCCTGTACTATCTTGTTGTTTGCAACGCCTGGCAGCCTTATCGGACCAGGCTCAGGAGTACTGGGTCAACGGGTGAGCCGCTGCTTTTAGCCTCCTGTATTAAGTTCTTTGTTAGATTGCAATGGTGAGGGCTCTGCCTTTATTTCCCCTCTGGCAGCTCATTCTACTGCAACAAACAGTCACAGAGATGTAAAGCACAGCATAGGAAATGTAGTCAATAATATCGTATTAACTATGTATGGTGCCCAGTGGGTACTAGACTTAAGGGGGAGATCACTTTGCAAATTATATAAATGTCTAATCACTATGCCGTATACCTGAAACTAATATAAAATATTCTAAGTCAATATCAATATTAGATAAAGCAGTGTTCAAGGAAAACTGTATTACCAAAGATAAAGGGGTACATTTCATAAAAGTAAAAGTAGCAGCTGACCCATCGGGAAGATAAAACAATCATAAATATGTTTATGTCTAATAACATACGTTCAAAAGACACGAAGCAAGAATCGATAGGATTCACAGTTGAAAGGGACAGGTCGAAAATCACAGCTGGAGACTTTTTTTTTTTTTACAGCTGGAGATTTCTAACGTCCTCTCTCAGTGAGCAAGAGGAGGAGACAACGCAATCTGTTCAGGCTGAGAACAGGGATTGGCAAACCACAGCCTCTTGGCCAAGGGCAGCTCACTGCCGGTTCCTGAATGGCCCGTGAGCTAAGAATGTTTTTTCACTCTTAATGGGTGAAGAAGAAGGTGGGAGAGGAGGGGAGGGGGAAGGAAAGGCGGGGGAGGAAGAATAGGGACAGTGTGGTCAGGTACGTAAAGGAAAACCCCAAAGAACACACTGAACAATAATCTAGGGCTGGCTTCTGCTACTGTTCCCGTCACAAGAAGGTCATCAACCAGACCCATCTAACAGTCTGAAAAAAAGGGCAGAGGTGAACTTCAGTTGCACGTCGAGGTGGCTCTGAGTCCCCCCTCCACAAACAATGCTGTGATGAGTATCCGCATACATACCCCTTAAGCGGGTAGGTGACAATTTCCCAGGAGTGGAATTGCTGGGTTTTAGGGATGGTCATATTTTATTGGACTCGAGTCACACCAGCTTGCTCTCTGCTACGACTCTGCCCATCTCCCTCCTACTATATCTTTGGGAACTTTGGGGGATTCCCCTTCTGTAACTAGACTGTTCACATCCTCTGCCCATTCAAAACGTTGCGATTGCTGTTCTTTTTTTTTTTTTTAAGATTTCATTTATTTGTTTTTAGACAGAGAGAGAAAGGGAAGGGGAAAGAGAGGGAAACATCAATGTGTGGCTGCCTCTCGAGTGCCCCCCTCAGGGGACCTGGCCCGCAACCCAGGCATGCACCCTAGACTGGGGCTCGAACCGGAGACCCTTTTGTTCACAGGCCGGCACTCAATCCACTGAGCCACACCAGCCAGGGCCGATTGCTGTTATCTTCTTGATGACCAGCAGGATGTTGTAAAAAATATGTGCTTGACACCCAGATTGCTGACCCACAGAAACTGTGAGACACTACCTGTGTGTCGTTTTAAGCCATTAAGGTTTGAGTAATTTGTTAAGCAACACCAGTTGATGCTGAGGTGGCTGGTCCAATGACCATACTCAGAAAGCCTTGGCTCTAATGGAGCAGCTTCTTCCTCAGTCTTCTGCATTGATCAGGCAGGGAAATGCTGGTCTTGAATATTTCTGAGTTCTAGAATGTCACAGGGCATCCTTTCAGACTCCTTTCATCATATTGATGGCAGACGTACATTTGACACATGGGTCTGAGTCACCAAAGAGCCCCACCCACCTTCCCCTGCAGGTAGAATGATACAGGGAAGGTAGCCTGGGTGGGCTGGTCCTCCCTCCTGCTGCCCGTCGCTGTGGGAGGCTGTCAGGAGACCGAACTTCTCAGTTACAAGGACAGACATGGGCAATGCCTGCTTATGTTGAGAGCACAGCAAAAGTCAGGGCCCAGAAAAACTGGGCAGGTGAATAAAGCATTTCTTTGGAAACCCTGATTGTCTCTCCCTTACTCCATCCTGGTGAACAGCCTCAAGGGCCTGTCCTGTGTCTCATTCTGTCTCTGGACTATCAGTGAATCCATGGGAAGCTGCCATGTGTAGGCTCCACGTTCTCACATACATTCCACACTCACACATTCCACGTTCACACACATACATTCCACGTTCATACATACACACATACATACAGTGTTCCGTATGGAAAAATAATACATAATAACAGAAGAATAAACTCTGTGTTTTGCATACGACAGTCAACCTGCTTTTGCCAGACCCTGTGTGTTCCACGTTCGTATATACATCCCACAAAAAAAATATATGCGCTTGATATCGATCCCTTATTGGTTTTCAACAACATTTAAGAAGTCCTTCCCCACTCCTAGGCCATAAGGGTACTTTCTTCCATTTTCTGTATTAACTTTATTTCTTCAGTAATTCAAGGAACGTTTATTGCCAGACACTGTTCCAGGCCTCCACGGAGGTTCTATACTGATGGGGAGAGACAGTCAAGAAACAAAACAAATAACTGTATTCTGTAGTGTACAGGAAGGTGGGGAGTCTTACGGCATGAAAATAAAGCCGGGGCAAAGGCAGGGAGTGCTAGGGCGAGCGGTTTTCAATTTTAAATGGGGTGGTTGGGGTATGCCTCATTGTGAGGGTGAGATTGGGGGAAAGACTCGAAGGTGGTGGGGGAGAGGGAGCAGACCAGTGAGGCGGGAGCAGAGCGAGTGAGGAGGAGACTAGCAGGAGAGGCATCAGAAAGTTGACAGGGACCAGATTGTGTAGGGCGTGAGAGGTCACACTAAGGCTTTGTGCTCTGAGTCAAATGGGAAATAATGGAGGGTTGTTATGGGTTGCATTGTATCTTCCAAAAAGGGATATAGTGACGTCCTAACCCTTGGTGCCTGTTAATGCGATCTTATTTGGAAATAGGGTCTTTGCAGGGGTGATTAGTTAAGATGAGATCATCCTGGGTTAGGGTGGCCTAATCCTAAGACTGATGTCTTCATAAGAAAGTCACGTGCACACACATAGGCAGAGAGAGGTGAAGGCCATGCGAAGACAGAACAAGAGCTGGAGTGATGAGCCTACAAGCCAAGGAATGCCAAGCATTGCAGGTACCCACCGGAAATTAGGAGAGAGGCATGGAATTGACTCTGTCTCCCCCAGAGCCTCCAAAAGGAATCAACGCTGCCAGCACCTTAATTTCAGACTCCTGGCCTCCCGAACTGTGAGAGAATGAATTTCCATTGTTTTAAAGCACCAAATTTGGAGTACAGTCATGTTCTACTTAATGACGAGAACACGTTCTGAGAAACGTGTCATTCGGTGATTTGGTCACTGTGCGAACATCATAGAGCGCTCTTACACAAACCTAGACGGTATGGCTTATTGCTCCTAGGACACAAACCTGCACAGCACGTCACTCTACTGAATTCTGCAGGCAATTGTAACACAATGGTAAGTATTTGTGTATCTAAGCATAGAAAAGGTGCAGTCAAAATACAGTATAAAAGATAAAAAGCGGTACACCGCCCATACAGGGCTCTTACCATGGATAGAGCTTGCAGGACTGGAAGATGCTCTTTGAGTGAGTGGTGAGTGAATGTGAAGGCCAAGGCCATTACTCTATACTACTGCAGACTTTATACGCAGTGTCCACTTAGGCTGCGCTCAGTTTACTTGACAGCATGAGATTAAATCAAGCTGCCAAGGAAATGATGCGGTCAAGAGAGAGTAAACACGAGATGTATCAGGCTGCTGCTGGCGTAACAGGGCATGCAGTTTTACAGCACCTTTTTTAATAAGTAGAAAGAGTAAACGCTAAAAGAATGATGAAAACTATAGTAAATACATAAACCAATGACACCGTCATTTACTATCATCGTCAAGCATTATGTACTGTGCATAATGATATGTACTATATTTTATACAACTGGCGGCATAGGAAGTTTGTTTACATTGGCATCACCGCAAACGCACGAGTAGTTCATTGTGCTATGATGTCAGAAGGGCTATGATGTCACTAGGAGATAGTAATCTTTCAGCTCCATTATAATCTTACGGGACCACCATTAAACATGGGGTCGGTCGTTGACGGAAATGTTGCTATGCAGTTCGTAACGGTACTTTATAATGGCAGCCCTAGGGATCTCATACAATTACGAGCAGAATCGTGATATAATCTGACTTCATGCTTATTGATATTGAAAATATTTGCCCACCAAAAGGCCACAAAGATTTTTCTCCTATGATACCTTAAATTTTTACAGTTTTAGCTTTTACATGTAGAGCTATGACCATTTTAACTTCATCTTTGCGCATGACAGGTCAGCAGCCAAGGAGGTTGAGGTTTGTTTTTCCCGTGTGGATATTCCAGAACCATTGATTCAAAAGTGTATGCTTCCCCACTGAGTTATCTTTGACTGCTTTGTTAAAAATCAATCGACCATGCGTGCGTGGGTCTGCTTCTGGACTTCCAATTCTGTCCCATGGATGAACGTGTCTACCGTGGCGCTAGTTCTACTCCCTCTCGATGACTGTACATTTAGAGGAAGTTTTGAAATTAGGCTATGGTGGTCATTCAGTGTGCGTTTCTAGGAGAAACCACACTTGATCATGGTGCATTAGTCTTTTAATATATTGTTGACTTTGATATGTACTATTTTTGTTAATTTTCTGGCATCGATGCTCAGAGGGGATATTGGTCTGTAGTTGTCTTCTTGCTGACATGTTTGTCTGTTTTCTGTTTCACGGTAATGTTGTTCCCATTCTTTTATTTTCTGGGGCAAAAACGTGTGAGACCAGCACTGTTTCTTCCTTAAATATTTGGTAGAAATGATAAATACAGTACCTGGCCTGGAGTTTTATTTATGGGCAGATTTTAAAGTATGAATCCATTTTCCTTAATTGATACAGAGTTGCTCAGATAGTCTTTTTCCTTCTTGTCCTAGTTTTAGTAGTTTGTGTCTTTCAAAGAATTTGTCTGCTTCACCGAAGTTGTGCCAGAAGCTGGAACAGGTCATCCGCCTCCTGTCCGGCAACAGCGAAGGGTGGCAGAACGGGTGAGGAGGGGGCTTCTCAGCCTGGGCCATTCTTTCGTTGTGGGCGGGCCACCTCATTCCTGGTTCGCCCTCATCGGTGTCTTGCTTTGGGCCCTGCAGGCAGGGAGGGGGTGACAGGACCAAGCCACGCACCCCAGCAGCAGCAACGCCCCCAGCCTCCTGCCCTTGCGCCCGGGTGGCGTGACAGCCCCTGCCTTCCTTGCTACTTATAACCCCAACCGCCTATTTATTTAACGTACCTATACCTCGCCATCTCTATCTGCAAATACCTGCGCTCCCCGGATGTTGCCTGCCTATCACTGGCCTGCCCTGGCCGCCCTTGGGCTGTGCTCTATGCAGCCGCCGCCGAGAAAAGCCGCTAAGACAAACGGCCGATCATGTCATCACTGTGTACAAGCCCCTCACCCCCAGTGGTTTAAATGCACGCAAACGCCTTACAATCTGACAACTCCTCCCTGTCCCTGCTGTATAGCCATCACAGTTAACCTACCAGCCTCTTCTCCCCTCCCCCACCGTTAATGCAGGGCAAAAGAGAAGAGACAGGCGGGAAAGGTTCTGGGCCAAGAGAACGGCTTTTGGCGAGACTCAGGTGAGGGAGATTAAAAAGCAAATGCGCCTTGGGCTACTCCGTGTCAGGCAGTGTTCTCGGAGCTGGGGATACTGCATGGCGTGGTAAGCAATGCAGAGGATGGGAGAGGTGGAACGGAATTTTAATGAGGTGGCCAGAAGAGCCTCTCCGAAGGGGGTGACATTTGAGAAGTACCCGAAAGAGATCAGGGAGTAAGCCAGGTGGATCCTGGGGCGGGGCGCGGAGGGCGGGGGGGAGGGGGTGTGCGGGGGCGGGGGGGGGAGGGGAGGAGGGGAGAGAGTTCCAGACAGGAAAGGACCAGGGCAAAGGCCCTGAGGCAGCAGGGGGCCTAGTGTGTCTCAGATGGGGGAGGAGGCCAATGTGGTTGGATTAGAGTGAGCAAGGTGGAGAGGAGGGGAGGTAGACAGCGGGGCATGGGCCCGATCACAGGGGGCTTTGTAGGCCACTGCAGAGGCTTTGGCTGTCTCAGAGTGAGAGCGGATCGCAGAGCAGGTTTGGAATAGAGGAGTTCTGTGATCTGACCTAAGTGTTGAAGGCGCCAGCAGCTTCAGCAGTCCATCCCGGGGGTCAAGGCAGTAAACTGATTCTGGACCAGGGCTTCATGAATGTAGGCTGTGCCTGACACTCTACAAGAGCAAGGGGAGCTACCTCGCACACACCCGGGGGGAAAAAACACCAGGCCAACTTGGCCTGGCGAGCAGCCACAGACGCTAAGGCGCACCCACCCAGCTGGCGCCAGAGACGGTCAAGGGGGAGGTGAGGAAACTTGTGACGATTGGTCACCCAGGCTACAAAATGACCGAACAGAGGAACACAGAGATGGGCCAACAGAGTGTACTCTTCCAGATCTACTACCCTGAGATCACGGAGGGCATCATGCTATGCCACCGCTTCCTGTCTGCCTATGAGCAGAGGAAAGATCTCCCAGGCCGGTGCTGGCGGCACCTGCTAATGGTCGCCGAGCACTGTGAGGTGCCGAGTAGAGAGACTGACAAGGCCAAGAGGAAGTTTTGGACTCAGTGGAAGCAGGAAACCAAGCACTTCTTCCTCCAGTTCCACTTTGACATGGAGGAGCCACCTCCCTGCTGAGCTTCCCTGCAAGGCCCCCTGGGGTGAAGCTGCTGCCACCCACCCTGATGAATGGTTTGCCCCCAAGGCGGCTCCAATGCCTGCCTCTGTTGCCCCCCCAGGCCGCCCTCAGGCCTACACCCTCAGTGCCCCTGGGCCCGCCCTAGCTGCCCCCCCTCCAGCTCTTGGGGTCCACCTGCAGGCACCAGTGGACCACCCACCAACATGTGGGGTCCACCCTCCGGCTCCCGGGGTCCATCCCCCAGGCCAGTGGTTCACCAACAAACATCTGGGGTCTATCTCCCTCCTCCTGGGGTCCACCCTCCCCCACCTGCTGGAATCCACCCCCAGGTCCCAGGGGTCCACCCGCTGGTCCCTGGAATCCACCCACAGCCTCCTGGAATCCACCCCTCCCTTCCTGGGGTTCATCCTCCAGCTCCTGGAGGTCACCCCTCCAATCCCAGGTTCCACACCCCCCCATGCCCTCTGAGGACCCTGGGAACATTCCGCCCCGTCTGGAAGCCCACTGAAAAGCCAGTCCCTCTCTCCTTGCAAGTCTGCTTTCCTGTTTTTCTGTCCTCCCCCCCGCAACCCCATATAAGTGTGGTGTTTTTCACAGGACGGTCCTGTCCTCAGACCTCATTAAACAGCCTCCGCAGGGGGGAAAAATTTTTTTTAAAGAGGAAATATTCATATGTTCAAAGGAAGATTTTCAGAAGAAATTAATGCTAAGCTTGCAAGAACGTAACAAAGAGACTCATGCATTTATATCACCATTATTCACTTAATGTATAAATACAAGTATACAACTACAGAAGCATTCCAAAATGTTGACAGTACTTAATGCTGAAGGTGAGGACACAACTGACTTTCTTTTTCTTTCATTTCCTAATTTTCTTCCGTTGTTGTGTGCTACTACCTGAATCCCAGAATCTCCCCACCCCTCCAACATGACGGCATAGGCAAGAAAATGTGCAGGCGCAAAGGCTGGAAAGAAACTCAGACACAGAACACTGGCTCAGTTTTGTTCTCTGCGGTAACAGACATTTAATCATCCCATTCCTCAAGCAACAGGGAAATAAAACAAGTGGGCTTAGAGAGCCAAATGCCAATATGGGCAAACAATGAGGCCCCAGTAAGAGTGGCGCCACTCCAGGAACGAATTCCCTGTGCATTGCCTGGTAGCGGTCACAGGGTTAGGCCGCAGACCCCCTTTCCCGGCTGAGACTTGGTGGAAAAAGAGGCCAAATGCGCTGCAAGTTCCCCATCACCACGGAAAGCTTTTCAAGGAAGGCGTTGACCGAAACTCGGAGGAGATCAGGGTCACTGGCAGTCCATCTGCTGAAAGTGAGGGGTAAAAATTAAGTTAAAGGAGAGGACTCTCTGCCTTAACACCCAGCACACCACAGCCCCTCCTGAAAACTAACACTTAAGTGCATCATTGTATCCACCACAGAGCCCTTCTCCTCAGGGCTAAGGCTGGCTAATCCTAGGCCTTCCGCGCTTCCCCCACCCCCACCTCAGCCCCTTCTAGAACTGACACAACCAGGATGCCGCCCTTCACTTTGAACTCCGTCCGAACCGCCTGCAGGTGGTGTAGGTCATCTTGGTCCAGGGACCTGCGCGCCATCTCTGCCTCCAGGGGGCACCGGAAAGGCACAGTGAGCTTGCTGAGGGAGACGTGGTTAAGGCACCATCTGCAGCTGAATGTGGCAGTGCCTCAGGCTTCCTTATACCTGGGGGGCGGGCCTGGCCTTCACCCCAGGCTTCCCCTGGGGTCCCCCAACCTCCCTCCCACCCCCACACACCCTCTCCTGCCAGCTCAAGCCGCCTTGGCCTGCCTCCCTCCTCTCTCAGTTCATTCCGTCCCACCTCCCCCACCGCCTCAGGCCTGCTTCCCTACCCTCCAGCCTCCTCAGGTGTCGACTCCCCTCCCACCAGGCTCCACCAGGGTCCCCCCTCGCTCCCATTTTTGTCTCTCCCCGGCTGCCCCAGTGTCCTGTCCCCAAAAGCCAGACCTGGCCTGGCAGGATGTCCCCGAACCATCCCTTGGCCACCGGGCCGCAGAAGCTCGTTGGAAAGGATACAAGACCATCGTTCGATTTCCTGGTCTTACAGACACTGATGCTGGCCTTGAAGCACGTGCTGCCCCTGCGACAGTGGGAGCACCCATGGCTGCTGATGCCATCCCTTCCTCGTCTCCAGGGTCACCTTGGCAACGGGGGTCGTCAGGGCCCCGCTGGTCAGGAGGGCTGCAAGGGCCACTTTGGGTGTCGGGGCCGCCAGAGCTACTGGGGCCGCCAGGACCACCGTGACCTTCCAGAGCGCTGGGGAGACCATGGCTGTTAGGGCCTCCAGTGCCACGCTGGTCTTCAGGGCCGCCGAGGCTACCCGCTGCACCAGCCGTACCACCTGCATCTTCGACTGCAGCTTGCATGGCTGCGGCAACTTCCCGATTCCTCACGGAGCCCGCCTTGAATCTGATGGCCCACCCTCTCAGCCCGCGGAGGAGGGACTGAGGCCTTCTCAGGAAGTTCCACCCTTTCCCACGCGCTGCAACTCGGGGTCTCTAGGGCGCCTGCGCAAACGACCCCTTTTTGAATCCCACGGAGAGCGACTGGTTCCTGGCACCTGGTCCCGGAGACCCCGGGGACTGCTTAGTCAATGAGGACTATCTCATGAGGCTCCGCCCCAGAGAGCACTATGTAACCCCAGTGAGCCTGCACAAACACCCCGCCAGTGGGCTGTTAACCTGGCAAGAGAGCGGTGCTCTGGCATAGGGGCATCCCAGCTGAGGCTCGCGGACCCCGGCCCCAAGCTTGGGGGTGAGCCTCTAAGCCAGTGCCAGCACCTCCGGGCCAGTCTCAGGTGAGACAAGCTTGCTGACCCCTGGTCACCCGTCTCCCAGTTCTGGGAGCGAGACTCAGGCGCCTCTGTACTAGATAGAGGCTGCACTCCTGGCCCTGGCTGAGGCCGGAATCTGTGTGGGCAGGGTGGGGCCCAGCCCTGGGGGTATTCCCAGCAGGAGTCACTCATTTATCCTCCATCCTCCCTCGCCCCCACCCCCCACCCCCCCTATACCCCCATCCCCCCACCCCTGTCTGTTGCGGGGGCGGGAGGCGGGGGAGGGGAGTGGTCTCCCAGGGCAGGCAGGGCCTGGGAGCCACCAGGAGCGACTCCTGAAGAGAACAAGGATGTTTCAACATATGGTAATTTCTGTGACACACCACATTAACAGAATGAAAGATTAAAAATTGTGTGATCGGCTCCA
Organism: Pteronotus mesoamericanus; assembly: GCF_021234165.1. Taxonomy (NCBI): domain Eukaryota; kingdom Metazoa; phylum Chordata; class Mammalia; order Chiroptera; family Mormoopidae; genus Pteronotus; species Pteronotus mesoamericanus. The sequence continues at coordinate 22,822 of NW_026555093.1, read as the reverse complement.
CAGATGCAGAAAAAGCAGTGGACAAAATGCAACATCCTTTCATGATAAAACAAACAAACAAACAAAGCAACAAACAAACCCCAGCCCAGTGGGGATAGGGAGAACATACCTCAATGTAACACAAAGGGCAGCCGTATATGACAAACGCCACAGCTAACATCATACTCAACAGTGAAAGGCTGAAAGTTTTCCTTTAAAATTGGGAACAAGACAAGGCTGGTCAGAACGCATACTCTGTCACGTTTCAATGTCTAAGATATCAAATTCATTGAGAATGGATTTGGGCCCAGCAAACGCTTTATCCTGGTGAACGTATCTTTTGTGCATGAAAAGAGTGTATGATCTACATAGACCTAAAAATTAGATTTCATAGTTAGTGTTCTAAACATAGCAATTCACTTGAGGTAGTTGATAGTATTGTTCAGACCTTTTACGGCAGGGGACAAACTTTTTAAAAAATGGCATTCATTTATTTTTAAAGAGAGGGGAAGGGAGGGAGAAAGAGGGAGAGAAACAGCGATGGGTTGCCCCTCTCACACCCCCCCCACCCCCCGACTGGGTGCCTGGCCCCAACTCAGGCAGTGCCCTCACCGGGAATTGAACCAGAGACCTTTGGGTTTGCAGGCCAGCACTCAATCCACTGAGCCACACCAACGGGGGGGGGGGGGAGGGGTGAGAAACTTTTAATGTAAAAGACCAGGTAGTAGGTTTCAGCTTTTTCAGTCCCAGAGCCATCCCTGTAGCTGCTGCTGCTGCTCTTTCTTCTCTTTCCTCCCCCACTTTCTTCCTCCCCCACCTTTCCTTCCCCCTCTCCCATCTCCCCCTTCTCCCCATGCCTCTTCTTCACTACCCATTAAAAGTGAAAAAACATTCTTAGCTCATGGGCCATTCAGGAACCGGCAGTGAGCTGCCCTTGACCAGGGGGCTGTAGTTTGCCTAATCCCTGTTCTCGGCCTGAACAGACTGCGTTTTCTCTTTCGCTCACTGAGAGAGGATGTTAAAAATCTCCGACTGTGATTTTCGACCTGTCCCTTTCAACTGTGAATCCTATCGATTCTTGCTTCGCATATTTTGAAGGTCTGTTATTAGACATAAACACATTTATGGTTGTTTTATCTTCCCGATGGGTCAGCTGCTACTTTTACCAGTATGAAATGTACCCTTTTATCTTTGGTAATACAGTTTCCCTTGAAGACTGATTTATCGAATACTGATAAAACGACATCAACCTTCTTTGCTTACTGTTTCTTTTTTTTATGCCCTTTTCCATCCTCTTCTGTACGTCTAAACTATTGGTGTCTTTCTATTTTAACTGTGGCTCGTGCAGACAGCCGGTAGTGTGGTCTTTTAAAAAATCCTTCCACTATGTCTGCTTCTAAGTAGATTTATTTGGCAAATTTGCATTTCATGTAATATTGATATGATTGGATTAAATCTACCATTTTGCTATTCATTCTTTGTTCCTCTTTTCTCCTTTTTGTTTTCTGTTCAACCTCGTCGAGGCAAAATGTGCATATGGAAAAGCGCACACATTCTAAGTATTCAGCTGTATGAGTTGTGACAAAGGCATATACGACAAAAGTCAAGAGGGAGGACATTTCCCTCACTCTCACAGTTCGCCTCGTGCTCTTCACAGTCAGTGCCCTTCTCTATATTCGGCGCCCAGGCAGCAAATACAGGTTAGATTCACCTTTTCTAGAGTTTCATTTGAACAGAATTACAGAGCATGTACTCTTGAGTCCACCTGTTTTACTTAGCATAATTATTTTGAGATCCACCCAAGTCGTTGGACGTTTCAGTAGTTCACCCCTCTTTATTGCTGAGTGGTATTCCACCGCACAGATATACCATGATTTGTCTAACCATTCATGGGTCGTTTCCAAGTTGGGGTTATGATTAACAAAGCTGGTAGGAAAATGTATGTTACAAGTGTTTGTGTGGACATAGGGTTTTACTGATCAGGAGTGGGATTACTGGGTCACGTGGTAAGTGTAAGTTGAACTTTGTAAGAAACTGAAGAGCTGTTTTTCAATATGATCGTATCAACTTACATTTCCACCGGCAAAGTGTGAGCTTTTCATCTTGTCTGTATTTTCTTTTCGTCAAACTCATATCTTGCAACTTTATTTTTCTTTTTCAAGTTAGACGTTCCTATTCTAGGCTCTTCGCATTTCCGCATACGTTTTGGAGTCGGTTTGCCAGTGTCAGCAAAATCAGTATTTTTATTAGGTTTACATCAAATTTGTAAAATGGTGTGGCGAGATCGTGCGACTTAAGAACACTGGGTCTTCCAATCCATGAACCTGACATATTTCTCCACTTGTGTACGCTTTTCTTTAATTTCTCTTATCAATAGATTTTAGTTTTCACTGTAAAGATTCTGCTCATATCTTATTAGGTGCATCACTAAGTATTTCATGTTTTAGGGTACCATTATAAATGACAGTGATTTTTAAAATTTTACTCCTCTCTTTTTTGTAGGTAGGATTTTCTACATGCACAGACATGTCGTCTCTGAATAAAGATAATCTTATTTCATTTTCCTCAATTTGCATGACTTTTATTTCTCTTTCTTTCATAGTGCACTGCCAAACATTTCCAGGACAATGTTGAACAGAATTCAGCCTTTTAACATTAAGTATCATGTTAGCTGTGGGATTTTTGTAGATTCCCTTTATCAGATTAAGAATGTCTCCTTCGAGTTGTAGTTTTCTGAGAGTTTTTATCCTGAGCGGTTGTAGAGTATTGTCAAATGTTTCTGCTGGATCTATTGAAATGACTGCATTTTGTCCTTTAGTTTCTTAATATGACGAATAACACTGATTTGTTTTTTAATGCAAAACCAATATTTTGTTCTTGAGCTAAACCTCACTTGGTTGTGATGTATCATCCTCTTTATATATTGCTACATCAAATTTGCTAATATATTTTTAAAGGTTTTTACTTATTTACTTTTAGAGAGAGGGGAAAGGAGGGAGAAGAAGAGGGAGAGAAACATCAGTGTGTGGTTGCCTCTCGTGCACCGCCAAATGGGGACCCGTCCCGCAACCCAGGCACGTGCCCTGGCCGGGGAATCGAACCGGCGACCCTTTGTTTCGCAGGCCGGCGCTCAATCCACTGAGCCACACCAGCCAGGGCTAAATTTGCTCATATTTAATGAAGATTGTGTGTGTGTGTGTGTGTGTGTGTGTGTGTGTGTGTGTGTGTGAACTTCATGAAGGATACTGGTCTGTGGTTTCCTTTTCTCACAATGTCTTCATCTGGTTTGGGTATTATGTGTTATGTAATGCTGGCTTCATAAAATGATTTGGGAAGTGTTTCCCCTCCTCTACTTTCTGAAAGAACTTGTATAGAATTGGTAATATTTCTCTTTTTTAAGTACCTGATAGTATCCGCTAAGAAAACCAGGTGAGCTTGGAGTGCTCTGTTTCATTCCTTTAACAGATTTGGGTATGTTCAGTTTTCCTAAATCTTCTTGAGTCAGTTTTGGCAATGTGGGTCATTCAAGGAATTTGCCCATGTCCTCTAAATTAACAAATTTGTTCACAACTCGTGTTCCTAACATCCTCTGGTTCAATTTTTTATGAGTTTTATTGGTATTTAAAATGCTTTCTGTTTCATGGGATTTTCTCTAACACTTTGCCTTTTTTACATTTTACCCATATCTGCTCTTATATTCCTTATGTCTTACCAACTACATATTTAGATTTTAATTTGCTTTTCTTTGTCTGATTGTCTGCAGTATTGTTCTATCCATTACTAAAAGAGGAGAGTGAAAATATTTACCGCTGATAGTGGATTTATCTATTTCTCTTTTCTTTGTCATGAGTCCTGTTTCATGCATTTTGGAGCTCTGTTATTTGTAGTGCATATATATTTAGTTATTATGTCTTCTTCATGAACTGACACCTCTACCATTAGCAAATATCCTCCACCCCATCCTATTCCTTGTTCCGACGTCTAGTTGGCCTGCTACTAATATGTAACCCCTCAAACTTTCTTATGCTTAAGCGTCCATGGCATAGCTTTTTATGCAGTCTCACATCCTCTGCTGTTCAATTGCAGCATTTACAATTACTGTAATCAGCGGTATGACTGAGTTTAAATCTGTCAGCCTGCTATTCATTTTATATTTCTCCCATGTGTTCTGTGTTCCTCTTTCCATATTTTAGATGGGATAATTTTGAGAATTGCACTTTATCTCCAAAATGTATTTAGATCTAGTGTTGCTAGTATGTCTTTTATTATGGACTACCTGCCAATAATTTAAAGTCATTTCACATACATTGCAAGAACATTACAACAATATACTTCCAATTGCCCACTCGTGTCCTTTGTACTATTGTCGTCATACATTTTATGGCTGCAGAGGTTGTTAATGCCTTTGCTTTAAACAGGTTGCTATGACTTAAAGAAATTTTAAAACGAGAAAAACTGCTTTATATTTACCTACATATTTTCTAGTTCGAGGACTCTTCGTTCCTTCGGGTGGACCAAGTTTCCATTTGGCATCGTCCTTCCTTGTGGAGAACTGGCTTTAACATTTCCTGTAGCGCGGGTTTTCTGCCCACGACGAATTATCTCTGCTTTTATGTGTCTGAAAAAGTCATTATTCTGCTTTCCTTTCTGTTGAAGTGAAATCGGCACAGCATGGAAGTAGCTATTTTAAAGCAAACAATTCAGTGGCATTTAGCACTTTCCCGTGTAGAAGAATTGTCAAAGACTGAGTTCAAGAGAGCAGCTAGAGAAATTAGCCTTGGAGAGGAGGGCAGAGCCCTCGCCCACAAGGGCAGGAAATAGGCAAGGATACTGGCTGCAGTGAGTAGGTCTGCAGGTGCACTATGGGGCAAGGAGCTGACAGACCTCTTGCTTGATGATCAGAGAGGAGAGGAGAGGGCGTATCACGGAGGGCCTGGTGGGCCGTGGGGAGGACTTTGGCTTTGACTTTGAGTGATGTGGAAGGCACTGAGAGGTTCAGAGGAGGAGAAAGAGGGACCTGACTGATGTCTTATCGCTGATCCTGAATTGGGGTTCTGCTGGGTTGGTGATGGTGAAATAATGGGGCCCTTTCAGATAATTACAAGGTCCAGGGCCACTTGTGCGGGGAGGAGATCCCGAAGGGTTGACTTCGGTGTGCTTACAGGAGGTGCAGGCGCTGCGACGTCAAGGCGTGTGCACGTCCTCTTGGTGTGGGGGCTGAGGGGGGCTACCACTCCCATTCTCCAGGCCTCTGCCTTGCCACTGGGCTCTTGAGCCTGGCCTCCTTCCTCTAATTCTGAGTCTTCGTCCCGTCAGCCTGAAACCTGTCCTCTTTGTCTCAGGGCCACCCCGACTCCCTTTTGTAAATTGGAACTCTGAACTGACAGTCTCATCTGACTCTGCGTTGGACTCTACCGGTGCAGGTTTCTGTGCGTGGTTCCATGCAGCTGGAAAATGGGACCCTAGTGTCCCAGTTTCTTCTGGAAGGGTTGACTGACACAGAGGAGCTGAGGCCCTTGCTCTTTGCCATCTTGCTGCTGGTCTACATAGTGGCTGTGGTCGGGAACCTGGGCATCGTCAGCCTTATTGTGATGGACCCCCGGCTCCACACTCCCATGTACTTCTTCTTGGCCAACCTGTCACTGCTGGACACTGCCTATGTCTCCAACACGGTGCCTCAGGTGCTGGTGCATCTGCTGGCACCAGTGCGGACCATGTCCTATCGTGCTTGTCTTACCCAGATATTCTTTCTCCACTTCCTGGCGCCCTGGGAGTGCTTCCTGCTCACGGCCATGTCGTATGATCGCTATGCAGCCATCTGCCAGCCACTGCACTACCTGGTCCTCATGGGCCGAAGAACCCGGACAGGACTAGCTTCAATCTCCTGCCTTCTTGCCTTGGCCAATGCACTCACCCACACCATCCTTGCAGCTCTACTCCAATTCTGCGGCCCTCGCCTCATCACCCACTTCTTCTGTGACCTCCCTCCACTGCTCAAACTCTCTTGCTCCAGCACGCAGGCAAATGAACTTGCCCTGTTCTTCTTTAGTTTTCTGGTGGCTCTTGCACCCTGTGCCCTGGTTGCGGTCCCCTACGTACGCGTTGTAGCTGCCGTTCTCAGGATTCACTCTGCTGAGGGCCGAAGGAAAGCCTTTTCCACCTGTGGCGCTCACATCACTGTGGTCTGTGTTTTCTATATCACTTCAGTCCTCTGCTACATCCTTCCCAGCTCTGCATACTCGGGCTTGCGAGACCGGGTGCTCTCCGTGCTGTACGTGGTCCTCACTCCCATGCTCAACCCCATCGTCTACAGCATGCGAAACAAGGAGGTGAAGAGGGCTTTGTTTAAGGTGCTTGGGAAAGGAGGTGCCTGCTAGGCGCTCGTCACATCAAATCAAGGCCACACTCGTTCTCCACAGTGAGGCTGGCACATGCCTGAGGCTTTGGGGGTGAGCCCAATAACGCAGGAGCTTGGGATTTAATGTAGACGGTCCATTTGGGGAGTCTTATTTTGCGTGCCAGGTTTTCCCCCGTCCCGGCAGAGATCAGCTATCTCTGTTGCCTATTCTTTTGCACTGAGACATGGTTTTCCACTAATGGGTGTAAAGCATGTTCGTTCGATCAGTGGTGCACTTACAGGAACTTGTAAAATGAGGAATAAAATACGCCCCACGGTCTTTTTTTTCTTTCTTAAAGATTTTGTCTATCTATTTGTAGAGAGTGGGGAAGGGAGGAAGAAAGAGAGAGAGAGAGAGAAACACCCATGTGAGCGAGAAACATAGATTGGTTGCCTCTCCCATGAGTCCCAACAGGGGGCCGAAGCCGCAACCCAGGCACGCGCTCTGGCTGGGAATCGAACCGGCGATCTTTCGCTTTGTGGGCCGACGCCCAACCAACTGAGCCACACCGGTCAGGGCATGCTCCACACTTTTACCGCCGAGAGGGAACCGCTGTGAACATTTTGGTGGTTTCCTTCAGGTTTCTTTTAGAACCATCTATGTGTGTGTACGCGCATATTTAAGCAGGGAAGCACAGCGGGGTTCAGAATGTATTTACAGTTCTGGATGCTTCAGTATGTTTAACTTTTTTCAGTCGGAATATATGCTGATTATAAAATCATTCATGCTTGGTACAACGCTATGTTGTTAGAGAGTGAAAATTTCTCATAATCTGAGTCTCTGCACTACCCACCATGAACAGTTACCTGTGTTTCCTTTTTGATTTCCCCCCCTCAGGGTACATTACCCTAAATGTTAAAAAAAGTTATCCCTGGGATATATGTTTATTAATTTTTAGAGAGACAGGAAGAGAGAGAAAGAAAGAGAGATATAGAAGGGGGGGAGAGAGGGAGGGAGGGAGAGAGAGGAAGAGCGAGAAACATCCATGTGACAGAGAACGCGCCTTGTCAGGCCTGGAATGGGGATCAAAAATGCAACCTTTGGATGCAGGGACAACGGTCACGCCGGCCGAGCCCCCTGGGTAGGGCTGCATTTCCAACATCACTTCCTTTTCACATAAATCGTGTCACACCACGTCCAAATTGGCCGTCCATGATTCTTAGCCCACGAATTCCATGTTCCTGTCATTTGTACAATTTCCTTCTGGGTTCTCTGCCTTGTTACGTATTGATTTCTGGAAGGAATTTTCATTTTAGAGATGTTAACCTTTGTTTACTCTTTGGGTTGCCGATTTTCCCCTAAATCGTTTGTCTTCTCATTTGATTTTTGGTGTTTTCTTCCAAAACAGAATTGAACGTTTTTGTGTTATTAGACGGTGATTTTACTTTTTTGTTTTCTGGATTTTGAATCCTGCTTTGTTTACTGTTTGACTTACAGTCTTCCCAATCGATTCCCAATTCGGTACTGTTATCGTGTCTCCTGCCGTAAATACACTTAACATTTCTTTGTGTTCTGACACTGATTCATTCTTATTCATGCATACCTTCTGGGGTTTCCCCACCGCGCAAAGGTTTAATTTTTTTTATTTTTAGAGAGGGGAAGGGAGGGAGAAAGAGAGGGAGAGAAACATCGTTGTGTGGGTGTGTCTCGCGCGCCCCCTGCTGGGGACCTGGCCTGCACCCCAGGCATGTGTCCTGCACTGGGAGTGGAACCACAGCCACCCTTTGGTTCGCAGGCCGGCGCTCAATCCACTGAGCCCCACCAGCCAGGGCTGGGTTTTGTATCCTGCTCAAATTTCCTCACCTGTGTTTCTCCTTTTCTTTGTATAGTTTTTTTTTCTACTTCATTGTATGCTTTCATCCCCCCGCCCACCCCCGCCCCATTTATAGCCCTCGATTCTTCTGGAAATTTACTTTCTGGGAAGAGCAAGGTCACGGACAGCTTTCTTTCTCTTCTGACTTGAGTCATCCAAGTAATTTCACTCTTGTTCTTTACGTAATCTTTGGTTTCACGTACTGACTCCTTTCTCCAGTCACAAGTCTGGCTTAGTTGCCTAGGATACAAGTGCTCATCTGCTTAGGATACAACTGCTCCTGTCCTGGCTGATAAACCCCATCTTCCAAGGAGAAACTGGCCCTTGTGTTGGACTTTGGACATCACCTTCGCGTCCACATATCTTGGCCTTTCTCCCCATCCTTCACTCGACTAGTGGCAGAGTAACGTTCCCTCATCCCCTGACCAGGTAATGTGCTGAAATTACAGAGACCTGGCTAAATGGGTCATGAGGGAGTGTGTAGTTCCTGCAAAATTAGGAACTCAATAACCTGAAAACTCTCTCACCGCTAAAACTAGCACTGTGTATATTGACATACATGTGTGCGTTCAATGTTTTTTTTTGAACAAAAGACTTATTACCGCATCATTGACGATAATAAAACAATTAAAAAAAAAGAACCCAAATGCTCAAGTATCCATCCCGAAGGCAACAAAGCTCTAATCCCTTTGCGCCCTAACTTCTGTCTCACCTCCTTCTTGTCCTGGCGTTTCATCCTGCACCCTTGGGAATGCAACCCAAGCTGCAAGAGCAAGCGAAGATGGGAGTTCAGAATTTGGTGGAGACAACACTTCCACTCACTGGAGAAGTATAGATGATTCAGTAAGTGATGTTGAGACAGCCGACTAAAGCTCGGCAAGGGAAATAATTAGATCAACGTCGTCTCCACACCAACATGAATTCTTAGTGGATTGAAATATTAAAGTGCTAGATGTTCAGACTGACACGTTTTAAAACTTTACAGCGGGCGAGGCTATCCGTTGGACGTAAACGGCAGAAATCATCATGAAAAGTTGATCCCTTGCATGGCATTTAAAGTTTAAAAAACTTCCTATATATAAAGGAACTATGTTCACAGATAAAATGAGGAAAGGAGGAAGGAAAGTATTTTCAACTTTTGGTAAAGATTTGGTTTCTAAAACATACAAAGAGCGCTCACCAATCAATAAGTAAAGCATGACTTCTCCAATTAAAAAACAGACAAAGGGTAGGAACGAACAGTTCTCAGAAGTAGGAGATCCCACTGGCCAAACGTCATATGAATTGATGTTAAGTCACTTAGAAGTCAAAAGAAAGTGAAACGATATTGATATATGATTTTGGTTACAATGTCGCCGAAGACTGAAAAGATCGACAGTGTTTGGTTTGGGGCGTGTATGGGCTGAATTGTCCCTCTCCCACCCCCCTCCCGGCCCCCGCCCGAGCCATATGTTGAAACCCTAATGTGGCTCTACTTGGAGAGAGAGACTTCTAGGAGGTAATTAAGGTTAAATCAAGTCGCCAGGGTTAGCCCCTGATCCCCTAGGACTGGCGTCCTAAAGGGAGACACAGGCACCAGGGTGCTCCCTCTTTCTCTCTCGATACACACAGAAGAAAGGCCACGTAATGGCACAGTGAGAAGGTAGCTGTGTGTAACTCGAGGAGGAGGACTCACCCAAAAGCAGCCCTGCTGGTACCTTGATCTTGGACTTGGAGTCTCCAGAACTGTGAGAAAATAAGTTTCTATTGCTTAAGCCAGCTTGTCTGTGGTACTTTGTCACGGCTGCCTGAGCTCGCAAATAGAGGCGTACCTCACAGAGATTGCAGGTATGGTTCCAGACCACCACAAATAAAGCGAATATTGCAATAAAGTGACTCACACACAACTTTTTGTTTTCCCAGTGCGTATAAAAGTTATGTTTACACTGTACCGTAGTTTATCAAGTGTGCACTAGCATTATGTCCAAAACAACAATGCACACACCTTAATTTAAAAATGCTTTATTGCTAAAAAATGCTAACCATCACCTGAGCCTCCGGTAAGTGATGATCATTTTGCTGGTGGAGGGTCTTGCTTTGATATCGGTGAAAATGCGGTATCTGAAAAGTTCAACACCATGAGGTATGCCTATACAGGGTGGGAAGTCAGGAACTGGACACCTTCATGCACAATTCTTTGGAGCTAAAACTGGCTCTGCCTTTTGTCGGAAGGAAATTTGGTAGTAGCTAGCAAACATTTTTAAAGGGGCTTAGTCTTTGACCCAACAATCCCCCCTCTAAAAATCCATTGTACGAAATGCCTTACACAAACACAACTGTACCAGAATATGCATTTCAGCGTTATTTATGACACCCCCAAATTAGAAGGAACCTAAAGGCCTAGGTATGAGACTGGCTAAAATAACCAAGGTATTATATACGTCCTGTGAAATACTATACAGCCATTAAGGTAATTGGGGAGGGATAAGCTTCTCCTTCTGCACTGCGTGGTGCACTTCTGAGCCACGTTTGGGAGCACCGCCTGGAATGGGATGGTCCTTCTCCTCGTCCTTTCCTGCAGCCGCCCCGGAAGTCCCGCCCCTCCGTCTTTGAGGTCTTACCCTCAAAGGACACATGCCTCTCCTCTTCCACCACAACGTGGCTTGATCAGCAAGGAGCCAATCCCTTAGCAAGAAAATAGGCTCGTTTCTCCCTTGAAGTCAAGGAGGGCCAAGTTGTCACATTGTCAAGTTGTCAATGATAGGCTAAATAATACATAAAACTACGGTTCCTCAATTCAGTAGTAGTCAAGACTCTTCTATTGCACGTGGAAAAATGAGACAAAGCAATAAAAAATATCCACACTGGCTTGAGCCAAAGGGAGGATTTCTGGGTCTGTGTAACAGAAAGGCTAAGGGATAGTTCCTGGCTTCCGGCATGGCTGGATCCGAGATCTGGTTCTCTCAGAGTTGCCTCCCTTGCTCCAACTTTCCTTTTGTTCAGTGCCCGCCTGCACGCCTGCAACCCCAAAGGTGTGGAAGCCGGAGGTCAACAGAGTCCGGGACTCATGCTGCCTGTCACCACCCAGCCAAAAAGCAGAGACGGGCATTGGATTTTAAGTGCACGTTCAACAGTGTCAGATGCCGGAAATCTGAGAAGGTGGCGGGTAAACACCCTAACATCCGCCTCACCTCCCCGCCCTACCCCGGGCCCCCGGCTTGTCAGGGGCAGGTTTATATAGGGGAAGCGTGGGAAGGGCGTGGGGAAAGGAGGCCACAGGGGGTGCTGGTGATGTGCAGTCTTTGGAATTTCAGTCCTCGTCGTGGTTTTCCTTACCGATTTCATTACTGATTTCTGGAACAGAACGGCCAGCGTCCTGAGAAGGCTCTCAAAGCCAGTCAAGCGGCAGTCACGCGTACCTCATCCAGGTGTTCCAGGGGTGCAGTCGATCAGTCCCCACGCTCCTGGGGACCGGGCATGTGGGTTCAGGGCTGGGTTAAAAGTCCCCCTGTCGTTTCCCTGGTCAACTGTTAACTGCAACGACATCTCAGCCAGAGCATAAGGTTAAACGTACACATTTGGTTAACTGGTTGCACGCTCTGCTAGGAATCACCTAAGGCTACAATGAAGGAAGGCGGGGAGAAAGGGGAAAAAAAAGAACACCTTACTTTCCATTCTACCGCTATCACTGTCACTGGTTGGATGGGGTCACCGCTGCTGGAAGGAAGCAGTGTCTGACTGGCCAGCGAAGGGTGAAGGGCACGTGGAGGAGGAAATAAGAATACCGGTGTCAAGCGAAGAAGAATGCGTGTCGGGTGACAAAACCAACAGATCCCTGCTACAGTGCTGCAGACATTTCGTCAAATTTAAAATCCATTTCCCATGTTTTAAAAGAACAGGACTAGGAAAGGTTATTCCTTAATCGAATAGAGCCAGACTGTTTCCAAGTAGCTTCACAGGATGGCAGAACGAAGCTCCAAAGGACGTTTGGGAAGACCAATATCGCCCGAGGCAAACTTTCCCAATGTCTGGCATCCCATGTAAAATTATCAGGGAGGCAAAGAAGCAGGAAAATTCAGTCCCATTGTGAGCAGTAAGGTATATTAGAGGGAGCGACCTCTTTCCGCCAGAACGCTTTAACTAATCGCCTCAACACTTTCTACGCGGATCCGAAATGACAGTAAGCCACAAAATTCCAACTCCGCTGTTTCCGGGTTATCTCCTCATGCAAATTAAGCGGCGGTTTGTTTTTTTTTGGGGGGGGGGGGAATCACACCTACTGGTCTAAAGATGAGGGCACATTGGCAGACTAGAATTCTGGTGGGCGGGCGCCCTTTCTGGATAGCAACTGTGTGCTGCTAACTAACAGCCTTAAAACATAAATAGAAACAAACTTTAAAGTCAGTAATTGTACCTGTTGGAATCCATCTTGAGAACATAACCATTCAGGCAAAATCATCTAGAAGACTTCCACTGGTTCTGGAGAATCTAGGTGGCGGCAGAGTAGGGGGCAGCTCCGTTCATCTGCTGCCAGGCACACCCCGCATTGGAAGTCAGAACACAGAGCGGAGAGTGAGTGAAAGCGCGCCTGGAGGAGAGCGTGGGGAGTGCGCAGGGGGACGCGTGTACCGGCCGTGCGGGGCGTCCGGGGACCGATGACCCGGGCTTGCCAGGCGGACCGCCACCGCTGCCCAGCCCAGCACTGCTGGCTGCACAGAGTTGGGGCGGCTGTAGATCGGCTCCGGACCCGCGAGCTACCAGGGCGGCGAGAGGAGGCCTGCGAGGTGCGGGCTCAGAAACCGCACCGCGGAACGGGCAGGCCGGGAACAGGCAGGCCGGAGGCTGAAGACCGTCCGGAGGGAGCAGGCACAGCACGCTGTCACCTCCTGGTGCTACAGCAGAGCTGAGGGGATCCTCCCAGCGCCGTCCGGGAAGCATTCAGGGAGAAACTGTCCCTAAAACTGCCGGAGGCCCCATCAGGAGGGGGCCCGCCCGGACCCTGGGAGACTGTGTGGTTTTGGGGGAGAGGGAGCACGGGGAAGACAGGACCCGCAGGGACCCGCGCTACAGCATGGGGGCCATAGAGAAACTCTTTGCAAAGGGCGGCTGAGACGTACCTGAGGCTTGGCAGGGACCCGGGCGCGTAGGCCTATGCGCCCCCCGCGGGCGAGGGCCGCACGCAGCAGCTTTGCGAACCAAAATACGCAGAGGCAGAGAATCCCTGAAGGAGCGGGAGGACCCGACCCAACGCCGCTCGCAAGCCGAGGGCAGAGCAGAGTGCCCAGTTCGGCCGACCCGGAACCCCCCGGTGAGAGCGGCAGGCTCCGGTCTGGAAGGCCGGAGCTGGGTGCCTGGGATTTGCTCCAGTCAGCCGGAGCCCTTCACCGTCGGGCGAACCCAACCCCCACCTGCGGGATTACAGGCTGCGCGGAGCGGCGAGGTCAGGCCCAGGAGCTTCCTGCTGCCCTGTACCTTCCCTCGGGGGAGAGAAGAAAAAGGCCCTTCGCCAGACACTAGGTGCTGCACGGCTGCTCCGCCCGATCTACTAAACCCAGCGGAGCAGAGAAAATAGAGGCAGGCGCAACAAGACGCTGTCCTCTCTCCTGCAAAGCTGTTTACCATTCATTGCATAGCCTTCAAGTGTGGGCATAATGGGGCACCAGGTTTTATAATATACTTTATTTCAGATCTCATATATTGCTCGTCCCTTCTCTCACTCCACACTACCTCCTGCCTCCTCCTTCGTATATTTGTTTTTCATTCTGGTTTTCTCTTGCTACGACTTGTTTCTATCCCGCACTATTACTATCGCTCCCCGCTCCAGCCTCTCAAAACCATTTGTGATTGTCATCAGCCATCGCGCTCTCCTTCGCCAGGTCTTAAAATACCCTTAGTCTCTCTCCACCTTTATCCTCAATCTTTGCTCATAGGTAGTGGATGAGCTGGTTGTCTTGTCGTTACACTTCTTCAGTCTTATTTCCAGATAGTGACTATCTTTGTCCCTCAAGTCTCAGATTCCACTGTTCCCCTCTCCTTCTCCATTTTGCCTCCCTCCTGCCCCTCCCTTTTTTGTTTTCAATGTTAGTTTTTTGCCTGTCTTAGCCGGGTTTCCCACCACCCCACCCCGCCCCCGCCCACACTCTTAGCATTCCTTCTCCCTCTATCCTCTCAAAATAACGTCCCTTTCCTCTAGACATCTCTTAAGCTCTTCTGTCCTTCCTTGTGCCCTCTTATTCCCATTCCGCCTATATAAATCTTGGCTCATTGGTTGTTGATGTCTCTGTGGTGGAGGTATTTCTGCAATTAGGGCCACATATATAGAAAATATATATATATTTTATAATTATATATTCACAATATGCATACTTTATTTTATATAGACATATAATGTTGTCGTAGTGGTTGTCTTTTTTTCCCCTCTCACTACATATATACAAATGTATATGTTTTTTTAAGTTTCAGTTTTGACCTAACACTACACGCTTCTCCTCTCCAACTCCATTCCGCCTTCCCTCCTAATCTCTTTAATCCTTTATTACTATTGACACATTGGCTGTGGATAGTGTACTTGTGGGTGGGGGATATCTTTGTGGGTGCGGGTCCGTCTCCTGGGCAGTTTGGTTTTTGTTCTGGCAGCACCTGAGCAACAGTATACAGGACGTGGAGGGCGGAGTGAGTGACTCTCAGCCAGCCAGCCAGAGGGAAGAACCCGCCGAAGAACGCCCCGACGAGAACCAGAACCCAATTACAACCACGTGAAAGGCACAAAGGGCAGCGCAGGAGCATCAAGCGCAGGTGATTAAGGAGACTGCACCACTGAGTCCCACAGGTCTCCTGCCACAGGAGATCACACCACGGAGACAGGGAGTCAAAGCAGATCAAGCTAACAAGGAGAGAGAAAAAAAAACAAGAAGAGCCACCTGGAATGGGGAGACAAAGAAACAACCTCCAACGGAAAGGAAGAGAGGAATCAATCGCCAGAAAGACTGCTAAATGAAATGGAGGCAACCAGACTGTCAGACACTGAGTTCAAAATACTGGCTGTAAGGACGCTCGGGTAGCTCAGTGAGAGCTTCAAACTTAGCCAGGGTAGCTTCGAGGAACTTACTGAGAACTGCACCACCATGAAAGAGGACGTAGACGCTATCAATAAGAGATAAGAGAGAAGAGGAAATGAAGAATGCAGTGTCTGAAATGGAGAACACAGTAGAAGGAATCAAAAGCAGGTCAGATGAAGCAGAGGATCGAATCGGCGAGCTGGAGGCCGAGGTAGAAAAAACATTCCCAGACAGAGCGAAAGAATTAAAAAAAGACTCAAAGAAGAACGAAGAGGGGTTAAGGGAGCTCCAGGACAACGTGAAACGTAATAATATCCATATGGTAGGGATACCAGAAGGACAAGAAGAGGAGGCGCAGGGGAAAGAAAACCTGTTTGAACAAGTAATGAGGGAAAACTTCCCTAACTCGATGAGACAGATAGTCACGCAAGTCCAGGAAGCCAAGACACATCATAATTAAAATGGCAAAATTCAAAGACAAAAGAGAGAATCTCAAAGGCAGCAAGGGAGAAACAGATCGTAACATACAAGGGAGCTCCGATAAGGCTAGCAGCTGATTTCTCAACAGAAACACTACAAGCCAGAAGGGACTGGCAAGAAATATTCCAAGTCATGGAAAGCAAAAGCCTGCAAACAAGACTACCCTACCCAGCAAGGCTCTCATTTAAAGTCAAAGGCGAAATAAGGAGTTTCCCAGACGAAAGAAGGCTAAGAGAATACACTTCCACCAAACCTGCATTGCAAGACATGCTCAAGGGACTGCTTTACGAAGATGAAGAGAAAGCCTGAGAGAGAGAGACAGAGAGAGCGGAGGGAGGGGGGGGGGAGGGAGGGAGGAGAGGAACACAGGTACGAAGCGGGGAAATGGCCATGAACAGATATCTATCAATAAAAACCTTAAAGGTAAATCGAGTAAATGCCCCAATCAAAAGACATAGGTAGCTGAATGGATAAGAAAACATGACCCGCATATAAGCTGCCCAGAAGAGACCCACCTCAGAACACAGGACCTACAAAAGACTGAAAGTGAAGGGCTGGGGAAAAATATTCCACGATGGAGAGTGAAAAAAAAAGCTAGCATAGGAAAAGTTGTATCGGGCAAAATAGATTTCCAAACGAAGGCCGTAAAAAGTGACAGACAAGGTCAGTTCATAATACTGAAGGGAAGAATTCATCAAGAAGACAGAAACTTCCCAGCTGGCGTGGCTCAGTGGACTGGGTGCGGACCTGCAAACCGAGAGGTCACCGGTTCGATTCCCAGTCAGGGCACGTGCCTGGGCTGCGGACCAGGTCTCCAGTCGGGGGCATGCGAGAGGCAACTGATTGATGTAGCTCTCGCGTATCGATGTTTCTCTCCCTCTGCCTCCCTCCCGTCCCCTCGCTCTAAAAGGAAAGAAATAAAATCTTTAAACCATCAGTTAAAAAAAGAAGACATAAACATCGTAAACATATATGCACCCAACATAGGAGCACCCAAATATATGAAGAAAATCTTGGAGGACTTCCAAGAAAGATATCGACAGCGACACACTGATACTTGCGGGGTTTAACACCTCACTGTCAACAATGGACAGATCTTCCAAACAAAGAGCCAACAAACGATGTTGTGGCACTGCAGGACACCCTAGATCCAATGGACTTAACTGATATATACAGAACCTTTCACCCCAAAGAAGCAAAATGTGCAATCTTTGCAAATGCACATGCTACATTCTCTAACATGGACCACATGATAGGGCACAAAACGAGCCTCAGCGCATTCAAAATTGAAATCACATCAAGCATTTTCGTGGATCACAATGGCTTGAAACTAGAAACCAACCTAGAGCAGCAAAAAAAAAAAAAAAAAAAAAAACCCAAAAAAGAAGCGAACACACTCAAATTCCTGAAGACTGAATAACATGTCACTAAATAATGAATGGGTTAAGAACGAGATCAAGGAAGAAATCAAAAAGATTCTGGAAACAAGTGAAAATGAACACACAATGACTGAAAACCTATGGGACACGGTGAAGGCAGTCCTGAGAGGGAAGTTCATCGCAGTACGGGCCTAGTTAAGACCGATAGAAAAATTTCAAGTAACGGCCCAACCCTACAACTACAAGAACCGGAGGAAGAACAACAAACAACGCCCGGGGCGAGTAGAAGGAAGGGAGTAATTAAGACCAGAGCGGAATTAAGTGACATACTGACTAAAAGAACAGCCCTCAGGGTCAATACATCCGGGCCCTGGTTCTTTGAAAAGATCAACAAAACCGAGAAGCCTTGCAGCTTCCTGTCAAGATGTAGGCAGACGTGGCTCACCGCTTCTCACAGCCCCATCAAAATTACAACTAAAGTATAGAAGAACCAACACTCAGGAACGTCAGGAAGCGAGTTGAATGGAAACCTGACAACTACGGATTTGAAGAAACCACATCCGTCCAGACTGGCAGGAGGCGCGTGGACGTGGGACGGGCTGACCCCTCACCCACGTGGATGAAAATTTGGGAATGTATCTCGGGAGCGAGGAGTCCCAGACCCACACCAGGCCCTCCCACCCACGGTTCCTGTGCCAGGAAGGGAAGTCCCCACAACTTCTGGCTTCAAAAACCAGCGGGGATTGAGTCGGTGGAGGAGGCTGCTGGAGCCCTAAGCAATTCCTTCTGAAGGACCCACACAAGGACTCTCCGACTCAGACTCGCTCCCTCTGAGCTCCAGCACCGGGGTGGCAGCTTGAAGGCCACCAGGGGGTATACGGGGAGACTGAAGTCTCTGGCATCGGGGCGAGCAGAGGCCATTGTCCCTTTGCTGAGCCCTCCCTGCCAACAGAGCCAGTTAGGCTGGTGCCATATCTGAGAACATCATCATGGCTAACGCTGTGTGACCCTGGCTTCACCTGGGAAACTCCGAGGCCAGCACAAGCAGCAGCCACCTCCGACTGCTTTACAGCTCAGGCGGGGTGACCCGGGCAAAACACAGGTGGGGGCTGACCGTGGCCTGCACCACCCGGGTAACCCCGGGGCCAAATCACCCAGTAGACAGCTGTAGTCCACATCGGAGCACCACCGCCCTGCCCCTGCACAGCTGTTCCTCCACGGAGGGCGGAGGTTGGTGGGCAGTGGTCACAGCCAGTCCTTGCAGCTGACTGGCCTGGGTAGATCCCTCCCGGGGACCTGCCCGCAGCAACCAAGGCCAAGGTTCAACTACAAGAGGAGGGGTGTACTCAGCCCACACAAAGGGCGCACCTCGAGTACCCAGCCTGGGTGACAGGGGAGGCCGTGCCACTGGGCCCTGCGGGACACCTACTACGTTAGGCCACACTACCAAGACACGGGGTCAAAGCAGCTCTACCTAATACATAAAAACAAACACAGGGAGGCTGCCAAAACGAGAAGACAAAGAAACGTGGCCCAAATGAAAGAACAGATCAAAACTCCGGAAAGAAGCTAAGCAACACGGAGAGAAGCAACCTGTCAGACGCAGAGCTCACAACACTGTTTATAAGGATGCTCAAGGAACATAGTGAGGACCTCAGCAGCGCAAAAAGACCCAGCCAGAAACAAAGGATACACTAATTGAAATAAAGAACAGTTTACAGGGAAACAACAGGAGAACGGATCAAGCCAACAATCAAATCAATGACGTGGAACACGAGGAAACAGAAAACCACCACGCCGAACATCAGGAAGAAAACGAATCCAGGCAAACGAGGCTAGTATAAACGGCCTCTGGGACAACTTTAAGAGGTCCACCATTCGCCTCATGGGAGTGCCAGAAGCAGGAGACAAAGAGCAAGAATTTGGAAATCTAAATACTGACTTTGTATCCAGGCGGGGAAGGACAAATACCATATGATCTCACCTATACGTGGAACCTAATCAACAGCAGAAACAAGGGGGCGAAATAGAGCCAGAGACACGGGAGTGAAGAACAAGCTGACACTGACCAGAGGGGACGGGGGAGGGGGAGGGGAAGAAGAGGGGAAAGAAGGGGAAGGGGCAAGTCAAGGAACACGTATAACGGACCCACGGACAAAGACAACGTGGGGAGGACTGAATGTGGGAGCTGGGCGGTGGGTAGGGCAGGGGAGAGTAATGGTGGAAAAATGGGGACAACTGTAATTGAACGGCAATAAAATTTTTTTAAAAGAGAAACTGGACACCTATCTGGAAAAGTAGTGGAAGAACAGTTCCCGAATTTCGTGAGGGAAAGAGGCATGCCAGTCCAAGGGGCGCAGTCCCTATTATGATGGATGGAGAGGCCCACTCCAAGACACACCAGTATTAAAAGGCCAAAGGGTAAAGATGGAGACTTTTAGAAGCAAGAGAAAGAAGTTAGTTACCGGAGGGCTGCCCGATGGGAGGGGGCGAGGCGAGGCGGCAAACGGGTGAAGAGGTGAGGGGGGTCTGAGAGGTACAAATAGGTAGTTAGAGAATAGCCATAAGGACGTAAAGTACTGTATAGGAAATGGAGTGGCGAAGGAACGTATACGCATGACCCGTGGACATGGACAACGGTGGGGCATTCCCTGAGGGAGTAGGGGCGCCAGGTGGAGGAGGGCAAAAGGGGAAATTCGGACAACCGTAAGAGCATAATCAATAAAATACAATTAAAAACCAAAGTGCGCCATGTTCTGCCGTGTGTGATGCGCAAAGTGTTGCCACATTTTTACAGAAAAATAAGGATACGCATTATACGTGGGTAGTACCCGAAATACCTTGTATCTGTTCTTGTGTTTTGTAATTATTTGTTAGATGAAGGTTCTTGTACCCCAATGTGTTCAAAAGCACGTGCTAAAATTCCTATATAATAAAAAAAAAATTGACAAGTGTTTAACCAGATTCGTCAAGGAAAAAAGAGAGAGGTCCCAAGTGAAGAGAATCAGAAATGAAAGAGGAGATATCACAACCGATACACAGAAACACAAAGGAATGTAGGAAAGGACTCAGCAACTATGCGCCAGGAAATTTGAAAACCTGGACGCAACGGATAAATTCTAGAAACATATAACCTTCCAAAACTGAATGAAGAAAAAGCAGAAAGCTTGAATAGGCCGATAAGAGCTAGGGAAATTGAAGCAGTAATGAAAAAACTCCCGGCACACAAAAGCCCTCGACCGGACGGCTTCACAGGAGGATTTCATAAAACATTTCGGGAAGAGCGGACCCCTATCCTGCTCAAACTATTCCAAGCAGTCCAAGTAGAGGGAAGACTGCCAAACTCTTTTTTACGAGGCCAGCATCATGGTAAGCCCCAAACCAGATAAAGACACAACGAAGAAACTACGGGCCGTATCGCCGATGAACATAGATAACTAAAACCCTCAAGAAAATATTGGCAAACCGGACCCAGTACTCGTTAAAGAGATCATACACCATGATCATCGGTTCATCCCAGGGATGCAAGGATGGTACAATATTCGCAAGGCAATAAACCTGTACATCACATAACAAATCATACCGTATCAATAGATGCGGAAAAAGCATTTGATAAAGTACAGCACCCATTTCTGATAAAAAACACTCGGCAAAGTGGGAGTAGAAGGACACCTCAACAAAGTAAAGGCATGTCAGAAACCGTGCCAACGTCGTGCTCGACGGGCAAATGTAAAGCTTTCCCCCTCAGATGAAGAACAAGACAGGGGTGTCTGCTTTGCCACTTCTATTCAGCATAGTATTGGAAGTTCTAGCCACAGCGATCAGACAAGAAAAGAAAATGTCACGTCATTGTGTACCCGATAGCGTACACAGGAAAGTCCTGTGGACTCCACCAAGAAACTACTCCATCTAATAAGTGAACTTGGCAGAACGAGGGATACAAAGTCACTATTCAGGAATCAAAGGGATTTTTGCACACCAAAAGAACTATCAGAAACAGAAGTTGGGGGGAAATCCCATTACAACAGGGAAAAATAAACTACCCAGAATAAACTCAACCAAGGAGGTGAAAGACCGGTACTCAGAAGACGACAGATCACTGAAGAAGAAATTAAGGGAGACACAAATTAATGGAAGCACGGCCTTGTTCACGGACAGGAAGAATTAACATCATTAAAACATCACACCACCCAACGCAACGACATTACATCTTTAATTACTGACTGTTTAAATACAAAATAATCACAAATTTTAATGGAACAATAAATGCCCCTTACAGTGTCACCAAGTTTGAGAAAGAACAACAAAGTAGGAGGGATCACAATCGTGATATCAAACTATTATCACAAGGCACTGTAATCAGAACAGTCGGTGCTGGCATAAGAAGAGACACAAAATCAATGGAACAGAGAGCCCCCACCAACCCCCAAAACCCAAGTCTCTGTAGCCAATTACTATTTGACAAAGTGTCAAGAGCATAAAGTGGACTGAAAAGACCTCTTCGATAAATCGTGTTGGCTACGTCTGGACAGGTTCATGCAAATAAGTGAAACTAGACCACCAACTTACACAATACCACAATATACTCAAAAAAAAAACTTTTTTTTGTGACACCATGAAATCCTGGAAGAGGACACAACAAAATTCCACCACCGATATGTCCCTTAGGGCAGGGGATGTAAAGGGAAGAATAAACAAATGGGGCGACATCAAATTAAAAAGGCTGTACCCGGCTGAAGAAAACATCAGCAAAACTAAAAGGCAACCAACCGTTTGGAGAAAACAGATTTGCCAATGATACTTGACAAGGGGTCTGATCTCCAAAACATACAAAGAGCTCACACGACTCCACGCCAGGAAGACAAACGATCAACCAAAAAATGGACAGAGGGCCTGAACACCCAGGGAGGACAGACAGAGGGCCCACTGGAAGGATCCTCAACATCGCTCCCCTCAGAAAGATGCAGAATTGAAACCACAGTGGGATTAACTTCACTCGGTCGACGGCCATCACTGTCAACAAACACAACGCTGGCGAGGTTGTGGGAAAAGGGAACCCTAGGACACTGTTGGTGGGAATGCAGACTGGGACAGCCACTGGGGAAAACAGTATGGCATTTCCTCAAAAAACTGAAAATGGTACTGCCTTTTGACCCAGCAATTCCACTGCTGGGATTACACCCTAAGAATCTCGAAACACCAATTCAAAACAACATGCACCCCGCTTGTGTGCTTACAATAGCCAATCTGGAAACCTGGTGCCCATCAGTAAATGACTGGATCAAAGAAACAGCACAGTTACACGATGGAGACACAGAAGAGAAAGGAGGAACTCTTTCCCCTCTGGGTACATGGGTGGAACTGTAGAGTATGATGCTAAGTGAGGAGCGCCAGGCAGTGAAAGACAAGTACCACATGATCTCACCTCTAAGTGGAGACCTAATCAACAAGACAAACAACAGAAGGATCAGAGACATGGAAATAAGGAGCAAACTGACATGATGACCAGAGGGAGAGAGACGCAAAGAAAAATTCAGAGTAACATGTACAAGACCAGTGGACAAGGATGATGGGGGCGGGTATTGTCTTTGGGAGTGGGGGCTGGATGGGGCAGAGCAGAGTAATGGGGGGGAAAATGGGGACAACTATAACCAGACAACCATAAAAATAACAGATTTCATCAAATCATTATAACAAAAAATGGAAACATTAAATGTTCAACAATTACATTATTGT